>NC_065884.2:3737121-5036287 GCF_932274485.2 Patella vulgata
TCCTATATATAGATGTGCGTTTTAAGGGGTGGGACCAAGGCTTGGGTCAAGGACTACCTGATCATTATATTCCAGGTGTTAATGAATCATCCTATATATAGATATGCGTTAATCAATAATCATTTTTCTAATTCTATATTACATATATATTTATATATAATAACCCAACGTGTTATTACGTATATATAGTACCGTGTACTTATTAACCGACTGATTAGTACAGTATGTCATATAATAGGCCTACACTGTTCATTACTTATATAAACAACGGTAAATAGAATTTATTATAAAATAATATTAAATATTGGCTGATATAACACAGCACGGGCTATATGTTCCTCATAGTGCACTGCATGGAACACCAAATAGCGTATACACGTCTTCATGAGCGAGGTTGGTGTATAACAATAGGACGTTAAACCCCATTCCATTTCATATCATTCCATTTGTTACATATTAAAGGAAATGAAATGAAATGGGGTTTAACGTCCTACTGTTCTGCTCCTATGCTGGGCTAATGAAGACGGGCATACGCCTTACAGTGTGCTATGAGGGAAATTTTGCACTGGCAGCGGCACTATCGTCTACTCTTATATCGAATTCCATCTGCATTCCAATGTATACACGGGACCTCGGTTTTTCGTCTCATCCGAAGGACTAGACAGCTGTCCTTGTCAGGCCCTCCGTCCTGCATCACTGACAAGGGGGAACCACGCCAGCGTCTTACCTACTTAGCCACGTGATCCCCCACACATATTAAAGGAGGTAAATCGCCAATATTTGACACCTAGAGATGGACACAAATGCGTCACGGCGCATATAATTATATTATAATATGTATGTATATAAACTGATTATGTTTAATCGTGTCTGTTTTTACGGTAATTTCTAATCAGTTATGTTTAGCGAAATACGTGAAGAGTTAAAATTGAATGGCGTATTGTTATCCCAGTTTACACAGGTAGTATTCTCCAATGTGATATGTTTAACCTTATTCATCGAGTCGCTTCATTACAAATGGCGTTCGAAGGCATTCTGGCGGGCGATTCGTGTGCCAATTTTAAATGTTTCATGTTGTCTTAAATATTGGATATCAGAAGCCCATCTTTTCCCGGTAAGATCACAACATCAATGACCAATGTCGAAGACTGTGGATAATATTGAGTTAGAGACTTGCCTCCATTAAGCCCCCATTTCTCGGGGGGGGGGGGGGTCACGGTGGCTAAGTGGGTAAGACGCTGGCTCGCTAGCCTGGAGGTCGGGTGTTCGATCCCTGCATTGGCCGAGAAAGTTCATCTAGATTTTCTGGCGTGGTTTCCCCTTGTCAGTGATGTAGGACAGAGGGCCTGACAAGGACAGCTGTCTAGTCGTTCGGATGGGACAAAAAACCGAGGTGGATATAAGAGTAGGCCGTAGCGCCGCTGCCCAGGCAAAATTTCTTTCATAGCACACTGTACGGCGTATGCCCGTCTTCATTAGCCCAGTTTAGGAGGACACAGTAGGACGTTAAACTCCTTTTCATTTCATTTCATTTCGATTTTCTTGTGAAAACTCGGACGTTGGCTTCGTGTAACCGGATTCTGATGAACAAGGTACATTTTCTATAAGAACTATTAATATCTAAGTGGATGGAATAATGAAATATTTTAATAGCTGGTTCAATCATAACAAAATACCCAGTCAATACTATAATAATAAACAAATTGATTTTATCGGCTTGTTCCATTAACTTCAATGAATAATTGCCAATAAGATCTATTTTTGGGGTATTCTATTCCAAATAAATGATTGATTTAAAGGCTATGTCGAGTAATTTGATTCGCTTGTCTATCATTGGAAAGATCTTAAAATTGTGAAATGACTATTAGGCATTGCCGGATGACGCGATCAAATTTCTACATGGTTAAGAGTTGGTCTTGTGTAAGATATACATGTTCTGAGAGAATAATCATTGGGCCTTTTAAAAAAGTTGCTGTTTCTAATTTAACATAAGAGCTGTCAGGAAACCGCTAGTATTTATTAAACATGCATTATGCAAGAGCTAAATCTGCCTATTGCAGGTCTTTCTTTAGGCCTGAAATGTTTTCTAAAGTATTAATTAGACATTAATTAACTGATCCAGGCCTTAATCAACTCTCGATGGCATCAGATTTCTCCTATATTAAATAGATTAGAATGGTTCAGCGATACTTTGATTTAATCAAATATGGAGGACCGAGACTTAGCTTCGATCAACCAGTACGGTGATTGAAATTATTGCACACGTCTGTCAAACCTTCAAAGGCTAATGTCTTCGCTTGCAATAGAGTAATTTGAATGAAATTTTCAAATTGTTCATTTTACATCATCTACTTTCGAACTATTAAAGCAAGAATGGCTAGTTCTTTATCTAAATCTTACATAATGTATCTTTAATGAAGTGTGTGATTACATACTAATTGATTGTTGCTTCATATACCTGCGCGTCGTTACCTTCCATAATGAGGTTACTGCCAAATAAAAAAATGATAAGGCCAACTCAATTTTTCGTCATAGGTCACGAGATGTTAACTAGGGCTAGCGCTAATCCCAACCCTAAACCTAACCCTGGACCTAGCCTCAATGCTTACCCTAACCCTAACCCTGATCTTCCTGTTATTGTCAATTGTGTCGTCTTCATTATCCGAGTCGGTGCAGAACAGTGGGACGTTAAACCCCATTCCATTTCATTCAATTTGTACTTGATAATGATAAGAGAACACTTGTTAAAATGAAATAAAATGGGTTTTAACATCCTACTATTCGTCTCCGACTGGGCTAATGAAGACGGTCATACGCCATACAGTGTGCTATGAGGCAAATTTTGTACGCCAATGTATACACTTGACCTCGGTTTGTTCGTCTTATCCAAACGACTAGACACTGTTCCTTGCCCTGCACCTCGGGCAAGACGACACCTCGTTGAAAATTCCGAAGGATTTTCTCGGCCAACAGCATGATCGAACACATGGCCTAATGTTAATAAGCCCGTGTAGTGGGTAAGACGCTGGCTCGCTAGCCTGGAGGCCGGGTGTTCGATCTCTGCATTGGCCGAGAAAGTTCATCCAGATTTTCCGGCGTGGTCCTGCTCGTTCCCCGTGAGTGTTTTAAAGGGAATCCAGTATTTGTCTAGTAAGACTGTTCATATGTACTCAATTTGCCATATGTTCATTGGAAATATCTACCCGAAACGAACTTTCGTGAGAACGTATCTTTAAGTAGAACAAGTATTGGTTGACAATAAATCCCTTCTTATCGACTACCTATAGAAATTAACATTAATAACGGTCAATAATTAGTCTGTAAAGTTGATTATGGATAAAGTATATACACTACTCGAACAAAATGGCAGTGTTTAAGGAAGAGAACGAGTTTAGCCTACAACATGGCCATTCTGTACAAGATATGTAAGTAAATCTATTAGTTTCATTCACCTGTAAAAATAATGTCCAGTTCTTGATCGCCAAATCAATTAAAGGATCTAAATCGCTAATATTTGGGATCTAGAAATTGACACAAATGGGTCGCAACGTATTTAATAATGTAATGTGAATGTATATAAACAGATTTACATTCAATCGTTTCTGTTTTTACTGCAATTTCTAATCAGTTATGTTCGGCGAAATACGCCAGAAGTCTCAATTGAATGGCAGTCTTTAGCGTCTGGTTATTACAGTCTACACCGATGATATTTATTACGCATGCTCTCCAGATAAGAATATAGCACCATTTGGCATGACTTGTGGAATATGTCTAGCCGCGTTCTTTGAGTCCTTTGTTACAAATGGAGCTGAAACGCATTATGGTACACGATTCGTGTACTAATGGTAAAATGTTCATTTTATCTTGAATATTGGATATCAGAAGCCCATCTTTTCCAGGTAAGATCACAAGACCAATGTTGATTTGAACTCACAAATAATTCGTGTTTTCAATGTCGAAGATTTTGGATGATATTGAGTTAGTGACTTAGCTACTTTAACTAATTTTACAAAATAACTAACAGACTTTTATTGAATAAATAACAGAATGTTCAACAAAATTATAGCAGATTAATTGTTAGGTTAGGGTTAGGGTTAGGTTAGGGTTAGGGTTAGGGTTAGGGTTTGCGAAAGAATAATTTCCCTGTGTCATTTTGTCCGTGAGTATTGGGTATGCGCATTTTGTCCCGTGAGTATTGTATGATATTTTGTCTTTTGGGTATTGTATATTTTGTTCCGTGGGTATTGTATATATGATATTCTGTCCCTTGGGTATTGTATATATGATATTCTGTCCCGTGGGTATTGTGTGCTGTGTCATTTTGTTCCTTGGGTATTGTGTATTTGATATTTTGTTCCGTGGGTATTGTATCTATGATATTTTGTTCCTTGGGTATTGTGTATATGATATTTTGTTCCTTGGCCTGTTACTGTACCATGTTCGTGGGCATTATGTACTGTGCCATTTCGTCGCATGAATATTATGTTCTGTTCCATTTCGTCATGTAGTCATATTGGCATTATCTACTGTTCCATTTCGTCGAGTGCACATAATGTACTGTGTTCCCTGCCATAATGTACTGTGCCATTTCGTCATGTCAGCATTGTGTACTGTGCCATTTTGTTCCATGGCCATCGTGTAATGTGCCTTTTCGTCATGTAGGTATAACATACTGTGCCATTTTATCTATTCATGGGCATTATGTACTATTCCATCATTATATATGTAGGCATAATGTACAGTGCCATTTCGCCATGTGCTATGACACGATATGCTCTGACATTTTGTCCGCGGACATTTTGTACCATTTCGTCTTGTGGGCACTAAGTACTGTTCCATTTCGTCTCGTGGGCTTTAAGTACTGTGCCATTTTGTCCCGTAGACAAAATGTACTGTGTTCTCGGCCATAATGTAATGTGACATTTTGTGGCCATTGTGTACTGTGTCATTTTGCTCTTGGGCATTACGTACTGCGACTTATGTCTATCTGGACATTTAGCTCCGGGATCCTTTACACCATGGTATTTCAATACTATCAATATTATTGGAATGAAAGACAAAGTGATTATAAGATGAAAGCTGTTAGATGGTTACTTGTGGCTAATCACATTACCTTTTACCTTTGTAATATACAAAATGTCCCCATGGCAATAAGTAAACACACAAAGATTTCGTCTATTCTTATCTTGACAAACGATTGTTAATTCTCTCTTCTTATTTATTTGTTCTTGTGTTTACTGTTGGGTTTGATGGAGAGAGAGCGAGAGAGAGAGAGAGAGAGAGAGAGAGGTCATTTCGGGACTAACATATGGTTTAATTTTATTTCAATAATTCGCTTGCGCGTAGGGGTCTTTAGCCGTGGCAGGAGAAAACCCACGAGGTTGGACAGGCGACCCTACTCCTTGTCACGTACAACCTAGGAATCGAAACCACGCCAATTGACTCAATGACGGACTTTATGATACAGCACGTACACGCTAACCATTTAGCCATTCCCCCCCCCCCCCTCTGGGTTTTATGGCGCTGACCGGGTTGGTGTCTGTGATATAACATCAAACTGTATTTGTTTCTTATTCTTAGGTTAAACATACTGCCATAGTAGTGGGTGTCGTGTACTGGTCGGTATGCTTATTGATAGGGCGCACATACTGTCATAGTAGCAGGTGTCGTGTTCTACTCGGTATGCTTATTGATAGAGCGCACATACTGTCATAGTAGTAGGTGTCGTGCTCGACTCGGTATGCTTATTGATAGAGTACACATACTGTCATAGTAGTGGGTGTCGTGTACTAGTCGGTATGCTTATTGATAGAGTACACATACTGTCATAGTAGTGGGTGTCGTGTACGGGTCGGAGAAACCCCACAAAGTTGAACAGGTGGCTTTACTCCTTATTAAGCGCAAGCGGAGAATCGAAACCACGCCATTTGACTCACTGATAGACCTTAGGACCTAAAGCGCATGCATTATACCATTCGGTCACCCAGCTCCCTATTTGCCAAAGGTATTCAAATGACAGACCTTATGATCTAACGCGCAAACGTTAAGTCATTGGGTCCGGTGATGCAGTGCGGAGGGCCTGACAAAGGCAGCTGTCTAGTCCTTCTGGTGAGACGAAAACCGAGGTCCCGTGAATATATTGGAATGCACGTAAAAGGTCCCCTGGCAGTTGGAATTCGATAGTGTCGCTGCCCGGGCAAAATTTCCCTCATAGCACACTGTATGGCGTATGCCCGTCTTCATTAGCCCAGTATAGGAGCAGAACAGTAGGACGTTAAACCCCATTTCATTTCATTTAAAGCATATTGGCCCCCCACTCCCTATCAAAAAGACGAAGAACAATATGATTACCAAGTGCAAAGCACCAGTTGCTGGTTTTAATATTGAGGAGATCATGTTGGATGTTTATCGCACAATATTCAAGTACAATGAAGATTTATAAACACAAATCGATGTAGAAGTTATTGTAGTATTGACGGTATGGTATTATTAAAGGTACCTTCCCACGTACACACTGTATTGACGGTATGGTATTATTAAAGGTGCCTTCCCACGTACAAACTGTATTGACGATATGCTGTTATTAAAGATACCTTCCCACGTACACACTGTATTGACCTTATGGTATTATTAAAGGCGCCTTCCCACGTACACAGTGTATTGGTGGTATATTGTTATTAAAGATACCTTCCCATGTTCACACTGTATTGACGGTATGGTATTATTAAAGATACCTTCCCACGTACACACTGTATTGACGGTATGGTATTATTAAAGATACCTTCCCACGTACACACTGTATTTGCGGTATATTGTTATTAAAGGTGCCTTCCCACGTACACACTGTATTGGCGGTATGGTATTATTAAAGATACCTTCCCACGTACACACTGTATTGGCGGTATGCTGTTATTAAAGGTGCCTTCCCACGTACACAGTGTATTGACGGTATGATGTTATTAAAGGTGCCTTCCCAAGTACACAGTGTATTAACGGTATGCTGTTATTAAAGGTGCCTTCCCACGTACAATCTGTATTGACGGTATGGTATTATTAAAGATACCTTTCCACGTACATGCTGTATGATTTGATCATAAATTTGGACTAAAACCCTATTCAAACTAATTAATATATCATAAATTTGCATCAAATCCTAATAAAAAAACCATTTTAATCGGAAGAAAACTAGTCCATGCCGCGAGAATTGGCTTTATCAACCTGACTTGATTGGGGTAGGTGGATCAGCTTGTATTTGTGGTTAGTAGCAGTTTATTTACCATGAATATCGAGGCCCAAGTGGATTCTTGGATTATCATCTGTCGACTTCTTTTTCCGCCGTTTAATTGTAGAGTCTACGTGCCATAAAATCTATATATAAGAAACGTTTGTTACGTCACTCGAGGAGAGCGGGTTAGGATGGCCTAGTCGTCTAGAGTGTCGCACTTCGGTCGCTAGCTGGCCGGCCAACCCTGGCTTGCGGTTGTGGTTTCGATCCCTGCTGTGAGCTTATGTGACTTGATGATTGGGGTGCCTTCTCAACCTCGTGGGTTTACTCCGGGTACTCCGGTTTCATCCCACAGGAAAGACCCCTGTGCGTGTGCGCTAAGATAATACAGTGAAAATAAGACAACTTGTCTGCGATATCACTATCGGTGGAAGCGGACGTTAAACACTAAGAACAACAACAACAAATCACATTTTTGTCCTGCTTGTTCCCCGTGGGTGTTTTTCAGGGAATCCAGGTCCTGCTCCTTCCCCGTGAGTGTTTTAAAGGGAATCCAGTATGTAAGACTGTTCATATGTACTCAATTTGCCATATGTTCATTGGAAATAACTACCCGAAACGAACTTTCGTGAGAACGTATCTTTAAGTAGAACAAGTATTGGTTGACAATAAATCCCTTCTTATCGACTACCTATAGAAATTAACATTAATAACGGTCAATAATTAGTCTGTAAAGTTGATTATGGATAAAGTATATACACTACTCGAACAAAATGGCAGTGTTTAAGGAAGAGAACGAGTTTAGCCTACAACATAGCCATTCTGTACAAGATATGTAAGTAAATCTATTACTAATATATTAGTTTCATTCACCTGTAAAAATAATGTCCAGTTCTTGATCGCCAAATCAATTAAAGGATCTAAATCGCTAATATTTGGGACCTAGAAATTGACACAAATGGGTCGCAACGTATATAATAATGTAATGTGAATGTATATAAACTGATTTACATTCAATCGTTTCTGTTTTTACTGCAATTTCTAATCAGTTATGTTCGGCGAAATACGCCAGAAGTCTCAATTGAATGGCAGTCTTTAGCGTCTGGTTATTACAGTCTACACCGATGATATTTATTACGCATGCTCTCCAGATAAGAATATAGCACCATTTGGCATGACTTGTGGAATATGTCTAGCCGCGTTCTTTGAGTCCTTTGTTACAAATTGAGCTGAAACGCATTATGGTACACGATTCATGTAACAATGGTAAAATGTTCATTTTGTCTTGAATATTGGATATCAGAAGCCCATCTTTTCCCGGTAAGATCACAAGACCAATGTTGATTTGAACTCACAAATAATTCGTGTTTTCAATGTCGAAGATTTTGGATGCTTTAACTAATTTTACAAAATAACTAACTTTTATTGAATAAATAACGGAATGTTCAACAAAATTATAGCAGATTAATTGTTAGGTTAGGGTTAGGGTTAGGGTTTGCGAAAGAATAATTTCCCTGTGTCATTTTGTCCGTGAGAATTGGGTATGCGCATTTTGTCCCGTGAGTATTGTATGATATTTTGTCCTTTGGGTATATTGTATATATGATATTCTGTCCCTTGGGTATTGTATATATGATATTCTGTCCCGTGGGTATTGTGTGCTGTGTCATTTTGTTCCTTGGGTATTGTGTATTTGATATTTTGTTCCGTGGGTATTGTATCTATGATATTTTGTTCGTTGGGTATTGTGTATATGATATTTTGTTCCTTGGCCTGTTAATGTACCATGTTCGTGGGCATTATGTACTGTGCCATTTCGTCGCATGAATATTATGTTCTGTTCCATTTCGTCATGTAGTCATATTGGCATTATCTACTGTTCCATTTCGTCGAGTGCACATAATATACTGTGTTCCCTGCCATAATGTACTGTCCCATTTCGTCATGTAAGCATTGTGTACTGTGCCATTTTGTTCCATGGCCATCGTGTAATGTGCCATTTCGTCATGTAAGTATAACATACTGTGCCATTTTATCTATTCATGGGCATTATGTAATATTCCATCATTATATTTGTAGGCATAATGTACAGTGCCATTTCACCATGTGCTATGACATGATATGCTCTGACATTTTGTCCGCGGACATTTTGTACCATTTCGTCTTGTGGGCACTAAGTACTGTTCCATTTCGTCTCGTGGGCTTTAAGTACTGTGCCATTTTGTCCCGTAGACAAAATGTACTGTGTTCTCGGCGATAATGTAATGTGACATTTTGTGGCCATTGTGTACTGTGTAATTTTGCTCTTGGGCATTACGTACTGCGACTTATGTCTATCTGGACATTTAGCTCCGGGATCCTTTACACCATGGTATTTCAATATTATCAATATTATTGGAATGAAAGACAAAGTGATTATAAGATGAAAGCTGTTAGATGGTTACCTGTGGCTAATCACATTACCTTTTACCTTTGTAATATACAAAATGTCCCCATGGCAATAAGTAAACACACAAAGATTTCGTCTATTCTTATCTTGACAAACGATTGTTAATTCTCTCTTCTTATTTATTTGTTCTTGTGTTTACTGTTGGGTTTGATGGAGAGAGAGAGAGAGAGAGAGAGAGAGAGAGAGATGGGGTTTAACGTCCACTCGACACAAACTAGGTCATTTTGGGGCTAACATATGGTTTAATTTTATTTCAATAATTCGCTTCCGCGTAGGGGTCTTTAGCCGTGGCAGGAGAAAACCCACGAGGTTGGACAGGAGACCCTACTCCTTGTCACGTACAACCTGGGAATCGAAACCACGCCAGTTGACTCAATGACAGACTTTATGATACAGCACGCACACGCTAACCATTTAGCCCCCCCCCCCCCCGGGTTTTATGGCGCTGACCGGGTTGGTGTCTGTGATATAACATCAAACTGTATTTGTTTCTTATTCTTAGGTTAACCATACTGCCATAGTAGTGTACTAGTCGGTATGCTTATTGATAGAGCGCACATACTGTCATAGTAGCAGGTGTCGTGTACTACTCGGTATGCTTGTTGATAGAGCGCACATACTGTCATAGTAGTAGGTCTCGTGCTCGACTCGTTATGCTTATTGATAGAGTACACATACTGTCATAGTAGTGGGTGTCGTGTACGAGTCGGAGAAACCCCACAAAGTTGAACAGGTGGCTTTACTCCTTATTAAGCGCAAGCGGAGAATCGAAACCACGCCATTTGACTCACTGATAGACCTTAGGACCTAAAGCGCATGCATTATACCATTCGGTCACCCAGCTCCCTATTTCCCAAAGGTATTCAAATGACAGACCTTATGATCTAACGCGCAAACGTTAAATCATTGGGTCCGGTGATGCAGTGCGGAGAGCCTGACAAAGGCAGCTGTCTAGTCCTTCTGGTGAGACGAAAACCGAGGTCCCGTGAATATATTGGAATGCACGTAAAAGGTCCCCTGGCAGTTGGAATTCGATAGTGTCGCTGCCCGGGCAAAATTTCCCTCATAGCACACTGTATGGCGTATGCCCGTCTTCATTAGCCCAGTATAGGAGCAGAACAGTAGGACGTTAAACCCCATTTCATTTCATTTAAAGCATATTGGCCCCCCACCCCCTATCAAAAAGACGAAGAACAATATGATTACCAAGTGGAGGTCGGTTGGAGAGGTCAGGTTGGTTAACGACCAGTGGAGGTCGGTTGGGGAGGTCGGGTTGGTTAACGACCAGTGGAGGGCGGTTGGAGAGGTCAGGTTGGTTAACGACCAGTGGAGGTCGGTTGGAGAGGTCAGGTTGGTTGACGACCAGTGGAGGTCGGTTCGGGAGGTCGGGTTGGTTAACGACCAGTGGAGGGCGGTTGGTGAGGTCAGTTTGGTTCACGATCAGTGGAAGTCGGTTGAGGAGGTCACTTTGGTTAACGACCAGTGGAGGTCGGTTGGGGAGGTCGGGTTGGTGGGCGACCAGTGGAAGTCGGTTGAAGAGGCCAGGTCGGTTGACGACCAGTGGAGGTCGGTTGGGGAGGTCGGGTTGGTTAACGACCAACTTTAAAACCCAACTTCACCTTCTTATTCATGAAAACAGTATCAAGTGGGTGGATGCATATATTATAGAAATCACAGGTTTGGGTTTTTTTACGCTAATTATGAAATAGCCCTTTGTCAAGAAAAAAATTAATAATTAAACAAAACGTTACGTTTGTTTTTTTACGTCAATTTTAAATTAATCATTTGTTAAGAAGGTGTTATTTAGATACACCCAATAGATCTAGAACAACAAGAAGGTTCAGGTTGCTGTCATGAACGGTTTATTCCGGTGACAAGCCAAGTTACGGTCATGAACGGTTTATTCCGGTGACAAGTTAAGTTACGGTCATGAACGGTTGATTCCGGTGGCAAATCAAATTGCTGTCATGGACGGATGATTCTGGTGACAAGTCGTGGTCATGAACGGTTTATTCCGGTGACAAGTCAAGTTACGGTCATGAACGGTTTATTCCGGTGACAAATCAAATTGATGTCATGAACGGTTGATTCTTGTGACAAGTCAAGTCGTGGTCATGAACGGTTGATGCTAGTGACAAGTCAAGTTACGATCATAAACGGTTGATTCTTTTGACAAGTCAGGTTGTAGTCATGAACGGTGGAATCTTGTGACAATCTGAACAATTGAATCTAGTCCCTTTAAACCCTGTAATAATGTGGGTGATCCTTCTGGAATGTAATAATAGTGATTATTTTTTCAAAATGAATGACATTATAATCATTATACGTGGCATGTGTCATGTAAATTAACCGGTTAATCGTCGGGTTGGTGACGGCAATACTTAAACAAACGGGAAAAAATGTCAACCCAGATTAATTCCTTGATTTCAGGAATACCTTGACACATGATTAAACCATCCAATCACCAAGTTCGTTTCTTTATCTTCCGCCATTAACCTATCACGTGATCAATTACAAAGTCATCTAATGATACCAGATTTAATGACGCGTGTCAAATGGTGTTCAATTACGGGCTATTGTGTGTCCTCGACCATTGTGATTGTTCAATCAGATTGGCCCCAATCAGCGACATCGAAGTTCGATTAATGGTTTTTCGATCGTAGTATGAGATTGGTTATGCATGTTGTGCGATTGGAACGCTTGGCATCAAGATAAACACTGGGTTCAGAACAAACCGCTTGCTGTTGTCATCATCAATTCATTAATTTAAAACATGAATATTATTTGTTAAAGTGAATTACAGTACGACCGTTAGACATGTAACGGTGATATATATGTTGTGTAAGGAGGAATCTCTGCTTGTAAATGACGCATGTGGAAAGTAGCTATGGAATACACGTGGTAGTTTACTGTGGAAGTTATCTGTGAGGTGGTATAACCATGTATATGTGGTTATTTGGGTATATGTGGGGTTATAATTAACCATAAAATTTGGTTGAAACTGAACAGTATTTGATGGTAAGTATTTATATATCTAATAGTTGGTTAATATTCGTATAGGAAGAATAATTTATATAACATTTCGAAGTCGTCACAGTTTTTATAGTGTTCCGGACAGGATTCTAAGGTGGTGTGGGGGTGGGGGGATTTCAAAGTCGTCAAAGTTTTTATAGTGTTCCGGATAGGATTCTAAGGTGTAGGTGTGTGTGTGGGCTGGGGGCTAATTAGTCCTACAAATATGGTACTTTAAATGATTATATCATTTATTAAATGGTGTGTATGTTTGTGCTAAATTAATCTATCAATATACCATAGTGACATACAAATTACAGGATGACGGCCAATGATCAGAATACGGCATCTTGTCATGGGTGTCCGTTGTACGTGACAAGGAGTAGGGTTGCCTGTCCAACCTCGTGGGTTTTCCCCGGGTCCTCCGGTTTTCTCCCACTGCTAAAGATCCCTACGCGCAAGCGAATTATTGAAATTAAATGGAACCATGTGTTAGTCCCGAAATGACCTAGTTTGTGTCGAGTGGACGTTAAACCCCATCTCTCTCTCTCTCTCTCTCTCTCTCTCTCTCTCATGGGTGATGTAAGGGAACCACGCCCTGATAAAGAATAATTTATATAACATTTACTGCTATTTTTTTTAAATCGTATTTACGGTTATTACGAATTTGAATTGGCGTTAGAACAACACGTGGCTGTTTTTATAATTTTGCTGATTGCTAGGAATATTGTAGCACGTGGAGAGCGAGCCATTGATTCCGGTCGCCACATCCTACGTACGACCCATCCTACGTATTTATGGTTAAATAACTCTTTTTTATATAACAATATGTCATTTATACCATAAGTTGATTTAGTACACACTACATATAATATATATGTGAATATGTGTGAAACTATTAATTTGCCAAAGATATTAATTAATGAAATATAAAGTCATCTTATTTCTCTATTCCTTGTCTATAAATTTAAAAACAATGTCGCAACTACGATAGTGCTACAAGGTTGGAAAGTCGGTTATGTGTCTTGAAAATGCATGTCCATTTAGATCACTGTTTGATAAACGAAGTCTTGAATGGATGATTTGAACTTTTCTTTTTCCAATATTGTAATAAGAAGGTACCAAGTGATCATGTTTTGAGAGTTTTTGTTTAAAAATGAATAACGTATGTGAATTACGTAAAGAAAGATTTAGATTTTTCTAAAGTCGTGTAGTTAGTTGAAGGAAAGAAAGAATTATGCAATAGTATGGAAGGTTTTTGTCATTTCTTGATAAGTAGTTACTTTGTTTTTGTTTAGATTATCATACATGTAATCAGGGGTTAGGTGGTTTATTATTTTATATAAAAATATCAATTTATGTCTTTCGCGACCTTGTTTTAGAGGCAAAATAGTGCTACAATATACAATCATATAACCAGCGCCCGAACGCATCATAATCAACGTTTTGGTAATATTTGGTGCGTCTGTATTGTGTCAAATTATTCGTTCGATCGTTCGTAGACATAACTTCCAAGTGTTTTTGAATCGTAATATATGGAAACCTAAATTTGTAGGTGTTTTGAAACGTTACGGAAACCTAAGCTTGTAGGTGTTTAGAAACGTTATGGAAACCTAAGCTTGTAGGTGTTTAGAAACGTTATGGAAACCTAAGATTGTAGGTGTTTAGAAACGTTATGGAAACCTAAGCTTGTAGGTGTTCTGAACGTAATAAATGGATCGAACAAAGTGGCTATTGTTACGACGAGTCTGTGCCAAGTTTAGAACGAATTCCAAAATGGCTGCCAATCCCCCAACACCAGCTTTGAAAAAGGAGTTGTATTTTCAACGTTTTCAGAACTGAAGGCAGCAATTAAGAGATGGGAAGGGTTAAGGTTAGGGTTAGGACTATTTTTTACGACTATTCAGTTTTTTAACTTCGCCGATGGAGGGCTGTAAAAGCATCGTCGTAACAATAGCCTGAGGACTATTTTTACGACTCGTCGTAACAATAGCCACTGCCTAAATGGAAACCTAAGCTTGTTGGTGTTTAGAGACGTTATTGAAACCTAAGCTTGTGCGTGTTTTGAAACGTTATGGAAACCTAATAAACCTAATTATGTTTTGAAACGTAATAACTGAAACCCAATATTTGTACGTGTTTTGAAACGTAGTAGTCTAAATGGAGACAAAACAAAAGATTGCGATACATTTAACGGTGGTATTAAAATGTCATTAGGATAAGAGTAGTAATAATATTGAAAGTAATTTGTACCACGTGTAAGTCCCAATGGGATGTCTAGATTAATGGCAAGATAACAGGTAATGATATTTTAGTGTGTAATGGACATTAAACAGTATTAAAAATAGATGTTTATAATATTAATATATACCTGTAGGATATAATATGAAACGAAATGGATTTTTTCGTCCTGTTTTTCGGTATCGATTAGGCTAATGAAGACGAACATACACCATGTCGTGTGATATCTCATCTTTGGGTTGGAAATGGAATGGAATGGGGTTTAACGTCCTACTGTTCTGCTCCTAAACTGGGCTAATGAAGACGGGCATACGCCATACAGTGTGCTATGAGAGAAATTTTGCCCGGATATCGGCACTACGACCTACTCTTATATCGAATTCCAACTGTCAAGGGTTCTTTTACGCACTCGCCAATGTGTATACGGGACCTCGGGTTTTCTTGGCATGAGAATATGTATCTTGAATGAAGCAATATCCACAAATTGTATAATAATAAACATGAGAATTTGTATCTTAGGTGAAGCAATATCCGCAAATTGTATAATAATAAACACGAGTACAAATCTATTATTATTATTGGGGAATTCGACGCTAAATTATTAGCGTGGTTGTTTTTTGGTGACATCAAAATTAGTACGATGTAAGTATAGTATTCATACTCATTCATTAGATGACGTCACTTGCTCATTATTATCTTGTGATAGTACTAATTAACTTCGTTTCATCAAGGGTTATTGTCCGATGAAAATAAATGAATTATACGCAACTTCGCTTTTTTTTAAACTATATTTTATTCAATAAGAAAAGGATTGGGGAACAGGCTAGGCCTATTATCACCCCTCTCCTTTCAACAAAACAATATAATTACAATTAGTTTACTTATATACATGTATATAGTCCAAACTATTCATATTGTCTTATTAATTAATACAATTGTGCAAGTATACAATAATATTTTACAAATAAAAGGTCAATTGATATACATAATGACTATTTTGGTTTAAGGCCTGAAAGTGTACAAATATGTAAACAGAATCTAGAGATGGTAATGATAAATGACGATTACAGTATTTAAAATCTATTACTTAATTCTAAAAAGTTTAGCACCTCAGTAAATATTAATTTATTTTGTTCAAGTGATATATCCGTAGAGCCATACAATAGAAATTTTGTGTTGGTGTATTCTGTTGGTAATGTTTTTTTATGGTTGTATTACGTGCATCTGAATATAAGGGACATATCAGCAGAAAGTGATAAGGATCTTCAAAATTGTGTCCACATCGGCAGATTGTAGCACCATGGGTCTTTCTGTCTGACGTGGAGAGCGGGCGAGAAAACCGGTCGCCACATCCTACATACGACCCATGCATCTTTTCTTACTACATATTTCTGTAGCCTTGTGAACGTCTAGAATTTGTCTCTAGCTGTCTTTACTTCTGCTTCACGTTGTGTATTTACTTCTTACAGTTTCTTAAGACGTTTGTCTTACCAGGAATAACAATGCAACAGTTTGTTTCTACATTTTATATATATAAAGCTGAATACAGGTACACAAGCATAGCACAAATTACAATACTATATAGCTAAAACCACTTCTCCACCCTATCCAGCCGCTCGGCTGTCTAGGAACTCAGATGTACCCTCGATCGCTGGAATCTAATGCAAGTCTGACTTACAGGGTTCCCCGGTTTCTTTTAAAGGTAAATGAATATCATGCACAATAAAGCGTGATCATGGCCCTGAACTTGTGTAATTAACAAAATGATTGGTTACTTTAAATCAAATGATGCAATACGAATAATTCCACTCACGTGTAATTCTGGTGGTAAATAATTGACATATGTTTTCGATAAAGAGCTCTTTTTTATATGTCAACTGTCAATTACAGACTAAGTTGATTTAGTACACACTATATATAATATATATGTGAATATGTTTGAAATTACTAACTTGCCAAAGATATTAATTAATGAAATATAAAGGCATCTTATTTCTCTATTCCTTGTCTATAAATTTAAAAACAATGTCGCAACTACGATAGTGCTACAAGGTTGGAAAGTCGGTTATGTGTCTTGAAAATGCATGTCCATTTAGATCACTGTTTGATAAACGAAGTCTTGAATGGATGATTTGAACTTTTCTTTTTCCAATATTGTAATAAGAAGGTACCAAGTGATCATGTTTTGAGAGTTTTTGTTTAAAAATGAATAACGTATGTGAATTACGTAAAGAAAGATTTAGATTGTTCTAAAGTCGTGTAGTTAGTTGAAGGAAAGAAAGAATTATGAAATAGTATGGAAGGTTTTTGTCATTTCTTAATAAGTAGTTACTTTGTTTTTGTTTAGATTATCATACATGTAATCAGGGGTTAGGTGGTTTATTATTTTATATAAAAATATCAATTTATGTCTTTCGCGACCTTGTTTTAGAGGCAAAATAGGGGGGAGTTGGATGGCTGAATGGTTAGCGTGCGCGCGCTGTATCATAAAGCCTGTCATTGAGTCAACTGGCGTGGTTTCGAATCCCCGGTTATACGTGGCAAGGAGTAGGGTCGCCTGTCCAACCTCGTGGGTTTTCTCCGGGTCCTCCGGTTTCCTCCCACTGCTAAAGACCCCTACGCGCAAGCGAATTATGGAAATAAAATTGAACCATATGTTAGTCCCGAAATGACCTAGTTTGTGTCGAGTGGACGTTAAACCCCATTTCTCTCTCTCAAACACATGTACGATTTATGTACGGTGTATAACTCCTTAAAGGTCCACTCCTATTTTTGGAACCTTAAAATAGATAAAATTGGTTCTAAAAGCACATATTAAAGTATGTAAACTGATTTATATTTACTTTTTGAAAAAAAAATATTGTAATTTCTTATCAATTGGGTTCGGTGAAATACGTGAGCAGGTCAAATTGAATGGCAGTCATTTACGCCTGCTTGGTCCATTCTACATGTATTTTAAAGTATTATTTTTTCGTTTGTGAATCAGCCTTTACTAATTACTTTCACCATGTGTTGTAGGATATGTTTATATGTGTTCATTACAAAATGGCATCCGAAACCATAGAATACACGACTCGTGTACTGATTATAAAATGTTCGAGGTGTGTTAAATATTGTATATTAGGATGCTATAGTTTCACAGCAAGATAATAACATAAATATTGATTGAAATTGATCAGTATTGAATTCTAATTCGTGTTTTTAATTTCGAATATTATGGAAAATATTGAGTTAGAGACTTAGCTCCTTTAAGCAGCACCTCGTCTTTCTGCCGAATTCAGCAAAAAAACCGACCTAACAAAATAAAAGAGAGAGAGGGAGAGAGAGAGAGAGAGAGAGAGAGAGAGAGAGAGAGAGAGAGTTTAACGTCCATTCGACACAAACTAGGTCATTTTGGGACTGCTATATAGTTCAATTTAATTTCAATAATTCGCATGCCCGTAGGGGTCTTTAGCAACGGGAGCAAACCGGAGGACCTGGAGAAAACCCACGAGGTTGGACAGGCTTCCCTACTCCCTGTCACGTACTAGCGGGCAATCGAAACCACGCCAAATGACCCCATGACAGACCTCATGATTTCACGCACACGCGTTAAACCACTAGACCACCGAATTCGCCCTAGACTAATTAATACGAGAATGTATAGTGTATATTGCTGTATGATGCTACTATATATTATCTATAATATAAATACAATATATGTCTCGTGGTTCCCCCTTGTCACTGATGCAGGACGGAGGGCCTGACAAGGACAGCTGCCTAGTCCTTCGGATAAGACGAAAAACCGAGGTCCCGTGTATACATTGGAATGCACGTAAAAGATCCCTTGGCAGTTGGAATTCGATATAAGAGTAGGCGATAGTGCCGCTTCCCGGGCAAAATTTCCCTCATAGCACACTGTATGGCGTATGCCCGTCTTCATTTAGCCCAGTATAGGAGCAGAACAGTAGGACGTTAAACCCCATTTCATTTCATTTCATTTACCATATATTTCTAATATTTGTTTAATGTATTTATATTTATTTATATCAAGGTCTATAAGCTTTGGAGATGAAATGAAATGAAATGGTGTTTAACGTTCTACTGTGCTATAAACTTCTGCCTTTTCCCTAATCCGATTTTATAACGTCCATAATATTATCTACAACAACAAAATGACCTTCGAATTTTCTAAGAGAAATGAACTGCCTTAATGTAAACTATTTTGATCAGATGTTTCGCCTACTATTCTACGAATGTCAACTGTCTACAGAGCAGAGTTGATTAACCTACCTTCGTATAATAGATGTATTTAAAATACAGATGTGACGTCATCCTTTGATGTTGGCGTACCATTATTTCCAATAACGTACGGGCAACTTGCCAATCGTACATTATCTATACTAGATGACATATTGGACTCGCCTGACGTATTTTATTGAAAAGCACGTGTAGGATAGTGTCTGTATTTTAAGTTGATTAATTGTCTCGAGCTAAAGACATTGTGTAATATATTGAAACAACACGAGGCGTTATATATTACTTAATGTCTCGCTGTCGACCATTATACCATGTATACCTGGACCACGGCGACCTGTTTATCGATAATGAACTCTAGTACAATGTAATCATGTGTTGTATTGTCAATTGATAATTAGAACCATAACTATCATATTCACATAACCATCTGTCAACAGCTGATTTACACGGGGGCTCAGTGAGTAGGACGTTGGCTTGCTAACCTGGAGGTCCCGTTTCGATCCCTGCGTTCACCGAGAAAGTTCATCGGGATATTCTGGCGTGGTTCCCACATGTCAGGGACAACGTATAGTCGTTCGGATGGGACGACAAATCAAGGTCCAGTGTGCACTTAAAAGATCAGCAATGGGCAGATTTAGCTCTTGCATAATGTATGTTTAACTTTAAAGAAAATAGGTAACCTATGTAGATTATACAATATGGGAGTAATATGTAATGAAAATTTGGCTGGAGTTATTAACCTAAATGTGTGGGGGGGGCGTGTGCGTTGTGATAAGGAGCAGGGTCGCATGTCCAACCTCGTGGGTTTTTTCTCAGGGTCCTCCGGTTTCCTCCCACTGCTAAAGACCCCTTCGCACAAGCGAATTATTGAAATAAAATTGAATCTTATGTTAGTCCCGAAATAACCTAGTTTGTGTCGAGTAGACGTTACCCCCTCTCTCTCTCTCTCTTAACCAAACTGCGTTAGGAACATCAGAGATCAAAGAATTAAAATTATATATCTATGATTAAAGTTTGAGTTGCTTTGTCTGTAGAATCAACTTATTGTGGGTCACTTGCTGTTTAGATCCCATCCCATGTTTTAATTTTTACTCTTATCTTAAAATAGCCATATAAAGCGAACAAACGTTGTAATTAATCAGATACTCACGTTTGTTTTTTTACACCAATCTTAAAATAAACATTTGATGAGAACCTGCTTTTTAAGAAGTTTTGTAATTAATTGAAATATAGAGAGAGTTATATATAACGAATAACGAATAACCCACCCTTTGATGTAATATCGTGATAGGACTTGAAAGATATAAAAACTAAATAAATAATATCGTCATTTATTAAGAAATGAAATGAAATGAAATGGGGTTTAACGTCCTACTCTTCTGCACCTAACCTGGGCTAATGAAGACAGGCATACGCCATACAGTGTGCTATGAGGGAAATTTTGCCCGGGCAGCGTCACTATCGCCTACTCTTATATCGAATTCCAACTGTCAGGGGATCTTTTACGTGCATTCCAATATATACACGGGACCTCGGGTTTTCGTCTCATCTGAAGGACTAGACAGCTGTCCTTGTCAGGCCCTCGGTCCTGCATCACTGACAAGGGGGAACCACGCCGGAAAATCTGGATGAACTTTCTCGGCCAAAGCAGGGATCGAACACCTTACCTCCAGGCTAGCGAGCCAGCGCCTTACTCACCCTTAGAGAGAGAGAGAGAGAGAGAGAGAGAGAGAGAGAAATGGGGTTTAACGTCCACTCGACACAAACTAGGTCATTTCGGGACTAACATATGGTTTAATTTTATTTACATAATTCGCTTGCGCGTAGGGGTCTTTAGCTGTGGGAGGAAAACGGAAGACCCGGAGAAAACCCACGAGGTTGGACAGGCGACCCTACTCCTTGTCACGTACAACCGGGGATTGGAAACCACGCCAGTCGACTCAATGAAAGACTTTATGATACAGCGCGCGCACGCTAACCATTCAGCCACCCAACCCCTCTTACCCACCCTTAGAACAGTTTCTAAGCCGCTGTTGGTTGTTATATTCACAGATTATTTACAGGTATTTGAGATCTAGAAATTGACACAAATGGGTCGCAACGCGTATAATAATGTAATATGAATTTATATAAACAGGGCCCTGTTTCTCGAAATCTTAACTAAAGATAAATTCCCAATTCTAGTAGATACTTCAATTTTGATTGGCTAAGCACTAAAATCAATCTAATATTATCCAATCAAATTACTAAAATTTGGATTTCTTGAAACAGGCCCCTGATTTACAATCAATCATTTCCGTTTTTATATAATTTCTAATCAGTTATGTTCGGCGAAATACGCCAGAAGTCTCAATCGAATGGCAATCTCTAGCGTCTGGTTATTGAAGTCTACACCGATAATATTTATTGCGCATGCTCTCCAGATAAGAATATGAGGTCACCGTTTGACATGACTTGTGGAATATGTCTAGCCTCGTTCTTCGACTCCCTTGTTACAAATGGCGCTGAAACGCATTATAGTACAGATGAGTAAAGATTTGTTCTTCGAGTCCCTTGTTACAAATGGCGCCGAAACGCATGCATGGTACACGATTCGTGTACCAATGGTAAAATGTTTAGGAAAAGACAGGTTAATAGCTGGAGATTTTAGATTCTGCTTAATGCGCGTCTTTAAATGTTATATAAACTATTATTATTTAGACATTTATTAACATGACAAGCCTATAATCAACTCTCTAGACCATCGGATGGCAGAGATTTAAATGGATTAGAACACCCGCTAGATATAACAATAAAATGGACAGTACAGGGGCTACGATAATAAACAATGTAAACACTATATCTCCAAAACTCATAATTTCGCTTAGAAAAAAGTACTTTGAATGGTATTTTCAATATATTAAACATACATTATACAATAGCTAAATCTGTCTATTGCAGGTCTTTCTTTAGGTCTGAAATTTTATCTAAGTTATTAATTAGACGTTTATTATCTTATCCAGACCATAATCAACTCTCGATGTCATCGCTAGACTGCGATATTTACTGGATAAGATCATATTTGCTGCTAAACTTTCATTCATGATTCAACCATGAAGTGGATAATCGAGACTTAAGTAATGATGATCGGGGCTAGGCCGAAAATTCAATCGCTAAATTCTCATATTTGCTGCTAAACTTTCATTCATGATTCAACCATGAAGTGGATAATCGAGACTTAAGTAATGATGATCGGGGCTAGGCCGAAAATTCAATCGCTAAATTCTCGGTTGAGAGTGGATCAATTTGAGTGAAATTTTCAGCAAATTCCCTTTACATTATCTAGTTTTAAACTATTATAGTGAGAACTGTCAGCTCATCATCAAATCTCTCATAATGTATCTTTAATTTTGCATTATCTATTTTATGGCAATATCTGACAGCTCTTTAACTAAATCTTACATAAATCATCTTTAACCGACCAGGTGTGTTCTTGGAGACCTCTATCCATAAAGCATTAAGCTATCAAACAGCGAATCTATTTAGAGAAATGATTTAGAGAAATTTTAACGAAATGCCAAATCAACCATTCCAGGGGATTATATGGGTTCGGTGAGTGCATGGATTCAAGTCTTCCATTGAGAGAGAGAGAGAAATGGGGTTTGATGTCCACTCGACACAAACTAGGTCATTTCGGGACTAACATATGGTTTAATTTTATTTACATAATTCGCTTGCGCGTAGGGGTCTTTAGCAGTGGGAGGAAACCGGAGAACCCGGAGAAAACCCACGAGGTTGGACAGGCGACCCTACTCCTTGCCACGTACAACCGGGGATTCGAAACCACGCCAGTCGACTCAATGACAGACTTTATGATACAGCGCGCGCACGCTAACCATTCAGCCATCCAACCCCCCTCTTCCATTGAGTATAACGTGTATGAATATAACTTAAAAATATGAAATTGTACCTTTAAGCCGTTGTAGAATTGATATAACTAAATCTTACATAAATCATCTTTAACGGACCTGATGTGTTCTCGGAGAATTCTATCCATAAAGCATTAAGCTATCAGACAGTGGGTCTATTTGTTATATATCGGTTTCCACCAGTATCGGTCGAATATCATATCCGGAGAATGTACCTTTTAGAGATTTTTTTTTATGTCTTTGCATCCATTTCTTTGACGTCCGTCCATTATGTGAATTGGAAAAGAAAACTAAGTACGGTCGTATTAAAAGAGGTCGTCATCGTTACTGTCTTGGAATTGTGAGGTCATGAAGAGTCCCGGGAAGAACGATCTAAGTCACTTTTTCAACGAACCTCAGTTAATGGCGCCATCTGGTAGCAAATTGTATAAGCTTTCTGTGGAACAATCAATTTCAGGTAAAAACGAGTCACATCGAACCAAGAACCTTCTGAAAAATGGCCTCCCGGACAAATACTAGTCCATCGTACCCTTTATTTCACCTTAATTTGGCTGGAAAGTGGAAGTCAGTTGTTGTACTGGTAATTATGATTCGTATTAAACATCATTTTGAAATTTTAATTAAACTCACTCGTTGTTCTGTTCACGTCGTTCAAAAGTCTGTTTTGCCTTTTATGCGAAAAGACAAAAATGTGACATAGATCGTTCTTCCCCTGGACTCTTCATATACAATTATTCCTAGTTAGTATGCAGGCACCTCATTCACTGGGCCATCGTGGACTCCATATCTTTCATGAACCTCTAATTGATTTAAGCCAAGTCCGGACATGAATTGAAATGAAATGGGGTTTAACGTCCGGAATAACGAAAACGGGCATACCTCGTACAGTTTGCTGAGGGAAATTATGTCCAGATATTCGTGAAAACATAGGGCTTACTTTGTCTTCGAGTTTCAACTGTCAAGTGATTTTTGTGTGTGTTTTTGAGCCCACATTAACGTGTATACGGGGGGGGGGGGAGTCCCTTTTTTTGTCCCATCCGAACGACTAGACGCTGTATGTTTCCGATGTTGGTACTTTGTATAATTTAAAAGAAAGCTTTTAAGCATATTTAGTCGGTGTCTTGCTGATGTCGTTTCAAATTAACGAGTTCAGTATTCATGAGCCCCATTTGAGCAGCAAAGTAGGACGTTAAACCCCATTTTATTCTTTAAAATTTACTGCGGTAAATATTCCAGGAAAAGATGTCATAAAGTGATCCTTATAAGACATAGAAATAGATTTTACTAAAAATAAACTTCTGAATTTTATTAACATGCTACGTTTCAATCCACATACAGGTATCGTTATCAAGCAAATAATTTAAGTGTGTTTATTATTTTTTGTTATAAAGTGATTTGTATATTTTCAGGTGAAAGACAGGTGTGTGTTGTTAGAATTCTCTGATTAAAGGTGTGTGTTGTTTATAGGTAATTACATAACAAGACGTGAAACCAGGTATATTGATCTGGTGTCGGCTAGTAGCCGCCTGATCTACCTGAGTTGAAGGCACAACGACGGTAATTATTGAAACATAGCACGACGAACTCTTCAGTCGTGATTCAACTAGAATACTGTGGCAGCACTTTCAACTAATGGATAACTTTGTAAAGATTTAAACTGTTAGCTATATGTAGCTTTTAGTTTAACTTAAGTTAAGAACAATCTTGTGTGACTTAAGTTAAGAACAATCTAGCGTAACTTAAGTAAAAGAACATTCTTGCGTGACTTAAGTAAAAGAACAATCTGGCGTAACTTAAGTAAAAAAACAATCTGGCGTAACTTAAGTAAAAGAACAATCTTGTGTAACTTAAGTAAATATGTGAACAACCTTGTGTAACTTAAGTAAATATGTGAACAATCTGGTAAAACTTAAGTAATGAACAATCTTGTATAACTTAAGTTAATATATGAACAATCGTGTGTGACTCAAGTAAATATATGAACAATCCGGTGTAACTTACGTTGATATATGAACAATTTAGTGTGACTTAAGTTAATATATGAAAAATCCGGTGTAACTTATGTTGATATATGAACAATCTAGTGTAATATATGAAACATCCGGTGTAACTTACGTTGATATATGAACAATCTTGTTTAACTTTATGGTGTTCACTATAGAGTGCATAAAAAAAGTTAAAATAAGATGAAATAAGAAAGTCGTTCAACAAGAAAAATATAACTTGGAATTCAGAAGCCATAGCTTATTGTTAAAGTCACATTTGAAGATTATAATGTGGTGAACAATAATGTGATGAAAAATAATGCTTTAGAGACATTTTATCGAAATGTCAAATCAACCATTCCATGTGTTAAAATATTCAACGATTGAAGGCAGGGAATTTTGAGGGTCCGGTGTGTGCATGGATTCAAGTCTTCCATTGAGTGTAACGTGTATGGATAGCTGGGTATATTAATATGATGGGAAACAGAACACGTCCTTTATATCGCTCATCCTGGACAATACAACACAAATATTAAGACAAAGATTCCGAGACGATATTTTGAGAAACCATTAATTCAGAACTACATAACTACTTAGCTTGATAACGTTGAGAGAATACTCTACGAAACGTCGCCTTAAATACACTAGTAGCTGTTTTCCATAAGTATGTGTTTTGTTGTTACTCTATCCAGTTACTAAATGCCATTTAAAGAACATACATAACTCAAGTATCCATCACAGGGAACATTAAGCCGCTGTAGAATTGATGTGATTAAGAAATAGTATTTTGAGAAACCCTTAATTTAGAACTCCTGACACAGGACATTAAGCCGATGTGATACAAATAAAAAAATTGATTAAGGGACAATGTTTGGATGAACCCTTTTTTAAGAATTGTGTAAAGTCTTCAAATCGGCGTAAAAATACGTAACTGATATTGATATAATGCACGATCATGTTTCGTCCGTGACATAAATCCCGTTCAGAATTCAGATGACAAAAAGTGATCTATCGACAAAAGACATGGATAAATGATTGATTTCTATTCGAGTTTCTTTAGTCCAAATATCACCGCCATGTTTCATAAACATTATTAATGAGTCTGCCACTAAAACAGTATTAATCACATATTATGTGTCTGAAATATTAGTTTAGTTATCTCGTTTGGTCGATATGCGTTCAAACCCGTTGGATTATATTATATGTATAAACTAAGCCATGGCTGATAAATTGTTAAAGCAGAAGAAGAGTTTGGGGGGAACTGTTATGGGCTTATTGGCTGAAAAAGCGCGAGAGAAGTCGATCCCGAATATCCCGGAGGATGAGAGGGTCACGTTAAATGTTGGAGGCGTAAAACATGAAACAACGTTTGAAACGTTGCTGAAAAAACCCGGGACGCGATTACATAATGTCGCGCTTGTTGCGAAACGGAAGGGATTAAAGGAGATTTATTTTGATCGGCATCCGGCCCTCTTCGGTCATATTTTGAACTATTATCGTACGGACTCGCTGCATGTTCCGACTGATGTCTGTGGGCCGATGTTAAAGGACGAACTGAAATATTGGGAAATCGATGAGAATCAGATAGAACAG
Organism: Patella vulgata; assembly: GCF_932274485.2. Taxonomy (NCBI): domain Eukaryota; kingdom Metazoa; phylum Mollusca; class Gastropoda; family Patellidae; genus Patella; species Patella vulgata. Next base: position 3,763,774 of record NC_065884.2, read on the forward strand.
TGTTGTTGGGTGACTTATTGTCATTATGAAGATACGTTAGAGATGCTGAGGAAGTTTGAAGCCGATCATAGTTTGAGATTTGAGGATAAATACCGGGAGGACGAGAACTTGTGGCAGAAGACGAAACCTAAAGTCTGGAAGTGGTTACAGGATCCATATTCCTCAAAGGGTGCCTTGGTAAGTACAAGACTTTTGTTTCTCAACTTGGCAGATCCAGTTATGTCCTTCCTATGACAGGCCCTTCTCGGCAGTTCTATCCTTCCCATGACAGACCCGTCACGCGAGTTCATATAATATACATACTAATAAAATAGACTGCTTCGTCCAATTACGAGAGAGAGAGAGAGATGAGGTTTAACGTCCACTCGACACAAACTAGGTCATTTCGGGCCTATTTCAATAATTTGCTTGTGCGCAGGGGTCTTTGGCAGTGGGGAGGAAACCAGAGGACCCGGAGAAAATCCACGAGTTTGGACGGCGATCCTACTTTTTGTCACGTACAACCGGGGAATCGAAACCATGCCACTTGACTCAGTGACAGACCTTACAATAACCATTCGGCCACCCAACCCCTCTCTTCGAAAGAAAATGGTAGGCTTTGCCAATTCATATACGATCGCCATGGCACTGGGGATGCTTGTTCCTTTGACAATTGCGGCATAGATTTTTGATATGACGTCACAATCGAGTCTATTTCATCAAGGCTTTTTGGAAAAATTCACTACAAATTTCAGTGATTAACCCTCTGTAGCTACAGCATATATATATATATATATTATTAACCCCTTGTACTTACAAGATATACCTATTAGTATTATTGAGTATCAATACATTATGTACTCTCTCTCTCTCTTTCTCTCTCTCTCTCTCTCTCTCTCTCGCTCTCTCTCCTTAGCAAAGGGTTTATTGACTAATTAATTCATGTTTTATTTATTTGTAGACGTATGCTGTATTATCGCTGTGTGTGGTTACCTGTTCGATCACGGTGTTTATTCTGGAGACATTACCTTACTTCGGTTCACTCACCATCCACGCCAAACGTAAAAACATTACCTTAACGTCAAGCGACCTGCGGAAAGACTTGGATATATTTCACGACATCAGTCCAAATGACGTATTAATCATCATCGACAACACGTGTAACTTTTTCTTTTTTCTGGAATTCCTGGTGAAGTTTGCCACGACTCCCGATAAACTTCGGTTCCTAGGACAACCGTTGTCCGTGATAGAATTGCTATGTCTTATTCCCTACTATATCGCCATTACAGTGGTATTCGTACATAGCGATCCCATCACCGTGTTCGAAATAATCAGAATCCTATTAGCATCCAGGGTTCTGCGAATTTTCAGGATTTTTGTATTGATGAAACATTTCTTGGCGCTGAAGATACTTGTATACACGATGCGCGCGAGTGCCAAAGAGTTACTTCTGCTTGTATTTATCGTTCTTATTGGGATAATAATATTCGCCTGTTTGGAATATTACATGGAAATATTTACTGATATAGACAGTGACTTCGAACACATTCCTCTGGCTTTCTGGTGGGCCTTGATCACCATGACAACAGTCGGATACGGTGATTTACATCCCAAATCTGGATTAGGATATGTGGTTGGAGGTTTGTGTGCCATCAGTGGGGTTCTGGTTATCGCTTTGTCCGTTCCCGTAATCGTCAATAACTTTACCGTGTACTACACGCATGCCCAATCACGCGCCAAATTGAAAGAAAGGCGCCGACGACAAGAAGTAGCCAACCATTGGAGGAAAGGGATGTCCATGATCAGACGTAACACAATCCAAAGAGTAATAGCCAATGGGAGAGGAGCGAAAGTTGGTGTAATTACAGACGAGGGGGAAACCTCAAACGGTCACATTACCAAAGACGACAACTCGGTGGTCTCAGGCAGTATTACACCCGGGGGGAGTGACGCAACGGGTCAAACTTCCACACGGACTATCAGTAAAATTAACCCTTCGGTGATCCCTGAGGTCACGGGAAGTGACGTCACGGGTCGAATACCCACTCGGACTATGAGTAACATTAACGTGCCGCTTTTAGACAATCTAGAAGTCAACAATCAACCTGATGAACTCACGTTGCCGGGAACTCCTGTTTCTAATGGCTCGCCTATAGTAAAACACTCCCTTACCCCACCTTCGGCAAAAAACGGCGACGTTAAGTCTTCGGTGTCGTTCATACAGACATAACTGGCGGGTGTTGTATATAAATTATGGAGCGTTGACTGAATAGAATTTTAATTAATGTATATATATTTATTGACTTCCGCTAGGAGCTTAGCTAAGGGCGTTCCTGTTATTCATTTTATTATTGACAAGCAATGTTTTACCTGGGCTTTGTATTGTTGACATTTCCTTTGAATATATTCCACCGTGGCAAAAACATTGAATTTTTATTTTTAAAAAATGAAGATTATACAGATATTGATATGGATCTTTCGTTACTGAATTCTTTGTATATCTGATTGTATATAATGTATTGATACTGAATAATAGATATATTATCCTGTAAGTCCAAGGGGTTAATAATATATATATCCTGTAGGTACAGAGGATTAATCACTGAAATGTGTAGTGAATTTCTTCAAAAACCATTAATGAAATAGTCTCGATTGTTTGAACAGCACTAACGTAGCGTTTGTGTCGCCAGCACCCGGAGCAAGTCGAGTATTGTCGTATGGAAAAAGGTTAAATAGAAACGTTGCCCAGGCATGTTTAACAGCATTGGGGGGTTCTAGTTGTAGGCCGTTTGGGGAGGGGGGTCCCCGGAGTGCACAAAGAAGAGGGAGAGGGAGAGAGAGATGGGGTTTAACGCCCAATCGACACAAACTAGGTCATTTCGGGACTAACACATGGTTCAATTTTATTTCAACAATTCCCCTGCGCTTAGGTGTCTTTAGCAGTGGGAGGAAACCGGAGGACCCGGAGAAAATCCACGAGGTTGGACAGGCGACCCCACTCCTTGTCACGGATAGCCGAGGAATCGAAACCACGTCAGTGGACTCAATGACAGACCGTATGATACAGCGCGCACGTGCCATGCCAACCATTCGCCCCCCCCCCCACCCTCGGAATCCACAATGACCACTTTATATAAATGAGTATTTTGGGGAACCCTAACCCTAACCGTTTTAAGGGGCATAAAAGGTAAATTGGAACCAAGTTCGGTCTTTTAAAAAGGTTTAGGGTTAGAGGGGATCAGAATTGGAATCACTGAACGAGATTGAAAGCTTTTATTTTAATTTCGTTACAGTACATCAAACGCAGATTTCTGATTTTTAACAAAGCCTTCAATGTCGATAAGAAAGACATTTTTAGGCATTGTGATATTTTTAATATCCAATATATTTAACATGTTACCCAGGACAGGATCTATAATTAATAGTTTTTATATATATATATCGAGGTGTGAATCCACGGTAAACGAAATCAAACAATCAAGATATTTAATTCTCTTTTTTTAAAAACAAAGAATTGACGGTCAATTTTGATTATTTCACTATTTGCAGCACAATACGGTACATCAATTAATCACCGCCTTATTATCGGCAATTAGCACGGTACGATTAGCAGTGCCTAATTTAGACGAACAAACTGATCAACAGTTAAAAAGATACATTATGTTAGATTATATAAAACACAAATTTATATGGAAAACAATCACTGAGTTGAAATAAACCCAGTGATTGTTTTCCATATAAATTTGTGTTTTATATCATATGTTCAGTTACTAAATGCCGTATAAGGATTTTATGTTAGATTAGCTAAAGAGCTGTCAGTTCTCACTTTAATAGTTAAAATCTAGATAATGTAAAGGGAATATGCTGAAAATTTCAGTCAAATTAATCCACTCTGAACCGAGAATTTAGCGATTGAATTTTGGGCCTACTAAAAGTCGGTACGATAAAATACATAGTCTCGATTATCCATTTCTTGATTTAATCATGCATGAACGTAGAGCAGCAAATCGGACCTTAATCCAGTAAATATCACAGGCTAGCGATGACCACGAGAGTTGATTATGGTCTGGATAAGTTAATTAATGTCTAATTAATAATTTAGATAACATTTCGGGCCTAAAGAAAGACCTGGAATAGGCAGATTTAGCTCTTGCGTAATGTATGTTTAATGTTCGCTATGTACAAGCACTGTCTAATGGATATTCTCTACGAAATTGTTATATATTTTACACGTTTTTTAAAGTGTTTTTATAGGTTCTATTTGATACGATCGATTCGTCCCATGTTCATCGTTATCAGCATTGGGTTGGGGTTTTTTTTCTAATTAGTGCAGTAGGTTAACGACAAACGTTTTTTTTTATCTTGATTTGGGAGGAATATAACAACCTGTTTGATATTTAGAAAGATGTCGCTAGGGACGGGGGGGGGGGGAATGAAATGGAGTTTAACGTGCTACTGTTCTGCTCCATCTAGGCTAATGAAGACGGGCATACGCCATACAGTGTGATGTAGGGGAAATTGTGGCCGGACAGCAGCGCCGGACTAACTGCTAAGGGATCTTTTACGTACTGGACCTAAGTTTTCTGTCCCTTGCCAGACCCCCCCTACTGCACTACGGGGGGGGGGGGCATCGGACCCAATACATCAGAATAGGGGCCAGATGTAATTTAATTTTGCGTCAATGGCGACACGGTGGCCCAGTAATTAAAACGGCGCTTGTTCATTCACCAAGGAATTTGGTCATGAATTTTATCATTGTTTGATAATGAGTAATAATGATTAGAGAAGCCTAGTCTAAACTGTGTAGTATTATCACGTTCTATATTGAAATTCATTAGTTTTAATTACCCAACTAATTAGCACCTATATATATACAATAATATATAAAGTGATAATATGACCACCCGCCATTTCCTCATCTCAACCAATGAACTGTTGTTGCCATCGTATTACAGCATGTACATGTATCTGAAATACCTACAGCTTTAGCCTACACACTCACGTTATAAATAGTGTTGAAAGATTTCAACATTCTGCTATTTTTCTGCTAATAACGTGGTCGGTGCTAATAAGGCCAGTGTCCATATGCTCACCTGAATGGCTGAACCGTCTCTCCTCTCAACATGTCCAATCAATTAGGCCCGAGAAAGCTCATCGGGATTTTCCGGCGTGGTTTCCCCTTTGTCAGTGGTGCAGGACGGAGGGCCTGACAAGCACAGCTGTCTAGTCGTTCGGATGAAACGAAAAACCGAGGTCCCGTGTACACATAAGCGTACACGTAAAAGATTCCTTGGCAGTTGGAATTCGATATAATTATAAGAGTAGCCCATAGTGCCGCTGTCCGGGCAAAATTTCCCTCATAGCACACTGTATGGCGTGCGCCCGTCTTCATTAGCGGCACTATCGCCTACTCTTATATCGAATTCCAACTGCCAAGGGATCTTTTACGTGCATTCCAATGTATACACGGGACCTCGGTTTTTTGTTTCATCCGAAGGACTAGACAGCTGTCCTTGTCAGGCCCTCCGTCCTGCAGCCCACGACCGAGGGATCTGGGTGGGCTATAGAAATGGTTCCACTACTGATGTCTTCCGTCTTGCAGCTAGGTGGGCTAGATCTGAAGGCTACCTCGAGATTTCGTCAAGGTCGCTGAAATTTAAATAAGGTTAGGGCCCGTAACTGTTGACGAGACTGGGGGTTAGGGTTTCGGTTAAGGGCAAGGTCCAGGATTGGAGTGGCCTTAAGAAATATATCTAACCGTGTGGGTGACCTCCCGTAGAAAATATGATGCTGATAGACATTGAAATAAACAGAAACTACGACAAAGATATTGTTTTACCGCACGATACTGGATCGTCCCGATCTGAAGCACAATACCTTGTGGGACACACTCATAACGTCAACCCATAACAACTTTCTCAAGGGACACCATCCATACACATAGGCCTTTGTCGCATCAACTTTCAACTTTTTTATTTGCATATTACGTCCATTAAGAACATTATACAAAACATACGCATACATCAATATACATGTACATGTATACAAAAATATATTTGACATGGAATAATATATTGGAATAACATGATATAATGAAATGAAAATATAATGAGATATATACATGTACCATTGGGATGATACAATGAAAATATAGCAATGAAAGTATAACAATGAAATGAAAATATGAAGGTGCCCCCCCCCCCCCCTTTTCCTTAAAAGCATGATATGTATACATTGCTACTGCTTTAGCAAGAACATCTGGCGGATTAAAAAGAAGCTCAAAAGTTAATTGACAAGATTGTATTAAAGTAATGTAGATATATTTTAAGCGCAAGTTTTCGTATCTGGGACACTGGAACAGAAAATGGAATTCATCTTTTACGGTAGAAAGAGAACATTGGGTGCATAACCTTTGGTCAGGTGGAATATTCTTGCATTGCCCTCTCTCTATTTCGAGTTTGTGTGAGCGGAGTCGAAGCGATGAAAAGGCGGATTTAAAGTTTTTATTTTTAACCTGCAGAGACCACTGCACTGATCAGCAGTGAATATTCCCTAGGCCTCGACAATCACTGATAAGGATGACATCGATGCGACTTAATGAGCCACAAATATTAACTTATTTCCTCCGACAAATTAAATTCTAAAACATTTTTTTTGATGTATTAGAAAAATAAATAAAGACGTTTGAAGTATTTGTAAGTCAAAATTATTTCCTATTTAGTGCAAATGGGTATTAAAATGAGTAAAAAGTCTCCATTCTGCCCGAACTAGAACGTCTTATGTAAACAATGCACGCGCCATTGAGCCAATGATTGACGCCGCGTGATGGGACGTCACGTGTTAAAGGTAGTCATCTTTTACAGAGATATTAGAAGACTTTCGTAATCCTCTGTGAAACAGATTGGCATCAGACCAATAGGTCTAATAGGTCCGTGTTTCCAGTCTTAAAGAGCGACACTACAAATGTGTATAAATCGATCCATGTAGATGCCATTTCCGACCATTTAGGACCCCAGACCCGCCAGATCGAGTCTGCCCATGGCTCGCCTATAGTAAAACACTCCCTTACCCCACCTTCGGCAAAAAACGGCGACGTTAAGTCTTCGGTGTCGTTCATACAGACATAACTGGCGGGAGTTGTATATAAATTATGGAGCGTTGACTGAATAGCATTTTAATTAATGTATATATATTTATTGACTTCCGCTAGGAGCTTAGCTAAGGGCGTTCCTGTTATTCATTTTACTATTGACAAGCAATGTTTTACCTGGGCTTTGTATTGTTGACATTTCCTTTGAATATATTCCACCGTGGCAAAAACATTGAATTTTTATTTTTAGAAAATGAAGATTATACAGATATTGATATGGATCTTTCGTTACTGAATTCTTTGTATATCTGATTGTATATAATGTATTGATACTGAATAATAGATATATTATCCTGTAAGTACAAGGGGTTAATAATATATATATCCTGTAGCTACAGAGGATTAATCACTGAAATGTGTAGTGAATTTCTTCAAAAACCATTGATGAAATAGTCTCGATTGTTTGAACAGCACTAACGTAGCGTTTGTGTCGCCAGCACCCGGAGCAAGTCGAGTATTGTCGTATGGAAAAATGTTAAATAGAAACGTTGCCCAGGCATGTTTAACAGCATTGGGAGGTTCTAATTGTAGGGAGAGGGAGAGAGAGAGAGAGAGAGAGAGAGAGAGAGATGGGTTTAACGCCCAATCGACACAAACTAGGTCATTTCGGGACTAACACATGGTTCAATTTTATTTCAACAATTCCCTTGCGCTTAGGTGTCTTTAGCAGTGGGAGGAAACCGGAGGACCCGGAGAAAATCCACGAGGTTGGACAGGCGACCCCACTCCTTGTCACGGATAGCCGAGGAATCGAAACCACGTCAGTGGACTCAATGACAGACCGTATGATACAGCGCGCACGTGCCATACCAACCATTCGCCCCCCCCCACCCTCGGAATCCACAATGACCACTTTATATAAATGAGTATTTTGGGGAATACTAACCCTAACCCTAACCGTTTTAAGGGGCATAAAAGGTAAATTGGAACCAAGTTCGGTCTTTTAAAAAGGTTTAGGGTTAGAGGGGATCAGAATTGGAATCACTGAACGAGATTGAAAGCTTTTATTTTAATTTCGTTACAGCACATCAAACGCAGATTTCTGATTTTTAGCAAAGCCTTCAATGTCGATAAAAAAGACATTTTTAGGCATTGTGATATTTTTAATATCCAATATATTTAACATGTTACCCAGGACAGGATCTATAATTAATAGTTTTTATATATATATCGACGTGTGAATCCACGGTAAACGAAATCAAACAATCAAGATATTTAATTCTCTTTTTTTAAAAACAAAGAATTGACGGTCAATTTTGATTATTTCACTATTTTCAGCACAATACGGTACATCAATTAATCACCGCCTTATTATCGGCAATTAGCACGGTACGATTAGCAGTGCCTAATTTAGATGAACAAACTGATCAACAGTTAAAAAGATACATTATGTTAGATTATATAAAACACAAATTTATATGGAAAACAATCACTGGGTTGAAATAACAGGCCTGGTGACATACCAAAAAAATATGCCCATTTTAAAATTACATTGGTTTCTTTTAAACTTTCATCGATATCTTTATCCCTCTCAGACAAATTAAGTAATAATAATCGTGCAATTGTTTTCTTAATTAAAACAACAGTCTTTAGAGATTTTGATTTTTGAGATGATATTTAAAAGATTAACTACTATAAATATTACGGATCAGTTACTAAATGCCGTATAAGGAATTTATGTTAGATTAGCTAAAGAGCTGTCAGTTCTCACTTTAATAGTTAAAATCTAGATAATGTAAAGGGAATATGCTGAAAATTTCAGTCAAATTAATCCACTCTGAACCGAGAATTTAGCGATTGAATTTTGGGCCTACTAAAAGTCGGTACGATAAAATACATAGTCTCGATTATCCATTTCTTGATTTAATCATGCATGAGCGTAGAGCAGCAAATCGGACCTTACTCCAGTAAATATCACAGGCTAGCGATGACCACGAGAGTTGATTATGGTCTGGATAACTTAATTAATGTCTAATTAATAATTTAGATAACATTTCAGGCCTAAAGAAAGACCTGAAATAGGCAGATTTAGCTCTTGCGTAATGTATGTTTAATGTTCGCTAGGTCGCTATGTACAAGCACTGTCTAATGGATATTCTCTACGAAAATGTTATATATTTTACAAGTTTTTTAAAGTGTTTTTATAGGTTCTATTTGATACGATCGATTCGTCCCATGTTCATCGTTATCAGCATTGGGTTGGGGTTTTTTTTTCTAATTAGTGCAGTAGGCTAACGACAAACGTTTTTTTATCTTGATTTGGGAGGCATATAACAACCTGTTTGATATTTAGAAAGATGTTGCTAGGGACGGGGGGGGGGGGGGAAAGGAAATGAAATGGAGTTTAACTTCCTACTGTTCTTTTCCATCTAGGCTAATGAAGATGGGCATACGCCATACAGTGTGATGTAGGGGAAATTGTGGCCGGACTAACCGCTAAGGGATCTTTTACGTACTGGACCTAAGTTTTCTGTCCCTTGCCAGACCCCCCGTACTGCACTACAGGGGGGGGGGGGCATCGGACCCAATACATCAGAATAGGGGCCAGATGTAATTTAATTTTGCGTCAATGGCGACACGGTGGCCCAGTAATTAAAACGGCGCTTGTTCATTCACCAAGGAATTTGGTCATGAATTTTATCATTGTTTGATAATGAGTAATAATGATTAGAGAAGCCTAGTCTAAACTGTGTAGTATTATCACGTTCTATATTGAAATCCATTAGTGTTAATTACCCAACTAATTAGCACCTATATATATATACAATAATATATAAAGTGATAATATGACCACCCGCCATTTGCTCATCTCAACCAATGAACTGTTGTTGCCATCGTATTACAGCATGTACATGTATCTGAAATACCTACAGCTTTAGCCTACACACTCACGTTATAAATAGTGTTGAAAGATTTCAACATTCTGCTATTTTTCTGCTAATAACGTGGCCGGTGCTAATAAGGCCAGTGTCCATATGCTCACCTGAATGGCTGAACCCATAAGAACTTTCTCAAGGGACACCATCCATACACATAGGCCTTTGTCGCATCAACTTTCAACTTTTTTATTTGCATATTACGTCCATTAAGAACATTATACAAAACATACGCATACATAAATATACATGTACATGTATACAAAAATATATTTGACATGGAATAATATATTGGAATAACATGATATAATGAAATGAAAATATAATGAGATATATACATGTACCATTGGGATGATACAATGAAAATATAGCAATGAAAGTATAACAATGAAATGAAAATATGAAGGTGCCCCCCCCCCCCCCTTTTCCTTAAAAGCATGATATGTATACATTGCTACTGCTTTAGCAAGAACATCTGGCGGATTAAAAAGAAACTCAAAAGTTAATTGACAAGATTGTATTAAAGTAATGTAGATATATGTTAAGCGCAAGTTTTCGTATCTGGGACACGGAACAGAAAATGGAATTCATCTTCTACGGTAGAAAGAGAACATTGGGTGCATAACCTTTGGTCAGGTGGAATATTCTTATATCGCCCTCTCTCTATTTCCAGTTTGTGTGAGCTGAGTCGAAGCGATGAAAAGGCGGATTTAAAGTTTTTATTTTTAACCTGCAGAGACCACACTGATCAGCAGTGAATATTCTCTAGGCCTCGACAATCACTGATAAGGATGACATCGATGCGACTTAATGAGCCACAAATATTAACTTATTTCCTCCGACAAATTAAATTCTAAAACATTTTTTTTTGATGTATTAGAAAAATAAATAAAGACGTTTGAAGTATTTGTAGGTCAAAATTATTTCCTATTTAGTGCAAATGGGTATTAAAATGAGTAAAACGTCTCCATTCTGCCCGAACTAGAACGTCTTATGTAAACAATGCACGCGCCATTGAGCCAATGATTGACGCCGCGTGATGGGACGTCACGTGTTAAAGGTGGTCATCTTTTACAGAGATATTAGAAGACTTTCGTAATCCTCTGTGAAACAGATTGGCATCAGACCACTAGAGTTTAATAGGTCCGTGTTTCCAGTCTTAAAGAGCGACACTACAAATATGTATAAATCGAACCATGTAGATGCCATTTCCGACCATTTAGGACCCCAGACCCACCAGATCGAGTCTGCCCAGGAGGGAGCCGTACCCAACCGAAACTTCCCCTAGATCCGCGCCGGAATTCTTTGATTGTTCAAAACTTTACGCCAATAGATAAAGTCAATTTTGTGATAAATCCAAATTTTTTGTTCAGATGTCAATTCAGTAAAACAAAAATGAGAGTAGAATTAGTAAACAAACCAACTTCCGCTTTATCGTTCAAAACAAATATTAATAAATAAAGATACATTACGTAAGATTTATATAAAGCACAACAGTTCTATGGATAACAATTCGAAACTACGCCAGATCTTGTGATAAATTGCAGGGTTAGATCTCTTGACCACGCAACAACCCAGATATATGACTCAATACGAGCGTAGAAAGTAACAAATAAACTAAAAGAATTGGGTTGCCTATATTAGTTTTATTTATTGTACGACTAGCAGGATACCCGGCTTCGCTCGGGGGTCGTAACTCCGAAACCGGAAGTGGTAGACTAACGTCACCTGGCCTATAGTATGTTACTCCCCGGTCCAAGCTACCCCTATACCCCAAGTTTCAGACCTAGTGTAGCCGCCAACCCCGAACAGACAGACAAACGACAGTCACAAATATTAGTATAGAGGGTTTATTGCTCTCTATCCGTTACTATCTGGATAACTAATTTTCATATTCCAAGTCTGTATGGGTAGTTTGTCTAACCTCGTTGGGTTTCTCCTAGTAGTCACATGGTTGCCCCATTATTAGGCGGCTACTGACGACGCAAATATTACTAAAACAAAATATAACAATCAGATTTATTTCAAGTTAAACTGGAGTTGCCTCCCTTACATTAGTGGGTAGCATCTTTCAATGGAAGTCGCATCAACCGTGAATCCAAACAAGAGAATTGGCCAACCGAAAATTGAACAAAATTGTGAGGATGTCAATGGTAATTTTGTGAATTTTTTTGGTCCCCATGGCTTAAGCTGAAGCCTGTGTAACCTGCTACGTACCAAATTGTTTGTTTTGAAGAAGGCATACTTGAACTTATAATGGTCAGTCATCTAATACAGAGATACAAGAAGTCTTGACCAAATAGTACTGTCGGTTTGTTTTTTTTGTTGGGGTTTTTTTTTTTTTGGGGGGGGGGCGGATTTTATTGGGTGGGTGGTGGATTAAGATCTATTTTTTTTTCTAAACATTTATCAACTTGAGTTGATTATTTTGTGAGAGATGGGGTTTAATGTCCACTCGACACAACTAGGTCATTTCGGGACTAACACATGGTTCAATTTTGTTTCAATAATTTGCTTGCATGTAGGGGTCTTTAGGGAGGAAACCGCAGGACCCGGAGAAAATCCTCGAGGTTGGACAGGCGACCCTACCCCTTGTCACGTACAACCGGGGAATCGAAACCATGCCAGTTGACTCAATGACAGACCTTATGATACAGTGAGAACGTGCTATTCATTCGACCATCCAACCCCCCATCTGGGTAATAAGGGTAGGTGGAAAGGCTGCTGTTCAGGTAAAGTTGTCTCCCCTTGCATTGCACGCGTACCATTATAACAAAAAATAGCATGTTAGTCTCTCAAAATGACCGATGTATATCAGCTGATGAGATATTCACAGAAAGAGAAAAATGATGTTTAACGTTCACTCAATGCAAACTAGGTCATTTTGGTACTAACATGTGGTTGAATTTTATTTCAATAATTAGCTAGCACTTATGGGTCTTTAGCAGTGGGAGGACAGCAGAGGACCCGGAGAAAACCCACGAGGTTGGACAGGTGACCCTACTTGTCACGTTCAAGCGGGGAATCGAAACCACGCCACTCGACTCAATGACTGACTTTGTGATTTCACATGTGCAGGCTTTAAACCACTAGACCCGCCCCCTCCTACCAATGAGATGTTCAAACCAAAACCAAAGAGAGAGAGAGAAATGGGGTTTAACGTCCACTCAACACAAACTAGGTCATTTCGGGACTAACATGTTTTTTTAAATTATTGTTATTTTATTTCAATAATTTGCTTGTGCGTAGGGGTCTTGAGCAGTGGGAGGAAACCGGAGGACCCGGAGAAAATCCATGAGGCTGGACAGGCGACCCTACACCTTGTCACATACATCCGGGGATTCGAAACCACGCCAGTTGACTCAATGACAGGCCTTATGATACAGTGCGCACGTGCTAACCATTCGGCCATCCAACCCCACCCCCCTCCCCCAACACCAAAGTGAGATGATATTAGTTTTTTTCTGCACTGACTGGGGATGGGCATACACCAAGCAGTGTGCTATGAGCAAAACTTGTCAGGCAGTCCGTCCTGCACCATTGACAACGGGAAACAGCGCTGGAAAATCCGAGGGCGAACCGGGGACCTCCTGATTAATTAACCAGTGTCTTACTCACTGAGCCACAGTGCCACTCTCCCAATATGAAAGAAAAAAAAAACAACAAAGAAGATTTGTATTCAATTTTGTTTTGTTTTTTATTATTTTATTGCAAAGTGTACATATTAATGATTTCTACTGTGTTTTGGATCTCACCCATTACTGAATTGTTGAGCATGAATTGATGACAATATACACATATAATGATGATGTCATAAGATATTACCATGACTACACATATTCTAAGATATAACAAAAACACTTGTTCATTATTTGACATATACAAATAATCATATTGAAAGTTGGATGTTGCATGTTTCGACATCATTCACACATTGTAATTAGCTAATTTGATGTAAATTCAGGACCAGAGTCATGGTTTATATATATATTTATAATTTCTTTAGGTTCATGAATTTCTTGGAAAATGTTTTTTTACATTAATTAATTAAAGAAACGATAAATAAATGTATGAAACAGTCGTAAAATTTCGATACTGACGTCCAAAGAAATAACTCGTTGATAGATCTCAACCGTCCACACTGACGGAGTAAAAATAATGTTGAGACACGAGATCAAAGTTTGTCGAGTCCAGTTAACCAACACAGATGGCGAGTTTAACCCTATCACCGAGATGGACGCAAGTATTGCCATTTTGCAACGGTCCCGAAAGGATATATATTTGTATACGTAAACACAAAAAGCTAAATTTGACAAAAAAAAGGAAGCCTTTGCAGTTTACTGAGAGATAAAACAAATATAATATTGACAACACCGAAAAATATTTGTAGAAAACTTTTCATTTTTAATAATCTGTCCCAGTTATTATAGCTGCAGTTTAAACCTACATGTAATTAACATTTGTGTATTTTGTGTGTTGCACACAAAAAAATAGGTGTAGTAAAAACTTTAATTGTCGTTTTGTATTAAAAACGTTAATTGTCGTTTTGTATTAAAAACGTTAATTGTCGTTTCGTATTTTAAATTAATTGTAAAAAAAAGTTTAAAATATACTTGACACAAACTAGGTCATTTCAGGACTAACATATGGTTCAATATTATTTCAATAATTCGCTTGCGCGTAGGGGGCCTTAGCAGGGTGAGGACCCGGAGAAAACCCACAAGGTTGGAAAAGCGACCCTACTCCTTGTCACGTACAACCATGACAGCTGACTCAATGACAGACCTTATGATACAATGCACAAGCACTAACCATTCGGCCACCCACCCCCCTTTGAAGAAGGGGAGGGGGGAGTCTTCTAACAGTTGAAAAAGAGCTCCTCTTATTAACTATAAACTGCAACTATAACAAAAGAAACTAGAAATTTATTTTTTTTTTTTCATAATAAAATAAGTTGAGCATACACTGAATGTTAGTATTTTTGTATTTTATTATTATATTTATAAACATTGACTAATTATCTACCATGTATCGTCATCCCCCGACTATTTTAATAAAATACATTTATATAAATACACAGTTAGAAGCAGAGGTAGATAGATGTCGTACTGTCTAGATCTGGTATCGTCCTGGTGTACAGACGTGACGTGACGAGATGCGACGTAATATTACAAATATAACCATATTACACCAATCTCCAAGCACCATTTTATTAGAACTAACCAGGCCTAAAATATTTTCAAGAATCTCAAAATATGATTCGTTGCTGAGGCTTTCGTCCATCTGTAAATATTTGCCAAAATGTCCATTTTTATGAACTTCTGTCAAAGTATATGTGACGGAATGAAATGGGGTTTAACATCCCACTGTTCTGCACCGACTGGGCTAATGAAGACGGGTTTACGCCATACAGTGGGCTATGAGTGACATTTTGCAGGCACTGTGGCATTTCAGCGTGTTTGCCCATTCACGTTAATTAGAGTGTCTTACGACCTCGGCCACTGCAGCTCTCAAAGTGTAAAAAAAGTGCAGTTCCTTCAACAATAACATTTCGAGGCCTCATAAATTGCATCTTGGGGAGAATCTTACTGAATACCTGAGAAAATCGATAAATTTCTTAGGCCCGGTAATTTGTCAGTTTGAAAATTTACATTCGAGAATTCATTCACACCTCATCAAAATTATACAAAAATTTTATTTGGGTCGATTGATATTGTATGCTATACACCAGTTAAATACCGTCCGTACGTGAAACTACAGGCCGATGTTCCATTTCAAACGGCCATAAGATTCATGTTTTTAAAAAGTAAAATTACATTTTAATTTCTTAACCATCCATATATGGTAAGGTAAAAAGACTAGGTGCTTGTTAGAAAAAAAAAATTGAGTCTTGCCTAACGGACAACCACAAGACTGACATTTAATTAAACGCTATACAAAACTTCACACCCACTCTATGTACACATGTTAATACTTCCCATTGGAATGGCTGACATATATATACAGTTTTACGTCTGTCTTCCATGTACACGTTTTTACGATGTTTCCGTGCGCATTTTCGACAGCGACAAAGTCGGTCTAATGCCGATGTATTAGGACCGTTTCCTTTATAACCCTCGAAAATGCGTACATGGACAACAGACTTTACAGCAGAAGAGATGAGTAACTCCCGACCAAAACAAAACAGGAGTTATCTCCCCTTAAGTAAGGTGCTTTTATAATTCGTCTTGTGACTACAATATTGTTATGCTTTTTAAATTAATTAAGCTACAAAACAAACTAAAGAATGTTTATAGTTGGTTCCTCCACGGTCACATACACAATATGTATTATGCCTACAATTTAAATCTCCTCACAATGTTACAAGTTGCCAACACATCGATATTGAAAATACAAGATTTTTGGAAATATTTAAAAAGTACATGTATACAATATTTTTGAAAATATTGAAAAGAAACGGACTATACATATATATCTTTATTTTATAAAATATAAGAAACGAGTTTTATGGTCGTACTTCTTGAGAGAAAAAAATACTAAATCTATAAACTATACAAAGAAAGACACGAAAAAATCTACGATGTGGATAATGATAATATTGGCAAGCGTGGTCCTTGGTTAAAAAATATAAAAAAAAAAGAATAAATCTCCTCGATTTCTTGTTTACAAGATATTTAATTTGACAATTTACAAGTTTAAGGCTTTCTATATATAAATAATATATATCTCTTGGTCTATATACTCCCATGATATTTCTACTTGAATCATTATGAAATGCATAAAATTTTTAAACAAACATAATTCTTTCAACAGCTTATTCCTGTAACTTTTTCTAATAATAACCAAAGATCTTGGGTCTTATTTCATAAAATTCTTAAAATCACAAATTTAAGCTTGACAATCTGTGTTAATCAATTGAGACGGACTATGGTAACCAATGGAGATCAATGGTAGCCAATGGAGATCAATGGTAACCAATGGAGACCAATGGTAGCCAATGGAGACCAATGGTAGCCAATGGAGACCAATGTTACAATTGATTTTATCTATTTTTTGAATCGAGACCCAGATTATCGCCCCTTCCTGCCAACTGGTCAGTTTTATTATATCATTCACACACAAGAAGTACTATCAATTATACATACACATTAATAGAAAATATATTTACAAGACAAATGGCAGAAAAAATCAGGTGGGAGGGGTGGGGTCGCTATCATATATAATTCCTGATCTGTATAGAAAACTGACCATTAAAATAATTAGCGTTCGTTCTTAATCTCTTCTCACAAAAATATTTGACTAGTTTAAGACAATGACTCTTATACTACATTAACCTTACAACTAATCAAGTTAGGACATTTAAAAGGGAATGGAACGGGAGTGGGGGGGGGAACTCTCGTAAATGCAACTCAACCAAATAAACGTCCATTTTCCTTAAAACTAATCAAGTTAGGACATTTAAAGGGGAATGGAACGGCGGGTGGGGGGACTCTCGTAAATCCCCCTCAACCAAATAAACGTCCAATTGACAGTATCCCACACTACTAATAGGTAATTTGACGTGTTATATTCGATCCACCCCTTTAGGTATTTTAAAATGAAAGTCTTTATTGAAGACCTTAAACCAACTAAATCGTTACATATGCACCAAAAACTTTGATTTAATCAATTTAGTTTAATTCATTAATTACTTATTGACTGATTGGCTAGAATGATATGGTAATTATATCATTGAATTCTGAATGACCTCTTTTGTTCCCATCGTAGGTAATTTATATATATACAATAAACACGATGCACACTGCATAGGTGCAATAATCGGGCCAATAGTCACCGGTCTTACATTAGCTAAAGTTTCATTTCATATAGATTATCACTCAATTTCATCATTCTAAATTATTATTATTAACAAATAAATCGTGATGCGCTTAATAGTCCAGCAAATTATTATTATTCATATACAAATCGTATACCATGTTAAATAGAAGTCCAGCACAGTCGACTTAACGATGACCAAAAAAATTATTAATCACAAATAAATCATGAGGCACGGGTCGACTGTACCAAGATCTAAAAATATGCAGTTCAAAGGATGAATTCTGCAAAACGGAGAGCTTGAGGTATCGTGGGTCTATATCTAGTATTAAAAGGTTTTTACGATGCAAGCTTTCACGGGCTGGGAGCTACAGTAAATACCCTGAGAAAATCAACATTAGCTAATGAAAGAACGTTTCACATAGTCCTTAGTACTTTGCATTGTCAGTGAGTTTTAAACATATACATTTAAACTAAAGTTCATTTTCACGTGAAGCCATGGGCCTCAATAATACATAAAACACATACAAAATACCAATATAAGGCCATAGAAAAACAAAATATTCTGATTCACGGATAATTCTGCGTCGCTTTAATAAAAAGATGCTTGACCTGTTTATATTTCACAAACTAAAGACAGCCTCACGAATTACCGCACGGAAATGTTTTCTCTGAGTTACACACGGTAACAAAGGTAGAAATGTACCGTAGGCTCAATTATCAAATATGAAACCTGATAATGGTAAATGACAGTCATAAAAGATACTGGATAATCATACAATCACTTAACGTGATGAGGTGAAATGACGTGATGTTTATGAGATGTCATTTAGACCAATAGCGATACCGTGACACCCATCTGCGGAATCAGAATATTTGTTTTGGTATGGTTTTTATCAGTCACTACTACTATAAATACATTCTTTTATTTTATAAACAACCCATTCATACCATATATAGAATATACTACACACTATAATAATAATAATAATTATTACCCCTGAAAGTGAAAGTAGATCAATTTGCTTGTTGTTTTAATTACTGGTCCGTATCCTTGACAACCATTGGAAGGTTTTAATAATTTAATACATATTCCAGAAGAAAAATCTAAGAGACCATCACAGAGATTTCCACCCCTTCAGATGACAAATGAACCAATCTGTACATTTCATTTGTGTACATTGAAGGCCAATCTGATTACAATACAGATCTATATTTCGTTTCGTTTTTTATAATTTTCATGGCTTCTACTACATGAAGATCTGACCAGTTGTAGTGGAAGGTCGCGTCAGATGTCGTACAAGCAGCTTTTGACCCTATGATGTCAGACATTTGATTAACCAATCAGCACTGATGTTTCTAGTGGATTACCCACACTTCCGTGCACCACAAGCCAAAAGCTTGCCGTAACAGATCTTTTCATTGACTAATCCCTCACATCATCCAGTACACATCAATGATAACAACTCTTCCAGATCCTAGTGTAGTAAAGACAAGTAAAAACGAAATTTTGAACTATAAATTAACGACACGAAATAAGATCTGTGTTTTAAATAAATTGTTTGAAGGCGTGTTTATTTTAAGCTTTGCGACAAGACTCCTTTCACCAAGAATACTGTAGAGATCAATGCAAACAAACATGCCATCACAAAAAGTTCTAATATATTTTTATTTCATATCTTGTCTGATACCCGATGCCAGTAAAATCGTGGCAAAAGTCAAATAAATATTGTACTCGTGAACATTCAATCTGTAATGGTTTCAACTTCTTTAATTTGGGATTTAAATTTAGAGTTTAGATTTATCAAAATTAACCCTTATTTGTACCCCTGCGCACCAATGAGGTCATGACCTTTTAATTCATTAGATACATAGTATCATTTATTGGAATTTACGTTAATAACAACTGGCTTATTCACGAAAACTAAAATTAATTAAGTAATTGCATTGGCCAGAAGTTAACCATTTGATACAAATTTTAATTTTGACCAATGAAATGCCTGCTTTCTAAAATATTAATCTAGCCTTTCCAATGGCCAAAAGTTACAATTTTGATACAAATTCTAAAAATAATTTAGCTTCAGTTTACGAGAATAACATGCCTGGTTGTTGTAGACTACATATTTTTTCAAGCGTCTGGTTGGTGTAGACTACATACAAATATATATATGTCAACACACAGTGATGAACTCGGAACCCAATAAAAACACAACCAATCCCTTGACCCTCGTCAGTCACAAAATATATATATATATTTACATTTCCTACAAACAGGCTAACCATAAACAGTCCAAATATTTTCACCCAAAAAAAAAAAGAAAAAGAAAAAATCCTTCACCATGTTATAGTAAGACACACCTACAGACAAAATTCTCCGTAAATCTGTACACAGGATTAATATTTCATATATCACAACATTCAACCTACTAACTTCGGGCCTCGTATTATTTCCAATTTTAACATTTCACGTTACACTGACAACTCCTTGCTTGAATTACCTTATAACATGACACTATCATTTCACAGACAAAGTACATCTTCTTCGCTTTCTTTCTGTTTTCTCACATTTCAGGGTAGGAAATGAGTGGGTTACTATTTCGCTGTTCCGTTAAGAAATATCATTAGTGCGTCTCGTGAATTGTGTATTACTAAGGCCTCCAATTCAAGGAGTCAGAGTTCGTAACGTAAAATATTAATAACAGCCTCTTCTAAGTTACTACATAAAATTCAAATAAACAATCCTAAAATTAAAAATCTTGTCTGGAGTGATCCTAGTAACGTGGGAAAGATGCCTTTTCTTCTCGGTCTTCCTTTGCCATATTTAATCCATCATCACCATGGATACCGGTAGGCCTACAACAAGTCTTGCGGATATTAAGAACTCTCGCGAAATATTCACACACGCAAAACCAGATGACATTAATAATCTGAGCAATATGAATAAACAAAAAAAAAACAGCACCTTCACTTGCTCTCTATTTTAAATATCCACCAATTGAATCTGTCCTTATGACATAATAGTCAAAATAACCAATCAAAACATTCATTATAAATGTCTATGGCTTTGCGTAGCAACGGTTCATTACATGGCTGATGTGCCAAGTCTATACTGGCGTGATATCCATTTTTGAACTATTTTTGGTTTCATTCACCGTCTTTCATTTTTCACTGTGGTTGAAGATTTGGATTAAAAGACACGACACAATTCAGTTTTCAGTCCGTTATCAACCACGATCTACATTTGTTTAACGAGCCAATCAGCAGTGATTTAACAACCATACGCTAAATTTGATCCTCTTGCTGATTTATTCGAAGTACTGGAACCTTGTTGAGAATGACTTCTGGCCGTTTTTCGACCTTTCACACTGAAATTATGAAACAAATATCAGGTTAAATTCAAGATAGTCATGAACATAATTCGTGAAAACCCAAATGCTAACGATCTTTTTAACGAACCCCACAACATGTTTCCACAGTTTTTCAACTTAAGACCAAGACAATTGGGATTTTGAATTTACACTATTTATCAAAAATTACAATAAGTTTAAAAAAAAAAAAAATTGTAATTTAAAGATACATTAGTTAAGAGTTTAATAAAGATTTGGTCATTCTTGCTATAATAATTCAAAAATAGATGATAAAAAAAGGAAATTTCATTCAAATTACTTCACTCTGAACCAAATTATCACTGTACTTTTAACAAGATGTGTGCATAGTGGTAACCAGGGCACTGGTATATTTGCGACTTAGTCTCCCTTTCCCATTTTTAAATTAAATTTTTAAATGGCGAACTGTTCTAATCTAGTTAAAATCTTGAGTATCCGATGCCATCGAGAGTTGATTATGGTCTTGTTTTGTTAATAAATGTCTCATTAATAATTTAGATAACATTTCAGGCCTAAAGAAGGACCTGCAATAGGCAGATTTAGCTCTTGCATAATGTATGTTTAATAATAAAAATAAGTCAGAGAAAAGATACAAGACCTGATCAAGTATGACTGCCTAACTTACTTCTGGAACGTTTTAAAGGAGAGGGAATTAGGATTTAAACACAGAGGCACTCGTTTGTTTTTCTGTTGTTGCTCGGATATAAATTTGTGGAGTTTTTCTGAAAAGAAAAATACAAGTTTCAACAGAAATGAAATGAAAATAAATGGGGTTTTATGTCCTACTGTTCTGCTCTGACTGGGCAAATTTAGATGGGCGTACGACATGCAGTGTGCTATTACAGAAATTTTACCCGGATAGCGCCACTATTGCCTGATCTGATATCGAATTCCAACTGACAAGGGCTCTTTTACGTGCGCCAATGTGTACACAAGACCTCAGTATTTCGTCACATCCGAAAGACTTTCTCCATTGACAACATGGAACAATGCCAGAAAATTCTGACACACTTTTTCGCTCAATACTTGAATCTAACACGGGACCACCAGGTTAGCGAGCCAACATCTTACTCATTGAGCCACTGCAACTCTCTCCTTTTCACGGCAAGGTAGAACTATTATCATCCCATATAATAAATAAATAATTATTCGCTCACCTTTGACCTTTGAAACAGACGTTAATTCATCTTCAAATGTATAGCTAAAAGGCGAGGAGCACACTGGATCAAACTCAGTGGTATAATGTCGGCCATTGGCAGAGTTTGTACAACATTTACACATACAAGAATGATACCTTAATCGACCTTCATCTAAGAAGGGATGAGCTAATGCATCACTTGCACTTATCCTTTTATCCTGAAAATAAAAAAACAAAACATATTGAAATGAAACTGGGTTTTTAACATCCTACTGTTCTGCAACGAGAGAGAGAGAGAGAGAGAGAGAGAGAGAGAGAGTTTAACTCCACACAAACTAGGGCATTTCGGACTAACACATGGATCAATTTTATTTCAATAATTCGCTTGCGCATAGGTTTTTTTTTTAGCAGTAGAAGGAAACCGGAGAAAACTCACGAGGTTGTACAGGCAACCCTATTCCTTGTCATGTACAACCGGGGAATTGAAACCACGCCAGGTGACTCAATGACAGACCTAATGATACAACACGCACAAGCGAACCATTCAGCCATCCCCCTAACCCAAGAGAGAGAGAGAGAGAGAGAGAGAGAGAGAGAAATGGGGTTTAACGTCCACTCGACACAAACTAGGTCATTTCGGGACTAACACATGGTTTAATTTTATTTACATAATTCGCTTGCGCGTAGGGGTCTTTAGCAGTGGGAGGAAACCGGAGGACCCGGAGCCAAGAGAGAGAGAGAAAGGGAGAGGGTGGGGTTTAAGGTCCACTGGACACAAACACCTCTTGTATGTGACATGTGACAAGGAGTATGGTCCTGTCCATCCATACAAAATTTTGTTTCCTCCCACTGCTAAAGACCCGTAGGTGGAAGCGAATTATAGAAATAAAATTTAACCATATGTTAGTTCTGAAATGACCTAGTTTGTGTCAGTGGATATTAAACCCCATTTCTCTCTATTTTTATTAGGGGTGAAATGAGGCCAGTCCATATTTATGTGTGACAAGAGAGTCAACTTTTATTCTGCCATATTGTTCCTTTAATAAAATATTCTCTGTGTCTCAAGCAGACACATCAGATGTTTATCAAAGAAATTCAATCAAATTCCATCTTGTTAAGTTCTCTTTATAAAACAAAAAAAAACTCTGTCAATAATTCACAAATAAATGTTTCTAAATTTCCATTGGTTGTCTGTCGACATCGATTTCATAATAGCACAAGATTCAAATTATTTGATCACTGAAGCGCGTTAATGTTGTATGCTTTTAATTCTATCGTTCAAAATCCTGACCCAGACAAAATAAAAATCAATTGTTTTGCTATCATCAATGTGCGGTGTACGATTTGCAATCTGAGTAGTTTTGTGTTGTTGCAATTGTTTTACGAATGCTGATTATGCAGCAGACGTGAGTTAATGAAGTTAAATTAGTTCCTGACATGAAAGAATATCAAAATCTACTTGTATCTCTTCGCTCTATTTGTTTTTATGCACGAAACCAGTTCTATTTGTTAAATCTGATTTAATTAGAGGGAGAGAGAGAAAGAAATGGGGTTTAACGTAAACATGACACATACTAGGTCATTTCGGGACTAACATATGGTTCAATTTTATTTCAATAATTCTCTTGCGCGTAGGGGTCTTTTTAGCAGTAGTTGTCACGTACAACCTGGGAATCAAAACCACACCAGTTGACTCAATGACAGACCTTATGATACAGTGCACACACACTAACAATTCGAACATCCAACCCCCCTGCATTAGTTCTATTGTTAAATCTTAGTTTCAAATCTTAGTTAAAGTTCCTCAGATCTTCAAACACCAGGGCCCTTATTCACGAAAACTTAAACTAAGATACAATCAAAATTTTAAGAAATACTGCAATTCGATTGGCTGACCAGTAAAATCAATTTGTATATATATTTAATGTAGTTGCAGTATTTCTTAAAATTCCGGTTGTAACTTAGTTTAAGTTTTCGTGAATAAGGGCCCAGGTATTTTTACCTGATTACATCAGATTTATTAAAACATTTATAAATCATTGTAGACAGTAGACAGGAAGAAAAAAATAGAGTTTAATATTCTCTCGACACAACCTAGGTCATTTTACGACTAACATATGCTACAATTTGTGAAATAGCTTTAATATCAATTCCACACAAACTAGGTCATTTCACGACTAACATATGCTACAATTTGTGAAATGGGTTTAATATCAACTTGACACAACCTCGGTCATTTCACGACTAACATATGGTACACTTTGATTACATTTGCTTGCTCGTAGTGGTCTTTAGCAGTGGGAGGAAACCAGAGGACTCAGAGAAAAACCACGAGGTTAGGCAGTCCACCCTACTTCTTGTCACATTCAATCTGGGAATCGAAACCACGCCACTTGACTTATGATCTCAAGTGTCTACGATAGACCATTCGCCCACCCAACTCCCCCAGTTTTCCTGGAACATAGTCTGGCAAACTCAGTGATCCCAAGCCTTGAATTCACACTTTGTCAGATATAATCTCTCTCGTGTCTGTCATATTGTAGTGTCAGACATTTTATCAGATAGCATTAAAATCCCTATTTCCAGCCCTGAGGGAACCAATCGAAATTTATTTCAAGAAATTTTAAATATGCACAAATTTAACGACAGGTACTAGTTCAGTTGTGTCGGACATTTTATCAGATAGCATTAAAATCCCTATTTCCAGCCCTGAGGGAACCAATCAAAATTTATTTCAAAAAATTTTAAATATGCACAAATTTAACGACAGGTACTAGTTCAGTTGTGTCGGACATTTTGTCAGGTAGCATTAAAATCACTATTTCCAGCCCTGAGATAACCGATCGAAATTTATTTCAGGAAATTTTAAATTAAGTACTTACGGGATCGAAAACCAGCATTCTACATAATAAATGAACAGCTTCGTGCGTGGCCTGATTGGATAGTGTATATAAAGCAGCTAATGAAGGATGTTTATGAGCTTGTCGAAGAATATGAGCCTTAGCACCCTCACATGCTGTTTTCATATCATGTAGAGCAGGAGTTCCGAGTAAATCCGTAATGAGATCAAGCTAAAAATAAACAAAAAATAAAAAATTATAAATGACATGCGGGAATTAAATTGTTATTATTATTATAGTATATATTTATAGTGCGCCCTTTCATATAATATGTTCAAGGGCACTTTACAAAGTGACAATTTAATCATAAATAAACAACAAGATTATGGACATGTTGACAGTTAAATATGAAAAATAGCGAGGTGCACCTATTATTCTATATTTAGAGCATATGCTTCATGACATACAAAATACATGTAGTTTAAAGTCTATTCAAAAATAAAGGGAATGGAAGCTTTTTGACGCTATTTCCTTAAGCTAATACAAGACTTCTGATGACCTAATTCTTGCCTCCATTAAACCCAACTAAAATGAGAGAGCACGAGAGAAACTAGGTCATTTCGGGACTAACACATGGTTCAATTTGATTTCAATAATTCACTTGCGCGTATGTGTCTTTAGTAGTGGGAGGAAACCAGAAACCCAGAGAAAACCCACGAGGTTGGACAGGCAACCCAACTCCTTGTCATGTACAAGCAAGGAATCATCTTTAAAAAAATAATCTAACCTAAATGACATTACATACAGAATTATCTGATGTGTGACTATGATGAAGACATCTGGATGGGTTTACGATCAACTTATAAATATAATCAAATGAGTGCTATATAATCCCTGTGTCATGATATTTGGTGATTAGAATCATTAAGTGAAGCAAGATTAACTTTTATCAAGGATGGCCATAAAATACAAACAAAGCCTAGTAAAAATATTGAAATCATTGTAAATAAAGGTTGTATTTTCTTTTATTTATGTTTTTTTGAACACAGGTAGTCGAGTCACATGTAGAAATATTTATAATATGTTGTCATGGTTATTTGTATTTATGTTTTTTGAACGCAGGTAGTAAAATCACATATAGAATTATTTATATGTCGTGATGGTTATTTAGTTCTATTTTTAATTCTTACTTCTTTATTTATCCCTATAAACAGTATACACCCACCACGCATACCAACAACTTAATAATCTGTTGGGTTTTTTTTTATCAAAACATAATATTTTGATTTAATTCTATTTTTAACTGTTACTCCTCTTATATTATCCACATAAACAACCTCCACACCCCATCGAGAAACAAGGTTTAACATCCAATCGACTCAATAATTCGCTTACGCATAGGGGTCTTTAGCAGTGGGAGGAAACCGGAGGACCCACGAGGTTGGACAGACGACCCTACTCCTTGTCACGTTCAAGTGGGGAATCAACTCCATGCCACTTGACTCAATGATGCACACGTTAAACCGCTAGATCACGCATTCTTCCCCACCCCCACAAATACGTACAATATAATAATTTGTTGGGGGGGCTTTTCATAAAAACATAATATCTAAAGATACATTATGTAAGATTTAGATAAAGAACTGATCATTCTTGCTATGATAGTTCGAAAACAGATAATGTAAAATGAATAATTTGAAAATTTCATTCAAATTACTCTATTGCAAGCGAAGATATTAGCCTTTGAAGGTTTGACAGACGTGTGCAATAATTTCAACCACCGTACTGGTTGATCGAAGCTAAGTCTCGGTCCTCCATATTTGATTAAATCAAAATATCGCTGAACCATTCTAATCTATTTAATATCGAGAAATCTGATGCCATCGAGAGTTGATTATGGTCTGGATAAGTCGATTAATGTCTAATTAATACTTTAGAAAACATTTCAGGCCTAAAGAAAGACATGCAATAGGCAGATTTAGCTCTTGCATAATGCATGTTTAATAAAAGATAAATTTCCTTTTTAAAATTAGTCATTAACTATTTTATTTAAATTACAGTGTTAGTCATGATTTAAATCTTAAATTATTTCAGAATTAATTTATCAAGAATAATTATAAATCAAGAAAATTAAAAAAAACAACAACATCTCCAATTTTTTGTGTATATTATGATACAATCTCAAAATATCTGATAAAATGCAAATGTATTCACACAAATTTTAATCCTCGGCTGTGTATTCATTTTTTTCGATTCTTCTGACATAAAAAATAAATAAATCTTTTTATCAATAATTAAAAACATTAAATTAATTGTTATTAAGTATAAGTACAAAAGATTTATTATAAAATTTATTTTGTTGAAAGAAAAAAAATATACAGTAATAAATTTTATGTTAAAGATACCTTATGGGAGATTAGATAAAGAGCTGGCAGTTCTCACTATAATAGTTAAAAACTAGATAGTGTAAAGGGAATTTGATGAAAATTTCAGTCAAATTGATCTACTCTGAACCGAGAAATAAAGCGATTGAAATTTCAGCCTAGCCTCGATCATCATTACTAAAGTCGATACGATAAAAACCATTTCATGATTAAATCATGAATGAAAGTTGAGCAGCAAATCAGATCCTAATCCAAGCGATGCCATCTAGAGTTGATTATGGTTTGGATAAGTTAATTAATGTCTAATTAATAATTCAGATAACATTTCAGGTCTAAAGAAAGACCCGCAATAGGCAGATTTAGCTCTTGTATAATGTATGTTTAACAGTTTTGTTGAGAAAAATGTTTCTAACACCAACCAACCTTATAATAGAAATGGGGGTTCAACGTCCTACTTTTCTGCACTGACTGGGCTAATGAGAGAGAGAAATGGGGTTTAACGTCCACTCGACACAAACTAGGCCATTTTGGGACCAACATATGGTTTAATTTTTTTATTTCAATAATTCGCTCGCGCGTAGGGATCTTTAGCAGTGGGGGGAAACTGGAGGACCCGGAGAAAACCCACGAGGTTAGACAGGCAACCCTACTCCTTGACACGTACAACCGGGGAATCGAAACCCCGCCAGTTGACTCAATGACAGACCGTATGATACAGCACGCGCTTGCTAACCATTCGGCCATCCAACCCCCCGAGTGGGCTAATGAAGACTGGTATACAGTAAACAGTGTGCTATGACCGTGTGTAAATGATAAAGTCCTACTTGTCTGCATCGACTGGGCTAATGAAGAATTACAAGAATTTAACTTGTCACATCAGATTAAATTAAAACAATTCAAACTTTCATTTTGACCTACATCAATGATTTAATTACTTCTCTCCATTATTTTATTCTGAACCTATCAATAGATTTTGAGTTTGGCCTGTGGCAGTACTCCATTAGACATACACCAATTAATACCTTTTGAGTCAGGCCTATTATTCCATGTTGCAAGGAAGGTCTATTATTACATGTTGCAAGGAAGGCCTATTATTCCATGTTGCAAGGAAGGTCTATTATTCCATGTTGCAAGGAAGGCCTATTATTCCATGTTGCAAGGAAGGCCTATTATTAAATGTTGATAGTTTTGTAAGAAATATATATTAAAACAGTAGAAAAGATTAATTATTATTGCGAGGAGAAGGCAGAAGAGAATTAATTATCTTGGGGTTAGGGTAATATTTGAGATATGGACAGATGTTTTTATATATTCCTTCGATATCATCAACAAAAGATTCGCATTCACCCATTATTATCAGTTATCAGCTGTTCGTTGGGAGGCCATATTATACACGCCAGCTTAGCCAGAACTAATTATGCGAAATCACAAGACTCTTGCACTAGCCATTAAGGAAATTACTAATCCTACTATCTCACGTTAATGGAATCAATCGGAGCCCTGCAGCCATTTTTCTCAAATTTCCGACAAAGCTCAACGACTCACAGAACAGAACAAGAGTACCAGAAGAGAGTGAGAGAGAGAAAAAAAAATATGCTGGAGGTTTGCTGAAAATACATGCTGTATAGAATGTGTCTGAAGCCTACTTATTAATTATTTCTCGTTCGAACATTCTTTGTCTTTTAGCCTCAAGATATAAATGGAGATTTTTGTGTGTAGAAGTTTGTTATTTGTGTCGGCAGTGAACCTATAGAATAACGTTCATGTATTGTCTATAGAAGACAAAAGACACTATAAAAACTTAAAACTATGAAATATAAATTACACAAATAATAATTCAAATTATTTTTCATTCCTATTCAAAAAAAAAAAAAAAATTTGAATTTAATTCAATTCATTCTCTAGCGGATTTTTAATTCAATGCGTCTACAACAGACTTGAATTAAAGTACTTTCAGCCTTTCATAATTCACACAATAAAATAATAAATCAAGTCCTTTTTTCTCATTAATCAGGGAATATTTTTGTATGACGGTGTCGAGATTTTGGTGAATGACAATAAAAGATGGAGATTATATTAAGAAATATTTTGTTTTATTAGTTGCGGAGGGATATAAAAGGTCTATAGAGCTCGATTTATATGGTCTATCAGACAATAAGCTTATTAACGTCCAGGGCAGTAGTCTTATTGAGGAGATCGAACCCAACCAACGGCACAGCATATTAAGACAACACATCCGTTAATAATAACCCTTCATACCCCCGGGACAATAAAACAAAGATGGGGGGAAAATCCCTGTCATTTTGACTCTTCTTAACTCCTGGTCGACCTTTGACCTGGAGGACATGTTACCATGGGAACTATTAACATAATTGATTGATAGTAAAGAGAAGAGGAGGGAGTCTTTGTTTCTGGTCCGAGTTGACTCATTGTTCCGGGGGAAAACATGTCATACAATTCACCCACATCATTCGACAACAGAGACGACTGCAAATCTCTGATAAAGCTAATAACTAAAGCCCCCCTCTTTTTTTCTACGATATTTTTTTTTTTTTGAACAAATAAACTGACAGATTGATTTTTTGCGACGGTATGAATGCCACGTCTGATAATGCAGATGAGTAAACACTAATAACAAGACAATGACATCGTATGAATGTACGGAACACGAATCTGTCAAAACTCCCGTCTAAATGTATTCTTCACAACTATTGTTCCATAAATAAACAATCGTCAGACTTCAAATTAAATATTGGTTCTTTTTTTTTTTTATATCTTATTAAATCTATAAATAACTTTATATTTACAAACACAAAATAGAATATAAATAATTAAGATATTATAACAGTTTAAACTCTGGAGAGAGAGAGAGAGAGAGAGAGAGAGAGAGAGAGAGTAACTTCCACTGACACAAACTAGGTCATTTTGGGACTAACATATGGTTCAATTTTATTTCAATAATTCACTTGTGCGTAGGGGTCTTTAGCAGTAGAAGGACCTGGAGAATATGCACGAGGTTAACAGGCGACTCTACTCCTTGTCACGTACAACCAGGGAATCAAAACCATGCCAGTTGACTCAAACACAGAGCTTATGATACAACAGGTGCATGCTAACCATTCGGTCATTCAACCCCATTGAATATTGTCAAGCACCGGTCCATATCTTTCTATAACATTACACTGTAACATTGGTACCATTTAATCTTGCGTTAATAGCGTTAATTTCTACTCTGTGTCCAATTATTCATAATTGATTATTGATGTATAATGTTTAATATTTGTACAGGGGTCAAAACTGTGCTTTTAGAATGAAGATTCCAATAGATCACTGGTCTGACATTTTAAATTTTGTAAAATATTTTAATTATTTCAAATTTCATTTTATTGTAATCTTATTTTAAAGAATGGATAGTTTTATTGAGTTGAAAATAAGTAAAAAGTTCATATTATCTATTCTTAAATAGATAATCTGAAATTTGGATTTTTTCAAATTCTATTTGATTGTAACTTTATTTTATTTTTAAATGGATAGTTTTATGCATCAAATTTATTGCAAAAATAATTATTTATCTTAGATAAAATTGACAAAAAATAGAGGGTTGAAAAAAGTTTAGAAGTAATCTAGATTATCAATATAGAAAATCTTGGCTCGATACAGTCTTGAGATTGATGTTCCTGGATATAAATAAGAGAGAGAAAAATGGGGTTTAACGTCCACTCAACACAAACTAGGTCATTTGAGGACTAACAGATGGATCAATTTTATTTCAATAATTTGCTTGCGTGTAGGGTTTTTACCGGAGGACCTGGAGAAAACCCACGAGGTTGGACAGGCGACCCTACTCCTTGTCACGTACAACCAGTGTTTAGAAACCACACCAGCTGACTCAATGACTGACCTTATGATACAATTCGCACATGCTAACTATTCGACCATCCAACCGCTCTCTGGATAGATATAAAGATGGTGGCCTGGATATATCGAAAGATAGTAATGTTAACTTTTGGATAAATAAGTTTTTTGTTTTTAGCAACTCTACTTCTGGAAAATCAAAGCAGAGTAGCCGTAAATTTTGAATAAATAAATTATTTTGTTTTCAGCAAGTCTAGTTTTTATCATTTGATCCAAAAATCAATATTTGTCTTTTATTCGGAGACCTTTCCAGAGATGTTCAGCAGCACGATGCACTCAACAACTTTTACAATTTTAAAAAAATTTTTTTTACATAACCTTTGCCGATCAGATTGCAGCCTACTAAAAACTAATAATAAAAAAAAAACTTGTTATCTGGGATAGAAATGAGCTGAACGTAGATTGGCTGTAATCATATTCCGTTATTGCATGATGGTTTATATGTACGTACGGAAAACGAGTAACTGTAGTTTATTTATTATTAATGTATCCTCTTCTAAATCTACAAGTGTACGATTCTACTGGACGAGATGGCCATGCGATACGTCTATAAATAAAATAACGGGAATGGATCATATTTCTTCTCTTTAAAGATGCATTATGTAAGAGCTAAATCTGCGTCCGGTCTTTCTTTCGGCTTAAGATGTGATGAGAGAGAGAGAGAGAGAGAGAAAGAGAGAGAGAGAGAGAGAGAGAGAGGTTTAACATCCACTCGACTCAAACCAGGTCATTTCGGGACTAACACATGGGTCTAGTTTTTTATTTCAATAATTTGCTTGCGCGTAGGGGTCTTTAGCAGTAGAAGGAAACCCGAGGACCCGGAGAAAACCCACAAGGTTGAACAGGCGACCCTACTCCTTGTCACGTACAACTGGGGAATCGAAACCACGCCAGTTGACTTAATGACAGACCTTTTTTTGATTAAAGTTCTTTTTCTAACAAGTCTGACAGAAAGTTTTGCACGTTACTAATTTTAACTGATAATCTTTCAGCATAATTTTTAAGGTTTTAACTTCAATGATATCAATGCCTTTAATTTAATTGTGTACACGTATAAAATTTAGTTTTTTCACATTATTTGAATTGATATTATGACTTGATAACTAGATCTATTGAGTCGAACCCAGGTGAATGTTTTAACCACACCCAGTTTGTCACCTGGTGTAAAACCTCTTCTATTGATTGAAATTTTTATCAATTAAAATATAAACTCAAACTTATTTCATGATTTAAATAAAACCCAAACTTACTTCATGATTTAAATAAAACCCAAACTTACTTCATGATTTAAATAAAACTCAAACTTACTTCATGATTTAAATAAAACCCAAACTTACTTCATGATTTACATAAAACCCAAACTTACTTCATGATTTAAATAAAACCCAAACTTACTTCATGATTTAAATAAAACCCAAAATTACTTCATGATTTAGATAAATAGAATAATAAAAAACTTTCCTATCATGGATTTTAACTTTCAAATCATGTGAGAACAAAAAAATTGTATTTATAAAAAAAACTCTACTCAAACGTTTATAGTTTAATTTTCAATATCTATCAAGAGTTTTATATTATGAATTTAAATATAAAAAATATAACATTATTAAACATACATTATGTAAGAGCTAAATCTGCCTATTGCAGGTCTTTATTTAGGCCTGAAATGTTATCTAAATTTTTAATTAGACATTAATTAACTTATCCAGACCATAATCATCTCTCAATACCATTACATGTATTAGCCTGCGATATTTCCTGGATTAGAATACATTTTATGACGGATAATTAAACGTAAAAATGGATAAACAAGACTATATTTTTTATCGTACTGACTTTAGTAATGACGACCGAGGCTAGCCTAAAATTAAATCACTAATATCTCAGTTCAGAGTGAAGCAATTTGACTGAAATTTACAGCATATGTTTCCATTATCTATTTTTTAACTACCGGGTATTATAGCGAGAACTGCCATCTCTTTATCTTATCTCCCATAATGACCCTTTAAAGATACATTATGGGAGATAAAATAAAGAGATGGCAGTTTTCGCTATAATAGTTAAAAACTAGATAGTGTAAAGGTAATTTGCTGAAAATTTCAGTCAAATTGATCCACAATGAGCCGAGAAAGAAGCGGGTGAAATTTTTTCGCATAGTCTCGGTCATCATTACTAAAATCATTAATATAAACAGCATAGTCTCGATTATCCACTTTTTTTATTTAATTATCAATGGCCGTTAGCGGCATATAGGAATCTAATCCAGCCAACATCCAAGGCTAGCCTTGACATCGAGAGTTGATTATGGTCTGGATAAGTTAATTAATTTCTAATTGATAATTTAGATAACATTTCAGGCCTAAAGAAAGACTTGTAATAAGCAGATTTTGCTCTTGCATAATGCATGTTTAAGATTGTTTTCGTACCTTGTCCTAATGTGTAAGATTAGTAAGGACTACTCCCCTACTAACCACTATATACTGTAGATCATAGACTATTACGTATTGTCAAGTATAAATAGGTCAAGGTCACAGTCGAATACCTCTGTCTGTGATACGTATCACACTCTGTGGAATTTCTTATTCAATACGCATTTTCAATATTTCGTATGATTAAAATCTGATGAATGACGACAAATTATTCTGGCTTGGATCTTGTTACTTTAATACAACAGGTAAAGGTAGGGGTAACGTAGAAAAAATCTTCACAATTCTATTAAAACTTCACTACAGATTCAATTAAGATAGGAGAGAAAGAGAGAGAGAGAGAGAGAGAGAGAGAGAGAGAGAGAGATCTAGGTCACTGTGGTCTAATTTCTATATAAATCAGACACTAGAAACAAGT
The DNA here is from genome assembly GCF_932274485.2 of Patella vulgata. NCBI lineage: Eukaryota > Metazoa > Mollusca > Gastropoda > Patellidae > Patella > Patella vulgata. The sequence goes on from NC_065884.2 coordinate 3,798,101, forward strand.
GAATACAGTTTTCATCTACCAGTGTCATGGTGTCTAGATTTTACTCTGTTTGACTTCGACATGGTACAAAGCTTGTCTCAAAACTTGTCTCAAATTGTTTTATTTAAACTATATCCTTTAATTCATTTACATAGAAAACCCTCTATGTAAACAGGGGCTGGGCTATATTTATAAACAGGGGCTAGGCTGTATTTAATAGGGTATAAAACCCTCTAGTTTTAAACAGGGGCTAGGCTGTATTTAATAGGGTATAAAACCCTCTAGTTATTAACGTCTACAAGACACAAACTAGGTCATTTCGGGACTAACATATGGTTCAATTTTATTTCAACGATTCGCTTCCGTGTAGGGGTCTTTAGCCCAGGATGGAAACCAGAGGACCCGGTAAAAACCCACGAGGTTGGACAGGCGACCCTACTCCTTGTCACGTACAACCGGGGAATAATTGGTAAAAGTACAAATAGTTTTATAATTTAATAACAAGATATTTAAAGATCTCGTCTTACCTGTTGAATGGGACTTTGAGCCTGGAATAATATTCTTCGACTAAGTAACTCTGCGAATATACAACCCACGGACCATATATCTACACCGGAACTGTAATGTTTGGCACCCATTAATATCTCTGGTGCTCGATAATATTGCGTGACAACCTCCTGGGTCATATGAACTGATTCATCAGGTTCTTCAATTCGAGCTAAACCAAAATCGCAGATCTGAAATAATAACGCAAATTATGAGATAAGAAATAATGTAATTAAAAAAAAGAGAGAGAGAGAGAGAGAGAGAGAGAGAGAGAGAGGTCACTGTGGTTTAATAGAGAGAGAGAGAGAGAAATGGGGTTCAACCTACACTCGACACAGACTAGGTCATTTCGGGACTAACATATGGTTTAATTTCATTTCAATAATTCACTTGCGCGTAGGGGTCTTTAGCAGTGTTAGGAAACAGGAGGACCCAGAGAAAACCCACCAGGTTAGACAGGCTACCCTACTCCTTGTCACGTACAACCGGGGATTCGAAACCACACCAGTTGACTCAATAACAGGCCTTATGATACAGCGCACGTGCTAACCGTTCGACCATCCAACCCCCATGAGATAATAAATAATGTAATTAAAAAATATAAAATGCCAGAAAGTTAAGTTCCTACATGACACTTTTCCTTTTCGGGTTCACACCTTTCCTGTGTCATATCTCGGGAGTCATAAATAGGGGCTCAGTGAGTAGGACGTTGACTCGCTAACCTTGAGGTCCTGTGTTGGATCCCTGCATTGTCCGACAAAGTTCATCAGGATTTTCCAGCATGGTTCTCCGTTATCAGTTGAGTAAGACGGAGGGCATGGGAAGGGACAGCATAGTCGTTCAGATGGGAGGAAAAAACGAGGGCATGGGAAGGGACAGCATATAGTCGTTCTGATTGGAGGAAAAACTGGGGTTGTGGCATGCACGTAAAAGAAGCATTGACATTTGGAACTCAAAATAAAAGTAGGCCATAGAGCCGCTGTCCGGGCAAAATTTCCCTCATAGCAGCACACGTATGCCGTATGCCCGTCTTCGTTGAATCAGAACAGTAAGACATTAAACTAAACCCCATTTCATAATCACGTGTCACATCTCAAACTAGAACAACGTATTCTCGAACTTAAAAAACATTTTAATAATTAACAAATAAAAGGGCTGTCATTTTACGAGAAATTTTAAATTTATTTCTAAATTGATAAAAACCCATCTGTTGTACACGTGTACCGGAAGACATTTGTGACCATGGCATAACAAAAATGTTTTTTTTTTTAATCACAAATTGTAGGCTAATTATTTTTTGATTTGTCTGGTTGGTGTATTGTGATGAATGGTGTGATGGATAATATGAGACAGTATTTTAATACAATATCTCCCGGCAATATTATATAATTTAACAAGTCTCATATTCATGTCAGGCTGCATGATAGAAACTTAAAAATCCATTATTGTCATCGTCAATCTGACAGAACTTTCTGCACTATAGAAGATAGGTTGCCAGGCAACGAAACATACGCCCACAGCAGCAGCAGTCAACAAGGGCTGTCGCATATTTTTCTTTTGTCAGTAATGAAAACATTTACAACACGAGTAACAACCCCTTAAATAATTGTCAGAAATCATTAGAATTTGTTTCGATTGTTTGTCTCAGGACCGTAAAGATACATTATGTAAGATTTAGATAAAGAACTACCCATTCTTTCTATAATAGTTCGAAAGTAGATGATGTAAAATGAATAATTTGAAAATTTCATTCAAATTACTCTATTGCAAGCGAAGATATTAGCCTTTGAAGGTTTGACAGACGTGTGCAATAATTTCAACCACCGTACTGGTTGATCGAAGCTAAGTCTCGGTCCTCCATATTTGATTAAATCAAAGTATCGCTGAACCATGCTAATCTTTTTAATATCGGAGAAATCTGATGCCATCGAGAGTTGATTAAGGCCTGGATCAGTTAATTAATGTCTAATTAATACTTTAGAAAACATTTCAGGCCTAAAGAAAGACCTGCAATAGGCAGATTTTGCTCTTGAATAATGTATGTTTAAACACTGTGTATCAATTTAAAGTCAATCAGATATTAACTTTAGCCTCTAGAGTGTCCACAAGATTTTTTGAAGTGATCAAGGGCTATAACTCTGGCAGTAATTATCGAAAATCACTGAAAATGAATAGACTTCTTTGTCTCATGACCTTAAACACTGTGTATAAATTTAAAGTCAATCGGATATTGACTTTAGCCTCTAGAGCGTCCACGGACAGAAGCGATGACAATATACAACCACATATGACTGAAATCATAGATCCTTCAAGTGGGGTTCTCAACTCTGCTTCGCAGAATATAATTTTTACTTTTTCTATTTGTCAGTCACTAATAATTAAAGATTCTGAAAAGGGTATCATTGCATCAAGAATTAAGCCCGATTTCCATGTACACGTTTACGCAAGTTACATGGAAACGGTCTCATTACGTTTGCATTAGACTGACTTTTTTCGCTGGCAAAAACGTGTGTGGAAAAGCCGCAAAAATGCATACCTGGAAAACAGACCTATAAGTTTGTAATCGATAGAAAAAATGTCAGTGTAACAAATTAAATTGATCGAGCCTCAAGGTGTTATTGTGGGTGGCCTACTAACAATGTTTCTAGTCAGCCTAGTACAATCTTTAGTATAATTTAATATAATCACCAATTTTATCTTCATGCCTTTAGGCCGATATTTCTATATAATATGGTAAAATTAACAAAGTTCAAATAAAATCTATTCATAAACTCAGGACGGTGTGGAGCGTAGTGTAGCCTATATAATATGGTGTATCACTTAGTCTGTTTAAGACAATAAAAGTTCGTTGATTGTGGATTAGTATTTATCTATGCATTATTCTTTTTCGACATTTCTTTTCTTTTATCTCAAACAATACTGTTTAAGACAATGAAAGTTTGTTGATTCATACATCAAGCTAGCTATCGTTGTGCTTTGTATTTTTATGATTTTAGTTTCTTTGTGTTGGTTTTTGTTCTACTAAATAAATTATAAAAATATAGAACAACTTTCAATATAAATCAATGTTTTCTATGATTATTGTTTTGAAGTTTTAATGTGATTCTAAGATATGATGTTACACACTGTAATTAGAGACAGAGAGAATTGGGGTTTTAACGTCCACTCGACACAACTAGGTCATTTCGGGACTAACATATGGTTTAATTTTATTTCAATAATTCGCTTGCGCATAGGGGTCTTTAGCAGTGGGAGGAAACCGGAGGACCCGGAGAAAACCCACGAGGTTGGACAGGCGACCCTACTCCTTGTCACGTACAACCGGGGATTCGAAACCACGCCAGTCGACTCAATGACAGACTTTATGATACAGCGCACGCATGCTAACCATTCAGTCATCCAACCCCCCACACTGCTAATATAATGTGAACTATGTACTACGTCGTTCTTGTTGATTTTTAAATAAAAAACAAATTACTATCAATTTCTGTTTTTGGAAATCTTTATATTTCATCCCCAACAATACCCGAGCTTGCCCTACATGGTGTTAAATAATTGTACAGTCTGGGATTTTATGTCATAGACCAGGGGAGATGACGGATGAATGAATGAAATGAAATATCGTTTTTGTTGATTTTTAAATAAAAAACAAATTACTATCGATTACTGTTTTTAGAAATCTTTATATTTCATCCCCAACAATACCCGAGCTTGCCCTACATGGTGTTAAATAATTGTACAGTCCGGGATTTTATGTCATAGACCAGGGGAGATGACGGATGAATGAATGAAATGAAAGAGTTTAATGTCCTAGTTTTCTGTACTAGCAGGACTAATGAATATAGGAGATGACAGATCATGTGACATAAGCCAACAGATAGGTCTGTCAAACTTTCAGATTAATCTAACCAAGTAATATGACCAGTATTGTAGATATAGTCACAATCATGTTGTAATATGTAATTTGTACTTATTGTCATATACCATCATGTTATAATATGTAATGTGCAGTTATTGTGCAATATACCTTCATCTTGTTATGTAATGTGTAGTTATTGTGATATATACCATCATGTTGTAATATGTAATGTGTAGTTATTGTGATATATACCATCATGTTGTAATATGTAATGTGTAGTTATTGTCATATACCATCATGTTATAATATGTAATGTGTAATTATTGTCATATATCATCATGTTATAATATGTAATGTGTAGTTATTGTGATATATACATGTACCATCATCATCATCATCTTGTTATGTAATGTGCAGTTATTGTGATATTAGATCATGTAATATTTTAAAAAGAAATGGGGTTTAACGTCCTACGGTTCGTAACATTTTGAGGATTAGTAGTGATCTGTTTGTCTATACAGTAGACATTAGCTCGGCTGACAGACGGGGAGTTCGCGGTATTCCCTCTCATTGGTTAGAGAGAGAGAGAAATGGGGTTTAACATTCACTCAACACAAACTAGGTCATTTTGGGACTAACATATAGTTAAATTTTATTCCAATAGGTCGCTTGCGCTTAGGGATCTTTAGCAGTGGGAGGAAGAGGAAACCGGAGGAAAAGATGTGGTTGGACAGGCAACCATACTCCTTGTTACATTTAAGTGGGGAATCGAAACCATGCCACTTGACTCAATAACAGACCTTATGATTTTAAATGCCCATGTTAACCCACTAGACCACCCAACCCTTCTTGCATGCTGAAGCTTATATGGGCGGACTTCAGATTTTTGTCTCATCCTAACCACTAGGCAACGATGATTTTCTTCACAATGAAATGCTATTTACCTTTAAGCAGCAATTACTGTTGACTAATAAATTGCCTGGCTTAATATCTCGATGTAAAACTCTCGCAGAGTGGAGGTACTTTAAACCTAAAATAAAAAAAAAAACAATTGTAAAACAATCGAATATCAACTACATAAATAAATAAAATAACATTGGTAGGTTCCACTCACTAGGTTGTTGACTGTTATTAACCGTATATACGAATGAAACCAGATCCCAGTTAGAAATATTTTCAATTGGCCGGGGTTCGTCTTCATTATCCAGACTTATAATTTACTGAACATCCATGCCTATTCAATTCAATGTGTTTTGTCTTGATTATCCAGACTAATGAAATGAAATGGGGTTTAACGTCCTACTGTTCTGCTCCAAACTGGATTAATGAAGACGGGCATATGCCATACAGTGTGCTATGAGGGAAATTTTGCCCAGACAGCGGCACTAAGGCCTACTCTTATATCATATTCCAACTATCAAGGGATCTTTAACATGCACGCCAATGTGTACACGAGACCTCGGTTTGTCATCCCACCCGAACGACTAGACAGCTGTCCTTGTCAGGCCCCCCCATCCTGCATCACTGACAAGGGAGAATCACGCCGGAAAATTTGGATGAACATTCATGGCCAATGCAGGGATCAAACACCCGACCTCCAGGCTAGCGAGCCAGCATCTTACCCACTTAGTCACCGTGACCCCCAATTGTAGACAGACTCGCGTATGTTTCATAAGCACTCAAGCAAAAAAATATGTAAGAAAGAGAGAGATGGGGTTAAAGGTCCACTTGACACAAACTAGGTCATTTTGGGACTAACACATGATTAATCTTCATTTTAATAATTGGCTTGCGCGTGGGGGTCTTTAGCAGTGGAAGGAAACTAAGAGGACACAGAGAATACCTATGAGGTTGGACAGGCGACCCTTCTTCCTCCTTGTTAAGTAACAAGCAGGGATTTGAGACCACGCCAATTGACTCAATGAGAGGCCTTATGATACAGCACGCACGTGCTAACCATTTGACCATCCAAACACCCCCCCTCCCGCTGACCTTGTGATCCAAAGTGCATGCGTTAAATCACTCGCCCACCCACCCACCCCCGCCTGCTATGTAAGAAAGAGTTACTTACCCCTGAGTATTTGGTAGAGAAAGACTTTGACATGGTCGGATGTAAGTGGCTGCGGTGATACGATTATTTTATGAAGATCACTTTGTAGTAATTCCGTCACAACATAGCTAATGCACAATTAAAGATTAATAAAGATAAAAAAAAACCCAATTCATTTGCATACAAACGTTTAGCGAGATCAAGTGGAACCATTTTTCGAAGTAATTAACAAATTAATGGATAGGTTTTTTTTAACTTCCACTAAACAACTTTCCATTAACGACCCATAAGCTTTATAATATGTACATTTATGGCCAGAAATTCCCTCGACACATCTGAAATGAGTTGTTGGAATACATTACACATTTCGCTTATTGAATTGTTATTTAAATGATATGGATGTCGGTGGTGGTAGATGGCGATGGCGGGACTGTATTTAGATTTTTGACACTTTTTCCATCCAGGGTTTTATTCATAGAATGTAAAGCTTAAATATAATTACCAAAAAAAAACCCAAGATCTTTTCTTTTTTTTTATTTACGATCAGTATTCAGTATTTAATTGTAATTTGAAACAAATACAGTTCCTGAGGAAATAAATTTAAACCATGAATATAATTTTTCCTGTGTCATTTGATTTTTTTTTGTTCCCTCTCAGGATATCGATAATTTCTTTATTGACTAAAATATGTATCGTTATGGAGATAATTTGTGAATAGGGGGCTTGTGGTAATACTCTATTATAAAGTTACCATTGTGAATGCGGAGAGGTCGGTGATATGCATAAAAGTGAATTTTCAAATTAGTTTTCGTAGTTTATGCACTAATAAAATTTATAAGATTTTTTAAGTTGATTTAAGTGTTAAACATACATTATTCAAGAGGTAAATCTGCCTATTGAAGGTCTTTCTTTAGGCCTGAAATGTTCTATAATCTGTTAATTAGACATTTATTAACATGACAAGACCATATTCAACTCTCGACGTCATCTTATGTGTCAGATTTTCACTGGATTTGAATTCGATCTGCTGCTCAACGCTCCTTGATGATTAAATTTAAAAATGGATAATCGAGACTACTATGTTTTTTATCGTACTGACTTTAGTAATGATGATCGAGGCTAGGCTGAAAATTTAATAGCTCTACATTTTCGGTTCAGAGTGGATCAATTTGACTGAAAGTTTCAGCAAATTCCCTTTACATTATCTATTTTTTAACTATTATGAGAAATGCCAGCTCTTTATCTAATCTCCCATAATGTATCTTTAAATATTTATGGCTATGCTTTGTCAAAAAATAATATTTTAATCGGACCCTTCTTATGAAACCCTATTATCTCAACAGGAAAACTCTTTGTTACACAAAATCAACAGAGTTTCCTTAATATAGAGTATTTAGGGAGAAACCTTTTCCTCAAAACCCATTATTTGCTTAATACAGAATACTTCGGGAAATAAACCCTGTTTCCCCTCTCCCAGTACAAACACAATTAAATCTTTTCCTTAATGCTGAATAAAACGAAAAAACCCACAATTTTTCTACGGATAAAACCTATTTTCCTTGTACTTGAAACAGGGACGATAAAAAGGTGGAATTTTCCAAGCACAAATTAGACGAAGAAACGACAGCGAATAAACATTGTTCTTCCTGATTGTTCTATTGGCAATTTGTAAATTGACTGGAGAAGACAAGAGAAGTGAAATCATTATTTAACCATTTATTTAAACAAAAAAATTAAATTTACTTGTTCAAGAGTCAATAAAGCGAAAGTATCTGGTGTCTACTAATACAATAATCTATTTTCTCACCTTTCGAATTACAGGAAGATATCTTAGACCTATAGATTTTACAAATCACAAAACGTTCACATTAAATAAAACAATTTGTTTAAAAGTTCTTTGTGAAAGTACAATCTGGAAACAAGATATGAAATGAAATGGGGTTTAACGTCCTACTATTCTGCTCCTACTGGGCTAATGAAGACAGGCATACGCCATACAGTGTGCTATATGAGGGAAATTTTGACCGGGCAGTGGCGCTACGCCCTACTCTTATATCGAATTTCAACTGCCATGGGATCTTTTATGTGCACACCAATGTATACACAGGTTCTCGTTTTTTTACGTCCCATCCGAACAACTAGACAGCACCAATGACAAAGAGAAACCACACCAGAAAATCTCGAAGAACTTTCTCGGCCAATGCTGGGATCAAACACATGACCTCCAAGCTAGCTAGCCAGCCAGCCAGTATCTTACCCACTTATCCACTGTGACCCCCTGCTATATTAAATTCTATCTCAGGTATTATCAAATATTGTGAGCTATATAAACCTGGCATTGTTATCAACATCAATCAATATTCACGTAGCCTAAACACAATAATTATTGGCTTCACAAAAATATACAGCGGATAGAATAACAATCTACCCAGACGAATAAATTGAAGAATATTTATGAAAACTAAACGAACTATTGATGACTTCTGTTGTTTTTTCTCGTAACCCAGTACAAAGTTATTGTTGACAGTTTCTATCTAAATATTCCACGTTTTTAATTTTATCAATTATTTTTACATATACAATATGTTTAATTATATTTTTGTCTGGGTGAAAATTTCATACAGTAAATAAGTTTATCTACTCATCAATTAAAATGTCTAGAAAACCAAAATAATGTTATTCTTACAGATGCATTATGTAAGATTAAGATAAGAGAGAGAAATGGGGTTTAACGTCCACTCGACACAAACTAGGTCATTTCCGGACTAACATATGGTTTTATTTTATTTCAATAATTCGCTTGCGCATAGGGGTCTTTAGCAGTGGGAGGAAACCGGAGGACCCGGAGAAAACCCACAAGGTTAGACAGGCGATCCTACTCCTTGTTACATACAACCGGTTATTTGAAACCACACGCCAGTCGACTCAATGACAGACTTTATGATAAAGCGCGCGCACGCTAACCATTCGGCCATCCAACCCCCCTTATTCTGAGCGATGTTATGAGTGTTGGTAGATGTAGCGTAGATTGTTTATTATCATCGCAACAGTACTGGAGAAATAAAGACTTAGTCTCGATTATCCATTTTATTGTTAAAATTTTAAATCTAGCAGGCATTCTAATCCATTTAAATCTCTGCCATCCGATGCTCTAGAGAGTTGATTATGGGCTTGTCATCTGAATAAATATCTAAATAATAATTTATACATGTATAACATTTGAAGCCAAACGAAAGACCTGCGATAGGCAGATTTATCTCTTGCATAATGTATGTTTAATACTGGTAACTTTATCTGCTGATTTTTTGTGGGCTTTTGTCAAATGTTTTTGTTAAATGTTTTTACTTTACTTAGAATAGAAATACATGTAACTGCAATCCAAAGATGAAGACTAAACCGGAGTTGTTTTTAAAGTCATTCTTTTTTTAAATAATTTTGAATCAAAAGACATTCAATTTTTTCTGTGTTGTTTTCTGTGTTGTTTTCAAGAAGTTATTTCACCTGAAAAACTCTCGACAGCTTAATGTCAGTTTTATATAATGGTCCTGAGAGATACAAAACCTGTAAAACGATCATTAACGTTGTTGTGTTTTTCTTGTTTGAATTTTTTAAATGTAAACTACGTTACAAAAAGTAGAAGATACTTAAAATGCCTGACTGTACAATGTAGGTTAAAATAGAGAGAGAAAGAGAGAGAGAGAGAGAGAGAGAGAGAGAGGGAGAGAGAGATCTAGGTCACTGTGGTTTAATTTCTATATAAATCAGACACTAGAAACAACCTGAATACTACAAGTGTCATGGTGTCTAGATTTTACTCTGTTTGACTTCAACATGGTACAAAGCTTGTCTCAAAACTTGTCTCAAATTGTTTTGTTTAAACTATATCCTTTAATTCATTTACATAGAAAACCCTCTAGTTATAAACAGAGGCTGGGCTGTAATTTAATAGGGAATATTCAGGGTGAGAAAAAGAAAAATACCATGATAGGGGAGATTGAACACTTAACACTAATATATGTATATCAATTTTAAACTGTCAAGGGATCTTTTACGTGCACATGCAGATCTAAAGTGCATGTATTAGACCCCTCGACCTCCCCTATCTAACTCTACGATAAACTAGTCCAAGCATGCTGGCCTACTTGTAAACAGTTCATGATATAACATGACTACTCTCATAATAAAAATATTATATAGTTGTAATAGTTTCCATAAATTAACCCTGTCATTTGATATACAATTTATTGGTAGTAAACAAATTGCTTTTTAAAGAACCACATGTTCCAACTATAGTTTCTCTTAAAGAGGCCCAACACACACGGCCAGTGGTGTAAAAAGCCTTCCTCTTCTCCAGTGCGAAATTTCAAAAGTTTGTGAATAGATTATCCAGTCTTGAAATGATTTGTACGAGTTTACATAACAACCATGTGATTTTCACACTTCTCCGTTTAAAATAGTTTTTAGATCTGACTTGGGTCTATTCAATTTAGTCGTCGGGGCACATTTAGAAATTTTTAAGAAAATTGGCAGATGGCAACATGGCCTTATATAATTTGAATAAAATACTCTATGTGAGAGAGACAGAAATGGGGTTTAAAGTCCACTCAAAACAAATTGGGTCATTGTAGGAAAAACATATGGTTCAATTTTATTTCATTAATTCAATTACATGTCAATGTCTTTGGCAGTGGGAGGAAATTGGAGGACCCGAAGAAAACCCACAAGGTTGGAAGACATTATGTACATTTAATCAATTAGATTTATTTTCCTGCTAAAAGCAAACACCACTTTAATATCATACAAAACAAATTTAATCTTCTCAGAGTCTTTTGTTCGATTATAAACAATTTATTTCTTAATGTACATGACATCCTATGAATTGTGAATACTCAACACGTTTTCTCAAAACTTGGGGTTTTTTTTAAATTATATCCTAGTTTCAAGTAGACGAAAAAGATGATTGTAAATAATGACATGTAAAACTTATTCCCCGTTATAAATAAAGATTGTAGATGAAAGATTAGATTTATATGATAATTTAATCTAATTTAATTATGTTTTACTTGGTCTATCAAAATATCAGAATTATCGCGAACGTTAAAAACAATTTAGATATTGACTATTACCACATATTATAAAAGAATATTCTCTCATTTTCTTGTTTATTAAATCAAAAAATCTTGTACAAACAGGCCTGTTGCCCATATAATTTGGGGGGGGGGGGGGGAGTCAGCGGGGGGTGTAGGGTTTTTCCCTACAATCTCACTGTTAATGGAGGAACAGAGAGAGAGGGAGAAATGGGGTTTAACATCCACTCAACACAAACTAGGTCATTTCGGGACTAACATTTGGTTCAATTTCATTTTAATAATAAGGGGTCTTTAGCAGTGGGAGGAAACTGGAGGACCCAGAGAAAACCCACAAGGTTGAACAGGCGACCCTACTCCTTGTCATGTACAACTGGGGAATCGAAACCACGGCAGTTTATTTATCTTTTATAATTTAATTTCTGTTCTCAGATTTTTATATTCAATAAGAACAGCAAATATCTATAAAAATATAAAATAAAATGTATAAATCTAATAAAATCTACATTAACTACTAGTTGATCTATTGTATCAAACATGTGTTATAGTCACTTGAGTTGACCGGTCAATATACAGGCAGACAGGTGCTTGACAATAGACATGGAGTATAATTGACCAATCCAACCCGATCACCTGTTCAGTTGACCACACTGGTTGTGTCAATATTGTAACTTATCAATCAAACCAAAGCCAACAACGACCTTTGAACTGTTCTAGTTTGAATAAAACACCTGAATGGGTTCAAACTCCCTTTATCTAGATACTAGGGACAAGTTAGTTCATAGATAGAACACTATGTATACATTCTTTATATCTGGGAACATGTCGTGTCACAGATAAAACTACTTTGTATATATATTCTTTTTTAGATATATCATCATTACCTATAGAAACCCGTTTCAAGTCTTTTTTTATCATGGACATATACATTCTTTTTATCTGGGAACTCTAAACTACTTTGTATGTAAATTATTTTTCAAATGTTATTACATGTACCTTTAGAAACCCTTTTCAAGTATTTTTATCAGACATACATTTTTTTATCTGGGAATATGTCGTTTGACAGATAAAACTACTTTGTATATATATTATTTATATCTGGGGATAAAACTATAAACTACTTTGTAATTCATGTTCTTCTGTAGGTAAAATTTGAAGTACTCTATGTCCAAATAATAGAGTATTTTTATCCTGGATGTGTTTTATCTTGTTACCGGTGTATATCTCCTACTGTACTGACAATAATTAGGTTATAATACATGTATACACCGGTTTTATTATCATTATTAAAAAATAAACGCTGTGAATATTAACACTCCTACATCTTTTTATAAAAACGGATAAACTTATTTACCTTATATACGGTACGTACTTAACAAACTATTGTCCGTCTTCTCATACAGGCGGATAAACTTATAAACGTAGGTCACAAACTACATGTATCCTCCATAAAGGCGGATCAACTTACGCACCTACCTACGTAACAAACTATCTCAATTAAAGTTTAGTCCAAACCCAGGAACTAAGATTACTTTTTTAATTTTTGCGAAAAAAAAAAATCTTTTTATCTTAATGGACGAATAATTTATGTGAAGTTATTAATTAAAGTTTGAACTTAATAAACTCCGGATAGTTCAACCATGGATCTAAGAAGTTTACTTTTTTAGCTTTTATGAGGAAATTTTCATCTTTTTGTTTTTATTGAACTTAATAAACTATGTCCCCAGATAGTTGAACCAAGGATCTAAGAAGTTTACTTTTTTAGCTTTTACGAGGAAATTTCATCTTTTTGGTTATATGCACGAAAAAATATTCCCTATCGATGAACTATGACTACTTTTTCACCTTTTGTGCGGAATTTTTTCTTCTTTTTTTTTTTTTAATGTACGAAATAATTCTCAAGTTGTTATTACGTCAGAACTTAATAACCTATGTCACCGGATCTAGTCCAACTGATCAACTAAGAAAGCTACTTTTTAGTTTTTACTAGGAATTTTTTTTTTCTATTTTAAATAAAAGAATAATTCTTGAGCACTTATTAATCAAAGTCAGAACATGGGTTCACAAGCAGACATCATAAAAATATAGAATTTCAAATTTTTAGAAATTGGGTTTAACATCCACTCACCAAAAACAAGGTCATTTCGGGACTAACATATGGAGGTTGGACAGGCGACCCTACTAGTTTTTACTAGGAATCGAAACCACGGCAGTTGTCTCAATGACAGACCTTATGATACAAAGCGCATGCACTAACCATTCGGCCATTCAACCTCCCATGTCATGTTATATAACAAATTAACCAAGACTAATTAATGTTACTTTATAAAAATACGGATTTACTAAAAACGTGTGACTCGTCTGTGCCTCCGGTGTAATAATACATGTGAAGTCGTAGAACGTGAACAAAGCAGAATTAATATTGATTTTTATACTCAAACAAGACACCATAACTAATTACACAACTAATCTCAAATTTGTTTACGGCTTTTGTTTGATTACATTTCATTGTTTTGTTTGCGAAAATGATAGACAAATGTAAGTTAATTTATGAATACTGTCCCTTTGTTTTGAAATGTTTTAATTATGCCAGCAGATAAGAGGAAGTAATTAGCTCGTGAGACATTCACAACATTTATGAATTCGTGTTGTCTTTGTTTTGAAACAGTCGGTATAATCAAGCCAGAGGATAAAAGAGGAAGTTATCTCGTACAACACTAACAGGGGACGTTAGCCTGTACGATATTAACAATAAAGGACAGTCAACCCAACTCAAGTCATTTGTCGTGGAAAATAGAATCAATATGAGACAAGAATCTAATACAGTTTTATATGGAGTCAATTCTTTTAATTGGCAGACGTAAACTAGGGATATTAACGTTAAATTGTCGCGATATTCTAATACACAAGGAAGACATAAAACAACTCAAATAATAAGCCATTTATTCGTAACTTTATCGAATTAAATTATCCATTTTTAATGTAAATGAATTGTCGCAAAATTCAATAAAGTCTGAAAATTTAATTCAGGTTTGACAGCACAAAGATCTGAATAATTCATGAGAGTAGTTGGAAATGAAATGAAATGGGGTTTAACGTCCTACTGTTCTGCTCCGAATTGGGCTAATCAAGATGGGCATACGCCATACAGTGTGCTATAGGGGAAATTTTGCAGGGACAGCGGCATTATGGCCTACTTTTATATAGAATTCCAACTGTCAAGGGATCTTTTACGTGCACGCCAATGTGTACACGGGACCTTGGTTTGCCGTACCATCCGAACGACAGGACCGCTGTATCATAAAGTCTGTCATTGAGTCGACTGGCGTGGTTTCGAATCCCCGGTTGTACATGTACATGGCAAGGAGTAGGGTCGCCTGTCCAACCTCGCAGGTTTTCTCCGGGGCCTCTGGTTTCCTCCCACTGCTAAAGACCCCTATGCGCAAGCGAATTATTTAAATAAAATTAAACCATATGTTAGTCCCGAAATGACCTAGTTTGTGTCGAGTGGACGTTAAACCATCTCTCTCTCTCTCTCTCTCCCTTCTCTCTCTCCCATATTTTATTTCAATAATATGGTTCAATTTTATTTCAATAATTCATTTGTGCTGTAGGGTTCTATAGCAGTGGGAGTAAACCGGGGGACCTGGGGAAAACCCAAGGGGTAAGACAGACGACTGTACTCATTGTCACATACAATCAGAGAAATCAATACGTCTGCTATTAGTTGGTATGTACTAGATAGTTACTAAGAGTCAGTCGCCACGACTTCAATAGATAACATATCAACTAGTATTATCTCATTCCCAGTGAACCCTGCGTCTGCCAGACAAAACTCAATCGCAGAATTTAAGACAGCCAAGATGATAAATTAGATCAATCGTTTTAATTCATAACCCCTTCGGACATTTGACCCAGTTCCTCCATTAGGCGACCTCAATATTGGTACGAATCAATATATTGTTGAAATGCGGTGGTCAATGACTCACATAACCTCGTCTAGAACTAGTTTAAAGAAACTGAATGACAATTCTATCACGAGCACAGTTTTATCTGAATAAAATGTCAATGATCTTTTCCGTGATTCAGAGAAATCTATATTTTAAAAAAATTAAATCTGTTTTCTGTCCTGTAGGTTTTTATTGACCTATTAGCAAAGGCAACATGTCGTGTGTGTAATTGTCCTAATATGGTATCACCGAGAGCTTAAAAACAAGAATGAAGCCAATGAGTGCGCAAGATAAAATTAAAACAAATTCATGTATATGAAGAAATTATAACAGGTTAGTATTAAAAAGGAAGTGATGCTATAAAAAAAATTATGTTTTAAACAAATGAAATGAGAGAGAGAGATAGAGAGAGAGAGAGAGAGAGAGAAAGAGAGAGAGAGAGAGAGAGAGAGAGAGGGTTTAACGTCCACTCCACACAAACTTGGTCATTTCGGGACTAACATACGGTTCAATTTTATTTCAATAACTCGCATGTGCGTAGGGGTCTTTAGCGGCGGGAGGAAACCGACATAAACTAGGTCATTTTGTTACTAACATATAGTACAATTTTATTTCATTAATTCATCCGTATTTCTACATCTTTGGCAGTGGGGAAAAACCTGTAGGATCCAGAAATAACCCACGAGGTTGAACAGGGGATCCTACTCCTTGTCACGTACAAGCTGAAGACGAAACCACACCAGTTGACTCAATGACAGACCTTATTATCTAACAGACAGGAGAGAGAGGGAGAAATGGGGTTTAATGTCCACTAGATGTCAATAATTCGCTTGCGTGTGGGAGTCTTTAGGAGTGGGAGGAAAATGGAGAACCTGATGAAAACCCACAAGGTTTGACAGGCAACCCTACTCCTTGCCACTAACACTAAAGAAAACATGTGTTAAACCATACATGTAAATAAAATGAATGTATTAGTTTTATGCAGAGACTCGGCTGATGGAGCATGGCATATGAATGCCAAACTGTGTGCTATGAACGTCATTTTGCCCTGGGGCCTGTTTCACAAAATTTTAACTAAGATAAAATCCAAATTTTAGTAATTTGATTGGATAATATTAGATTGATTTTAGTGCTAAGCCAAACAAAATTTGGATTTTATCTTTAGCTAAGATTTCGAGAAACGGGGCCCTGGTGTATAGTACTTCCAATTTCGACTGCTAAGCGGTATACATCACAGGACATCATACAATTAAACTTAATTTAATTTTATTAGGTCACCATTATCATTTATTTATAATAACAAATTTAATATGTTATTCTCTTCAATATGTTATTATCTTTAAAGGGGCATTTTGGGAGATTAGATAAAGAGTTGACAATTCTCGCTATAATAATTAAAAAAAAAAAAAATAGATAATGTAAATAGAATATGCTGAAAATTTCAGTCAAATTGCTCCACTCTGAACCGAGATATTAGCTTTGTAATTTTAGGCCTAGCCTCGATCATCATTAGTAAAATCGGTACGACAAAAAACAAAGTCACGATTATCCATTTTTACGTTTAATTATCTTTCAAAAAATGGATTTCAATCTGCTTAATACCACAGGCTAGCAATGGCATCGAGAGTTGATTATGGTCTGGATAAGTTAATTAATGTCTAATTAATAATTTATATAACATTTCAGGTCTAAAGAAAGATCTGCGATAGGCAGATTTAGCTCTTGCATAATGTATGTTTAATTTAATATATATATTGTGATAATTTTCAGTCTAAAATATATTATGATAATTCAATATACATTGTAATTTTTTTTCATTCAATAAGTATTGTAACTGCTCTTTGAGCATGCTTTGTCATGGAAACAGCTCATCGTAAATAGATGTTATTATCATTGTCAGCCGTTTTTAATTCAATATGTATTGTTGTGACTGTTCTTTGAGCATGCTTAGTTTATAAAGGTAATTTATTTATATATTATAAGTTTATATATGTTGAATTTGCATAAGTTTTTAAAGGCTGAATTTGTACATTATAAGTTTATAAAGGCTGAATTTGTACATTATAAATGTAAAGGTGAATTTTTACATTATAAATGTAAAGGTGAATTTGTAAACAATAAGTTTATAAAGGTGAATTTGTATAAGTTCATAAAGGTGAATTTGTATATGATAAGTTTATAAAGGTGAATTTGTATATTTTAAGTTTATAAAGGATACATCTCTGTGAAGAAGTCTATATGTGGTGGTTGTAAAATATCTACAGATGATAACACCTGAAATAAAATAAAATATAATATAATAAAATCATTATGGTGGTAATAATAATTTGCTACACAAATATGGCGGGCATTACATAATCCATTTAATATGTAAGCCATCAAATAGTCTCTAAACGTCTTAATTGTGGCAACAGAGTCACGTGTAGTTCTTGCATAAAGGGTATTAATGACTTTAAAAATGTCTAAATAATAATATATATAACATCTGAATTCTGAAACTATCGTGGAAACAGAGTCACGTTTAGATCTTGCATAAAGGGTATCAAAGTCTTTTATCATTCTATCTTTCACAAA
This sequence comes from Patella vulgata, assembly GCF_932274485.2. Lineage (NCBI taxonomy): Eukaryota > Metazoa > Mollusca > Gastropoda > Patellidae > Patella > Patella vulgata. Next base: position 3,816,146 of record NC_065884.2, read on the forward strand.
TATTTTTAACAATTAAAATTACAAATCCAAACCCGTTTTTTGTAATTAATTTAGATAATTACAAGTTTTAAACAAAAAACATCACAATTTTAATTTAGATAAACAAATTTTTAATTAAGATTCCAAATCAACAACCGACAGAACACAAAGAGTAGATTATTAATAAACGAAACATTATACTCTACTATATCCTATAATATTATCAGGATTTTCTCGTAATAAATTTTAATTCCAGACATTCTCATGAAACTAAAGAGATAAGTTTTCGAGATAAAGAACACAGCGTAGAAAGTATATCTCTTGTTTGCTTGATTGTTTATCAATATAAATGAAACTGATAAAAGGACTAACAGGACAATCAGACATGCTCTATTTACATTATAGTAATTAAAGATTTAAAATTACAGCACAGCTTTATCCTGTCTATTATTTAAAATGACATCACATCTAATTATCACTAGTGAAAATAGTAATACATGTTACATGTAAGTGTTAAGGAGTGTGCGTTCAATATCAAGACTTCATTCAGACTTTGGCAACCATAATACCTCATAACATATGGCATGGAGAGAGAGAGAGAGAGAGAGAGAGAGAGAGAGATGGGGTTTAACGTGGACTCGACATCTAGGTTCGATTTTATGTCAACAATTCGCTTGCGCGCAGGGGTCTTTAGCAGTGGGGGGAAACCAGAGTACCCAGAAAAAAAACACAATGTTATACTCCTTGTCACGTATAACCAGGGATTCGATACCAAGCCAGCTGATTCAATTACAGACCTTATGACACAAAGCGCATCGAGCTAACCATTCGGCCAGCCAACCCCTCACGTATGGCATGGAGTGTGTCTGCCTTTATGAGCCGGCTATGCAGAAATGTTGAATATTAAGCGAGTTATTATTACAAATACAATCAATTCATGAGGATGTACAATCTGGAGACTGTTAATTCCTAATCTAGAAACAAAATCTCACATAGATGTACGATTATTCTGTTGTTAACGGGCGATGTACAACACTCCGCTTTCCAGGTTCCCCTTGAATACATCACATGGCTATATTCCTGATGTCAACGGAATGTGTACACTGCCCCCTCCCCGGGTTCCGCTAGAAAACATGCCATGGCTATACTTCTGTTGTTAACGGGAGGTGTACACCCCCCCCCCCTCTAGAATACAAAGGGAAGTGTACACCCCCCCACCCCGGTCAACCTAGAGCAGTTCCTTTGGCACTATGTTAACGGGTGGTGTACTATCCCCCTCCCCGGCCCCTGTAGAAAAGATCCTAAGGTTATAGTACTCCTGAATACAAACATGTCAGAAGTTTTTCAGTCAAGTATACGCCACCTCCATCTGACACTTTTATAGATCGTTTGTTATGTCTTTAAAAAACATTGACAGGCTATAAATAGTTCAAATAAACTGAATAAATACCATCGATGTATAATAGTTCTCAATTCAAACATGTAGCATACTTTTGATATAAACCAAGCAAGGTCAACAAAGAATATATCTTGCCTTGATATTTGTCGTAACATGAATAGAGTATTTATTGAGACCATTGATCCGTGACCCCCTTTTCACTCCTTTCGTAATCGTTATTTATTAACTTACAGTAAATAATGCAGGATGACATTTTAAAGAATATTTATTTTTTCTCAATATCTAACTTTCGTAAAAATATCATTTCTACTCCTTTCATAATCGTAATTTATTAAAGTAGCTAAGTCTCTAAGTCAATATCATCCAAAGTCTTTGACATTGACAACACAAATTATTTGTCAATTTAAATCAACATTGATGTTGTGATCTTATCGGGAAACGATGGGCTTCTGATATCCAATATTTAAGACAAAATAAGCATTTTACCATTGGTACACGAATCGTGTACCATGCATGCGTTTCAGCGCCATTTGTAACAAGGGACTCGAAGAACAAATCTTCACATATTCCACAAGTCATGTCAAATTGTGATGCCATATTCTTATCTGGAGAGCATGCGCAATAGATACTATCGGTGTAGACCGGAATAACCGGACGCTAGAGATTGCCATTCGATTGAAACTTCTGGCATATTTCGCCGAAGATAACTGATTTGAAATGAGATTAAAAATGGAAACCCATGAATGTAAATCAGTTTATATACATTCATATTACATTATATGTGCTGCGACCCATTTGTGTCAATTTCTAGGTCCCAAATATTAGCCATTTAGCTCCTTTAACTTCAGTACAGTTAATAATGGAGGATGGCATTAAAGGATTTTTTCAATATCTAACTTGTGTGAAAATATCATCTCTGGGGAATTTTGTGCCTCTCTTCTGACATTTTATGACATAATTAATCTACATTAGCATAGTATTTTGTGCCTCTCTTCTGACATTTTATGACATAATTAATCTATATTAGCATAGTATTTTATTTGTAATATTGAACATTTCTCTATAATAACAGGGGCTAGCCCTAAGTATTTCTCTAGTTAACAGGGGCTGGTCCTCAGTATTTCTCTAGTTAACAGGGGCTAGCCCTCAGTATTTCTCTAGTTAACAGGGGCTAGTCCTCAGTATTTCTCTAGTTAACAGGGGCTAGTCCTCAGTATTTCTCTAGTTAACAGGGGCTAGTCCTCAGTATTTCTCTAGTTAACAGGGGCTGGTCCTCAGTATTTCTCTAGTTAACAGGGGCTGGTCCTCAGTATTTCTCTAGTTAACAGTGGCTAGTCCTCAGTACTATGTATACAGAAACCTGTTAATTTCATGTCTGACTACCACACCCTTTCAGAAATGTTCGATACACGACTGAGTACTTTTACACAGGTCAATTAGTAACAGACAAATTATATAGCTAATAACTACAGTACATTAAGAGTGTTCAAATCAATATCTGACATAAAATCAATTACAGTTCTATTATTGATACAAGTTGATTCATACAGGGACGAAAGTACATCACAGTACACGTATGTATTAAATGATGTAAAAAAAAACAATGGCTGCATTAGGTTTTAAAGGGTACTTGTCCAGCATAAAAAATTTGATTGGCCATAATTAGGCAGGTGAAATATACTGAATTATGAGCTAAAAAAAAATATGAAATGCTCAAGCACAAAAAACAAGGTCAATTAATGTCCAACGAATGATGAATTGGAAAGGAAATGGGGAATAACGTTCTACTTTACTGCTCCGACTGGGCTAATGAAAACGGGTATACACCATACAGTTTCCTATGAGGGAAATTTTGGTCAGACAGCGGTGCTACAACTTACTCTTGTTTCAAATTCAAACTGCAAAGAGATCTTTTACGTGCACATTCGAACGACTATACGTTGTCCATTGCCATGGCCCCTATTTTAAATTAAGTTTATACATAGATGTACTTACATTGTCATGTTTAAAATGACACAGCATACGTAACTCTCTATAAACACGTTTACACGATATTAAATTTTGGAAGACGTTTGGCATCTTCTTGAGTGCAACCCTTTTCCCATCTCGAGGATCCGTTACTGCCCTGAAAAATACAACAAAATCACATGAACTTCAATAATAAAATCTTAAAAATAAAACACACTTTATATGGAAAACAATCACTGATTTATATACATATGCTCAATTGTATAATGCTACTCAAGGTTTAAACATCCATGATGCAAGAGCAAAATCTGCATATTACAAGTCTTTCTTTAGGCCTGAAATGTTATCTAAATTATCAATTAGACATTAATTAACTTATCTAGACCATAATAAACTCTCGATGTCAAGGCTAGCCTTCGATGTTGGCTGGATTAGATTCCTATATGCCACTTAACGGCCATTGATAATTAAATCAAAAAAGTGGATAATCGAGATTGTGCTGTTTATATTAATGATTTTAGTAATGATGACCGAGACTATGCGAAAATTTCACCCGCTTCGTTCTCGGCTCATAGTGGATCAATTTGACTGAAATTTTCAGCAAATTACCTATACACTATCTAGTTTTTAACTATTATAACGAGAACTGCCACCTCTTTATCTTATCTCCCAAGCTAAAAGAATGGTGTGAAGACATTAAGGTTGAATTTTGTCGACTGATGACAACTGACCAGACCAGACAGACATCAGTTGCTGGTAAAATTGATATTTTATTTATCTCATAATATTTTATGATATTAATGTTGAAGTTTGTACACATGTTGTACAATATTAGATAACGTTTCTAGACAAACATTGTAATAGCATACAAAATACATGTACAGGTCACCATATAACTATCTTTAGCTTCTCAAAGAGACTGGCCACACCTCTTTAAGGCCGACACCTGCTGTATGAGACAGAGCAGAATGAAGGGAGGGGCAGGGGGTGGGGGGTTGGGGGGTTGACGTCCTACTTCTCTGTACAAACGTACCAACTGGATTAATGAAGGTGGACATACAAGACAGCAGACCTACAGCCCACACTTATATCAAATCCAAATTGTCATGGGTTCTTTTACGTGCACTGCTATGTCTATAGGTGACCTCAGTTTTTGGTCCCATCCACACTATTCCCTGTCAGGCTTCTCATCCTGCACCAATAAGGGGATACCACGAGGGAAAATCACAGGGCGTTTTCTCGACCAACGCGGGAATCGAACCCTGGATCCCTGGTTAGTGAACCAGCACTTTATGCACTGAGTCACAGCGGCTCTAGGAACTGGGTCAAACTGAGCCACGGTGGCTTTAGCAACCGGGTCAAACTGAGCCAACATGGCTCTAGGAACCAGGTCAAACTGAGCCATGGTGGCTCTAGGAACCGGGTCAATCGGAGCCACCATGGCTCTAGGAACCAGGCAAAACCAGGATGTTTCCATCATATAACAAAAATGTTCCGGTAGGATACAATCTAAAGTAGAGAAGGTTAATAACAACATGACAATTTACAATATAATACAATACATCATAACTTATGGTAAATAATGTTTATTAGTTAACTACTGGCAAAAGGTTAAAAACAAAACTAGGGTTATTAAGGTTACAATACTAACACAGTTCACTGTATACATGTACAGTACATGTAGTTATTTAGGGTTCAGATTATCTTCCTTTGTTTCCTCAAATTATAACAAATATTTATCATTGAATTTTGTAAATAAATAAATTAATTGGACAAAGATATATGATTGACATATTGTATACCTACATGTATATATAGATGTATGGGGGCCACAGTGGTTCAGTGAGTAAGACACTGGTTTACTAACCAAGGGGACCTGTGTTCGATCTTGGTATTGAGAGAGAGAGAGAGAGAGAGAGAAATGGGGTTTAACCTCCACTCGACACAAACTAGGTCATTTCGGGACTAACACATGGTTCAATTTTATTTCAATAATTCGTTTGCGTAGGGGTCTTTAACAGTGGGAGAAAAGCGGAGAACCGGGAGAAAACCCACAAGGTTTGATCTTAGTATGGACAAACAGAGATCCTCATGTCATTTGCCTGTGTGTGTGTGTGTGAGTAGGGGGGGGGAGGGGAAGCTTTATTTGAAATTTCCCTCATAGCACACTGCATGTGATTTGCCTCTGTGTGTGTGTGGGGGGGGGGAGAGCTTTATTTAAGGTCTGCTTGTACATGTAGACATATAAACACAGAGCGGAGTTAATTAAAACCATTACTCATATAATTAACCTTTACGTTTAACTAACACAATATTGACTCAATGACATTTTCACTACTGCCAGAAAATAATTTCAGCTGCAGGTGACCCATTTCAACCCAGGTTGAGGACCTTGTCACTGACTTCAGGTCACGTTTGTCACACATTGGGTCCATATTGTCTTCAATTTAATCTCTTTAACTGTAGTTTTAACTGTTTAACGCAGCCAGAGATTAAATGAAAGCTTGGCGTAATATTGATTGCGGAAGCCATGTCAAAACTAACTTTTTAACAATAACAGTTGACACTAGGTGCACCAGCTATAAAAATATATACTCGTATGTAATTAACGAGGGTTTTTTTTTGTAAAGTTTGAAAAGTGTTTTGAGGACAGTTTCTTTTTAATTTTTAACGGAATGAATTAAAAGGTTTTATGAAAATAAAATGAAATCTGGTTTAATGTCCTATTTTTCTGCATATAGCATGGAATGGAATAGTTTGTTTATACGGTCAGGTCAAACCCATCAGATCGTTGACATGTATTTAGCTCTAATTGATGAGGGCCTGGCAAGGGACAACGCATACATGTAGTCGTTCAGATGGAACGAAAAACGAGGTCCTGTGTACATATTGGCGTACCGTAAAAGTTTCTTCATAGCACACTACAAGCTGTATGCCAGTCTTCATTAGCCCAATTGGAACAGAATAGTAGGACGTTAAACCCCATTTCATTTCATAGCTCACTGTATGGCCTGTCAGTCTTCATTAGCGCAGTTGGAGCAGAACAGTAGGACGTTAAACTCCATCATTTCATTATCCAAATAAAACTGTAACATATGTTAGTCCCGAAATGACCAACTTTATGTTGTATGGATATTCTCTCAAATTGGCGACTATTCTTAATGGATGACTAAACACTGTCTGTTTCACATAGTTACATGTAAATGCAATCAATTACAGTCATATATGTTAATTTGAATCAAACATTTTACGACTACGGGAGGGGAAAGCGTACTCCACTTATGACAGACACGCACATTAAGGCGATTAGCCTTCAGGGAGAAATTATTGACAGATTAAAAACCAATACTGATGTCAATGTCCAACACTTAATGGTTTGATAGTGCTTCTTGCTTTAAATAGCTACTCCCTAAAGATTCTACCGACATTGTCACATGGTGAAGACGGAGTACACTGGTGTTGAGAGAATAGTCACGGTTGAAAATCTGGTCGAGATAAATTGGCTCCTTGACCACAACGTACCTTTTGAATTCAACATGCAGACATACAGTAACACACTAATTAAAATAAAAAAGATGAAATAAAAAAAACAAAATGTTTGACTACTGGTCTTCTACTATATACATTTATCAACTGGAACACATTAGATTGTAATTTGTTTCAAAACAAATTCCAACTCACAGAAATCAATATGGTTCTCTATGGTGTTGTCTGTTTGAAATTCTATACTGGGTGTTCTAATGGATAATGTACATTATGTACTTTGAACATGATGAATGAACAGTTTAACGACTGTATAATATTTATTACATCAGCTAGACATATACAACACTCAGCTGTATAATATTTATTACATCAGCTAGTACAATCTTTGTATATTATTATATACAACACAATATATTTCTATATTTACATGTATGTACGAGAAACTGATCCTAAAGAAGCGCCAATCATCTTGCTGTTCTTCTTGAGGGTCGACGTTCTTACGCAAAAAATAATTGACAAGTTTGTTCCTTGGACTGACAGTCTTAAGTTTTTGACATGTCGTCACAATTCCAAGATGGCATTGATAACGTAATACTCGGTTAATATACCATCATGCTTAATGTCCTGATAAACTATAGATCATTTACATAATATAAATCTTCTATTGGAGTCACAGCTTCTCGGTGGGTAAGACGTTGGATCTCAGTTTGGGCAAAAATTCCTTCATACCACACTATACGGGGTACATGCATGTCCGTCTTCATTAACCCAGTCAGAGCAAAACAGTAGGACATTAAACCTCATTTCATTTTGTGTAAAGTTTTACGTTATAATGACAGACCTTCTGATACAGCGAGCACGCGCTAACCATTCGGCCATCCAACCTCCCATTTTTGATGGGTATTAATATGATAATGTATTACATATAAGTTTATGACTGTTGATAAACATGTATTTTTGATAAGGGAATTAATGAGGATTTATTAAGTTTATGACTGTTAATAAAGTTCATATATTTGGTCCGCCTATAAAGTCAATAACAACAATCAACAGGTGAAATTAGGTTTGAATTTGAACCCATCGAGTTGAGGTCAACAGGTGAAATGAGATTCATACAGTACTGATAATTTTTCTGCATGGCTACCTGTATTATAATAGTCATGGTTTATTTAATTCAGGTGTACTATAGGTAAACGTCCCACCTTTATATAGGATTGAGTCTATTCATCAGGTACTACCATTATATATCACCTTATACCTGTCGACACATCAAATCATGTATTTAAATTAAGGTGTGATTTGTACCACTTTCATTTTATAATTGTGTTAATCCATTTTCTGGTAACTGCGTGGTTTTCAATCAGGGAAAAATGAAATGAACTAGGGTTTAATATCCTAGTGTTTTGCTCCAACTGGGCTAATGAAGACGGGCATACACCATACAGTGTGCTATGAGGGAAATTTAGCCCGGACAATAGCCCTATATCAAATTTCAATTGTCACAGGATCTTTTACATGCATGCCAATATGTACACGGGACCTCATTTTTTCTCTCATCCTGCACAACTGACAAGGGGGAAACGAATGGAAAGTTTTCAATCCTAAGGGCATTAGAAAACTTATAATACGTTGTGTATGTACTCAGTTTATCGTGTGTACGTATCGTGTGTACGGGTAATTTAATACAGAGTGCTACGAGGGAAATTTTGTAGACCCGTTTTCATGATTCGTGTAACTCTGATTTTTAACCTGGGTGAAATTCTTCTCACCATAATTCTATAAATTCTTCGTGGGCAATGCATTTTCTTTCTCTGTGTAATTGAATTATAACGGCCATGATCTAGTAAGTGTTCTATTGAATGGTACAAACAGATTATTTCCTGTCATGTGAACCTCCCAGGAGTCGTAAATAAATACTATTCTGAGACTTAACACAGTTATTCATTTCATTGGTGACTGGACGGCAACTCGGGTTTCTTTTCGGTGTACTTCAGTATGCACACCGATGTCCCTTTTTTTTTTGTCCCATCCCAGTTAATGGGCAGCGGGGAACTCAAATGAGAATTCCTGGTGTCGTTGTTGTTCTTAGTGTTTAACATCTGCATCCACCGAAAGACAAGTTGTCTTTTTTTTTCATTTTAATTATTTTAGTGCATGCGCATGGGACTTTCCTGTGGGAGGAAGCCGGAGTACCCGGACCCAGAGTAAACTCCCTAAGTTGAGAAGGCGCCCCTATCTCCAAGCCACATATGCTCACAATATATATCCATTTATATACTACCTGTATACAATTTACCTGTTAATACAGGTGAGTGTTATACAGGTAGGTGATAAAGTCATTGCCATTACATCACATTTATAAATAGTGTTGTTGTTCCAGGGTTTATATATAGGTCAACACAAGATTACAGCCAGGTAACAATGGTCAGTCTACAACACACCTGTCGTTAGTCTCATACAACACCTGTCATATTGTCATTGTCCATCAGTCAAAATCAATCATCAATTAACACCTGTCTTTATTACTTTTATCTCTATTCTCATTGGTCAGATTAAATCTTGAAATTAATGCCTGATCAATCAATCATATAAAAACCGAATTACTTCCATTCTACCATATAAATTAATGAGTCATCTGTCAATAAATTAACTATAAATCACAATTAAAACACAAATTTACGGGTTTTTTATTGCCATGGTTATAGTTATGCATTTCTTTAAACATACATTATGCAATTGATAAATCTGCCTATTGCAGGTCTTTCTTTAGGCCTGAAATGTTATCTAAATTATTAATTAGACGTTAATCAACTCTCATTGCCATCACTAGCCCGTGATATATACTGGATTTGAATACATTTTGTGATGGATGATTTAACGTCAGAATGGATAATCGTACTGACTTTAGTAATGATAATCAAGGCCTAAAATTAAAAAGCTAATATCTCGGTTCAGAGTGGAGCAATTTGACTGAAATTTTCAGCATATTCTCTTTCTGTTATCTTTATTTTAACTATTATAGCAAGAACTGTCAGCTCTTTATCTAATGTTACCTAATGATCGTTTAGTTATAACATAAAAATATGACAAAAATTCATAACTGTGATTTACCCTACAATAGTTTATAAATAGTCAATAGATATTGTGAGAAAAATGCAAATGCTGTGTTTAGATTTTCAATTTGGTCATCTATGCTACACATGTTATGAGATCAACTTGTACATGTTTTACAAACAAGATGGTACACAAGAGTCCCATGGTCAAATACTGCCATGATTATAAAGAGGAAATAAATGAGGTACTATAGTTAGAGATTCACCTTCTGATCTAGTAGCAGGTTGAGGCCAGGGGTCATAGAAGGGGCAATCATTCAAACACACACACACACACAATCCATATTTATCAATACTGACTGACCACACTGTGAACTTATAGTACTGGTCAGTCAGTCAGTCAGTGATTTAAATTATAGACCAATAACTCGACATGTAAGTCATCCATCTAAGTACTACAGGATGTGGAGAATGTATTCATTCATCATTTCCCTCATCAAAATAAATGATTTAAATCTTGGCATTTCAATTGACTGACCATAACCGTCATTGTTGTTATTATCAGATAATGGGAAATCGTAGCAATGACTGTTTATCATTGATGAGATTCTCTACAAATTGCTTGATGTGTTTCAAATTGCCTAAAAATAACATGCACTAATACACCAGAAATATTATCTTCTAACATTTGAAAATTATGACTGCTCGGTCAAATGGTTATTGGAAGTTTTTAGCGACTATCGCTGAAAGTTTGAAGAGGATAAACTTCAAACATTCAAGTAGAGATGTCATGTTCAAGGCAGATGCCACTTCGTTATCATTTTGAAAAGATCACACCGACATCACTATGTATTTTTATATTATTCTTGCAGTGTGCCTAGAAACAAGTAAAGCAGTTAATCTCTTTATTTTAGTTTTTAGAAAATGCACAGTAGAAGTACTGTTTATTGTGGTGTCACAGTGGCTGAGTGAATTGGGTGCTGGCTAACTAACCAGGACGCTCCAGGTTTGATGAGGTAAACCTATGACAAACCCATCGATTGTGGAGTCCCTCTTTAAAAACAAGTGAACTCATGTCAAGTCTATCGATTGAACATGCAGCATGTATACAAAATAAAAGAAAGCAGGTTATTGTCAACATCCCTGTCAATCTTCATGTCTCCATTGTTTACACTGGCCCAATAAGTTGTCAGGGCTATATCTATATTTAACTGCAGTGTTTGAATGAGAAACAGAGAGCTGAGAGGTTAAAGAGAATACCTTTGGGTCTCTCCAATGCTCCTGCTTACTGTAGTAAGATCATGTTTATGAATATTAATGAGAAGACCAGCTTTATGACTTGTAACAGCTGGGGAACTACAGGTCTGTTCGACTTCCTTGTAATACAAAACTACAATCATACCATTTACATTGCAAAGTTGTTTCCACGGAGACAAAAACATAGTTTTAAGTTTGACGCCAGCGTGGCAGAACGGAATGGTTCATAAGAACGGAATATGTTTCTGTAACTTTATTGATGTTCCAAAAAAACCTTAATATGGCAACAATCTAGCTTCATAAATATTTGTGCAGTTTTATATTACGAATCAATTCTAGCTTTAGAAGTCAGGAGTTCACATAGATTACCAATTCATTTTATTTAAGAATCATTTTTCTAATACAAGATACAATTTTACGGATACACAATTATTGAGTTAAATACTAGGCGACGTCTCAAGGAGGATTATACTCTCGTCTTTATCAAGTAAATGATACAGGTATGTGAACCGTAGGCAAATATATACACAATATGCAACAAAGATAAGAATCATATACACAATTAAAACTTAACACACTTGATTAGGGGGACATTTTCAACTAAACCTGCACAATGGAACTCTTACAGGCTCGGTGGAAGCAGACGATAAATAAAGCTATTTCACACACACCTGTGCATAGATAAACAATAATTTAAAGACAGGTGTGTATGTATGGGATATATGAGTGAACAAGAGTGATCACAGATTCAAGGGAAAGAATAAATATATTAATTCAATAAACAGAAAATCATAAAAGATATAAAACCTATTTTTAGACTATTGCAGCTTTTACATGTGAATAAACATGTACAACATTTTGGTTTTTAATCCCAACCTGTAAAGTTCCTACTAACACCAGTTATCTAACCTCTCTGACCAAACTACACAGGGATCGTAACTCGTAACGTACTTAATTAATCCTTCTTATTTACACCAATATATCCCGTAAGTAAAACATCTATAAACAAATTGTACCCAATACACTCAAGATTCAGAAAGAAATTCAAACTATTTCCTATCAACGTTCCTTCATAAAAAAAAAAAAACAATCTTCAGTAAGTTTTACGTCTCTTCCCGGTACATTTCAATAATCCACTTAAAACCACAACCCTAGAAAAATATCTTCAGTGACGTTCATGAACTCGTTACATACTACAGTCAACTTATAATCTGATGAAATCTACCAGGTTTAAGTACTTACTTGAAAAAAACTGTATATCTACATGTACATATGTTCCTAGAACTTCTTAAATTATCAAGTATATTTTATCAGGAGTACAGCAGGTCTGTCTAACCAACATATGATACTATGTATAGAGCTATAAGTTCTCTCAAAATGAAAATGAAATGAAATGGGGTTTAACGTCCTACTGTTCTGCTCCTATACTGGGCTAATGAAGACGGGCATACACCATACAGTGTGCTATGAGGGAAATTTTGCCCGGGCAGCGGCACTATCGCCTACTCTTATATCGAATTCCAACTGCCAGGGGATCTTTTACGTGCATTCCAATATATACACGGGTCCTCGGTTTTTGTTTTGAAATATTTGGTAGTGTGGTCAGCTCTATAAATGATCACTGAGTATTCAAGTAATGAATGAATCAAGGTTCTTATAAAATCCAGATATTGTCACGACGACAAAATCAACATGGGAAGGAAATCAGTATCTAGATTTAATTACTAGTCGTCTGGCTCGGAAATAGAAAAAAATTGTGATAATCGTTCGACGCTTGATCTTTTTTTTAAAAAAAAGTACTGTCGCAAGTTCGCATAATCTGGTATGGATATTAAACACAAATGATGAATATCACATTAAAAATCGTTTCAGGAAAAACTGAAAAGAAATTCAGATCAAGAAACTAGAGGCCATTAAGTGATGCTACTCAAAAACACATATCATGAAAAAACTAAAAAGATACAAGACTTGATGATGATAATCTAGTTGCGTGGTTTCGAATCCCCGGTTGTACATGTACGTGACAAGAAATAGGGTTCCTGTCCAACCTCGTGGGTTTTCTCCGGGTCCTCCGGTTTCATCCCACTTCTACACGCAAGCAAATTATTGAAATAAAATTGAATCATTTGTTAGTCCCGAAATGACCTAGTTTGTGTCGAGTGGACGTTAAACTCCATTTTTCTCTCTCTCATAATCTAGTTTAAATTTATATTCAGTGTAAGGACAATGGCTTCTTTAAACTACACAAAATCTAGAGCAGCTGTTTGAGCTTTTTTTTTTATTGTGGTTGAAAAATTGATTCATGAAAAGATGTTGCTGCTGAAAAGAAAAAAAATTTGTAACCGACTGACATTTGAATTAATAACCAATGAAATTATATGGAAAGAAAAGTTCACGAGTTAAATTCTGTCAAGTAAAAATAAATATGATACAGAATTCTATTACATGGATATGGGATAAACTGTTAGTTGTGTGAGAAGAGGTCTTGTGGGGCAGGTGGGGCTTGTGGTTTAATGGGTGCGCATGAAATCATAAGGTCTGGCATTCAGTTAAGTGGCATAGTTTCAATTCCCCTCTTATACACACGTGACTAAGAGTAGTGTTGCCTGTCCAACCTCGTGGGTTTCCTTTGGGTCCCACTGCTAAAGATCCCTACTGGCCAGCGAATTGTTGACATAAAATTGAAACATGTTAGTCCCGAAATGACAGTTTCTCGAACACAGGGTCAATTCAATTTCTGGGTAATGCAAAGGGTTCTGCCTACTCTAAGATTTTTAAATGTCATAGGTTCTGTCATGTGCAAGCTAATCTTTTTTTGTCTCATCTGAACTACTACACATAGTTTCCATGGTAACAAAGGAAATAGAGTTTAAAATCTACTCAAAAAAACAGATAGGTCACATGAGAATAAGTATAATTTTTTATACAATGATTATAGTGAACTTATCTAGGTTCAATAATATATTTCACCTGATAACAGAGGTGAACGACTGACGTGATTGATAATAATATAACAACATGATAATATTATTATAGAAAATATCTTGGTTACTTATAATGTCTGGCTCAGATTTCACATTCTCAGGCTTAAGTTAAGAATTTACTCAACTTTCAATCTCTTTGATCGAGAAACACAAAACCTTGCATATAGTAACAATAGTTTTATAAAGGGCTATATTTTAATTACAATAAGGTGAATGTTTATGAGTGAATTCCTAAGTCTGGTTTTCTCCGGGTCCTCCGGTTTCCTCCCACTGCTAAAGACCCCTACGAGCAAGCGAATTATTGAAATAAAATTAAACCATATGTTAGTCCCGAAGTGACCTAGTTTGTGTCGAGTGGATGTTAAACCCCATTTCTCTCTCTCTCTCCTAAGTCTGGTAATGTTTTGTGAACTTGGGGCCTTATCTTAATATTGATTTTGGGTGGGGGGGGAGGGATGGCAGAATGGTTAACACATCATTGAGTCAACTGGCCTGGTTTTGATTCCCCGATTGTTCGTGACAAGGGGTAGGATCACATGTCCAATCTCGTGAGTTATCTCCAGGTTCTCTGGTTTCCTCCCACTGCTAAAGACCCCTACACACAAGCGAATTATTGAAATAAAAGTAAACCATATGTTAGTCCCGAAATGACCTCGTTTGTGTCGAGCGGATGTTAAACCCCATCTCTCTCTCTCGCTCTCTGAGATTATACTGTTACAGTTACTTTGATAAAAGACTGGTAAAATAGATCTATTGCTAGTTGTATACATGTACATACAACATCCAATATATCATAACATCATGTTAATAGCTACTTTCATATTGAATTTCCCAAAGAAAATTGGATGGTCTGTCTCATACAACAACTCAGTGGTTCTGTCCATAATATTATGTGTAATATATTGGATGTGAAATTTATATTAAACAACAACACAGTGGTCTGTCTCCGTCATAAATGGCCATACAACAAACTCAGTAGCCTGTCTGTGAAATATATGGCTATTCAACTTCGTGGTAAATATAACGATTTATCTTTATACATGGTTCAATAAGCTAACAACAATCGTCAGGATATTAATCAGAATAAACGACCAGAAAATATATTCAGTATGGATTAACAGCTTTTATTTAAATCTACTGAACACCGCTGATAACTAAAAATACATCACTCTATGACCTCTTTACATAGCATGACCTAGATCTGGGTGTGACCTATTTATATAAATAGACCAAAGTCTAGGTAATGTTGTAAGAATAGTTGGCTGGTTTAACATAGATAAAGCCTGTACAGATGTTATATTTAACTTATAATGATGGATGAAATCCTTTTTGAGCTGGGGGGTTGGATGGCCGAATGGTTAGCACGTGCGTGCTGTATCATAAAGCCTGTCATTGAGTCAACTGGCATGGTTTTTATTCCCCGCTTGTACGTGACAAGGAGTAGGGTAGCTTGTCCAACCTCGTGGGTTTTCTCCAGGTCCTCCAACAGCTAAAGACCCCTACGCACAAGCAAATTATTGAAATAAAATTGAACCATTAGTCTCAATATGACCTATTTTGTGTCGAGTGGACGTTAAACCCCATTTCTTTCTCTTATTTCTAGAGTCTATCACAGAGGAAAGAGACAGGAGATTCTATTAGGATTGGATTTTAGAGGATTTAATATAGACTCAACAAATATACATGTACTGAGTGTACATGTATTGTATTTAAGAGGATTGGATTTTAGAGGATTCAATATAGACTCAACAAATATACTGAGTGTACATGTATTGTAAATTTAAGAGGATTCACTATAGGCTCAACAAATATGTATGTCATTTTGGGACTAACACACATCAAGAATCTTTAGAAGAGATCTGAAGCACACATATCTAACCCTCAAATATCCATCCTCACTGCTTGTTTCTGCTCTACTGTACATGTAGATCCATCTGGTAATTGGGATTTTTATAGAACTAGTTCATGAAACTGATATTTTTAACTTTTCACCAGACAGGTATTATAAATATCCGAGCATGAAACTATGACAAACAACAGTGAGACGTCGCCTGATAATGTATTAATTAGTGTCTGATAATGGCTAGATCTTTTTGTTAAGGCCAACTCAAGATTTCGTCAAGGTCGCTGAGATGTAGGGCATGTGATTGTCAGTGAGATTGTAGGTTAGGGTTAGGGTTAGGGTAAGTGTTAGGGCTAGGTCCAGGGATAGAGATAGGGTTGGGATTAGCACTATCCCTGTTAAATCTCGTCACCTTAGACCAAACTTGAAGTTGGCGTTATGAAAAAGATTTAACCGTCTGCTACATGTATGATATCCATGAAAATCACGTATTCAAGGTGAATTAGAAATTTTTAAAAAATTTTCTTACATATTTTAAATATTTACTTAGTAATATTTGTAAAAGTGTGAAATAAACATTCATTTTAAATTGACATTTCAGTAATTCTTGTTTGCTTTTTTTTCGAAGAAACCTGTCCAAAATGGCACAGATTATGCCAGAAAACAATTTACTAAAAAAAAATATGTAGACCTTTAGACATCTGATTGCTGAAATTCTCGTAACAAAAGATAAAACTCGATCAACAAAGGATGTTGACGTCTAATAACGGACGAACATATAACGAGACAATACAATACTTGAATGAACAGTTAAATCTGTTATTGGTGTCTGTAAGATTCATTCTTCACACTGACCTTGTACGCGGTATGGTATTAAAACTAAATTTGTCTGGAGCAACTCAAGGCCATCGGTAAAATATAATATTCTATATAATAATGTACATGTCTAGAACTTAGCGAAAGCAGACGATATGATTTAATGATTTATGATGTCAGAAAGGTGAATGCCAACGATTGGCTAGTGACTTAATTAAAGGGTACTTTTACATCATAGAGGTGGAAACTGCTTAAAGTGATATTAGCACATTGCATTAGAGATGTGTTCCGGCCGCAGGTATACGTAATAATTTTTTTTTTTTTAATTTAAGAGATTTGAGTGTAACAAGATTCAATTAATTTAACGCATTCTATCTATCACTTGGTAAAGTGATGAGGTTTTCTTTTAAAGGGAAATATAACTCAAGCTGTGAGATTTTTCCAAATTAAACATCCCCATTAAAGGACTACTACTACAGCGTACAGTAGAATATAGAAATATGTGGAGCATGCCCCTTTAATAATAATTAGCTGTGTGTTGTATATTAAGTTTTAGGGTAGAAGTTGTAAGATGTTTAGTTATTTATGAGTGTGCCAGGAAGGTTGTGGTGTGTTATATGAACTGAACCAGACTGTAGTCACCGGTATGTAAACTAGATCCTATGTACTCTAATCATTGGGTATGATATATCTAACAGTAGCTACAGTATCGGTGTATATCAACTAAACTTCAACACACTGGTACCATCTTACTGACTCACTCACTCACTCACAGGATTTATACATTCTAAAGTGCTTCATGAAACCAAACTGAGTTATACCTTCCCAAATTGTGTTGTACTTCCCCAAATAGTGTTGTACCGTCCCAAATGGTGTGTGTTACACCTTCCCAAACAGTGTGTGTTGTACCTTCCCAAACAGTGTTGTACAAACGGTGTTGTACCTTCCCAAATGATGTGTTGTATCTTTCCAAACGGTGTTGTACCTTCCCAAACGGCGTTGTACCTTCCCAAACAGGGTGTTGTACCTTCCCAAACAGGGTGTTGTACCTTCCCAAAAGGTGTGTTGTACAAAATGGTGTGTTGTACCTTCCCAAACGGTGTGTTTAACCTTCCCAAACGGTGTGGTACTTTCCTAAAGGTGTGTGGTATCTTCCCTAATGATCTTCCACCTTCACAATCAGTGTTGCATCTTCCCAAAGGGGTGCAAGAGTGGTTAAATTGATATTGTTGAAAATGCATGGTACAATTAATATTATGGATATACAATTACTGAAAATGTTGGGACCAGTAAAACTTTGGCTTGCGAACCTGATGGTACAGGGCATAATCGCAGCATTGACCGTTAAAGTAACTCATGATTCTCTGGCATGGTTTCCTACTTATTCATTTCATTGGTCAAGGGCCAGATTTTGTGGGTGGGATTTTACCCTTCTCAACCAATCAAATGTCTGTACATGTATTATTTTAATTTAAGTTGTCGTGAATTAGGCGGCTGGTTCATAAAATTTGATAAAAGGATATCTCAAAGTAAGATTAAAATTTATAATGTTTCTTTTAACTGCCATCTTGGATCCACTTTTAAAATACATGTATCCACTCCTGCATCAATAGATATCAAATTTTATTCTTCATCCAGGTTCCATGGCGTTTTAAAAATAGGGACAGAGATGTTACATTGTGAATCATTGAAAACGTGCCACATTTTAACAATGATTTAAGACATGTAAATAAGAAGAAAAAATATGTCTTCGATTACAAATCTGATCATGTTGCGTACATGAATCTTAACGTCGTAATGGAAACAAAACGTCTCATATTTCCGGACAAATTTATACTTAGAATGAAATGTCAGTCTCGAATAATAAGTTGCAACTGGTAAATGATTGCATGTTGTGAAAAAACAAGACAAAAAAATGTATTTTTACTTAAAATCGTAATGTGTAAACTGTGAACATTGTTTTTTTGGGTGGGTGGGTGGGTGGGGGGAGAGGGTGTTGCAAGCCTTTTTAATCCAATTCACTTGATTGAATATTTCTTATTATATGTTTTTATTAAAAAATGTAGAAACTGAATTCTAAAAGACCAGAATTTGTATTTAACAAAGTTTGATCATAATACTTTGGTCATTTTGAGACTAACACAGTTAAACAATAGAAGGTGATTTTAGCCCAGGCAGCATTATTTATATTTGCAGGTCATCAATGTCTAAAAATACCAGGCTAATTTATAACACAGTTACGGATGAAATATAGAGGGGGGTTTTAGCCAAGGAAGTATTATTTACAGTTCATAAATGTTCAAGAGTATGAGAGGGTGAAAGTCCGTCTAGTGTAGTGAGACATCAATCTGTGATGATAAAGTAAAGGATAAAGCTGGCTACATGAGTAGATAATTAATTATGCATGTATTTAATTATGCATGTAATTAATTATGCGTATCATTAATGATGTGTGTATTTATGAACAAATTAAAATATAAATTTTCCATGTAAATAACAAAACCTAATAAATTACATCAAATTTGTTCTACATCATTGTGTGAAAAGGGTTTACTATACGAGTAGATATTTATATTACATGTATTTCACATGAGTCATCGTCTACGATCAAATAACTCAGACAGTACTAAACATACTTACACATTCATATTACACTATTTCAACTTATAAAATAACACAAACATCTATCGACCATCATCCACTTTAATTATTTTCCACAGATAAAATATTGCGATAATTTTACAACTCCAATCAACATTTTGATCCCGATTATAAAGTATTCAAACATTTTGATCGTGATTATAAAGTATTCAAACATTTCGATTTGGAGACTGTATGAAAAGTGTGATTTCATTTTAACAAAACATGACCTGAAAAGGCATTTGATGGATTCAACATTTTCTAAAAATTATGTCACGGTACAATATACAATCGAGAATGGATAAGTTTGAGCTTGAAATCTGGCATGATGAATGCGCAGTTGCTATAAATGTGGGAATAGAAACCCTATTTAATATCGTAATTACTGATGCACTATTAATACATTTATACACTAAAAGAAATAGTGAGAAGATATGTATTGATAACATCTGTTTAGAAATAACTATGGCATATTCTAAATATTTCTATCATTGAATGAATACATAATGAAATCATGGGGGGATATTTAAACACTGCATATAAAATATAATATTTTAAAAGCTGGGCAGTGCAGTTATTGTGTATTGAACAGTTATTTTGTATATTGCATTGTTTAACAGTGTGGTATATGGTATATCAGCTGGTTAGTTATTTTGTATATTGCATTGTTTAACAGTTTGGTATATGATTTATCAGCTGGCTAGTTATTTTGTATATTGCATGATTTAACATTGTGGTATATGGTATATCAGCTGGTTAGTTATTTTGTATATTGCATGGTTGAACAATTTGGTATTTATGATTAGGACTGTCAGTTATTTTGTATATTGCATGGTTTAACAGTTTGGTATCCTCTTTATCAACTGTTGTATATTGCATTGTAAAACAAAAACATTTTATATCAAACTTGTGTACATTGTAGATGAACTTTGTAAAAAATACAAGTTTGTTTGGAATACAAATCATCCATTGTTGACATTTTTAATGACAGGTTAAATTTATCATTTTCTGAGAAAAAAAATTATAAAATAAAACCATCACATAAAATTCTTGAATAGCATGATTTTGTTCTTTGACACTTTCCCATAAAATTCTTGAACAGGATGAAACTTGTCTTTATATTTTATTTCTAGTTTAAACTCATTGTGTTTGTTATTATTATAAATGATTTATATAACATATGGAAATTAGAAGAAGAAAGACGTTTCTACGTGTATTTACCCCAACAATACAATCCTTTATTTCGTAAAATTATAATTCTCTATTATGTGAAAATATAAATTCGTCATAAATATTAAATAATGTGTCTATAAATATATAATATTCAATCTTTAAACAGTATTAATTTCTTAATAATGTACAATTTAACTACATAAAAAATAGAATACAAAAACAAGCCACGACAACTTATATTATTATATTAATTCCAGCGTTGTTTCTTTTGTCTTCGTAACATTCAAAATAACCTTTCATAAGAAAACAATATTTCAAAATGGCATATAGCAGTGAAGAACATTTATTTTCCCCTTTGCTTTTCAAATTACAATATTCTAAATAAGAATTACAAAATTGGTCAACTTTCTGCATCCACTGCTCAAATTTTCACTGAAATATTTTAATGAGTCTCTTTTTAATCTGACTGAATCCAAGACAGTAGATTTTGATTTATTAATTAAATTTTGGCATGGATTAAGACCTTGAAAATTTGATATCTTCCGAAAATTCCAATGATGAGCATCGCCCTTAATGGATTTACTACTGGTTTATTACATACAACGTTTCAGTACACTTACAGGTATCTTTATCAACCAATGATCAATCATGAATTCAACCACACATTTATTGATACCATGAGTAAACCAATTTATAACAATCAAAACATTCAATAATGACATTAACAAAAATATCTTTCCTTTGAATAGGACTTCACAATCTCTAATACTCCTTACATTAATATGGTTGTCAATGATTATTTCAAATGTTAACTTAATTTCTATTTTCCAGGTTTTCTGTCTCTGTAGTTTGTTTAACAGAAAACCTACAAAAGAACATATTGACCCAATTCTATAAGTTTGTGACTTGATTCAAAATATTTAGATAATATTCAACAGTTTCAATGACATTTAGTAAACTGAACTGGAAAAAACACATCACACAATTCTACGGAATATATTTGTTGTTGTTTATTATCGAGTGACATTTCAACCAGGGACTCAACTTTATAATTTATATATTTATCTGAAATTGTTTTTAAGACAATACATTGAATATATTTATCTAATTTCTCGACTTGTTAATCAAAATCGGCAGTTAAATATACTGAAATTGTAAGATTAAATTTAGAAAACATGATAATCTCCAGACTGGATTTCAACTACATTAAAAAGAGAGAGTGAGAAATTGGGTTTAACATCCACTCGACACAAACTAGGTCATTTCGGGACTAACATATGGTTGAATTTTATTTCAATAATTCGCTTGCATGTAGGGGTCTTTAGCAGTGGGAGGAAACCGGAGGACCCGGAGAAAACCCACGAAGTTGGACATGCGATCCTACTCCTTGTCACGTACGACCAGGGATTTGAAACCACGCCAGTTGACTCAATGACAGACTACATTAAAAAGATGCCCATCAAAAGATTATGTCAATTATCCCCTACAAATTGTTAATAATATTGTTTTTCGTAATTTTCAATTTCATCTCACATTTCAATTTATACGTTTATAAAATGTTTTGACAAATGGTTCAAAGTCATTTTTTTTCAACATACATTATCCAATGAGCTAAATCTGCCTATTGCAGGTCTTGCTTTAGACCTGAAATGTTATTTAAATTATTAATTAGACATTAATTAACTTATTCACACCATAATCTACTCTCATGGTCATCGCGAGCCTGCAATATTTACTGGATTTGAATTCGATTTGCTGCTCAACGCTCATTGATGATTTCATCCAAAAATGGATAATCAAGACTATGTCTTTTATCTTACCGACTTTAGAAATGATGATCGAGGCTAGGTCTAAAATTCAAAAGCTAATATCTAAGTTCAGAGTGGATTAATTTGACAGAAATTTTCAGCATATTCCCATTACATTATCTAGTTTTAAACGATTAAAGCGAGAACTGCCAGCTCTTTATCTAATCTCCCATAATGCCTGGTTCAGCTCAACAACCAAATATAAAACAATAACTGGATATAATAGATCTATACGATCCTATACTGACACTCCTGACAGTTTAATATTACAGTTTATTTTGATGTTTATAATAACAGTTATTTACCTGACAGATGACCTGATCACCCCACACTCTGCAATCTTTCACGTTTCAATTTGTCACAGTTCAAAGGTCAATACTTTCAATTTCTCACCAATCAATCAATTATAATCTCTACAGAAAGCAAATTTCTCATTTTTTTCGGTTATTTTCTTTTTTCCATGAGACTAAAGGATGCTATATTATGTAGCGTTCAGTTAGAGATGGTTTCCATTGGCTACCCGCTACCAAAGAGTGTGAGATAAATGAGGTTTAACGTCCACACAAACTAGATATTTAGGGACTAACACATGGTTCAATTTTATTTCAATAATTCACTTGTGCGTAGGGGTCTTTAGTAGTGTGAGGAAACCGGAGGACCCGGAGAAAACCCACAAGGTTGGACAGACGACCCTACTCCTTGTCATGTACAACCGGGGAATCTAAACCACGCCAGTTGACTCAATGACAGACTTTATGATGCAACGCAAACGCACTAACCATTCGGCCATCCAACTCCCCCCTACCTGCTACCAGTCTACTGTCATTGTCTTTTAAGCCACTTGATCAAGAAACATTGGAATTCACATTAACGTTAACGTATATCCTTCTATTTCGTCTAACATGTACCATGTATGAACAGACTAATGCAGATTTCATTCATTACATAAATTATAACACAGTGTGAACACAAAGTTTTATCTAAATTCTATTTGTGTCTGGATAATTGGCTATCGATAATTTTACATAAACTCGGCTTTAACACGACGTTCACGTTTACATATTACATGATCTGTGGGCAGACAGGGGAGAGATGTTAGACAAAATGGCATAATACAGTTATCACAAGTTACGCAACGTCTCACAAACAAAGGCTACATTTATATTGTAATTTGAACATCCAGTCTTTAAATATCTTACAAAGTTTGTATTTGTACCTTGATCATCAAGTCATTTTAAAATGTAATTTAGGGGGTTGATGTGGTGGTTACTCATTTATTTATCTTTATATTTATTTATTTACATCATACACGTAGTTTATTATATTCTTGAAATATCATAAGTAAATATTAAATATAGCCATATATGTAACAAATTTACATAAGTTTTTGTCTTTGTTTTTGTATCATTCATATGTTTAAAATTGTCATGTTGTATTGTCGTGTTAAATTGTCATGTTACATTGTCATGCTATATTGTCATGTTATATTGTCATGCTATATTGTCATGTTATATTGTCATGTTACATTGTCATGTTATATTGTCATATTATATTGTCATATTATATTGTCATGTTTATATTGTCATGTTAAATTGTCATGTTATATTTGATATTTTATGAATAAATATTGTTTAAACCAATAGATCAAGTCTATAAACATATCACAAAGGTTTGTGTATATTGTAACTTGAACATCCAGTTATTAAACATACAGTATGTCAGTCAATTGACTCAATAACATCCTCTATTATGAACATCATTATAATTAGTCAACCTAATTGTCTTTTATACCAACAGCCATTATCTCTATTTAAAACATTTCCCTCCATTTAACAAACATTATCACATTTACAGTTTAAACAACTTCTAAAATAAAATGAATTTAGATTCTCACAGATCCAAAATATCATACATAATTACTTTCAAATTCCAATTTTATTAAAAAAAAAATGATTTAGTAAAATACAAATCCCTTTCAAACTACAGTATAATTATGACAGTTGAATTAATATCGGTCCAAATACGGTTTATTTCTGTGCATTAATTAATTCACAGAGATACATGCACATATGGGAGGAATTCAAAATTTTGCTTTAGTCAGCATCCTTAGCAGACAAATAAATAAACTAGTGCATCCTAAGTGTTCAGTAAAATAATTTGATCAAGCTAGGTCATTTGAGTTCATTTTAGCGTGGATTAAGGGGTGAAAATTCATTATTGTCTGAAAGATGAAAACACCAACCAACAACTTTTATCATTTTAGGAAATTTTCTTTTCACTTTACATGGAGGCCCACATGTATTATTACCCTTTGTCATACATAACCTTATGTATTAATCAAGCTAAAATTATTTTAAATATTTATTATAATTTCACATTTTTATTTTCTCTTTGCAAAATATACATCTTTCAATTTCAAACTATAAATATGTCTAATTTAAAAAATAAATGTCAAATTAAAGACAAAATCCTACAAGCTAAAAACAAAATGGCTTCAATATTGATGTGTCAGATTTCTCAATCAACTATGAATCTGTGATGACTAATTATTTCAAACTTTCATTTCAATATTAATAATATTTCATATCTTTGATTTTAACTTTGAAATAAATTTGAATTCAAGCCAACGACGAAATGACTAAATATTTCAACAGACAATGTTGACTAATTATTAAATATCTCACATCTGGGATTGGAAGATGAATCAAGGTTTGTTTGTTTTCAAATGGTGATAAAAAGTTGACATTTTGTGTGAAGGTACAGTAATTAAAGGTGAAACTCGGCTATCAGTCAGGTACAGGTAACTTAATCAAAATTTAACCACTTGAACAAACTGTTAAAATCTCTCTGTAGTGAGGACTATTGAACTTTAATTTAGGCCAATGTCTGGAGGGGGGTAGAGTGTCATACAAACAAAGAAACCTATCCTGCCATATGCTGAATGTGGGACCCATAAAGTGCCCCTTCAGTCCCAAAGTCCAAGCCGAGATAAATAAAACCATTGTTATCTTTTCAATCAAGTACAATGGATACCTAAACAATGGGAGCCATATGTTAAGATCATAAAGGTGTGTTTATAGGGATCAAAGGCTTCATGAGTTTTTGTTTATAACATTTTTTATCACATTTTACAGATGCCAATCAGTAAAGTTTTTTAATTGATTTTCTTTTCGTGAAAACCCTAAATGGCTATTTCAAAATTTCATTGACATGGAAACAAACTAATGAATATAATGTAGACCAGGAAAAAAAAATATAAGAATTAAAGAATTGAAATCAGATGATCTCCATATCATATATGAATGCGTTGATTGATATTCCAAATTCATAATTAATTTAAAATGAAAAAAATATAATGTTTAGTTAAATCAGCTGGCTTGGTACAACTCCATTCATTCACACCCAGGATAGGACAGGTGCATGAAAATTAATTTCAAAGGCCTGACATATCATATATAATTATGTTTTTAATTTTTCTACACTCAATAACTTCTATGATATGATGTATCATGAATCATCAGCGTTCTGAATTAATCAAATTATAATTCAATGATTCCAGTATAGGGATGAAAATTGTTACTTATACAGGCAGACCCATATGATCACAGACTACAGATTTAACCCAAAATATTATTTATAGATAGGCCTATCTCTGCGTGTGTGTCTAAGGTCTACAGCTAGGCAACGCCGATTTGGTTTGGAATCAGAAAATAAAATTGTCTTGTACCAAGATATTATTTGGACTGATTATTTGAACAGATAAATAAGGAATATTGGATAAGTGAAACGTGAGAATTCTGACAGACAGGCTTGTATACTGTGGGCCAGTCAGATGATCGTTGGGAAGTACGGCATACACAAAGAGACGGTTCGTACACAAACCGACAATGGAATGTTAACATGGGAAAGTAACTTACCACACTACACCGAATGCTCCATATCCAATCGGTCTGTCCGGTTGAGCGTCCTGTGGTTGAACAACTTGATAAAAGGGGACAGCCACAGCAGCAGCAAGGATAGCTTGTGGGTTCGGAGCACTATTCTGAGGGGTAGGGTAGGACATAATACGGGCGTGTCGAGTCCCTACCACCGCCATTACAACTACGGAATCCCACTCTACCCTTGACGTAAATTTCTAAACACATCCAATATCAAGACTGCGTATCCTGCAGGCCCATGTCCAGTAAGATATATCCTTTTTTCTAAATTATCCTTTAAGGTCTGGATGACTTCCTTTGATGACTGATTTCAAGAAAACTGACGAAACTGAAGCAAATGAGAGCTGACGATATTAAGGAGTACTGACTCACACGCGGCGAGACCAGCACACAAAGAGATCACGTGACAACGCCTAAAATACTCCCAAGATGCAAAGCTCTATATCGGTGTTTCCTTTTCGGTCCAACGGTCAAATCCCAATAAATTCACAGATTTTTTAGAACAGATATACTTTGTGATGTCTTTGACTTTTAAATGCACAACAATTTGATCCTACGTGGATCTGTCGCAAGTTTCCATTCAAAAATGAAGCGTGTTGATTTATTTTCTTCAAATAACCAATCTGTGAAACCACGTGTTCAGGAAACAAGCCACGCCCAAGTTCTCTGTTTTTTTATGTGACGTCGTAGAAAGGGGCGTGTTCAAAATGATAAGGAGTGGCCTATGAGGCATGTTTAGTCAGTCAGAATAATGATGATGAAGAGGCCTGGTTAACAATAATTTGCACATACTGATATCGATTTGTCATTTTCATTTGGAAATATGCTACCTAGATTATTGTCAAAATAACAAAAGCCACTGCGTGTATAGATAATTGATATCCTTTTGTTTATTTTGAATCTTCATTTAATTTATTCCTGGGTCAATAATTGATAACCTAAAAACCCAGTTAAATTAGGCTATCATCAGTATCATTTACTCAACTTTTAACTATCAAACGATTTTAATGTGGGGAGAATCTAAACATATAAAAATTAAAAAATTTTCATAAGTTTTCCATTGGATAAATTTACATGAGAAAAATTTGGACGTTGAATATAATTATTTTATATCCAGGTAGCGAAAACTGGGTTTATAGGGCATCAAAATATCCCAATGATATCATCGGAAGGAAATTATTTCTAGAGCTTCATTGAAATCAATTAACACAGTTTAGCTATCTGAATGTATTTTTCTTTTTTAATATAAAATAGTCTAAAGACCAATCAAACAATTAATATTTAATAAAACTGTTTTTATTAGGACAATTTTTTATAGAGAGAGAAATTGGAATTAAAGGGGGTGTACGTGGCTCTATTTTTTGGAACCTTAATAAAACTGTTTTTATTATGACAATTTTTTATAGAGAGAGTAATTGGAATTAAAGGGGGGGGGGGGCTCTATATTTTTTAACCTTAATAAAACTGTTTTTATTATGACAATTTTTTATAGAGAGAGACATTGATTGGAATTAAAGGGGGGGGGGGCTCTATTTTTTGGAACCTTAATATAGAAGAAAATGGGTCTAAAAGCAGTCATATTAATGTGATATGAGGGTATATAAAATAATTAAAGATACATTATGTAAGATTTAGATAAAGAACTAGCCATTCTTGCTATGATAGTTCGAAAGTAGATGATGTAAAATGAGTAATTTGAAAATTTCATTCAAATTACTCTATTGCAAGCGAAGATATTAGCCTTTGAAGGTTTGACAGACCAGTGCAATAATTTCAACCACCGTACTGGTTGATCGAAGCTAAGACTTGGTCCTCCATATTTGATTAAATCAAAGTATCGCTGAACCATTCTAATCTATTTAATATCGGAGAAATCTGATGCCATCGAGAGTTGATTAAGGCCTGGATCAGTTAATTAATGTCTAATTAATACTTTAGAAAACATTTAAGGCATAAAGAAAGACCTGCAATCGGCAGATTTAGCTCTTGCATAATGTATGTTTAAATAATTTGTAATCAATAATGTTTGGTGAAATAGACGAGCAGTCTAATTTAAAAAGCAATTGTTTACGCCTACTTAGTTCATTCTGCATGTTTTTATATATTATTATTGTTGTTTGGGAATCAGAAGTTACTAATTATTTCTGCCTTGTCTTGTAGGGTATGTTCTTCTTTGTTCATTACAAATGGAACCCAGAACTAAGGCATAGAAATACACGAAATGAAATGAAATTATTTCTGCCTTGTCTTGTAGGGTATGTTCTTCTTTGTTCATTACAAATGGAACCCAGAACTAAGGCATAGAAATACACGAAATGAAATGAAATGAAATGGGGTTTAACGTCCTACTGTTCTGCTCCTATACTGGGCTAATGAAGACGGGCATACGCCATACAGTGTGCTATGAGGGAAATTTTGCCCGGGCAGCGGCACTATCGCCTACTCTTCTATACTGGGCTAATGAAGACGGGCATACGCCATACAGTGTGTTATGAGGGACAGCAGCACTACGGCTTACTCTTATATCGAATTCCAACTGCTAAGGGATCTCTTACATGCATTCCAATGTATACACAGGACCTCTTTTTTTCGTTTCATCCGAAGGACTAGACAGCTGTCCTTGTCAGGCCCTCCGTTCTGCACCACTGACTAGGGGAAACCATGTCGGAAAATCCAGATGAACTTTCTCGGCCAATGCAGGGATCGAACACCCGACCTTCAGGCTAGCGAGCCAGCGTCTTAACCACCTAGCCACCGTGGCTCCTTTACACAACTCGTGTACTGATTTTAAAATGTTCATTATGTCTTAAATATTGGATATTAGGATCCCATATTTTCACGGCAATATAACATCAGTATATTGATTGAAAAGACCAAATATTGAATTTTAATTTGTGTTTTTAATTTTGGAATTTTATTTAAAATAATGAGTAAGAGGTTTAGCACCTATAACGTCCACACGACACAAACTAAGTCAAATGAGGACTAACATATGGTTCAATTTTATTTCAATAATTCGCTTGCGCATAGGGATCTTTCGCAGTGGGAGGAAACCGGAGGACCCGGAGAAAACCCACAAGGTTGGATAGGTAGCCCTACTCCTTGTCAGGTACGCCTGGAGAATCGAAACCACACCAGTTGATTCAATGCAGACCTTATGATACAACGCACACACGCTAACCATTTGGTCATCCAACTCAAAATTAGCTCAGTTGGAGCAGAACAGTAGGACGTTGAACCCCATTTTATTTCATTCCCCCCCCCACCCATTTCATTAGAACATAGAACATTATAACAGTAATAAGAATCAAAGTCAAATATCTCTAAATAAAAAATAAATTTTATTTTTTAAACAATCTTTATTCAAATAAGACTGACGATAAAAAACATACATTGTCAAAAAGTAAGAATTAAAAACAAACCAAACACTTAGATTAATTCATCTCCTTAAATTATTTAATTATTCTTTATATTGAACCCAAAAAATAAAATAAAATTTATTAAAAAAAGCATTTTTTTTTGTTTATTCATTTATTTATTGATGACATTTTTGAAGCATGTTAATTTTTTTCTAAAGGTTTGGATTATGACAAAGAGGTTAAAATGATATTAAATGAACAATGGTAATTGACACTCAGTCAAGCTAATCCTTGTACTGTAGGTAACAGCTTTATTCTCCATGATCTATTATTAGATATATCCGTTGACACTTGACACCATTTTGTTTTTTTATTTATTTGGCTTGATCTTGGCTCTTTGTTGTGTGGTCAATTAAAGGGGCATGAGGTAAGATTAGATAAAGAGCTGACAGTTCTCGCTATAACATTTAAAAATAGATAATGAAAACAATATTCTGAAAATTTCAGTCAAATTGCTTCCGTTTTAACCGCGATATTAGCAATTCAATTTTAGGCTAGCCTCGATCGTCATTACTAACGTTGGTACGATAATAAATAAAGTCTTGATTTTACGTTAAATCATCCGTAATCAAATCCACTAGAGGAGTTGGGTGACTGAATGGTCAGCATGTGTGTGCTGTACCATAAAGTCTGTCATTGAGTCAACTGGCGTGGTTTCGAATCCCCGGTTGTACGTGGCAAGGAGTAGGGTCGCCTGTCCAACCATGTGGGTTTTCTCCGGGTCCTCCGGTTTCCTCCCACTGCTAAAGACCCCTACGCGCAAGCAAATTATTGAAATAAAATTAAACCATGTGTTAGTCCCAAAGTGATCTAGTTTGTGTCGAGTGGACGTTAAACCCCATTTCTCCCTCTCAAATCCACTAAATATCACAGGCTAATTAATAATTTAGATAAAATTTAAGGCGTAAAGAAAGACCTGAAATAGACAGATTTAGCTCTTGCATGTTTATTGTAATCTGGCTCAGTGATCGAGGCGCTGGCTTAGTTGGTGAGGCGCTGGCTCAGTGATTAAGGTTCTGGTTCACTAAGCGTGAGGTCCCAAACTCTATCCTGGTGTTATTCGAGAAAGATCCTTGGATTTCGCAGTGCTGTTTCCCTGTTTACAATGGAGGACCTTGCATAAAACAGTCTCTAGTCATTCAGATGGGATAAAGATCTTGAATCCTGTGTTAACGTTTGTGTGCATGTAAAATGTAATTTCTGAGAACAACAAGGAATAATATTTGTGAACAACAAGGAATAATATTTGAGAAAAACAAGGAATAATTTCTGAGAACAACAGGGAATGATATTTGAGAACAACACGGAATAGAGACCAACAAGGAGTAATATTTGAGAACAACACGGAATAATATTTGAGAACAACACGGAACAGAGACCAACAAGGAGTAATATTTGGACAATGGTTAGGAGACAAAGATGAACAAATTTTATAAAATGAAAATCACACAATTAGAAAGATGATTAGATTTCTTTATTCCTAAAATTTTTGCTGACAAATGAGGAAGTGACAGAATATTTGAGTTTCCTTCCCCCTTTCAAATAAATTCAAACATCACTAAATATTACTTCAAGGAGCTAAACCTCTCTCACTCAATATCTCCCATAATATTCCTGTCATGTTAATTAATGTCTAATTTAGATAACATTTAAGGCCTAAAGAAAGACCTGCAATAGGCAGATTTACCTTTGCATAATCTATGTTTAAAGGAGCTAAACCTCTCTAACTTAATATCTCCCATAATAATTGAAATAAAAAACATGAACCAAAATTCAGTATTGGTTCATTTCAATCAATATTGATGTTGTTATTTTGCTGTGGAAATATAGGATCCTAGTACCCAATATTTAAGACACAATGACCATTTTAAAATCAGTGCACAAAGTAGTGCATTCTATCAATAAAATAAAACCAAGTACGAACAATCCAAACCATTAGAAAAAATTTGAAATCTGTTTCACGACGGTAATGCGAAAGTCTTCTTTTAACTGACCTTTATGTGCACGTGCATTTTAATTCTACGTGTGACATCACATCACATGACCTCAATAGCACATGTGTTTTTCACGTCCGAATTAGTAACACCAATCTGAAACACAAATCCTATTTCGTTTCATTTTTTATAGTTCAAAATTTCGTTTTACTTGTCTTTACTACACTAGTATCTGGAAAAGTTGTTATATAACCTGCGTTCTGGATGATGCGAGGGATTAACCAATGAAACGGTCGGTTACGGCGAGCTTTTGGCGTGAGGTGCATGAAACTGTGGGTAACGCACTAGAAACATCAACGCTGATTGGTTAATCAAATATCTGACGTTATAGGGTCAAAAGCTGATTTCTGACGCAACCTCCCACTACAACCTTGTCAGATCTTCATGTAGCAGAGGCCATCGAAAGTATAAGTTACGAAACGAAATATAGATCATGGCCCTTATTCACGAAAACTTAAACTAAGATAAAATCGAAATTTTAAGAAATACTGCAACTTCATTGGATATATGCAAATTGATTTTACTGGTCAGCCAATCGAATTGCAGTATTTCTTAAAATTTCGATTTTATCTTAATTTGAGTTTTCGTGAATAAGGGCCCTGTATTTTAATCAGGTTGTGGTAACACAAACTGATCCAGGCAGAATCGGTGCCTTTACTTTTTTTTTTTTGATCCAGATGTACTTTCAACAGAATTTAATTATCTATTATTGAGAGTTAATTAACTCGCCCTGATGTCATTCCTTTCAGGGAATATTTACTGCTGATATTCTATCTGTTTGGTATTCTATGGTTTCTGGGCCATTTGTTAAGGATAAAGAAAATCATATTCATCATGACAATGAAGGAGTTATTAGTAATGGCTGATTTACAAACGACAAATTAATAACAAAAACATGTTTAGAATGGACACAGCAGGCGTAAATGACAGTCGTTCACGTATTTCACTGAACATAATTGATCAGAAATTACAATGGAGATTTTAAAATTGAATATAAAACAGTAATAAATATACAAATTACATTAAACATGCATTATGCAAGAGCTAAATCTGCGTATTGTAGGTCTTTCTTTAGGCCTGAAATGTTATCAATCTGCCTATTGCAGGTCTTCCATTAGGCCTTCAATGTTATCTAAATTATTAATTAGACATTAATTAAAATGTCATTGCTAGCCTGTGATATTTAGCGGAATACATTTTTTTGAAAAATAATTATATGTAAAAATGGATAATCAAGATTTTTTTTATCGTACTGACTTTAGTAATGATGATCAAGGCTAGCTTAAAATTCAAAACTTAATATCTAGGTTCAGAGAGCAGCAATATGACTGAAACTTTCAGCAAATTCTATTTAAGTTATCTATTTTTTAACTATTATAGCGAGAACTGTCAACTCTTTATCTAATCTCCCATAATTTATCTTTAATATGTGCCTTTAGACCCATCTTCGTCTTGGGGGTTGGATGGCCGAATGGTTAGCACGTGCGCGCTGTATCATAAAGCCTGTCATTGAGACAACTGGCGTGGTTTCGAATCACCGGTTGTACGTGTCCAACCTCGTGGTGTTTTTCCGGGTCCTCCGGTTTCCTCCCACTGCTAAAGACCCCTACGCGCAAGCGAATTATTGAAATAAAATAAAACTATATGTTAGTCCTGAAATGACCTAGTTTGTGTCGAGTGGACGTTAAACCCCATTTCTCTCTCTCTCTCTCTCTTCGTCTAATTTAAGATTTTAAAGAATAAAGCCATACACTCTTTAAATTCTCTGATTATTATTTTATAATTCCTTACAAACCAAAGTAAACGAATATCTGTCCAAATATTGGTTCCATTCGGTTTAAAACTTACAAAGATCGGATTAAATGAAAACTTGACAGATTGAAATCCTCGGTGACTTCATAGGCACAACATATAAAATGGAGTTTAAAGTCCTTTCTTCCACAGGCACAACAGATCAGCAACTTTAAAGGCACAACAAGACAGATCGGCACTTTAAAGACACAACAAGACAAATCGGCAACTCTAAAGGTACAACAAAACAGATCGGCAACTTTAAAGGCACAACAAGACAGATCAGCAGCTTTAAAGGCACAACAAGACAGATCAGCAGCTTTAAAGGCACAACAAGACAGATCGGCAGCTTTAAAGACACAAGACACATCTTTAAAGACACAACCAGACACATCGACAACTTTAAAGACACAACAAGACAGATCGGCAACTTTTAAGGCACAATAAGACAGATCGGCAACTTTAAAGGCACAACAAGATAGTTCGGTAACTTTACAGACACAACAAGACAGATCGGCAACTTTAAAGTCACAAGACACATCTTGAAAGGCACAAGACAGACTGGCAACTCTAAAGACACAAGGCAGATCGGCAACTTTAAAGACACAACAAGACAGATTAGCAACTTTAAAGGCACAACAAGAAAGATCGGCAGCTTTAAAGACACAATAAAGATTGTCAGCTTTAAAGACACAAGCTAGATCGGCAACTTTAAAGGCACAACAAGACAGATCGGCAGCTTTAAAGGCACAACAAGACAGGAAATCAAAGGGATTATTAGTGAGCAGAAATTCGGCCGTGTATCTGTTATCACTCGTCACATCAGTCAGTAATATAGAGGGATGATTCATGTTTTCCTTTGGCGTTCGTCACTTCCGATTCAGGAAACCTGTATTACTCAGCTATCGTAGCAATGATCTCTGTGTTAAAATTATATTTGGAATGTGTTTAACCAGCTCTATCACATATGTGATAATGACTGGCACCAATATTGTCCTTTAACAATCTGATGTTCTAGAAATGATTTTGACTAGTAATTATTTCCCCTTATTTCATGATGGACGAATATAGTGCGAGTTATAAATAGACAATTTTTCCCTTAAGTTTTTTTCTTCTCTCTTCCTGCATTATTTGGTTGACCTTTTGGTCTAGAATTGGAGAAAAGGGGCCAAATTTGCAATTTCATAGCTGTTTTGGGTAATACAGATGATTTTACAGCGTAGAGATAGTGGGTGTAAGGTGTCTTTCTGCAGAGCAATCATTGTGTCAGAAGTTAGATTTTCACCCCAGTCAACTTCAAATCCCTGAAGCAAAAAATCTAAACGGTCAACCCCCTACGAATTTATGATGAGGAGATTGCCAAATGTGGTCCCCATTGTGCCTATAAAGATTGGAACCAACGGAATGTTGAGCAAATAGCTACAGCCTGTGATGTTACAGCCATTTAACATTGTAGTCAATGGGCAAATAATTGCTAGTCTGAATCCATTAAGGAATTAATTCTACAATAAGAGCAGCAGAGTTATTCCTCTTAGATCTAACTGAAATATAAAATGTTCATCAATCCCATTAAAATAATTCCGATATAAATTTTATTTTGTCTTTCTATCTTCGATGGCCTCCACTTTGAATACATCTGACCAGTGTGAGAGAGAGGTTGTATCAGGGTCATGCAGGTAAAGTTTGACTGAATAATATTAAAACTATTTATTTTTAACTTCGTCATGATCTCTGTAGTTGTCTCTGACAATTCAGTGCATGCTTCACCTAAAACTTCACAAACAGACAATTTCATTGGCTAATCTCTTAGTTATTGTAAAATTGTTCCAGATTCTTGTGAAGACTAATATATACAAATTAGAACTATTAAAAATGAAACGAAATAAGTTCTGTGTTTTAAACAGATTAAAATACAGATGGGACGTCATCCTTTGATGTTGGCGTATGATTAATTCACATAATGGTACGGACAATGTGCCAAGCTTACATTATTTATACTAATTGAAATATTGGAACTATGTGACATATTTCATTGCAAAGCATGTGCGAGTATCTGTATTATAAGTTGTTTAATGGTCTCGAGCGTAAGACATGTAGTAATATATTGAAATGAAATGGGGTTTAACATCCTACTGTTCTGCTCCTATGCTGGGCTAATGAAGACAGGCATACGCCATACAGTGTGCTACGAGGGAAATTTTGCCCGGACAGCGGCACCACAGCCTACTTTTATATCGAATTCCAACTGTCAAGGGATCTTTTACGTGCACGCCAATGTGTACACGGGACCTCTGAACGGCTAGACATCTGTCCTTGTCAGGCCCTCCGTCCTGCATCACTGACTAGGGAGAACCACGCTGGAAAATCTGGATTGACTTTCTTGGCCAATGCAGGGATCGCGTAATATATTAAAACAACAACTTGGGACTAATGTCTCTCGTGTTGTTACAATATATTACTAAATGTCTCGCTCTCGACCATTAAACCACACTGCCCCAGTTGTACGCGACAAGGAGTATGGTCACCTGTCAAGCCTCGTGGGTTTTCTCTGGGTCCTCCGGTTTCCTCCCACTGCTAAAGACCCCTACGTGCAAGCGAATTATTGAAATAAAATTAAACCATATGTTAGTCCCGAAATGACCTAGTTTGTGTCGAGTGGACGTTAAACCCCATTTCTCTCTCTCTCTCTCTCTTAAACCACACTGAATGTACATATACTAAATTTGGACATGGAAGTGTAACTCCATAAATTGGACAACTCGACATTGTACAATGTTTACTGACAGGTGAATACACAACCTTCAGCAAAAAACACACAAAAAATCTGAAAATTGCATTATAATAAATTTTAATATCAAACACGAAATTCATTCGTTCTTTAACTAGAAATATTTTAATATCTAACATGAAGTCCATTCATTATTTATCTAGAAATATTTTAGTGATACATAAAGAAAAGACATATCTATGAATTGAATGGAGTTATTTTTAAATTAAAAGCAGCCATAGTCACTCCATTGGTATAAAATCAATATCCATATATATAATAATTCTATTTTTTAGAAAATTATTTTTTTTCACAAAACTTCATAACTATATTACGCATAGTTTATATACTAACTATAGTAACTCAATATTGATCAATTTCAATCAATATTGACTTTATCTTGCCTTGAAACTATAGCATCCTTATATCCAATATTTAAGACAAAATTAACATTTTATAATCAGTACACTACACAAGACATGTGCCCTATGGTTTCGGGTGCCATTTTGTAATGAACAAATAAAAACATATCCTACAACACAATGTGGAAGTAATTAGTAAAGTCTGATTCACAAACGACAAAATAATAAACGTTCAATTTGAACTGGTTACGTATTTCACCAAACATAAATGATTAAAAATTACAATATTTCTATTCAAAAATTGAATATAAAACACTTTACATACATTCATATTAGATCTACATTAATATGTGCTTCAATCTAATTAAAATATAGATCTATATTTCGTTTCGTTTTTTATACTTTCTATGGCCTACACTACATGTAGATCTAACAAGTTATAGTGGGAGTTCACGTTCTATGACGTCAGGTACCAAGCAAGCGACATTTGACCCGATTACGTCAGTCATTCGATTAACCAATTAGCGACCGCCATGGGTTTTTTTTATCTACTTTTGCTTTGTTTTGATTTCTATTGCCGCTAATGTCTACCCACAGTTCCACGCCAAAAAGTCAAACACTCGATTCGACAGACCATTTGATTGGCTGACCCCTCATTTCAAGCAGAACACGAGTTAAATAACAACGCTTCCAGATCCAAGTGTAGTAAAGACAAGTAAAATCGAAATTTTGAACTATAAAAACGAAACGAAATTGGATCTGTGTTTTAATCAGATTGTATGTGCTTTAGAGCCATTTTTGGGGTCAATTTTAAGGTTAAAAAAAATAGCAATTGTCCACTTATTCCATCATGTCTATAACATATACTAGATCACTGGAATCAGTAGTTCTATTCTAAGTTAATAGTAAATGTGGACACTTGTTGGTTTGTTATTGTTCTTGATCTGAATTCTTCTTCTTCAACTAGTATACTGAAACAGATAAAATAGATCACCTAAACATACATTATGCAAGAGCTAAATCTGCGTATTACAGGTCTTTCTTTAGGCCTGAAATGTTATC
Source organism: Patella vulgata (assembly GCF_932274485.2). Lineage (NCBI taxonomy): Eukaryota > Metazoa > Mollusca > Gastropoda > Patellidae > Patella > Patella vulgata. The sequence continues at coordinate 3,853,885 of NC_065884.2, forward strand.
TAAATTATTAATTAGACATTAATAAACATATCCAGGCCATAATCAACTCTCGATGGCATCGGATTTCTCCGATATTAAACAGATTAGAACAGTTCAGCCATATTTTGATTTAAGGTAAAAATGGAGGTGCGAGACTAAGCTTCGAACAACCTGTACGGTGGTTAAAATTAGTGCACGTCTTATCAAACATTCAAAGGCTAATATCTTCGCTCGCAATAGAGTAATTTGAATGAAATTTTCAAATTATTCATTTTACATTATCTATTTTCGAACTATTATAGCAAGAATGGCTAGCTCTTTATCTAAATATTACATAATGTATCTTTAATATATCAATCTGATTATAGTTTAAAATTTCGTTTTACTTGTCTGGAAGAGTTGTTGTATAACCAGTGTTCTGGTTGATGAGAGGGATTATCCAATGAAACTGTCTGTTGTGGCCAGATCTTGGCCTGCGGTGCAAGGAAATGTGGGTAGACATTCGCAGCAAAGACAAAGAAAAAGTTTTATTTCCAAATACCCACTTGAAACATCAACGCTGGCTGGTTAATCAAATGTCTGATGTCAGATATTCATGTAGTGAAGGCCATTGAAAGTATAACAAAACGAAACGAAATATAGATCTGTATTTTAAAGTGGAAATTGCAAATTTTTAAGTTATATTTTTAAAATTTATTAAAATAAAGCCTGAAAATAGATGGTATCCATAAACTGTCCTACGTTGTTAAAGAATAATCCTATTAATCCTATAATTCACTATTGCCAGCTGAGAAATTGGCAAAAATATCATTTTCCTCTTCATTTTCAAACGTTTGAAAAAAAGCTACTCCATGGTGGAGAATAGAAAACAAGGGAGGTAATTGGGAGGTAATTATGTTATTATTTCCTGTGTAAATGAGTTGTAAGTGTGAGAATGACACCCATGATCGTATAATTGTGAGTTGACAACCTATTGAGCAAAAGACATAGAAATAATTACGTTTTGACTTTCTTAGAAAATTTGCAATTTCCGCTTTAATCAGATTGTTAAAATATATACACAGTAAAGTACCGGTAGTCAGAGAGAGAGATAAACGGGGCTTAACGTCCACTCGACACAAACTAGGTCATTTCGGGACTAACATATGGTTTAATTTTATTTCAATAATTCGCATGCGCGTAGGGGTCTTTAGCAGTGGGAGGAAACCTGAGGACCCGGAGAAAACCCACGAGGTTGGACAGGCAACCCTACTCCTTGTCACGTACGACCGGGGATTCAAAACCTCGCCAGTTGCCTCAATGACAGGCCTTATGATACAGCGCGCGCACATGCTAACCATTCGGCCATCCAACCCCCCGAATCTTTTTGAAACAAAAAAAAGACACTTTCTCATATAGATATTTATTCCTCGCTTCTCAGTAACTAATTTTATCCAATGTGAAAATAACTTCAGCATATCTTTTGCTCTCTATCTCTCTCCCAACACCCCCACCCCACCCCCGGATCTTGACCTCTAATGGGGTATTAAATGACCAACTGGTGTTTATCTCCTAATTGTGTTACATTTCACCCATGCAGCACCCACTAACGAAGCAATAAAATACTGCTGTCCATTCTACCTTTCTGACCACCCATTTTGTATCTTCTACAGCTCTTTCTATAATCTGTTTTATTCTTTCTGTATCCGTTTCATCACAATGACTTTTATACGACTGAAATAAAATTGGGTTTAACGCCTTAATGTCCTATTTTTATACATCAAATGATCTAATCACTCGGCAATCCTCGGCAGATTCCGTTACTCTATATCTAGCCTCGGTTGTATGACGGTAAGTGATATGTACCTACACCTATACCATTGCGATGCGGCACCAGTTTACTTATTAGGAGAACTTGCCACATTTAAAAAGAAGTTATCAAATTGCATTGCTCGATGTGTGTGTAAAATTTTCAGTGCAAAGTTGTCCTTGTTTGAAGAAAATCGGATAAACTTGAAAGAAAAACAGCTTCACACTTTGTATGATAAAACATTCTTCAAAGGCGTCGTCATGGGCAATGCCGTTGGTAATCCAGGAACTTGAAAGTAGTTCCAATGGCGGACTTCGTCATACAGTCGAGGCTAGATGTAGGGTACTGGAATCTGCTGAGGTTTGCCGAGTGCTGGTCTAATGTACCTATCTGAACTCTTATATGACTACAACCCTATTAGATCACTTCACTCTCAAAATAAACAGTCACTAGTTTTTAAAAGATATAACTTAAAGCCATATGGGTATACGTCTTTCAGTTCAGCTGGTCCTAGATTATGGAAGACGCTATATAAAACCTCATTATTATTATTATTAATTAAGACAGGCATACATCATGCAGTGAGACTATAAATAGCCTATGAAGGACATTTTGCCCTCTAGCTAGATGGTCATCTCTCGCTTAATTGCGATTGTGGTTTCGATCCCTCGTCTGAGCCTATGTCAGTATGCGTGGCTTGGAGATAGGGGCGCCTTCTCAACCTTGTAGGTTTACTCCAGGTACTCTGGTTTCCACCCACAGGAAAAAAGATAATGAAAATGAAAAAAAAAAAGATGACTTGTCTGCGATATCACCTTCCGTGGAAGCAGACGTTAAACACCAACAGACCAGACAGCGGCAATTCAACCTAGCCTACTCATCACCAAATTCCAAATGACATGTTTATTTTTACAGACTCGTTGAGTTACCAAGTTGGTACTAATAGAAATACCCTCGAACACAACACTTCGTTGCCTGTCAACCTATCTTTTTATTCACTGCTGTATGATAACTAGATTTTATTTACCTGTCGGGTTTGATGTGTATAATATATTCTAGCCTCTTTTGGCAAGACTTTGATAGAGCGCAAAATAAAGCGATACAACTGAATTGGATTGTCAACTTTCATACTTGGCTTAATTCATGACTTAACTCCAATAAAATCATAATCTATCATTGAAACAGAAGAGGGACACTCGCCAGACTTCGCGATGTTTTCATCACGTGACCATAATCTTTAAAGAGAATTATCTCCCTTTGGTTAAGAAAATGAAATGGTTAACGTCCTACTCCGACTGAGCTATTGAAGACGGACATCGCCAAGTAGTGCGTGTTATGGGTGGGGGTGGGGGTTGCCCGGCCAGCGGTGCTACGATGTACTCTTATTTATATCGAATTCCAACTGCCAAGGGTTCTTACGTGCACGCTAATGTATTCACAGGACCTCGGTTTTTGGTCCAATCTAAACGACTAGACATCTGTCCTTTTCAGGCCCCCATCCGGATCAGCTTAAAAAATAATTGTTTAGATAAATTATTAAAGCGCTTTAACCAGACAATTCGTAATCTTTTATTAAACTGCCGTGTCGAAAGTTTGCCCTAGAATTACTACCAAGGCTAATCAAATAATTTGCGTATACTGAAATATAAAATTAATAGAATTTCACTTAATAAAATATATCTTGCTTTTATTCGCCCTATTTTAGAATATGCTGATATTGTATGGGATAACTGCTCAATGAAAGATTCTGACCTACTAGAAAGTGTCCGAACTGAAGCGGGTAGAATAATAACTGGCCTTAGAAGAAATTCATCTAAAAACAATTTATACAATGAACTGGGATGGGAATCACTATCCAATCGCAGAACAAAACACAAATTAATATATCTATATAAAATATAAAATAATCTATGCCCCAGCTATCTGTCTGAAGTCTTTAACAAATTTAAACCATTAGTTTCCAATTATAACCTTCGTAATGAAAATCAGAACCTCAATCCACCATTTTTTGTAAAACCAATTCGTATTTTAATAGCTTCTTTCCCTGTACAATTAAACTTTAGAACAATCTACCAGAACTTATTAAAAACTCACAAACGTTAAGTACATTTAAATCAGGCCTTACACGTGTATATCCTTTAATTAGACTACCCTCATATTATAATACTGGAAATAGGAAAGAGAATATTATTCATTGTCAATTAAGAAATAAAGCTAGTAACTTAAATAATCACTTATTCCACCATTTTCTGAGTGAAACAAAAGCGTGCCCAAACTGTAATTCTACAGACGAAGATAATTATCATTACTTTTTCATATGTCCAGCCTACTCTGCCACAAGAACATTTCTCCGAAATAATATACACCAGCTTAAACTAAATGTTACAATGGATCTAATTTTATATGGCAACACCGATCTTCCAGATGATACCAATTATAACATATTTGTAATAGTGCAAAAATTTATAAAAAATAGCAAGCGGTTTTGAAGCTTTAATTAGTAAATCTATGTCTACATTATGTAATATTTTTTATATTTTTTATAACCTTAAATGTAATTATAATATACATGTATATCTAAACATTACACTCCAAGAAATGTATATATGTTTGTAACTCACTACCTATATATATGTCCACCATTGTTTACTGTAAACATAAGATATAACTGTTTTATATGTTTGGAGAGAACTTATATAGGCCTTTGTCTGTTGTTCAATCCAGTTCAGTTTATTGAATAAAATATTGTTTAAACTAAATAATAATAAAAAAAAACAAACCACAAAGATCTATGCTTTTCTCTTGCTCCAGTGACGTTACTATAACTTCTCTAATATAAGGATTCTCACTGACCGAGGGCAAAGATAAGGGCTATATGCTTACTTTTCGCGTCCCCTCACAGCAGGACAATTTCAGCCTATTTGCTCGTGCCCCACCAAATAGCCTAATTTTCAATGGATTCAATTTTAAGCATCCTTGTCATAAAGAATGTTCAAAAAACAACAAAATTTAAAAGTGCGTCACCGCGGCACAGATCATTGTCACTCTCGCGACTTGCGCTTTGTGGAACTACCGATCGAACTCCGATATCGATGCCACGCCCTTTCTCTCCTTTTCACTTTAGCCAAAGTTTTACATTTAGTGTTGCTCGCATGCCCTCCTGAAATCCAATGTAATCCAGACCGGGTCGTTCATATTTTGTTTTTGTGAAGCCACGCTCTTCCTCTCCTTTTCACTTTAGCCAAAGTCTTACATTTAGTGTTGCTCGCATGCCCTCCTGAAATCCAATTTAATCCAGACCGGGTCGTTCATATTTCGTTTTTGTGAAACCGTTCAAGCTCTGTTACATAAAATACTATCAAATAATACGGTATGTAAATTAGGAATGTCGCTAATTAGTTTGAGATTGATTTAACAAATCAGTTTTTCAAAATATTGTTCAAGGAAATGAGAGGTTTTTGATACCATATAGGTGGTAAATAATCATGCTATTATATCTTAAGCTGCTTTATGTTACTTCGAATAGAAAAATAATTTTGGACGGGAAGCGGCACAAACTATGTCATTACGGGGCTAACATATGGTACAATTTCATGCCTAAATAGCTAGCAAATATAGGTTTTCGGCACTGAGGGTGGGGGTGGGGTTCAAAGAGGGTACCGGAGAAAACCCACGAGGTTAGAAAAGCGACTATATACTACTGGTCACATAGAATGGAAATCACACCACTCGAGTAAATGACAGACCTTATGATCTAAAGCGCAAGAATTTGTCAGTGGTGCAGAACGGAGGGCCTGACAAGGACAGCTGTCTAGTCCTTCGGATGAGACGAAAAACGGAGGTACCGTGTAAACATTGGAATGCACGTAAAAGATCCCTTGGCAGTTGGAATTCGATATAAGAGTAGGCGATAGTGCCGCTGCCCGGGCAAAATTTCCCTCATAGCACAATGTATGGTGTATGCCCGTCTTCATTAGCCTAGTTCGGAGCAGAACAGTAGGACGTTAGACCCCATTTCATTTCATTTCATCGACCATTCGACCTCCCAACAGCGCAATGATCGATGAGAATAAATCCAGATGTACCGAGAACATTTTATAAAGTCTACACGTGTATCTTAATATATTATCTTATCTTTGTTTCAAACAACCAGTGTTTTATTACACGACTTCTAAATATATTTACTGACTATTCACATATGTGTACCATTTGCTTGATAAAGACGAGACTATAATCCTCGTCGAAACGTTGCTTAGTATTAAACTCAGTAATTGTGTATCTATAAAATTGTACCTTGTGTTAATATGTTCAATTACCAAATGCCAATCAAAGAAGACTTGTAAATCGTGGAATTATTTCAATTCAATATATTATTTGTGGAAATATATTATTCTGACTATTATTCTTCCATCTAGGCCTATTCCTGGAAATGTTCTAGCCTATTGGAATCAAAGCATTGAATTGCTGGAATAGAACGATTCAGATCAGTCTCCAGTCTATATGGGTGACATTATTTGGTAGGTTGGTTTCTTTCTTGGCGTGACAAAGATTAAGGAAGAAGTTACAGCGAAACGAAGTATAATATACCCACGACTGAATATAGTCTACTAGAATATGTTTTGCCGACCACGTGTTTGTTGCTTTCTCCTGGTTGTATTAAGTGTAGTTCTTGTAATGGTGCTGATATTTGTCTACCGGAATCATCAAACAGGCCACCGCCATTATCTCATTGATAGATTATCGAAAGTTATTGGAATAAAGTCTAACGAAATAGAGAAATCTGCTATCCCAACTTTGCCGTTTCGATATAAAATTCATGCTACTGATCAACAAGTGATTAACAATAACACTGCAAAAACAGCGTAATAATAATTGATGGGGAAAAAGCTATGAATTGTGTTCCATTTGCTTGAAAACGAAATGAAACGTCGCTTTAATTAAAATGGTAACTGTGTTCCATATTATGTTTTTCTGTTCATTACATGTGTCAATTGCTAAATGCCACTCAATGAAGAGTGATCTATTAGTGACGATTCAATGATGGAATAGACCAATAAACTATAACACATATTTAAAGGAGCTAAATCGCTAATATTTTGGATCTAGAAATTGACACAAATGGGTCGCAACGTATATAATAATGTAATGTGAATGTATATAAACTGATTTACATTCAATCGTTTCTGTTTTTACTGCAATTTCTAATCAGTTATGTTTGGCGAAATACGCCAGAAGTCTCAATCGAATGGCAATCTCTAGCTTCTGGAATAGACCAATAAACTATATATCCTATTGCTGATTTAATTGTGCAATGCGTCGTAGAGTATTTTTTTTTTCTCTCGAGTTTTCATCACTGTTATACTATGTATATTGCAAGTTGTGGATTATGTGTATTGTCATTTACAGTAAACATTAATAAAAGATGTATATTGTAACGAATGATTTATGTGTATTTCACTCTATAATAAACACTGTATCTGCAAGGAGTGTTTTTTGTGTATTCGGCTTTATAATAAACATTGTATATTGCAAGTTGTGGTATTTGTGTATTGGTCTTTATAATAAACATTGGATTAATTCAAGTCCCGGGTTAAGGTTGTGTTAAGGTTGTGTTGTAGTGGTGTATAACTAACTGCACATGTTGTTCATGTTTAGTGCCTTAAAGTTACAATTTCATATTTTTAAGTTATATTTTTAAAATGTATTAAAATAAAGCCCTAAAAAAGATGATATCTATAAAAAGTCCTACCTTGTTATAGATTAATCCTATAATTCACTATTGCCAGTTGAGAAATTGGCAAAAATATAATTTTCAACTTCAAATTCAAACGTTTGAAAAAAGCTACTCCATGGTGGAGAATAGAAAACAAGGGAGGTAATTGGGAGGTAATTTTGTTATTATTTCCGGTGTAAATAAGTTTTAAGTGTGAGAATGACACCTATGATCGTATAATAGTGAGTTGACAACTTATTGAGCAAAAGACATAGCCAATTATGTTTTGACTTTCTTAGAAAATATGAAATTTACTCTAATTTAAAGTAGCTAAGTCTCTAACTCAATATCATCCAAAATCTTCAACATTGAAAACACGATTAATTTGTCAATTTAAATCAACATTGATGTTGTGATCTTACCGGAAAAAGATGGGCTTTTGATATCCAATATTTAAGACAAAATAAACATTTTACCATTGGTACACGAATCGTCTACCATAATGCGCTTCAGCCCCAGTTGTATCAAGAGACTCGAAGGACGAGGCTAGACACATTGCACTATATCAAACGGCGTATGTAGACTGGAATAACCAGACGCTAGAAATTTGCACTCGCTTGAGACTGCTGGCTTATTTCGCCGAACATAACTGATTTGAAATTGGAGTAAAAACGGAAACCATTGAATGTAAATCAGTTTATATACATACATATTACAGTATTATATGCGTTGCGACCCACTTTAGTCAATTTCTAGGTCCCAAATGTTAGCGATTTAGCTCCTTTAACACTAGTGTTTACAGCAGTGTCTACGCTAGTTTACTACCATTTGAGAGTTAACACTGATGGAAAATAATAATACAAAAAAAACAAAACACTAATCTTATTTTTAAATGTTCCATTTTCGTTTTTGTCTCCTGTTTGAACGCATCCAAATCTTTGCGTGGACTGGCTGACTATAATAACCACGGAAAGAAAGGCAATTGAGGACAACTTCTAACCGCTTTCTGGAAATGAAATGAAATGAAATGGGTTTAACGCCCTACTGATTTGCTCCGAACTGGGCTAATGAAGACGGGCATACAGTGTGCTATGAGGGAAATTTTGCCCAGACACCTGCACTACGGCCTACTCTTATATCGATCTCCAACTGTCAAGGGATCTTTTACGTGTACGTCAATGTGTACACGGGACCTCGGTTTTTCGTCCCATCCGAACGACTAGACATCTGTCCTTGTCAGGCCCTCCGTCCTGCATCACTGACAAGGGAGAACCACGCCGGAAAATCTGGATGAACTTTCTCTGCCAATGCAGGGATCGAACACCCGACCTCCAGGGTAGCGAGCCAGCGTCTTAACCAACTAGCCACCGTGGTCCCTCCGCTTTCTGGAAGTTAAACAACTTGGATCTATACTGAATTTATGTTGTCTCCATGTATTACATGTATATTCAATAGAAAGTTCCACTATAATTAAAGATACATTATGGGAGATTAGATAAAGAGCTGGTTGTTCTCAATATAATAGCTAACAACTAGATAATGTAATGGAATTTGCTGAAAATTTCAATCAGATTGATCTACTCTGAACCGAGAATTTAGCGATTGAATTTTGGGCCTGGCCTCCATCATCATAAGTCGGTACGATAAAAAAAAAACATGAATGAAAGTTGAGCAGCAAATCTGATCGTAATCCAGTAAATATCGCAGGCTAGCGTTGACATCGAGAGTTAATTATGGTCTGGATGGGTTAATTAATGTCTATTTAATAATTTAGATAACATTCCAGGCCTAAAGAAGGACCTGCAATGGGCATGTATGAGAAAATTGATACACTTTTCAGCTAGGTTAACCCCCTGGACTCCTGTTCTATTCAGTTCTTGCATAATGTATGTTTAATAAATATTGTCAAACAATGTGAATGCATATTATGAAAGGTTGTCTTTATAATAAACAACCCTAAGCACTGTATCGTGCACGAGCTGGGTAGAATTTAACTTTTATAGGTTACCATTTCGAACTCTGTGGCTTTGAGGTATAAGGGCTACCCCCTTAAACAAAAAAACCCCAAAAAACCCCCAAAAATACATAAAACTAAAATATTCATAAACTTTAAACTTCTTTATGGATGAATAATATATATATATATATATATATATAGAGAGAGAGAGAGAGAGAGAGAGAGAGAGAGAGAGAGAGAGAGAAAGAGAGAGAAATGGGGTTTAACGTCCACTCGACACAAACTAGGTCATTTCGGGACTAACATATGGTTTAATGCGCATAGGGGTCTTTAGCAGTGGGAGGAAACCGGAGGACCCGGAGAAAACCCACGAGGTTGGACAGGCGCCCCTTCTCCTTGTCACGTACAAATAGGGATTCGAAACCACGCCAGTCGACTCAATGACAGACTTTATGATACAGCGCGCGCACGCTAACCATTCAGCCACCCCCCCCCCCCCCAACAATTGAAACGCATTTATAATGAAATGAATCTAGTGAAATAGAGACTCATTGCTTTTCCACATGTAAATTTCGTAACAACGTGGACCCATTACTCATTCGGGAAAGGCCTGCCAACAGGGCCCGTGAAAGGGGACGACAGCTGGGACAACTTGTCCAGGGGGGGGAGCTCGGAGGTATGCCAAGTAATGTTTTACAAAAAAAATTGTTGGTATAAATTTAATAAAAAAAAATAACCGTTACTTGATCGTAAAGTAGAAGAAAATCGGTGACTTTTCTGAATGTGGGTACCCTACCCAGTGGCGTGGGTAGAATTAGAATCGAATTATGTCAGTCCACTTTTTTGGCAAAAACTGGTGATTTAAAAACTATATGCCGTGGGTCCCCGGTCCGTCCTCGTTCCGTTTGAGACTCTCGTCATCTTTAGGGTATCCGGGCCCTGACAGGTAATCGGGGCTTAGTCGGGGCCTGTATAGAACGCTACAATGAGTGTGAGAGCGCTTTGCCGCCAGTGATCACGCACGCGGTTGTCGATAACTCTAGGTGGGCTGACTGGTATCCGATCATTAAAAACGAAACCGAAACCTTTACTTTCGTCTCCGTTTCGTTAGGCGCTAAAAATCTCGATGTTTTTCAATATTTTTTCCAATTGCGGACCTTTTTCCGACCATTGACAGCGTGGTTTTAATTTTTCTATATTTTTTAGTGGCAAAATCTTGTACAGCTGATTATTATTACATCAGTAAAACTAAAACGTAGAACATGTATTTGGTATGTGTCATATGTTTCTGCGTTTTAGCAAAGTGACCTTCAGTTACCCCAGATATACGCCAAAAATGAAGTTATGAGAGAATATGTTTCAAAAATTTTCGAGCTAAAAGTCGCAAGTTGCTTGTCCCAGGGCTCAGAGGGCCTTGTCGCTGACCCTGCTTGCCTATGGAGCATTACCTAGTAATGCGTATGCTAATATGCTTACTTCTATGCATGTAACGTCACTAACACATGTTAAATTGGCGATTTACACATGTAAAAATGCTAATTTATATGACTTACTTTACGCATTACTAGATTAGGAGTTAGAATTATGGGGGGAAACCTTATGAACTGTATATGTCGCGTGGCTAAGTGGGTAAGACGCTGACTCGCTAGCCTGGAGGCCGGGTGTTCGATCCCTGCAATGGCCAAGAAAGTACATCCAGATAAGAGTAGGCCGTAGTGGCGCTGCCCGGGCAAAATTCCCCTCATAGGTGACTGTATGGCGTATGACGGTTTTCATTAGCCCAGTTTAGGAGCAGAACAGTAGGACGTTAAACACCATTTCATTTCATTTCATTTGTATATGTCGCGAACCCTTGCGGCTGTGCTAGGTTATATCGGGACTAACGTGTGCGGTACAATACATTTTATAGATCATTTATTTTAAGTCGTACATATTTACTTTAACAGATGAACAGCATTTCATTTCTTGTGATCAAACAGTTTAATAAGCTGAACATTAACAGAACAGCATGTCTTTTATTATGACAAACATTATCTAGAAGATTGGTCTTGTAATAAAACCAGAGAGAGAGGGGGGGGGGGTATTTCAGGACTAACATACGATTCAACTTTGTTTCAATATTCTAGCAGTAGGAGATTTGACTGTCGACCCCACTCCTTGTCACGTTTAAGCTGAGAGATGGGAGATAAATTGGGTTATTCGTCCAGTCGACACAAACTAGGTTATTTTGGGACTAACATATGGTAACTTATATTAAGCAGTGGGAGGAAACGCATGAGGTTGGACAGGCGACCGTAATACATGTCACGTACAAGCGGAGAATCGAAATTAAGCCGCGTTAACCGTTAGCCCCCCTCCCCCCCCCCCATGACCCCCACACCGCGCAAAAGATGGGAAAGGGGTATAGATACCACTTAACTCAATGACAGACCATTAGATCTAAAGCGAACGTTAGTCTACCCGCCAAGTCTATATTAGAGTCGGTGCAGAAAAATGGAACGTTATTCTCCATTTCATTTCATTTCCTTCTATGATTTCCCCTTGTCAGCGGTGCAGGAAGGAGGGCCTGACAATGACAGTTGTCTAGTCGTTCGGATGGGACGAAAAACCGAGGTCCCCTGTATACACTGGCGTGCACGTAAAAGATCCCTTGGCAGCTGGAATTCCATGTAAGAGTAGGCCATCGTTCCGCTGCCCGGGCAAAATTTCCCTCATAGCACACTGTATGGCGTAGGCGTATGCCCGTCTTCATTAGCCCAGTCAGAGCAGAACAGAAGGATGTTAAACCCCACTTCATTTCATGTCATTTCCTTTCAATTGCCAGAACATTAGGACGTTAAACCCCATTTCATTTCATTTCATTTCCTTTGCTACATGTTACAACTAACGCCATTATGCTTTTAACAGTGACGAGTTGCACCTGGCTCAAACATTCTTTAAATATTTCACTCCTCGTTGTTTGTGATAAATACGTGATGAACAAACCTACATCCAGATATTACTTATATAAAACATCATATCCGATTATATAAAACACAACGAAGGTTTTGTAAAGAAACGTCTTCGGTGTGCTTTTAAAAAAAAAACATGAATTAAGATTTGACTGATATAAACGCACTGATGAGTACATGGCTATATACGGTGGCGGACGCAGCACGCAAGATATTTGAGTGAATTGGGTGGGGTGGGGTGTCTATCTTCCGATAATCGGATGCCATTGATGATACCTGGGCCCTGTTTCTCGAAATTTTAACTAAAGATAAAATCCAATTTTAGTAGATACTTCAATTTTGATTGGCTAAGCACTAAAATCAATCTAATATTATCCAATCAAATTACTAAAATTTGGATTTTATCTTAGTTAAAATTTCGTGAAACAGGCCCCTGAACCTGAATATAACATTTGATTACAATAGTTATCATCACCAGAACCAACAAAACAACCATTTACAATTACATGTTTCATGGGGGGGGGGGGGTGTGGACGGTCGAATGGTTAGCACGTACGCGCTGTATCATAAGGTCTGTCATTGAGTCAACTGGCGTGGTTTCGATTCCAAGGTTGTACGTGACAAGGAGTAGGGTCGCCTGTCCAATATCGTGAGTTTTCTCAGGGTCCTCCGGTTTCCTCCCACTGCTAAAGACCCCTACGCGCAAGCCAATTATTGAAATAAAATTGAACCATGTGTTAGTCCCGAAATGACGAGTAGACGTTGAACCTTATCTCTCTCTCTCTCTCTCTCTCTCTCTCTCTCCCTCTCTCTCTTACATGTTTAAAAACAGAATAATAAATGGATATTTTATACTGATATTTAATACACCGCCCACCGGGATCCGCCATTGAATTTAAGCTTTGTAAAAAAAGAAATATGGGATTTTAAAACATTTTTTAAATGTTGTTAATTTCTTCAAACAGTTCTGTTTATAGTATATATAGAACATCTACGATATGAAAGTAATAAATTATAATATATATTTTTTAACCAGGAAATATTTGCATTGTGTATTTTTAATGTAATACGTGTATACAAGTTTAATCTTGTTTGAAGTATATTGATATCCATTCATTCCTTATCACAAGATATTATATGATATAATATAACATACAGAAAGTCATGAACAATAATAACTGCCGGCGCTCCTAGTGACGGACAATATATATAATCATGATTTTAGCCGACACGGAAATATTTGAGTTTTTAATGTCGACTTGTAGGAAGTATTCTATCCGAGTTATTTTGGGTGGACAGGCATTGTAAAAGATCGTCCCAACATTATGTGTGGTTTTTTTTTCGCTAATGGATACGATGTAGCTGAGAAAGGGGCGTAACTGGATGTTGTAAATATGTTTTCTAGTAAGTTACCATGTTTTAAGTCTAATTTATAAAACAACAAGAGATAGGCCTAGTCCTGACCTGTTACCAGTGATTCTAGGAGGCACTTTCCGCTTACAGACATACACATTACATTATTTCTTTCTATCTTTTAAATGAAAATGAAATGAAATGGGGTTTAACGTCCTACTGTTCTGCTCCGAACTGGGCTAATGAAGACGGGCATACGCCATACAGTTTGCTATGAGGAAAATTTTCCCCGGGCAGCGGCACTACGGCCTACTCTTATATCAAATTCCAACTGTCAAGGAATCTTTTACGCGCACGCCAATGTGTGCACGGGACCTCGGTTTTTGTCCCATCCAAACGACTAGACAGTTGTCCTTGTCAGGCCCTCCGTCCTGCATCGCTGACAAGGGGGAAACCACGCCGGAAAATCTGAATGAACTTTCTCAGCCAATGCAGGGATCGAACACCTGACCTCCGAGCTAGCGAGCCAGCGTCTTAGCTACTTAGTCACCGCTACCCCTTCCATCTTTTAAAGATAGAGAGAGAAATGGAGTTTAACGTCCACTCGACACAAACTAGGTCATTTCGGGACTAACATATGGTTTAATTTTATTTCAATAATTCGCTTGCGCGTAGGGGTCTTTAGCAGTAGGAGGAAACCGGAGGACCCGGAGAAAACCCACGAGGTTGGACAGGCGACCCTACTCCTTGTCACGACAAACCGGGGATTCGAAACCACGCCAGTTGTCCATCATTTAAAACAATAATTGATATATTTTAAAATAAATGAAATGGGGATTAACGTCCTACTTTTCTCATGCACCCAAGTTAATGAAGACGGACATGCGCAACTATCAAGGATTCTTTTACGTGCACGGAACATTGCAGTCAAGAATTAGTTAATCTACCGCTCGACCTGGCATCGCTGCTCCAATATAGAGAACTTTGCGGTCATAAAGAAATCAGAGTGAAAAAAACCCCTCCAAACTATTCGATATAAGGCACGCAATTTCCAATAAACCCAATTCCTATCAAGAATAAAGCGTTGGATAAACAATTATTATTCAAAAATACCGAAAAATAAATTGTAAAAGAGTTAAATGAAGGCAGTTGTTTTCCAAACAATTTTGTGTCCGATTTCAATTCACAGCCGTTTGACAGTCATAATAGCAAATCGAGTCGTTCCGGAGTAAAGTAATAGCAAACTATATTATTTTTTACTATGAACAAGTATAATTATATAACAATTAAAACGACCTAAATATATAACGTTAATTTGTTTGTGGGTGGGTTCGTTATAAGAAACAAAACGGTTGTTTTTATAATGTTTAAAATAACGTCATATTAACCAGACTGTTATACAAGGAATTTAATTGAAAATGATTTATAGAATGGGTCGATAGAATATCGAGCGAAGAGAAGCGAAAATTTACCTTCGAATTGGCTCGATGGAAAATATATTTTAGATGTATCAACGGAAGATCGAAAAATGAAATTGGGTTAAACGTCCTACTATTCTCATCATCTGGGTTAAAGAAGACGGGCATACTCCATACAATGTGCTGTGAGGGAAATTTTGCCCGGACAGCGGCACTACGGCCTACTCTTATATCGAATTCCAACTGCCAAGGGATCTTTTACGTGCACGCCAATGTGTACACGGGACCTCGGTTTTTCGTCTCATCCGGACAACTAGACAACTGTCCTTGGCAGGTCCTCCGTCCTGCACCACTAACATGGGAAACCACACCGGAAAATCCCGATGAACTTACTCGGCCAACACCGGAAACGACCCCGCGACCTCCAGGCTAGCGAGTCAGCGTCTTACTCACCTAACCACCGTGACTCCGGAAGATCGAAACGGTGACATTATAAACCTAAGTCGTTCACGCGTAAAGATAGAAAAACGCAGGGCAACATAATATCGAAATGGCGGAAATACAGGAAAGGACGCATCTTACCCATTTTCTCAAATATGACTGCCTAGAACTTGTCATTTTCTCAAATATGCCATTTTCTCAAATATGACTGTCTAGAACTTGTCATTTTCTCAAATATGACTGCCTAGAACTTGTCATTTTCTCAAATATGACTGCCTAGAACTTGTCATTTTAACACTTAGAAATTAAAAGGATATTTCACGCATCAGTTAGACCTACTTTTATTTTTACTTATACTATTCTATTATAAGGGGTTGTTAAAAAAATTGATGCAATACGAAGTTTTCCCCAAAACATTTATTTTTCAAGAAACCTTTACTTAAAGATACATTATGGGAGATTAGATAAAGAGGTGGCAGTTCTCACTATAATAGTTAAAAACTAGATAACGTAATGACAATTTGCTGAAAATTTCTGTCAAATTGATCCACTCTGAACCGAGATTTTAGCGATTGAATTTTAGGAAAAGTCTCGATCAACATTACTAAAGTCGGCACGATATTAAAAACATAGTCTCGATTATCCATTTCATGCTTAAATCACGAATGAAAGTTAAGCAGCAAATGGGAGCCTATAATCCACTAAATGTCGCAGACTAGCTTTGACATTGAGAGTTGATTATGGTCTGGATAAGTTAATCAATGTCTAATTAATAATTTAGATAACTTTTCAGGCCTAAAGAAAGGCCTGTAATAGGCAGATTTAGCTCTTGGATAATGTATGTTTAATGTTCAATATTGTTAATTAATTTTTTAAATAATTTAAGGGCTAAAATGCGCCCTTCCGTGCTTTTATAGAGGACACGGGGATAAATTTGATGTTTTTATGTCTTTTGAAAACAAAACTTAACAATAATTGTAATACAGTAGCCTACTGTATGAAATTATAAATCTTGCAAAGACTTTGGACAGAAAACCGACGAAAGTAGTAACACTTGGACCATTGCGTGATGCTATATTCTGACGGTATTTTAATCTCTCAGAAAAAAAGTGCATAAAGGCTAAGAATCGTGTCTGGAGGCCAACTGAAACCCCACCCCCCTCGTATGTCGTGGAGCTTAAATGGTCCGACTTCAGTTTTTCGAAGCGTTGCAGGAGCGGAGCCATATCCTCAAACACAAATTTAAGTTGACTAATTAGTAATATTAATTAACTAAATATCTTTGAAAAAACAACAACAAAGAAATAACGATATCTAGTCTATCCTTTTTGGCTACTCTTGCAAATATAATTATTTGGATTTAATGCGACATTTTCTTAAATATCAAATCCCGTTAAAAATATCCAATCATTCATTCTACTTTCGTTTGATTTGCTTTGTTTTGACGAGCTAGATATGACCTTCACCCTGGTCATATGACGCCTCCCCCGACATGACGTCATTTGCTCTGTTGACATTCTATACCGCCATCTTTGGGACCTGCAACCGGAAAAGGGTTTCTCGGAATGATTGTAAATTATATGTAAGATGGACACTTTGGTAAATGTTCAGCGCCGGAATATGGGACCATAGATTATCTTCTAAATATACATATAACTTATATGAAATTCTATTGGTAAGTTTTGTAATTATTAATGATTACATGTATGTGTACGTTTTATTTTTATGAACACCAGAAACGAAACTGCCAGAGTGGCAAATGATTAGACAGTTGTTGACGGATTCCAAGGTGAAATATATCAAGCTATACATATTTTTTTTTAACGGTAATAATTTGGAAAAATTTCGAGGGAACTAGTGTCGTAGAAGATAAAGTATTCTGTCGCTTTATATCTTGTAAAATTAGGGATTGAAACTCGTTTATGTTTGACAGCTGAATTCTCATGCTTGAATGATTCAGATTGCCGACTAACATTTCTGTTCTGTTGGGTTAGGTCTACAGTCAACACTTCATTAAACCTAGCTCATTTTGGTGTACCTGTGGTCATAACTGTCAGCCCTTGTTGTGTTTAAGACAATGTTTTGTTTTGTTGCGTAATAAAGAGACTCAGTCAGTGTCAGTCATATTTTTAACTATTGTCGTAGGAATTACTATTTGGCTTGGCTTGTATTTATTTGTGTCCGATTTAGTAAATTTATATTCTGTTGTTGTTGTCATTATATTTTACAATAATGTATGTATGTTGTTATTTTTTAAAAGGAGCTAAATTTTAGACGGGCCATTGGCCTAATTTTCTACCCTTTCATAATAAAGTATGAAACCGGCAAAATAATATTATTATTTATAGCTTGTCGAACTTCCAGTAAGCCCCCACTAAAAACAAAGTTAGAATTTAACAGTTTTGAAGATTAAGAATTTAGAAATAAATGTTTGTGTAAATCCTGTAAAACGTGACATGTTAAGTTGCTGTTTGACGGTGAATGAAATGAAATATTTTTTAATTCACTAAGCTTATATGACAATGTGTAAGCTTATTTCCTTCCTTGAATCCTACTTTCAGTTTCGGAGTGCCAAACAAAGAAATATTTGATTCTTATATGTAAATCTGTGAATGGTGGATTTTGCTAAAGATTATCATGTTTATATTTGAAATAAAAACTAAGGATATATAATTTGTGTCAACCATTAGTATTACTCCTCTTTCTCCTGTTGCTAAAATTTACAATTGTGCGTTCTGAAATGATGTAGAAATTGTTCAGTAAGCTCATATCAAAGTAGTAAAACAAGTAATGATATATTTAGCAGGAAGCTATTATTATAAAGAGACTCAGTCAGTGTCAGTCATATTTTCAACTATTGTCGTAGGAATTACTATTTGGCTTGGCTTGTATTCATTTGTGTCCGATTTAGTAAATTTATATTCTGTTGTTGTTGTCATTATATTTTACAATAATGTATGTATGTTGTTATACGTAAGTTTTTGTGGTCGAGTTCTGTTGAGTGCAGGTTCCCAGAGAAAATAAGCTTTTGTAGATTAAAACAGAATACCTGTAACAGAAAGTAGATTTGTTACATAATTTCCCAGAGAACACACAGCAGAGGAAAACGAAAAAATACTTGATGAAGAAATGTTTGTGCCATTGGTTATTGTACCAGGATATTGTTAGAATTTGAGGAGCTGTGCTGTGGCTCATTGTGTTAGGGGCTGGCCTGCTAACCTACCTGGAGGTCACCTGGTTCAATCCAGTTGTTGGCTGAGAAAGGTTTTTCTGTCATTCAATTCATGCAGGACAGGGAGACTGACAAGGGACAGTGTCCAGTCATTCAGACGTAAACTATAAAAGACGTCTTGATAGTTAGGATTCGAGTGGGCCATATCACGGTTGGCTGGTCAACATTTTCGTCAAAGCACACCACATGGTATATGGCCCTCTTCATCAGTGATAAAAAAAATACCCCCCCCCCCCCAAAAAAAAATAATCATATTTATTTGTAATTTGTAAATGTTTAACGGTACATTATTCTTAGCTTTTATTACTATAATTAATTTCTCTTATTGTTTTTTGGACACTATGGTCCATTATGATTTTTGGCACCGTTCTTGTTACAATGTACCTTGTGCTGTGTATGTATATCACTCAATCACAGCACCATGAAATAAATAAGCTGAGGTCCTCTAAGGTCAGATATATATTTAGTAGCTAGCAATAACAACAAACCTAGATAGATACATATCTGTAGATATAGATATGATCATTTCTCTCCCTTATCTTGTTATCCAGCCTTTAATTTACATATTGACGATGACAGGGAACGTTTATCACATAGTTAGCTTATTACACACGCTGTAATCAAAGATTAGTTCTATATTATAAACCATATTAATTAATCAGGCTAAAAGGTTAGATAGCTTACATTAAGGTATATATATACATATAAAGCTTTTATCTTATTGTTTTATCTTAGTATATACTGTTCCTTTGTAATGTCAAAAGCAAATTATTACATATCAGTGTAGGCCTATAAGTCTAATTTTAAGTACGGTATTCCTTTGGAACATCAAATTGTTTTAGTGAAAACTGGACGGTCACCTCTGACTTGTGGTCGTGGTTTCGATCCCTGATGTGAGTATATGTGGCCTTGAGATGCATGTAGAGCCACCTTCTCGACTTTGGTGGTTTACCCTGGTTACTCCGGTTTCCTCCGACAGTGCTGAATAGACCAAAATAAGATTTTTATGCAATATCACCTTCGATGGAGTGGATGTTAAACCCTAAGGAAGAAGATTCTATGGATTCAGACCAGGTCTAAAAATAATGATTGTAGTTGTACCTGAAAAACTGTTTACGAGTACCGATACTAACTACTAACATTGTATAAAATTACTGATAAAAAACTAGATATGATAATGGAAAGTGCATGATGAGGTTTTATTGAGCGTACAAAATCTCTTCTTTAGTGGTCTATTGTGTACATTTTAGATCATAAGATATATATCATTGGCTCAGAGGGAGGTTGGATGGCCATATGGTTAGCACGTCCGTGCTGTATCATAAAGCCTGTCATTGAGTCAACTGGCGTGGTTTCGCATCCTCGGTTATACGTGACAAGGAGTAGGGTTGCCTGTCCAACCTCGTGGGTTTTCTCCGGGTCCTCTGTTTTCCTCCCACTGCTATAACCCCTATGCGCAAGCGATTTATTGAAATAAAATTTAAAAAAAAAGCATGTTAGCCCCGAAATGACCTTGTTTGTGTCGAGTGGACGTTAAACCCCATCTCTCATTGAGTCAGTGTTATTTCTATTCCGTGATTTCAATCCTATGATTTGTAGGTGACAAGGAGTTGGTTACCTGTCCAACATAATGGATTTTCTCCTGACGCTCCGGTTAACTCCCACTGTTAAATACCACATTTGTTAGCCCCGAAATGACCTAGTTTGTGTCAAGTGGATGTTAAATCACTATTTCTCCCCCTCTCTCATCGATGTATTGTAGATGATTCTTTCTCGGTATTTGTTTTTAGTTCTAATACGTGTGACAGCTAGATTATTGATGTGTCCTGTCAGTGTCTTATCTGTAATCAATTTTTGTATTGATCAGAATTTGAAATGACTGTTGTTCGACTTATTCATCGTTAAGAAAGTAGAAGTGTTAAGAAATTAGTAATTAAGGTTTCCGTACCATACTGCATGGAATTGAAATTAGAATGCCTCGTCAGCGTTCTGTAGTACACCGATGCAGAACTAACTGTTTCTTGACAGTAAATAATGAAATTTAATGATGTTTAACTTCCTGTGATCACAATACTTTAGTCATCAGACCCATATTGAAATATGGTCGTATATTGTCGTTGGACCGGCGTCCACCAATGCTTATCAACTCTCTAAAGACTAGAGTTTTCACCAAATTTATACACAGCATTTAATGTCGATAGACAAAGAATCCTATTGATATTTATCCGATAATGGCTGCCAAGACTTGTGGCCCTTTATCAGGGCTGCCATCCGATGCTCTAGAGGCTCAAGTCACAAAGTTCTCAAATGTTTTAGATATGGCGCTGCTGTGAGGAAGTGGCCATCAGAAGATTTACAAGCCAGTAAATATGATGAACATAATTATCTATAAATTGTTGTTTGACTTGAGTTGATGGCATTAATTAAACATCCCTGTATGAAGTAAATATAATTGATTCTGTACATATAGACCAAGCTGTGGTATGGCATGATATTGTATGACCTGAAATATTGTAAATATTACCTTACATACTACCTGTACATTACCTGTTCATACAATAGACTGATTGTATATACAGGTGAATAGGTGTATGTCTATAGATTATTAATTTCCTCAGGATTTTCTGGTTTGGTTTCTCCTTGTAATTGGTGCAGGACAGAGGGTCTGGCAAGGACAGCTGTCTAGTCGTTTGGATGGGTAAAAAAAAACAACTGAGGTACACATTGGCATGCATGTGAAATATCCCTTGACCATGGAATTCGATATAAATGTAGGCTGTAGCACTGATTCCTGGCAAAATTTCCCTCATACTCATGCATATTCCCCTCTTTTTTAACCCAGTTGGTGTAGAACTGTAGGACGTTAAACCCGATATTATTTTTATCTATTAGAGAATTAATTAATGTGTTTTTTTTTTTACAGGTTTATTTAAATATATAAGTTGGAGTGACGAGAGTGACTACCTCTCACAACAACATTCTATCATAATGGTAAGTCAGATATTTTAATATCTATTTTATCTTTGTATACATTGTAAATTATAAACAAGTTAGTCAAGATGTTTTCTTTTGAATGGATAAAGAATTTGACAAAATTTTGCTACTCGGCAGTTTTCTATAAATCTGTTTAATTGTAAAGAATCTCTTTAGATTTGTTGAAATGGGTGGTGATGCATGATAGATTTTTACCCCATGGTGGGAGTTCAATACAAGCTGTCTATCGTTATTGGCTACATCTTGACGAGACTCGCTGGAATTAACATTTACATTCGTATGTGACTGGTATCAGTCTTGATGACCACAAGGGGGATTGGATGGCCGAATGGTTAGTATGTGCGCGCTCTATCATAAGGTCTGTCATTGATTGAGTCAACTGGCATGGTTTTGATTCCCTGGTTGTATGTGACAAGGAGTAGGGTCGTCCGTCCAACCTCATGGGTTTTTCATGTGTCCTCTGTTTTCCTTCCGCTGCTAAAGACTCCTAAGCACAAGTGCATTATTGAAATGAAAATTGACGATATGTTACTCCTGAAATGCCTAGTCTCATAAAGTCTGTCATTGAGTCATCTAGAGTGGTTTTGATCCCCCGATTGTACTTGACAAGGAGGAGGGTCGCCTGTCCAACCTCGTATGTTTTCTGCAGGTCCTTTGGTTTCCTCCAACTTCTATAGATCCCTCATCGCAAGCAAATTATTGAAATAAAATCTAATCATATTTTAGTCCCGAAATGACCAGCTTTGTGTTGATTGGACATTAACTTCTCTCTCTCTCTCTCTCTCTCTCTCTCTCTCTCTCTCTCACTCTTCTTTGTTAGGTCCACTATATCTAAATATAGAGCTTATCAGAGTAGACCCTAGTGTAACAATACTTATTTACTACCATAGTTGTACGCATGAGTAGGTAGCTTTCATTTTGATCTTAAATCTACCATATCATGACATTCTGACAGCTGAAAAACATCATAAATATTACAGAATTATGCTAGAAACTTCAAACATTTAGGTTTTATGTCAATCAGAATATTCGGTGCTC
Source organism: Patella vulgata (assembly GCF_932274485.2). NCBI lineage: Eukaryota > Metazoa > Mollusca > Gastropoda > Patellidae > Patella > Patella vulgata. The sequence goes on from NC_065884.2 coordinate 3,876,750, forward strand.
AATTTGTCTTAGTGTGTCATTCGGAAAGCTTTGAGTTTTGGCTTAGAAGGACTTGAAAGGACATGGTTCATTGAATTCATTCATTTCTTTTATCAATTATGCAGACCTCAGCACAAATTTAAAATGTTATTAAACCACTCTAGCTTATAAATAAAAATTCTGCAAAATAACAATTTGTTTATGAAAAAAGTAGCCTAAATCTTAGTTTTACATTGCTAGATACCTAAATATGAAACACAAATATTGTGACCTGTGTGGGAAAGATTATTATCACTATTCATAATCTCATAATCATTCACCTTGACACCTCGAATATTCTAGATTTGTTACAGTGCAGTCTGTGATTTTAGAGATATAGGAATCACTTGTAAACCAATCGGATTAAAACACAGATCTTATTTCGTTTCGTTTTTTATAATTCAAAATTTCATTTTACTTGTCTTACTACACTAGAGTTGTTATATACATGTAACCTGCGTTCTAGATGATGTGAGGGATTAGCCAATGAAACAGTCTGTTACAACAAATTTTTGTTGTGGGTAACCCACTAGAAACATCATAGGGTCAACAAAAGCCACTTGTATGACCCGATGCGACCTTCAACTACAACTGGTCAGATCTTCATGTAGTGTAGACCATCGAAAGTATAAAAGAAAACGAAACGAAATATAGATCTGTATATTAATGAGATTGTTTGTAAACTACAGTATTGTAAAAGTTGAATCTCTACAAGTAATATCAGTCCATAAAAAGTTTAATTCCGTCAGTATTTACCTTAAACCCAGTTGATAAAGGGCTGCAGTCCGAAATGCATCCTGGCCCCTGAGTTCACAAAGCATTCTCAGATTTAGTTACCGGTACCAAAGTGACCAATTCACTTTTTTGTCAATCAGCCTTTTCAAATATAATCTTCATGTATGCTGCTCCCAAGCACATCGTCACTTTTCAATTAAATCAATGTCTGGAGATTCTCTACCGTTGATATTTTGACTTCGTTTTCTTAAAGATACATTATGGGAGATTAGATAAAGAGTTGACACTTCTCTGTATAATAGTTAAAAATAGATAACATAAATAGAATATGCTGAAAATTTCAGTCAAATTGATCCACTCTGAACCAAGATATTAGCTTTTGAGTTTTATGCTAGCCTCGATCATCATTACTAAAGTCATTACGATAAAAAAACAAAGTCTCGATTATCCATTTTTACATTTATTATCTTTGATTGAAAAAAGGTATTCAAATCGCTAAATATTGAAGTCTAGAGATGGCATCGAGAGTTGATTATTTTCTGGATAAGTTAATTAATGTCCAATTAATAGTATATAACATTTCATGCCTAAAGAAAGACCTGCAATAGGCAGATTTAACTCTTGCATAATGTATGTTTAAATGTTGAATAATCCATCGGAGTACATACAGCACTAGCATGGGTTAAGCCGTGAAAAATTTAATATTTTCTGTCAAATACAAATCATACATGAATACATGTAGTTTAAGACATGGATTAATGTAGATAAGATGCATGTGTATACATTGATATTGTTGATTTAACAATTTTACTATAATTGAGGTACACATAACATCCTGGCCTAGATAACCCACTTGTAAAATAAACATCAATCATATATAAAGGGCTGTTTTTAAAGGTAACCTTGACTAGAGGCTTGAGAGACTATATAGATCAACAATACACGGGAACTCCCTAATGTCCTTGGCCTTTTCTTATGGCTTTTATTTAAAACAGTTAAATTTAAACCAACGTGAAAAATACATGCAATATGGTTCACGTTACATTGCATATCGACAAGTTGACCTATTTTCACTCTCTAGATGTTTAAAGGCACCAGTAAACCTTGTCACTTTCAATGTTAAAATATGTGTCACATTGACATAGCATGGATTGGCTAGTTGAGTGTTTTAAGACTGGTGTGTGGATTAGTTGCATTCACTATGATAGACAGTGATATTGAACCATGTCTGTTTAATGTTAGACGATAGGCAATTTGTCAAGATTAACGTTAAATCTATGTTTTTAGTTGTTATGTAGTTGTCGTGTCAATTGAACTTACATGTCAGTTATTAAGTAAAAACTCGTGTTAGTTAAATGATTATAGTAATTGACCTGTCAATGAGAAAAAAAAATGTCTTGTGTATTAATAAAACTGTCTACAAGACAGCATTTTATACCGGAGCAGTTGGGGTTACATGCCTTATTAGATACATTTTAATACATTTGTCATTTTGAGAGGAATCGTGGATAGATTTTAGAATTGTATATGTCAAATACATGTCGATTTAACCTTCAGTCAGAATATATCGACACATATATCATTTCTGTCATGTACATGTACCCAGTAATGCTCGATGTCAATGGTTGCCAGGGGCTAGGATAAACTGCCCCCGGGGTTTTCCAGTACAAACATTGAAATGACTGTAATAATACACAGAAAGAAAAACTGAGACAACGATTAGTTTCTTAAACATATATTACGTAAAAGCTAAATCTGCCTCCAGATCATAATCAACTCGCAATGTGATTGCTAGCCTGCGATATTTACTGGATTATGATCCAATTTGCTGCTCAATTTCCATTCATGATTAAATCATGAAATGGATAATCGAGACTATGTTTTTTATTGTACCGAATTTAATAATGATGATCAAGGCTAGGCCTAAAATTCAAACGCTAATATCTTTTATGATAAAGGATCAATTTGACTTAGATTTTTGGGATATTCCCTTAACATTATTTAGTTTTTTTACTATTATAGTGAGAACTGCCAGCTCTCTATCTAATCTCCCATAGTGCCCCTTTAAAGATAAAGAATGTTTAATCTCCTAAATGCCGAGGGAACCACAGTCGCTAAGTAGGTTAAATGCTGTCTCGCTCGCCTGTAGGTTCCACGTTCGATCCCTGCAGTGGCCGAGAATGTTGATCGAGTTGGTCGGCTTGGTTTCCCTTTGTCAGTAGTGCAGGACGGAGGGCCTGACCAGGACAGATGTCTAGTTGTTCGGGCGGGACAAAAAATGAGGTCCCGTGTGTACCTTGGCGCACACGTAAAAGATCCCTCAGTATTTGGAATTGGATATAAGGTTAGGCCATAGTGCCGCTGCCAGGGCAAAATTTCCCTCATAGCACACTGTATAGCGTATACTCGTCTTCATTAGCCCAATCGGAGCAGAACAGTTGGACATTTCCTTTCATTTCCTAAATGTCTAATATTTGACAAAAAGATGTCAATCCGTTACAATTATATTTAGAAGCAGATACTTTCCTAATTGGCAGACTGCTATAATAATTATGATGTTTGAACTTGGCATTAGTAGCATGGCTTGAAAAATACAGTCCTGATGTCCTTTTGGTTTTTAAACATTAAACATACATTATGCAAGAGCTAAATCTGCCGATTGCAGGTCTTTCTTTAGGCCTGAAATATTATCTAAATTATTAATTAGACATTAATTAACTTATCCATACCATAATCAACTCTCGATGCCATCACTAGCCTGCGATATTTACTGGATTTGAATACATTTTGTGGTGGATAATTTAAAGAGACTTTGTTTTTTGTCGTACCGACTTTAGTAATGATGATCGGGACTAGGCCTAAAATTCAGAGTAGAGCTATTTGACAGATATTTTCAGCATATTCTCTTTATGTTATAAGTATTATAGCGAGAACTGTCAACTCTTGATCTAATTTAATCTTCCATAATGCCCCTTTAAGTAATACCCCTATCAGACCGAGGTAGCGTTCTTACTGCGCTGCTACAGCGACGGAAAATGATCGCAGAGCGCGACAAAGTAAATCGCCATAAGTGTGCTAAAGGCGTGGTGGAAACGCCAGATATGGTGCTGTGGTCTCTATGGTCGCCAAAGATCGCCAAAGATCACCGAGTCACGGCGTTTGTTTTGTGCATGTTCAAAACAAATGCCATGGTTCTGCGATCTGACCTGGAAAGCTGTGAGAATGCGCCTTTTTTCAAGTTTGTAATTTTTGGGGACATTTTCTCGTTTTGTTCACGTTTGCCATCAACCTTGTGCATTTTCTGGTCGCCGTATGGTTGCAGCAGCGCAGTAAGGACACCACTCGGTCTGACGGGGGCATAAGGGATCTTTATCAACTGATCTAGGTTGTTTATAACGTCCTACAGTCTGCCCCGACTGGGCTAATGAAGACGGGGATATGCCATACAGTGTGCTATGAGGGAAAGTTTGCCCATACAATAGCGTTGTGGTTTCCTTTTATTTCTAATACCAACTTTCAAGGGTTCTTTGTCGTTGTCGTCGCCAGTGTGTCCATCAGAGTATACCATGCCAGAAAATGTAGAGGAATTTTTTTCGCTGATATGCTGGTTAGCAGCTGTGCATTTTGCTAATTAGACATTTCTTGATTTTAATCATTTGAGTTTGTATGTGAGAACAAATTGGACATTGTTTTTGGAACACAAGGATGTTGATAACTGTGTCATCTTCCTCACATAGGCCTACACAGTTAGTAAAATGATACATCAGCAGAAAATTCTTCTCTATATGAATATAAACGTGACATTGTAAGATGACCTAAGACAATAAGAGTTTTTATTTTATTCTTATCAATAATCTCACATTATACGAGATGTGGTCTGATTAAAGATATTTGTTATTTCTAGGAACATCTTGATTATTCATAACCATATGAAATTAAAATGATATTATTGGTGCGTGTTTTATAACTATATGAACACGCTAAATGTTTTTTTTTTGTCCCCCGCCTTTCGAAGAACATAACAACTCTTCTTTTAATTGAGGTAGAATTTCTAAACTTGATGTAGATGTTCATTAGGTGAATTCCTTGACTGAGTTCAATGATTAACATTTCGAGCTGAAGGTAAGCAAAGCTAAGAAATTTCATTGGTCGATGCTTTGGGACAAGAAAACTTTGATTCTATCTGATAGAGAGTGAAGAAACTTAGTGTATAGTTGATAATCAGTTTGATTGCTTGATACTTTTGAAAAAAATAAATGTACGATTAATTAATATGTGTCATCTATTTATTTTGGGATTTCAGTGGTGGACATCAGCCTCACTGTTGGCTTGTTTAAGAATCGGAGCCCAAGTGGGTAAGACACTGATTCACTTGCCTGGAGGTCGCGTGATCATTTCCGGCGTTAGCAGAGAGAATTCATCAGGATTTTTTGACCTGGTTCCCCTTGTCAGTGGTGCAGGATGGAGGGTCTGACGGGAAAAGCTGTCTAGTTGTTTGGCTGGGCCAAAAAGCAAGATCCTGTGTGTACACATTGGCGTGCACGTAAAAAAAATCCCCTGGCAGTTGGAATTCGATACAAGACTAAGCCTTATCGCCGCTGTCCGTGCAAAATTTCCCTGATAGCACACTATGGCGTATACCCGTCTTTATTAGCCCAGACAGAGCAGAACAGTAGGATGTTAAACCTCATTTCATTTCATTTATTTTATGATTCAAATATTCTAAATCATTATTGAAACACAATTGGAATAATATAAATCATTATTCAATCACTATTCAAATAATTTAAATGATTATTTTAACACTTTTCGAATCATCTCAATCATTATTTTAACACTATTCGAATCATCTCAATCATCATTAAAACACTATTCAAATAATTTAAATCATTAATGAAACACTATTCAAAACATCTAAATCATCATTAAAACACTATTCAAATAATTTAAATCATTATTGAAACACTATTCGAATCATCTCAATCATTATTGAAACACTATTCAAATAATTTAAATCATTATTGAAACACTATTCGAATCATCTCAATCATTATTGAAACACTATTCAAATAATTTAAATCATTATTGAAACACTATTCAAATAATTTAAATTATTATTGAAACACTATTCAAATAATTTAAATCATTATTGAAACACTATTCGAATCATCTCAATCATTATTGAAACACTATTCAAATAATTTAAATCATTATTGAAACACTATTCAAATAATTTTAATTATTAATGAAACACTATTCAAAACATCTAAATCATCATTAAAACACTATTCAAATAATTTAAATCATTATTGAAACACTATTCGAATCATCTCAATCATTATTGAAACACTATTCAAATAATTTAAATCATTATTGAAACACTATTCAAATAATTTAAATCATTATTGAAACACTATTTGAATAATCTCAATCATTAGCTTGATTGTTGCAATAAAAAAGCATGTTAAACTTCATTTCATTTCTAAATCATTATTTGAATTCCATTCAAATATTTGAATCAATTTTAACTTTTTATCAGCTTGTTGGCACTTGGTCAGATTTCTAGAGTTTGTGAAATGAAATGAAATGAAATGGGGTTTAACGTCCTGCTGTTCTGCTCCTAAACTGGGCTAATGAAGATGGGCATACGCCATACCGTGTGCTATGAGGGAAATTTTGTCCGGGCAGCGACACTATGGCCTACTCTTACATCGAATTCTAACTGCCAAGGGATCTTTTATGTGCACACCAATGTGTACACGGGACCTCGTTTTTTCTTCACATCCAAACGACTAGACAGCAGCAGCTGTCCTTGTCAGGCCCTCCGTCCTGCATCACTGACAAGGAGAAACCACGCCGGAAAATCTGGATGGACTTTCTCAGCCAATTTTGTGAATTTGTAGAATCAATATACACTCTCTCTCTATCGGTGAATGTTAGTTGATTGAATTAGAATGAATATTATTGAATATTTCCTATAGAAGGCAAACAAAAACAGTTGCAAGTTATGGTTATTGATATTTGCATTGATTATTTAAAAAATCAAAATGTCAACCGTAGATCATTTCTCGGGCTGGATGTAAGCGGTTTAAAAAGAGGCTCATCTGTCTGCATGCGTTTATATCCTATAAAATGTCTCCAGAGAGGATGTTGAATGTTGATAGATTTTTTTAATTCATCATATCTTTGTAGATACTCCACGGAATTGAACCATTTTTGGACTTGTATTCCTTGTACAGATTTAACTTTGACAATATTGTAGTTTTTAAACGATTCCTCAATTCCTCAAATGACGATGATGAAAAGACTTTAACTCAATGTTGCTAATTTAAAAATTTTCTTGTCAGACATTTTTACCGAAAATAAAGGGGCATAATCCTTATTGTTAATTAAGCAGGCAGATTCAGACCACAATTAAAAATCATGTGTCAAAAAAATATTCAAATCTGTACGTAATAAAAGATAGGTGCACCTCGTTATAAAATTTACGTTTTTCGTAATACAATAGAATGAAAGCGTACCAACCTGTACCTGCTTAAAATGACGCCAGTAATATTCCTCCAAAATTACGTTATTTTTAAAAGAGACAAACTTTTATTCTCAATTTTAATTGTATATATTTAATCATGTATATCGTTTTAAACATTTATATATGTAAAAGATTTGTTATATTTATTTTTAATTAATATATTTTCTGTGATATTTGTTTTTATTTACATATATAAATCCATTTATGTGATATTGTTTTAATTTGTCTCGTTAGATTCACCATATGTTTGGCGCAATATAGCCCGGTTGGAGCTGACATGCCATTAAAAAACATTTCATTTCATTTCCAAAATTACGTGTCTGTTTATAATGGCAGCAAATGAAAGCAAAACGTCTTTTACTTTTGATGTCAAAACATCATTTTCTTCTTTATATTATAAATGGCTGTTAGTCTGGTTTTTTTTGGCATCAGTTAAACGTCCAAAATAATTTTATTTATAAATGGCTGATCAAACTGGTTTTTTTTGGCATCAGTTAAAGTTTAAAGTTTAACTGATGCCGCAAAAAACAAGTTTGAACAGCCTTGAAAAACAATTAAATGTGATCATTATAATATTGAGTTATAAATTATAATCTTATATTGCAGACTAATACTCAGGCCGAACCTCACAGTTTTGAAGTCTGCACCGAAGCAGAACTTTTTCCCAAGAAGAATCCTGTTTGTGATGACGAGGGTCTGGTTGTTCCGTTTCCGACTCTTCATGGAGAGTCTGTGGAGTATCTTGGTCGAGTATCAGATGGAGTTATTGCCCTTTCTAACTATCGTCTGTTGATTCGAGCGAAGAAGTGGTTTGTAAATATACCACTTGGTTTGATTGATGGTGTTGATACGAGAGAAATATTCTACATCGTAATATCATGTAAAGATGCTACAACAATCAGGTACGTTCGTTAGTTAATAGAATCATTGTTACGCTGGCATGCTGTATCATAAGGTCTGTCATTGAGTTCGTTATTTAATAGAATCACCATTACGGTGGTTAGCATGTGCACGCTGTATCATAAGGTCTGTCATTGAGTTTGTGTTTAATAAAATCACTATTAGTATTATGGTGGTTAGTACGTGCACGCTGTATCATAAGGTCTGTCATCGAGTTTGTTATTTAATAGAATCACTATTACAGCGGTTTGCATGTGTGCGTAGTATCATAAGGTCTGTCATTGAGTCAACTGGCAGGGTTTCGATTCCCCAGTTGTACGTGACAAGGAGTAGGGTCGCTTGTCCAATCTCATGGGTTTTCTCCGGTTTCCTTCCACTGCTAAAGACCCCTACGCACATGCGAATTATTGAAATAAAATCGAACCATGTGTTGAGTGGACATGAAACCCCATTTCTCTCTTTCACTATTGCGGTACTGAAATGAAGTGAAGTGGGGTTTAACGTTACACTGCACCGACTGGGTAATGAAGATGCACATAAGCCATACAGTGTGCTATGTGGGAAATTTGGCCAGACAGCGGCACTACAGCCTACTCTTGTTTCAAATTTCAACCGTCAATGGTTCTTTATGTGCACGCCAATGTTAAAACAGGATCTCAGTACTTTGTCTCGCCTGGAGGTCGGGTGTTCGATCCCTGCATTGGCCGAGAAAGTTCATCCAGATTTTCCGGCGTGGTTCTCCCTTGTCAGTGATGCAGGACGGAGGGGCTGACAAGGAAAGCTGTCTAGTCGTTCGGATGGGACGAAAAACCGAGGTCCCGTGTACACATTGGCGTGCACGTAAAAGATCCCTTGGCAGTTGGAATTCGATATAAGAGTAGGCCGTAGTGCCGCTGTCCGGGCAAAATTTCCCTCATAGCACACTGTATGGCGTATGCCTGTCTTCATTAGCCCAGGTTAGGAGCAGAACAGTAGGACGTTAAACCCCATTTCATTTCATTTCATTTCATTTGTACTTTGTCTCATTTGAACCACTACACATTGTCCCTCGCAGGCCCTCTTGCCCCGCCACAGACAAGGGGGAACCATGCCAAAAAATCCCAGTAAACTTTCTTGGGATTGAACACTAGACCTCCAGGTTAGCCTGCCAAGGTCTTACTCATTGAGCCACTGGGGCTGGCCTTACTCAGATTTTGACATGTAACCATTGCTCGTTAGCAACACTTGCAATCGTAATCATTGCAAATGATAATATTAAGAAATAACCTATTCACCCGAGCCCTATGGAGGTACCCTATTTACCTGAGCCCTATGGAGGAACCCTATCTACCTGAGCCCTATGGAGGAACCCCATTTACCAGAGCCTTATGGAGAAACCCCATTTACCTGAGCCCTATGGAGGAACCCTATTTACCTGAGCCCTATGGAGGAACCCTATCTACCTGAGCCCTATGGAGGAACCCCATTTACCAGAGCCTTTTGGAGAAACCCCATTTACCTGAGCCCTATGGAGGAACCCTATTTACCTGAACCCTATGGAGGAACCCTATCTAGCCGAGCCCTATGGAGGAACCCTATCTAGCCGAGGCCTATGGAAGAACCCTATATACCCGAGCCCTATGGAGGAATCCTATTTACCCAAACCCTATGGAGGAACCCTAGTTACCCGAGCCCTATGGAGGAACCCTATCGAAATTTATGCTCATGCAATTGCAACCAAAGAAACCAACTGAAATTCGTGACCTTATTTTTTTTGCTGATTTAAACCTTGGTGGAATTCTAATAAGACGCTGCTGCTGTCTAGGCAAAATTGCCTTCATATCACACTGTATGCCATATGGCGTGAAAGATATTGATTTTATTAGAGTGAATGTAATGTTAATTATGTATATAAACGTGGTATTATCTGTAATTCTATCCTAGTGTTGATAATAACCCTTTCAACATCAATCTTCATTACCCCAGTCGGTGTAGAAAAGTGGGACGTTAAACGCGGTTTCATTTCATTTCTTAAAAAATTCTGCTGGTGGGTTTATATTAATTGCGTGGCGATGCTATGTTACGGATAACAGTTAAATGGGACAGCCATTGTACATACTGATTTTAAGCTGTAGTCTATTTAAGTTTTACTGTATACGGTTAAAGGTCATTTGATTTAAGGTTTGAATTACTGTTGACCTTATTTAGTTATTGACGGAGGTTAAGTGAATGGTGAAGTGTAGAATATTGTTTATTTATATGTAAACAAATTGTTGAACATTCTGTAGTTACATGTATTGATCAGTTAGAATCCAACCAGATGTTTCACATTCCATATTACTTACTATTTATACCTATTGATTACACAGTATATATCACAGCTTAGATTTCTTAATTTCTCAAACATGAGATATTGCACTATTTGTAATGTTATTACTGCCCATCCGTTGAAGAAATCAGAAACCAGGAGACTATTAAAATGGGATTGTTTATCTGCCGTTGAACTTGTTGTGAATACATAGGTTAAGCCTGTTCCCCAATCCCATTCAGACAACCTGAATAAAGATATTGTTTATATAAAAAAACAATAACAATAATTCTAACTCTGCTTTAATTGAGTTTAAAGTAGCTAAGTCTCTTACTCAATATCATCAAAAATCTTCGACATTGAAAACACGATTTATTTGTCAATTTAAATCAACATTGGTGTTGTGATCTTACGGGGAAAAGATGGGCTTCTGATATCCAATATTTAAGACAAAATAAACATTTTACCGTTGGTACACGAATTGAGTACCATGGTGCATTTCAGCGCCATTTTTAACAAGGGACTCGTAGAAAGAGGCTAGATATATTCCACAAGTCATGTCAATCGTTGACGACATATTCTTATCTGGAGAGCATGCGCAATAAATTCTATCGGTATATAGTGGAATAACTAGATGCTAGAGATTGCCATTCGATTGAGACTTCTGGCGTATTTCGCCGAACATAACTGATTAGAAATTGCAATAAAAACAAAAACGATTGAATGTAAATCAGTTTATATACATTCACATTACATTATTATATGCGTTGCTGCCCATTTGTGTCAATTTCTAGATCCAAAATTTTGGCGATTTAGCTCCTTTAAATGTTCAAAAATGGTGCTTGGGGAATTCCTTGTCTGAGGTCGATAATGAGCATTTTCTGCACAAACTAAGCAGAGATAAGCAATTTGATTGGCCAAGTCTTTCGGATGGGACAATAACTAAAAATATGCACGTGCATGTAACAGAACTGTTGACACAGTTGGAATTTGAAATAAGAATGCCATTGGCAGAACAAAATATCCTTCATTAGCACGGATGGAGCAGAAAAGTAGAACGCTAAACCCCATTTCATTTCTTGTTCTAGTTGATTATTGTCTGACATGTTGTTATTTCCAGACATAAACACGATTTAAAACCCTATTCTGTTGTGTGTATTTCAGGTGTTCGTTCCCTACTAACGACTGGTGTCAAGTTTGGTATAAACGTCTGGTAGAAAAGACAAGCTGTTTAAAAGATTTAAACCAATGTTTTGCTTTATCTTATCACGCCTGGTGTATGGATGACAACGCTTCTGGTTCTCAATCCTCAGCTTCACAGACCAGTCACAGTCTCTGTCAGATCAGTAAGTCAGGGGAGATATTAGGAGATGGGGAGGGAGAGAGAGAGAGGGGGAGGGAGAGAGAAAGAAGGGGGGAGGGAGAGAGAGGGAGGGAGCGAGCAAGGGAGAGAGAGGGAGGGAGAGAGAGTGGGGAGAAAGAGAGGAAGGGGAGAGAGGGGGAGGGGAGAGAGAGGGGGAGGGGAGAGAGCGAGGGGGAGGGAGAGAGAGAGGGAGGAGGGGAGGGAGGGAGGGAGAGAGAGTGGGGGAGAGAGGGAGGGGGAGAGGAGAGAGAGAGAGAGAGAGAGAGAGAGAGAATTTAATATCCACTCAACACAAACTAGGTCATTTCACGACTAACAGATGGTTTAATTACATTTCAACAATTTGCTTGTACCTAGGGGTCTTTGGTCTTTAACAGTGTGAGGAAACTGGCGGACCCGGAGAAAACCCACAATGTTGGTCAGCTGACCCTACTCCTTGTCAGGTACAAGCAGTGAATGTAAAACACTCCACATGACCCAATGACAGACCTTATGATTTATGGGCACACCTTAAACCATTGGTCTCCCAACCCCTCATAATACAGTTTAACCAACTCAATGTATTAACACTTTAGTACCACCCCAAACTAATGCCCTGAAAATAAGGCACCTGTCACAGACAATGTCAGGCATCCATTGAGACTTTGCCAGACACAAAACCTCTGGTGGCTGTCATTTTGTCCAGCACTGATTTGTCTTTTTTATTGATATTGTTAATACATGTCGGGCACTAAGCTGAAAATGTCAGGTACCGTTATTTCCAGGCCTGGCTCTAGCACCTCAAATTTCCGTAGTAACGTGAATATTAAGGCCTGTATACTAGTTCTGTGACTGGGCAGTCTAAGTAACTAGTGGTAGTTCTGTGACTGGGCAGTTTACAAAATAAGCTACCAAACATTTCTCTAATTTGTTAAGGGAAACTGGAGTAGTCAATGTTTACATGTTATTTGTACCAGGTAGTACTTAAGGGTTAATGGTGGCTTTGATTAAAAGAAATTGTGACCAGCCCTTCCGTCCTGTTTATAACATGAATTATTGATATTAATGAGACTAGATCATTTAGTTTGTTTTATAACCCTACATTATTTTATCATCATTTTGTTTCGTTCTCGATAAGAATATAATCCACGACACATCAAGTTGATAAAACATACATTCTCTTTAATTAATTATAAATATTTAAATAATTCATTAACCATAATTGTTTCCTACATGTAAAGATGCTGGCATCAGTTCACTTGTTCATTTGCTGTTCTTTCCTCCTCCATTGTTTCTGTAAAGATGAAGGTTGAATGGACATTTTTTTCCATGGTTCCCACCATATTCCTGAAGCAATGGTCCGAGAAATCCCTCTCTGGCCATTGCTGGATTAGCTTCTGATACTTGAGCTTTTAAGGCAGTGTGTCTATTCTTCCCGTTCAATCAAATCTCTCCCCAAACACAGCAACATGACAGCCCTTCTTTTAATCAGGGGCCTTCCCTAAAACTTTGGACAGTGATTTAAGGTCTTAAAAATGGTGACAGTGTTGTTCGCCTCAAAACAATATTGTTTACATTATATCCATGTTGACAGTTGATAGCCTTGTTTGTCACACAATTAGTTTTTCTGCAATATTCAGCTATGCACTGGTTAATTGGGCATAATAAAATCGTGAGTCATAAGGTAACGTTATGTAAACATATTTGGTCCAAATTGTGATCTCTGGTTGGTATTGTTACGCAGTTAGCTATTGGTTGTTAATCGGACTATTGACCAGTCATAATTTAGAACAAGAATTTGCTTTGCTTACAGCAGTGAGTAGTGGGATTAGCTCTAATCAAACGAAACACTGCGAGGAGTATGGGTTCCCACGTGCCATGCATAACATGTTTGGAACTGACAAGAAAGGAGTGTCTAGTTTGTCGGATAGGCCAGAAAACGGAGGACTATCAGTATTACACAAATGTTAACTGAAAACTTATGTCTATCATACAAATATGATGATTTCAAGTTGAAGTCAATGAAAAATCATATGAACAGAAACTTACAGCCTGGACAAAATTATCTCTTACACATGTAGGGGGGTTGGGTGGCTGCATGGTCTTTCATTGAGTCAGCTGGTGAGGTTTTCAATTTCCCGGTTGTACGCGATAAGGAGTAGGGTCGCCTGTCTGTGTCCTCCGGTTTCCCCCCACTTCTAAAGACCCCTACGAGTGAACGAATTATAGAAATAAAATTGAACCATATGTTAGTCCCAAAATGACCTAGTCTCTCTCTCTTACACATATGATCACAGAAGTTGTATATTATCATATGGATATTTGTCACATATAATCACAGAAGTTGTATATTATCATATGGATATTTAGATATTATTTCGTGATTTATTCTGTATATTTCTAGTTGATGTAGTGTTAGATATTATTTCGGGATTTAGTTTGTATATTTCTAGCTGATGAAGTGTTATTATACTGTGATTTATTTTGTATATTTCTGGCTGATGAAGTGATATTATATTGTGATTTATTTTGTATATTTCTAGCTGATGAAGTGTTATTATATAAATTTGGTAACGAAATAAAGAGAATGAAGTTTGATACGTCTAATAATAAGGTGTGGCGTATGTCATATATAAATGAAGATTTTAAGTAAGTATTTAACAAATAAACAGGAAAACCTAATATGGAACACGATTACTATTTTAATTAAAACGACGTTTGGTTGACGGTTCTCTCAACATTATCTATCAAATAAACACAAAAACATAATAATATGAAGCACGATTACGATTTGTTTTTGGGTTCACTCAACGTTATCTATGAAGCAAATGATTTATTTCTGTTCCATTTAGCAACTGACACACCTAATAAACAATAAAACATAATATTCAACACAATAATATTTTCATTTGCTTGATAACGTTAAGCGAACCCTCACCCTCAACGAAACAGGGGATCACGTGGATAAGTGGGTAAGACGCTGGCTCGCTAGTCTGGAGGTCGGGTGTTCGATCCCTGCATTGGCCGAGAAAGTTCATCCAGATTTTCCGCCGTGGTTTCCCCTTGTCAGTGATGCAGGATGGAGGGCCTGACAAGGACAGCTGTCTAGTCGTTCGGGTGGGACGAAAAACCGAGGTCCCGTGTACACATTGGCATGCATGTAAAAGATCCCTTGGCAGTTGGAATTTGATATAAGAGTAGGTCGTAGCGCTGCTGCCTGGGCAAAATTTCCCTTGTAGCACACTGTATGGCGTATGCCCATCTTCATTAGCCCAGGTTAGGAGCAGAACAGTAGGACGTAAGACCTCATTTCATTTCAATATATTACGCAATGTCTTAAGCTTGAGACCATTAAACAACTTATAATACAGATACTCGCACATGCTTTGCAATGAAATACGTCACACATTTCATTTCATTTCATTTCCTCAACGAAACATTGTTTTAATTAAAATAGTAATTGTGTTCTATATTATGTTTTTGTGTTTATTACGTGTGTCAATTGCTAAATGTCGCTCAAAGAAGATGAGTATTTATCGTGCTGGTTGAACGTATACATACGTCGTGTAATAATGATTGTAGTTTAACCTGACTAGATGTCATCCACAAGATAACAAGCACCTTTGCCAGACATGTATTGAAAACATTATTAAAAACACTGAAAAAAGACAAATCTTGTCAGGCAATGATATAATAATCCTAGTTTTACCTGAAAAAAATGTCAGACAATACTGAATTAGTAAATGACATTTAGATGTTTGCGCTTGACATGTATTATAAATCATGAGAGATTTTGCCGGAATTTGTGCTTGACACTGTCTGTGCCTGGAGCCTAATTTGTGCTTGACATTGTCTGTGCCTGGAATCTAATTTGTGCTTGACACTGTCTGTGCCTGGAGCCTAATTTGTGCTTGACATTGTCTGTGCCTGGAATCTAATTTGTGCTTGACATTGTCTGTAACTAGAGCATAATTCCCAGGTGTGCATACAGCTTCGGAAACCCAGCAGCTCACACAAATATTCGAATAGGATTATTGAAATTCAATGCTGCGACTATTCCCAGTCTCCCTTGCGTATTGTGTGTCTGTATAACATGGGAATGATCAACTGACAACGTAGTTTTGGTGACGTCCTAGGGAGGGGTCTGGTAAGAAGAGAACAACAGTTACAGATAAGTGTATAGTTTATGATAATCTGTTTAATTGTTTTCAGAATATGTCCATCGTATCCTAACATACATATAGTACCAACTTCTGTATCGGATGACGATCTACATAGTGTAGCTAGTTTCCGGTCAATGAGACGATTTCCATCAGTCGTCTGGAGGTAAATATTATTATATTGACGGGAGAATATTAATATACTGCTAATAATAGTATACACAGTTTTCTATGCCATCTGAATATCCTGGATTGCCAACAGGAACTCGCTTCTTTTGAGGAGTTAGGTTGCCAAATGGTTAATGCGTGTGCGTTTGATGTTAAGGTCTGTCATTGAGTCATGTAACATGGTTTCGATTCCCCGCTTGTATGTGACAAGGAGTAGGGTTGCTTGTCCAACCTCTTGGGTTTTCTCCAGGTCCCATGGTTACCTTTCACTGCTAAAGACCCCTACGCGCTAGCAGATTATTGAAATGTGAAATGAAATTGAATCATATGTTAGTCCTGAAATGACCTAGTTTGTGTCAAGTGGAATTAAAACAGCACCTCTCTCTCTCTCTCTCTCTCTCTCTCTCTCTCCCTCTCCCTCTCTCCCCCTCTCTCTCTCTCTTGTAAAGTTATAGTGGTATTAGGAAATCCATTCATACTATTTTAAAAGTTGTTATGCTTACATGAACTGACAATTGAGTTTTTGCTTTAAAGACAAGTTGTTTAAAATTGATTGTTTCTGTTTATTAACTAGGAGTCAGAAGAATGGTGCTGTAATTGTCCGATGTAGCCAGCCTGAGTTAGGATGGTTAGGCTGGAGAAATACAGAAGATGAAAATCTATTATCAGCTATACCTCTAGCTTGTTCACAAGATCCTGGTACGGAGAATAAACCTGAATCAGGACAGACAACTCCAGATCAAAACGGTAATATGAAACAAATTTTATTTTTTTCAACAATTAGCAAAGATAGTGTTGAACCAGGAACTCATTCCATACCCTTGGTAATATTCCTTTTGGTTCTTGGGACCATGCTCTTAAATAAAAGGAGGCACAGTGGCTAAGTGGGTAAGATGCTGACTCGCTAGGCTGGAGGTCACGTGTTTGATTCCTACAGTGTGGAAGGTCTAGGGTAAGATGCTGGCTCGCTAGCCTGGAGGTCATGTGTTTGATTCCTACAGTGTGGAAGGTCTAGGGTAAGATGCTGGCTCGCTAACCTGGAGGTCATGACAGTGGCTAAGTGCGTAAGACGCTGGCTCGCTAGCCTGGAGGTCGGGTGTTTGATTCCTACATTGGCCGAGAAAGTTCATCAGGATTTTCCGGAGTGGTTTCCCCTTGTCAGTGGTGCAGGAAGGCGGGCCCAACGAAAAGCCTAGGTCCCGCATATACGTTGGCTTGCATGTAAAAGATCCTCTGGCAGTTGGAATCCGATATAAGAGTAGGCGATAGTGCCACTGCCTGGCCAAAATTTCCCTCATAGCACACTGTATGTCGTATGCCCGTCTTCATTAGCCCAGTAACCGCAGAACAGTAGGATGTTAAATCCTATTTCATTTCATTTCTTAAATAAAGATCACATAAAGCTCTGTCAATTCAAGTACAGTCAACATGAAACATGGCAGACTTGTTCTTTGGACATAAATGACAAGGAGTAGGGTCGCCTGTCCAACCTCGTCGGTTTTCTCCGGGCCCTCTGGTTTCCTCCTACTGCTAAAGACACCTATGCGCAAGCAAATTATTGAAATAAAATTAAACCATGTGTTAGTCCTGAAATGACCTAGTTTGTGTCGAGTGGACGATAAACCCCATCTCTCTCTCTCTCTCTCTCTCTCTCTCTCTCTCTCTCTGTTCTTTGGACAGTTGTGCATCAATTGACAAATTTCGATTTTTGAAAGGCGCAGAAGACGTCATAGCAGTTTCATCGTTAGTATAGAAGGGAAAGCGGGGATTCATATTACATATATCCTGGTTATCATCCCATGGTTGTACGACTAGTAGGGTAGCTTCTCCAACCATTTTCCCTTTACACATTCTATTTATTGAAATTTAAATATACCCCATTTGTTACAGTCCAAAATGGGGGGGTTGGATGGCTGAATGGTTAGCACGTGCGTGCTGTATTATAAAGTCTGTCATTGAGTCAACTGGCGTGGTTTCAAATCCCCGGTTGTACGTGACAAGGAGAGATGGCACGTGAAAATTTCCAATGAGAATAATTCCACAAGAAATAGATTATATTTTGATTGAATTTTGGAGCGTGTATGATTATATTTTGAATATGGGTTATGTTTTTAAAAAAATTATGCAAACTATAAATATTTATATTGGAATACCGTAAGTAGTTTTAGACGATAGCAAAAGTTTTTGACCGTACGACCTACGAGTACGAGTGCTATTATTTAACAGACAATGTTTATTATCATTTACGTAACCAGGAATGACACCTTACATGCAGTTATTGATCTTCAGAACCATTTTCCATATACAAAAAACTAATAACTCTCCTTAATATAATAAATTTCTTTTCTTATCGAAACTGGGAGAGCTTTTTTAGGGGAGCGATTTTTTCAACATGTTCATTAAGGGGAGCTTTTTTCGGCTCTCCTCTAAAATACAAAAAACGACTGATTCTGGTTCTTAGGCACCATCTGAGATGTTTTTGAATGATTGACGTAATGTTGGTATTAATTGTATTTTTTGTAGGTGAAGTAGCTGTACCTATTGTAAGTCAGAAGAAGATGTTACTCATAGACTGTAGATCATATGGTGCAGCTTTTGCTAATAGAGCTAAAGGTGGAGGATGTGAAAGTGCAGGTACAGAATTTAAAATACACTTTTTAACCAACATAACAAATTGTTTCATGTCTGAGTATGTTGCATGGGTTGGGTGGCGGTGTTAGATCCTATGGTCAGTCCGTTGCGTGGATTCACGGCCACCTTAACAAGCTCCCGATGTGAGTTGCATCTGAGAGCTCCCGGTTGAGTGCCCGTCTTGAGAGGAGTCATGTGGCATTGTATCGATACCCAATGGTGCCTCCTTTCCAGCCTCGTTGGTTTTCTCTGGGTCCTCTGGTTTCCTACAACAGCTAAAGACCCCTATGCTCAATCGAAATATTGAAATAAAATTTGATCCGTATGTTGGTTCTGAAATGACCTAGTTTGTGTCAAGTGGATTCCAAACTTCATCTCTCTATCAAAACAAGAATGTCCCTGGTTTGAATTTCAGTAATTTTTCATGCAATCATGCCTACGACGTGGCTGACAAGGGAAATGTGCCTAGTCCTTCAGATAGGACGATAAATCGTGGTCCACCAATGGAAATATTAACATGCACATAAAAGAGCCCTTGACAGTTGGAAATTAAAGCATAGAAATGAGATTTTCCATATGTTAGTCTCAACATGATGGAAGTATTGTTTTGGTGACATTACCCCATTTGAGTTCGTTCCTAATGCCACCTATGTAAATATTAGTGTTCTGGCCTGTAATCTTGAATTTATTCGGCATGGTTCCCCCTCTCAGTGGAACAAAGTATAATCAATCAGTGGTCCTGTGTAAAAGATCCCTTGACAGTTGGAATTCGATATAAGAGTAGACCATAGTGCCGCTGCCCGGGCAAAATTTTCCTCATAGCACACTGTATGGCGTATGCCCGTCTTTATTAGCCCAGTATAGGAGCAGAACAGTAGGACATTAAACCCCATTATATTTTATCTTATTTATTGTAATCCATGTCTATATTTTTCAGATTATTATCCATGTTGTGAGATCCAGTTTATGAATCTAGCTAACATCCATACTATTAGAAAAAGTTTTATAGCTTTAAGAACATTGACCAGTACATTTACAGAACAGGCCAAGTAAGTTTAAACACACAGTTTTTTATTAAGGACCAAAAAGTCTGTATTTTCCCAGGGGATTGGATGGCTGAATGGTTAAAGATACATTATGGGAGATTCGATAAAGAGCTGGCAGTTCTCATATAAAAGTTTAAAACTAGATAATGTAAAGGTAATTTGCTGAAAATCATGAATGAAGTTCAGCAGCAAATCGGATCCTATTCCAGTAAATGTCGCAGGCTAGCAATGACAACCAGAGTTGATTATGGTCTGAATAAGTCAATTAATAATTTTGATAACATTTCAGGCCTTAAGAAAGACGTGGAATAAGCAGATTTAGCTCAGGCATAATGTATGTTTAACACGTGCACGTGGCGTGGCTTCGATTCCCTGTTTGTCATGGGTTTTCTCAGGTTCCTCACACTGCTAAAGACCCATATGCGTGAATGAATTATTAAAATAAAATTGAACCATGTGTTATTCACAAAATGACCCCATTTCCTTCTCTCACTGTAGTTTCCAAGTAGGGATGCGGGCGTTGAGTGGTCTAGTGCATGCGTTGTTGATCATAAGCTCTGTCAATGAATCAAATGGTTTTGTTAAGATCCCCATTTTGTACCTGACAAGGAGTAGGGTGGCCAGTCCAACTTCGTGGATTTTCTCTCGCGTCCAGGGGGGTTGGATGGCTGAATGGTTAGCGTGCGCGCGCTGTATCATAAAGTCTGTCATTGAGTCGACTGGCGTGGTTTCGAATCCCTGGTTGTACGTGGCAAGGAGTAGGGTCGCCTGTCCAACCTCGTGGGTTTTCTCCGGTTTCCTCCCACTGCTAAAGACCCCTACACGCAAGCGAATTATGTAAATAAAAATAAACCATATGTTAGTCCCGAAATGACCTAGTTTGTGTCGAGTGGACGTTAAACCCCATCTCTCTCTCTCTCTCTTGATTCCTCCCACTTCTTCGAAGTATTGAAATAAGATGGAACCCTAGTACTCTGTGTCGATTGGACACTACACACCCTCTCTCTACCCCCCGCCCCCCTCATCTCCCGCTCATTAAATAACATAAGACATTCTCTGACAAATAATAAAGTATCTTTAAAATGTTTTGTTTTATTGTAGTTGGTTATCAAGTTTAGAGAATACGAAATGGTTACATTATATAGGAGCTATTCTAAGAGCAGCTAATTTAGTTGTATCAGCTGTAGATCAAGAAGCTCGACCAGTATTAGTACATTGTTCTGATGGTTGGGATAGAACACCACAGATTGTTGCTCTAGCTCAACTCTTACTAGATCCTTACTATAGAAAAATTGAGGTAAATATGCATTTCATTCAACTCATTACAATCTTTTAATTTTCGACCCAGTGTTTCTTGTTCTTCCAGTAATCAACTGAATCCAACGGAAACAGGGAGTAACTTACCGAAACAAAATTCAGTAGATACCTGATAGAACTTGCGTAATCTCTCTCGATTACAATTGTCGTCAAGAATGCTAGAGTTGCTCACCGTGACGTTTCGGTGTCATGGAGTTGTTCTTGTGATTATTCTTTTTGGGGAAACAGTCATCGAAAAAAGCATAACTGTGAAAGTTGTCACTTCTAGCTATAAAATATATGTGAATTCTGCTGTAGAAGCTGATTATTTGTAACAGCCATCAACTGAATACACAAACCAACCCAATAGGGGTGTATATCACTTATGAGTGGTCATGGCTTTAGCATCTTCGTGACTAACAATCTGATTAAAATACAGATTTATATTTCGTTTCGTTTTTTTTATACTTTCGATGATCTACACTGCATGAAGATCTGATCGGTTATAGTGGAAGGTTGCGACAGAGGTCATACGAGCGGCTTTTGACCTTATGAAGTCAGACATTTGATTAACCAATCAGCGTTGATGTTTCTAGTGGGTTACCCACAGTTCCGTGCATCTCACCGTAATAGATCGTTTCATTAGCTTATCCCTCACATCAACCAGAACGCCGGTAATATAACAACTCTTCCGGATCCTAGTGTAGTAAAGACAAGTAACACAATGTTTTGAACTATAAAAAACAAAATGAAATAGGATCTGTGTTTTATTATACGCCCACATGGAAATGTGGTCGTATATTGCCGTCGCCCCCGTCCGTCGGTCCGCCCGTCCGTCCGTCCATCGTCCACAATTTCTTGTGAACACTCTACAGACTACATTTATCATCTGATTTTTTTAAATTGATATATGTTGTTTGCATTAGTGAGATGAAGAAGCCTATTTAATTTCAATAACTACCATTAATTTCTTGTGGAGTTATGGCCCTTGTTTCACTTTGTTGCACCTTGTGAACGCTCTAACGACAAAAGTTATTAACCGATCTGTATTAAATTTATATGCATCATTTAAATTAGTAAAAAAAAGAAGCCTATTAAATTTCAGTAATTTCCGTTAATTACATCTAAAGTTATGGCCCTTGTTTCACTTTGTTGAATCTTGTGAACGCTCTAATGACAACAGTTACCATCCGATCTGTTTGAAATTGATATGCATCATTTAAATTAGTGAATGGAAGAAGCCTATTGAATTCCAGCAATTTCCATTAATTACGCCGTGAGTTATGGCCCTTGTTTCACTTTGTTGTACCTTGTGAATGCTGTAATGGCAAAAGTTATTATCCGATCTGTATGAAATTTATATGCATCATTTAAATTAGTAAAACAAAGAAGCCTATTGAATTTCAGCAATTTCCGTTAATTACATCTAGAGTTATGGCCCTTGTTTCACTTTGTTGAATCTTGTGAACGCTCTAATGACAACAGTTATCATCCGATCTGTTTGAAATTGATATCCGGCATTTAAATTAGTGCAACGAAGAAGCCTATTAAATTTCAGCAATTTCCATTAATTACACTGTGAGTTATGGCCCTTGTTTCACTTTGTTGTACCTTGTGAATGCTCTAACGACAAAAGTTATTATCCGATCTGTATGTAATTTATATGTATTGTTTAAATTAGTAAAAGGAACAAGCCTATTGAGTTTCAGCAAATTTCTGTTAATTACATCTAGAGTTATGGCCCTTGTTTAACTTTGTTGAATCTTGAGAACACTTGAACAACAAAAGTTATCACCTAATCTGTATGAAATTCATATGCATCATTTGAATTAGTAAAATGAAGACGCCTATTGAATGTCAGCAATTTCCGTCAATTACTTTTAGAGTTATGGCCCTTGTTTTACTTTGTTGAACCTTGTGAACGTTTGAACGACAAAAGTTATCATCCGATCTGTATGAAATTTATATGCATTATTTGAATTAGTAAAACGAAAAAGCCTGTTGAATTTCAACAATTTCTGTAGATTACTTCCAGAGTTACGACCCTTGTTTTAGTTTTTAGAACCTTGAACCCTCAAGCGACGAAAATTATAATGTCATCTGTATGAAATTGTCTATTAAATTCCCCTAATCACCTACAAAAGAATAATTATGCGACAACCCTTGTCGACTGCTCGGACGATTTAGCTGCTGTGGGCGTATGTTTTGTTGCCTGGCAACCTATCTTAATTGATATATAATTATATGTATACGTCATGTTTTCACAGGGTTTTCAAGTATTAGTTGAAAGAGAGTGGTTTGAATTTGGACATAAGTTTGCCGATCGTTGTGGACATTCGTTAGACAGTGAAGATGGTAATGAACGATCCCCCGTGTTTTTACAATGGCTAGATTGTGTATATCAAGTATATAAACAGTTTCCTTGTGCTTTCGAATTTAACGAAGCTTATCTGGTGAGTATTTCATCTAATTCTGTTGGTCACTTGCCGAACCTCATGGCTTTTCTCTGGGAGACTGAATTATTGAAATAAAAGTGTCCAATATGTTAGTCCCGAGATGAATTAGTTTGTTTTGAGTGGACGTTAAACCCCATTTCCATTCCCCAGAAATTGGTAGTGTACATAAAAGATCCCTTGACAAGTAGTGCACGTAAAAGATCCCTTGATAATTGGTAGTGTTCGTAAAAGATCCCTTCACATGTAGTGTACATAAAAGATCTCTTGACAATTGGTTGTGTACGTAAAAGATCCCTTGATAATTGGTATTGTTTGTAAAAGATCCCTTAACATGTAGTGTACGTAAAAGATCCCATGACACATAGTGTATGTAAAAGATCCCTTAGAATACGAATAAGAGTTGGTGGAAAGTAGATTGTAATGACAGGTCACATGGAAAGGTTATTTAGTGTGTCTTGAACCAGTGACTGGTCCCTACAGATCTCTATTGATGAATACAACCACCCCTTTCTGTGAACATTGCTATTATAGGTCCTTGGGTCGCACAGAAAGTTAAAGGAGTGTGTCACCCTCCCCCACAGTAGTCAAAACTTTACATGTACTTATTGCTAGTCTTAATCACCACCGGGTCTCACAGAAAGTTTATTTTATGAGAATTTGAAAATGAAAATGAAATGGGGTTTAACGTCCTACTGTTCTGCTCCGAACTGGGCTAATGAAGACAGGCATACGCCATACATTCTACTATGAGGGAAATTGTGCCTGGACAGCGGCACTACGGCCTACTCTTATATCGAATTTCAACTCTCAAGGGATCTTTTATGTGCACGCCAATGTGTACACGGGACCTTGGTTTCCATCCCATCCAAAGGACTAGACAGCTGTCCTTGTCAGGCCCTCTGTCTTGTATCACTGACAAGGGGGAACCATGCACGACATGGTGAAGAGATTGAGAAGACTTCATAACAATTTTAATTTTAATGAAATGTTGGTTTTTTTTTCAGGTCAAATTGGTCCATCATACTTATTCTAGATTGTTTGGTAATTTCTTATTTAACACCAATAGAGAAAGAGTTAAAGAAAATCTTTCTAAAAGAACAACTTCGGTGTGGACATTACTTCATCCTAGAAATACAAAATTCCATAATTTACTCTACAATAATAAAGAAAATTCGGAGTCTCAACAGGTGAAAATATAGATTTTATAATAATAAAAATAAAGACAACAGTTCTATGAATAACAATTACTGTATTTCTATTAAAGCTACGTTTCAACAATGATTCTCTTGTCGTTATCAAGCACAGTATTGTTGAAACGTAGCTTTAATAGAAATACAGTAATTGTTATCCATAGAACTCTTTATTTTAATGTGTTCAATTACTAAATGCCATCCAAACAGTATTTTATAATGTCTGTCAAATGTAGAGGATTGTTTCAAGGGCATTTAGTAATTGAACTGGAATATACAGGTGACATTTCTATGGAATACAATTACTGCTTATTACTGAGCTGTGTTTCCACTAGGCTTCTCTAGTCATTATCAAGCTATGATGAAATATTACAGGACAATATATATCTGTAGACAACAATACTTGGTTAATACTGACTGACCAACCAGAGATACCCTCCTAATTACCTTGAAGGGAATATTATTTTTAAAAGGCATTATGCAAGAGCTAAATCGACCTATTACAGGTCTTTCTTTAGGCCTTAAATGTTATATAAATTATTGGGGGGTTGGATGGCAGAATGGTTAGCATGTGCGTGCTGTATCATAAGGTCGTTCATTGAGTCAACTGGCATGGTTTCGATTCCCTAGTTGTACGTGAGAAAGAGTAGGGTCACCTATCCAACCTCATAGGTTTTCTCCAAGTCCTCCGGTTTTCTCCCACTGCTAAAGACCACTACGCGCAAGCAAATTATTGAAATAAAATTGAACTCTATGTTAGCCCTGAAATGACCTAGTTTGTGTTGCGTGGACTTTAACCCCATCCCACTCTCTCTCTCTGCCCCACCCCCCCTTGCCGACTTTACCATATTTGGTATTCACATTTATTTGTTATCTGATTATTTATTTACAGATTCTGTATCCAGATTTTAGTATGAACAACTTATCGTTATGGCGATCGGTCTATTTATCCAATAGTTCTCTTTCTACTAATACGACCGAAGATATCTCTAACCCGCTAGAGACAGGGGAAATAACTCCAGATATTGAATCCATGTGCTTACAGAAAACCCGATCATGTGAAAACCTGGCTAAATTACAAGACCACGCTCCGTTAGTTACGCGGAGATTGAGTGATCCCAATATCCTCCACGGCTCCCAGGAACAAATCGTCGCAGCTTGTAAGGACCTTGATTCTAGTCCAAAACATGTGGAAAATGAAAGTAGCTGTGTTAATGATCAAGCTATTATTAGTAACGGAGTTGTTACGAATGGTGTTAATGGTATCGATAGTGATAAGGAAAACTCTGACAGTGAAGAAAATACTGTCACAGTGTCAGATAGCAACGATAATATTGTAAATGAAATACAGGAAAATGGTGACGGGAAAGGGAAGGAAGTTGAAAAGGAGGCTCAAGATGAGATCGCAGACGAGGCTCAGGAGGAAGAGGAGGAGATCAAAGATGAGGGGGAGGGTGTAATAAACGAGGACGAGCCAGTTGACGAATTGTGTAGGAATACCACAAACTTTAACGGACATAGTAATCACCAACTGACTAACGGCCATGCAACCTTGAAGGAGATTCAAGCTAAAAATCTAGTTAACGGACACAGTGATTCTAGTTTACGAGACCGAAAACCTCTACAAAAATCTGTGGAAAGTTCAACTGATACGATTACGGGGGACGAATATTTCGAGAGAAAGTTAGACGATAATGTACCGAATGGTGTTACAAATGGTCTATCAAATGGCCACACTAACGGTTATAGTAATGGCCACGCGATGTACGATGAAATAGGAAAACTAGCCGATAGCCATCAGTATTTGATAAAAACAAACAGTTCACGGCCAATCTCTTCGATGAGTACAAGTACTAGTGATATAAGCGATTCCCATGTCGGTTCGTCTAAAAGTGAATGGGATTCGAAAGTAAGCGACCTTAAACTTTCAAGCCAGTGTTTTGGTTCGAATCGTCCTCCATATAAGTTAAATTGTTCTGCAGGATATCCGTACTCTAAGCCAAACATAAACAGTGCTAGTCCCTCCCCTTCTTCCTCTTCACCGTATCCGACACCATTTTATTCTCGTACCCCGAACTCAACGTGTCCTCCAACTCCGGAGATTCAATCCAAGGTATGTATAATAATCTAAATTAGTTATATAAAGATACATTATGGGAGATCAGATAAAGAGCTGGCAGTTCTTACTATAAATTATAGTTAAAAACTAGATAATGTAAAGGCAATTTGCTGAAAATTTCAGTCAAATTGATGTACTCTGGACCAAGATTTTAGCGATTGTATTTTCGGCCTAGCCTCGATCATCATTACTAAAGTCGGTGCGATGAAAAACATAGTCTCGATTATCCATTTCATGATTTAATTACGAATGGAAGTCGAACAGCAAATCGCAACCTAATGCAATAAACATCGCAGCCTAGCTATGCCATCAGAGTTGATTATGGTTTGGATAAGTTAATTAATGTCTAATTAATAATCTAGATAACATTTCAGGCCTAAATAAAGAACTGCAATAGGCAGATTTAGCTCTTGAATAATCTATGTTTAAAGTCATTGGAATCTATATGTGGCTAGGGGTGTTAGGTGGTTTATTTCCCACTTGTACAGGAGAAGGAATAAGGTAGCCTGTCCAACCTCATTAATTATTGAAATAAAATTGAACCATATGTTAGTCCTGAAATGACCTAGTTTGTGTCAAGTGGACGTTAAATGCCATTTATCTCTCCCCGATATGTGGCTGATGACCTGAAGACAGCTCTCCTGACTTTGAAAATGTGAAAAATCATTATCCTGAAAAAGTTAGGGGGGGGGAGGGGTGTGGATGGCGGAATGGTTAGCACATGCGCGCTGTATCATACGGTCTGTCATTGAGTCAACCGGCTGGGTTTCGATTCCCCGGTTGTACGTGACAAGTACCAATTATTCTTTAGTTGATGATCCATTCACTTGATTTGATATTTGTTGTTTATTGCTTACAATGTCTGTGTAATTTGTATCATGTCCGCTGGTTTGTCTTGATGGTTTTCTTTGTGTGTAGCAGTCATTATTTTTTAAGGCGAGCGATCGCTCTTGAGCACCTGCTGCTCACCTGAATGTCGACCGAGGGGACTTTTTTTCCCCTCCCCTTAAAATTGAAAATTGCTCTCCTTTACAAAGTCATTGGGTGTTTATTATCTTTATGAAACCAGGAATGACCCCCTAACATGCAGTTATTGATCTTCAGAACCATTTCCCATACACACAACTAATCACTCTCCTTAATTTCTAAATCACTCTTCTTATCGAAACGGGGAGAGCTTTTTGAGGGGAGCGATTCTTTCAATTTGTTGATTGAGGTGAGCATTTTTTGGCTCTCCTCTGAAATACAAACAACAGCGACTGGTGTAGTGTTGTCCTCCTGTACTTATTATTAGAGAAGGACTGCTACAGTTGCTATTCCAAGTCATTCTTAAATCAATCGTTCATGTCAATGTGAGAATTTCCACCAAACATTTGATTTCTCCTTCGTCGGTCGAGTGTATGAAAACAGTTCCTGTTTTCTTGAGATATGCTTCACATATCAAACTCCTTTGAATGAACATGGTGGTTAGTCCCGCTGTAATAGGGGAAGAAAGGATTTATTGTTTATTAAGTATGAGCGTGATACCAAATCCTAAACTTTGAAGACAAAAAACGTAGCAAAATTTGACTAAAACTTCAATGCCTTGTCTTCAATGCATGGGGATAATAAATTTAATATAAGAGATAAGGTGGCTATGAAGACCTGGTTATCCCGAATGTCAGTGATTAGTTTTGTTCATATTGAACTCTTCAGACTGATTGGACTCACGTGGCAGTCGTTTATATTTATACTATTCCGAAACCCTGGTGGGGTTTCCATGGTTACTAATTGGCGGGGTTACCGGGGTTAGCCCCTTGGCGGGGTTTGCGAATTTGTTACCGGGGTCGGTAGCTCGCTTACCGGGGTTGTACAGAGGTTTGACAAATTGGCGGAGTTCCGAATTTGTCACCGGGGTCGCTAGCTCACTTACTATAATTTTGCTAACTAGGATGCCTTTGGTTGGTTTGTAACATTGTTACTTGTCATAACAATGAAGGGATAGTATATGGACATATAACACCCGTGAGAGGGGTATAAGGCTAAATATAAATCCAGAGTTGGAACACACGGGGGGAAGAGCATTGTAAAACAAAAATAAAAATGGTTGGAGTGCCCTTGTTTAGATTTGTCGTTGATTCCATACGTTGAGAGATATGTAGTATCAAACTGGTCCAGAGCCGATCTTGTTGATAAGAAGCGGCTTATTTGACATTGACACATTACCGAAGGTGAACAGGCCTACGTGTCCAGTTAATTCAACGGACAATCTCACATCGGTCCACAAAAGAGAGACACATACTAGTCGCCTCCTACTTCCGATTTCCAAGGCATTTTAGTCCAAACTTAGACTCTCATACAAATAAACCATTTGGTACTATTTCGTACCTATATTATATTAAACCCCTCGGGCGCCGTGTCGAATTACACAGTATTAATCGTTCTAAAACCTAACTACTTTATTGAATCAACGACAAATCTAAACTTGGGCACTCCAACCATTTATATTTTTGTTTCACGACAATAAATTTACCTTTGTTCAAGTCAAAATTGTTTGTTTTATTGTTTAAAAAGAAACTGGTAACAATACCAAATTAAATCTTAATCATTAAAAAACATTGATAAATTCTTTTATTATGAGACAGTTGTGTTATCTCATTAAAACACAGATCCTATTTCGTTTGGTTTCTTATACATGTAGTTCAAAATTTACTTGTCTTTACTACACTAGGATCTGAAAGAGTTGTTATATACAATGTAACCAGCATTCTGGTTGATGTGAGGGAGTAGCGTGCTGTGCACGGAACTATGAGTAAACCACTAGAAACATCAACAATGATTGATTAATCAATGTCTGACGTCATGTGACTCCTGACAGAACGAAATATAGATCTTTATATGAATCAGATTGCAAGTTATGTCATTCTATGAATGAATGGTGGGAAATAACACGGAAGATTTTCTTGTATTTTAGTCATGTGATTGGCAGATCAATCGTCAATTAAATGGTGTCGGACGTCATCTTGATTGTGACGGACTAACAACGTTTATTGACCCGATTCAACAGAGGATGCAACAAAAGGAAGCTGATTATAAGAAAGTTATAGAAGATTTACGAATGAAAGTTTGTTCGTTACAGAAACAATTATGTTGTAATGGTATCCAGAGACTGGATAATCGAGATGATTTGGTAAGTAAAAATCTCGTTACATGTAAATATTGACTACACTAAGTGATATATTAAACATACATTAGTTAAGAGTTTAATAAAGAATTCATCATTCTTGCTATAATAATTCAAAAATAGATGATAAAAAAAAAAGAAAATATTGAAAATTTTATTCAAATTACTTCATCCTGAGTCAAATTATCACTGTTTGTAGTTTTGACAAGATGTGTGCTATAGTGGTAACCAGGGTACTTGTATATTCGCGACTTAACCTCGCTTTCTCATTTTTAAATTAAAATTTTAAATGGCAAACTGTTCTAATCTAGTTAAAATCTTGGGTATCCGATGCCATCGAGAGTTGATTATGGTCTAATAATTTATATAACATTTCAGGCCTGAAGAAAAACCTACAATAGGCAGATTTAGCTCTTGCATACCCCCTTCTCTCGCAATCATGACAATTATGTATCCCATTCTCTCGCAGTCATGACAATTACATATCCCCTTCTCTCACAGTCATGACAATTGTGTACCCCCTGCCCCTACAGCCATGACAATTATAATACCTGTTTGTTTTCCTTCGTTTGTTGTAGATGGCATTACCTGAA
Organism: Patella vulgata; assembly: GCF_932274485.2. Lineage (NCBI taxonomy): Eukaryota > Metazoa > Mollusca > Gastropoda > Patellidae > Patella > Patella vulgata. The sequence continues at coordinate 3,907,383 of NC_065884.2, forward strand.
GATTATGATGGTGATCATTGTTCCCTAGGTAATATTAGTAATCCAGCATCAGATGTTAGTTGGGAGAATCTAGATTATAAAGAATCACCTATGATAATGTGGATACCGGATCATGCCGTTACACATTGCGCATGTTGTCAATCTCAGTTCTGGACAGCTAAACGAAAACATCATTGTAGGTAAGTCTTGTCAGATAGGTGAAATCGTACTGACAGATAATGCACAGCGGCTGGCAAGCATTATCTTTGGTTTTATTGGATGGTATTGGGCAGTGTTGGGTAGTATTGGGTTTTATTGGATAGTATTGGGTTCATCGGCCTATCCCATGCTTATATTTTAGATCTTTGTACCCTGGCTTGCTGTTGAATCACCAATGAATTAGACATATTTTCCAGGTGAACCACGATGGTTTCATGCTGGCTCAGATTTTCCAGCACGGTCCCCTCTTGTCAGTGGTGCAGGTCGGAGGGCCTGTTATGGAACAGTACTGGATGGTACAAAAAAAAACCCCGGAGGTCCTGTGATAGTTGGAATTCTAAATAAGAGTGGGCCGTAGCGCTGCTATGTGTCAAAATATCCCTGATGGCACACTGCAATCTGATTAAAATACAGATCTTTATTTCGTTTGTTTTTTTTATACTTTCAATGGCCTACACTACATGAAGATCTGACCAGTCATAGCGATAGGTCACGTCAGGGGTCGTACGAGCGACTTTTGACCCTATGATGTCAGACATTGATTAATCAATCAGCGTTGACGTTTCTAGTGGTTTATCCACAGTTCCGTGCATGGCACGTCAAGAAGTTGCAGTAACAGACCGTTTCATTGGCATATCCTTCACTTCAACTCTCTTTCCATTTTTTTTGTTTGAAAGTCAGGTGTATATTGGTAAAAGGAATGATTTATTATATATATATATATATATTTTCAGGTCATGTGGTAAAATTTATTGTGCTGATTGTTCCAATTATTTTGCACCAGTTCCACATCAACATCTAAAGGAATCCGTACGGGTGTGTCAATCATGTCATGATTTACTCCAACCCCAGTTCCCCGATATAATCGATGATCGACAGCCTCAGATGATTATAGAATAGTTTAATACATGGACATTGTCTTATTTCACAGCTCATTGTTAATTCCTACTCGTCGTGGGGGGTTGGGGCGGGATGGGGGGCGGGTTATAGTTATTTTTGATTACTTTGTGAATCTTATTTCCGTTACTAACAGTCAATTGAACGTTTAAGAGTGTCATAAATCTCCACATAATTAACGTCAGGAATTGATTTTCTAATTTGAAGAGAAATAAAGTTAGTAATATCTGAATTTAAAAGGGACTTGATTCGTATTCCCTTTAGAGAAACACAACACCCTTAGTTGTTCGGACCACGTCATTCGGCAGTATATCAATTTATAATGCTTTGTAGCGGTATGTTATAGTCTCTGATTGTCAAGCCCTTGTAAACGACGATATTGTAAATGTTAAATCTCGAAAAGAAAAATATCGGTCCAATTCCGGGGAGAATCTACAAAGATATGATGAATTCAAAATTAGATTGTAGCATGGATTAGTTCGTGAAAAATGGAAATGACGACCAGTGAGACTCTGATTTATAAAATCTACATTAAAGATACATTATGTAAGATTTAGATAAAGAGCTCACAGTTCTCACTATAATAGTTTAAAAATAGGTAATTAAAAATGAAAATGTTGAAAATTTCAATCAAATTAATTTATACTGGGTGAAGTTATCAGTCTTTAAAGTTTTCACAATATAGTCTCAATTGTCAAGTACCATTGGTACGATATTAAACAAAGTCTTGATTATTCATTTTATCGCTAAATTATTAAATGGCGATCATCTTTCAATCCATTGAAAATCTTGACCATCCAATGATCTAGAGAGTTGGTCATGGGCTTATCGTGTGAATAAATATCGAAATAATGATTTACATAACATTTCAGGCCTAAAGAAAGATCTGCATAGACAGATATAGCTCTTACATAATGTATGTTTAATAAATGACCATTTATCATTTTTGGAATACTTGAACGTAACTTACTGCCTAAACTTAAGATGTGTTAAATTTTGTGTTATTTGAGTTTTTATTGTCATTGGTCTATAAACCAATCCCAGAGTTCACAAAGCATTCTCAGACTTAAGAATTTACTAAACTTTCATTCACTGTTTATGAGAAATATCATTGATCCAGAAACGCAAAACTTTGCACATAGTTTCTTATTGATGTATTTGATACATTAAAACAACAGAAGTTTTCGTAAGGGCCATATTTTAGTTAACTTATGTCTGGATGCTTTGTCAACTCGGGGCCCGATCTCAGAGATTTTAGAACAAGTCTGGTTTATTATTATTTCATCTTTGCGTCAAATTAAAATTAGAAAATCAATTGTAAAAATATAAAACCATTTAAATATATTTAGATATCATAATTAGCATACAAATTTTGTAAAAAGCCGAACATGACTTTTTCTTGAAATGAAAACAATTGAGTCATTGGATCAGTTTTGAGAAGAAGGGAATATCGTATTCCAGCATATAAGAACCTGTGCTCCAGCCGAATCGCTGTGTAATAATTTGATACGTGCAGTTGTTAACTGTTATGTTAAGTTCCCACTATCACAATTGGTGCTATGATTAAAATCATGGTTTTAATCGCGGAGTAATGGTGGTGATCCTATCAGGTCTTATCATATATTTAGGTCAGTCTTAGTAATTGTATTGATGGTATCTGAACTTGGACTCAGAAGGGACGATCCTATGGTAACGCATCACACGATACTGGGAACCTAGCATTATTGTCCACCATGATGTGCGTTTTATTTCTCAGTAATTTCTGTTTGGAAAAACAAAAGATCACAAGGAGTTAAAAAATCAAACTGCTATAAGTCATTGAACGAGGCCCATAATTTTATATAATGATGAATCAAGGAGTATTGGTTTATTAGATTATAAACAGATACTATCAATATACATACAAGCGTCAAGTTAAAGTAAACACTGCCCAGGTCATTTTACCCAAGACAAGGACGGAGGGCCTGACAAGGACAGCTGTCTAGTCCTTCGGATGATACGAAAAACCAAGGTCCTGTGTATACATTGGAATGCACGTAAAAGATCCCTTGGCAGTTCGAATTCGATATAAGAGTAGGCGATAGTGCCGCTGCCCGGGCAAAATTTCCCTCATAGCACACTGTATGGCATATGCCTGTCTTCATTAGCCTAGCATAGGAGCAGAACATTTCATTTCATTTCTACAGAAATTATATTTGAAGCCTCGATTGCATTCTTTTTGATAAACTGAACAAATTTGGATTTTCTCTCGTTAGATGTCTCACCAAAGCTTAAAACACAACCATAAGATAAAATCAGATGATTGATTGATTATGTTCACGGTATATATTGTACCAGGAACTCGTTCCTAAGCACTACTCATCTTGTTCCTGTTGTTCTTAGGAACGACCCTCTGTTAAAAAAGCCTAAAGCTCCGCCAATTCCTTGATCTGACCCCACAATTCTAAGATTGCAGGGATGCCATCATACCTGGTTCCTGGTCCATATAGTACCCTCATACTTGTTTGTAAAAATAGGGGAGTGGATGACCGAATGGACATCTCCATATCTCTCTCTCTCTGTTTGTAAAAATGACAGACAGTATTTGCTTTAGCTTGACAAATTATTCATTTTAAAAGGTCGTTATTTAATTCTAGTATTTCTGGGGTTGAATATTTTTATTGGGTCATTTTTTGTTAAATGTGTGGAGTCTTATGTTCGTTGGTTTTTTGGTAACCGATTTATTTGTCTAAATTTGGAAGGAAAATTAAATGTATAGTATATTATTTATTTATATAATTTTTGTTTCTTGTCCGTTACCATGGAAACTATTTTATGATCCAAACAGAATGAATTTAATTTGTTGTTTTATATATTTATTTAACTGTGATGAGAGGGACAGGATGAGAAAGAATCATCTTCAAACTTTCTTGTTGATTTGTTTCTTCTATATCATCTTCACAAGCCAGGATACAGACATTTTTCTTTGGACAGTTATTGTATTTGTTAGCATTCCCTTTGAACGATTGAAACACCGATCAGGATCTAATTTTCGATCGTTTGATCAAACTCCTCAATGTTTGCTTCAAGCACTTGATGTTGGCCATCCATTATGCCTCCATCAGACCGGGGTGGCGTCATTACTGCACTGTTGCGACCATACGGCGACTAGAAAATGTACAAGGTCGTCGCCAAACGTGAACAGAACACAAGAAAATGGCCCCCAAAATTACCTACTAGAAAAAATTGTGTTCTTACTGCGACCTGTGCGATAATACCATGTTCTCATGACGTGCCCGTCACAAGAATACTATGAGACATAAAACTGTTATAGCACATAAACCAACATGTCATCAGAATTTTTGTAGCGCTATGAGCATATACTTAGTGTATGGAGTTTAGCGCGTTAAAAGTGCACTATTTATTTATTATTTATTATTCTATTGAGATGTATTGGCTTGGCATGGTCGGCATAGGAGAGTAATGCATAAATGCAGTATGAACCCCATTAGATCGCCCTAGGTGCACTGGTAGCCCTATGAGTATGTGGTGTAATTGCACAACAGTGGTCAAGTCATCGTAACATCGCTTTGACAACGCCATAAGGACTACGATTGGTGGGGTTGTGACAGACATGTGAGGGTCGTGGTGAAGGTGCCATGAAGTCGCTGTTGCAAATGTTACAACAGTGGTCAAATCATCGTAACATCGCTTTGACAACGCCATAAGGACTCCGATTGGTTGGTGGGGTTGTGACAGACAAGTGAGGGTCGTGGTGAAGGCGCCATGAAGTCACTGTTGCAAATATTACAATTTTCGCAGCGTCTTTGCCATCTGTGTACTGCGCGTGTATTACATTCATAGAGATGTTACCACACTTGTCTCTTTACCCTTTCCCCACCCCACAGCCTTCCAGGTCAGATCGCAAAATCTTGGCGTTTGTTGTGAACATGACTCAGCGATCATTGGCGACCATGGAGACTGCTTCACGATATCTGGCATTTCCACCATGCTTATGGCGATCTTGACCATTTTCCTTCGCCGTAGCAGCGCAGTAAGGATGCCACCCCGGTCTGACAGGAGTATTACTCAACGGAGTGTTTTAGTGCTGAAACAATGTCTGTGTTCTGGTGGGTGAAGATGACTTTACTTTTTGATGATTTGGTGAAATGATTGAAGAACTTAATGTTTGCTTGAAAACCCTTGATGTGGGCCATTGCCAACATTTAACTAAAGCCATGTATTGTCTGTGTTCTGGTGTGTGAAGATGAATCTATATTATATGATGTATATATTTGTAACAGTCACAAAACGACTGTCATGATTGTAATATTTTGTTTTAACAGATGCAATTACTCACATGTTAAAAGGTCATGACCTCTTGATTTGAGTGAAAAATGAAATTATTGATTTGGTCATTTTGTTGAACGGGATGAAGCCAGTAACACCAAAATATTTCTTAATAAAGTACTTTTGATTGTGTATGGTCTTTATCTCTATGGCGATACTCGATTGTGTATGGTCTTTATCCCTATGACGATATTCGATTGTGTATGGTCTTTATCTCTATGGCGATACTCAATTGTGTATGTATGGTCTTTATCTCTGTGGCGATACTGGATTGTGTATGGTCTTTATCTCTGTGGCGATACTTGATTGTGTATGGTCTTTGTCTCTATGGCGATACTTGATTGTGTATGGTCTTTGCCTCTATGGCGATACTCAATTGAATGTCCTGGAATAGTGACAATCAGTAAATTTCAGGCTACGGCACATAAAATAACTCGACCAATCACAAGAGCTGAAACATGTTTGCTGTGTTTTATTAGGCAACGATTCTACTCGATCCACCTCCGTTGTGCGGACCAAAAGAATTCTATGTCACTTGATTGTAATTCTGTCAGTGTTCTGGCCTAACAATCGAGCTTCCCCCATATTTAACTTTTACTCTAGCATGTCAAAGCTTTTTGAAGTCAAAATCAAAACCAAAATTGATAAACTGACTGTTTTGTATCGGCTATCGTTTCGATCCTTAGCATTGGTTTTCTCTGGATCCTCCCACAGCTAACAACCCCTAACAAACCCTACTCGCAAGGCCAAGTTTCCTCCCACAGCTAACAACCCCTACTCGCAAGGCCAAGTATTGAAATAAATCCGACATGGGTCTGTCAAGGACAGCTGCCTAATCATTCAGATGGGTCTTAAAACCGAGATCCTGTTTATACATTGGCGTGCACGTACAAGATCCCTTGGCAGTTGGAATTTGATACAAGAGTTTGCCATAGTGTCGCTGCCCTGGCAAAATTAGCCCAGTCGGAGCAGAACAGTAGGACGTTAAACCCCATTTCATTTTGAAATAAAATTGTACTATGTTAGTCCCGAAATGACCAAGTTTGTGTCAAGTGGACGTTAAACCCCTCTGCCTAATCACAAATCAACATATTACATCAGATCAACCTAAGCTTTATTTTGACTAAAATCAAAGAGGTCTGGACCCTTATAGCAACATGAAAGTGTAATATATCTCTGTGTATATATATCTGTATATGTGGAATGAAGATACTGATAAAATATCCAATGTTTAATTTAACTGTGATCTTTTACTTTGTATTACTTGCCTTTCCTAAATACTTTAAAAATAAACTTGTCTGTCCTATCTATTAATATGTACCAAGCGAATACTTTAAAAATATATTTGTCTGTCCTATCTATTAATATGTAAGAAGCGAATATTTTAAAAATAAATTTGTCTGTCCTATCTATTAACATGTACCAAGCGAATATTTTAAAAATAAATTTGTCTGTCCTATCTATTAACATGTACCAAGCGAATATTTTAAAAATAAACTTGTCTGTCCTATCTATAAACTTGTACGAAGTGAATATTTTAAAAGATGTTAGCAGTGTACTTGGGTAATATACTAATTGAAAACTTAATGATAATCAACTTTGGGCATACTTAACTTAAAAAAGGAAAAATAATAAACTTGGGAGTACTTAAAGATACATTATGTAAGATTTAGATAAAGAGCTGGCCATTCTTACTATAATAGCTCAAAAATAGATAATGCAAAATGAATATATTGAAAATTTCATTCAAATTGCTCTATTGCGAGCGAAGATATTAGCTCTTGAAGGTTTGACAAGATGTGTGCATTAATTCCAACCACTGCACTGGTTGTTCGAAGCTTAGCCTCACTTCACCATTTTTAGATTAAATCAAAATATGGCTGAACCATTCTAATCTACTTAATATCGGAGATATCCGATGTCATCGAGAGTTGATTATGGTCTTGTCATGTTAATTAAAATCTATTTAATAGTTTATATAACATTTCAGGCCTTAAGAAAGATATGAACTCTTTCATAATGTATGCTTAACTTAGAAATAATAAACTGACAACTTAGAAATAAAAATATTAAGGTATATTTAAATAAATACTTAGAAATAAACTTAATATGAAATACTAGGATAATGACCTTTTAACTAAGATAAAATTCAAATTTTAGTAATTTGATTGGATAATATTAGATTGATTTTAGTGCTTAGCCAATCAAAATTGAAGTATCTACTAAAATTGGATTTTATCTTTAGTTAAGATTACCAGAAACAGGGCCCAGTGGTTTATCCAACAGGTGGGTGGAGATATATTATGTCAGTGATGAGGAATGAATGATACCAAGATCGTTGACCAGTTAATAGCCATGTTTTTACATCTACAGACCAACAAATATATGAAGAGCCCCGGGGAAGAACGATCTAAGTCACTTTTTTAACGAACCCCAGTTAATTGCGCCACCTGGTAGCAAATTGTATAAGCTTTCTGTGGAGTGGGTTTTTTAATGTGGTTGATTATCCAGTATCTTTGGCCAAGTCAAGTAAGATTTGCGCCTCTTTCCGCAATAATGCGCTTAGAAACACTTCACGTGTAATGAAGCGCTATATAAATCGAACAATAATAATAATAATAATAATAATTCCCATAATTCTTGCATTAATATAAACAAACATGAATCGTGACGATGAATTAGGATTAATTTAAAAAACATAGATACGGCCCATGAAGAGATAAATTTTACAATAAAAAAAATAAGAGTGTTCGATATTGAACTGGCAATGCAATCAAATGGATTTTTTTTAATGGCATTCTTAAATTAATTTTATGGGTGTCAACATCTTGTTTTAGGACTAGTTACCTACCTTAGACTTTGTCTATGATTATGTAAAAGATCGGATAACCTAGCCGATGACCTATTATTCTCAAATGTTGACAACGCATCCAGACTAGTATTCGTAGAATATTTTCCTGGATGATAGAGTTTACTCAATTTTAGGAAATTCTGGCTTGGATTCAGCACAGTTAACAGAGTCAAAACCAATAACTGAATAGTGAATATGAAGTTGCCTCCCTTTAAATATTATCCGTGAAATCTTGTGAAATGCTTTAGACTTATACAATGTGATGGGGCTCATGGGTGTGTTTAATATATTCTAGAACATTCGGTACCACTTCTTAAGGTCTGTCACAGAGTCAAGTGGTGTGGTTCTGACTCCAAAGCTTCTATGTGACAAGGATTAAGTTCGCCTGCCTAATCTCTTGGGTTTACTCCCACTGCTAAAGAAATGAAATGAAATGAAATGAAATGGGGTTTAACGTCCTACTGTTCTGCTCCGAACTTGGCTAATGAAGACGGGCATACGCCATACAGTGTGCTATGAGGGAAATATTGCCCTAACAGCGGCACTATGACCTACTCTTATATCGAATTCCAACTGCCGAGGGATCTTTTACGTGCACGCCAATGTGTATATGGGACCTTGGTTTTGACACTTATGTGTGATGTAATATGGTTTCACAGGACAGTGTGATAATTTGCAATGTCAACAGTATATTAATAAATCTAAAACAGTGTCTGTCACCTGCGTCTGTAACAGAAAATCTCTTTAAAACATCACAGGGGTTGGATGGCCGAATGGTTCACATGTGCACGCTGCATCATAAGGTCTGTCATTGAGTCAACTGGGGTGGTTTCAATTCTCCGGTTGTACATGACAAGGAGTAGGGTCGCCTGTCCAACCTCATGGGTTTTCTCTCAGTCCTCCGGTTTCCTCCCACTGCTAAAGACCCCTATGCGCAAGCGAATTATTGAAATAAAATTGAACCACATGTTAGTCCCGAAATGCCCTAGTTTGTGTCGAGTGGACGTTAAACCCCATTTATCTCTCTCTCACAGAAGTCGCAAATATTTTACAATATGAACAAAAATGAGTTTTTCTGCCGATTACGTGATTTTTGTTCAAATCGTAAAAGACTTGCGAGTTTAGGCATATTTTGTTGTCGTATTTTATTCTTTAATGTTTGTGATAAAGCATGTCATCGTTGATGATTCTTCAATACTCAAAAAAAATAATTATGATTTGTTAAGATGTTTTTTCACAATCTTTAAGCACAGGCCCCTGTAACATGGAAAATATTTTCAAAAATAACATTAAAGTATGACTAAGTATAAAGTCTGTTACGTCCATGTTCGTAAGCGAGATTATCAAATAACTGGTCTGATTCTGATTTCTAACTCAGGGGCAAATAACTCAAACTTGTCTGAAACCGATTCTCTTTCAGTAGATATTATAATACCAAGGTGAGAAACGGGTTGGAATAAAATAATTAGGATCAAAGTTCACTATTTTAGATTCCATCAACCAGTGGCAATACTTACTAATTTTCACTAGGTAGACAAAAGAGTCTGTGATGACATCTTAAAATTATCCACGTGATCCTCTTTAAACGTGGACATAGACGTAATAGACTTTAGACTTAGTCATAGCTTGATATTATTTTTGAAATATTATTCCACGTTACAGGCGCCTTTGGCTTTAAGCACATCAATTCCTCCATAACTAAACATAAGAAAAATAAATAAATTGAAAAGTAGCTATAAATCATTTGTATTATTTCATTTAAATAGATGGTCGAATGACGGGTTAGCATTTTAATTTTAAAATTGAGTAAGACCTATAATTACTCCAGTTCTATTCCAGTAGTTGCTCTACTTTCTCACTCAGATTTTTTTTACAAATATGAGTTTTGATTTTGCTGATCGAGTGCAAATTAAATGAATTTTATTTCTTGAACAATGTGTTTATTTTCACTTTTGCTCCAGCATTATAAAAGGTTTCTCAATACTGGAACTGCATCATTAGAAATGATATGAAATGGGGTGTAAGATGGTAGTGTTCTGCTCCGACTGGGCAAATGATGACGGGCACTTTCAGACTGAAAACATCACAAAGATGCAGTCCACAACAGGTCGGATTTGTGTGATTTTTTACTTTCTAGGGAAAATCTCAGCCATTGTGGCTCAGTGGTTAACACCCAACCAGGAGGTTAGCGTCGGTCAAGAAACTTCTTCGTGATGGGGGGGGGGAGGGGTGATGGTCGAATGATTAGCACGTGCACGCTGCGTCATAAGGTCTGTTATTGAGTCAACTGGCGTGGATTTGATTCCCTGGTTGTAGTGACATGGAGTTGGGTCGCCTGTTCAACCTCTTGGGTTTTCTCCGGGTCCTCCGGTTTCCTTCTACTGCTAAAGAGCTAAATATTGAAATAAAATTGAACCATGTGTTAGTCCTGAAATGACCTTGTTTGTGTCGAGTGGATGTTAAACCCCATTTCTATCTCTCTGCTACATAGTTTTTTCTGTAGACTGATGAATAATTTTTGAAAAGTTAATTGAATTAAAAGTGAATATAATGTTTATTTTTTGATAAATAAAGATCATTTAATTTATCAATTAAAAAGCACAGATAAATTTTTGATTTGTAAATGAGGTGGGTGAGATAGTAATATATTAGACCTGTAATGTCAAGCCTTACACTGTAATATAAGTATATAGCTATATAGATAGATATAATATATTGTGATAATTTATAAACATTGGTTAGATAATGAAGTATTGGACCATGTTATGTTTTGTATAACGGATAAACTCACTTATTATGTATATTGTGATGTATAAATTCACTTTTAAATCCAAAGTCATGAATTTGTCATAACTTAATTACTCTATCTCATTAATATACAGATCTATATTTCGTTTCGTTTTTTATACTTTCGATGGCCTACACTACCTGAAGATCTGACCAGTTGTAGTTGATGGTCACGGCAGAGGTCATACAAGCTGCTTTTGACCTTATGACGTCAGACATTGATTAATCAATCGGCGTTAACGTTTCTAGTTGTTTAACCACAGTTTCGTGGACAACACGCCAAAAGCTCGCCGTAACAGACCGTGTCATTGGCTAACTCCTCACGTCATCCAGAACGCTTGTTATATAACAACTCTTCCAGATCCTTGTGTAGTAAAGACAAGTATAAACTATAAAACTATGAACTAAAAAAACAAAACGAAATAGCATCTGTGTTTAAATCAGATTGTAACTTACTCTAAATTATATATGAATATATATATATAACTATATGCGTATGTAAATATATATATATCTGGAACTCGCTATGCGGCTTACTGCTTTTCAACATATTGCAAAAAACGGACGATCAATTTATGAGATTGTAAAAACAAAAACAGTATTTAAAATTTTAATATTTAATGTAGCATGGAGTAGTGGTGTACTCAGGAATTCTGAGCATTCTTGAGATTTAGTATCGATTCCTTATAACAGATTGAATAACTTTGTAGTATAAATGCAGAGAAAATCCATGTCTTGGAACGTATAAAACACAACACAAGGTATGTCTTGGAACGTATAAAACAACACAAGGTATGTCAGGATATTACTACGTCTCAGTTATTTAAACATACATTATGGAAGATTCGATAACGAGTTGACAGTTCTCACTATAATAGTTGAAATCTAGATAATGTAAAGGCAATTTGCTGAAAATTTCATTTAAATTGATCTACTATGAACCAAGAACTAAGTGATTGAAATTTCAGCCTAGGTTTGATCATCATTACTAAAGTCAGTACGATAAACAGCATATAGTCTCGATTATCCATTTAATCGTTAAATCATGAAGGAAAGTTATGCAGTAAATCGGCTCATAATCAACTAAAGATCGCAGGCTAGCGCTGCCATCTAGAGTTGATAATGGTCTGGATAAGTTAATTAATGTCTAATTAATAATTTAGATAACATGTCAGGTCAGGCTTAAAGAAAGACCTGACCTACAATAGACAGATTTAGCTCTGTTTCCGTAACAGATGCAGGTCGTAAACTAAAAAAAAACCATACTTCTGTAAGAATAAATAACGATTTATTTGGGCGACGTTTTAAAGAATATTTTCTCATCGTTGTTCAGTTAATCAGTAATTGTTCTTTCATAGTTTATTTTATTCTGTCCGGTTATTAAAAGGATTATTTAATTTAATAAACATACATTATGCAAGAGATAAATCTGCCTATTGCAGATCTTTCTTTAGTCCTGAAATGTTATATAAACTATTAATTACACATTTATTAACTTATCCAGACCATAATCAACTCTTGATGTCATCGCTAGCCTGCAATATTTACTGGATTAGGATTCGATTTGCTGCTTAACTTTCATTCATGAAAATTCATTCGCTAAATTCTTGGTTCAGATTGGATCAATTTGAATGAAATTTTCAGCAAATTCCCTTACATTATCTAGTTTTTAACTATTATTGTGAGAACTGCCAGCTTTTTATCTATTCTCCCATAATGCATCTTTAATATTTAAATTTATACCAAGTGATTAAAACACAGATCGTATTGCATTTTGTTTTTTTATAGTTAAGTTTCGTTTGATTTGTCTTCACTACATTCAGATCTAAAAGAGTTTTTATAAATAAACCACGCTCTGTTTGATTAGCCAATCCAATGGTCTGTTTTATGAAGCTTTATGCCAGATTTGCATGGAATTATGGGAGACACATATTGAGAAGTAACAATAGTCTTATATTAATAGTTTATGTCGTACAAAGTTCACCCACTGATGTGACCCCCCAAAAGTAACCTTTACACACAAAGCAGTCAAATCTATATGGAGTGGAGGCCATCGATATATAAAAAATGAAACACGATTTAGATCGTTTTGTTAATCAAATTAGTATAAAAGTCAACACTTTCATTGATTTTTAGTAGAAAATAAAATTGAAAGTAGCCTAGGTGATTTGCATAAACATCTTATATATAACATGTATTTTAAATTTATTATTCTATCATCTTGATAACAATCTGATTAAAATACAGATCTATATTTCGTTTCTTTTTTTTAATACTTTCAATGGCTTACACTACATGAAGATCTGACAATTTGTAGCGATAGATGGCGTCAGAGGTCATATGAGCGGCTTTTGACCCTATGTATCATACATATGATTAACCAATCACCACACGCCTAAAGCTCGCTGCAACAGACCGTTTCATTGGCCAGCCCCTCACACCATCCAGAACACGTCAATGATAACAACTCTTCCAGATCCTAGTGTAGTAAAGAGAACTAAAACAAAATTTTGAACTATAAAAAACGAAACGAAATAGGATCTGTGTTTTAATCAGATTGATAGATTACATTCAGATTGATTAAAACAAAGGATTACAATTGCACTAAAACAAAGCCCTGTATAGCCTTGTTGTGATATGTAACACAAAGGATTACAATCATACTGAAACAAAGGATTGTAATCACGTTGAAACAAAGGACTGTAATCCTATTGAAATAAAGACCTGTTTATACTTGGTATATGTAACACAAAGGACTGCAAAACACTCTGAAATCAAGGATTGCAAACACTCTGAAACCAAGGATTGCAAACACTCTGAAACCAAGGATTGCAATCATACTAAAACAAAGACCTGTATATCCTTGTATAATCTATGATGTGATATATATTGGGTCCAGTTACCGAGTTACTTCGCCTCTGTCTACTTTGTAAACCTTTGTTTTATCGGTATATAATAGAAATATATTATAATAAATGGCAGTAATGTGAATATCTTGACTGAATATATTGTATTTCAAAAGAAATTCATATTGTATTAATATTAATAAATATTTGATGTATAGATATGGATATGGTCATATTGTATTAATATTAACAAATTGTTGATATATATGTCCATATTACATTATGTTAATTGGGATATATTATAAACATGAACATAAAATGCTGTAAAAGTGTAAATGCCATGAAAATAAAACGATAAAAGTAAATGTATATATAGATTTTGCAGTTTTGTTTTTATGAATGAGTCATGTAGGCTACCATGGTCTATTTTGCCAGTCCATGAGAAAATATCTGTAAATGTTACCGTTTTTTTTTATAGGCTTGAAATTTTGTACTCTCACTACCAAGTTTCCTCAGCTTTAAATTGGGTGAAATTGGGTTTAATGAGAGAGATAGGATTTAACCTCCACTCAAGATAAGCTAGGTCATTTCGGGAATAAAATATGGTTTAATTTTATTTCAATAATTCGCTTGCGCACAGTGGGAGGTAACCGGAGGACCTGGAGAAAACCCACGAGGTTGGACATGCGACCCAACTCCTTGTCACATACAACCGGGGAATTGAAACCACGCCAGCTGACACAATGACAGACCGTATGATATAATGTGCATGCGCTAACCATTCGGCCATCCACCCCCACCCACCCACATTTGTTAGACCACCTAGACCTCAGATACTGATGTCTTTAATAACTATGAAGGTGGAGATGCTTCACAAGGCTATAGCAAAGAACACACATATTGTACGGGTATCATTTCAAACTATCTTGTTTAATTTGACAAGAAAACCTCAGAGCCTGAACTCGTAAGATACTTTAATTGTTTTTGGGTTGGAAAAAGTTTTGTCTATAAATGCACTGACTGATATTACACTCCCACGCCCCTCAACCTGGACCTGTCCTGGCTTAGCTGTCTTTTGAGAGAGAGAGAGAGAGAGAGGTGGGGTTTAACCTCCACTCAATACAAACTAGGACATTTTGGGACTCACATATGGTACAATTTTAGCTTGCGTGTAGGGATCTTTAGCAGTTGGAGGAAACCAAAGGACCCAGAGAAAACCCATGAGGTTAGTGGGTGCAAGTAAAACTTCAAGTTGCTGCCTTTAGTACCGAGTCGAGTCAAATCCCACCGTCTTCAAAAAGCCCAAGTCCTATTCAAGTCACCAGTTCATAAATGTATCAGCTAATCATTTTTGCCTGTCTTGTTTACCAATGAGGCCATGGCAAAATACTTCTCACCTTTCACAATGCCACTTGACTAAGTCATGCTTTATCAAACTACCCGCAACCATCCAACCCCACGATTAGCGTTTTTGATGATTGACTACAAAATGCCTACTCATGAAAAATATGCTAGTTTAACAGCGTGCAAATTGACTGATTGGTCCCAGAGACATTTCTGTCAATTTTTTATCAAGCAGTCATGACTGGCATATACGGTCGACCTACTGGACACCTTCTCTATGGAGATCTTACGCCCCCGCCCACCTCTGATTATACTGTCATACATTTACATTTAATGCAAAAATACGTCTGAAAGATCTAGTCTTACAAACTTTGCAGAGAGAGAAATGGGGTTTAACGTCCTCTCGAAACAAACTAGGTCATTTCGGGACTAATATATGGTTTAATTTTATTTCAATAATTCGCTTGCGCGTAGGGGTCTTTAGCAGTGGGAGGAAACCGGAGGACCCGGAGAAAACCAACGAGGTTGGACAGGAGACCCTACTCCTTGTCACGTACAACCGGGGATTTGAAACCACGCCACTTGACACAATGACAGGCCTTATGATACAGCGCGCACATGCTAACCATTCAGCCATCCAACCCCCCACAAACTTTGCAATCAAATGAGAAGTGGTATCAGATGTTAGGGAAGAATAAGCATAACCTGTCCTGATCAACTTTTCAATAAGTTAAAGGCTCAATACCACTCTTGTTGTAACAGAATAATATGTCCCAATCTTTATTCTGGTCAACAAATTGTACTATTTTACAATATTCAAATTAATTGATGATACAAATTTCATCTTAACACACCTAATTTAAAAAATTGGAAAAATTCAACTAAATGATTTGAAAAGCCTGACATAAAGGTTTTCAAATGTGACTTGGATTTAAAAATATTTTTGAACCCTCTGGACAAGTAAAATAGGATTTGGATAATTTACACAACAGGTAGGACACTAACACATCTTTTTTTTATTTTCTGGAGCTGTCAAGCCAGCAAGAGTGTTATTGTCCCTTTACACAAAACACATCCAAATGGCCGACATCACACAAAAATCCAACTAAGAAATATTGAAATGCAAATACCTATGCAGGTTCGACCGATATAAATAGTCATGGACATTTGACATGCTTTGAGAGTATGTTCACAGATGAAGATCACCGCAACAGAACCACTGAGCTGCACATGTGACACGTAATAGTGCCATACACGTGGGAGGGGTTCATTGTCAAATTTGACACTTCAAGGAAGGGTTGATGAAAACTGCCGCATGCTGGTTTATCTATCCATGTTTGCTTTCCTATCGGTTCTTGCATAAGATTTACCGTTTAGCGTATCTTTGCTTTAGTGTGTTACGTTTAATTTGATCGGGAGACGTGTTCGTCGACGTCAAATTGTCCGTGGCACTGCAAGAGGAGTTGGTCAGATTGCCCTAAATCGTGATTGGACGGTTAGGAGCATGCCACGACGAATTGCTAAATGTCTGAGGATTGGTGGAGCAATTACTCATAATTAAGACAAAAATCAAAAACGTCCATTTTCACTTTTGACGGTATATCTCTTTGCGAGTGAAATGGGGCCGTTGGATAAGCCGCCCATATGAACTGTTTATGTTCATGTGTAGGCAATTGGCCTGTTATTAAGATACACTGGTTACCTAATAAAAACAGCAATGCATTTCCGCAGTTTTGTATTGTTTCTGAATATCCCCTACTGTTTTTGAAGAGTATATATGTTAAAATAAGCCCCATATAGCTCGTAGTCGTTTATTGGATTTTTTATCTGTACATGAATCACAATAACTACTAGTCACTGTCTTACCATTTATCACAAACGCCAATAATATGGAATGGGAATGGGAATTTATAGATTTGTAAAAACAATCTGTGATGGGAGTGATACTAATTTTAGAACACAGTTATAATCATGTGATTATCATGAGAAAAAAAGATTTCTATAACGCGTCAGCATGACATTTTACAGTCCGGCTCAAAATTCGTCACGTGCGTGCAAGCAGAAATCTAAAGTAAAAGTAGCAAAAACCGTGTTTACCCATTATAGACCAATTAAAATTTCACATATTTTCCAGTGCATTATCTATTTCCGGTGACGTAATGCCTGCAATTTCCTTGTCCAGGGGGCGAGTAGAAAAAAGTTTCTTAAACTGTACTTTGCTCAAAACTAAAGCTAAATAATAAGCACAAATATCAGACATACATTAAAACTAATATTGGCCTATATTAAAACATACAGAATGCTACCAAATGTCACTTGAACAAGTTTTTGTTTAAAAATCAGGCAAAGCCTCACCGCGCATGCTCAAAAATACGCCATATTGAAAGTCGTGAGGAATTTATTGAAATCAAGGTAGAATTTTACAAGTGAACTGTGATTGTTGTTGTGGGATAGGTAAGAATTTTAATGTTACTGCAGTAAACTATAGTTTATAAATTTTCGACAGCAGCAAATGTTAACGGTCGAAAACAGGAACTACTGTCCAATTACAACCTAATTTGAAGCCAAAGCTCTAGCAATCGACTCTCGACTCGAGTGACCGAGGAACGTCGAGTGAAACTCGAGTTATTTTCCCCTATATTCGCATCAAGACCATGGAATACCTAAAAAATGTGAGCATTAAAGTGTAGGATAGACAGATTCCCTATTATGGTTTGTGTTATGCCATTTAGCTTATGAACGACCTTTTGAATTCTTTAGCAGCATAAATATTGAAAACATTGTTGTGATACATGCACGACAGTTATTGTGGACATATGATATTTTAATGATATTAGGCTATCAAGCAGTTGGCCAGTTCATTCATGAAATTCAAATTGTCAGGGCTTTGGACTACTAGGCCTAGTAAACTTGGTGAATAAGCTAATTCTAGGCATTTGCTGTCATTGTTGGACATGAATATCATCCTCTAAGTCTTTATTATCAAATTAAATGTCACTAGACCTTCCCTTTCGTATTTAAACTCTTCTTACTTCTCAGGGATGTCAAGGACAATATATTGGTGAAAAATAATTTGAAATGTTTTCAGAATTTAACAGCTGAACTTCAACTAAACCCTGGCTATCATGCCAGTCTTAATCCTGGTTTGCTGGACATAGGTACTGGGATTGGTGAACAGGTTCTTGTAGTGGGCCATTGGTGAACAAGTTCTTGTAGTGGGCCAATAATTTATGTATTGACACGATTATAAGTCTTCATGTAATACGTAGTCTGGAGGTCGGGTGTAAGATCCTTGCATTGGCCGAGAAAGTTCATCCAGATTTTCCGGCTGGGTTTCCCCTTGTCAGTGATGCAGGACGGAGGGCCTGACAAGGACAGCTGTCTAGTCATTCGGATGATTCGAAAAACCGAGGTCCCGTGTATACATTGGAATGCACGTAAAAGATCCCTTGGCAGTTGGAATTCGATATAAGAGTAGGCGATAGTGCCACTGCCCGGGCAAAATTTCCCTCATTGCACACTGTATGGCGTATGCCCGTCTTCATTAGCCCAGGTTAGGAGCAGAACAATTAAACCCCATTTCATTTCATTTCATGTAATACGTGAGAATGGGCACACTGATCAGCAGTGAATATTCGCTAGGCTGCGACAATCACTGATAAGGATGACATCGATGCGACTTAATGAGCCACAAATATTAACTTTTTTCCTCCGACAAATTAAATTCTGAAACATTTTTTTTTTACGTATTAGAAAAATAAAGACGTTTGACATATTTGTAGGTAAAATTATTTCATATTTAGTTTAAATGGGTATTAAAATGAGTAAAAGACTCCATTCCGCCCGAACCAGTAAAGTCTTATGTAAACAATGCACACGTCATTTAGCCAATGATTGACATCGCGTGATGAGACGTCACATGTTGAAGGTGGTCATCTTTTACAGAGATATTAGAATACTTTCGTAATCCTCTGTGAAACAAATTGGGGAATGCGATCTGTTTTTTGTAGGCTGAATTTTCAATGTAATGGGAGTCGATTTGTAGCAGAAATTGTCATATTTGTAGAATAATTCATAACAAAATAGAAATGTCAATTAGCCTACATGTACATGAATCGATTTGATACTGAATGGATTCAATGAAATATTGTGCTGGCACTATTATCAAAAATGGAAAAAAATTATTAGTTTTTTTAAAAATGTAACTTTGATTTAATTGTTCATATCACATGTGATGTATGCTTGTAATTTACAGAGAATTAGATTCGTAATCTTGCCTACAATGACAGCCAGTCCTTTTTAAATAAGACTGCGTAAAACATAAGAGGAGATTGCGATCCTCGCCGCTTAAATAAACAACATAAATAAAACTCCATGCCAGATTGTATTAATTTATGGACCATGATAAAAAGTTGTCATTCATGAATCATTTATCGGAAATCAGCAGTAAGCTTTCATATTAATATTACCTGATGGGCTATGACTTTCCTTCGATTTTTCTTATTACAAATTGTCATTTGTTGACTAAATTCTTACATGAATTTGGATTTACGATGTCTAATAAAAAGCCTAGGTTGACCGTAACACACAAGACAAACCCACAGACAAGACACAATATACACAGAGCTTTCAAAAATGAACAACAAACACATTATATCGAATCACGCAAGCAAATTATTGAAATAAAATTAAACCATAATATGTTAGTCCCGAAATGACCTAGTTTGTGTCGAGTGGATGTTAAACCGCATTTCTCTTTCTCTTTATCATATCAATGTAATGGATCCAGGGTCCAGTCGTAAGTACAAACGGTAGTGATACAGGCTTCTTTCAAATTTAAAACGATAAGGGAAACAGTCAAAGAAAAACGATTACAGCAGACCAACTACTTTTTTTCTGTTATCACTATACTATTTAAACAGTTTTTTTTTTTCAAATTCCCTGGAATCTCAGTCAGTGTTTGACATTGTGAACTTCTCTTCTGCTTTATAAACTGACATAAAACTTAAAGTTGTTGATTTGTGTACCGGTACCTCACCGTGATCTGAAAACCTTGTCAGTGGTGCAGGACAGAGGACCTAGCAAGGCAACAGTACATGTATCTAGCTATTTGGACAGTATGAAAAATCAAGGTCCCTTGTACATGTTGGTGTGTACGTAAAAGAACCCTTGACAGTTGGAATTCGATATAAATTGGCCGAGGTGTTGCTGTTTGTGCAAAATTTCTCTCATAAACTATAGCACACTGTATGGCGTATGCCTGTCTTCATATTAGCCTAGTTCGGAGCAGAACAGTAGGACGTTAAATCCCATTTTATTTCATTTCTTGTCATTGAGTCAACTGGCGGGGTTTCGATGTACGTGACAAGGAGTAGGGTCGCCTTTCCAACCTCGTGGGTTTCTCCGGGTCCTCCGGTTTCCTCCCACTGCTAAAGACCCCTACACGCAAGCGAATTATTGAAATAAAATTGAACAATGTGTTAGTCCCGAAATGACCTAGTTTGTGTTGAGTGGACGTTAAACCACATTTCTCTCTCTCTCATTATGTTTTTCTGTTGTGGTCAAGGCACTCAAACTGGACCCGACTAGAATGTTTGCAAGTTCAAATCGTCATGTGGTCTCAGAAGAATGCTCAAGATTTTTCAGTCTGATGTTCACACGTCACCAGGGGTGGTACGGGTGAGGCTGATCAGCGTCGGGTAAAGGCGCAAAGGGCCCTGGTACACTTAAGTAAATGATGGTCCCCATACACAGCACTCACCCCTATCAAATAGGTCAAGTTTATACTGAAATTGAATCATATAATTTTTATTTTTTTATTAATTGAAATGTAGATTAAAGATAAAAAGGTACGATCTCAAATCGCTAATTACTGAATAGTTACCATTGTAGGCTATGTCAAATATCAAATTGTTGTACAGTAACAGTGAACTTTTATTACCGGTAAATTAGTTGTTTGCATGCCTTTGATATACTAAAAGAAACAATAAAATCTCGAAAGTAAAGTCGCCATCAATGCCAAATTGTTTAGTCCACTGCTATCTTTGTGGAGCCATGGTTCAGCTTTGTACACATTGGCATACCCAGAGCTGTCGAAAATTTTTCACGGTTAATAGCAGCGCTGCTAATCATAAAATCCAATTTAGCAGTTTTTCAGTTTCAACATAAAACACCTAGATAACAAGTGACGTTTACAAA
Source organism: Patella vulgata (assembly GCF_932274485.2). Classification (NCBI taxonomy): domain Eukaryota; kingdom Metazoa; phylum Mollusca; class Gastropoda; family Patellidae; genus Patella; species Patella vulgata. The sequence goes on from NC_065884.2 coordinate 3,928,833, forward strand.
TCATAGAACACAGTCATGCTCGACTTTGAATTCAAAACTCAGTGTTAAATGACAGAAGCCAATTTTCAACATCGTGGGTTTTCTCCGGGTCCTCCGGTTTCCTCCCACTGCTAAAGACCCCTACGTACAAGCGAATTATTGAAATAAAATTGAACTATGTGTTAGTCCCGAAATGACCTAGTAAACGTTAAACCCCATTTCTCTCTCTCCCTTTCTGAAGTCAATTCTTGGCAGTGTCTTCCAAAGCGCCACTCATGTTAATTGTTATTTCTTTGTTATAGAATAATTTCGTCTACTTTTTATCAAGTTATTTTTGCTCAATCAGAGATACACGGAAATTAACAAATAAACTTGATTGACTAGACACATGCGTTTTTACGGTTTACTTGTCTTTATTTGTTTTATATTTTATTTACAATACGTGGAGGACGAACTTGATTTATTTTAAAATTGAATACTGATATAATTACTCGAAATTGACAAGGTCCCTGTTTTATTTTGTATGATGAATTGGGTAGTTCGAGAAGAAAATGTCATATTTGGCATTTTATACACGTGAAAAATGTTGAGAAAGCCTTCTAAGTCTTTAAAATGTTTATAAATCTCAGTCATTGTTTTTTAAGGCGAGCAATCGCTCTCAAGCGCCTTGATTCTCTATTTCCGGTTTAATAGTCCCTAATCACAGAGTTAGGTCCCTGTTTTATTTTGTATGATGAATTGGGTAGTTTGAGAAGAAAATGTCATATTTGGCATTTTATACACGTGAAAAATGTTGAGAAAGCCTTCTAAGTCTTTAAAATGTTTATAAATCTCAGTCATTGTTTTTTAAGGCGAGCAATCGCTCTCAAGCGCCTTGATTCTCTATTTCCGGTTTAATAGTCCCTAATCACAGAGTTAGGTCCCTGTTTTATTTTGTATGATGAATTGGGTAGTTTGAGAAGAAAATGTCATATTTGGCATTTTATACACGTGAAAAATGTTGAGAAAGCCTTCTAAGTCTTTAAAATGTTTATAAATCTCAGTCATTGTTTTTTAAGGCGAGCGATCGCTCTCAAGCGCCTGCCGCTCACCTGAATGTCGACCAAGGGGAGTTTTTTCTCCCCCACCTTAAAATTGAAAATCGCTCTTCTTTACAAAGTCATGGGGGGTTTATTATCATTTATGAATCCATGAATGACCTCCTAACATGCAGTTATTGATCTTCAGGATCATTTTCCATACACACAATTAATCACTCTCCTTAATTTCTAAATCACTCTTCTTATCGAAACTGGGAGGTTTATTTTAGGGAAGCGATTTTTTCAATTTGTTGATTAAGGGTAACTTTTTTCGGCTCTAAAATACAAACAACAACGACTGAAATGTTCATGTCAATATCCAAAATGACAGGCATAATGACTCACAGTTACTGAAATCATTTATATATAAACGTTATATTTTGATTTTTGATTAACAACGACCAAAATATGTATCAGAAATTGCGCCGTGATACTGGCTGTTGGCAGTCCTTGGCATACCTGTAAAAGAAACGTAACTGACCCTTAGATGAAGAGCAGCCCGAAACCTTGCTGTCCAGGCAAAATTCTCCTGTTATCAGTAAAATGATACCGTATCTAACTCCATTTCATTCCTATTGGGGGGTTGGATGGCCGAATTCTTAGCATGTGCGCGCTATATCAAATAAGGTCTTTCATTCAGTCAACTGGCTTGGTTTTTATTCCCCGGTTGTATGTGACATGGACTCATGGAGTAGGGTCACCTGTCCAACCTCGAGGATTTTTTCTGGTTTCCTCCCACTGCTAAAGACCCCTACGCACAAGTGAATTATTGAAATAGAATTGAATCATGTGTTAGTACCGAAATGACCTAGTTTGTGTCAAGTGAAGGTCACCCCCCCCCTCTCTCTCTCTCTCTCTTATCGTTTAAAATCAGACTAAATAAAAGAATGTTTTTAATGAGATTACACATGAATGAAGTGAAACCAACATCGGCTCGTTAAACTTTTCTTTTAAACATTGCATGATTTTAGTTCAGATATATTTTAAGTAAAAAAAAAGACACCAGCTTTGTATAAAATACATTGTATATATAATTGAATATTAAACCCAAATGAAAAATGTAAAGTTTAGTTTTTGTCTATTTTTTTTGTAGACACTTATCTAGTTTGAACTACGACGTACACTGCAATAGAAATTTAACCCAATAATATAGGATAGTTGAAGCCCTTCCTTCAAACCTTTATTGTAAAGTACATATATAAACCCCATCATAATAATAAGATGTTTTTTCTACTCTACACAGTCTACATGTGACCTTTTTTTGTGTCCATGAATAGTGTCATTGTTACGCTAAGTGAATTACGGGAGCCCTTGAAATAAGTGAAATGTTTTATTAAATTGAGAGTGGTGGTCGGAGGTATATTATGATAATTACTGGTGTATATTCACAGTTAATAATGACATGATCAGACTATATAATTCATCCTGTTGGCTAGTTACAATATCCGCTATATAATATCCTATTATCTATGGTATGTCATAATGTACATGCATTACTTACTACGGTATACAAGTATAATGTTCATTACATACTGTGGTATACATGTATAATGTTCTTTACTTACTATGGTATACATGTATACTGTTCATTACATACTGTGGTATACATGTATAATGTTCGTTACGTACATGTACTGTGGTATATACAGATATAAATGTTCATTACTTACTGTGGTATACATGTATAATGTTCTTTACTTACTATGGTATACATGTATACTGTTCATTACATACTGTGGTATACATGTATAATGTTCGTTACGTACATGTACTGTGGTATATACAGATATAAATGTTCATTACTTACTGTGGTATATACATGTATAATGTTCATTACTTACTGCGGTTACTGTGGTATACATGTATAATGTTCGTTACGTACATGTACATTGTACTGTGGTATATACAGATATAAATGTTTATTACTTACTGTGGTATATACATGTATAATGTTCATTACTTACTGTGGTATATACATGTATAATGTTCATTACTTACTGTGGTATATACACTATTATGTTCATTACATGCTGTGGTATACACAAGTATAATGTTCTTTACTCTGTGGTATAATGTTCATTACTTACTGTGGTATAATGTTCATTACTTACTGTGGTATATGCAGATATAATGTTTATTACTTACTGTGGTATATGCAGATATTCTGTTCATGTAGTATACATGTACTTGATATCGTTCATTACTTAAAATGTACATGTATATTTACTGTGGTGTACATGTATATATACTTACATGTATATTTACTGTGGTGTACATGTATATATACTTAAATGTATACCTACAGTGTATCTATATAAACAAAATCGAAGATATGAAATCAAATGAAATGGAGTTTAACGTCCTACTGTTCTGCTCCTAACCTGGGCTTATGAAGACGGTGTATGTATGTTCGCCCATAATGTGGTATGAAATTAACAAGTATGACCCCGTGAATGCTGTAGGTCGTGATTTAGGAAGGTCAAGATCATTTATTAGTTGTAACACAGCCTAAAATTAATGTTGGCATGTTCCTGCAGCCAAACTGTTTTACTGCAATTAGCGGTTAACGGGAGGTAACTCTGTTCATTATGGCAATTATAAGTCTAATAATAGTAAACGATGATGTAAGCTAGTGGGAAAGCGTACAAGAATCATATATTTATGTACACGTACGTATGTTCACCTACACACTTCGTCGCCACGATCCACCCCCATATACGTGGTGTCAAATTAAACAACGTGATTCCATGAATGTTTTAGGTCATAGTTCAGTTTAGGTCCCGCACAAAGCCTGGTATCATGCTAGTTATATATATACACTGTATGGTATTAAACCAGTTTTGAAATCAATTTGTGTCGGCATAAGTTTTATCTTTTAATCGTGTACTTATTGTGAAACAAAGCACATCTTATGCAGGTAGCTTTACGGTTGTGCTGATATTTTTGGATATGTCAAATATCGATCTTCGAAAAATGCCGCCCAAAGTTGAGTGATTTGGTAAATGAGGAGAGTTTTACCATAATAAGGAGAGTTCTACCAATACCATAATAAAGAGAACATAATAAGGAAAGCGATTCCTCTCATTCATTAGCTAGATAGCTAGAGGTAAGACTTCATTAGCAGACTAGTACCTTACTCAATGACACAGCGACTCCCTTTGGTACACCATTGATATAAAGGCCTTCACATAAAATACCTTATTTTAGCCTCAGTAATATTACCTTGCACACAATACCCTATTTTAGCCTAGTTTATATTACCTTTTACACAATACCCTATTTTAGCCTAGTTTACAGACCGCTATATACAATACCCTATTTTAGCCTCGTTTATATTACCTTTTACACAATACCTTATTTTAGCCTAGTTTACAGACCCCTACATGTATATACAATACCCTATTTTTAACTAGGTATTATCACACCTCTTAATCTTTATCCTGTATGTATATATATATAATAATATATAGGTCTACATATTTTAGAAGGTCAGTTGAAATATTTGAATCAATGTATACACTAGTAGATATATTTACAATGCTGATATATTATACATTATATCATACAACACTGATTTCTGTTTATAAAGATATCAGAGTTTCTCATTGTTTTCTGTTGTCTTATTAGGTTATCATTTTTTGTTGTCTATTTCAAATAGATTCTGTTATCTAAGCTTATATATTTCATTATGGACAAAAAGAAAAAACAAAACTAGTACATTGATATTTATTTGTTTATTTATAAACACATGTAGCCATATTTGTCTATGTACTTTAAGCCAAGTTAAACCGTTTCATGATTGTTAACTTAATGGTTTCTCTTATTATTGTTCAATGTACCTATATATATAACACTGTCACAATTTTTTTCCTCATCATTTGTAATTTGTATGCTTGATAACAACCAGTGAATTCTTGTCGAAACGTGGTGTGTGTATATAATATAGTGATTGTTATCCATAGAACTGTGTTGTGTTATATTATGTTGAATCGCTAAATGCCATTGAAAGATTAGTTTTCAGACAGTGTTTAATCATACTAGTTCTTGAATATGTATATTAATTTTAAAAATCTTGGGTTAGGTATAAGAATTTAGGGAATAGGTTAAGTCTCCACATAAACACTGATCTAGGATGATGAAAATTTAGTTCGTGACATTTCCTAGTTTTATAAAAATACATACAATACATTAGATTTATTTACAAAATTGATTCGTTGTTTTTTTTGGTGCTGATGGTCTTCCTTAAATGGTGCTTCTGGTATTCTGGTATTTTTGTTTCTGAAGAAAAAAAAAGAGAATAAATTTGAGGCTCTCGGGGGAGAGCCACATTAGTGTGTTTCCTACTACGAATTGCATTTTCTAAAAAATCGTGTTTGTTCGTGTTCTTGATTCCGTAACTATAAACAAACGTTATTCTGGTAGCCTATGTGGGGCTGACCAGGAGAGTGTGTGTATTTGTTTGGATGGAACAGACAACCGAGGGGATGCAGGTATAAGAACTTGTGACGGATAGAAATTGATGAAGCAGTTCAGACAAAATTTTACTCCTTACCACTTCGGATATTGCCCACATGACCATAGGATAAAAATTAACTGATATTTTCTGTATAAAATATGACTACATGTTATACTAATTGTTGAATAGGCCTATACCCATTGGGGGTCACAGTGGGTAAGACACTGGCTCGCTAGCCTGGAGGTCGGGTGTTCCCTTCCTATATTGGCCGAGAAAGTTCATCTAGATTTTCTGGCGTGGTTCCCCTTAGTCAGTGATGCAGGACAGAGGGTCTGATAAGGAAAGCTGTCTAGTCATTTGGATGGGATGAAAAACCAAGGTCCCGTGTACACATTGGCATGCACGTAAAAGATCCCTTGACAGTTGGAATTATATATAAGAGTAGGCCATAGTGCTGCTGAGCACAATTTCCCTCATAGCACACTGTATGACGTATGCCCATCTTCATTAGCTCAGTCGGAGGAGAACAATAGGACATTAAACCCCATTTCATTTCATTTCCTATACTTATTGATTGAAATATTCTAACAGTTTATATTCTTGAATAAAATATCCATTGATTACTTCTTCTCGATAACGTCCCTTGCTGTCAACAAATGTTATTTTGGTAATCTGTTGGGCCGTTTAGCATGTGCGCACTGTATGTTAGGATCTGTCTTTGAGTTAACTGGCGTGGTTACGATTCCCCGGTTGTACGTAACAAGAAATAGAGTCACCTGTCCAACTTGTGGGTTTTCTCCGGGTCCTCCGGTTTCTTCCCATTGCTAAAAAAAAAACCTATGCGCAAGCGATTTATTGAAAATAATATGTAAATAAAAACCATGTTAGTCCCGAAATTACCTGCTTTGTGTTGAGTGGACATTAAACCCCATCTCTCTCTCTCTCTCTCTCTCTCTCTCTCTATAACAGCACTTACTGTCAACAAATGTTATACCGATGTAGATTGTAGATTTTTCTAACTGTAGAGTTTGTATTTTTTAACCATTGACTTGGTTTCTGAGATACATGCAAATCTGTAGATGTTCTTACCGATAAGTTGGTTAGTGCTAAATGATAAGGCCAGCCCAATTTATCGTCATAGGTCACAAGATGTAAATAAGGCTAGCTCTAATCCCAAGCCTGGAAATAAGGCACCTGTCACAGACAATGTCAGACACAGATTCAGGCTTTGTCAGGCACTAAACCTCTGGTGCCTGTCATTTTGTCCAGCACTGATTTGTCTTTTTTATTGATATGAAACTTAGTGCCTGACATTTTGTTAGGTACATCTAAAATCCTTATTTCCAGGCCTGCAATCCCAACCCTAATCCTGGACCTAGACCCAATGCTTACCCTAACCCTAACCTACAACCTCGCCACCAATCACATGCCCTAACCTTATTTACATCTCAACCTCCGTGATAAAAATTGAGCTGGTCTTAATAAATAGATTTAGCCTACATGTAAAATAGTATGGATTTAGTTTCTTGGTTCTTTTTATATACCCCGGTTGTACGTGACAAGGAGTAGGGTTGCCAGTCCAACCTCGTGGGTTTTCTCAGGGTCCTCCGGTTTCCTCCCACTGCTAAAGACCCCTACGCGCAAGCGAATTATTGAAATAAAATTAAACCATATGTTAGTCCCGAAATGACCTAGTTTGTGTCGAGTGGACGTTAAACCCCATTTCTCTCTCTCTCTCTTTTTATGTAAGTATATAAACAACAACATGGCTACAAATAGTATTAAATTGAATTGTTTGATGTTTATAATATGATGAAATGAATTTAGAAGTCTTGTGTTGTTGATTTGTATAAAGAAATAAGGTGACCTGTTGGACAAGTTTGTCCCGATTTGGGTGAATAGCTGGGGGCTCATAAATAAACATCTACTTTCTTATCTATTATGAATGGAGAATATTTCAAATGTTTGTGTTTACATGTGTACATACATCATGATTGTTGGTCATACACGCGATATACGCGGACTTATACACCACATTATGCTACATTACATGATTGTTGGTCATACACGCAGTATACACCATATAATAATAATAATAATCTATCTATACTAATATTTGTGACTGCCGTTTGTCTGTTTGTCTGTCTACACTAGGTCTGCCCTGAGTCTGAAATTTGGGATATAGGGGTAGCTCGGACCGGGGAGTAACATAGGCCAGGTGGCGTTAGTCTACGACTTCCGGTTTCGGGGTTATGACCCCCGAGTGAAGCTGCTAGTCTATTTATAAAGCGCTGAATATCAAACCAATTGGTTGCTCAAGAGCGCTGTCTACACAAGAAATATTTAAAAGATGAAAATAACCATGACAGGATAAACATTTAAACACATTGATGGAATGGACAGATAAATATTCGAACATAACCTAGGTACATACAGAGAGAGAGAAATGGGGTTTAATGTCCACTCAACAAAAACTACATGTAGGGCATTTCGGGAAGAAGAAACCGGAGGACCCAGAATAAACCCACGAGGTTGGACAGGTGACCCTGCTCCTTGACACGTACAACCGGGGAATCGAAACCACGCTGTTTGACTCAATGTTAATTTCAATTTTAATACAAATACCGATTTACATGTAGGTATGGTGTGTGAGGCAGTCCATGCTTTTTCTTTCCAGAAAGATAACAACTGATATTATCTTGGTGGGGATTCATGACAAGTATCTATTTTGATTAGTGACATTCCAAATATATTAAAACATATTGATAGTTGCTATGGGTGATCAGTAACAATGATTAGAAGATTCAGGAAGTGAATTAACAGGGAAATTGGTTCATAACTACATGTAGAATTGGCATTTAACAATGTTGTGCACATTGTATCTAAATTTGTATTGTCTGTGCTGTCTTTGATTTATTTGGCAGTTTTTCCTACTTGGTGGTCTATTCTAGGCATAGACCTGACATATACATTTGAACAGTAGGTTTAAGTGGCTACTTAAATTGTGTGATAACAAGTGAAAACAGAGAGGGAGAGAGAGAGAGAAATGGGATTTAACGTCCACTCGACACAAACTAGGTCACTGCGGGACTAACGTATGGTTCAATTTTATTTCAGTAATTCGCTTGCACGTAGGGAGTCTTTAGCAGTGTGAGGAAACTGGAGGACCTGGAGAAAACCCATGAGGTTTGACAGGCGACCCTACTCCTTGTCATGTTCAACCTGGGAATCGTAACCATGGCAGTTGACTCAATGACAGACTTTATGATAAAATGCGCACCTGCTAACCACTCAGCCTTCCAACCTCCCCAAGTGAAAACAAATACCAGTGTACAATGGTCCAGGAACTGAGCAATCTGGTTAAACACAGATCCTATTTCGTTTCGTTTTTTATAGTTCAAAATTTCCTTTTACTTGTCTTAACTACACTAGGATCTGGAAGAGTTGTTATATTACCGGTGTTCTGGTTGAACTGAGGGATTGGCCAATGAAACGGTCTGTTATGGCGAGTTCTTGGTGTGCGATGCACGGAACTGTGGGTTAACCATTAGAAACGTCAACGCTGATAAGCCGCTCGTATAACCCCTGACGTGACCTTCCAGTACAACCGGTCAGATCTTCATCGAAAGGATAAAAAAAAAAATGAAACGAAATATAGATCTGTATTTTAATCGGATTGTGAATTGAACTTGGAATTGTGACTGATGTCATATAACTATTGATGCAAATTGTCCAATGAAAAAGTTGACCAAGTTTCTTGTAGATAGTACACACGTACATCTATTGGTGAACCTGTAGGTTCTTTTTGGTGTGCGTCAACCTTAAGAAAAACAACAAGAACATTAATAGTTAGGGTACTGTAAGATAAAATTCAAATTTTAAATTTTAGTAATTTGAATGGATAACATTAGATTGATTTTAGTGCTTATTCTATCAAAATTTTAGTGCTTGCTGGATTTTATCTTTAGTTAAAATTTTGTGAAACAAGCACCTGTTTGTGGTCCAAAAATATTGTCAATAAATGATACAGTATATCTTGTATAACAAGACTTATTTTATCTATATGTACATAGACAAGGAAGTATAAGATATATTCACTAGTTGTATCAACAGGAGTAGATATATATTTTAATATGATGATATACTGGAATGTCCGATATTATAATATTAATAATGGTATATTTATTTTGTAAAATCAAACTTATACATGTATTATGCAAGAGCTTAATCTGCCTATTGCAGGTCTTTCTTTAGACCTGAAATGTTATTTAAATTATTAATTAGACATTAATTAACTTATCCACACCATAATCTACTCTCATGGTCATCGCGAGCCTGTAATATTTAGCACATTGGAATACATTATTTGAAAAAAATGGATAATCAAGACTTTGTTTTTTATCCTACCGGCTTTAGGCTAGCCTAAATACATTATTTGAAAAAAATGGATAATCAAGACATTGTTTTTTTTATCCTACCGGCTTTAGGCTAGCCTAAAATTCAAAAGCTAAGATCTCAGTTCAGAGTGGAGCAATTTGACTGAAATTTTCAACATATTCCCTTTACATTATCTATTTTTTTAACTATTATAGTGAGAACTGTCAACTCGTTATCTAATCTCCCAGAATTCCCCACATGCTGTATGCTGTGTATACAACAATTGCAAACATATTGTGAGATATAGTTACTGGTGGTAAACCTTATTGTTTATTAGATCTGCTATTATCAAGGACAATTTTGAACATGTGCATAGATAATATTTTTGCATTAGAATCTTTAATGGTGTCTTAAAATACAAAACTTCTAAATACTTGTCAGTTGTGCTAAACAGAGGGCCTTGAAAAGAACAGTGTTTAGTCCTTTGGATGGGACAGAAAAAACAATATTTTGTGGCGTACATGTTAAAGAATATTTGACATTGGAGAGAAACGCTGCCGTCTGGTTTAGATTTCTGTATGGTGTATGTCAGTCGTCATTAGCCTTCCAACATAGCAAACATGACTTATTGGTGAATTTAAATCAACATTGATGATGTTATTTTACCAGGTAAAGGGAATTTGCTGAAAATTTCAGACAAATTGATTCACTCTGAACCAAAAATGTAGCTATTAAATTTTAGGCCTAGCCTCGATATCATTCTGGATAAACTCATCAATGAGCGTTGAGCAACAGATCAGATTGAGATTCAAATCCAGTAAATATTGCAGGCTAGCGATGCCATCAAGAGAGAGTTGATTATGGTCTGGATATGTTAATTAATGTCTAATTAATAATTTAGATAAGAAAGACCTGCAATAGGCAGATTTAGCTCTTGTATAATTTTTGTTTAAATAAAGCAAATTATAGAGAAGACAAGATTTGAGTGAGTAAATATTATAAAATGCGTTTATATGAGGAATGTAAAGATGATATGATAGATATTGGATTGTTAGGGAATCAAATATGTCAGAGATGAGGAAAACTCTTGATAAAATATGTTGACGTAAAATATACGTATTTCTATATTAATCCTTTTATTATCTGTGTAAACATAACATCTGATGTTATTGAATCTAGTTAAAGATACCTTCCCATGTCAACATCTAATGTTATTGAATCTAGTTAAAGATACCTTCCCATGTCAACATCTAATGTTATTGAATCTAGATAAAGATACCCACCCATGTACAACATCTAATGTTATTGAATCTAGTTAAAGATACCTTCCCATGTACAACATCTAATGTTATTGAATCTAGTTAAATATACCTTCCCATGTCAACATCTAATGTTATTGAACCTAGTTAAAGATACCTTCCCCTGTGCAAACTGTTTGAATTGATGATACCTCAATATAACAACATAGACGCTTTACTTTATGTGAAAATATCATATCAATTTAATTAACTGCATATCACTGCAAGTGTTTCAACGGTTTTCTGGATGATAATAGGAATAATAAACAAAGTTTGCATGGATGAAGCTTACATGTGTCTGTGAGACTGTGACGGTCATTTTGCATATCAATGTACATGTACACGTAACTGCACTCGAGCTATGTTGAAATACATGTACTCAGCAATGAATGTAATTCTTCAACTATTTTGAAATGTGTTTATATGTTTATAACTGGTTATAATGATGTATGTGGGGTATATTTAGAGTTGTGTGTGTGATAATGTTTGATAATAATTTATTGTGTTTAGTATAGTGGTATTTAAGAAGTATTTAGGAACTGTGATATAGAGCAATAATAACATCTAATAGAAAAACTGAACTGATAATTTATATTTTAGAATTATTTAGTCACTGAATAGAGCAATAAACTAGAACAGATCTGATGGAAAAACGAATAATTTATCTGTATGTTATCAAGTTAAAGATACATTATGGGAGATAAGATAAAGAGATGGCAGTTCTCGCTATAATAGTTAAAAACTAGATAGTGTAAAGGTAATTTGCTGAAAATTTCAGTCAAATTGATCCACTATGAGCCGAGAAAGAAGCGGGTGAAATTTTTGCATAGTCTTGGTCATCATTACTAAAATCATTAATATAAACAGCATAGTCTCGATTATCCACTTTTTTGGATTTAATTATCACTGGCCGTTAGCGGCATATAGGAATCTAATCCAGCCAACATCGAAGGCTAGCCTTGACATCGAGAGTTTATTATGGTCTGGATAAGTTAATTAATGTCTAATTGATAATTAGATGACATTTCAGGCCTAAAGAAAGACTTGTAATAAGAAGATTTTGCTCTTGCATAATGTATGTTTAATCGAATTACAATCGACATAAAACTTGACATGTTTGTTCCTCAGACAATTGTGCTTAGATTGACAAATTTTTTATATGACGTCAAAATTCCAAGATATCTGTGATGAATTCATGCTGGTCAATAGTACTTGTATTAATATTGGATGGCCGTAGGCCGAATGGTTAGCGCGTGCACGCTGTATCATTAAGTCTGTCACTGAGTCAACTGGCGTGGTGTTTATTCCCCAATTGTACATGACAAGGTGTAGGGTCACCTGTTCAAACCTTGTGGGTTTTCCCTGGGTCCTCCAGTTTCCTCCCACTGCTAAGGACCCTTACACGCAAGCAAATTATCGAAATAAAATAGAACCGTATGTTAGTCCTGAAGTGACCTAGTTTGTGTCAACTGGATGTTAAACCCCATTTCTCTCTCTCTGTGTATTAATATTATAAACTGTATTCCTAAATCATACCTTTTAAAATCAACATATTAATGTAGAAATAATTTGTATTATTCGGGATCATTAAGTTGAATAAAGTAAGGAAGTTATTGAATAGAAATAAAGTGTTGAATGGTTTGAAAGCGTCTGTGTTGGGTGTAACTTAACATATAGTAGTCTTGGTGCTGTATTATTGATTAGGTCGATCACATCTTGTTGATATATATTAGTATACCAAGTATTATTATGATTTGAGATCAGTGGTGGCACAGTGGGTAAGGCGCTTGCTTGCGAATTCAGATGTCCCAGGTTCAATCTGTGTGTTCGATGTGAAATATATACATGTATATAATTAAGTTGACCACATGTTGTTGATATATAGTATACCAAGTATTATTATGATTTGAGATCAGTGGTGGCACAGTGAATAAGACGCTTGCTCATGAACTAAGTTGACTACATGTTGTTGATGTACATGTATAGTTTACCAAGTGTTATAATGGTTTGAGGAGCTGGTTTGTGAACTCGGGAGGCAATGGATTCAATCCTACAAGTATTGTAGGCTGCAAACATTCCTTGTGATTTTCCAGTGTGTTTCCAAAATTGTTTCGAAGGAATTGTTAGCGAGCAGAAATTCGCCCGTGTATCTGTTATCACTCATCACTTCAGTCAGTTATATAGAAGGATAACTCGTGTTTTCCTTTTGTGTTCGTCACTTTCTTTTGTAGAAACCTTCACTATGCATCTGTTAAAATTATATTTGGAACGTGTTTAACAAGTTCTATCACATATGTGATAATGACTGACAACAATAAATAGTCCTGTGTACACTTTCACGTACACATCACAGAATCCTTGACAGTTGGAATTAAATTCCTGTTCATGCAAATTTTCCTCAAAGCATACCATATACCATAGAGAGACAGAAACAACACAAACTAGGTCATTTTGGGGCTAACATGGTTCAATTTTATATCAATTATGCGCTTGCGTGTATGGATCTTCAGAAGTGGGGGAATCTGGAGAATACAGTTGTCACGTCCCAAGTGGGGAATCGAAACCATCCCACTGGATTTAATGACAGAGATGATATTGTGTATTGTTGGTTCTGTGTATACCGTATGTCTGTATTCAAGTGACCACATGTCGTTGATTCTGTACGTGTACCTATGATTTCAGGTGACCAAATAATTGATAATACTACTTGTAGAGTTGTTCATATATATACCTATTATTTCAGGTGACCAAATAATTGATAATACATGAAGCTATCAACTAATTATGAACCTGACCGTGTCCTAGACACCAGCTAGAAGAAGGGAGACAACCCCGCCATGCCTCATTTACCCAAACCGGGAAACCTTAAAGATCCAGACGTTGTTGGACTATTTTGCAATGATGACCCCGACAAAATCTTTTCAGAGCTGCGAGAGATTGGCCATGGCAGTTTTGGAGCAGTTTACTTTGTAAGTAAATAGATAAAGAATTATACATTTTATTTAACTCGGCAAACCTCAGCAGATTCCAGTACCCTACATCTAGCCTCGACTGGATGACGAAGTCCGTCATTGGAATTACTTTCAAGTTCACGGATTACCAACAGCGTTGTCCATGACGTCGCCTTTGAAGAATGTTTTATCATACAAATATTTCTAAGTCTGAAGCTATTTTTCTTTCATGTTTATCAGATTTTCTTCAAACAAGGACAACTTTGCAATGAAAATTCTGCATATGCTTTGAACGACACAATTATGATAACTTCTTTTTAAAAGTGGCAAGTGTTCCTAATAAGTAAACCGGTGTCGCATCGCAATTGTATAGGCATAGGTACATATCACTTACCTTCATACAGCCGAAGCTAGATGTAGGGTACCGGAATCTGTCGACGTTTGCCGAGTGCATTACATAGATCATGTGTTAGGTTAATGCATGTTTCATGAAAGAGCGTGTATGAATTCTTTCATTTACGAGTTGCATTCAATAATTTTTATACGCCCACATTTAAATGTGGTTGTATATTGTCGTCGCCCCCGTCCGTCCGTCTTGAGACGAACAAGTATAATGATTTTCAATGAATCTTTATGACTTGAACAGCTAAATCCATGATTTTAAAAGTTTCATATTCTAAATGTTAGCATGGGGCAGAACTTTATAAAAACCAAACAAATTCTTAATCTAATGGTTTTCTGATAATTACTTAATGAGTTGTTACTCTTAATCAGATTTTAATGTATTATAAATGTTTCTTTACCTAAAAAAGTAAAAATATGCGACAACTCTTGTTGACTGCCCGGACGATATAGCTGCTGTGGGCGTATGTTTCGCTGCCTGGCAACCTATCTTTATACGTTCATATTGAAATGTAGTCGTTTTCATGTATTGTCGTCAGTACTGCGTTCACAAGAGGTTAAAATTATATGTCCGATTGACTTTAAATTTGTACACCTTGTTAAATGTCATGAGACGAAGAACCCTATTGCATGGGACAGAACTAGAAGACAAACACATCCTAATGGGTTTATATTCTTGATCAGTTTTGGACTGCTCGGACAACTTACTTCCTGTGGACGTATGTTTATTGCCTGGCAACCTATTTTTTTACGGTGTAAGAGAAAACAGGGGACAAATAGGGTGTTCATCTGTATGTCAGATTTTCCGGAACATAATATCCGTGCTTCTAATGTTCAGACTTGATCGAGTCAGCTGACTACATGGGAAAACCCAAGTGAATATTTCATGTAAAATGGCATTATTTTAAATTTCTGTCATTAATTATTTTCAATGTCCTTTTTTAGGCCAAAAATGTTATCACAAAAGAGGTGGTTGCTATCAAGAAGATGTCCTTTAGTGGAAAGGGAGCTACTGATGTAAGTATTAGCCATGTAATAATGGACGTCAATATTTATAGACTTGCCGTAACAGACTGTTTCATTGGCTATTCCCTCACATCATCCAGAACACCGGTTATATAACAACTCTTCAAAATCCTAGCGTAGTAAAGACAAATAAAACTAAATTTTGAACTATAAAAAAACGAAACGAAATAGGATCTGTGTTTTAATCAAATTGATTGTACCGTCTGTCTACACACACCAAGCCAGATACCCGGGCAATCCCAGATCATTGTACCCTACCTGTCTACAAATACCAAGCCAGATACCCGGGCAACCTCAGATCATTGTACCATACCTGTCTACAAATACCATGCCAGTTTAACAAGCCTGGAAATAAGGCACCTGTCACAGACAATGTCAGGCACAGATTCAGGCTTTGTCAGGCACTAAACCTCAGGTGCCTGTCATTTTGTCCGGCACTGATTTGTCTTTTTATTGATATTATTAATACATGTCCGGCACTAAGTTGAAAATGTCAGGTACTATTTCATTAATTTTGACATTTTGTCAGGTACATCTAAAACTGTTATTTCCAGACCTGCAGTTACCCGGGCAATACTAGATACTAGATAGAAGCTGGTATAAGGTCATATGATATAGAACCCTAAAGAATTTTGATGTCTTCTTCTCCCAGCTTAGGGATAACGTTTGTGGTACAAGCAACGTGTCTCGTTAATTGAATGTCACAAACGTAGAAAGTGAACAAATTTACCATAAAATAAGTTACTGCTGCATCTTTTAAAAATGAAGTCAGTTTTATGATAATTTCTCAATCTGATTAAAACACAGATCCAATTTCGTTTCGTTTTTTATAATTTAAAATTTCGTTTTTACTTGTCTTTACTAAACTTGGATCTGGAAGACTTGTTATTTAACTCGTGTTCTGCTTGAAATGAGGGGTCAGCCCATCAAATGGTCTGTCGAATGGAGCATTTGATCTTTTTTGCGCGGAACTGGGGGTAGACATTACCAGCGATAGAAATCAAAACAAAGCAGAAGGAGATTTAAAAAAGCATGGCGGTCGCTAATTGGTTAATCGAATGACTGACGTTATCGGGTCAAATGTCGCTTGCTTGGTACCTGACGTCATAGAATGTGAACTCCCACTATAACTTGTTAGATCTACATGTAGTGTAGGCCATCGAAAGTATAAAAAACGAAACGAAATATAGATCTATATTTTAATTAGATTGGATAATTTCTACGATATGTTTTTTATTTTTCAGAAATGGCAAGATATCGTAAAAGAAGTAAAATTTCTTCGTCAGCTCTCGCATAGAAATACGATAGATTACAAGGGATGTTATATAAAAGATAATACAGCATGGGTACGAATTTATAAATAATCTTAATTTAAAATCAGACAGTTGATGAATTAAGACTTGATATGCAAATCTGCAAGGAACAAGCCTGTCAGTTTCTGTTGTGTCGAACTGGAATTGGCAGAGTCTAAAGCATTTTTCGAAGTGTGTCACCCCCAAAAACTACAATATGAGTAACGTTTAGAGTTCTGCTCCTGGTCCAAGAGCCACGGTGGCTCAGTGAGTAAGAAATTGTCTCGCTAATCCAGAAGTCCCGTGTTCGATCCCTGCGTTGGCCAAGAAAGTTCATAAGGATTTTCTGCCGTGGTTCCCACTTGTTAGGCTGGCCATAAGAATATTTCTGTTTCTCCTAACTCGACCGACAAGCTAAACCACCCCCGACTGGTCGGATATTGTCATGCTTCCATCATCCACAAGTTCGATTAGCGTGAACTTTTTACAGAGAGATCTTGAGGTTAAAGTTCTCTTCTGATTGATTTGGAATTCATACACAGACAGCGTTTATGCTCATGAGATGAAGAAGGGTAATGATTTTCATGGGCGAGAATAAAAAGCCAATCAAATGGATTAAGGATGTATGTTTCGTTGCCTGGCAACTGATCTATTAAAATCCGATAAGGTCTGCAGTTGCAGGAAAATATTTCAAAAACACATGTTCATTATCTTTTACAATTATATCAATACAACCAAATCCCAAAACAGTCAGAAATTTATCAGAACCAATTATTTTTACGGCCATATGCCTTTTATTTCAATATTATCTACGTCCCTGTGGTTTGCATTTGTGTAATTTGTTAAACATGACTAAAGACATCTTCTATTTGTTTATCCAGGAAGAGGGGTGGGGTAGTGGTTTAACATTTGTGTGAGGGTGGGGGGGGAGGGAGGGTGAATGGTCCAACGTGTACAATATTGACCCCTTATGTGAAAACAAATTATTGAAATTAGATTGTACCCAATGTTGTACCTTATTTATTCCCAAAAGAAACTGGTTTTTGTGGAGTAGATGTTAAACCCCATTGCTCTCTCTCTCTCTCTCTCTCTATATATATATATATATATTTGATAAGATATCCTCTTGCTCTTTTGCTTTTCTAAATTTTGTAATGTTTGTCCATTTAATTATTTATATTGTTGGTCAGATAGAATGGAAGGATCTCTCCTCTATTCACCAGTGACATATATATATTTATTTATGTTTGTTTTGTAGCTTGTTATGGAATATTGTTTAGGCTCGGCTTCAGATATTATTGAAGGTAAGACCTACAATTTATTACGGGGGTTGGATGTCCGAAGCCTGGCCGAATGGTTAGCACAGACGCGCTGTATCATAAGGTCTGTCATTGAGTCAACTGGCGTGGTTACCCTTCCAAGGTTGTACGTGACAAGGAGTAGGGTCGCCTGTCCAACCTCGTGGGTATTTGTCCAGTTTCTTCCCACTGCTAAAGACCCCTACGCACAAGCAAATTATTGAAATAAGATTGAACCATGTGTTAGCCCCAAAATGACCTAGTTTGTGTTGAGTGGATGTTAAACCCCATTTCTCTCTCTCTCTCTGAAGTTTATTACACTTACAAATACACCAGGGCTTTAGTCAAGGTAGCTTAATGATGGATTATGTAAGATTTAGATAAAGAGCTGACAATTCTTGCTATAATAGCTCAAACATAGATAATGTAAAATGAAAATATTGAAAATTTCATTCAAATTACTTTATTCCGTGCAAAGATATTGAAAGGATGTGTGCACTGATAGAAACCACAGTCATAGTTGTTTGAGATTTTTATGCTAAATCATTAAATGGTCGAACCGTTATAATCTAGTTAAAATCTTGAGTATCCTATATCAAGAGTTGATTGTGGTCTTGTCATGTTAATAAATGTCTAATTAGTACTTTATATAAGATTTAAGGCCTAAAGAAAGACCTGTAATAGACAGATTTAGCGCTTGAATAATACCTGTTTAACCAGTAATATTTTGAGAATGCAGCATTTTCATTGATCAAGAGAGAACATTTGGTGCAATGAACCATTGGCATTCTTAAAATATTTGTACAAAGAACCTATGAATTGATGGGGGTGGGGGTTGAAGTGGGAGTTGGGTGTTATGTCAAGTGGATGTTAAACCTCAGTTCTCTCCCTCTATAACAATTATTATTGTATGTTTATAGTACACAAGAAGCCATTGATAGAGATAGCAGCTATATGTCAACTTGTTAGTCTCTCTTCCCCCCCCCCCTCTTCTCGCCATACCTCCCCCTCTCTCCCCTCCCCGATATTATTATTACTATGAGTATTATTATGTTTACAGTTCACAAGAAGCCATTGAGAGAGATAGAGATAGCAGCTATATGTCAACATGCATTACGTGGTTTATCTTATCTTCATAGTTTAAATAGAATACACCGAGATGTTAAAGCAGGCAATATATTACTTACAGAAAATGGAACCGTTAAATTAGGTTAGTCCTAAACATTACTTTAATTTCTAAAGCCATGGTGGCTCAAGGATGTAAGTTGCTGGCTCGCTAACCAGGAGATCTGATGCCAGACGTGTGGGATGAAATACAGAGGTCAGGTGTACATGGTAGGGTGTTCAGTCCCTGCATTGGCTGAGAAAGTTCATCCAGATTTTACAGCATGGTTCCCCCTTGTCAGTGGTGCAGGAGAAAGGACCTGACAAGGACATCTGTCTAGTCATTCGGATGGGACAAAAAACCGAGGTCCTGTGTACGCATTGTGAAGCACGTAAAAGATCCCTTGATATTTGGGATTCGATATGAGAGTGGGCCGTAGTACCGATGTCCGAACAAAATTTCCCTCATAGCACATTGTATGGCGTATGCCTGTCTTCATTAGCCCAGTTCGGAGCAGAACAGTAGGACGTTAAACCCCATTTCATTTCATTAGGCATTAATTTTAATTGACATCCAATAATGAAGACCAAAAAATCACTGAACCCCCCCCCCCCCCCCCAGAAATACAAAGTATTTGCTCAATTTCGTGCCTCAATAATGCATAAAATAAAATACCTACATGCACCTAATTACATTTGTTTTAAATCATATTTTCTAGCTGATTTTGGTTCAGCATCGTTAGTCAGTCCAGCCAACTCTTTTGTTGGTACGCCATATTGGATGGCACCAGAAGTGATATTGGCGATGGATGAGGGTCAGTATGATGGGAAGAGTGATATATGGTCTCTTGGTATAACGTGTATAGAATTAGGTAAATAAATCACAATTCTTTTATAACATTTTATTTGTAAGAGAGTCGGCCACCGCAATTGACACGTTTAGGTGAGTGATCACTCTCCTTATTTCGCAAAGTCTGCTTATAAAAAAAAAAAAAAAAATATAGGGGAAAAAAGTCCTCACCTGTGGGCTAAGGGGAGACAACTTCAAGGGCAGATAATTTCACGTTTTGAAAGAGTTATTGCCCTTTGGACATATTTTCAATGAAAATATTACCACCTAAATTAATTTGTTTTGTCTGATTTATTATTTAACAAAGGGCTTGATATTTCATTTCCGTTTTCTACAATCCTAAAAAATAAATTGAATGGGATTCTCCATTAAGTCCACCAAGTTTGACCTGAAAGCAATCTGCAAGATTCCACTAATTTTCTTCTGAAAGCAGTCTGCTAGAGTCCACTAAGTTTCTCTTAAAATCAATTGGTTAGAGTCTACTAAGTTTCTCCTAAAATCAGTCTGCAAGATTCCACTAGTTTTCTCCTGAAATCAGTCTGCAAGAGTCCACTAAGTTTCTGCAGAAATCAGTCTACAAGATTCCACTAGTTTTCTCCTGAAATCAGTCTGCAAGAGTCCACTAGTTTTCTCCTGAAATCATTATGCAAGAGTCCACTAAGTTTCTGCAGAAATCAGTCTGCAAGAGTCCACTAGTTTTCTCCTGAAATCAGTCTGCAAGAGTCCACTAGTTTTCTTCTGAAATCAGTCTTCAAGATTCCACTAGGATTCTGCTGAAATCAGTCTGCAAGAGTCTACTAACTCCAAACTTCTTATTGGGATTAACTTCAGTTCTTTTCTAAATGTAATGGCTGTAAGTCCATCACATAGTAAAATGTCACACATATCTAGACCTGGTTTTATATAATATTTAAGATAATTTACGATTTTATTTTCAGCTGAAAGAAAACCTCCGCTGTTTAATATGAATGCTATGAGTGCCCTGTATCATATAGCTCAAAATGATTCTCCCTCTCTATCTGGTGGCGATTGGTCAGATAATTTCAGGAACTTTGTGGACGTGTGCCTCGCCAAAAATCCTGCCGACAGACCGTCAGCAGATGAACTATTACATGTAATGTTTAATGTGTATTTTTAAAAAAAGCTATATATCTACAAATGTGTAAGATAAAATAGAAATCAGTGAAATTGCAGTGTAAAAAATGTGAATTTTGGAGATGCTTGGACTAGTTGGTGTAGCAATCAACGACCATGATGTGAGCCATTGAAATGCGTTCTGCGTTGACTGAAAGACTGATCTTATTTCACTCATTTTTACGGGTTTTGACTGACCAACAGTGAAATTGTCTGGTTGAAGAACTTACCTGCCAGACAATTTACGTGTTCCGATTTTGGTGAAACTTGGACTTAATGTTTATAACCCAAAGATCTTGGTTCCTTTCGATATTCACACATATCAGTCTTTAACTTCCTGATTTATTGCCCTTGATTGTACGAAAAATCACGTTTTTAGCTTGTGGTCCCTCTAGAACAAACAATTTTTATCCAATTTAAAAACCTGTTTGAATATATTCACGTTACACCCTATCAATGGCAAAATGGCCACCCCCTTGTATGCAAATAGTGTAAATATGTGGTATATCAAGGTTGTTGACCCTCTAGAAGCCACAATGTTGATACGATTTTGATTAAACTTTAAATTTATGTTTATATCACAAAGATCTTGGTTTCTTTCAATAATCGCCCATTTCCGAACTTAGCATCCTGGATTATGGCCCCAGTTTGTTTGAAAAATCGCATTTTTAGTTACTCATGTCTTGGGCCAAGTTCTGAAAATGGCCTTGTTCCTTTTATTAAACACCCATATTTATCTCTGTGAAGTAAAGAACCCCAGTGTTTCAGGGTGTAGGACGTTGGATCGCTAACCTGGAAGTCCCGTGTTCGATTCCTGCGTTGGCTAAGAAAGTTCATCATGATTTTCCGGCAGGATTCCCCCTTGTCAGTGTCTGGCAAGAGACTACCTACAGTTGTTCCTATGGGTACGGTAAACTGAGATCTGGTCCACACGTTAGCGTGGATGTAAAAGATACCTTGACAGCTGGAATTTGATAGAACAGTAGGCCGTAGCGCCGCAGTCCTGGCAAAATGCCACTCATAGCAATATACAGAATGGCGTAGGCCATTACCATTAGCCCAGTCGGTGCAGAACAGTAGGACATTAAAACCAATTTCATTTCTTTTATACAATTTCTCAATAAATATTTAATTATTTTGAGGGTTTAATTTCAGGATCCATTTATAACTTCCACGCATCTTGGTGATGTTATCAATGAATTAATATACAGAACTAAAAACGCTGTACGGAAGTTAGATAATTTACAATATAGACGATTACAGAAGTTGATAATTAACGGTGAACATGAAGGCAATATTAACGAAGAGAAAGATTCGAATGATACAGATGATGTAGAGACTTCTTCTCAGGTAAATCATCAATTTTACAATTTTATTAGGGCCGAATGGTGAGCATGTGCGTGCTGTATCATACAGTCTGTCATTGAGTCAACTGTTGTGGTTTCAAATCCCCGGTTGTACGTGACAAGGAGTAGGGTCCTCCAGTTTCCTCCCACTGCTAAAGACCCCTACGCGCAAGCGAATTATGTAAATAAAATTAAACCATATGTTAGTCCCGAAATGACCTAGTTTGTGTCGAGTGGACGTTAAACCCCATTTCTCTCCCTCTCTTTCATCGGGATTTTCCAGCGTGGTTCTCCCTTGTCAGTGATGCACGACAGATGGTCTGGCAAGGGACAACGTATAGTCGTTCTGATGGGATGAAAAACCAAGGTCTTGTATACATTTCAAATTGATACAAGAGTAGATTGTGGTGCAGTAGGACGTTACATCCCATTTCATTTCGTTTCGTTCTCTGTTGTTATGCATCATATTTATACTGTACATTTTCCTCATAGCACACTGTATGATGTATGCCCGTCTTCATTATACCAGTTCTGAGCAGAACAGTAGGGCGTTAAACCCCATTTTTATAGGCCCACAATTTCTTTGTTCAACCTTATTAATGCTCGATTGATGAAAGTTATCATCCGATGTGTTTGAAATTTATATGCATCATTTAAGTTTGTGAAACAGCTGCCTATTGAATTTCAGCAATTTCCGGCAATAATTTCTAGAGTTATGGTGGTTGTAAACCTTGTGAACGTTTGAATGACAAAAGTGATCATATTATCTGTATGAAATTTATATGCATTATTTAAATTAGTAAATTGTCAAATTTCGACAATTTCTGTAGATTACTTCTAGAGTTGAGACCCTTGTTTTAGTTTGTAGAACCTTGTGAACCCTCAAACGGCAAAAATTATAATCTGATCTGTATGGAACTGTCTTGTAAAGGCCCCCAATTACCTACAAAGGAATAAATATGCGACAATCCTTGTCGACTCCTCGGATGATTTAGGTGCTGTGGGCGTTTGTTTCGCTGCGTGGCAACCTATTTTATTTAAATACAGTTGGAAATGAAATGAAATGAAATGGGGTTTAACGTCCTACTGTTCTGCTCCTAACCTGGGCTAATGAAGACGGGCATACACCATACAGTGTGCTATGACCGAAATTTTGCCCGGGCAGCGGCGCTACAGCCTACTCTTATATCAAATTCCAACTGCCAAGGGATCTTTTACGTGCACGCCAATGTGTACACGGGACCTCAGTTTTTCGTCCCATCCGAACGACTAGACAGCTGTCCTTGTCAGGCCCTCCGTCCTGCATCACTGACAAGGGGAAACCACGCCGGAAAATCGGAATGAACTTTCTCGGCCAATGCAGGGATCAAAAAAAATGAACTCCAGGCTAGCGAGCCAGCGTCTCACCCACTTAGCCACGTGATCCCCCAAATACAGTTGGAGTAGAAGAGTAGGACCTTAATGATTATATAGAGGATATTTGTCATTTTAGAGTGAATAACATGTTTTATTTCATCGAGAAGCAAGAAAATATAAATGTTTTCTTGCTTAGAGATGAAATAAAATATGTTATTCACGACAAAACGACAAATGTTCTATTTATTTTATGATTTTACAATCATTTTAGGTAAAAACAACATGGACTACTTTGTCCGCTTGGAGCCAGTGGAATAACACTTTTATTTCACTGATAAAATGCGGTATTCCACTACTGATCATAAAATAAAAAGTTATATTATATTTATAGGATGATGATCCAGATGGTAGTAAATCAGGAAGTTTAACAAGTCATAACAGTAATTGTGCTAGTAGTCAGAGTAGTATAACTAGTTATCCTGGTGCTACCACAGATATAACTAGTTTTACACAAGTTGATGGTAGTGTAAGTATTATATCTCTCTTATTCTCCCTGTCACTTGTACTCATATTGTCTTTACGTGATTGTAGGAGTTGGGTCCCTTGGCAGTTGGAATTTGATATAAAGGTAGGCGATAGTGTCGCTGCCCGGGCAAAATTTCCCTCATAGCACACTGTATGGCGTATGCCCGTTTTCATTAGCCCAGGTTAGGAGCAGAACAGTAGGACGTTAAACCCCATTTCATTTTGTAGGGGTTGGGAGGTCTAGTGGTCAGTGGAGATGAGGGTGTCTGTCACCTGTACTCTAGGTCATATGGGGGGGGTGGATGGCTGAATGGTTAGCGTGCGCGCGCTGTATCATAAAGTCTGTCATTGAGTCGACTGGCGTGGTTTTGAATCCCCGGTTGTATGTGACAAGGAGTAGGGTCGCCTGTCCAACCTCGTGGGTTTTCTCCGGGTCCTCCGGTTTCCTCCCACAGCTAAAGACCCCTACGCGCAAGCGAATTATTGAAATAAGATTAAACCATGTTAGTCCCGAAATGACCTAGTTTGTGTCGAGTGGACGTTAAACCCCATTTCTCTCTCTCTCTAGGTCATATGGTCTGTACATGACTGTAGGGGTTGGGTGGCTGAGTGGTCTAGCGCAATCGCTTTAGGTCATAAGCTTTGTTATTGAGTCAAGTGGCATGGTTTCGATCCCAACCTAGTTCTTAACTTAACAAGAGCAGCTATGTCTGTCTAAACTTGTATGTTTTCTCCGGGCCCTACTGCTGCTATAGACCTGTATGCTCACCCAAAACCTCCCAAACCACTTGGATCGTATAGTTAAATCAAAACTTACATTTTTATCTATATATGTCGTTTGTCAAACTACCTTTTTTACTTTTTATTTATATAAAAGTGGGTTGATCAACTTTGATTTTTTTTGTATAAATTTTTGATACATCCAAACATTGAAATTATTTATATTTCTGGTGGATGGAAATTTGTATATACTATGATAGGTTAAAGGTTATATATACAATATAAACATTGATATAGTCACGAGAAATAGTTTTATCAGATAATTTAAAGATATTTTGATGAAACTATAAAATGTTTATATCAATATATCTAATATGTTAGAAATCTTTCCTGTTGTATTCATCTCCTGTAAACAGAGATTTGAATATCGACAATTTTAATTAAATCGCCGTGTTATTCCGGTGTCCCAGGTTCAAATCTTGGTGTCACATATCCGTAAAACAACGCTTGACTGTTGGAAATCGCAAAAGTTCAGATGTCAAGGCCACTGTCACGGCAAAATTCTCTTACCTCACATTTGCTCATGTTGCCATAGAAATAAGAATAACCTTGACATTGACTCTAAATGTTGTGACAATAAAACCTGATTGTATAGGATGTATTTGTGGTAATTATAAAGCTGTGATATATTTATATAAGTATTTATTCCTATAGCCACCCCATACAGTACATGTACAGTTACATCAAATACAACAGGTATCAACCAATCTATCAAACAAGCATGCGTTATTTATTATTAATTTATACCAGAAAATCACTTTAAACTCTTCATATAAATATGAATATCATCAAAAAACACGATTTAAAAACAAATATGTGTCGGACAAAACGATGGCATGAATATGTTTGACCAGTGATCGGTGCCATATTTGCAGACCCGGGAATAAAGTCATTTTCTGATCCTTTCTTGTCACAGTTTAAGTTTTTTAAGTTAAGTTTTTATATTGACACCGTTTTGTAATAATGTTTGATGAGTTTTATAAACTCATGTCTAGTTGATTGTGTATATTTTGTTGTTTTTCAAAGGTACACACTTTTGTTGTATTATCGTAATCAAATGAAATTTAATCACATGAAAATAAAGGAGCCAAGCGTATTTGATTGAAGTAAAAATATCTAAATGTTCGTTCTATGTATAGATGTAGAAATCTGAACGAAGAAATATCTCATTCCACAAATCATATCAACATATAAAATCAGATGAAATCAACAATAATTTGATTTCTGAACCAAATCTGGGAGATCTTGTCGTTTTTGAATGTGATATTTAATTTAGAATTAACACATGAAACAAAGAAAAAAGATACGTTCAGGCTTTTGAAATCGAAATAAAGTCGTATGGTGATGTTAGGTTCAGACTGCAAGAAATAGTTTGTATCTTTGAAAATTTGATTTTGTTCAGCATGATATTTGTATTTATTTAATTGGAATGCTGATCACAGACAACCCCCCACTCTCACAATATTATAGCCTTGACCAATAAGTCACATAGAGCCCAGATCAATGAGTCACGTAACTTCTCTACCTTTTAGAAACAAGATTGAGTTCTGTGATTTGGTTATTTGAAAGTTTCGGACTTTATAGTGGAAATATTATTCTGATTAAAATACAGATCTATTTTTTGTTTTGTTTTTTTATACTTTCGATGGGGTACACTACCTGAAGATCTGACAAGTTGTACTAAAAGGTCATGTCAGGGGTCATACGATCGGCTTTTGACATTATGACGTCAGTCATTGATTAATCAATCAGCGTTGATGTGTCTAGTGGTTTACTCACAGTTCCGTGCATCGCACGCCAAGAAGTCACCGTAACAGACCGTTTCATTGGCTAATCCCTCACTTCAACCAGAACACTTCAATGATAATAACTCTTCCAGATCCTAGTATAGTAAAGACAAGTAAAACAAAAATTTGAATGATAAAAAACGAAACGAAATAGGATCTGTGTTTTAATCAGATTGAGTTAAAACATATTTTATCATGATCATCATAAACTTATTGATTGATAGAGACCTCCAAATTTTACAAATACAATTCTTAGATTAATTGACTAAAACAATAAAGTAGATTGACAATAAGTGAGGTTAGATAGAGATATAAACAATGGCCATTATTCAAGAATATTGCAAGTATAAGGAATGTTAAAGATACAGATTCATTGTGATGATTCTGATTATTTCCACCTACATAGACATATTAACACGATGTTTAGTTTAAAATTTAAAACTTTGGAACTAAAAGGCTTTATGAGAAGAACCACAAAATACTTACTGTATTTAAATTAGTTTTTTTCCTTGTGACGAAATAGGAAGAAAATTTTTAATAGGTCTTCTGAATAATAAAAAATTAGATTGGTGTCGTTGAACCCGTAAACACAACCCATTCAAGGAAGGTATATAATAAGTGCATATTGATCTAGGCTATGAGTTAATTTATATTTTATAAAAGTTCCTCTGTTTTATATAGATACAGGTTTATTGGCACGTCTACACCACCTGGACTATATTACTACCTTGTGGTGTTCGAATGTTTTGTAGTTTTAGATATAAACCCTTAGAATTTTTTTTTACCATTGTTACTCAAAAACGAATTTTTGGATGCTCTGATATATTTTTTTAAGATTTGCACAGGGCCGCGTATCCCCATCCACCTACATGGACGCAATTCTACGTATTATAATTATTTAACTCCGATTTCATTTCTAGTTTTTATTATTGATTTGATAAAGGCTCAGTAAAAAACCATAATTCCATAGAATAGTGTGATGTGTAGACAGTTTAATTACAAATTGTCCTTGAAACAAGGGAGATTTGTAGAGATTTAAAACATAAAAACTGGACTAATTTAAAATGTAAATATTAATGAATAATCAATGTTTTCTTAACACCACTAATCCTGTTGCTTGTATGATCACTGATTTTAAGACAAAACCCCCCTCGAAAAAACTGAATTTTAGCCAGGCACTCTTGAGTTTTTTTTATATCAATAAGATCTGTCACTGCATCAATGGCATGGTTGCGATCCCAGGCTTCTACCTGACAATGATTGAAATTAACTGGAAACCATGCGTTTTCTCCCTGGGTCCTCGAGTCTTCTCCCACGGCTGAAGACCCAAGTGAATTATATAAACCAGGACGTAAGACATCTGTCACAGTCTTTATTAGACACAAATTAAAATATATACATTGTGTGTTAATTTATATCTGATACCATCTATGTCTGCTGCCTTATGTCCTGGTTTGGAATTATAGAAATAAAATTTTACGATATGTTAGTCCCGAAATAACCTAGTTCTTATTGAATATAGATGTTGTATGTCCAGGCCTGTTTGTGTATTTATATGTATCGTAAGATGGGCAGATAAAAACAGATAGTCTGCCAAGATTATGTGCTGCCGGAAGCAGTGGTTACAAGCATTAATGACTCATTGCCATTGTTATTTTAAATAACAATAATTGTTTGTTATGTTCATTGGTCTACCAATTTCGTATTCGACCAATGATAACCAAGTTAGCATAAAATGCTTGACATATGGTTGTTTATTTTCTCAATGTTTTGGAAGGGGTTTAGTCCATTTGGGGAGGATATTTCCATGCAGGAATTTAAGGTTAGGATTACCTATCCCTAATTCTTGTGGTGTCTGACACAGTGACTCGAAGTACCCAACTAACCTGAAAGTAGACCCTACTGTACTTGACAGTCAAACCAATTCCCAGAGAAACAGTTGAAAAAAGCAATGGTTAATGAACTAGTACTGCTTGTATCCATTGCTTGTATTTGTACATTATTCAATATTTAAAAAATATTGAATCTGTTTGGGTTTTTTCTTTATTTTATTTCAACTTGGCATCAAACATAGCAATATTTTCTGAAATTTATGACCCAAATTTATTCTAAAATATTTAATTTTTCTCAAAGGCGTGGCCCTTTTTCCACAGAAGTGCGTCGTACAGCCCGAACAAATATACCAAGGTAAAAATAATGGCGCTGGTTTTATCCAATCGCCAAAACATCTCTTTTGCATGGATCTTGATCACCCAATGAACTATTCTCAAATATATCAAAAATTATTTTTGCTAGAAATTTCATCTTTTCATTTTTATTTTATTTTACCTAATTTTTCAACAGGTCTTGGTGATTTGTATTTTTCTTTTTAGAGCTTCTTTGATTCCCAAATCTCATTTCTTAGGTTTTTGGCAATTTACTGTCCTGGCTGTGTCATATTTCTTAGTTTTCATTCTTTTATTTTGTTTTTAAAGATTTTAGAAGCTGAATTTTCTCAAATCAAATTATGTCTGTAAATGAGGTGGGGTGTTTGGGGGTGGGTGTTGGACGTAAATGTGTAGTTGGATTTGAATCTGGGACGTTAGCTGAACAAACACTTAAGTTCTCGCTGCTGCACCACTGCCTGTACGCTCATCTCAATGAGACAGAAATCCTGTCAAATAATATAGGAATACCATATGTAATAAATGTGGGGGACTGATATCAAGCTTTTTATGTTTAACTTATCGAACTAATAAAATAAAGATACATTTTGTTTTGTTAAAAGAATATGTTATATTTATTTTATGTTGGATGAATTTAGTAAAAAAGAGAGATGTATGATAGCTGTATTTAGTTTAAATAACAAACAATGTAATCAGTTTCTTTATATTACACAAAAACAATTTTACAATCAGCCAATCCTTCCCAAAGATCTAAAACCATTTTAACATGTAGTTTACATAATCCAGCAATATTTCAGATATCAAAAACAATATTTCAATGTAGATTAGGCCATGCCATAAAAATATTATATTGGTTCTCAGACAATCTAAAACAATTTTACCATGTAGATTATATATATAAAAAAATGAAACAAATTTGAATGTTTTATTGAAGTACAGTAGTGATATTGTTACCTTTATTTGGGATTTTTCCAACGTCGAGGGTTTTCTCCAGGTCCTCCGGTTTCCTCTCACTGATAAAAAAAACCCTACACACAAGCAAATTATTGAAAAAAAAATTGCGCCATATAGTCCTGAAATGACCTAGTTTGTGTTGAGTGTGTCTCTATTAGGGCAGCTCAATCCAGGCAATGATATAGGCCTGGTGGCATTGCACTACCACTTCTGGTTCTATTAATTTGGTTACATGGGCTGTGTTTTGTAGATAAACTTCAAATGGCAACAGTTATTATAGATAGTTGAGTTTAAGGATATCAGACTATAATTGATAGTTTGTAATATAATAATATATAAATAATGAAACTGATTACAATGTTACAACCCTCTACATTGATAATCTCACAATTCCACTTATTTTCAGTTTTGCATGTCCCTTTAGATCTTGGCATGTCTGTTATAATAATTTCACTCCTACACAGTTTTTTGTTCTCTCTGTATCTTATTTTCTTCATGTTGTTGACACAATCAAGGTGTATGACAGAGGTAGAACCTCGATTGAATCAAGTCGTACCTGAGCCTGATCACGGGTTTGGTTCGAACCTCTGGTGTATATAGAAATTAACAATCATCAATCAACTAATCAGAGTGAAAGTAGAATAAGTTTATAAACTAAAGATTATGGCAGGCGGGTGATCCAATTGAATCAGATGCTAGCTGCCTAATTGATAATTGGCTGGGGAAGGTCGTGTGTACACATTGTCGTGCACGTTAAAGATCTCTTGACTGTTGAAATAAAAGTAGGCCTCTGTCCGAGCAAAGGGTCCCTCATAGCACACTGTATAATGGAAGTCTGACATTAAACCCTGTTTCATTTAAATATATTGTTGCGCTACTATCTTCAGACAACCTCTTATATTTTATGGTTTTTATTCTTTTATATGCCTTGGTTATGTAAAGATGTCTTATCTGAAATATAAATTTTGATAATGTTTAAACAACATTTAAATTCATGGTCCCTGATTGGTATTAGGGGTTGGGGGAGTCGGGGAACCGAATGGTTAAAGTGTGCACATTTGATTATAAGGTCTGACATTGAGTCAGTAGACATCTTAAACAGATCTATAAATAACCTATCTTTATTCTAAAATCTCAATTTATTTCTTCTTCAGCCATCTGCAAGCAGTTCTAGTTTAGATGTTGGTACGAGTAACTTTGCAACAATACGAACAACATCGATTGTTCATAAACAGATCAAGGAACATGAACACTCGAACGAACTTCGTGAACAGTTTACTGGTTATAAAAGATTACGAAAACAGCATCAAAAAGAATTACAAACGGTATGTAGAACTGGAATCATTTTAATTCTGGACACTGTTAATATTTTAATGTTGACAGCATGGACGTTAAGAAAACCTAGTCTGTCTTTTATTTCTGTGATATTTACAACTCTAATTTAAATACTCCGTTTACTCATATTGTCGTTGGTATTCCAGCAATTCAAATTCAAAACATTTAATTTGGTCTGAACTGCAATAGGTTTTATCCATTTTGTTGCATTATAATTTCGTAGTATTGGACACAGAAGACCAATATTCCGTTTACATGTAAAAGAACCCTCATTTTGAATAGGCATTGGTGCCAAACTGTCTTTGTCTGGTTGGTTCAGAAAATAGCGCCCCTTTTATTTGCTCATTTCTGATTGTTTTGAGAGATTGTCATGATTATTTGAAGAAACTGGTGATACTTAGAATTAAAGATACATTATGGGAGATTAGATAAAGAGCTGGCAGTTCTCACTATAATAGTTAAAAACTATATAATGTAAAGGCAATTTGCTAAAAATGTCAGTCAAATTGATCCACTCTGAACCGAGATTTTAGCTTTTGAATTTTAGGCCTAGCCTCGATCATCATTTCTAAAGTCGGTATGGTAAAAAACATAGTCTCGGTTATCCATTCTTAAATCATTTATGAGCGTTTAGCAGCAAATCGGATTCAAATCCAGTAAATATCACAAGCTAGCGAGTGACATCGAGAGTTGATTAAGGTCTGGATAAGTTAATAAATGTCTGATTAATAATTTAGATAACATTTTATGCCTAAAGAAAGATCTGCAATAGTCAGATTTAGGTCTTGAATAATGTATGTTTTATGTATTGATTGCCTGATAACGTTAATTCGTTGTTTTAGCTCTGGAATAATGTATGTTTAATGCATTGATTGCACTAATGTTGTTTTATATTCACATGTGTAATTAGCAACCACTTGGTTGATTTATTTTTATTAATTTTAATACGCCCACATTGAAATGTGGATGTATATTGCCGTCGCCCCCGTCGGTCTGTCCGTCCGTCGGTCCGTCCGTCCACAATTTCTTGTGAACGCTCTAACGCCAAAAGTTATCATCCAATTGTTTTAAAATTGATGTATGTTGTTTACATTAGTGAAACGAAGAAGCCTATTGAATTTCTGTTTATTACGTCTAGAGTTATGGCCCTTGTTTCACTTTATTGAACCTTGTGAATGCTCTAACTCCAAAAGTTATTATCCGATCTTTCTGAAATTCATATGCATTATTTAAATTAGTGAAACGAAGAAGCCTATTGAATTTCAGCAATTTACAATAATTACTTCTAGAGTTATGGCCCTTGTTTCACTTTATTGAACCTTGTGAACGCTCTAAAGTCAAAAGTTATCATCCGATCTTTCTGATATTTATATGCATTATTTAGATTATTGAAACGAAGAAGCCTATTGAATTTCAGCAATTTCCATTTATTATGTCTAGAGTTATGGCCCTTGTTTCACTTTATTGGTCCTTGTGAACGCTCTAACGTCAAAAGTTATCATTCGATCTTTCTGAAAATTTGCATTATTTAAATTAGTGAGACGAAGAAGCCTATTGAATTTCAACAATTTCCGTTTATTATGTCTAGAGTTATGGCCCTTGTTTCACTTTATTGATCCTTGTGAACGCTCTAACACCAAAAGTTACCACCCGATCTTTGTGGAATTTATAGGCATGATTTAAATTAGTGAAACGAAAAAGCCTATAGTATTTCATCAATTTACAATAATTACTTCTTGAGTTATTGTCCTTGTTTCACTTTGTTAAATCTTGTGACCACTCTAATGACAACAGTTATCATCCGAAATGTATGAAATTTATATGCATCATTTAAATTAGTGAAACGAAAAAGCCTATAGTATTTCAGCAATTTACAATAATTACTTCTAGAGTTATTGCCCTTGTTTCACTTTGTTGAATCTTGTGAACACTCTATTGACAACTGTTATCATCCGATATGTATGAAATTTATATGCATCATTTAAATTTGTGAAACAGGTCTATAGAATTTCAGCAATTTCCGTCACTAATTTCTAGAGTTATGGCGATTGTGAAGGTTGCAATGACAAAAGTGATCATGTGACCTGTATGAAATTTATATGCATTATTTAAATTAGTAAAATGAAAAAGCCTGTCAAATTTCAACAATTTCTGTAGATTACTTCCAGAGTTGAGACCCTTGTTTCAGTTTGTAGAACCTTGTAAACCCTCAAACGACAAAATTTTATAATCTCATCTGTATGAAACTGTCTTGTAAAGGCCGCCAATTACCTACAAAGGAATAAATATGCGACAACCCTTGTCGATAGCTTGGACGATTTAGCTGCTGTGGGCGTATGTTTTGTTGCCTGGCAACCTATCTTTTTTTCTGTTGTAGATGGAGAATAAGTTTGCTATAGAAATGGAAGAACATAAAACGAAGTTAGATAAAGAATATGAAAAATTACGTAATAAATTTGCAACAGAATTAGAAAGATTACGATTAAATCATATTTCCGAATTAGACAAGAAGGTTAGTTGTGGTGATTTATTAAAAATAAACCGAAACCTGTCCGTTTGTCTGATATATAGAGCTGTCTATTACATCGGTTGATTTGTTGGAGTCGCGGAGGTTAACTGGGTAAGACGCTGGCTCACTTGTCTGGAGGTCGCGTGTTCGATCCCTGCATTGTCGGAGAAAGTTCATCAGGATTTTCCGACGTGGTTTCGGCTCGTCAGTGGTGCAGGACTTGTTTGATTATTAGCATATTCATTAACTCAGTCGGAACAGACGATAAGGACGTCAAACACAATTTCATTTCTTTTGATTATTATGTTATTAAAATATTCTATAAATGTTTGTCGTATGTAGTCTGTACTTAACTTTATTGCCATTTCTTTCTGTTTTAAGCAAAAGGCGTATGTAGCCCAAGAAAAGAAAGTTGTTAAAGATACGCTTAGTCAGCAAGAAACAGATAGAAGAAGTTTCTCTGAGAATTTTAAACGATCCTATAGAAGTGATAAAGAACAATTAAAGAAGGTAATTTGTTTGAAATAAAACAATGGTTAGCATGTGCGTGCTGTATCATAAGGTCTGTCATTGAGTCAACTGGCATGGTTTTGATTCTCCGGTTGTATGTGACAAGGAGTAGGGTTGCCTGTCCAACCTCGTGGGGTTTTTCTGGGTCCTCTGGTTTCCTCCAATTGATAAAGGTCCCTATGCGCAAGCGAATTATTGAAATAAAATTGAACCATATGTTAGTCCCGAAATGACTGTGTTGAGTGGACATTAAACCCATCTCTCTCTCTCTCTCTCTCATAAATTGAGTGATTTTGAACTAAGAATTTGCGTCACAGGTAGAAGAGTTAAAGACCATAGTTTATTCTCTATTTTCATGACTTGTTTATAAATACTCCATATATTTATCGGAGAATATATCTTACCTGACAGGTACCTACAAACAAACAGTTTCAAATAATTTTTTTAAAATTGGAATCCCCTAGAATTGTTAAGAAATCTCGTGTACTTTTTCATGTGGACGTATATTGTTGTCGCCCCTGTCCGTCCGTCCTTCCATCCACAATTGTTTGTGAACAGTCTACAGGTCACAATTTTTATCCGATTTCAATGAAACTTGAAATATAGGTTTATCACCCTAAGATCTCGGTTCCTTTCGATATTGGCATCTATCGGACCGTAACTTCATGGATTATGGCCCCTGATTGTACGAAAAATCACGTTTTTGGTTTGTGAACACTGTAGAGGTCACAATTTTTATCTGATTTTGTTGAAACTTGAAATGTAAGTTATAACCCAAAGATCTCGATTCGTTTCGATATTCGCGCATATCGGACCGTAACTTCCTGAATTATGGCCCCTGATTGTACGTAAAAACGCGTTTTTTGGCTTGTGGACCCTATAGAGGTTATAATTTTTATCCGATTTAAAAAACCGTATTATTATATCACCGTTAAACCCTAAGGACGGTTGAGTTCAAACTTCGTGAAAATCGGCCCAAAACTGACAGACAAAATGGCCGCCGTTCGTTCTCAAATAGCGTAAAAATATGGTATATCAAGGTTGTGGACCCTATAGAGGTCACAATTTTTATCCGATTTTGTTGAAACTTGAAATGTAAGTTTATAACCCAAAGATCACGGTCCCTTTAGATATTCGCCCATATCGGACCGTAACTTCCTGAATTATGGCCCCTGATTGTACGAAAAATCATGTTTTTAGCTTGTGGACCCATTAGAGGTCATAATTTTTATCCGATTTAAAAAACTGTCTTATTATATTACCGTTCCACCCTAAGGACAGTTGAGTTTGAATTTTATGAAAATCGCCCCAAAATTGACAGACAAAATGGCCGTCGTTCGTTCTCAATTAGCGTAAAAATATGGTATATCAAGGTTGTGGACCCTATAGAGTCACAATTTTTATCCGATTTTGTTGAAACTTGAAATGTAAGTTTATAATCCAAAGATCTCGGTTCCTTTCGATATTCGTGCATATCGGACTGTAACTTCCTGAATTATGGCCCCTGATTGTACGAAAAATCGCTTTCTTTTTAGCCTGTTCTCTATCCATCTCTCGAAAATGTGGGCGTATCCTGCCTGGCAGCCGCTGGTTAGCTTGTGGACCCTATAGAGGTCCTAATTTTTATCCGATTTTAAAAAAAACGTATTATTATATCACCGTTACACCCTAAGGACGACTGAGTTCGAATTTCGTGAAAATCGGCCCAAAACTGACAGACAAAATGGCTGCCCCTCGTTCTCAAATTGCGTAAAAGTATGGTATATCAAGGTTGTGGACCCTATAGAGGTCACAATTTTTATCCGATTTTGTTGAAACTTGAAATGTAAGTTTATAACTCAAAGATCTTTGCGCATATCGAATTGTAATTTCCTGAATTATGGCCCTTGATTGTAGGAAAAATCACTTTCGTTATAGCTTGTTTTCTATCCATCTCTCGAAAATGTGGGCGTATCCTGCCTGGCAGCCGCTGGTTTTTAAATATAATTACATTGGTATTTACTATTGGACCCTATGGTGGAGTTTGGGTGTCAGAATTGTCTGACTTGTGTATTTTAGAACGTAAGATTTGTCATAGAGTCACTTGTATGTAGAACCTTGTGGGTTTTCTCCAACTGCTAAAAACCGAAGTATTGAAATAAAATTGTACAATATGTTAGTCCCAAAATGATCAAGTTTACATTGAGTAGACGTTAAACCCCCATCTCTCTCTGTTTTTCAGGATCATGATTCTAAAAGTACACCGAGGAAAGAAAAGGAGGATGCTGTAAAAACGTATAAAGAAGCAACGTTACGCAAGATGAAGAATGAGGAATATAAACTACAGAAACAACACCAGGATCACATGGACTTTAAACTTCGTATCTTTAATCGGCAAAAAAAGATACAGTTTCATCGGTTAGAACAGTCACTACTACGCGAGGTATTTTGGTTTCCATTATTACTTTATTTTGGGTTTGGGAGCCACGGTGGCTAGGTGGTTAAGACGCTGGCTCAATAGCCAGGAGGTCGGGTGTTCGATCCCTGCATTGGCCGAGAAAGTTCATCAGGATTTTCCGACTTGGTTTCCCCTTGTCAGTGATGCAGAACGGAGGGCCTGACAAGGACAGCTGTCTAGTCCTTCGAATGAGACGAAAAACCGAGGTCCCGTGTATACATTGGAATGCACGTAAAAGGTCCCTTGGCAGTTGGAATTTGATATAAGAGTAGGCGATAGTGCCGCTGCCCGGGCAAAATTTCCATCATAGCACACTGTATGGCGTATTCCCGTCTTCATTAGCCCAGTATAGGAGCAGAACAGTAGGACGTTAAACCCCATTTAATTTCATTTTATTTCGGGTTTGGGGGTTGGGTGGTCAAATGATATAACTCATGCGCTTTAGATCACAAGGTCTGTTATTGAGTCATGTGGTGTGGTTTCAATCCCAACTACGAGTGTGCATGACCAAGGAGTAGGGTCGCCTGCCCAACCATGTGAGGTTTCTCAGGGTCCTTTGGTTTAGTCCCACAGATAAACATCACAAACGAATTATAGAAATACATTTAGCATATGTTAGTCCCAAAATGATGGGGGTTTGTGTTGAGCGGGGGATTAAACTGTTGGTGACATGTTGTCAGGGTTACATGATAGTGACGTTATAACACACTTGACAAGTTTTCGAGTCCAATACCAACTTGATAAATGAAGCTCCTCCGCGGTATTCTACACATAAGAGAACTATCTACTTTGATAATAGATATCTGCCCTGAATGGCCGCCATATCCCCAAATTGATATACTGTTCTGTAATACGATTCTACTCCGTGTTGCATCTGTTATACACACACAGACTGAATAAACTGTTTCCATCTTATTAAATGGAAGGGGGTGTTGCATGGCCAAATGCTTAGCGCATGCGTGCTGCATCATAAGTTTTGATTCCCTGGTTGTATGTGACAAGGATTACAGTCGCCTGTCCAACTTCGTGGTGTTCTCCAGGTCCTGCGGTTTCCTCCTGCTAAACGACACTACGAGCAAGCAAATTATTAAAATAAAATTATACCATATGTTAGTCTCGAAATGACCTGGTTTGTGGCGTGGACGCTACCCCCCTTCTCTCTCTCTCTCTCTCTCTCTCTCTCTCTCTCTTTCTCTCTCTCTCTCTTTATTAAAGGAAATAGAAAAAATACTTGTTTTAGGCTAAAATCGTTGATTTAGGAGTTAAAATGTCGGTCAATTAGCTTAGTGTCTGTTCTCAAGCGGTGCTAACTGTAGACAGACAGTCTGAGTTTAGTATGGTTTATTTGATGTACCTACAGTGGTGCTAATTGTAGACAGACACCATAAGTTTAGTATACATCTAAGGCTGACAGGTAAATTGTTGTCTCGTCCCATATGCTTCAATGTTTTAATTGTTTATTTCACAGGAACTTAGTCAGAAGAAAGCTCAGTTAGAATATGAACACCGAATGTCAATTAGACATCATGAATCCACCCAAGACTTAGAATTTAAACATTTGGCAGCTCTACAGAAATTACGTGATGAACAACTGAGAAAACAACACGAGATGGAACGAGAGAATCAGAAAGAATACAATGCTCGTGTCGAATCAGATTTAAAGAAAAAACATGCAATGGAGGTTAAACAACAACCTCGTAGTTTAAGGGTAAGATAATCAGGTTTTTTTTTATAAAAACCCCTACGCGCAAGCAAATTAT
Organism: Patella vulgata; assembly: GCF_932274485.2. Taxonomy (NCBI): domain Eukaryota; kingdom Metazoa; phylum Mollusca; class Gastropoda; family Patellidae; genus Patella; species Patella vulgata. The sequence goes on from NC_065884.2 coordinate 3,967,543, forward strand.
GGAAATAAAATTAAACCATATGTTAGTCCCGAAATGACCTAGTTTGTGTCGAGTGGACATGAAATCCCATTTCTCTCTCTCTCTCTCTCTCTCCCTTTCTCCTCCTAGCATCTACGTGACAAGGACTAGGGTCGTCTGTCCAGACTTTTTATTTTGGGGATTATACTAAAGAATTTTACCTGTCCAGGTACTTTTGATGTATTATTTTGGTATATTTTCTAATAGAAGTTTGTTTATGACAAGTCTTTTGACAAAATAAGACACAAAAACAAAAGAAGAATTTTAGGAAGGAGTTGTCTGAGAATCAGAATGTATTGTTTTGTATGGCCTCAGTAGAAACTTTTACTATTTTACTGGATGCACGTAAAAGACCCCTTGACAGTTGGAATTCAAAGTAAGAGTAGGTCATAGTGCCACTGTCAGAGCAAAATTTCCCTACTAGTACACTGAATGGTTTATGTCACGTAGGAACAGAATAGTAGGACATTAAACCCCAGTTTTAATTTTTGTTACCTGATTTTATCTTTTCAGCAAAAAGAAATTCAGATCCGTAAACAGTTTAACGAGGCGGTAAAGACGCAACAGAAACAATATAAAGCCTTAAAAGAACATATATTACATACGACGCCTAAAAACGAACAGAAGGCTGTAGGCAAAAAGTTAAAGGAGGAACAGATGCGTAAACTAGCGTTACTAGGTGAACAATACGAACAAAGTATAGCAGAAATGTTACAACAACAAAATGTAAGTTACCACCGTCCAGTGGTTAGCTTCTGTCATTTAGTCAACTGGCGTGGTTTCGATTCCTTGGTTGTATGTGACAAGGAATAGGGTCGCCTGTCCAACCTTGTGGGTTATGTCCGTGTCCTACATGTAAGCGAATTATTGAAATAAAATTGAACCATACGTTAGTCCCGATATGACCTAGTTTGTGTCGAGTCGACTTTAAACCCCATGTCCCCCTCTCTTTCCCTCTCTCCACTGCCGAATGAAATAAAGAATACTACAGCAAAATCAGGCAGAATTATCAACTGTTCACGTAATAAAACTGTAGTACTTGATGCTTTTAGTCTATGTTGGGTGGTGCTCAGGTATTTGACGGATTAGGGCTAGGGTAGGTATATAGGATGTTCATGGATAACTGTTCGATGACTACAAATGTGAGGAAATGTAAAAATGTTTATTGTTATTTTTACAGGTAAGATTGGATGAAGCTCAGTTAGCCGAGGCCAATGAATTAAAACAAAGGTTACAACAAGAGTTAGAACTACTTATTGCCTATCAGAGTAAACTAAAGATGCAAGCCGAATCGCAACATCAAAAAGAACGCAAGCAATTAGAGGAACGGGTTTCGTTAAGACGAGCATTATTAGAGCAGAAAGTAAGTAGATTGTCGTTTACTAAGAGATCCTGTCTTCATTATCCCAGTAGGTGCTGGACAGGTGGATGTTAAACACCATTTCATTATTAGAACAGGTGGACGTTAAACACCATTTCATTTCGTTATTAGAATAGGTGGATGTTAAACACCATTTAATTTCATTATTAGAACAGTTGGACGTTAAACATCATTTCATTTTGTTATTAGAACAGACAGTAATTTGATGGTTATAAATAAATAAATCCTAATTGTGTTATTCGTCCCTAACCTCACAGGTTTTCTCTGGATCCGCTGTGTCCTCCTACTGTTGAAGACCCCTACAAGCAAGTAAATTATTGGGACCTAACCTCATGGGTTTTCTCTGGATCCGCTGTGTCCTCCTACTGTTGAAGACCCCTACAAGCAAGTAAATTATTGGGACCTAACCTCATGGGTTTTCTCTGGATCCGCTGTGTCCTCCTACTGTTGAAGACCCCTACAAGCAAGTAAATTATTGGGACCTAACCTCATGGGTTTTCTCTGGATCCGCTGTGTCCTCCTACTGTTGAAGACCCCTACAAGCAAGTAAATTATTGGGACCTAACCTCATGGGTTTTCTCTGGATCCTCTGTGTCCTCCTACTGTTGAAGACCCCTACAAGCAAGTAAATTATTGGGACCTAACCTCATGGGTTTTCTCTGGATCCTCTGTGTCCTCCTACTGTTGAAGACCCCTACAAGCAAGTAAATTATTGGGACCTAACCTCATGGGTTTTCTCTGGATCCTCTGTGTCCTCCTACTGTTGAAGACCCCTACAAGCAAGTAAATTATTGGGACCTAACCTCATGGGTTTTCTCTGGATCCTCTGTGTCCTCCTACTGTTGAAGACCCCTACAAGCAAGTAAATTATTGGGACCTAACCTCATGGGTTTTCTCTGGATCCGCTGTGTCCTCCTACTGTTGAAGACCCCTACAAGCAAGTAAATTATTGGGACCTAACCTCATGGGTTTTCTCTGGATCCTCTGTGTCCTCCTACTGTTGAAGACCCCTACAAGCAAGTAAATTATTGGGACCTAACCTCATGGGTTTTCTCTGGATCCGCTGTGTCCTCCTACTGTTGAAGACCCCTACAAGCAAGTAAATTATTCGTCCCTAACCTCATGGGTTTTCTCTGGATCCTCTGTGTCCTCCTACTGTTGAAGACCCCTACAAGCAAGTAAATTATTGGGACCTAACCTCATGGGTTTTCTCTGGATCCTCTGTGTCCTCCTACTGTTGAAGACCCCTACAAGCAAGTAAATTATTGGTCCCTAGTCTCATGGGTTTTCCCTGGATTCTACTGTTAAAGACCCCTACATGCAAGTAAATTATTGACAGGCTAGTCTCAAAATGACTGAGTTTGTATCAAGCTAATGTTACACCCTCCTTTCCTCTCTCCTTCTTTCTCTCTCTCCTCTCCCCCCCCCCCTTTCCCTCTCCCACCCTCCCCTTTATATGTAATTGTTTATCTAAGATATTATAATTTCTATATTTATAGATGGATGATGATTGTCATGCCAGTGTTACACACTCTCTCTCTGTCTCTCTCTCTCTCTCACCCTACCCTTTATATGTAATTGTTTAACTAAACTATTCTAATTTCTATATTTATAGATGGATGATGAAAGAATGATTTTTGAAAAGGAGGAAAAAGAAAGACTAAGGCATCAGTTACAAAAACAGGAACGAGAGTTACATGACTTTGACGTGGAGACGGCCGCAAAAGGATTAAATGCATTAGAAGTGGCGGACGCGTCGCTACGTGAATTTGACAATGATACAAACAGTGTACGTGGCAGCATGTTAAGTTTAAGTGGTAGTAGTAGTACCAGTTCTTTCTCTTCACAGACCCCCTTATAACAACTATGGTTACCATAGTTACAACCCCCCTCCCTGTTTTTATTATTATTATTATTATTTGGTACTTAGCTCCGCAAAACAGAACCCCGCCCTCTAGATGCAAGGAACTAGAAGACCAAAATATTCACTATCTGTTTTTAATTAATATTCTTGATGATTTGGAGTCCATCAATCAAAAAACAGTTGAGTGTAACCCGATCTTCCAATTATGTGCTTACGCATGTGTGTGGGTGAACATGCACATGCATGTAACAGTGTATGAGTGTTTAAGTGTACTACTAAAGGACTAGAAAACCTCAATATACTGATGACAGACTTATTACACAGTTAAAGTGATATATATAGAACACAAGTAGTAATATAATTAATGGTTACTAGAAGTCAGGAATTATTTCTTCATCAAACTTACTGTACAATAAGCAAGCCAATAACTGGATTTCATCATTGTTTCGACACGTCGAGAATCTTTTCTTGTTGAAATGCGTTGTAAAGTTAGCGGGTCATAGGTCGACTTGTTTGCAGGATATTATCAGAGTTGTAGAATTATATGGGTCATAGGTCGGCATGATATTATCAACATTTCGTCTCGTCACAGATTGAAGAAGAAGAAGAAGAAATGGAGAGAAGTGTGAAGTCAGAGTGATCAGGTTAAAAAAATCGTAATCCAAGGGCAAGAACTCTTGTGTTTATTTTATAATGGACTATGTTTTATATTGTCCTGTATAATCACCAGACAGTTAAATATTATTATTTTAATATTTTAAACTTGATCAATATCACCAATAAAAACAAATAGATAATACATTTATACAAGAATCAGCTATGTTACTTAAACAGTCAGGAATCAATTGATAGGTAATGATTAAAGATGCTTCCGGAGCTGTTAAGATGGTATGGAGCTGTTAATGATGGTCCTGGAACTGTTAAAGATGGTTCTAGAACTGTAAAAGTAGAGTTAAAGATGGGAGCTGTTAAAGATAGTTCTGGAACTATTCAAGATAGTTCTTTAACTGTTAAAGATAGTTCTTTAACTGTTAAAGATAGTTCTTTAACTGTTAAAGATAGTTCTTTAACTGTTAAAGATAGTTCTTTTGTTAAAGATGATCCCGGAACTGTTAAAGATAGTTCTGGAACTGTTAAAGATGATTCTGGAGCTGTTAAAGATGGTTCCGGCTGATTGTCATGGTACGTTAAGAAGCAGTCGGTTGCACCATTATTTTAATCAAACTGCAGTCAGCTCACCTTATGTTCTGTACAGAATGGCATGGTGCAGTCATGGGAGCCTAAAAATTCATATTTTAACTACAAACCAGGGGCCTTAATTATGAACCTTGAAATGATATATTTTAAGGATACTTTTGTTTCATTGGTCAAGGTTTTATTGTCTCGGACAATGAAAAGAAATTAGCCTTTTTAAAACGGGCAAGGTTTGGGGTTTTTGTAGTAAGGTTTCTTTTCAAACTAAAAATGAAGAATTTGATTTCCAACTCATCTACAGGAAGTAAGACTGATTGATCATGGACCGGTGTAGAAATAATAGTTTTATCTGTACATGTATCGGATAGTCCTATTTCGTTTCGTTTTGTATAGTTCAAAACTTTGTTTTACTTGTCTTCACTATACTAGGATTAAGAAGGGTTGTTATACAACGTTTGTTCGCCGTGATGTGAAGGATTAGCCAATCAAATGGTCTGCTGATTCGAGCTTTTATCGTGCAGAACTGTCGGTAGACTTATGCAGCAATAGAAAATAAATCGAAGCCACTACAACCGGTCAGATTTTAATGTACATGTAGTGAAGGCCATCGAAAGTATTAAAATAAATCATACGACATGTAGATCTATATTTTAATCAGGTTGGGTTGATGTTAAAAATGAATTAATTAATTAATACTGTCCTTACATGAATCAGCATTCAATCTGTCTGAAAAATACTTAATAACTTAATTTTTGGAAGGTGACTATGTATTAGGAATGAAATATATTTAATCCAGACATGTTCGTGGTCTTATGTCACATCAGTTTCCAGTATATCTAGCGATTGTAAATCTGAAATAAAGTAATGGGCGTGTCTTATATGAGATATAACCCTTATTTAGTAATGGTAATGAAATTAAGTGATGGGTGTGCCTGATTTAGTAATGGTAATGACATTAAGTGATGAATCTTTCCAGCGGTTTGCTGAAAGAAAGATATTTACATTGTAGATTATCATGTTTAGTGGCTTGTCAGATATTGAACTAAGGTCAATGGGCGTTCAATAAATTGTCCATCACTGATATAGTAATTGTAGGGCTTTAATAAATTTTAATAATAATGGACAACCATGCACTTTAAGTATTATATATTACCAATTATTTCTGAGGCCTTGTTGGTGAAAAACAAAACTAAAATACTTTCTAGAATGCAGATTTATCATTGAATGAAAGCGAAAATTTGTACTAAATCCTTCAAATATTTTGGAGTTTTGTTTTTCGTGAGCAAGGCCTCTGAACTTTTAAGATCTTAGAAATTGTTTGATCAGCTGGTTCCTTTTTAGTGAAACTACTAAGGAATAATTTTCAGATGATTTATTAGATATGAATACATGTATATGGCTGTCATGTCTGTAGAACTCGAGTCCGACTGAAGTAGAATCTGTAGAGTTTATGATATCTTCTGAATTATTACGTCTGTAAGTTGTTCATTTCATGACACACTTGATCTTCACAACGTCAAGATATTACAACATACATCTATACACAAGTTACCTGTGTAATGCTGGGATGTTAGAGAGGGGGGCGAGTTTTCTGTTTAGTCAAGTGGTATAGCTTTGAAACCAATCTTGTACATGTTAAATGTATGACGTATGTCCGTTAGATCTATGTCATAATAACTTGACTTTGTGAAGATGAATCTTTTTGATTTTATCTTTTTTGTTATTGATATTAGGTGACTGATTATCATCGCTCTCACATTCTATCTCTCTACCGTGCTTCACTTGATGCTTTTTATCATTCTACTGTTCTTCACTGGACGCTTTTTATCACTCTACCGTGCTCCACTTGATGCTTTTTATTGCTCTACTGTTCTTCACTGTGTCTCCCCCCCCCCCCAAAAGGTATCAGTATTATTAACAAATCATAATAGAAAGATTGCGGAATTATTCTAACATTTGTTAAGAATAAATAAAATAACTTGCTGGACCATTTCAGTTTAATACAGTTCTGGAAATATTACACGCACTAATGAACTATTACAGCCAGACAGAATATTGGGAGGTTGAGTGCGCGCTGTATCATAAGGTCTGTCATTGAGTGAAGTGGTGTGGTTTCGATTCCCCGGGTTCCCCGCATGAACGTGACAAGGATTAGGATCGCCTGTCCAACCTCGTGGGTTCTCTTCAAGTCCCGTCGATCTCCTCCCACTGCTAAAGATCCCTACATGCAGGGGAATTATTGAAATAAAACTGAAACCAATGTTAGTTCCAAAATGACCTAGTTTGTGTGGAGCGGACATTAACCCCCCTTCTCTCTCTCTCTCTCTCTCTCTCTCTCCCTCTCTCTCTCACAGATAACAGTGGGGGGGGGGGCAGGGTCTTGAGTAAAATATATTTTTTTTCAACTTTCCTTAAAAAGATATAAAATTGTAATGGTAGTTAGGGTCTCTGATTCAATGTAATATCTCAGGCTTTAGTGTACAGTCTGATTCTAATGTTAGAAACACCAAAAAAAACCCAAATATTATTACAATGTGTTGCCTTCATTGTTTAAGACAATTGTTATTACATTTAAAGTGCAATGGAGTTTTTCAATTTGAACATCTTTGTAAAAATATGTTCTAAATTCAATTGTTTACATGGAGTAAATATTTTTATGCTTGGATATTGAAATTGAAAGATTATCTTGGTTTTCTCCTGGTTTGTAGTCATTATCTACCAGTCGTAAATTAATATCGTATAGCTAGACACTCACTATTATTGGAAGACATTATGTAAATTGTTTCGGAAGCTAACTAATGTCAAGCTTGACCTTGATACGATTATAATACGAGGAACAGTGTCTAGTCCTTCAGATGGAATGAAAAGCCTTTGACAGGATTTCTAACATGGGACCAAGGTTAAGGCCAAGATATAAATTGCTTGAAAATTTATCACAGCTTGAACTAGGTCTTTAATAACTTGAGAATTAACGCAATAATTTCATGATGCAAGTTTTTCGTTCTTAATTTATAGTGCAATTTGTTAATTTAACTATTAAAGGCCACATCAAGCTAAATTATAGTTCTTCGGGGCCAATTTTAAAATGTACCGTGAGTAGAGTCAAATAGATCCTAAATAATGAACAATTGAATTGATTTGATTTAGTCAGCGTTTTTTAGATTTTATGCAATCTTCACTGTCCTGTCCCTCACTGTTTTCTTGTGATCATGGAAGTCAATAATTGTCATTTTAAAATTTATAAGAATTCGAATTGGTTGTTAGTCAGAAAGGATTTAGAAGTACTATACCTGTTCCCTGACCCCTTTTCATCTCTTTGAAATAAAATATTGTTTACACAAAAAAAGGATTGATCAGAATTTATCCAAAGGACCTATAAAAAATGGTCTTGGAAAGACCTGAGGGATCACCCAGATTTGTTGGATGCAATCCGTGAATGTAGTTGACCAAATGTCAAAAGGGAAATGAATGTGAGTAATTAACCCTTTCGTTCACAAGAAACGATTTAAATTTTGAGTAATGCATGAGTTGATTTGCCCAAGACCGATAATAGAAAAGTTCGATGGTGAACGGATGTTTTAGCCACAAAGGTTCAATAGGCCCTAATAGGAGCAAACTATTTCAGGTCAAAACGTCTGTAGCCGAAACATCTGTGGCCAAGAAGCCTACATTTGTTTGGGTAACAAGCTGCATAATTTATATTTGAAATAATTAAAAATAAACAAATCGCATCCAATATTGGTATAATAACTATTATGTTTATTATTATTATATTATTATTATTTGAAATATTGGTGTTCCATATCGTTATTTATTCCTATGGTCACTTTATTTAATGTCAGGTGTGGTCAGGTGCGAGTTTGTGTACCTGTAATTAAGGTATGTATGTATATTACTTACTGATAAAACTAATCACATTTATTTATTATCTCCCTTAATTTTTTTATTGCTATAAAGGGACATAACTCTGCATCAAAGGGAGACAACTGCTGGGCCTCCTTCCTAAATGCTATTTTCAAATTGCATCAATTTTTGCCTTCAAATTATATTATAGAATTGTACATTATAATCCTTTTTGTATTAAAAGAACACAGATATAGATATGTATCTATTATATGATATAAATATATATTAAACAAGTGTTCAGTGCTGACTGCAGGGGTTTTAAAAGCTGAACTTATGTATATTTGTTCCAATGTATTATATAGACCAGGAGAGAAGATTATATAAACAGTAAATTTCTATAACATCACTGTAGACTAGCTATTTAACTTGGGAGATTATGTATTTTCAAACTTGTAAAATAAAATGTCACTTTGTATTTTCTCCATCTTTTTTATTTATCCGTCTCAAGTTGGCGTGCACGTAAAAGAACCCCTGACACTTGGAATTTGAAATAAGAGGAGGTCGTAGCGCTGCTGTCCAAGTCAAATTTCCCTCATAGAACACTGCATAGCCGTCTTGATTAGCATTTATGAAGCAGAAAGGTAGGGTGTTAACACTGTAACCCAGGTATCGTTTAATCTTGTGCTAGATACACAAGATTAAACGATACTTGGGTTACAGTGTAAGCCGCTTTCATTTTATTTAAATATCCGTCTAGTTGTTCGTATGGTAAGAAGATGGGCATTTCAATTTGATGAAGAGAAGAGGAGATGAAAAGTTTACATCCCAGTACACATCTTTAGCCTGGTTTGTTGAGAAAAGTAGGACGTCAAACCCCATTTTATTGCTTTCCCCTTTAATATCCACAATTAAATAGACTCCATTGACTGCATTACTTGTACTGCAAGAAGGACTGACGAATGGTCTTTTATAAATAAGTATGCCTGAAATGATTCCTTGACAGTTTAAATTTTGTTGCAAAATTAACCATAACTTTCAACATTGCTCTTTCTTTTTTTGTTTGTGATGTAATGATTCAGGACTATAAATATATTTATTTTGTATTTTGTTCTATATAATTAAGGTCTATAAATCCATTAATGTTTGGATAATATTATATTTAATATATAGACCTAATATACTTACTTACTCGCCTTCAAAGTGTTCAGCAAACCCCGGGGGGATTTACTCTTAGTAAGTCTAGTTGGTCTATATCTTGAATATAATATTATCCAAAAATAAATGGATTTATAGGCCTAGATAGAATAGAACAAAATAAATGTATTTATAGGCCTGAACTATTACATCAGCGATTGAAAGAAAAGAACAGGTAAAGTTGAAAGTTGTTGTTAAATTACAACAAGTAGTAGTATTTAAGGAATTTAATAAATGAAGAATCACAAACTAGAGATGATTGAATACAATATATCTGAATTAAACAAGAGATAATAAATCTATGACGATTATTATTTTCATACACAAACTAAGCTAATATTGAATGAATTAAGTGAATAGAAGACGGGTCTTTAAATGGCATTTAAAATAAACACCTTCTCGTATTATCAGAACATTCCTTCGTTTCGTTGTGAATTTTACAGCAGAATAAAAAAAATACGCGGGAAATAAAACGAATCCCGATCATCAAGTTGCGTTATCCCTATTTCATTTTGGAGAATCAAAGACCGGTAATGGGAGTTTAGGTATCTACAGGTAGATACACCCAATAGCAATTTACCTTCTGATAGTTAAACCTACAGGTAGGTAGATAGTTAGATACATTCAATAACAATTTACCTTCTGATAGGTAAGCGGCGTTTAGGTACCTACAGGTAGATACATCCAATAACAATTTACCTTCTAATGATACAATAATACTAGAATTTGAAGATAACCTGGAGCAGATTTGTTAATAGATCGATAGGTTAAAGATCATATTTTAAAGTTGGTCCTTTCTGGAACTTGGAGCCAATGTTATTTGTTTAAGACTAGTGTGATGTCTGATCTGGATTTAGTTTTAGTGACAATGTAAGCAGCATTGTTTTGGCAATCTTTGAAGCTTTGCAACTTCTTCGTCCGTAATACCAGTTAGTAAAGAATTACATGGTCGATTCCTGACAGGATAAAGGCCCAAGCTAATGTTGCACAAACATCTTCTGCGATATTTTACAGAGCCTGTGAGTAGAACCCACGACTTCATCGTTGACATTTAGCATGTTACAATGACATCCATTGTTTAACATTATATAAACAACCTTCCAGATTCATACCTTTCAATATCTTTATCAGAGGATTGACACATGTTGGTCTCTTGTTGTTATAAAGATTAAAATCATCGGAATATTAAATAAATATGGCATGGATTTAATATTGATGTCAATACTAGCCAGTGATCATTAGTGTGTTGAAGTCGATCTATTTTTCTTTGGTAAGAGTTACCTCCCATTATAACCCAACAACTCCCCACCTCACCTCTTGTACCTGACATTTAATGAATAAATTATAAAATACTAGAAATAAATACAGACAAGAGACAATTAGTTTATTATTAAATCAAATATATTCCAATTGTATAAATTGACAAACAAACAAACAAACAATATTTATTATTACAATCGAATTGTTTGTTTGTTTGTTGGGAGGGGAGGGGGCGTAAATTCTGTCATTGGGTTAAGTGGAGTGGTTTCGATTCCCAGCTTGCACGTGACTCACTGCTATATATGTGAAATTCCGATCATAAGTTGTAGGGGAGGGCGACTGGTCTATCTACAACTGTCTGGGGGATCTTAAACGTTCTGCCATTAATATACACTTTCTGAACAAATAGCCGGTTTCCTCCCACTGCTAAAGACCCCTACGCGCAAGCGAATGATTGAAATAAAATTAAACCATGTTAGTCCCGAAATGACCTAGTTTGTGTCGAGTGGACACCCCATTTCTCCCCCTCTCTCTGAACAAATAGACACCGTTTTTCTGTTCAGACTGTCTGTCATGGACCACTGATTGGAAAAGTAATAAGAAACGTTTAGATCATCACCAAAATCGAACCCTGAACATCCTGGTCAGTGATGAGGCAACGTCATAGGCTAATCACAAGCTGACAAACTTCTTGATATTTCTTTCATAGACCCCTACACGCAATCGAATTAATGAAATAAAATAAACCATGTTAGTCCCAAAATGACCTAGTTTGGGTGGTGGATTAGTTGTTCAATAGTTGGGGGTTAAACAGCAATACCTAGAATGGGTGGGCTACGATAGTTGCCGGGTGTGGGTGTGGACGGGGTGGGTACGATAGTTGCCAGGGGTGGGTGTAGACGGGGTGGGTACGATAGTTGCCGGGAGGTGTGTGTGGGTGTGGAGAGGGTGGGGTACGATAGTTGCCGGGAGTTGTGTGTGGGTGTGGAGTGGAAGGGGTAAGATATGTGCCGGGAGGTGGAGATGTGTGCAGGGGTGAGGTATAATGAGACACTATTAAAGAAAACTACGTTTGACATCCTGTATAAAGTATTAAGTAACGTATTGAGACTAACTCAGTTGTTTTTATGTAATATGTAATATACAATAAGGTTACTGGATATGATGATTGGGGTTTAAAGTCTTGTCCACATTATACGTAAGGTATTTTACCTGTAAACTATCACAGATACAAAGAATTCGTAAGGTTAGATGACAAATATTTTAGAGAAATAAAATAAATTAAATGGGGTTTAACGTCCTACTTTGCTGCCCCCAAGATGCTATTAAAGACGGACATAGGTGATAGAGTGCGATATGAGGGATGGTTGCCCTAAATGTGGCGCTGAGACACTAACAAGGGAGAAACAAAGCTGGAAAATTTGCCAGGACAGCTGCCTATGGCATACTACTCTTTATAATTCTAATTGTCAAGGAGTCTTTTACGTGCACGTCAACGTGTACACTGTACCTCGGTTGTTCATACTATCCGGTAGATTAGACGCTACCCTTACCATACCCCCCGTCCTACATCACTAATAAAGGGAAACAACACTGGAAAATCTCTGAGAACTTTCTCGACCAAATTTGGCGATCGGCTCTTCTTCCGAATTCCAACTGTCAAGGGTTCTTTTACGTTCACGCCTACGTATACAGGGACTCGGTTGTTCTTCTCACCCGATCAAAAAGACTAGACCCTGTCCTTACCACACCCTCCATCTTGCGACGCTGGAAAATACCCGAAAACTTTCTTGGTTAACACCGGGATCGAATCATGTACTCCCTGATTAGCGAGCCAGTGCCTTACTCACTGAGCCACCACATTTCCCCAATCTTTTAGAGACATGTATTATGCTTGAATTTCACAAAGATTCAAAATTCCAAATATATTGGAGAGAGAGAGAGAGAGATGGGGTCTAACGCCCACTCGACACAAACTAGGTCATTTCGGGACTGACACACGCTTTATTTTATCTCTATAATTCGCTTGCACGTAGGGGTATTTAGCAGTGGGAGGAAACCGGAGGACCCGGAGAAAACCCACGAGGTTGGACAAGCGACCCTACTCCTTGTCACATACAACTGGGGAATCGAAACCAAGCCAGTTGACTCAAAGACAGACCTTATGATAAAACGCACACGCGCTAAATATTGTTTGGAAATGAGGAAGGAACAACAATTTATTCAGGATTGATCAATTAAGTCTCACAAATCTTGATAACTGTACGGTGAAAATATATTCATACAAACAGTAGTACATGTATATCAACACCTACATGTAGTTACCACCAAATTTTATTTACATCTCTTATCAAATGTCAAAAACACATATAAAGCCGCTGCCTTGGCAATCAATTTTGGTGGGTGAAAGAGATTAATAAAATGGTAGGAAATCTCAGGATTTGCTGAGAAGGCTGGGTATAAATGGGCTTCATCTAGTTCTCAATATAACAAGAGACAAAGAAGGTTTGTTTTACCAAATTTACAGAGAAAATATTAGCAGAAATAAAAAAGGAGTGACCCCGCTTCTGGGGATCGGGGCAATCAGATGACAAATTCAGAATTGCGGCCTGTAGACGGTAAACACCAAAATTGGGATGGCTCTGCCTTTCCTTGGGGGTGGGGGGGGGATGGGACACGGATAAATATAAATAGGTACAACGCTGTTATTGAAATGACTGATCACGCCGAAGGGTTAACAAGTGAGACCAGTAGAGGATTTACAGATAAAATATTTACAAAAAAGTGGGTGTGGCACCGCCCCTTTTTTCGGGGGGGGGGGGCGTGCACGGTAGCTTAGTGAGTAAGACGCTGGCTCGCTAGCCGAGAGGTCACGGGTTGGCTCCCGGTGTTGCCCGAGAAAATTTGCCTAGTCCTTCGGATTTGACGAAAAACCTAGGTCCCTTATACACATTGGCGTGCACGTAAAAGATCCCTTGGCAGTTGGAATTCGCAATAAGAGTAGGTCGTAGCGCCGCTGTTCTGGCAAAATATCAGTCATAGCCAGTGCCGGACCAAAGGCCCACCTGTCAGGCCATTAACCAAGGCCCACCTAAGTAAGCGCCGAAGTCTCACGAACGTCCGAGGGTTTTTTTTTTTTTTGGGGGGGGGGGGGTCTCCCCCAGAAAGATTTTGAAAATTGACAACCACAAACCCATTTTCCAAGCATTTCACACCAAAGCAGAAAATGGCAAATTTTTGATTTCCTGATACACTTAGATAACAGATTTCTTTTCTTTCCTCCCCCCTCCTGTCTTTCTCTTTTTTCTTTCTCTTTTTTCTTTATGGGCTTAGGCCCACATTTTTTAAATGAGCTTAGGTGGACAGGTGGGCCCAGTCCGGCACTGGTCATAGCACATTGTATGGTGAATGTCCGTCTTCATTAGACCAGTCGGAGCAGACCTATAGGACGTTAAACCCCATTTCATTTCATTTCACCACCCCTGGGGGTTGGACATGCACCTAAATAAAGGACATTGGGCATGGCTCTGTCCCTGGTGCTTGGGCATGCACCAAAGAATTGAAGTCTGTGGGCCAAACATAGACACAAGCGCAAAGACACGATTGAACGTATAAAAATAAACACGAGTTTTTGTAAACAGTATTTTTCATTGAAAATAAATATATACAAAAAAAATATTGAAGACATTTTAAATAAATTAAACAATAAAATAAACAATAAATATAAACACAGTATTAGTCCTGTAGATAAAATACAAATACGTCATCAGTAGTTTAACTATTGACTACAGACAGTGTAATACGTCATCAGTAGTTTTAACTGTTGACTACAGACAGTATAATACGTCATCAGTAGTCTTAACTGTTGACTAGAGACAGTATAATACGTCATCAGTAGTTTTAAATGTTGACCAGAGAGAGTGTAATACGTCATCAGTAGTTTTAAATGTTGACCAGAGACAGTGTAATACGTCATCGGTAGTTTGAACTGTTGACTAGAGACAGTATAATACGTCATCAGAAGTTTTAACTGTTGACTACAGACAGTGTAATACGTCATCAGTAGTTTTAAATGTTGACCAGGGACAGTGTAATACGTCATCAGTAGTTTTAAATGTTGACCAGAGACAGTGTAATACGTCATCAGTAGTTTTAAATGTTGACCAGAGACAGTGTAATACGTCATCGGTAGTTTTAACTGTTGACTACAGACAGTGTAATACGTCATCAGTAGTTTTAACTGTTGACCAGAGACAATATAATACGTCATCAGTAGGTTTAACTGTTGACTACAGACAGTGTAATACGTCATCAGTAGTTGACTAGAGACAGTGTAATACGTCATCAGTAGTTTTAACTGTTGACTAGAGACAGTATAATACGTCATCAGTAGTTTTAACTGTTGACAAGAGACAATAAAACTGTAAATTGTATGACTAGAGACAATAACATTATGTTGACTAGTTTACATGAATTATTATAACTTGTTTATTTTAATTTCATTTGATCTGTGATATATTTTATCTTTTCATCTTGTTCAGTGGCTGATTTCCTACAATAATCTAGAACTGTTTGACTACGGTTATTCTTGACATGTAGATCTAGATGTAAACAATCAACTAGATATTGTACTGTAGATAAAGTACCAAACCTACATGCCTCGTGTAAGATGGTATCATTATAACTGTCTCTAGCGTTAATATCAGCCTGATGACTGACTAGATATTGTATTTTATCTACAGTACTTACACTTGACATACAACAGTAAAATAACGGTGTACTGTTGTAACGACCTGTTGTATTAACATTCATGTGTAAATCATCAACAAGATATTGTACTGTAGATAAAGTACCAAGCCAACATGCCCAGTGTAAGATGGTATTATTATCACTGTCTCTAGCTTTAATATCAGCCTGATGACTGACTAGATATTGTATTTTATCTACAGTACTTACACTTGACATACAACAGTAAAATAACGGTGTACTGTTGTAACGACCTGTTGTATGAACATTCATGTGTAAATCATCAACAAGATATTGTACTGTAGATAAAGTACCACGCCAACATGCCTCGTGTAAGATGGTATTATTATAACTGGTTCTAACGTTAATATCAGCCTGATGATGACTGACTAGATATTTTATTTTATCTACAGGACTTACACGTGACATACAACATTTAAATAACGGTGTCTGGTCCCACATACTGTCTCTGACGTTAACATCTATGTTCACCATGTTTTTTATATCATCCAAAGTACCATCGAGACAGGCATCAAATAATTGTTGTTGTTGTTGTTGACGTGTATCTGTAATATATAACATGTTATACTATATTTACAGTTTATCAAGTCATATTTAATATTGTTTCAGGTAAGTCAGTCCTTGTTGGATATTATCTATACTAATATTTGTGACTGTCGTTTGTCTGTCTGTCTGTCTGTTCGGGGTTGGCGGCTACACTAGGTCTGGCCCGAGTCTGAATTTGGGGTATAGGGGTAGCTCGGACTGGGGAGTAACATGGGCCAGGCGGCGTTAGTCTACCACTTCCGGTTTCGAAGTTATGACCCCCGAGCGTAGCCGGGTATCCTGCTAGTATTATATATGTCATCTAGCTGATGTCTTGTCTTGTCTTGTTCTGTCATCAGATTGGTTTTATTTTTACCTGTATGATAAAATTACTTACAATTCAATACTATTACCTGTATAATATAATATAATATAATACACAGTTACACAAGACAAACCCACGGACATAACACAATATACATAGACAAATGATCAGAAATGGGGTTTAACGTCCTACTTTTTTGTTCCGACTGGGATAATGAAGACGGGCATACGCCATATAGTGTGCTACGAGGGAAATTTTGCCCAGGCAGCGGCATTACGGCCCTCTCTTACATATCCAACTGCCAGGGGATCTTTCTCGTTTAGGCGAATGTGTACACGGGGCCTCGGTTTTTTCGTCCCATCCGAACGACTATACATTTTCCCTTGCCAACCGTCCTACATCACTAACACGCGTATACCACGCCGGAAAATACCGACGAACTTACTCGGCCAAGGCAGGGATACAACATGGGACATCCAGTTTAACGAGCCAATGTCTTACTCACTGAGCCACCGTGGCTCCAATATACGTAGACATTTCAAATAAAAAAACTATAAGCTATAAGCTATAAGCGTCCACTACCATCAATCCCTAATCCCTGGCCTATCGTGATATAGACTTCACTCAAAATAAAATCAAACTAAGAATAATGGAAACAATTAAAAAAAAAAACGGGGAATATTTCCGGAAGGTCGTATCATACTGGTGAGAGTCATGATCGGTCTACAAGAAATCTCAATGTCAGCATATTGAGCGAGAAATAGTACTGAATTAAAATACATGAAAGCCATTAAACGTATGCAACCAGTCTTGACGGCGGTCGTCTGCTAAATGACGTTACACAAAGGTGGTCGTCTGCCAATTGACGTCACAAGTTAGAATGTAAAAAGCGCCAACAATAATAAGGGAGATAATCCAGTTATAGTAAGATGATTATAGTATCGTTCATAGTATCAATCTTTCTTATTTTGTTATAATCACATACAGTATATTGTCATGTTAATAAAAGGCATCTGTTGTAGGCCTAATTTAATAAAGATAAGAAAAAATATTAGGGATCCATCATTTATAGTTTCTATGATGTTAAATATCTAAAAGGATAGCAATTAACGATCTTTAATCATAGAACTAATAAAACTAATTTCTGGCAAAAATCAGATTCATTTAAACAAATAAGAACAGAACCGGTAAGTTTGTATTTTTATGTTTTTATAAGTTGTCAGTGTTTATATAGTATGTTGTTCTTGTTCAAAATATAAATAAACTTACCATTCGTGGTGTTTTCTAATACATTGACGATTTCTGTGTAACCTAGTTCTTTTACACATAGGATGAATCTACCATAGGCATCACCACAGTTTGACAAGACATACATCAGTAGCTTGTCGGCAGCTGCATAGCGGCCCTTTTCAGCGTTCATGTAAATTTTCTTTATTTCGTCAGTTTCATCTGCGTCGAATACATTTTTTTCAAATAATTTATTACCAAGCTTTACTGGTTCCTTGATATGATCCGCTAGGTAGCAGAAATTGGCTTGGATTTTCCTATAGTGGTCGTCAGGCATTCGACCTTTCTGTTTTACTGAAATAATTTATTACAAATCATTAAAATAAAATGTCAATAACGTTTCATGTTTTGATGTCGCGTCTCGGGGTCTAATGATTCAAGCATGGTTTAATGGACAATAAACCCCCTCCCTCCCCACCTGTAAATACTAAACAGTAAGTGTTCATCTCGTAAACAACGTTTCATCTTTTAAGTTTCTATATAATTAACACGTTGATTGTGTATGTTGTTCTAAATTAACATCTGACATATTTTATATGTAAACTGTGTTCATATCACGTGAGTTTATTGACCAATCAAATTATGTTTGATTATATCTGGCCTGAAGTTAAAGAAAAAGAGCCATTTGACCAGCCGAGAGAAAATATTATTGTGAATCTAAGAGTAAAGTATTTATTAATATCATATCAATCCACTTACCTTGGTAGCTCGCCATCTTGATAACAGATTTTTATTATTTGTATTCTGGACCTAGATAGGTATCTTACTTCACCTGGTCTTTTATCTTAAAAACAAGAAACATCGAATAAAATCTAATTAAAGTAGATTCTGGTATTAAGGAGGTAGAGAGCCGGGTCCGTATTCAAAGGTTTTCTTAAAGTTAAAGATGCATTATGTAAGATTTAGATAAAGAGCTAGCCATTCTTGCTATAACAGTTCGAAAAAAGATAAATGTAAAATGAATAATTTGAAAATTTCATTCAAATTATTATATTACGAGACGTGTGCAATAAATTCAACTACCGTAATGGTTGTTCGAAGCAAAGTCTCGCTCCTCCATTTTTAGATTAAATCAAAATATGGCTGAACTGTTCTAATCTATTTAATATCGGAGAAATGCGATGCCATCGAGAGTTAATTAAGGCATGGATCAATTGTTTAATGTCTAATTAATAATTTAGAAAAAATTTCAGGCCTAAAGAAAGACCTGCATTAGGCAGATTTAGCTCATGCATAATGTATGTTTAAGAAAAAACTTAATTTTTCGAATTAACCAAGTATGTTACCTTAAATCGGTATTCAAAGGCTGTATTTTACATATCCTTGGCTATGTGAAAATCGTAACTGCACATAAATGCCAGTAAACGCCAAAAAGCATGAATTTCTAACTTATTGAATAATTTCCATTCCATTGCCACAATTCACAACTTTCTAACTTCGAAGGCCAGTTATGTCCCCTTAAGACCGCTAATACTATTAGTACTATCAAAATGTCGAGATAATATATTGTAACACATGAAAATATCATGACTGTAAATGACAATACAGATATTAAATATACAAATAAAATAAATAAACTAAAATATAAATAAAACATACTTGTAAACATTGAATTAAACTTCAAATCTTATAAATAAATAAAATATTTTAAGTCAAAGTAATCTCTTACTGCTCTCTATAAATATGGACTAGAAACCTGACAGCTATTATCAGTTGAAAATCAATAATATTCTGTGTCTCAAAAACATGTACACAATATGTATCAATATCACGTCAGTCGGATAATTTATGATTTTAATATATCTATCCTAATAATGTTTTAAAAATCTTTTCTTTTTTTTTTACAAATGTCCCAGATTTTCTTCTTAAAATTGTTTAATACTGTTCTTTATATTTTTTGCCCCACCCAACCCCTCCAAACCAAAGCACACACTCTGGGGAATAATTTACGTATAAACTATGAAGATATAAGGTAATCCTCAAATCGCTTCTGAATTACTTCGATTGGCAGAGGTTCGTTTATTGGTCAATTTTTAGGTAATGATTACTCATACATAGCCTTTTATATATAGTGACTGTTGGTCTTTAAAAACAACTGCCTGGGATTCGTACCTAGATTGAAGTTAAAAACTTATGTTCTATTAAACAAAATATTCAATATTTCTATTATTTAAATTGTGTTATTCGACTAGAGTGTACTTCAGAATGAACTAAATTGAATCTTTTTTTTATAAAATTGTTTTTGACATTACGTTGTTTTTCTTTGTAATTTTCCCTTATAGCACACTGCATAGCGTCTGTCTGTATTCATCAGCCACGTTTAACCAGAAAGTTAGCTTGCTTGATAAACAATGTCGTAGTTTAGATAATATAAAATATAAAAACTAAAGAGAAACCTGTTCTAATTCATAATAAAAAACATTTGAAATTTAGGGGGTCTTAGCACTGTACGTTTACTTTGGAATGACGAAAAAGACCTTCCATAACGGGAGCAAAACACTTCGAAACCCGTTTCAAAAATACGTTAAAAGTGTCAAATCGCAATCTCTCCGATTTAGTTTGTACGACGAATGTTATATTCCTAATATAATTAGTTGGTCAAAAAGCAATTCGTGGATTTCCGGGAATCCCAATCTGGGAAAACTGACTTGGCGACGTGATCAAAAGTGTGAAAATATATTATGAGTGTTCATGAATTTCACCGTAACATGGACATCATGCTGAGACCCCCTAAAGATCAATTTTAAATGTTCCTATTATTAATTAGAAATGAAATGAAATGAAATGGGGTTTAACGTCCTACTGTTTTGCTCCGAACTGGGCTAATGAAGACGGGCATACGCCATACAGTGTGCTATGAGGGAAATTTTGCCCGGACAGCGGCACTACGGCCTACTCTTATATCGAATTCCAACTGTCAAGGGATCTTTTACGTGCACTCCAATGTGTACACGGGACCTCGGTTTTTCGTCTCATCCGAATGACTAAACAGCTGTCCTTGTCAGGCCCTCCGTCCTGCATCACTGACAAGGGGGAACTACGCCGGAAAATCGGGATGAACTTTCTCGGCCAATGCAGGGATCGAACACCCGACCTCCAGGCTAACGAGCCAGCGCCTTACCCACTTAGCCACCGTGATCCCCTTATTAATTAGAACAGGTTTTTATATTTTATGCTGACGTGAAATCTTCCTAGTGCAAAAACGGAAAAGTTGAGTTTTTTACCCCCGGAGTTAACATAAACAAAGACGAATTTAGCAAGTTTACATTTTTATTGAAAGAGAGATTAGTTTCGATCATTTTCAGCATGTTTTCATGATATAAGAATGGCTGCCTATCCACTATCAGTGTAAATGACCTCATTTGACCTATGACCCCGAATATCCCGAAAACGCCGCCACAGTGGATATATTTCCACTCGGCATCTTATTCTACGCACAATTTTACTATAGAAAAGTTTGTTCTGGTTTTGTGCCCATTTGGTGGACATGCACTTTCCCCGCACTGAACCCCGGTCTAGTATAAAAACAACAAAACGTCTACTTGACAAAAACTAGGTAATGTCGGGACTAAAATGTGGTTTAATTTTATTTCAATAACTTGCTGGTGTCTAGGGTTTTTTAGTATAGAGGGGGGGGGGCAGAGGACCCAGCGAAAAATGTTAGATGGAGTTACCATAGAAACCAGATATAGCAAAACGAAGTCTTGATACTCATTTCTGTATGGGTATGACATCTTCATTTCATAAATCCAGTCGGTACAGAAAAGTCAGGACGTACGAACAACTAAAGTTATAATAAAATTATTTTACCTGTACTTAGCTTCAGATGTTCATATAAAGGTATCGGCCCGGTGTCTCGTTTCAGGTTTAGTAGATGTCGTGTTCTAGGTAGGTGTCTTGTTTCAGGTAGAGTAGATGTCTTGTTCCAGGTAGAGTTGATGTCGTGTTCCAGGTATAGTAGATGTCTTGTAGTAGGTGTCTTGTTCTAGGTATAGTAGGAGTCGTGTGCCGCCAGGTATAATAGATGTCTTGTTTAAGGTATCACACCTTATATATAAATATTTCAACCAATACCTTTTAATATCCATATATGGACAAATATTGAATGCGTTTTGATTGGTTAGAGATATGTTACGTCAGGTTGAAACTTTGTCTGGATTATTATCAATAGATTTAACCCGTCTTATCTAACCTTGACACTTTCATGATATAATATATAAATACAATAATACTTTGATTACTGTGTCAACTATTTTTTTTAATGTTTTTATCATCAATAATGTTATAAGGTACTATATATGGACTGATGACTCTTCTAATTATCTTCTTTCCAGCAGCTTCCACTTTCAAATCCATGTCAAAAATATCGAGTCAGTGATGGGTACCGTGCCGTGTGTGATTACTGTTTCCGCAACGCTTGCCACAATTTCTGATTTGAGGAGTTCACATCCATATATTCATACAGAGCTCCCCTCCATTCATTCATCACATTCCTGCCTTAGTGTTTGCTACTGTTGCCTCGAGTGGTAACTCTCCAAATTTAGCCATACGGGACCCTGAGGCTTAGCCGTGAAATATATATTGGGGGGGGGGGGTCCACAAATGAAATTATATAAAATGTTGACAATCTGTGACGCCGGAGGTACGAGGCTGTGCAGCAGCTGATGTAGCGCGATAGAGAGTGTGTAGGTGGCGGGGGGGGGGGGGCTCTCCCGGACACCCCTCCCCCCCCATGTGTGACGCCCATTACTAAAACGTTTTTATCAGGAATCCATTCCTCATAGTAACAAATGGAACAGCCTCAAAATACTTTGGTTCAATGCTATCTGAATATACCCCAAACGCACCCCGAAATCACAAAATGACCACCCTTCTAACAGGATCAATTGATAGACTTAAATCCTTTGGATTTCGACGATTATCTCACATTGTGCCAAAACTATGGAACTCTTTACCTGTGATTCTCAAAACTTATAGAATGTTTGGAAACTTTCAAATTATATAAGTTATGGCCTGTTTTCAGATCCATTACATCAATACTGTATATAATCATGATATAATAGAAATAAAATATTGTTCAAACAAACGGAAAAATCTCATCTGTTTGAATCCTGTTAGTAAACTATAAAACTGAAGAGCTAAACAACCCTGCGCCATGAGCATACTGTTTGGGTGGAATGTACGCAATATATCATTATATTATTATTATCATTATTATTATAAACAATGGTTGTCCATAATGACAACGACGTTGTATTAGACCAGTAGTACGTTAAACTAGGTGTTATGTATCTTGTGTTATTTAAAATTACTTGAATTATCTTACAAGATTTGTTTCTAGTGCTAGATGAAATATATTTTCCGGGGAAAAATCAAACGCACGTAGTCAGCCAAGTGAAATGTGAAACCCGATTTTCGCTAGACAACAACAACAAGAGCAACCCATAGTTAAAGAGCTAAAAGAAACTACAAATGACATAATTATTTAAAACAGATCAAAATTGTATTAACCCTGCCAACTCATCAAATTGTATTAATCCTGCCCAACTCATCAAATTGTATTAACCCTGCCAACTCATCAAATTGTATTAATCCTGCCCAACTCATCAAATTGTATTAACCCTGCCAACTCATCAAATTGTAGTAACCCTGCCAACTCATCAAATGAGAAGTGGTATCAGTTATTCTTGAAAGACCATGTATACCCTGCATCGTTCACGATAAACTGGATAGGTGATTAAATTATTGGGAATTCTCTAGAAATTCTTTAGCTGTTTTGTGGATCGTTTGACCTTGCATTCCATAAATATTTTATTTTCTTGTCGTGTTCTTGTGTAAAAGAACCATACTGTAATCACGTGTTACATGTTTTAAGGGGTGCGTTTTTATTGAAATGTATATATAAAGATTAGTCATGTGTTGGTGAAGTGTCATGTTAAAATTACCATAAATGGAAGTTGTCCTTTTGTAGCTGTACAGATCTCAGTTTAGCTTTGATATTATGTCCTTGAAAGCAAAATTCATATCTATTTAAATGGTCGTTAGCCATAAATGGGACAAGATTAGCTCCCATACATGGCTGTTGACAAGCCATTTGTGGCTTTTTGTGGAATGACGTGTCAACAGCAGAAATGGAGAATCTTCATGCGCCCTCATTTAATATGTGACTATATTGTAATCACCCCTACCCTTCCGTAGATCCTTCCGCCCGTCCACAATTCTTGTAAACATTTGACACATAAAACTTTTTGAAAACTAATTTTTCAAACTAGCTGTGGTTGTTTAGCTAGTCCCAAGAGGCACCTGTTGAATTTCATAGCTGCCCCAGGCTATCTCATCTGAATTCCTAAAAACACTCTACAGCTTAGGGTGTTTTGTTTTTCAATCTTTCTGTGGTCCTGTTGAGTCCGTATTTTTTGTCCCTGGTCTTGGAAACCTGAAAAAAAACTTCTCAAGGCAGTTGAAGAGCGTATAGTCGTTTCTTGATAACGCTATAATATAGTTCACGTGCTGCTACATGGGATGCGTTGCCGGGGTTTGGTTGTAGAGGTAGTTCATGTCGACGGTATCGCAGTAGGAGGGCCAGCGTGTTCGCGGATGAGTGTGGCAGGGTTTTAAGTAGACTGCTGCTGTGGTTGAAGGAGATTCTATTGTTATACAGATAGCTCCTGTTCAATAAACGTATTGAGAGCGCAACAGCAACGACTTCGGAGCACTGAGAAATGAAATGAAATGGGGTTTCACGCTCTACTGTTCTGCTCCGAACTGGGCCAATGAAGACGGGCATACGCCATACAGTGTGGTATGAGGGAAATGTTGCCGGGCGGCGGCACTACGGCCTACTCCTATACCGAATTCCAACTGTCAAGGGGGAACCACGCAGGAAAATCTGGATAAAATTTCTCCACCAATGCAGGGATCGAATACCTGACCTAGCGAGCCAGCGTCTAACCCACCGTGAACCCTCGGAACACTGAGAGCACATTGAGGAGCGCATTTATGATCAAACTGACAACTGTATAGGGTCACTGAGAGAGCGTAGGTAGCTGTAACCTAACTAGGGTCACGGATTTCAGAGTTCATGATACGCCATTAATATTAATCATCAAACGAAACAAAGTAATCATTTATCGTACAGAAAGCAAACTGGGATAATTATACAACAGTGAGTGGGAGCCTACTGTAGTACCATCAGTGATGTACAGTTGTGAGTGTGAGCCTACTGTAGTACCATCAGTGATGTACAGTAGTCAGTGGTATCCTACTGTAGTACCATCAGTGATGTGCAGTAGTCAGTGGTATCCTACTGTAGTACCATCAGTGATGTACAGTAGTGAGTGTGAGCCTACTGTAGTACCATCAGTGATGTACAGTAGTGAGTGTGAGCCTACTGTAGTACCATCAGTGATGTACAGTAGTGAGTGGTATCCTACTGTAGTACCATCAGTGATGTACAGTAGTGAGTGGTATCCTACTGTAGTACCATCGGTGATGTACAGTAGTGAGTGTGAGTCTACTGTAGTACCATCAGTGATCTACAGTAGTGAGTGGTATCCTACTGTAGTACCATCGGTGATGTACAGTAGTGAGTGTGAGCCTACTGTAGTACCATCAGTGATGTGCAGTAGTCAGTGGTAGCCTACTGTAGTTCCATCAGTGATGTACAGTAGTCAGTCGTATCCTACTGTAGTAACCCCGGTGATGTACAGTAGTGAGTGTGAGCCTACTGTAGTACCATCAGTGATGTACAGTGTATAACACGTGGTGTAATAATACCTGATTTACTTTCAATACCTATATCTACCTGTTATATACCTGCCCAACACGTTTATATACCTCATTAACGCAGTATTTACATCATCATTATTATTATGCCATACCAATCCTACCAACATATTACATAAACTACGTCAAAAACACACTCAGGTTGGTAAATTACAGAAACTACGACTAAAACACACTCAGGTTGGTAAATTACAGAAACAAAATACAGAAACCTTTCTTCATATTATATAACTCAATAAACCTCAAAATAGAAAAATGTTTCTTTATATCATAACTCCTAAAACAACTCGAAGCTCTGCTGGATTATGATATTTTCATCAATTAATAAATGAAATGAAATTGGGTTTAACGTCCCGCTTTTATGCTTCCTCCGGGCTATGAAGAAACCAATTCTAATTCCAACTATCAGGGGATTTGTGTACATGCACGAAAACCCTTCTCCTTGTCACGACCTCCATGTTGCACAAAATCAATTATCGATAACTAAAACAAATCGATCTAATCGATATATTCAGTTGGTGTAGATTAGGTGGGTTGCGTATAAAAACAACAAAACATCTACTTGCCAAAACTAGGTAATGTCGGGACTAACATATGGTTTAATTTTTTTTAATAATTCGCTTGAGCGTAGGGGGCTTTAACAGTGGGTGGAAACTGGAGGACTCGGAGAAAACCCACGAGGTTGGGACAGGCGAAAATATTGGTTACCATGTAAATCAGAACTGGCTAATTGGAGTCTTTTCGCTCATATCTGAGGTCCCGTGTACACATAAGTATACACGTAAAGGAACCTTTGTGGATGGGGGTATTCCCTATTCATTGGCTTAGAACTATAATAAACCTTTCTGTAAATTGTAGAAATAACCTGAAGGTATTTGTTTTATCGGGATTCTATGTAATTTACATGTAAATATATTATATTATTAAAACAATCTATACTTTTATCATACAATGTAAGAACAGGTGTGGTGGGGGGGGGGGGGGTAGAGACTTACATAACTATCTATACTTTTGTCCTTGAGATGTTAAATACAATACATTGTGAATTCTAAGAAAACGTATGTGAATAATACGCAGATTGTTTGTCAAGATTTTGGCTCACTCGGGTGGAAAGAAATGGTTTAATGGGGATAAATTTGTATCTTATATAAAGGGTTATCGTGACCCTAAAATGTCCTGCCAACAAAGCGCTAGCAATATATGACACTGCAGATTTTAAATACACTACATTATGAATTCTAAAAAAATATATATCTAAAGTATGCACAGATTGTACGTCCAGATTGTGACTCACTCGAGTGGAAAGAAATGGTTTATTTTGGGTAAATTTGTATCTTATATAAAGGGTTATCGTGACCCTAAAATGTCCTGCCAACAAAGCGCTAGCAATATATGACACTGCAAATATTAAATACACTACATTGTGAATTCTAAAAAAATATATATCTGAAGTATGCACAGATTGTACGTCAAGATTGTGACTCACTCGAGTGGAAAGAAATGGTTTATTTGGGGTAAATTTGTATCGTATATAATATACATACATGGTTATTGCGACCTTTTTAAAATATGAATTTTTACATGCATGTGGTATAGAATGTTATGTGCTATGTCGATTTCTAAGATAACATTTATTATCCTAATTTGATATTTCTATTCGGGATATGGAATTGAGAGGCAGGCTCTCCCTGAATTTGAATTTTGATGAATTCATTCCAACTTTAACTTGATTTCTATAAAATTGTCACGTTACTTTTAAGTGTATATATTGATAGTGCGATACCTGCAATGCCTTCTGTATAACAGTATAATAAAATAAAGAGATCGACTTTTTAGTCTATTATTGTCTAATTATAAACTATTTATTTAATCAGTCCTAAAAGATTATTCTGATTATACCCGATGTTTATTTTCACATCTTGTTTCAGACAATAGATAGACACAGGTAGGTAATTACAATGTCTGCACGTGGCTGATTGATATTGTGAAAATTAGAACAATAGTGTTATATTTAGGTTTTAAAAAATGTCTGAATGGGTGTGGAAATAGCGGAGTTAATCTCATCTTTCAGGCCAAGAAACATTGACCATTGGTAAACTACCAACTACGAGAATGTACAGAGTGTCTGGAGTAGAAACAATAATAAAATATATTATAGAGGAAGTGTAAATAAGACTTATATAATTTCCATATTAAATTTAATAGATTAACAACTTGACTCATATGGTTCCCAAACATGTTACCGTGTAAAGACTGTACAGAACATATAGGCCTTATAGACTGGTTAAACTTGCTATTATGTTATTTTACTCTAGAACACATATAGGCCCTATAGACCCTATAGACTGGATACATTTGCTATTATGTTATTTTACTCTAGAATAAAATGCTCGTGAGACTGGCATCAAAGTTTTCATTCGGTTCAGCGTGGAAATTATTGATGCATGTAAAAGTTCCATCGCAGTTTGAATTTGAAAAAAGGAGTGGGCAATAAAGCTGTCTGATTAAAATACTTTCACGTGCACGTGCATTCTCATGTACCCATACATGTTAGTCTCAAAATGATATCTTGTGTTAAATCATGCTCTTTTCCTTCCCTAGACTCAGTATTTTACTGGCAACGATTGTTTAAGACACACACATTTACCTGGTATGCCAATTAAAAACCAAATCAACGCTCAATTTGTCTGTAAGTGTACTTATAATCACCCCTGTTATATTTATCAGTAACCGGAACATCCTTGGAAAAGTAGTTAGTAAATATCGATACCAAAGAATGAAGCCAATCGTGCATTCTTAATATAAAGTCATCAGTCCTTTTATAAATCTGAAAATAAGATTTATTGTGGAAACCCAAAAATTATTTGTCACCATTGCTTCCTTTAACGGATTTTTTTGCTTAAAGGAGCTAAATCGCTAATATTTGGGACCTACACATTGAGCCAAATGGGTCGCAACGCATATAATAATGTAATCTGATTCACATTCAATTGTTTCAGTTTTGACTCTAATTTCAAATCAGTTATGTCCAGCGAAATACGGCATGAGTCTCAACCGAATAGAAATTTCTAGCGTCTGGTTATTCCAGTCTATTTTGCATGCTCTCCAGATAAGTTATGGCGTCGCTGTTTGACACGAGTTGTGGCAGCATATGTCTAGCCTCGTTCTTTCTGGTCACTTGTTACAAATGACGCTGAAACGCACTATATAGTACACGATTCGTGTACCAATGTTAAAATGTATTTGCTAATTTCTCTGATATTTTTATTTCATCTATATTTAATAATCTAATATCTTGGTGCTTTTATTATTCAATGAGCGCTCCTGTTATGTACAAAAGCTGCATTTTATGTTTGTGTACATATCTATTATATTCTCAGCTCTTGTTTTAGGGTATTTTTTTAAAATTTAAATAGCTATTTTTATTTTGTGATGGTGGAGGGGTCATTATATAAAAGTGTTCGATCCCTGCATTGGCCGAGAAAGTTCATCCAGATTTTCCGGCGTGGTTCTCCCTTGTCAGTGATGCAGGACGGAGGGGCTGACAAGGAAAGCTGTCTAGTCGTTCGGATGGGACGAAAAACCGAGGTCCCGTGTACACATTGGCGTGCACGTAAAAGATCCCTTGGCAGTTGGAATTCGATATAAGAGTAGGCCGTAGTGCCGCTGTCCGGGCAAAATTTCTTTCATAGCACACTGTATGGCGTATGCCCGCCTTCATTAGCCCAGGTTAGGACCAGAACAGAAGAACATTAAGTCTCATTTCATTTTTGTTTTTCAGTGATTTTGAAATTTGAGTTTTAGGCTTTTCGACGACGTTCGCCTGGTAAAGAAACAAAAGATGTAGATCCTTGTTTTAATGGTGACTGTAAGGGTTTTTGTTTTTTGAAGAAGGATGTCCGGGTACAATTCGTAGACATCGTATGGCCTATATGATCATATATAGGCATGCCATTATCATATGTATGTTATTATGACCGAAGTATTCCACGAAATGTTTACTACCCAGAAACATAATCCTTCTACCTAACTTTATATTTCTTTTCTTCCCTATCTTTGCTCGCCTGCAGAAAATAACAAAATCTTTCCGCATAGGTAACTTTCAATATGTGTATATCATGGTGTCCTATTTACTGATGTTTTTATCTATCCATCTACAGATTCCCGGTTTAGACATTAATTATGAGTGTTTTATTCACACTTTAACTGTATGTACGACATCAGTTTAAAAGGGCATGGCCAGATATTTTTGCTGTCTTTAAATATGCAGTTTACCATCCAGAAAGAGTGTTGTATGGTCGAGGAAACTGTCTGAAGGTTCGTTTACACTAAGCGCGACCGCATTTTTGAATGGAGTCGTTTATACTGACAGGAACGCACACGTGATCCGATATGCTTTTGCGCGGAGATTGCCTCTAGAGCGGATGTTTGGGAATATTTCGAGCGAACGATTTTCATTAGTCAACCAGAGTGTGAAGTCGAAAGACTTACAAGGTCAAATCGTCTATGCCCCAGTTTCATCGCGAATGTCCGTATCGCTGCTCACAACACGAACGATGATGCTTCGCGGAGAAAGTTGCATTGGGCTATTATCCGGACTCCATTGAGATCCACCGTAAATCATCAGTGCATAGGATGAAACACGTGGTTAACACGTGGACATGTACGTCAAAACAACTTGGTACTAATGGTAGTTGGAATTCGACAACGAGTAGGCGGCAACACACTACACGGCGCATGCCCCGATTCATCTTCACAGTTCCAGAAAAGCAGTACGTTAAATCCCACTTCATTTCACTTATTGTCATTCTAGCTGATGTTAAACATGTCCCGATATCCCCAAATTGTACAAGTCTCTTTATTTCTACTTTATATAGTAATATCATCCACATCAATATTAAATATAAAAAGCCAAATATAGCTTCATGAAATTTTGACCTTTTTTTACCACACAGAAGAATGATGTAATTTATACTAATAAACCTGTTTTCTGATCCAGGATGGTTTATTGTTTGTATTCTAGTCTGTACAGTCTTAGTTAAAACTCTAGTCCAACCAGTGGTTTAGGGTAAGAACTGAACAATCGTGAAAATATCAAACTTTGTCCATTTAAATTACCATTGCTAGACTCTTTTTGGCTGATCCGCCACATCTGAACAAACCTGAACAGACACTTCCAAATTTAAATTCTAAACCATGTGCAAATGTATAAATTTCCCTTTATGGTACGATACCAAGACCGTTTTAACAAACCTGAATGAACTATACATCAAAGTAGTTTAAAATCCATAAAACGGTTCAGACGAACCCAAAGATGTAAAATTTAACGGACCGACGACTAAGGAAGGGAGGAATTACATAAGCTAGGCTACATCTACTGGTTAGATGAAAACTTACATGACACCATATATAACTTCTAGTTATGAAACCAATTTAGACCTTTATGAAAGTTCCCCCTTTTCAGAGGGGGTGGGGTGGACCTGGCAAGGAAAAAAGTCTAATAGTTCGGTTTGGACGAAAAATGTTAGTCCCTTATATACACTAGCGTATATAACTTTACAGATGGAATTAAGAATACAAATAGGGCAAAATTTCCCTCATGGTGAGAGATCCGGTTCCCACGTGACAAATATGTAAGGCGATATGCAGCATCAGTGTATAAAATATATAACGTGATTCAACTGAAAGGTGATACGTGAAATCTCTGTTCAAGTTAATCCAACTGTGTCTATTTATTTTAAAGTCTTACGTCAAGCTGAATAAACTATATGATTTATTGTAATTAAGGTGTCATAAGATTGCACATACCTCTCAGGTAACACAATGAGCTCTAAGATCCAGGATGTAAGAGGATAACATAATGACGTTATACCTATCAGGTTACAGATAGATACTAAGATAGTATTATGTATTCTGTTATTAAAATACGCGGTAGAGGGGGGGAGGTATTTTATTCTGTAACATTGGGGTTATAATCGAGACGATGAAGCCATAGCAAGAAATCTCTCCTATTGTCAACATTTTAATGTATCCAGAATATTCTACACCACGTCTATTACATACAGATATTTAAAGCGCATTAACAATATATCCCTTTAAGAGAAACTATGTCATGTCGGGATCAACATATCATACAGTTCATATTCATTTGACGATCAACCGCCTGTTTACAAAATTATGCTTTAAACCCTGAACAGTCTATAACCCGACCTACAGGGTAAACCCATATTCCCGAAGCAATGGTCCGAGAAAGTCCTCTCTAGGATTACGTCTAATCGAACAAAACACTGGGAGAAGTTATGGGTTAGAAGCTACATCTGAACTACAGGGTACACCTTGGTTTGGAGACTCTATCCGAACTACAGGGTACATCATGTTTTGGAAACTCCGCCTGAACTACGGGGTACATTATGGCATAGAGACTCTTTCCGAACTAAAGGTTACATCATGGTTTAGAGACTCCGCCTGAATTACAGGGTACATCATGGTTTAGCGACTCTATCAGAACTCCAGGTTACGTCATGGTTATGAGACTACAGGGTAAACCAAGATTTAGAGACTCCGGGGTACACAAAGTGTGTAATACGCCCACGTAGCAGCTTTATCGAATTCCTAGGTCGCAATGACCATTTTTTGATTCGGTGATGTACTACCAAATTAATGAGCCTGTTTTCCCGACAAAGCAAGCTTTGAATTTTTTGGCAGTTTTCCCGAAGCCTGCCGATAGTTCCAGTTCCACGTGGCTCGCGAGTTAAGCTAGACATCGTGGAACCTGTGCCCGACGCGTCCCGTGGCTCATCAATTTTCACCCCAAACAATAACAATTCTACCAACACCCATATTTTTCTTATTTCTTGAAAGTTTTTGCACAACAGCGTAGACACACCAAATAATTTCTAAGTATTATAAAGTCTAGTATTATCGTTCCAAAATATATCTAAAGCAGCAATAAAACTGTTGTTCTCTCCATCAAAGAAGTATGTTTTCTACTTAAAAATATTCACCATCTTGTGTGGTAGTTATGTCCCTTGATGATATGTCAACAACATAGAATTGGTTGGTATTCGTAGATTTGTTATTGTTTGGGGTAAGGCAGTTAGAGCAAAAGTACACTATGGTTTACTTATTTCGTCTTATTAGTAAAAAATATATGTACCTTATCAGGCATAATAATTGTGTAGCAATAATATTTTCAGTAAACTGATAATGAAAACACGTCAGTCAGGAGGTAATTGGTAGTTGAAATATTGCCAACCGGATGTGGACAATGTGGTTGAAAAGGTGTATACTGGATGTGGGCCTGGCCTGCCTCTGTTTTCGTACGCCGTACAATCGCCATGCTTGTTCTAAAAATTGAAAACAAGTATGGCGATTATGTACGGCGGTAATTTTTTTATTTAATTATTTCTGTAGTTTTGTAATCGGAGTTCAGCTTTAATACCTTTAGCAGTTATCACGTTCACAGTGTGTTTTGGAAAAGGGGGCATACTTCCTCTCTTGACTCCAATGCTTCAAACCAAATTTTACAAACATCTCTTAAAAACTATAGCCTTATGGCTTTCACAAGGGGGATGACCCCGAAAACTGAAAGTCACAGAACGCTTATTTTCGATAGGGTTCATCGACTCTCGTAACCCCAATGCTTCCCATCAACACCCGTTTAAAACTATACCCGCTATCGTGTTTACAATGCTCCGTACTAAAAATCAATAGGGTTCATCCTCTCATAACCCCAATGCATCCCACCAAATTTGAAAAAAAGGTCTGTCAAGGATACATTATGGGAGATTAGATAAAGAGGTGAAAGTTCTTACTATAAAAGTTAAAAACTAGATAACGTAAAGGCAATTTGCTGAATATTTCACTCAATTTGATCCACTAGCCTCGATCATCATTACTTAAGTCGGTGCAGTACAAAAACATAGTCTCGATTATCCATTTCATGATTAAAAATCATGAATGAAAGTTACGCAACAAATCGGATAATAATCCAATAAATATCGCAGGCTAGCGTTTACCTCGAGAGTTGATTATGGCCTGGATAAGTTAATTAATGTCTAATTAATAATTAAGATAACATTTCAGGGCTAAAGAAAGACCTGCAATAGGCAGATTTAGCTCTTGCATAATGTACGTTTAAATACCACAGTCTCTATCCCGTTCACACGGTATTGGGGATAACTCTTAAATGGAAATTCGCAAAATACTGAATATCGATAATGTCCGTCCTCACTCATGACCACAATGCTTAAGACCAAAGTTGAAAAGAGTAAAGAATCATCTTTGATTGGCATTTAGTAATTGAATATGTTAACTCTCGTTTTTATTTAGCAAATGATACAGATATGTGAATATATACAGAATATGCAACAAAAATAACAATCAAATACAATTAATGGCACTATCTCTGCATCGCATTAAAGATGCAAATTGTTGCAAACTCTAATATACTTGCCCTCTGATTGCACAATCTGGTTCATCAGTCTCGTAGCCACATCTCCATATTGATAAACCATAAAATTGTCAAAAACTATAACCCCTATTATGTTCACAAGTTTTTCGCAAAATGAAGCATAACTCTGGTATGTAAGGTCGCGGAACGATCAATATCGATAGGATTTGTCCTCTGATGACCACGATGCTTTACTCCAAATTTGAGAAAAAATCTCACAAAACCAATAGCCAAGATTTTCGGAAAAAGAGATAGGACTCCACAATGAGCCAGTTGTTGACGGACAGGGTGACGGCATAAAGCACCGACACTGATGAGCAACAAAGTCACGAGTAATTGTATAAAAACATGGGAAACAACTTGCACAACAAGAAACGTGACAGAGGACAGTAATATTACATCAGAAGAAGATACGACGAGGGACATCTCGGGTATGTATGAAATAATAACATCAATAAAAGAAGAGGTGACAAACAGTGTGATAAAGACAAGATGAAGACTGAGGTAAAGCATTTTGTCAAGGGAGCCACCCACCGCGGAGCTAAACGAGAAGTATGAGGAAGAGGCTATCACGATTGAACAGTTGACAGTCGAAAATATATCCGCTACAAAGATACAAACTTACACAAACAAAAAAGACGTTTTAAACGATTGGACCAAATTAACAAACTACAATAAATAATATTCACGTAAAATGAACATAAGTGATTCCAGCTCATGCTAGGTTTCCACTGTCGTGCGATAACGAGGTATTAGATTCAAAATTCTAAATTTGTTGATGTCGTGCTATAGTCTAATTTCTAAAATCTGTTACTGTATTTTCTAAATAAGAGAATGTATAACCCAATTTCTTTAATTGTTCAGTGTATATTTTAATTCCTTTTCGTCGTATTTCTATTTTTAAGGGGAAAATTGTCGTCTTCATTGCCGCTTTATATGTTTAGCATGAACATCGAACAATCTTATATTTCTACCCAGCAGCCATTATTATGTCAATTTAGTGATTGGGCGCCTGATCGTTAACATTGCGTTGATAATGAGCGACACGGTCTTCGTCTGGTTGGTCGGAGTTCTAAAATTTAAAAAAACATCGAACTTGATATAGTTATCAAAAATACTATGTCAAATAGGCTATACAATATTTTGTGAAAGCAATGGAGATTTTTATTTGAAGTATTCGCAATCCTTTGAATTTGTAGTCTGAAGCCACTCTCAATTGTTCGACAAATGTTTCGAAATTGAAATGTCTTTAATTTGACTGACGAATAAAGTATGAATAAACAGACACTGTGTAGCGCTACTCTATAGAGTAGTCACTTTTTCGGTTATCATCATTTATGGCTGAATGTCATAAATTTCCCCTTACAATAGAAAACGTGTAGGTTGCTATAGAATACTAAAAGAAAAAGAATTCCTTCTGTAGATTAGTTCACAATATTAGAGATCTGAAATAATTCACTGTAGATCGGTAAAGGATCGGTAGTTCAGTATTGTCCGAGTGTATTTTCCTATAAGATTCTATAGAATACTATAACTATAGAAGACAATGAAGCTATGGATTGATTTGTGCTGCTATAGAATTGTTGGTAAAATCTGTAGTTTTCTATAAAACTATCACGTATTCTTGAGTCAATTATATAATTTTATAGTTTTCTACTGTATTCTATAGAGAACTATAGACAAATATTTTGTTTTGTAGATTTTGCTGAGAAACATATAACAGGTAAGCATTCTGTAGTTTTCTGTAGAATTTAGATGCATTCTAAAACCAATTCAACAAATATTATTGTATTAGTATATTGCAGAATTATGAAGGAAAATATTCTATACTACAGATTTCATAATTTGGAGATCTTTTATTAATATTATAGCTTACTATAGAATTTGATGATACACTAAGGTGTACTCTAGAAATTGTATATAGATTCTAGCAGAATTCTCCTGTTTTACTGTCATACCAAATGACAAACTTAAGCTTACCATGAATAAATAAAGTCATATTAGTAATTTCTAGAATTTGTGTAATGTATGAATGAATTAACCCTTCCCAACCCTCCAAAATAAATACCAGTCTATGTAGAACTTTAAAACAAAAGGAATCGGTAATACAAAGACATATAGTTTCTAAAGCTTATTATGAATACAGATATTGCTAGTTAGATTTTAATGACCCTAACAGATTCTGTACTCAAATTATATATTAATACATAATCATACTGTATGAATGATATCGAGCCAACCATGACTCACTGTCACCATTAACAACCAATTACTCTATTGAAGTATATAACTCTAGTAAAAGTAGGTGTATTGTATAGAAGTTAGTGTTGACAAGAAAGAAAAGAAAGTGGTACACAACTCTGCAGTCTGTTCACAAATTCTGGATTAACAAATTCAGAATTAATAGAAAAAAATAAGCTTATTTAGAATAAGTCATGGACCAACATATTCCTACACAAAGCTGTAGTGCCCAATTCCCGTATCCCTTCCTATATTTTACTGTGGAGAATTTCCTACAAGAAGCAAATAAAAACTCTATAGAATACAGGTCCTATATAATTTTATGCTATAGAATATGCCCCCCCCCCCCCTTCTACGACAACTCTATAGTATATCTCTAAAGAAAACTACACTGATGTTCTATAGGTCTCTTTGTTAAGGGATATGATCCCACATATCCTCTGAATTCGACTCTCGCTGGTAACTGGGTCCACCGGCCGCGGCTCGCAGGCCAGGTTATTGGTTTTCGACCGTCATCATTTCTGTTCCCTCTCACCCCAAATCGAAATACAAGAGGGCTGCACAGTTCGGGAGTTCGGTTCCAAAGCAGGAAAACGCGTATGTGACCGTCTAATTTTCACAAATACCTCCCATATCTCCGATGTGTAATTTGTTTTCGGACACTTCCATTAAAAAATCATTTCGGACAGTTCTATATGGAGCAAGGATATCGAAGTCGGATTGTTGTGAAAATGATTTATGGATCAGGATCTAATATCTCCCCAGTTATATTAGATAATCCTTTGAGTAACTATGTATTTGAGGCAGTAGGCCACAGTTATAGATAATCTAGTCCTTCCCGATTGCTCCATTAGATTAAAGGTTTGTCTCGGTTAGAAGGGAGATAACTCAATTGTATTACCTCCATTGACCCATCGCAGTCCGTGGTTCTTTCCAATTGAGAATGAATCTCATTTAATCCAAATATTAGACGGTTGGTAATTTGTACCCCATCCATAAATAATCTGAACTGATTCGTTACCCATCCATGAATACAACATTTGAATAATATTTTTTGACAATGAATGAAATCTAATTTTCTGCACCGACTCAGCTAATGAAGTCGGGCATACGTTATAGAGGGTGCTATGAGAGAAATTTGCCTGAACAGAAATTGAATTCCAACTGTCTTAGTTTCTTTTACGTGCACGCCAACATGTACTGAGCCCATGCCAACCACTATCAAAGGGAAACCACAATGGAAAATCTCTGAGAACTTTCTCGGCCAAATTTTGCCAAGGCAGCGGCGATAGGGCCTGCTCTTGTTTTGAATTCTAACTGCCATGGGTTCACCCTATCCGAAAGAGAAGACCCTGTTCTTACCATACCCTCTGTCCTGCACCCCTGCTAAGGGGAAAGCACGCTGGAAAATACCCGAGAACTTTCTTGGTTAACACCAGTATCGAAACCTGGACTTCCTGGTTAGCGACCCAGTGCCTTACCCACTGAGCCTCCGCAGTTCTCCAATCTTTTAGAGTGAGATAGAGAGAGGGGGAGAGAGAGAGAGGGGGAGAGGAATGGGGTCTAACATCCACTCACAGAGCCACCGCCAATCTTTTAAAGACTCGTATTAGGCTTGAATTTCACAAATAAACCATGTTAGTCCCGAAATGACCTAGTTTGTGTCGAGTGGACGTTAAACCCCATTTCTCTCTCTCTCTCTCTAGGTCATATGGTCTGTACATGACTGTGGGGGGGGGGGGGGGCGAGTGGTCTAGCGCAATCGCTTTAGGTCATAAGCTTTGTTATTGAGTCAAGTGGCACGGTTTCGATCCCAACCTAGTTCTTAACAAGAGCAGCGTTGTCTGTCTAAACTTGCATGTTTTCTCCGGGCCCTACTGCTGCTATAGACCTGTACGCTCACCCAAAACCTCCCGAACCACTTGGATCGTATAGTTAAATCAAAACTTACATTTTTATCTATATATGTCGTTTGTCAAACTACCTTTTTTACTTTTTATTTATATAAAAGTGGGTTGATCAACTTTGATTTTTTTTGTATAAATTTTTGATACATCCAAACATTGAAATTATTTATATTTCTGGTGGATGGAAATTTGTATATACTATGATAGGTTAAAGGTTATATATACAATATAAACATTGATATAGGCACGAGAAATAGTTTTATCAGATAATTTAAAGATATTTTGATGAAACTATAAACTGTTTATATCAATATGTCTAATATGTTAGAAATCTTTCCTGTTGTATTCATCTCCTGTAAACAGAGATTTGAATATCGACAATTTTAATTAAATCGCCATATTATGTTTTATGTTATCATATTTCTAGCTTTGTCATAAAGCAAAATCTAATCGATGATATCTATTGATGGGGCGGGCCGTGTTATTCCGGTGTCCCAGGTTCAAATCTTGGTGTCACATACCCGTAAAACAACGCTTGACTGTTGGAAATCGGAAAAGTTCAGATGTCAAGGCCACTGTCAAGGCAAAATTCTCTTACCTCCCATTTGCTCATGTTGCTATAGAAATAAGAATAACCTTGACATTGACTCTAAATGTTGTCACAATAAAACCTGATTGTATAGGATGTATTTGTGGTAATTATAAAGCTGTGATATATTTATATAAGTATTTATTCCTATAGCCACCCCATACAGTACATGTACAGTTACATCAAATACAACAGGTATCAACCAATCTATCAAACAAGCATGCGTTATTTATTATTAATTTATACCAGAAAATCACTTTAAACTCTTCATATAAATATGAATATCATCAAAAAACACGATTTAAAAACAAATATGTGTCGGACAAAACGATGGCATGAATATGTTTGACCAGTGATCGGTGCCATATTTGCAGACCTGGGAATAAAGTCATTTTCTGATCCTTTCTTGTCACAGTTTAAGTTTTTTAAGTTAAGTTTTTATATTGACACCGTTTTGTAATAATGTTTGATGAGTTTTATAAACTCATGTCTAGTTGATTGTGTATATTTTGTTGTTTTTCAAAGGTACACACTTTTGTTGTATTATCGTAATCAAATGAAATTTAATCACATGAAAATAAAGGAGCCAAGCGTATTTGATTGAAGTAAAAATATCTAAATGTTCGTTCTATGTATAGATGTAGAAATCTGAACGAAGAAATATCTCATTCCACAAATCATATCAACATATAAAATCAGATGAAATCAACAATAATTTGATTTCTGAACCAACTATGGGAGATCTTGTCGTCTTTGAATGTGATATTTAATTTAGAATTAACACATGAAACAAAGAAAAAAGATACGTTCAGGCTTTTGAAATCGAAATAAAGTCGTATGGTGATGTTAGGTTCAGACTGCAAGAAATAGTTTGTATCTTTGAAAATTTGATTTTGTTCAGCATGATATTTGTATTTATTTAATTGGAATGCTGATCACAGACAACCCCCCACTCTCACAATATTATAGCCTTGACCAATAAGTCACATAGAGCCCAGATCAATGAGTCACGTAACTTCTCTACCTTTTAGAAACAAGATTGAGTTCTGTGATTTGGTTATTTGAAAGTTTCGGACTTTAAAGTGGAAATATTATTCTGATTAAAATACAGATCTATTTTTTGTTTTGTTTTTTTATACTTTCGATGGGGTACACTACCTGAAGATCTGACAAGTTGTACTGAAAGGTCATGTCAGGGGTCATACGATCGGCTTTTGACATTATGACGTCAGATATTGATTAATCAATCAGCGTTGATGTTTCTAGTAGTTTACTCACAGTTCTGTGCATCGCACGCCAAGAAGTTGCCGTAATAGACCGTTTCATTGGCTAATCCCTCACTTAACCAGAACACGTCAATGATAATAACTCTTCCAGATCCTAGTATAGTAAAGACAAGTAAAACAAAAATTTGAATTATAAAAAATGAAACGAAATAGGATCTGTATTTTAATCAGATTGAGTTAAAACATATTTTATCATGATCATCATAAACTTATTGATTGATAGAGACCTCCAAATTTTACAAATACAATTCTTAGATTAATTGACTAAAACAATAAAGTAGATTGACAATAAGTGAGGTTAGATAGAGATATAAACAATGGCCATTATTCAAGAATATTGCAAGTATAAGGAATGTTAAAGATACAGATTCATTGTGATGATTCTGATTATTTCCACCTACATAGACTTATTAACACGATGTTTAGTTTAAAATTTAAAACTTTGGAACTAAAAGGCTTTATGAGAAGAACCACAAAGTACTTACTGTATTTAAATTAGTTTTTTTCCTTGTGACGAAATAGGAAGAAAATTTTTAATAGGTCTTCTGAATAATAAAAAATTAGATTGGTGTCGTTGAACCCGTAAACACAACCCATTCAAGGAAGGTATATAATAAGTGCATATTGATCTAGGCTATGAGTTAATTTATATTTTATAAAAGTTCCTCTGTTTTATATAGATACAGGTTTAATGGCACGTCTACACCACCTGGACTATATTACTACCTTGTGGTGTTCGAATGTTTTGTAGTTTTAGATATAAACCCTTAGAAGTTTTTTTTACCATTGTTACTCAAAAACAAATTTTTGGATGCTCTGATATATTTTTTTAAGATTTGCACAGGGCCGCGTATCCCCGTCCACCTACACGGACGCAAATTCTACGTATTATAATTATTTAACTCCGATTTCATTTCTAGTTTTTATTATTGATTTGATAAAGGCTCAGTAAAAAAACATAATTCCATAGAATAGTGTGATGTGTAGACAGTTTAATTACAAATTGTCCTTGAAACAAGGGAGATTTGTAGAGATTTAAAACATAAAAACTGGACTAATTTAAAATGTAAATATTAATGAATAATCAATGTTTTCTTAACACCACTAATCCTGTTGCTTGTATGATCACTGATTTTAAGACAAAACCCCCCTCAAAAAAACTGAATTTTAGCCAGGCACTCTTGAGGTTTTTTTATATCAATAAGATCTGTCACTGCATCAATGGCATGGTTGCGATCCCAGGCTTCTACCTGACAATGATTGAAATTAACTGGAAACCATGCGTTTTCTCCCTGGGTCCTCGAGTCTTCTCCCACGGCTGAAGACCAAAGTGAATTATATAAACCAGGACGTAAGACATCTGTCACAGTCTTTATTAGACACAAATTAAAATATATACATTGTGTGTTAATTTATATCTGATACCATCTATGTCTGCTGCCTTATGTCCTGGTTTGGAATTATAGAAATAAAATTTTACGATATGTTAGTCCCGAAATAACCTAGTTCTTATTGAATATAGATGTTGTATGTCCAGGCCTGTTTCTGTATTTATATGTATCGTAAGATGGGCAGATAAAAACAGATAGTCTGCCAAGATTCTGTGCTGCCGGAAGCAGTGGTTACAAGCATTAATGACTCATTGCCATTGCTATTTTAAATAACAATAATTGTTTGTTGTGTTCATTGGTCTACCAATTTCGTATTCGACCAATGATAACCAAGATAGCATAAAATGCTTGACATATGGTTGTTTATTTTCTCAATGTTTTGGAAGGGGTTTAGTCCATTTGGGGAGGATATTTCCATGCAGGAATTTAAGGTTAGGATTACCTATCCCTAATTCTTGTGGTGTCTGACACAGTGACTCGAAGTACCCAACTAATCTGAAAGTAGACCCTACTGTACTTGACAGTCAAACCAATTCCCAGAGAAACAGTTGAAAAAAGCAATGGTTAATGAACTAGTACTGCTTGTATCCATTGCTTGTATTTGTACATTATTCAATATTTAAAAAATATTGAATCTGTTTGGGTTTTTTCTTTATTTTATTTCAACTTGGCATCAAACATAGCAATATTTTCTGAAATTTATGACCCAAATTTATTCTAAAATATTTAATTTTTCTCAAAGGCGTGGCCCTTTTTCCACAGAAGTGCGTCGTACAGCCCGAACAAATATACCAAGGTAAAAATAATGGCGCTGGTTTTATCCAATCGCCAAAACATCTCTTTTGCATGGATCTT
This sequence comes from Patella vulgata, assembly GCF_932274485.2. Classification (NCBI taxonomy): domain Eukaryota; kingdom Metazoa; phylum Mollusca; class Gastropoda; family Patellidae; genus Patella; species Patella vulgata. The sequence goes on from NC_065884.2 coordinate 4,009,710, forward strand.
GATCACCCAATGAACTATTCTCAAATATATCAAAAATTATTTTTGCTAGAAATTTCATCTTTTCATTTTTATTTTATTTTACCTAATTTTTCAACAGGTCTTGGTGATTTGTATTTTTCTTTTTAGAGCTTCTTTGATTCCCAAATCTCATTTCTTAGGTTTTTGGCAATTTACTGTCCTGGCTGTGTCATATTTCTTAGTTTTCATTCTTTTATTTTGTTTTTAAAGATTTTAGAAGCTGAATTTTCTCAAATCAAATTATGTCTGTAAATGAGGTGGGGTGTTTGGGGGTGGGTGTTGGATGTAAATGTGTAGTTGGATTTGAATCTGGGACGTTAGCTGAACAAACACTTAAGTTCTCGCTGCTGCACCACTGCCTGTACGCTCATCTCAATGAGACAGAAATCCTGTCAAATAATATAGGAATACCATATGTAATAAATGTGGGGGACTGATATCAAGCTTTTTATGTTTAACTTATCGAACTAATAAAATAAAGATACGTTTTGTTTTGTTAAAAGAATATGTTATATATATTTTATGTTGGAGGAATTTAGTAAAATATAGAGATGTATGATAGCTGTGTTTAGTTTGAATAACAAACAATGTAATCAGTTTCTTTATATTACACAAAAACAATTTTACAATCAGCCAATCCTTCCCAAAGATCTAAAACCATTTTAACATGTAGTTTACGTAATCCAGCAATATTTCAGATATCAAAAACAATATTTCAATGTAGATTAGGCCATGCCATAAAAATATTATATTGGTTCTCAGACAATCTAAAACAATTTTACCATGTAGATTATATATATAAAAAAATGAAACAAATTTGAATGTTTTATTGAAGTACAGTAGTGATATTGTTACCTTTATTTGTGATTTTTCCAACGTCGAGGGATTTTTCCAACGTCGAGGGATTTTTCCAACGTCGAGGGTTTTCTCCAGGTCCTCTGGTTTCCCCTCACTGATAAAAAAAACCCTACGCAAGCGAATTATTGAAAAAAAATTGAGCCATATAGTCCTGAAATGACCTAGTTTGTGTCAAGTGTGTCTCTATTAGGGCAGCTCAATCCAGGCAATGATATAGGCCTGGTGGCATTGCACTACCACTTCTGGTTCTATTAATTTGGTTACATGGGCTGTGTTTTGTAGGTAAACTTCAAATGGCAACAGTTATTATAGACAGTTGAGTTTAAGGATATCAGACTATAATTGATAGTTTGTAATATAATAATATATAAATAATGAAACTGATTACAATGTTACAACCCTCTACATTGATAATCTCACAATTCCACTTATTTTCAGTTTTGCATGTCCCTTTAGATCTTGGCATGTCTGTTATAATAATTTCACTCCTACACAGTTTTTTGTTCTCTCTGTATCTTATTTTCTTCATGTTGTTGACACAATCAAGGTGTATGACAGAGGTAGAACCTCGATGGAATCACGTCGTACCTGAGCCTGATCACGGGTTTGGTTCGAACCTCTGGTGTATATAGAAATTAACAATCATCAATCAACTAATCAGAGTGAAAGTAGAATAAGTTTATAAACTAAAGATTATGGCAGGCGGGTGATCCAATTGAATCAGATGCTAGCTGCCTAATTGATAATTGGCTGGGGAAGGTCGTGTGTACACATTGTCGTGCACGTTAAAGATCTCTTGACTGTTGAAATAAAAGTAGGCCTCTGTCCGAGCAAAGGGTCCCTCATAGCACACTGTATAATGGAAGTCTGACATTAAACCCTGTTTCATTTAACTATATTGTTGCGCTGCTATCTTCAGACAACCTGTTATATTTTATGGTTTTTATTCTTTTATATGCCTTGGTTATGTAAAGATGTCTTATCTGAAATATAAATTTTGATAATGTTTAAACAACATTTAAATTCATGGTCTCTGATTGGTATTAGGGGTTGGGGGAGTCGGGGAACCGAATGGTTAAAGTGTGCACATTTGATTATAAGGTCTGACATTGAGTCAGTAGACATCTTATACAGATCTATAATAACCTATCTTTATTCTACAATCTCAATTTATTTCTTCTTCAGCCATCTGCAAGCAGTTCTAGTTTAGATGTTGGTACGAGTAACTTTGCAACAATACGAACAACATCGATTGTTCATAAACAGATCAAGGAACATGAACACTCGAACGAACTTCGTGAACAGTTTACTGGTTATAAAAGATTACGAAAACAGCATCAAAAAGAATTACAAACGGTATGTAGAACTGGAATCATTTTAATTCTGGACACTGTTAATATTTTAATGTTGACAGCATGGACGTTAAGAAAACCTAGTCTGTCTTTTATTTCTGTGATATTTACAACTCTAATTTAAATACTCCGTTTACTCATATTGTCGTTGGTATTCCAGCAATTCAAATTCAAAACATTTAATTTGGTCTGAACTGCAATAGGTTTTATCCATTTTGTTGCATTATAATTTCGTAGTATTGGACACAGAAGACCAATATTCCGTTTACATGTAAAAGAACCCTCATTTTGAATAGGCATTGGTGCCAAACTGTCTTTGTCTGGTTGGTTCAGAAAATAGCGCCCCTTTTATTTGCTCATTTCTGATTGTTTTGAGAGATTGTCATGATTATTTGAAGAAACTGGTGATACTTAGAATTAAAGATACATTATGGGAGATTAGATAAAGAGCTGGCAGTTCTCACTATAATAGTTAAAAACTATATAATGTAAAGGCAATTTGCTAAAAATGTCAGTCAAATTGATCCACTCTGAACCGAGATTTTAGCTTTTGAATTTTAGGCCTAGCCTCGATCATCATTTCTAAAGTCGGTATGGTAAAAAACATAGTCTCGGTTATCCATTCTTAAATCATTTATGAGCGTTTAGCAGCAAATCGGATTCAAATCCAGTAAATATCACAAGCTAGCGAGTGACATCGAGAGTTGATTAAGGTCTGGATAAGTTAATAAATGTCTGATTAATAATTTAGATAACATTTTATGCCTAAAGAAAGATCTGCAATAGTCAGATTTAGGTCTTGAATAATGTATGTTTTATGTATTGATTGCCTGATAACGTTAATTCGTTGTTTTAGCTCTGGAATAATGTATGTTTAATGCATTGATTGCACTAATGTTGTTTTATATTCACATGTGTAATTAGCAACCACTTGGTTGATTTATTTTTATTAATTTTAATACGCCCACATTGAAATGTGGATGTATATTGCCGTCGGTCTGTCCGTCCGTCGGTCCGTCCGTCCACAATTTCTTGTGAACGCTCTAACGCCAAAAGTTATCATCCAATTGTTTTAAAATTGATGTATGTTGTTTACATTAGTGAAACGAAGAAGCCTATTGAATTTCTGTTTATTACGTCTAGAGTTATGGCCCTTGTTTCACTTTATTGAACCTTGTGAACGCTCTAACTCCAAAAGTTATTATCCGATCTTTCTGAAATTCATATGCATTATTTAAATTAGTGAAACGAAGAAGCCTATTGAATTTCAGCAATTTACAATAATTACTTCTAGAGTTATGGCCCTTGTTTCACTTTATTGAACCTTGTGAACGCTCTAAAGTCAAAAGTTATCATCCGATCTTTCTGATATTTATATGCATTATTTAGATTATTGAAACGAAGAAGCCTATTGAATTTCAGCAATTTCCATTTATTATGTCTAGAGTTATGGCCCTTGTTTCACTTTATTGGTCCTTGTGAACGCTCTAACGTCAAAAGTTATCATTCGATCTTTCTGAAAATTTGCATTATTTAAATTAGTGAGACGAAGAAGCCTATTGAATTTCAGCAATTTCCGTTTATTATGTCTAGAGTTATGGCCCTTGTTTCACTTTATTGATCCTTGTGAACGCTCTAACACCAAAAGTTACCACCCGATCTTTGTGGAATTTATAGGCATGATTTAAATTAGTGAAACGAAAAAGCCTATAGTATTTCATCAATTTACAATAATTACTTCTTGAGTTATTGCCCTTGTTTCACTTTGTTAAATCTTGTGACCACTCTAATGACAACAGTTATCATCCGAAATGTATGAAATTTATATGCATCATTTAAATTAGTGAAATGAAAAAGCCTATAGTATTTCAGCAATTTACAATAATTACTCCTAGAGTTATTGCCCTTGTTTCACTTTGTTGAATCTTGTGAACACTCTATTGACAACAGTTATCATCCGATATGTATGAAATTTATATGCATCATTTAAATTTGTGAAACAGGTCTATAGAATTTCAGCAATTTCCGTCAGCAATTTCTAGAGTTATGGCGATTGTGAAGGTTGCAATGACAAAAGTGATCATGTGACCTGTATGAAATTTATATGCATTATTTAAATTAGTAAAATGAAAAAGCCTGAGTTGAGACCCTTGTTTCAGTTTGTAGAACCTTGTAAACCCTCAAACGACAAAATTTTATAATCTCATCTGTATGAAACTGTCTTGTAAAGGCCGCCAATTACCTACAAAGGAATAAATATGCGACAACCCTTGTCGACCGCTCGGACGATTTAGCTGCTGTGGGCGTATGTTTTGTTGCCTGGCAACCTATCTTTTTTTCTGTTGTAGATGGAGAATAAGTTTGCTATAGAAATGGAAGAACATAAAACGAAGTTAGATAAAGAATATGAAAAATTACGTAATAAATTTGCAACAGAATTAGAAAGATTACGATTAAATCATATTTCCGAATTAGACAAGAAGGTTAGTTGTGGTGATTTATTAAAAATAAACCGAAACCTGTCCGTTTGTCTGATATATAGGGCTGTCTATTACATCGGTTGATTTGTCGGAGTCTCGGTGGTTAACTGGGTAAGACGCTGGCTCACTTGTCTGTAGGACTGGTGTTCGATCCCTGCATTGTCTGATATATAGGGCTGTCTATTACATCAGTTGATTTGTCAGAGTCGCGGTGGTTAACTGGGAAAGACGCTGCCTCGCTAGTCGATTATTAGCATCTTCATTAACTCAGTCGGAACAGAAGAGAAGGACGTCAAACACAATTTCATTTCTTTTGATTATTATGTTATTAAAATATTCTATAAATGTTTGTCGTATGTAGTCTGTACTTAACTTTATTGCCATTTCTTTCTGTTTTAAGCAAAAGGCGTATGTAGCCCAAGAAAAGAAAGTTGTTAAAGATACGCTTAGTCAGCAAGAAACAGATAGAAGAAGTTTCTCTGAGAATTTTAAACGATCCTATAGAAGTGATAAAGAACAATTAAAGAAGGTAATTTGTTTGAAATAAAACAATGATTAGCATGTGCGTGCTGTATCATAAGGTCTGTCATTGAGTCAACTGGCATGGTTTTGATTCTCCGGTTGTATGTGACAAGGAGTAGGGTTGCCTGTCCAACCTCGTGCGTTTTTTCTGGGTCCTCTGGTTTCCTCCAATTGATAAAGGTCCCTATGCGCAAGCGAATTATTGAAATAAAATTGAACCATATGTTAGTCCCGAAATGACTGTGTTGAGTGGACATTAAACCCATCTCTCTCTCTCTCTCTCTCTCTCTCTCTCTCTCTCTCATAAATTGAGTGATTTTGAACTAAGAATTTGCGTCACGGTAGAAGAGTTAAAGACCATAGTTTATTCTCTATTTTCATGACTTGTTTATAAATACTCCATATATTTATCGGAGAATATATCTTACCTGACAGGTACCTACAAACAAACAGTTTCAAATGATTTTTTTAAAATTGGAATCCCCTAGATTTGTTAAGAAATCTCGTGTACTTTTTCTTGACATTTTGGGATTATTGATAAATCCTATTGTATTGACGGATTTTTAGTGTGTGTCAGTACTGTCAAGGTGCCCATTGTTTTTATACGCCCACATTTTCATGTGGACGTATATTGTTGTCGCCCCTGTCCGTCCGTCCTTCCGTCCACAATTGATTGTGAACAGTCTACAGGTCACAATTTTTATCCGATTTCAATGAAACTTGAAATATAGGTTTATCACCCTAAGATCTCGGTTCCTTTCGATATTGGCATCTATCGGACCGTAACTTCATGGATTATGGCCCCTGATTGTACGAAAAATCACGTTTTTGGTTTGTGAACACTGTAGAGGTCACAATTTTTATCCGATTTTGTTGAAACCTGAAATGTAAGTTTATAACCCAAAGATCTTGATTCCTTTCGATATTCGCGCATATCGGACCGTAACTTCCTGAATTATGGCCCCTGACTGTACGTAAAAACGTGTTTTTTGGCTTGTGGACCCTATAGAGGTTATAATTTTTATCCGATTTAAAAAACCGTATTATTATATCACTGTTAAACCCTAAGGACGGTTGAGTTCAAACTTCGTGAAAATCAGCCCAAAACTGTCAGACAAAATGGCCACCGTTCGTTCTCAAATAGCGTAAAAATATGGTATATCAAGGTTGTGGACCCTATAGAGGTCACAATTTTTATCCGATTTTGTTGAAACTTGAAATGTAAGTTTATAACCCAAAGATCACGGTCCCTTTAGATATTCGCCCATATCGGACCGTAACTTCCTGAATTATGGCCCCTGATTGTACTAAAAATCATGTTTTTAGCTTGTGGACCCATTAGAGGTCATAATTTTTATCCGATTTAAAAAACTGTATTATTATATTACTGTTCCACCCTAAGGACAGTTGAGTTTGAATTTTATGAAAATCGCCCCAAAATTGACAGACAAAATGGCCGCCATTCGTTCTCAATTAGCGTAAAAATATGGTATATCAAGGTTGTGGACCCTATAGAGGTCACAATTTTTATCCAATTTTGTTGAAACTTGAAATGTAAGTTTATAATCCAAAGATCTCGGTTCCTTTCGATATTCGTGCATATCGGACTGTAACTTCCTGAATTATGGCCCCTGATTGTACGAAAAATCGCTTTCTTTTTAGCTTGTTCTCTATCCATCTCTCGAAAATGTGGGCGTATCCTGCCTGGCAGCCGCTGGTTAGCTTGTGGACCCTATAGAGGTCCTAATTTTTATCCGATTTAAAAAAAACGTATTATTATATCACCGTTACACCCTAAGGACGACTGAGTTCGAATTTCGTGAAAATCGGCCCAAAACTGACAGACAAAATGGCCGCCCCTCGTTCTCAAATTGCGTAAAAGTATGGTATATCAAGGTTGTGGACCCTATAGAGGTCACAATTTTTATCCGATTTTGTTGAAACTTGAAATGTAAGTTTATAACTCAAAGATCTTTGCGCATATCGAATTGTAATTTCCTGAATTATGGCCCTTGATTGTAGGAAAAATCACTTTCGTTATAGCTTGTTTTCTATCCATCTCTCGAAAATGTGGGCGTATCCTGCCTGGCAGCCGCTGGTTTTTAAATATAATTACATTGGTATTTACTATTGGACCCTATGGTGGAGTTTGGGTGTCAGAATTGTCTGACTTGTGTATTTTAGAACGTAAGATTTGTCATAGAGTCACTTGTATGTAGAACCTTGTGGGTTTTCTCCAACTGCTAAAAACTGAAGTATTGAAATAAAATTGTACAATATGTTAGTCCCAAAATGATCAAGTTTACATTGAGTAGACGTTAAACCCCCATCTCTCTCTGTTTTTCAGGATCATGATTCTAAAAGTACACCGAGGAAAGAAAAGGAGGATGCTGTAAAAACGTATAAAGAAGCAACGTTACGCAAGATGAAGAATGAGGAATATAAACTACAGAAACAACACCAGGATCACATGGACTTTAAACTTCGTATCTTTAATCGGCAAAAAAAGATACAGTTTCATCGGTTAGAACAGTCACTACTACGCGAGGTATTTTGGTTTCCATTATTACGTTATTTTGGGTTTGGGAGCCACGGTGGCTAGGTGGTTAAGACGCTGGCTCACTAGCCAGGAGGTCGGGTGTTCGATCCCTGCATTGGCCGATAAAGTTCATCGGGATTTTCTGACTTGGTTTCCCCTTGTCAGTCGTGCAGAACAGAGGGCCTGACAAGAACAGCTGTCTAGTCCTTCGGATGAGACGAAAAACCGAGGTCCCGTGTATACATTGGAATGCATGTAAAAGATCCCTTGGCAGTTGGAAATCAATATAAGAGTAGGCGATAGTGCCGCTGCCCGGGCAAAATTTCCCTCATAGCACACTGTATGGCGTATTCCCGTCTTCATTAGCCCAGTATAGGAGCAGAACAGTAGGGCGTTAAACCCCATTTAATTTCATTTTATTTCGGGTTTGGGGATTGGGTGGTCGAATGATATAACTCATGCGCTTTAGATCACAAGGTCTGTTATTGAGTCATATGGTGTGGTTTCAATCCCAACTACGAGTGTGCATGACCAAGGAGTAGGGTCGCCTGTCCAACCATGTGAGGTTTCTCAGGGTCCTTTGGTTTAGTCCCACAGATAAACATCACAAACGAATTATAGAAATACATTTAGCATATGTTAGTCCCAAAATGATGGGGGTTTGTGTTGAGCGGGGGATTAAACTGTTGGTGACATGTTGTCAGGGTTACATGATAGTGACGTTATAACACACTTGACAAGTTTTCGAGTCCAATACCAACTTGATAAATGAGTACAGTCGCCTGTCCAACTTCGTGGTGTTCTCCAGGTCCTGCGGTTTCCTCCCACTGCTAAACGACCCTACGAGCAAGCAAATTATTAAAATAAAATTATACCATATGTAAGTCTCGAAATGACCTGGTTTGTGGCGTGGACGCTACCCCCCCCCCCCCCCTCTCTCTCTCTCTCTTTCTCTTTATTAAACGAAATAGAAAAAATACTTGTTTTAGGCTAAAATCGTTGATTTAGTACTTAAAATGTCGGTCAACTAGCTTAGTGTCTGTTTTCAAGCGGTGCTAACTGTAGACAGACACCATAAGTTTAGTATACATCTAAGGCTGACAAGTAAATTGTTGTCTCGTCCCATATGCTTCAATGTTTTAATTGTTTATTTCACAGGAACTTAGTCAGAAGAAAGCTCAGTTAGAATATGAACACCGAATGTCAATTAGACATCATGAATCCACCCAAGACTTAGAATTTAAACATTTGGCAGCTCTACAGAAATTACGTGATGAACAACTGAGAAAACAACACGAGATGGAACGAGAGAATCAGAAAGAATACAATGCTCGTGTCGAATCAGATTTAAAGAAAAAACATGCAATGGAGGTTAAACAACAACCTCGTAGTTTAAGGGTAAGATACTCAGGTTTTTTTTTATAATTTTATTTTAGGGATTTTGCTAAACAATTTTATCCCATAATTTATGCTATACAACTGAGCTTTAAGGGTATAGATGGCTCTCAGACCATTTTTTTAAAATTGAATTTTCATCAGTTCAAGGGGGTTTGGTTATCTGAATTAATGCGTGTACGTTATATCATAGGTTTGGTTATCTGAATAAACGTGTGCACGTTATATCATAAGGTCTGTCTCTGAGTCAAGTGGTGTGGTTTCTGCTCCTAGCATCTACATGTACGTGACATGTACTGCTAAAGACCCCTACGCGCAAGAAAATTATGGAAATAAAATTAAACCATATGTTAGTCCCGAAATGACCTAGTTTGTGTCGAGTGGACATGAAATCCCATTTCTCTCTCTCTCTCTCTCTCTCTCTTTCTCCTCCTAGCATCTACGTGACAAGGACTAGGGCATCTACGTGACGAGGACTAGGGTCGTCTGTCCAGACTCTTTATTTTGGGGATTATACTAAAGAATTTTACCTGTCCAGGTACTTTTGATGTATTATTTTGGTATATTTTCTAATAGAAGTTTGTTTATGACAAGTCTTTTGACAAAATAAGACACAAAAACAAAAGAAGAATTTTAGGAAGGAGTTGTCTGAGAATCAGAATGTATTGTTTTGTATGGCCTCAGTAGAAACTTTTACTATTTTACTGGATGCACGTAAAAGACCCCTTGACAGTTGGAATTCAAAGTAAGAGTAGGTCATAGTGCCACTGTCAGAGCAAAATTTCCCTACTAGTACACTGAATGGTTTATGTCACGTAGGAACAGAATAGTAGGACATTAAACCCCAGTTTTAATTTTTGTTACCTGATTTTATCTTTTCAGCAAAAAGAAATTCAGATCCGTAAACAGTTTAACGAGGCGGTAAAGACGCAACAGAAACAATATAAAGCCTTAAAAGAACATATATTACATACGACGCCTAAAAACGAACAGAAGGCTGTAGGCAAAAAGTTAAAGGAGGAACAGATGCGTAAACTAGCGTTACTAGGTGAACAATACGAACAAAGTATAGCAGAAATGTTACAACAACAAAATGTAAGTTACGACCGTCCAGTGGTTAGCTTCTGTCATTTAGTCAACTGGCGTGGTTTCGATTCCTTGGTTGTATGTGACAAGGAATAGTGTCGCCTGTCCAACCTTGTGGGTTATCTCCGTGTCCTACATGTAAGCAAATTATTGAAATAAAATTGAACCATACGTTAGTCCCGATATGACCTAGTTTGTGTCGAGTCGACTTTAAACCCCATTTCCCCCTCTCTTTCCCTCTCTCCACCGCCGAATGAAATAAAGAATACTACAGCAAAATCAGGCAGAATTATCAACTGTTCACATAATAAAACTGTAGTACTTGATGCTTTTAGTCTATGTTGGGTGGTGCTCAGGTATTTGACGGATTAGGGCTAGGGTAGGTATATAGGATGTTCATGGATAACTGTTCGATGACTACAAATGTGAGGAAATGTAATAATGTTTATTGTTATTTTTACAGGTAAGATTGGATGAAGCTCAGTTAGCCGAGGCCAATGAATTAAAACAAAGGTTACAACAAGAGTTAGAACTACTTATTGCCTATCAGAGTAAACTAAAGATGCAAGCCGAATCGCAACATCAAAAAGAACGCAAGCAATTAGAGGAACGGGTTTCGTTAAGACGAGCATTATTAGAGCAGAAAGTAAGTAGATTGTCGTTTACTAAGAGATCCTGTCTTCATTATCCCAGTAGGTGCTGGACAGGTGGATGTTAAACACCATTTCATTATTAGAACAGGTGGACGTTAAACACCATTTCATTTCGTTATTAGAATAGGTGGATGTTAAACACCATTTAATTTCATTATTAGAACAGTTGGACGTTAAACATCATTTCATTTTGTTATTAGAACAGACAGTAATTTGATGGTTATAAATAAATAAATCCTAATTGTGTTATTCGTCCCTAACCTCATGGGTTTTCTCTGGATCCGCTGTGTCCTCCTACTGTTGAAGACCCCTACAAGCAAGTAAATTATTCGTCCCTAACCTCATGGGTTTTCTCTGGATCCGCTGTGTCCTCCTACTGTTGAAGACCCCTACAAGCAAGTAAATTATTCGTCCCTAACCTCATGGGTTTTCTCTGGATCCTCTGTGTCCTCCTACTGTTGAAGACCCCTACAAGCAAGTAAATTATTGGTCCCTAACCTCATGGGTTTTCCCTGGATTCTACTGTTAAAGACCCCTACATGCAAGTAAATTATTGACAGGCTAGTCTCAAAATGACTGAGTTTGTGTCAAGCTAATGTAACACCCTCCTTTCCTCTCTCCTTCTTTCTCTCTCTCCTCTCCCCCCCTCCTCTTTCCCTCTCCCACCCTCCCCTTTATATGTAATTGTTTAACTAAACTATTCTAATTTCTACATTTATAGATGGATGATGAAAGAATGATTTTTGAAAAGGAGGAAAAAGAAAGACTAAGGCATCAGTTACAAAAACAGGAACGAGAGTTACATGACTTTGACGTGGAGACGGCTGCAAAAGGATTAAATGCATTAGAAGTGGCGGACGCGTCGCTACGTGAATTTGACAATGATACAAACAGTGTACGTGGCAGCATGTTAAGTTTAAGTGGTAGTAGTAGTACCAGTTCTTTCTCTTCACAGACCCCCTTATAACAACTATGGTTACCATAGTTACAACCCCCCTCCCTGTTTTTATTATTATTATTATTATTTGGTACTTAGCTCCGCAAAACAGAACCCCACCCTCTAGATGCAAGGAACTAGAAGACCAAAATATTCACTATCTGTTTTTAATTAATATTCTTGATGATTTGGAGTCCATCAATCAAAAAACAGTTGAGTGTAACCCGATCTTCCAATTATGTGCTTACGCATGTGTGTGGGTGAACATGCACATGCATGTAACAGTGTATGAGTGTTTAAGTGTACTACTAAAGAACTAGAAAACCTCAATATACTGATGACAGACTTATTACACAGTTAAAGTGATATATATAGAACACAAGTAGTAATATAATTAATGTTTACTAGAAGTCAGGAATTATTTCTTCATCAAACTTACTGTACAATAAGCAAGCCAATAACTGGATTTCATCATTGTTTCGACACGTCGAGAATCTTTTCTTGTTGAAATGCGTTGTAAAGTTAGCGGGTCATAGGTCGACTTGCTGGAGGATATTATCAGAGTTGTAGAATTATATGGGTCATAGGTCGGCATGATATTATCAACATTTCGTCTCGTCACAGATTGAAGAAGAAGAAGAAGAAATGGAGAGAAGTGTGAAGTCAGAGTGATCAGGTTAAAAAAATCGTAATCCAAGGGCAAGAACTCTTGTGTTTATTTTATAATGGACTATGTTTTATATTGTCCTGTATAATCACCAGACAAGTAAATATTATTATTTTAATATTTTAAACTTGATCAATATCACCAATAAAAACAAATAGATAATACATTTATACAAGAATCACCTATGTTACTTAAACAGTCAGGAATTAAATTATAGGTTATAATTAAAGATGCTTCCGGAGCTGTTAAGATGGTATGGAGCTGTTAAAGATAGTCCTGGAACTGTTAAAGATGGTTCTAGAACTGTAAAAGTAGAGTTAAAGATGGGAGCTGTTAAAGATAGTTCTGGAACTATTCAAGATAGTTCTTTAACTGTTAAAGATAGTTCTTTAACTGTTAAAGATAGTTCTTTAACTGTTAAAGATAGTTCTTTAACTGTTAAAGATAGTTCTTTTGTTAAAGATGATCCCGGAACTGTTAAAGATAGTTCTGGAACTGTTAAAGATGATTCTGGAGCTGTTAAAGATGGTTCCGGCTGATTGTCATGGTACGTTAAGAAGCAGTCAGTTGCACCATTATTTTAATCAAACTGCAGTCAGCTCACCTTATGTTCTGTACAGAATGGCATGGTGCAGTCATGGGAGCCTAAAAATTCATATTTTAACTACAAACCAGGGGCCTTAATTATGAACCTTGAAATGATATATTTTAAGGATACTTTTGTTTCATTGGTCAAGGTTTTATTGTCTCGGACAATGAAAAGAAATTAGCCTTTTTAAAACGGGCAAGGTTTGGGTTTTTTGTAGTAAGGTTTCTTTTCAAACTAAAAATGAAGAATTTGATTTCCAACTCATCTACAGGAAGTAAGACTGATTGATCATGGACCGGTGTAGAAATAATAGTTTTATCTGTACATGTATCGGATAGTCCTATTTCGTTTCGTTTTGTATAGTTCAAAACTTTGTTTTACTTGTCTTCACTATACTAGGATCAAGAAGGGTTGTTATATAACGTTTGTTCGCCGTGATGTGAAGGATTAGCCAATCAAATGGTCTGCTGATTCGAGTTTTTATCGTGCAGAACTGTCGGTAGACTTATGCAGCAACAGAAAATAAAACAAAGCCACTAAAACCGGTCGGATTTTAATGTACATGTAGTGAAGGCCATCGAAAGTATTAAAATAAATCATACGACATGTAGATCTGTATTTTAATCAGATTGGGTTGATGTTAAAAATTAATTAATTAATTAATACTGTCCTTACATGAATCAGCATTCAATCTCTCTGAAAAATACTTAATAACTTAATTTTTGGAAGGTGACTATGTATTAGGAATGAAATATATTTAATCCAGACATGTTCGTGGTCTTACGTCACATCAGTTTCCAGTATATCTAGCGATTGTAAATCTGAAATAAAGTAATGGGCGTGTCTTATATGAGATATAACCCTTATTTAGTAATGGTAATGAAATTAAGTGATGGGTGTGCCTGATTTAGTAATGGTAATGACATTAAGTGATGAATCTTTCCAGCGGTTTGCTGAAAGAAAGATATTTACATTGTAGATTATCATGTTGAGTGGCTTGTCAGATATTGAACTAAGGTCAATGGGCGTTCAATAAATTGTCCATCACTGATATAGTAATTGTAGGGCTTTATTAAATTGTAATAATAATGGACAACCATGCACTTTAAGTATTATATATTACCAATTATTTCTGAGGCCTTGTTGGTGAAAAACAAAACTAAAATACTTTCTAGAATGCAGATTTATCATTGACTGAAAGCAAAAACTTTGTACTAAATCCTTCAAATATTTCGGGTTTTTGTTTTTTTGTGAACGAGGCCTCTAAACTTTTAAGATCTTAGAAATTGTTTGATCAGCTGGTTCCTTCTTAGTGAAACTACTAAGGAATAATTTTCAGATGATTTATTAGATATGAATACATGTATATGGGTGTCATGTCTGTAGAACCTGTAGAGTTTATGATATCTTCTGAATTATTACGTCTGTAAGTTGTTCATTTCATGACACACTTGATCTTCACAACGTCAAGATATTACAACATACATCTATACACAAGTTACCTGTGTAATGCGACATTGCTGGGGGATGTTAGAGAGGGAGTCCAGTGGTCAAAGGGTCTGTCGTTGAGTCAAGCGGTATGGCTTTGAAACCAATCTTGTACATGTTAAATTTCTATTGGAGCAAAATTGACGTCATAGCACAATGTATGACTTATGTCCGTTAGATCTATATCATAATAACTTGACTTTGTGAAGATGAATCTTTTTGATTTTATCTTTTTTGTTATTGATATTAGGTGACTGATTATCATCGCTCTCACATTCTTCCCTGGACGCTTTTTATCACTGTACCGTGCTTCACTGGATGCTTTTTATCATTCTACTGTTCTTCACTGGACGCTTTTTATCACTCTACCGTGCTCCACTTGATGGTTTTTATCGCTCTACTATTCTTCACTGTGCCCCCCCCCCCGAAAGGTATCAGTATTAATAACAAATCATAATAGAAAGATTGCTGAATTATTGTAGCATTCGTTAAGAATAAATAAAATAACTTGCTGAACCATTTCAGTTTAATACAGTTCTGGAAATATGACACGCACTAATGAACTATTACAGACAGACAGAATATCGGGAGGTTGAGTGCGCGCTGTATCATAAGGTCTGTCATTGACTGAAGTGGTGTGGTGTGGTTTCGATTCCCCGGATTCCCCCGCATGAACGTGACAAGGATTAGGATCGCCTGTCCAACCTCGTGGGTTCTCTTCAAGTCCCGTCGGTCTCCTCCCACTGCTAAAGATCCCTACATGCAGGGGAATTATTGAAATAAAACTGAAACCAATGTTAGTTCCAAAATGACCTAGTTTGTGTGGAGCGGACATTAACCCCCCCTCTCTCTCTCTTTCTCTCTCTCTCTCCCTCTCTCTCACAGATAACAGTGGGGGGGGGGGGAGGGTCTTGAGTAAAATATATTTTTTTTCAACTTTCCTTAAAAAGATATAAAATTGTAATGGTAGTTAGGGTCTCTGATTCAATGTAATATCTCAGGCTTTAGTGTACAGTCTGATTCTAATGTTAGAAACACCAAAAAAACCCCAAATATTATTACTATGTGTTGCCTTCATTGTTTAAGACAATTGTTATTACATTTAAAGTGCAATGGAGTTTTTCAATTTGAACATCTTTGTAAAAATATGTTCTAAATTCAATGGTTTACATGGAGTAAATATTTTATACTTGGATATTGAAATTGAAAGAGTATCTTGGTTTTCTCCTGGTTTGTAGTCATTATCTACCAGTCGTAAATTAATATCGTATAGCTAGACACTCACTATTATTGAAAGACATTATGTAAATTGTTTCGGAAGCCAACTAATGTCAAGCTTGACCTTGATACGATTATAATACGAGACGGCCTAACAGGAACAGTGTCTAGTCCTTCAGATGGAACGAAAAGCCTTTGACAGGGTTTCTAACATGGGACCAAGGTTAAGGCCAAGATATAGATTGCTTGAAAATTTATCACAGCTTGAATTAGGTCTTTAATAACTTGAGAATTAACGCAATAATTTCATGATGCAAGTTTTTCGTTCTTAATTTATAGTGCAATTTGTTAATTTAACTATTAAAGGCCACATCAAGCTAAATTATAGTTCTTCGGGGCCAATTTGAAAATGTACCGTGAGTAGAGTCAAATAGATCCTAAATAATGAACAATTGAATTGATTTGATTTAGTCAGCGTTTTTTAGATTTTATGCAATCTTCACTGTCCTGTCCCTCACTGTTTTCTTGTGATCATGGAAGTCAATAATTGTCATTTTAAAATTTATAAGAATTCGAATTGATTGTTAGTCAGAAAGGATTTAGAAGTACTATACCTGTTCCCTGACCCCTTTTCATCCCTTTGAAATAAAATATTGTTTACACAAAAAAAGGATTGATCAGAATTTATCCAAAGGACCTATAAAAAATGGTCTTGGAAAGACCTGGGGGATCGACCAGATTTGTTGGATGCAATCCGTGAATGTAGTTGACCAAATGTCAAAAGGGAAATGAATGTGAGTAATTAACCCTTTCGCTCACAAGAAACGATTTAAATTTTGAGTAATGCATGAGTTGATTTGCCCAAGACCGATAATAGAAAAGTTCGATGGTGAACGGATGTTTTAGCCACAAAGGTTCAATAGGCCCTAATAGGAGCAAACTATTTCAGGTCAAAACGTCTGTAGCCGAAACGTCTGTGGCCAAGAAGCCTACATTTGTTTGGGTAACAAGCTGCATAATTTATATTTGAAATAATTAAAAATAAACAAATCGCATCCAATATTGGAAAAAATAACTATTATGTTTATTATTATTATATTATTATTATTTGAAATATTGGTGTTCCATATCGTTATTTATTCCTATGGTCACTTTATTTAATGTCAGGTGTGGTCAGGTGCGAGTTTGTGTACCTGTAATTAAGGTATGTATGTATATTACTTACTGATAAAACTAATCACATTTATTTATTATCTCCCTTAATTTTTTTTATTGCTATGAAGGGACATAACTCTACATCAAAGGGAGACAACTGCTGGGCCTCCTTCCTAAATGCTATTTTCAAATTGCATCAATTTTTGCCTTCAAATTATATTATAGAATTGTACATTATAATCCTTTTTGTATTAAAAGAACACAGATATAGATATGTATCTATTATATGATATAAATATATATTAAACAAGTGTTCAGTGCTGACTGCAGGGGTTTTAAAAGCTGAACTTATGTATATTTGTTCCAATGTATTATATAGACCAGGAGAGAAGATTATATAAACAGTAAATTTCTATAACATCACTGTAGACTAGCTATTTAACTTGGGAGATTATGTATTTTCAAACTTGTAAAATAAAATGTCACTTTGTATTTTCTCCATCTTCTTTATTTATCCGTCTCAAGTTGGCGTGCACGTAAAAGAACCCCTGACACTTGGAATTTGAAATAAGAGGAGGTCGTAGCGCTGCTGTCCAAGTCAAATTTCCCTCATAGAACACTGCATAGCCGTCTTGATTAGCATTTATGAAGCAGAAAGGTAGGGTGTTAACACTGTAACCCAGGTATCGTTTAATCGTGTGCTAGATACACAAGATTAAACGATACCTGGGTTACAGTGTAAGCCGCTTTCATTTTATTTAAATATCCGTCTAGTTGTTCGTATGGTACGAAGATGGGCATTTCAATTTGATGTAGAGAAGAGGAGATGAAAAGTTTCCATCCCAGTACACATCTTTAGCCTGGGTTGTTGAGAAAAGTAGGACGTCAAACCCCATTTTATTGCTTTTTCCTTTAATATCCGCAATTAAATAGACTCCATTGACTGCATTACTTGTACTGCAAGAAGGACTGACGAATGGTCTTTTATAAATTAGTATGCCTGAAATGATTCCTTGACAGTTTAAATTTTGTTGCAAAATTAACCATAACTTTCAACATTGCTCTTTCTTTTTTTCTGTTTGTGATGTAATGATTCAGGACTATAAATATATTTATTTTGTATTTTGTTCTATATAATTAAGGTCTATAAATCCACTAATGTTTGGATAATATTATATTTAATATATAGACCTAATATACTTACTTACTCGCCTTCAAAGTGTTCAGCAAACCCCGGGGGGATTTACTCTTAGTAAGTCTAGTTGGTCTATATCTTGAATATAATATTATCCAAAAATAAATGGATTTATAGGCCTAGATAGAATAGAACAAAATAAATGTATTTATAGGCCTGAACTATTACATCAGCGATTGAAAGAAAAGAACAGGTAAAGTTGAAAGTTGTTGTTAAATTACAACAAGTAGTATTTAAGGAATTTAATAAATGAAGAATCACAAACTAGAGATGATTGAATACAATATATCTGAATTAAACAAGAGATAATAAATCTATGGCGATTATTATTTTCATACACAAACTAAGCTAATATTGAATGAATTAAGTGAATAGAAGACGGGTCTTTAAATGGCATTTAAAATAAACACCTTCTCGTATTATCAGAACATTTCTTCGTTTCGTTGTGAATTTTACAGCAGAATAAAAAAAATACGCGGGAAATAAAACGAATCCCGATCATCAAGTTGCGTTATCCCTATTTCATTTTGGAGAATCAAAGACCGGTAATGGGAGTTTAGGTATCTACAGGTAGATACACCCAATAGCAATTTACCTTCTGATAGTTAAACCTACAGGTAGGTAGATAGTTAGATACATTCAATAACAATTTACCTTCTGATAGGTAAGCGGCGTTTAGGTACCTACAGGTAGATACATCCAATAACAATTTACCTTCTAATGATACAATAATACTAGAATTTGAAGATAACCTGGAGCAGATTTGTTAATAGATCGATAAGTTAAAGATCATATTTTAAAGTTGGTCCTTTCTGGAACTTGGAGCCAATGTTATTTGTTTAAGACTAGTGTGATGTCTGATCTGGATTTAGTTTTAGTGACAATGTAAGCAGCATTGTTTTGGCAATCTTTGAAGCTTTGCAACTTCTTCGTCCGTAATACCAGTTAGTAAAGAATTACATGGTCGATTCCTGACAGGATAAAGGCCCAAGCTAATGTTGCACAAACATCTTCTGCGATATTTTACAGAGCCTGTGAGTAGAACCCACAACTTCATCGTTGACATTTAGCATGTTACAATGACATCCATTGTTTAACATTATATAAACAACCTTCCAGATTCATACCTTTCAATATCTTTATCAGAGGATTGACACATGTTGGTCTCTTGTTGTTATAAAGATTAAAATCATCGGAATATTAAATAAATATGGCATGGATTTAATATTGATGTCAATACTAGCCAGTGATCATTAGTGTGTTGAAGTCGATCTATTTTTCTTTGGTAAGAGTTACCTCCCATTATAACCCAACAACTCCCCACCTCACCTCTTGTACCTGACATTTAATGAATAAATTATAAAATACTAGAAATAAATACAGACATGAGACAATTAGTTTATTATTAAATCAAATATATTCCAATTGTATAAATTGACAAACAAACAAACAAACAATATTTATTATTACAATCGAATTGTTTGTTTGTTTGTTGGGAGGGGAGGGGGCGTAAATTCTGTCATTGGGTTAAGTGGAGTGGTTTCGATTCCCAGCTTGCACGTGACTCACTGCTATATATGTGAAATTCCGATCATAAGTTGTAGGGGAGGGCGACTGGTCTATCTACAACTGTCTGGGGGATCTTGAACGTTCTGCCATTAATATACACTTTCTGAACAAATAGCCGGTTTCCTCCCACTGCTAAAGACCCCTACGCGCAAGCGAATGATTGAAATAAAATTAAACCATGTTAGTCCCGAAATGACCTAGTTTGTGTCGAGTGGACACCCCATTTCTCCCCCTCTCTCTGAACAAATAGACACCGTTTTTCTGTTCAGACTGTCTGTCATGGACCACTGATTGGAAAAGTAATAAGAAACGTTTAGATCATCACCAAAATCGAACCCTGAACATCCTGGTCAGTGATGAGGCAACGTCATAGGCTAATCACAAGCTGACAAACTTCTTGATATTTCTTTCATAGACCCCTACACGCAATCGAATTAATGAAATAAAATAAACCATGTTAGTCCCAAAATGACCTAGTTTGGGTGGTGGATTAGTTGTTCAATAGTTGGGGGTTAAACAGCAATACCTAGAATGGGTGGGCTACGATAGTTGCCGGGTGTGGGTGTGGACGGGGTGGGTACGATAGTTGCCAGGGGTGGGTGTAGACGGGGTGGGTACGATAGTTGCCGGGAGGTGTGTGTGGGTGTGGAGAGGGTGGGGTACGATAGTTGCCGGGAGTTGTGTGTGGGTGTGGAGTGGAAGGGGTAAGATATGTGCCGGGAGGTGGAGATGTGTGCAGGGGTGAGGTATAATGAGACACTATTAAAGAAAACTACGTTTGACATCCTGTATAAAGTATTAAGTAAGGTATTGAGACTAACTCAGTTGTTTTTATGTAATATGTAATATACAATAAGGTTACTGGATATGATGATTGGGGTTTAAAGTTTTGTCCACATTATACGTAAGGTATTTTACCTGTAAACTATCACAGATACAAAGAATTCGTAAGGTTAGATGACAAATATTTTAGAGAAATAAAATAAATTAAATGGGGTTTAACGTCCTACTTTGCTGCCCCCAAGATGCTATTAAAGACGGACATAGGTGATAGAGTGCGATATGAGGGAATGTTGCCCTAAATGTGGCGCTGAGACACTAACAAGGGGGAAACAAAGCTGGAAAATTTGCCAGGACAGCTGCCTATGGCATACTACTCTTTATAATTCTAATTGTCAAGGAGTCTTTTACGTGCACGTTAACGTGTACACTGTACCTCGGTTGTTCATACTAT
This sequence comes from Patella vulgata, assembly GCF_932274485.2. Taxonomy (NCBI): domain Eukaryota; kingdom Metazoa; phylum Mollusca; class Gastropoda; family Patellidae; genus Patella; species Patella vulgata. The sequence goes on from NC_065884.2 coordinate 4,030,665, forward strand.
CCGGTAGATTAGACGCTACCCTTACCATACCCCCCCGTCCTACATCACTAATAAAGGGAAACAACACTGGAAAATCTCTGAGAACTTTCTCGACCAAATTTGGCGATCGGCTCTTCTTCCAAATTCCAACTGTCAAGGCTTCTTTTACGTACACGCCTACGTATACAGGGACCTCGGTTGTTCTTCTCACCCGATCAAAAAGACTAGACCCTGTCCTTACCACATCCTCCATCTTGCGACGCTGGAAAATACCCGAGAACTTTCTTGGTTAACACCGGGATCGAATCATGTACTCCCTGATTAGCGAGCCAGTGCCTTACTCACTGAGCCACCACATTTCCCCAATCTTTTAGAGACATGTATTATGCTTGAATTTCACAAAGATTCAAAATTCCAAATATATTGGAGAGAGAGAGAGAGAGATGGGGTCTAACGCCCACTCGACACAAACTAGGTCATTTCGGGACTGACACACGCTTTATTTTATCTCAATAATTCGCTTGCACGTAGGGGTATTTAGCAGTGGGAGGAAACCGGAGGACCCGGAGAAAACCCACGAGGTTGGACAAGCGACCCTACTCCTTGTCACATACAACTGGGGAATCGAAACCAAGCCAGTTGACTCAAAGACAGACCTTATGATAAAACGCACACGCGCTAAATATTGTTTGGAAATGAGGAAGGAACAACAATTCATTCAGGATTGATCAATTAAGTCTCACAAATCTTGATAACTGTACGGTGAAAATATATTCATACAAACAGTAGTACATGTATATCAACACCTACATGTAGTTACCACCAAATTTTATTTACATCTCTTATCAAATGTCAAAAACACATATAAAGCCGCTGCCTTGGCAATCAATTTTGGTGGATGAAAGAGATTAAAAAAATGGTAGGAAATCTCAGGATTTGCTGAGAAGGCTGGGTATAAATGGGCTTCATCTAGTTCTCAATATAACAAGAGACAAAGAAGGTTTGTTTTACCAAATTTACAGAGAAAATATTAGCAGAAATAAAAAAGGAGTGACCCCGCAACTGGGGATCGGGGCAATCAGATGACAAATTCAGAATTGCGGCCTGTAGACGGTAAACACCAAAATTGGGATGGCTCTGCCTTTCCTTGGGGGTGGGGGGGGGATGGGACACGGATAAATATAAATAGGTACAACGCTGTTATTGAAATGACTGATCACGCCGAAGGGTTAACAAGTGAGACCAGTAGAGGATTTACAGATAAAATATTTACAAAAAAGTGGGTGTGGCACCGCCCCTTTTTTTCGGGGGGGGGGGGGGGCGTGCACGGTAGCTTAGTGAGTAAGACGCTGGCTCGCTAGCCGAGAGGTCACGGGTTGGCTCCCGGTGTTGCCCGAGAAAATTTGCCTAGTCATTCGGATTTGACGAAAAACCTAGGTCCCTTATACACATTGGCGTGCACGTAAAAGATCCCTTGGGAGTTGGAATTCGCAATAAGAGTAGGTCGTAGCGCCGCTGTTCTGGCAAAATATCAGTCATAGCCAGTGCCGGACCAAAGGCCCACCTGTCAGGCCATTAACCAAGGCCCACCTAAGTAAGCGCCGAAGTCGCACGAACGTCCGAGGGTTTTTTTTTTGGGGGGGGGGGGAGGTCTCCCCCCAGAAAGATTTTGAAAATTGACAACCACAAAACCATTTTCCAAGCATTTCACACCAAAGCAGAAAATGGCAAATTTTTGATTTCCTGATACACTTAGATAACAGATTTCTTTTCTTTCCTCCCCCTCTCCTGTCTTTCTTTTTTTTCTTTCTCTTTTTTCTTTATGGGCTTAGGCCCACATTTTTTAAATGAGCTTAGGTGGACAGGTGGGCCCAGTCCGGCACATTGTATGGTGAATGTCCGTCTTCATTAGACCAGTCGGAGCAGACCTATAGGACGTTAAACCCCATTTAATTTCATTTCACCACCCCTAGGGGTTGGACATGCACCTAAATAAAGGACATTGGGCATGGCTCTGTCCCTGGGGCTTGGGCATGCACCAAAGAATTGAAGTCTGTGGGCCAAACATAGACACAAGCGCAAAGACACGATTGAACGTATAAAAATAAACACGAGTTTTTGTAAACAGTATTTTTAATTGAAAATAAATATATACAAAAAAAATATTGAAGACATTTTAAATAAATTAAACAATAAAATAAACAATAAATATATACACAGTATTAGTCCTGTAGATAAAATACAAATACGTCATCAGTAGTTTTAACTGTTGACTACAGACAGTGTAATACGTCATCAGTAGTTTTAACTGTTGACCAGAGACAGTATAATACGTCATCAGTAGTTTTAACTGTTGACTACAGACAGTGTAATACGTCATCAGTAGTTGACTAGAGACAGTGTAATACGTCATCAGTAGTTTTAACTGTTGACTACAGACAGTGTAATACGTCATCAGTAGTTGACTAGAGACAGTATAATACGTCATCACTAGTTTTAACTGTTGACTAGAGACAGTATAATACGTCATCAGTAGTTGTATCTGTTGACTAGAGACAGTATAATACGTCATCACTAGTTTTAACTGTTGACTAGAGACAATAAAACTGTAAATTGTATGACTAGAGACAATAACATTATGTTGACTAGTTTACACGAATTATTATAACTTGTTTATTTTAATTTCATTTGATCTGTGATATATTTTATCTTTTCATCTTGTTCAGTGTCTGACATCCTACAATAATCTAGAACTGTTTGACTACGGTTATTCTTGACATGTAGATCTAGATGTAAACAATCAACTAGATATTGTACTGTAGATAAAGTACCAAACCTACATGCCTCGTGTAAGATGGTATCATTATAACTGTCTCTAACGTTAATATCAGCCTGATGACTGACTAGATATTTTATTTTATCTACAGGACTTACACGTGACATACAACAGTTAAATAACGGTGTCTGGTTGTAACGACCTGTTGTATTAACATTCATGTGTAAATCATCAACAAGATATTGTACTGTAGATAAAGTACCATGGAGACATGCCACGTGTAAGATGGTATTATAACTGTCTCTAGCGTTAATATCAGCCTGATGACTGACTAGATATTTTATTTTATCTACAGGACTTACACGTGACATACAACAGTTAAATAACGGTGTCTGGTTGTAACGACCTGTTGTATTAACATTCATGTGTAAATCATCAACAAGATATTGTACTGTAGATAAAGTACCAAACCTACATGCCCAGTGTAAGATGGTACTATTATCACTGTCTCTAGCGTTAATATCAGCCTGATGACTGACTAGATATTTTATTTTATCTACAGGACTTACACTTGATCTACAACAGTAAAATAACGGTGTACTGTTGTGCCAACCTGTTGTATTAACATTCATGTGTAAATCATTAACAAGATATTGTACTGTAGATAAAGTACCACACCAACATGCCGCGTGTAAGATGGTATGATTATGACTGTCTCTAGCTTTAATATCAGCCTGATGACTGACTAGATATTTTATTTTATCTACAGGACTTACACGTGACATACAACATTTAAATAACGGTGTCTGGTCCCAACTGTCTCTGACGTTAACATCTATGTTCACCATGTTTTTTATATCATCCAAAGTACCATGTCGACAGGCATCAAATAATTGCTGTTGTTGTTGTTGACGTGTATCTGTAATATACAACATGTTATACTATATTTACAGTTTATCAAGTCATATTTAATATTGTTTCAGGTAAGTCAGTCCTTGTTGGATATTATCTATACTAATATTTGTGACTGTCGTTTGTCTGTTTGTCTGTCTGTCTGTCTGTTCGGGGTTGGCGGCTACACTAGGTCTGGCCCGAGTCTGAATTTGGGGTATAGGGGTAGCTCGGACTGGGGAGTAACATGGGCCAGGCGGCGTTAGTCTACCACTTCCGGTTTCGGAGTTATGACCCCCGAGCGTAGCCGGGTATCCTGCTAGTATTATATATTAGAATAACTTACTTTTCTTAGCTGAAGTATCACTTGTATTACCAGACAAAGTATCATCTGAGGTACCACTTGTATTACCAGACAAATTATCATCTGAGGTACCACTTGTATTACCAGACAAAGTATCATGTGGGGTATCACTTGTATTACCAGACAAAGTACCAGGTAATAAATGTGGCTGAATGGTATCTGTAATATATAAGTCATATTTAATATTTTTCATCTAACTAGAATAACTATAAAGTTTATTATACGTCTTCTGACTTCAATGACGATAGGTATATGACGTAATAACTTGTGACGATGTGTGTATGACGTAATAATATCAACCTACCTTTCTCATTTAGGGTAAGAGTTTTAATACATGTCTCCAACTCATCAAATCTCTTCTTTGTCAGAGCTTCTTTCTCTTCAGTTTGTTTTTTGTATGTTTCTAGTTTTTCGATTTTCTTCAACATCTGTTTGGAATCTCCATCTTGTGTTTCCATCTGTTTCTTCAGGTTCTCTAATTCCTGTTTTGCAAGGTCGTGATCTTTATGTAAGTCTTCTAGCTGATGTCTTGTCTTGTCTTGTTCTGTCATCAGATTGGTTTTATTTTTACCTGTATGATAAAATTACTTACAATTCAATACTATTACCTGTATAATATACTATAATACACAGTTACACAAGACAAACCCACGGACATAACACAATATACATAGACAAATGATCAGAAATGGGGTTTAACGTCCGACTTTTTTGTTCCGACTGGGCTAATGAAGACGGGCATACGCCATATAGTGTGCTACGAGGGAAATTTTGCCCAGGCAGCGGCATTACGGCCCTCTCTTACATATCCAACTGCCAGGGGATCTTTCTCGTTTAGGCGAATGTGTACACGGGGCCTCGGTTTTTTCGTCCCATCCGAACGACTATACATTTTCCCTTGCCCACCGTCCTACATCACTAACACGCGTATACCACGCCGGAAAATACCGACGAACTTACTCGGCCAAGGCAGGGATACAACATGGGACATCCAGTTTAACGAGCCAATGTCTTACTCACTGAGCCACCGTGGCTCCAATATACGTAGACATTTCAAATAAAAAAAACTATAAGCTATAAGCTATAAGCGTCCACTACCTTCAATCCCTAATCCCTGGCCTATCGTGATATAGACTTCACTCAAAATAAAATCAAACTAAGAATAATGGAAACAATTAAAAAAAAAAACGGGGAATATTTCCGGAAGGTCGTATCATACTGGTGAGAGTCATGATCGGTCGACAAGAAATCTCAATGTCAGCATATTGAGCAAGAAACAGAACTGAATTAAAATACATGAAAGCCATTAAACGTATGCAACCAGTCTTGACGGCGGTCGTCTGCTAAATGACGTTACACAAAGGTGGTCGTCTGCCAATTGACGTCACAAGTTAGAATGTAAAAAGCGCCAACAATAATAAGGGAGATAATCCAGTTATAGTAAGATATTGTATCGTTCATAGTATCAATCTTTCTTATTTTGTTATAATCACATACAGTATATTGTCATGTTAATAAAAGGCATCTGTTGTAGGCCTAATTTAATAAAGATAAGAAAAAAATATTAGGGATCCATCATTTATATTTTCTATGATGTTAAATGTCTAAAAGGGTAGCAATTAACGATCTTTAATCATAGAACTAATAAAACTAATTTCTGGCAAAAATCAGATTCATTTAAACAAATAAGAACAGAACCGGTACGTTTGTATTTTTATATTTTTATAAGTTGTCAATGTTTATTTATATATAGTGTGTTGTTCTTGTTTAAAATAGAAATAAACTTACCATTCGTGGTGTTTTCTAATAAATTTACCATTTCTCTGTAACCTAGTTCTCGTAAACATAGGATGAATTTACCATAGACATCACCACAGTTTAAGATATACGTCACTAGCTTGTCAGCAGCTTCCCAGCGACCCTGTTCAGCGGTCATGTAAATTTTCTTTATTTCGTCCTTTTCGTCTAAGTTGAATACGTTTTTTTCAAATAATTTATTACCAAGCCTTACTGGTTCCTTGATTTGATCCACCAGGTAGCAGAAATTGGCTTGGCTTTTCCTATAGTGTTCTTCCGGCATTCGACCTTTCTGTTTTACTGAAATAATTTATTACACATCATCAAAATGAAATGTCAATAACGTTTCATGTTTTGATGTCGCGCCTCGTGTTCTTATGATTCAAGTATGGTTAAATGGACAATAAACCCCCTCCCCACCTCTAAATACTAAACAGTAAGTGGTCATCTCGTAAGCAACGTTTCATCTTTTAAGTTTATATCAAATCAACACGTTCATTGTGTATGTTGTTCTAAATTAACATCTGATATATTTTATATGTAAACTGTTCAGATCACGTGAGTTTATTGACCAATCAAATTGTGTTTGATTATATCTGGCCTGAAGTTAAAGAACAAGAAATGAAATGAAATGAAATGGGGTTTAACGTTCTACTCTTCTGCACCTAACCTGGGCTAATTGAAGACGGGCATACGCCATACAGTGTGCTATGAGGGAAATTTTGCCCGGGCAGCGGCGCTACGGCCTACTCTTATATCGAATTCCAACTGCCAAGGGATCTTTTACGTGCACGCCAATGTGTACACGGGACCTCGGTTTTTCGTCCCATCCGAACGACTAGGCAGCTGTCCTTGTCAGGCCCTCCGTTCTGCATCACTGACAAGGGGAAACCACGCCGGAAAATCGAGATGAACTTTCTCGGCCAATGCAGGGATCGAACACCCGACCTCCAGGCTAGCGAGCCAGCGCCTTACCCACTTAGCCACGTGATCCCCTAAAGAACAAGAGCCATTTAACCAGCCGAGAGAAAATAATATTGTGAATCTAAGAGTAAAGTAGGTAGATTATCATTCTACTTACCTTGGTAGCTCGACATCTTGATATCAGATTTTTATTATTTGTATTCTGTTCCTAGATAGGTATCTTACTTCACCTGGTCTTTTATCTTAAAAACAAGAAACATCGAATAAAATCTAAAGTAGATTCTGGTATTAAGGAGGTAGAGAGCCGGGTCCGTATTCAAAGGTTTTCTTAAAGTTAAAGATGCATTATGTAAGATTTAGATAAAGAGCTAGCCATTCTTGCTATAATAGTTCGAAAAAAGATAAATGTAAAATGAATAATTTGAAAATTTCATTCAAATTATTATATTGCGAGACGTGTGCAATAAATTCAACTACCGTAATGGTTGTTCGAAGCAAAGTCTCGCTCCTCCATTTTTAGATTAAATCAAAATATGGCTGAACTGTTCTAATCTATTTAATATCGGAGAAATGCGATGCCATCGAGAGTTAATTAAGGCATGGATCAATTGTTTAATGTCTAATTAATAATTTAGAAAAAATTTCAGGCCTAAAGAAAGACCTGCATTAGGCAGATTTAGCTCATGCATAATGTATGTTTAAGAAAAAACTTAATTTTTCGAATTAACCAAGTATGTTACCTTAAATCGGTATTCAAAGGCTGTATTTTACATATCCTTGGCTATGTGAAAATCGTAACTGCACATAAATGCCAGTAAACGCCAAAAAGCATGAATTTCTAACTTATTGAATAATTTCCATTCCATTGCCACAATTCACAACTTTCTAACTTCGAAGGCCAGTTATGTCCCCTTAAGACCGCTAATATACTATTAGTACTATCAAAATGTCGAGATAATTTATTGTAAAACATGAAAATATCATGACTGTAAATGACAGTACAGATATTAAATATACAAATAAAATAAATAAACTAAAATATAAATAAAACATACTTGTAAACATTGAATTAAACTTCAAATCTTATAAATAAATAAAATATTTTAAGTCAAAGTAATCTCTTACTGCTCTCTATAAATATGGACTAGAAACCTGACAGCTATTATCAGTTGAAAATCAATAATATTCTGTGTCTCAAAAACATGTACACAATATGTATCAATATCACGTCAGTCGGATAATTTATGATTTTAATATATCTATCCTAATAATGTTTTAAAAATCTTTTCTTTTTTTTTTACAAATGTCCCAGATTTTCTTCTTAAAATTGTTTAATACTGTTCTTTATATTTTTTGCCCCACCCCAACCCCTCCAAACCAAAGCACACACTCTGGGGAATAATTTACGTATAAACTATGAAGATATAAGGTAATCCTCAAATCGCTTCTGAATTACTTCGATTGGCAGAGGTTCGTTTATTGGTCAATTTTTAGGTAATGATTACTCATACATAGCCTTTTATATATAGTGACTGTTGGTCTTTAAAAACAACTGCCTGGGATTCGTACCTAGATTGAAGTTAAAAACTTATGTTCTATTAAACAAAATATTCAATATTTCTATTATTTAAATTGTGTTATTCGACCAGAGTGTACTTCAGATTGAACTAAATTGAATCTTTTTTTTATAAAATTGTTTTTGACATTACGCTGTTTTTCTTTGTAATTTTCCCTTATAGCACACTGCATAGCGTCTGTCTGTATTCATCAGCCACGTTTAACCAGAAAGTTAGCTTGCTTGATAAACAATGTCGTAGTTTAGATACTATAAAATATATAAACTAAAGAGAAACATGTTCTAATTCATAATAAAAAACATTTGAAATTTAGGGGATCTTAGCACCGTACGTTTACTTTGGAATGACGAAAAAGACCTTCCATAACGGGAGCAAAACACTTCGAAACCCGTTTCAAAAATACGTTAAAAGTGTCAAATCGCAATCTCTCCGATTTAGTTTGTACGACGAATGTTATATTCCTAATATAATTAGTTGGTCAAAAAGCAATTCGTGGATTTCCGGGAATCCCAATCTGGGAAAACTGACTTGGCGACGTGATCAAAAGTGTGAAAATATATTATGAGTGTTCATGAATTTCACCGTAACATGGACATCATGCTGAGACCCCCTAAAGATCAATTTTAAATGTTCCTATTATTAATTAGAAATGAAATGAAATGAAATGGGGTTTAACGTCCTACTGTTTTGCTCCGAACTGGGCTAATGAAGACGGGCATACGCCATACAGTGTGCTATGAGGGAAATTTTGCCCGGACAGCGGCACTACGGCCTACTCTTATATCGAATTCCAACTGTCAAGGGATTTTTTACGTGCACTCCAATGTGTACACGGGACCTCGGTTTTTCGTCTCATCCGAATGACTAAACAGCTGTCCTTGTCAGGCCCTCCGTCCTGCATCACTGACAAGGGGGAACTACGCCGGAAAATCGGGATGAACTTTCTCGGCCAATGCAGGGATCGAACACCCGACCTCCAGGCTAACGAGCCAGCGCCTTACCCACTTAGCCACCGTGATCCCCTTATTAATTAGAACAGGTTTTTATATTTTATGCTGACGTGAAATCTTCCTAGTGCAAAAACGGAAAAGTTGAGTTTTTTTACCCCCGGAGTTAACATAAACAAAGGCGAATTTAGCAAGTTTACATTTTTATTGAAAGAGAGATTAGTTTCGATCATTTTCAGCATGTTTTCATGATATAAGAATGGCTGCCTATCCACTATCAGTGTAAATGACCTCATTTGACCTATGACCCCGAATATCCCGAAAACGCCGCCACAGTGGATATATTTCCACTCGGCATTTTATTCTACGCACAATTTTACTATAGAAAAGTTTGTTCTGGTTTTGTGCCCATTTGGTGGACATGCACTTTCCCCGCACTGAACCCCGGTCTAGTATAAAAACAACAAAACGTCTACTTGACAAAAACTAGGTAATGTCGGGACTAAAATGTGGTTTAATTTATTTCAATAACTTGCTGGTGTCTAGGGTTTTTTAGTATAGAGGGGGGGGGGGCAGAGGACCCAGCGAAAAATGTTAGATGGAGTTACCATAGAAACCAGATATAGCAAAACGAAGTCTTGATACTCATTTCTGTATGGGTATGACATCTTCATTTCATAAATCCAGTCGGTACAGAAAAGTCAGGACGTACGAACAACTAAAGTTATAATAAAATTATTTTACCTGTACTTAGCTTCAGATGTTCATATAAAGGTATCGGCCCGGTGTCTCGTTTCAGGTATAGTAGATGTCGTGTTCTAGGTAGGTGTCTTGTTTCAGGTATAGTAGATATCTTGTTTCAGGTAGAGTAGATGTCTTGTTCCAGGTAGAGTTGATGTCGTGTTCCAGGTATAGTAGATGTCTTGTAGTAGGTGTCTTGTTCTAGGTATAGTAGGAGTCGTGTGCCGCCAGGTATAATAGATGTCTTGTTTAAGGTATCACACCTTATATATAAATATTTTAACCAATACCTTTTAATATCCATATATGGACAAATATTGAATGTGTTTTGATTGGTTAGAGATATGTTACGTCAGGTTGAAACTTTGTCTGGATTATTATCAATAGATTTAACCCGTCTTATCTAACCTTGACACTTTCATGATATAATATATAAATACAACAATACTTTGATTACTGTGTCAACTATTTTTTTTAATGTTTTTATCATCAATAATGTTATAAGGTACTATATATGGACTGATGACTCTTCTAATTATCTTCTTTCCAGCAGCTTCCACTTTCAAATCCATGTCAAAAATATCGAGTCAGTGATGGGTACCGTGCCGTGTGTGATTACTGTTTCCGCAACGCTTGCCACAATTTCTGATTTGAGGAGTTCACATCCATATATTCATACAGAGCTCCCCTCCATTCATTCATCACATTCGTGCCTTAGTGTTTGCTACTGTAGCCTCGAGTGGTAACTCTCCAAATTTAGCCATACGGGACCCAGAGGCTTAGCCGTGAAATATATATTGGGGGTCCACAAATGAAATTATATAAAATGTTGACAATCTGTGACGCCGGAGGTACGAGGCTGTGCAGCAGCTGATGTAGCGCGATAGAGAGTGTGTAGGTGGCGGGGGGGGGGCTCTCCCGGACACCCCTCCCCCCCCATGTGTGACGCCCATTAGGGACCAAGGGATCCTATTAGGCAGTATTTTGTAACTACATCAACAAATTTCAAAATCAGGCTTAGAACTGGACGAAACCAATAAAAAACTGAAACAAGGCAGCGATTCCGTAACTGATAGGCTAATAAATCCATCCAAGATGAGCGAGCTGAAGAACGTCTGTAAGTTGACCGCTTGATGAGTAGATTGAAGAACGGTGACGGGTTGATGAGCGAGCTAAAGAATGTCATTAAGTTAAAGATACATTATGGAGGATATGATAAAGAGCTGACTGGTCGCACTATAATAGTTAAAAACTAGATAATGTTAAGGGAATATGCTGAAAATTTTAGTCAAATTGCTTAACTTAAAGCCGAGAAAATCTTTTTTTAAAATGACTGTAGCCTCGATTGTAAATGGTACCACTGTCGCGATAATTAAGTTTCGATTATCCATTTTTTGCGGTTAATCATCAATGGGCGTTGAACAGCAGACCGGATTTAAATCTGATGAAAATAGGACGCATAAGATGTCTTTTCATGTTAATAAATGTCTAATTAATAATTTATATAACATTTCAGGCCTAAATTTATGTTTAACGGGGATAAGTTAAATTAACCTTCTAGATAAACCATTTAGAGAGATTTTTTTTATTTTAGAATCTTGTGACAGATAATTTAATCATCTCTTGTATTTTGGTCGATGATAATTACACACTAGTTGTTATCTCTAGATAACACAACTGACTTTGTACATCACGCAATATATTCATAAATAAGATAAAACTTTATCTCATATTTTTAATATTTTATATACGAACATTGCATTCATTATGATCTTTATTGGGTTATTCAAGTGGTGGTTTAAAAACTTTGTCTGAGAATATCTTGAGCGAAGCAGACAAGAAGAACAAGTATCCCATCTTCCACTTCTTTGTTGGCTTAATACCCGGAAACGAGGGACACTTGTCTTAATCGTTAGCTTATGTGTAGTCTAAATTGACTCAGTGCATATCGCCGTTGTACCTACAATTCACTAATTTCTCCTTGGCATATTTGTCCCATTCTTGTATAATAAAAACAATTGAAATTTGTCGCTTTTACCTTTGATGTAAAAGTGTGACACTACGGTGTTGTTAAAAAGATGAATTATCTCTTGACTTCCGCGTTGTGTATACTGGAACACTGTGTTTTTATAACCATGTTTACATATCAAATACAGGAAACCACATCGCCTATGATAGTACATTATGGAACCCTACATTGTCTCTAGCCCAGCCTCGAATAATAATATTCTATTATTCTAATTTGTCGCTTTTACCTTTGATGTAAAAGTGTGACACTACGGTGTTGTTAAAAAGATGAATTATCTCTTGACGTCCGCGTTGTGTATACTGGAACACTGTGTTTTTATAACCATGTTTACATATCAAATACAGGAAACTACATCGCCTATGATAGTACATTATTCAACCCTACATTGTCTCTAGCCCAGCCTCGAATAATAATATTCTATTATTCTAAGAATAATAAATCATGTCGGTTTCCCAGTCTCTCAGCCGAGGGAGAGTACGTTCTTCTAAGAATACTAAATGATGTCTGTGTTCCAGCCTCTCAGCCGAGTAGCCAGTGGGAACGTCCTTCTGAGAATACTAAATGATGTCTGTTTCCTAGCTTATCAGCCGGGGAGGCTGTGGGAATGTACTTCTAAGAATACTAAATGATGTCGGTTTCCGAGCCTCTCAGCCGAGTAGCCAGTGGGAACATATTTCTGAGAATACTAAGTGATGTCTCTCTACGAATACAAATGATGTCTAAAAATACCTTAGAGTCCTAAAGGTGGCAAGAGCCAAACACTTCTTGATATGTTGTCGCCCGGCATGTATGTCTCACTAGGCGGCAACCCACATGACGTCTCTCCTAGGATCTGTAACTGATGTCTAAGGAAACTTAAACCCCGCGCGTTCTTATAAAAATATGTGCATAAGTCATGGATTGAGCTCCGGGAAACGTTGTTCAGATCATGTGAGCCTGTGGTGACGCAGACTTCACTCAACAAATTAACAACAATATGGAGACAATCTACAAACGAAATCATTCTTTAAACATTTTATGTTATGATCGTCTGTGTATTTATAAATACAAGGAATATCAATACAGATGAGGCAAAGGACAAAGTTCAAAACAAGGGGAAGTAAACGGTACTCTTGTAGTAGGCCTAGCTATGGATGAATTGAGTATTAAATCCAGCAAGTGATTCAGGAGAAGCACTTGAAATTTGGACAGTTAAAGAAAAAGAGTTATGTCAAACGACTGTTGGCCTGTTGCAATGGAGTAAAGTATCTAGGGCACTTATCGTGATTACTTGCCATCTTTATAATGTGTTCTGGATTAAGGTGGTGGAGACCTGACCCGTGTGGTGAAGACCTGACCTGTGTGTGTAGACCTGACCTGTGTGGTGGAGACCTGACCTGTGTGGCGAAGACCTGACCTGTGTGGTGGAGACCTGATCTGTGTGGTGAAGACTGACCTATGAGTTCTGCTATTAAGGAGATAAAGACCTGACCCATATCTCCTGGGTTTCATGTCGTGGAGACCTGACTTGTATGGTCGAAACATTGTCTTAGGATAGAGACTTGACCTGACCTGTGTGGTAGATACCCCGCCTTGGTAGAGAGAGACATGACCTGACCTGTGTGGTCTTGGTTTCTAATAAAAATAATTTTCGCACAATGGACTGAACATGCAAAGTAAAAATGCTAGTGTTAACTATTCTTTTAGTCGCGTCTAAATTTTAGTCACATTTTAAAGAACTCTTGTGTTTATTTTATAATTGACTATGTTTTATATGGTCGTGTATAATCACCAGACAAGTAAATATTATTATTTTAATATTTTAAACTTGATCAATATCACCAATAAAAACAAATAGATAATACATTTATACAAGAATCACCTATGTTACTTAAACAGTCAGGAATTAAATTTTAGGTTATAATTAAAGATGCTTCTGGAGCTGTTAAGATGCTTCTGGGGCTGTTAAGATGCTTCTGGAGCTGTTAATGATGGTCCTGGAACTGTTAAAGATTGTTCTAGAACTGTAAAAGAAGAGTTAAAGATGGGAGCTGTTAAAGATAGTTCTGGAACTGTTAAAGATAGTTCTGGAACTGTGAAAGATAGTTCTGGAACTATTCAAGATAGTTCTTTAACTGTTAAAGATAGTTCTTTAACTGTCAAAGATAGTTCGTTAACTGTTAAAGATGACCCCGGAACTGTTAAAGATAGTTCTGGAACTGTTAAAGATGATTCTGCAGCTGTTAAAGATGGTTCCGGCTGATTGTCTTGGTACATTGAGAAGCAGTCGGTGGCACCATTATTTTAATCAAACTGCAGTCAGCTCACCTTATGTTCTGTACAGAGCCTAAAAATTCATATTTTAACTACAAACCAGGGGCCTTAATTATGAACCTTGAAATGATGTATTTTAAGGATACTTTTGTTTCATTGGTCAAGGTTTTATTGTCTCGACCAATGAAAGAAATGAGCCTTTTTAAAACGGGCAAGGTTTGGGTTTTTTGTAGTAAGGTTTCTTTTCAAACTAAAAATGAAGAATTCGATTTCCAACTCATCTACAGGAAGTAAGACTGATTGATCATGGACCGGTGTAGAAATAATAGTTTTATCTGTACATGTATCGGATAGTCCTATTTCGTTTCGTTTTGTATAGTTCAAAACTTTGTTTTACTTGTCTTCACTATACTAGGATTAAGAAGGGTTGTTATACAACGTTTGTTCGCCGTGATGTGAAGGATTAGCCAATCAAATGGTCTGCTGATTCGAGCTTTTATCGTGCAGAACTGTCGGTAGACTTATGCAGCAATAGAAAATAAATCGAAGCCACTACAACCGGTCAGATTTTAATGTACATGTAGTGAAGGCCATCGAAAGTATTAAAATAAATCATACGACATGTAGATCTATATTTTAATCAGGTTGGGTTGATCTTAAAAATGAATGAATTAATTAATACTGTCCTTACATGAATCAGCATTCAATCTCTCTGAAAAATACTTAATAACTTAATTTTTGGAAGGTGACTATGTATTAGGAATGAGATATATTTAATCCAGACATGTTCGTGGTCTTACTTCACATCAGTTTCCAGTATATCTAGATTGTAAATCTGAAATAAAGTAATGGGCGCGTCTTATATGATATATAACCCTTATTTAGTAATGGTAATGAAATTAAGTAATGAATGTGTCTTATTAGTAATGGTAATGAAATTAAGTGATGAATCTTTCCAGCGGTTTGCTGAAAGAGAGATATTTAGATTATCAAGTTTAGTGACTGTGTCAGATATTGAACTAAGGTCAATGGACGTTCAATAAATTGTCCATTACTGATATAGTAATTGTAGGGCTTTATTAAATTGTAATAATAATGGACAACCATGCACTT
Organism: Patella vulgata; assembly: GCF_932274485.2. Classification (NCBI taxonomy): domain Eukaryota; kingdom Metazoa; phylum Mollusca; class Gastropoda; family Patellidae; genus Patella; species Patella vulgata. The sequence goes on from NC_065884.2 coordinate 4,046,056, forward strand.
TAAGTATTATATATTACCAATTATTTCTGAGGCCTTGCTGGTGAAAAACAAAACTAAAATATTTTCTAGAATGCAGATTTATCATTGACTGAAAGCGAAAATTTGTACTAAATCCTTCAAATATTTTGGAGTTTTGTTTTTCGTGAGCAAGGCCTCTGAACTTTTAAGATCTTAGAAATTGTTTGATCAGCTGGTTCCTTTTTAGTGAAACTACTAAGGAATAAATTTCAGATGATTTATTAGATATGAATACATGTATATGGCTGTCATGTCTGTAGAACTCGAGTCCGACTGAAGTAGAATCTGTAGAGTTTATGATATCTTCTGAATTATTACGTCTGTAAGTCGTTCATTTCATGACACACTTGATCTTCACAACGTCAAGATATTACAACATACATCTATACACAAGTTACCTGTGTAATGCTGGGATGTTAGAGAGGGGGGCGAGTTTTCTGTTTAGTCAAGTGGTATAGCTTTGAAACCAATCTTGTACATGTTAAATGTATGACGTATGTCCGTTAGATCTATGTCATAATAACTTGACTTTGTGAAGATGAATCTTTTTGATTTTATCTTTTTTGTTATTGATATTAGGTGACTGATTATCATCGCTCTCACATTCTATCTCTCTACCGTGCTTCACTTGGTGCTTTTTATCATTCTACTGTTCTTCACTGGATGCTTTTTATCACTCTACCGTGCTCCACTTGATGCTTTTTATTGCTCTACTGTTCTTCACTGTGTCTCTCCCCCCCCCCCAAAAAAGGTATCAGTATTATTAACAAATCATAATAGAAAGATTGCTGAATTATTCTAGCATTTGTTAAGAATAAATAAAATAACTTGCTGGACCATTTCAGTTTAATACAGTTCTGGAAATATTACACGCACTAATGAACTATTACAGCCAGACAGAATATCGGGAGGTTGAGTGCGCGCTGTATCATAAGGTCTGTCATTGAGTGAAGTGGTGTGGTTTCGATTCCCCGGGTTCCCCGCATGAACGTGACAAGGATTAGGATCGCCTGTCCAACCTCGTGGGTTCTCTTCAAGTCCCGTCGATCTCCTCCCACTGCTAAAGATCCCTACATGCAGGGGAATTATTGAAATAAAACTGAAACCAATGTTAGTTCCAAAATGACCTAGTTTGTGTGGAGCGGACATTAACCCCCTTCTCTCTCTCTCTCTCTCTCTCTCTCCCTCTCTCTCTCACAGATAACAGTGGGGGGGGGGGCAGGGTCTTGAGTAAAATATATTTTTTTTCAACTTTCCTTAAAAAGATATAAAATTGTAATGGTAGTTAGGGTCTCTGATTCAATGTAATATCTCAGGCTTTAGTGTACAGTCTGATTCTAATGTTAGAAACACCAAAAAAAAACCCAAATATTATTACAATGTGTTGCCTTCATTGTTTAAGACAATTGTTATTACATTTAAAGTGCAATGGAGTTTTTCAATTTGAACATCTTTGTAAAAATATGTTCTAAATTCAATTGTTTACATGGAGTAAATATTTTTATGCTTGGATATTGAAATTGAAAGATTATCTTGGTTTTCTCCTGGTTTGTAGTCATTATCTACCAGTCGTAAATTAATATCGTATAGCTAGACACTCACTATTATTGGAAGACATTATGTAAATTGTTTCGGAAGCTAACTAATGTCAAGCTTGACCTTGATACGATTATAATACGAGGAACAGTGTCTAGTCCTTCAGATGGAATGAAAAGCCTTTGACAGGATTTCTAACATGGGACCAAGGTTAAGGCCAAGATATAAATTGCTTGAAAATTTATCACAGCTTGAACTAGGTCTTTAATAACTTGAGAATTAACGCAATAATTTCATGATGCAAGTTTTTCGTTCTTAATTTATAGTGCAATTTGTTAATTTAACTATTAAAGGCCACATCAAGCTAAATTATAGTTCTTCGGGGCCAATTTTAAAATGTACCGTGAGTAGAGTCAAATAGATCCTAAATAATGAACAATTGAATTGATTTGATTTAGTCAGCGTTTTTTAGATTTTATGCAATCTTCACTGTCCTGTCCCTCACTGTTTTCTTGTGATCATGGAAGTCAATAATTGTCATTTTAAAATTTATAAGAATTCGAATTGGTTGTTAGTCAGAAAGGATTTAGAAGTACTATACCTGTTCCCTGACCCCTTTTCATCCCTTTGAAATAAAATATTGTTTACACAAAAAAAGGATTGATCAGAATTTATCCAAAGGACCTATAAAAATGGTCTTGGAAAGACCTGAGGGATCACCCAGATTTGTTGGATGCAATCCGTGAATGTAGTTGACCAAATGTCAAAAGGGAAATGAATGTGAGTAATTAACCCTTTCGTTCACAAGAAACGATTTAAATTTTGAGTAATGCATGAGTTGATTTGCCCAAGACCGATAATAGAAAAGTTCGATGGTGAACGGATGTTTTAGCCACAAAGGTTCAATAGGCCCTAATAGGAGCAAACTATTTCAGGTCAAAACGTCTGTAGCCGAAACATCTGTGGCCAAGAAGCCTACATTTGTTTGGGTAACAAGCTGCATAATTTATATTTGAAATAATTAAAAATAAACAAATCGCATCCAATATTGGTATAATAACTATTATGTTTATTATTATTATATTATTATTATTTGAAATATTGGTGTTCCATATCGTTATTTATTCCTATGGTCACTTTATTTAATGTCAGGTGTGGTCAGGTGCGAGTTTGTGTACCTGTAATTAAGGTATGTATGTATATTACTTACTGATAAAACTAATCACATTTATTTATTATCTCCCTTAATTTTTTTATTGCTATAAAGGGACATAACTCTGCATCAAAGGGAGACAACTGCTGGGCCTCCTTCCTAAATGCTATTTTCAAATTGCATCAATTTTTGCCTTCAAATTATATTATAGAATTGTACATTATAATCCTTTTTGTATTAAAAGAACACAGATATAGATATGTATCTATTATATGATATAAATATATATTAAACAAGTGTTCAGTGCTGACTGCAGGGGTTTTAAAAGCTGAACTTATGTATATTTGTTCCAATGTATTATATAGACCAGGAGAGAAGATTATATAAACAGTAAATTTCTATAACATCACTGTAGACTAGCTATTTAACTTGGGAGATTATGTATTTTCAAACTTGTAAAATAAAATGTCACTTTGTATTTTCTCCATCTTTTTTATTTATCCGTCTCAAGTTGGCGTGCACGTAAAAGAAGCCCTGACACTTGGAATTTGAAATAAGAGGAGGTCGTAGCGCTGCTGTCCAAGTCAAATTTCCCTCATAGAACACTGCATAGCCGTCTTGATTAGCATTTATGAAGCAGAAAGGTAGGGTGTTAACACTGTAACCCAGGTATCGTTTAATCTTGTGCTAGATACACAAGATTAAACGATACTTGGGTTACAGTGTAAGCCGCTTTCATTTTATTTAAATATCCGTCTAGTTGTTCGTATGGTAAGAAGATGGGCATTTCAATTTGATGAAGAGAAGAGGAGATGAAAAGTTTACATCCCAGTACACATCTTTAGCCTGGTTTGTTGAGAAAAGTAGGACGTCAAACCCCATTTTATTGCTTTCCCCTTTAATATCCACAATTAAATAGACTCCATTGACTGCATTACTTGTACTGCAAGAAGGACTGACGAATGGTCTTTTATAAATTAGTATGCCTGAAATGATTCCTTGACAGTTTAAATTTTGTTGCAAAATTAACCATAACTTTCAACATTGCTCTTTCTTTTTTTGTTTGTGATGTAATGATTCAGGACTATAAATATATTTATTTTGTATTTTGTTCTATATAATTAAGGTCTATAAATCCATTAATGTTTGGATAATATTATATTTAATATATAGACCTAATATACTTACTTACTCGCCTTCAAAGTGTTCAGCAAACCCCGGGGGGATTTACTCTTAGTAAGTCTAGTTGGTCTATATCTTGAATATAATATTATCCAAAAATAAATGGATTTATAGGCCTAGATAGAATAGAACAAAATAAATGTATTTATAGGCCTGAACTATTACATCAGCGATTGAAAGAAAAGAACAGGTAAAGTTGAAAGTTGTTGTTAAATTACAACAAGTAGTAGTATTTAAGGAATTTAATAAATGAAGAATCACAAACTAGAGATGATTGAATACAATATATCTGAATTAAACAAGAGATAATAAATCTATGACGATTATTATTTTCATACACAAACTAAGCTAATATTGAATGAATTAAGTGAATAGAAGACGGGTCTTTAAATGGCATTTAAAATAAACACCTTCTCGTATTATCAGAACATTCCTTCGTTTCGTTGTGAATTTTACAGCAGAATAAAAAAAATACGCGGGAAATAAAACGAATCCCGATCATCAAGTTGCGTTATCCCTATTTCATTTTGGAGAATCAAAGACCGGTAATGGGAGTTTAGGTATCTACAGGTAGATACACCCAATAGCAATTTACCTTCTGATAGTTAAACCTACAGGTAGGTAGATAGTTAGATACATTCAATAACAATTTACCTTCTGATAGGTAAGCGGCGTTTAGGTACCTACAGGTAGATACATCCAATAACAATTTACCTTCTAATGATACAATAATACTAGAATTTGAAGATAACCTGGAGCAGATTTGTTAATAGATCGATAAGTTAAAGATCATATTTTAAAGTTGGTCCTTTCTGGAACTTGGAGCCAATGTTATTTGTTTAAGACTAGTGTGATGTCTGATCTGGATTTAGTTTTAGTGACAATGTAAGCAGCATTGTTTTGGCAATCTTTGAAGCTTTGCAACTTCTTCGTCCGTAATACCAGTTAGTAAAGAATTACATGGTCGATTCCTGACAGGATAAAGGCCCAAGCTAATGTTGCACAAACATCTTCTGCGATATTTTACAGAGCCTGTGAGTAGAACCCACGACTTCATCGTTGACATTTAGCATGTTACAATGACATCCATTGTTTAACATTATATAAACAACCTTCCAGATTCATACCTTTCAATATCTTTATCAGAGGATTGACACATGTTGGTCTCTTGTTGTTATAAAGATTAAAATCATCGGAATATTAAATAAATATGGCATGGATTTAATATTGATGTCAATACTAGCCAGTGATCATTAGTGTGTTGAAGTCGATCTATTTTTCTTTGGTAAGAGTTACCTCCCATTATAACCCAACAACTCCCCACCTCACCTCTTGTACCTGACATTTAATGAATAAATTATAAAATACTAGAAATAAATACAGACAAGAGACAATTAGTTTATTATTAAATCAAATATATTCCAATTTTATAAATTGACAAACAAACAAACAAACAATATTTATTATTACAATCGAATTGTTTGTTTGTTTGTTGGGAGGGGAGGGGGCGTAAATTCTGTCATTGGGTTAAGTGGAGTGGTTTCGATTCCCAGCTTGCACGTGACTCACTGCTATATATGTGAAATTCCGATCATAAGTTGTAGGGGAGGGCGACTGGTCTATCTACAACTGTCTGGGGGATCTTGAACGTTCTGCCATTAATATACACTTTCTGAACAAATAGCCGGTTTCCTCCCACTGCTAAAGACCCCTACGCGCAAGCGAATGATTGAAATAAAATTAAACCATGTTAGTCCCGAAATGACCTAGTTTGTGTCGAGTGGACACCCCATTTCTCCCCCTCTCTCTGAACAAATAGACACCGTTTTTCTGTTCAGACTGTCTGTCATGGACCACTGATTGGAAAAGTAATAAGAAACGTTTAGATCATCACCAAAATCGAACCCTGAACATCCTGGTCAGTGATGAGGCAACGTCATAGGCTAATCACAAGCTGACAAACTTCTTGATATTTCTTTCATAGACCCCTACACGCAATCGAATTAATGAAATAAAATAAACCATGTTAGTCCCAAAATGACCTAGTTTGGGTGGTGGATTAGTTGTTCAATAGTTGGGGGTTAAACAGCAATACCTAGAATGGGTGGGCTACGATAGTTGCCGGGTGTGGGTGTGGACGGGGTGGGTACGATAGTTGCCAGGGGTGGGTGTAGACGGGGTGGGTACGATAGTTGCCGGGAGGTGTGTGTGGGTGTGGAGAGGGTGGGGTACGATAGTTGCCGGGAGTTGTGTGTGGGTGTGGAGTGGAAGGGGTAAGATATGTGCCGGGAGGTGGAGATGTGTGCAGGGGTGAGGTATAATGAGACACTATTAAAGAAAACTACGTTTGACATCCTGTATAAAGTATTAAGTAACGTATTGAGACTAACTCAGTTGTTTTTATGTAATATGTAATATACAATAAGGTTACTGGATATGATGATTGGGGTTTAAAGTCTTGTCCACATTATACGTAAGGTATTTTACCTGTAAACTATCACAGATACAAAGAATTCGTAAGGTTAGATGACAAATATTTTAGAGAAATAAAATAAATTAAATGGGGTTTAACGTCTTACTTTGCTGCCCCCAAGATGCTATTAAAGACGGACATAGGTGATAGAGTGCGATATGAGGGATGGTTGCCCTAAATGTGGCGCTGAGACACTAACAAGGGAGAAACAAAGCTGGAAAATTTGCCAGGACAGCTGCCTATGGCATACTACTCTTTATAATTCTAATTGTCAAGGAGTCTTTTACGTGCACGTCAACGTGTACACTGTACCTCGGTTGTTCATACTATCCGGTAGATTAGACGCTACCCTTACCATACCCCCCGTCCTACATCACTAATAAAGGGAAACAACACTGGAAAATCTCTGAGAACTTTCTCGACCAAATTTGGCGATCGGCTCTTCTTCCGAATTCCAACTGTCAAGGGTTCTTTTACGTTCACGCCTACGTATACAGGGACTCGGTTGTTCTTCTCACCCGATCAAAAAGACTAGACCCTGTCCTTACCACACCCTCCATCTTGCGACGCTGGAAAATACCCGAAAACTTTCTTGGTTAACACCGGGATCGAATCATGTACTCCCTGATTAGCGAGCCAGTGCCTTACTCACTGAGCCACCACATTTCCCCAATCTTTTAGAGACATGTATTATGCTTGAATTTCACAAAGATTCAAAATTCCAAATATATTGGAGAGAGAGAGAGAGAGATGGGGTCTAACGCCCACTCGACACAAACTAGGTCATTTCGGGACTGACACACGCTTTATTTTATCTCTATAATTCGCTTGCACGTAGGGGTATTTAGCAGTGGGAGGAAACCGGAGGACCCGGAGAAAACCCACGAGGTTGGACAAGCGACCCTACTCCTTGTCACATACAACTGGGGAATCGAAACCAAGCCAGTTGACTCAAAGACAGACCTTATGATAAAACGCACACGCGCTAAATATTGTTTGGAAATGAGGAAGGAACAACAATTTATTCAGGATTGATCAATTAAGTCTCACAAATCTTGATAACTGTACGGTGAAAATATATTCATACAAACAGTAGTACATGTATATCAACACCTACATGTAGTTACCACCAAATTTTATTTACATCTCTTATCAAATGTCAAAAACACATATAAAGCCGCTGCCTTGGCAATCAATTTTGGTGGGTGAAAGAGATTAAAAAAATGGTAGGACATCTCAGGATTTGCTGAGAAGGCTGGGTATAAATGGGCTTCATCTAGTTCTCAATATAACAAGAGACAAAGAAGGTTTGTTTTACCAAATTTACAGAGAAAATATTAGCAGAAATAAAAAAGGAGTGACCCCGCTTCTGGGGATCGGGGCAATCAGATGACAAATTCAGAATTGCGGCCTGTAGACGGTAAACACCAAAATTGGGATGGCTCTGCCTTTCCTTGGGGGTGGGGGGGGGATGGGACACGGATAAATATAAATAGGTACAACGCTGTTATTGAAATGACTGATCACGCCGAAGGGTTAACAAGTGAGACCAGTAGAGGATTTACAGATAAAATATTTACAAAAAAGTGGGTGTGGCACCGCCCCTTTTTTTCGGGGGGGGGGGGGCGTGCACGGTAGCTTAGTGAGTAAGACGCTGGCTCGCTAGCCGAGAGGTCACGGGTTGGCTCCCGGTGTTGCCCGAGAAAATTTGCCTAGTCCTTCGGATTTGACGAAAAACCTAGGTCCCTTATACACATTGGCGTGCACGTAAAAGATCCCTTGGCAGTTGGAATTCGCAATAAGAGTAGGTCGTAGCGCCGCTGTTCTGGTAAAATATCAGTCATAGCCAGTGCCGGACCAAAGGCCCACCTGTCAGGCCATTAACCAAGGCCCACCTAAGTAAGTGCCGAAGTCGCACGAACGTCCGAGGGTTTGTTTTTTTTTTTGGGGGGGGGGGGGGTCTCCTCTCCCCCAGAAAGATTTTGAAAATTGACAACCACAAACCCATTTTCCAAGCATTTCACACCAAAGCAGAAAATGGCAAATTTTTGATTTCCTGATACACTTAGATAACAGATTTCTTTTCTTTCCTCCCCCTCTCCTGTCTTTCTCTTTTTTCTTTCTCTTTTTTCTTTATAGACTTAGGCCCACATTTTTTAAATGAGCTTAGGTGGACAGGTGGGCCCAGACCGGCACTGGTCATAGCACATTGTATGGTGAATGTCCCCATACAATGTGCTATGACCAGTGCCGGACTGGGCCCACCTGTCCACCTGTCATTTCATTTCACCACCCCTGGGGGTTGGACATGCACCTAAATAAAGGACATTGGGCATGGCTCTGTCCCTGGGGCTTGGGCATGCACCAAAGAATTGAAGTCTGTGGGCCAAACATAGACACAAGCGCAAAGACACGATTGAACGTATAAAAATAAACACGAGTTTTTGTAAACAGTATTTTTAATTGAAAATAAATATATACAAAAAAAATATTGAAGACATTTTAAATAAATTAAACAATAAAATAAACAATAAATATATACACAGTATTAGTCCTGTAGATAAAATACAAATACGTCATCAGTAGTTTTAACTGTTGACTAGAGACAGTGTAATACGTCATCAGTAGTTTTAACTGTTGACTACAGACAGTATAATACGTCATCAGTAGTTGACTAGAGACAGTATAATACGTCATCAGTAGTTTTAAATGTTGACCAGAGACAGTGTAATACGTCATCGGTAGTTTTAACTGTTGACTACAGACAGTGTAATACGTCATCAGTAGTTTTAACTGTTGACCAGAGACAGTATAATACGTCATCAGTAGTTTTAACTGTTGACTACAGACAGTGTAATACGTCATCAGTAGTTGACTAGAGACAGTGTAATACGTCATCAGTAGTTTTAACTGTTGACTACAGACAGTGTAATACGTCATCAGTAGTTGACTAGAGACAGTATAATACGTCATCAGTAGTTTTAACTGTTGACAAGAGACAATAAAACTGTAAATTGTATGACTAGAGACAATAACATTATGTTGACTAGTTTACACGAATTATTATAACTTGTTTATTTTAATTTCATTTGATCTGTGATATATTTTATCTTTTCATCTTGTTCAGTGTCTAATGTCCTACAATAATCTAGAACTGTTTGACCACCTTTATTCTTGACATGTAGATCTAGATGTAAACACTCAACTAGATATTGTACTGTAGATAAAGTACTAAATAGACATGCCAGGTGTAAGATGGTAGTATTATTACTGTCTCTAGCGTTAATATCAGCCTGATGACTGACTAGATATTTTATTTTATCTACAGGACTTACACTTGACATACAACAGTAAAATAACGGTGTACGGTTGTAACGACCTGTTGTATTAACATTCATGTGTAAATCATCAACAAGATATTGTACTGTAGATAAAGTACCATTCATACATGCCCAGTGTAAGATGGTACTATTATCACTGTCTCTAGCGTTAATATCAGCCTGATGACTGACTAGATATTTTATTTTATCTACAGGACTTACACTTGATCCACAACAGTCAAATAACGGTGTCTGGTCCCACTTGTCTCTGACGTTAACATCTATGTTCACCATGTTTTTTATATCATCCAAAGTACCATGTCGACAGGCTTTAAATAATTGTTGTTGTTGTTGTTGACGTGTATCTGTAATATATAACATGTTATACTATATTTACAGTTTATCAAGTCATATTTAATATTTTTTCAGGTAAGTCAGTCCTTGTTGGATATTATCTATACTAATATTTGTGACTGTCGTTTGTCTGTCTGTCTGTCTGTTCGGGGTTGGCGGCTACACTAGGTCTGGCCCGAGTCTGAATTTGGGGTATAGGGGTAGCTCGGACTGGGGAGTAACATGGGCCAGGCGGCGTTAGTCTACCACTTCCGGTTTCGGAGTTATGACCCCCGAGCGTAGCCGGGTATCCTGCTAGTATTATATATTAGAATAACTTACTTTTCTTAGCTGAAGTATCACTTGTATTACCAGACAAAGTACCATCTGAGGTATCCCTTGTATTACCAGACAAATTATCATCTGAGGTACCACTTGTATTACCAGACAAAGTATCATGTGGGGTATCACTTGTATTACCAGACAAAGTACCAGGTAATAAATGTGGCTGAATGGTATCTGTAATATAGAAGTCATATTTAATATTTTTCATCTAACTAGAATAACTATAAAGTTTATTATACGTCTTCTGACTTCAATGACGATAGGTATATGACGTAATAACTTGTGACGATGAGTGTATGACGTAATAACATGTGACGATGTGTGTATGACGTAATAATATTAACCTACCTTTCTCATTTAGATTAAGAGTTTTAATACATTTCTCCAACTCATCAATTCTCTTCTTTGTCAGAGCTTCTTTCTCTTCAGTTTGTTTTTTGTATGTTTCTAGTTCATGTTCTCTCTTTTCGATTTTCTTCAACATCTGTTTAGAATCTTCATCTTGCCTTGTTTTCAATGTTTCCATCTGTTTCTTCAGGTTCTCTAATTCCTGTTTAGTAAGGTCGTGATCTTTATGTAAGTCTTCTAGGTGATGTCTTGTCTTGTCTTGTTCTGTCATCAGGTTGGTTTTATTTTTACCTGTATGATAAAATTACTTACAATTCAATACTATTACCTGTATAATATAATATAATACACAGTTACACAAGACAAACCCACGGACATAACACAATATACATAGACAAATGATCAGAAATGGGGTTTAACGTCCGACTTTTTTGTTCCGACTGGGCTAATGAAGACGGGCATACGCCATATAGTGTGCTACGAGGGAAATTTTGCCCAGGCAGCGGCATTACGACCCTCTCTTACATATCCAACTGCCGGGGGATCTTTCTCGTTTAGGCGAATGTGTACACGGGGCCTCGGTTTTTTCGTCCCATCCGAACGACTATACATTTTCCCTTGCCCACCATCCTACATCACTAACACGCGTATACCACGCCGGAAAATACCGACGAACTTACTCGGCCAAGGCAGGGATACAACATGGGACATCCAGTTTAACGAGCCAATGTCTTACTCACTGAGCCACCGTGGCTCCAATATACGTAGACATTTCAAATAAAAAAACTATAAGCTATAAGCTATAAGCGTCCACTACCTTCAATCCCTAATCCCTGGCCTATCGTGATATAGACTTCACTCAAAATAAAATCAAACTAAGAATAATGGAAACAATTAAAAAAAAAACGGGGAATATTTCCGGAAGGTCGTATCATACTGGTGAGAGTCATGATCGGTCTACAAGAAATCTCAATGTCAGCACATTGAGCGAGAAACAGAACTGAATTAAAATACATGAAAGCCATTAAACGTATGCAACCAGTCTTGACGGCGGTCGTCTGCTAAATGACGTTACACAAAGGTGGTCGTCTGCCAATTGACGTCACAAGTTAGAATGTAAAAAGCGCCAACAAAAATAAGGGAGATAATCCAGTTATAGTAAGATATTGTATCGTTCATAGTGTCAATCTTTCTTATTTTGTTATAATCACATACAGTATATTGTCATGTTAATAAAAGGCATCTGTTGTAGGCCTAATTTAATAAAGATAAGAAAAAAATATTAGGGATCCATCATTTATATTTTCTATGATGTTAAATGTCTAAAAGGGTAGCAATTAACGATCTTTAATCATAGAACTAATAAAACTAATTTCTGGCAAAAATCAGATTCATTTAAACAAATAAGAACAGAAACCGGTACGTTTGTATTTTTATATTTTTATAAGTTGTCAATGTTTATTTACATATAGTGTGTTGTTCTTGTTTAAAATAGAAATAAACTTACCATTCGTGGTGTTTTCTAATACATTTACGATTTCTCTGTAACCTAGTTCTCGTAAACATTGGATGAATTTACCATAGGCATCACCACAGTTTGATAAGACATACATCAGTAACTTGTCAGCAGCTGTCCAGCGACCATTTTCTGCGTTCCTAAAAAGTTTCTGTATTTCTTCCTTTTGATCTATGTCGAATACGTTTTTTTCAAATAATTTAGTGCTAAGTTTTACTGGTTCTTTGATATGTTCACACAGATCAGTGTAATTAGCTCGCACCTTCACATAATCGTCTTCTGGCATCCGACCTTTAAGTCTTCCTGAAATAATTTATTACACAGTTTTATTGTATTCTTGATATTCTCATTAAAATAAAATGTCAATAACCTTTCATGTCTTAATGCTGTATTAAAATAAAATGTCGATTGTAGATGTTATTCTAAATCAACATCTAGGTCCGTATTCAAAGTATATCTTAAGTCTAAGATAGTCACTTAACTACTAGATTGCACTGAATATATACGTAACGTCCTGTTAAGGGTAAGTATTTAGCATTATAATTAAACATACATTATGTAAGCGCTAAATCTGCCTATTGCAGCTCTTTCTTTAGGCTTCAAAGAGAGAGAGAGAGAGAGAGAGAGAGAGAGAGATGGGGTTTAACGTCCACTCGACACAAACTAGGTCATTTCGGGACTAACATACGGTTTAATTTTATTTCAATAATTCGCTTGCGCGTAGGGGTCTTTAGCAGTGGGAGGAAACCGGAGGACCCGGAGAAAACCCACGAGGTTGGACAGGCGACCCTACTCCTTGCCACGTACAACCGGGATTCGAAACCACGCCAGTTGACTCAATGACATTTAGGCTTCAAATGTCATCTCAATTATTAATTAGACATTTAATAACAAAACAAGACAAAGATCAACTCTCAGTGGCATCGGATACTTGAGATTTAAACTAGATTAGAACGGTTCGCCATTTGAAAATTTGATTTAAAAATAGGAAATCGAGGCTAAGTTACGAATATACGTGCCCTTGTTACCTCAAAGCACACAGTTTAAGTGAGCAGAATCCACTTAAATGTAAGAGACATATGGGAGGTACCTTAAAGGGCTAATCCCGATAATTTTTGGGAGAATAAAACTGCTTAATTTTGTGTTAAAATCCCCTAAAATCCTCTACCTAACGACCGGGAAACTAACTCAATATTTGTGATACGTTTTTAAACGACTTAAACCCGTCAGACTTCATCTGGAAATGGAGACCGGCGTCCCAAGCTGCATTATGCGGTGTCTGTATAAAACCCCCTTTTTTCAATAAAAATAATGTGTATTTGAAATACACTGTATAGATCTCTCAAGGAACGGGAATCGATTATCAGGTCACTCAACGAAAAAACTGACCCGAAATCTTAAGATGGTTACGTCGTCCAAACGACTCAATATTTGGAGCTGAAACTTTGAGACAAGGTAAATACACCATTCCTCTATATTTTGTCCCTGAAATTTCATACGTACTCGGACTTTTATTTTGGAGATTCTGTTCAAATCGGGTTAGTCCCTTTAAAGTTAAGTGAGATTATAATGACTTCTTTTAAGCAGAGTACACAATGTCGTAGAAGGCCCTTAATGGCTTGAGTTTGAGATTGAAACAAAGACAATATCGCCGACCTTTGATGTTGTATGGTTACTACGACCGAGATGGTGAAGGAGATTGTTTTTTCCGATCAATTATCATGTTCGTATTCCTTAATCATGTTTTCCACGACTGTCACATAATATATTGAGTTAGTTGCTATGCCCTACGGTAGAGGATTTTAAGGGATTTTAACACAAAAATAAGCAGTTTTATTCTCCAAAATATTATCGGGATTGGCCCTTTAATACTCCATAAGTGTATGAACAATATGAAAGTAGCTACGGATGAATTAAATATAATGTTAGGGCGTGAGTCATTTTTCACAAAACAAAAACTATGAGTAAGTATAGGAAAGAATTATAATGAAAAAGAAATAACATTTGGTTTATATCCAAATAGATATTCAGGAGACCCTCTTGAAATTTGGGCAGGTAAAAAGAGAGAGAGAGAGAAATGGGGTTTAACGTCCACTCGACACAAACCAGGTCATTTCGGGACTAACACATGGTTCAATTTTATTTCAATAATTCGCTTGCGCGTAGGGGTCTTTAGCTGTGGGAGGAAACCGGAGGACCCGGGGAAAACCCACGAGGTTGGACAGGCGACCCTACTCCTTGTCACGTACAACCGGGGAATCGAAACCCCGCCAGTTGTCTCAATGACAGAACGTATGCTACAGCGCAGCGTGCTAACCATTCGGCCATCCAACCCCCCTTGGGCAGGTAAAGAACAAGTTTTATGACATACGCCTTTTGGACCGATTAGAGACAATATTATGTGGCATCATTGTGAACCTGAGAGTAAAGAAGGTATTAATATATCATTCCACATACCTTGGTAGCTCGACATCTTAATAATGGATTTTGTATAATTTCTATACTCGATCTAGATACATGTAGGTATCTCACTTAACCTGGTCTTTTATCTGAGAAAACAAGAATAAGTTAAATTAGATTTCATTTCTTTCCGATTGTCTTTCTATAAAATTGACCTGTGTATTCCAGGATTACTGATGTGGAGAGCTGGCTGTATTATACATAGCTTGGTTATGTGAAACACCTAACTGCTCAATTAATTTATGGAATCCCTGCAATCGCCAAAAACGAAATAAAAAGGGGGTTAAAAGTCCTACTGTTCTGTTCCGACTGGGCTAATAAAGATGGCATACGCCATACACTGTGCTATGAGGGAAATTTGGCCCGGGCAGGGGCACTATGGCCTGCTCTTATATCGAATTCCAACTGCCAAGGGATTTTTTACGTGCACGCCAATGTGTACAAGGGACCCCGGTTTTTCGTCCCATCCGAACGACTACAAGCTGTCCTTGTTAGGCCCTCCGCCCTGCACCACTGACAAGGGGAAACCACGCCTGAAAATCCTGATGAACTTTCTTGACTAATGCGGGATCGAACACGCGACCTCTAGGCTAGCGTACCCCACCCCCCGCCCCTTTTAAAGGAGCTAAGTCTCTAACTCAATATTTTCCATAATATTCGAAGTTAAAAACACAAATTAGAATTCGGTCTACTTCAAGCCATACTGATTTTGTTATGTTGCCGTGAAAATGTGGTATGCTAATATCCAATATTTCAGACACAATGTGCCCTATCGTTTCGGGTGTAAAGTAATGAAAAAAGAAAAACATAATTTAAATTACAATGCAGCAGTAATGGCTGATTCACAAATGATAAAATAATAATAAAAAAAAAACCTTGAAGAATGGGCTCATTAGGCGTAAACAATTGTCGTTCATTTTGGACTGTTCACGTTTTTCGCTGAACATATATACACTCAGATTACATAAATATGTGCTTTTAGACCCATTTATGGTTCCAAAACATAGAGACATGCACCCTTTAAAAGCATCACTACTCACAGGGGATAACTGATTTATGCTCAATCCCAAAAGTAGGCCGGCCTACTTACAATCGAGTGAAAATGGGGATTTGGGGCTACAACGCATGCACCGACTACATATGAAAAATATCCCAACCAACCATAATAGCTGAGACACATTCGTTGTGTTTAATTACGTCACAATTCTACTCGCACCATTTGGGTAGCCCAGACTGACAGAAATTTGATTGCAATTCATTCGATTGCGTCACTCGATTGCAATGCTCGGAATGTGGATCGTTCCGCACTCCCAATCGAACATCCCCTATCTTAGTTGTAACTGTCAGGAAAATGTCTAAATATAATATTGTAACACATGATATGACTATAAATGATAGTACGCATCCTTTGGTACAGATATTAAATATACAAATACAAACTAAAATACAAATAAGACAAACTTGAAACGTTAAAATAAACTTCAAATACTGGCGTAGAATACCCTATGAGGTTTACTATTATACAAAAATATGTAATATATAAAATACGGATGTCCCAGATTTTTTTCTTAGAATCGTTTAATGTTGTTCTTTATATATTTTGTGCCCCCCCCCCCTCGTATTTTTGGATAGACCGAGAGATTCTATATTTAGGTTTAGAAAATATGAAGGTTACCCTCAAATCGTGCCGTTCCTATCATGATCAATTTTTGGCTATTGGCGTCTCGTATATAGACTGTATAATATGGTCTGGCTAGGATTCATACCAAAATTGAAGTTTGAAACTTATGTTCTAATTCACAAAATGTTTAATATTTCTATTTTATTCAACTGATGTAACTGGGCAGGAATATAACTCAGAATGCATCAAATCAAATAGAATCTATTTTTCAGAATATTCCTAATCCTACGCTTTCCGTCACAACACACTTCAAGGTGTATTCATGAGCCAGATTGAAGTAGAAAAGTTGCTTGTTAAACAAGGCCGTAGTTAAAATACCAGCCGATAAGAGGCACATTATTAATAGAGTTATTACGAAAGAGTTCCGAATATATAAAGATATGAAGTATTTCCTACTATCTAAAGATATAAAATATTAATAGAGTTATTATGAAATATTTCCTACTGTATAAATATATAAAATAAATATCTAAAATAATATCATATCTACCTGACGGTGTTTAATTTTTCTTGTATGTGATGCAATGACCAACTCTAGGTGGATAGCTGTTTAAGGTCTGCTGTCTGGATACTTTCTGACGCTCGCCTCGGGGTATGCCGCTAGATATATGCGCGTTTGTTTACTGACACCTCTAACACAATTTCAAACATTCATTTTAATAATAAAGAATAAAGCGTGATTTAAACGTTGTCCTGTATGATTGGTAGATTATGAGTAATGCTACTATAAATAAGGTGTGATTTAAACTCTGTCCTGTATGATTGGTAGATAATGACTAATGCTACTATTTACATCTCCACCAGTTATATCATGTAAACTAACTTATAGACATTGAAACCTGTTATGTTGGTTGCCACCCAACACGTAATTGGTTATTTGATATGTATAGCTTCTATGAACAACAACCTATAGGTCCACTCTTCTACATCACTAATATTAATAACATTTGTTTTAACCTTTTAAGATTTGTTGTATATTCAAAAGTAATGATATTGATATTGATACTAAAAGGTTAATTTTATATCATCTAACCCATTATATCAAAGTGATGTTTTATCATTTAACCTATTCTATCATCTAGCGTATTTACTAAAACGTTTTTATCAGGAATCCATTCCTCATAGTAACAAATGGAACAGCCTCAAAATACTTTGGTTCAATGCTATCTGAATATACCCCAAACGCACCCCGAAATCACAAAATGACCACCCTTCTAACAGGATCAATTGATAGACTTAATTCCTTTGGATTTCGACGATTATCTCACATTGTGCCAAAACTATGGAACTCTTTACCTGTGATTCTCAAAACTTTACAATGTTTGGAAACTTTCAAATTATATAAGCTATGGCTTGTTTTCAGATCCATTACATCAATATTGTATATAATCATGATATAATAGAAATAAAATATTGTTCAAACAAACGCAAAAATCTCATCTGTTTGAATCCTGTTAGTAAACTATAAAACTGAAGAGCTAAACAACCCTGCGCCATGAGCATACTGTATGGGTGGAATGTACGCAATATATCATTATATTATTATTATTATTATAAACAATGGTTGTCCATAATGACAACGACGTTGTATTCGACCAGTAGTACGTTAAACTATGTGTTATGTATCTTGTGTTATTTAAAATTACTTGAATTATCTTACAAGATTTGTTTCTAGTGCTAGATGAAATATATTTTCCGGGGAAAAATCAAACGCACGTAGTCAGCCAAGTGAAATGTGAAACCCGATTTTCGCTAGACAACAACAACAAGAGCAACCCATAGTTAAAGAGCTAAAAGAAACTACAAATGACATAATTATTTAAAACAGATCAAAATTGTATTAACCCTGCCAACTCATCAAATTGTACACGATAAACTGGATAGGTGATTAAATTATTGGGAATTCTCTAGAAATTCTTTAGCTGTTTTGTGGATCGTTTGACCTTGCATTCCATAAATATTTTATTTTCTTGTCGTGTTCTTGTGTAAAAGAACCATACTGTAATCACGTGTTACATGTTTTAAGGGGTGCGTTTTTATTGAAATGTATATATAAAGATTAGTCATGTGTTGGTGAAGTGTCATGTTAAAATTACCATAAATGGAAGTTGTCCTTTTGTAGCTGTACAGATCTCAGTTTAGCTTTGATATTATGTCCTTGAAAGCAAAATTCATATCTATTTAAATGGTCGTTAGCCATAAATGGGACAAGATTAGCTCCCATACATGGCTGTTGACAAGCCAAAGGTTTGCATTGAATCATATGAATAATGAGACACAAAGACAGACGTTAGATAAAATTATCTTTAACTTGGCTTTTTGTGGAATGACGTGTCAACAGCAGAAATGGAGAATCTTCATGCGCCCTCATTTAATATGTGACTATATTGTAATCACCCCTACCCTTCCGTAGATCCTTCCGCCCGTCCACAATTCTTGTAAACATTTGACACATAAAACTTTTTGAAAACTAATTTTTCAAACTAGCTGTGGTTGTTTAGCTAGTCCCAAGAGGCACCTGTTGAATTTCATAGCTGCCCCAGGCTATCTCATCTGAATTCCTAAAAACACTCTACAGCTTAGGGTGTTTTGTTTTTTAATCTTTCTGTGGTCCTGTTGAGTCCGTATTTTTTGTCCCTGGTCTTGGAAACCTGAAAAAAAAACTTCTCAAGGCAGTTGAAGAGCGTATAGTCGTTTCTTGACAACGCTATCATATAGTTCACGTGCTGCTACATGGGATGCGTTGCCGGGGTTTGGTTGTAGAGGTAGTTCATGTCGACGGTATCGCAGTAGGAGGGCCAGCGTGTTCGCGGATGAGTGTGGCAGGGTTTTAAGTAGACTGCTGCTGTGGTTGAAGGAGATTCTATTGTTATACAGATAGCTCCTGTTCAATAAACGTATTGAGAGCGCAACAGCAACGACTTCGGAGCACTGAGAAATGAAATGAAATGGGGTTTCACGCTCTACTGTTCTGCTCCGAACTGGGCCAATGAAGACGGGCATACGCCATACAGTGTGGTATGAGGGAAATGTTGCCGGGCGGCGGCACTACGGCCTACTCCTATACCGAATTCCAACTGTCAAGGGGGAACCACGCAGGAAAATCTGGATAAAATTTCTCCACCAATGCAGGGATCGAATACCCGACCTAGCGAGCCAGCGTCTAACCCACCGTGAACCCTCGGAACACTGAGAGCACATTGAGGAGCGCATTTATGATCAAACTGACAACTGTATAGGGTCACTGAGAGAGCGTAGGTAGCTGTAACTGTAGTACTACTATACGGATTACTAAATATACTTTGTGTTCATTATAATATTTTAATACTGAAGACAGGGCCGGACTATAAATGAACAAGGTGGATCCTTTTGGCTTATATTGAGTAATTAGTGCAAGGTGTTATAGTTGAAAGTTCCAAAGCATTTTCACATTCCATGTCCGATAAATTTAATCATCACGCCACTACTGATTGGTGGGTCGTCGAAACATTTAGATGCATACATCACAACACCGTGGTTTAGACAAATTGCAATTGAACTAGTTTCATTGTTGTACACATAATGAAAGAAACTGTGTTATTTCACAGCTGAATTGTATGGTAAGAACCGTAGGGGACCACCTTGTAGGGAATAACTTTTAACCTTTAACACCCTAATACACATTTAAATCTTTCAACGGTTTAACAAGAAGGTGCTTAAATATTTCCATTTAAACTTTTAACCTCTGTAAATAAATACAAAAAGCAATTCGAAAAATAAACCACAAGTAAAGGAACCATCTCAGTGAATAAAGTATTAATATGCCGTTAACCCGTGACGCGAACCGAATGGTGTTTTATAGTAAATTAGACGAATAAAACATATAACGTTGCCATCTCGACCCTGATGCCCATGAACACAAATGACAAGTTTCAGACAAACCAATGGCGGAATGGAATTGATTAATGGAATATAAATTTTATTATGTATTGACACTTAAGTTTTCTGGTTAGACTTTAGCCTAAAAAACATGCGTGCTGATGACAATTTTGGCAGTCATATCTGAATGACTCAAAAACTGGTCACATTTCTTCTTTAACTTTTGGTATACTTAAATTCGGGCATTATTTATGGTAGAAAGATATAATAAAATGAGCTAAAGCTTAAAAAAAAACAAATCTCTCAAAATATCAGCCCGCATCGTTAACTCTGCAAAATGTGTGCCAAACTCAGACACGTCTTGGTCCAGGACAAATTGTTCTAATGATAGACAAGTGCAGTTAATATTCAACGTGCTAATGTGGTGAGCTAAATGTGGAATTGGGAACATATTTATATTATTGCAAACTGCGAACTTTTGAAAATGGATTAAAAGCGGCGTTGACTGATGGCCTATCCGAGGGGAACAAACTACGAATACAATTGCGAGGCGGGTCTCAATTTCGTAAGGATCACACAAAGATTTAAAACAGAACTATGACCCGTATACCGTTTGTAGGCTTTGGTTGTACACGGCCTAGTCAACTATGCAATTTAATAGGTTTCCACCCGGAGACTAGCTAAACAAATGAAATGGGGTTTAGCGTCCTACTGTTCTGTCCCGACTGGGCTAATGAAGACGGGCATACGCCATACAGTGTGCTATGAGAAACATTTTGCTCGGGCAGTGGCATTATAGCCTACTCTTATATCGAATTCGAGCTGCAAAGAGATCTTTAACGTGCACGCGAATGTGTACACTGGACCTCGGTTGTTCTTCCCACCCGAACGACTAGACAGCTGTCCTTGTCAGGCCATCCGACCCGCACCACTGACAAGGGGAAACCACAACTAGTATGAACAATTAAACATACATTATGCAAGAGCTAAATCTGTCTATTGCAGGTCTTTCTGTAGGCCTGAAATGTTATCTAAATTATTAATTAGACAGTAATTAACCTATCCAGACCATAATCAACTCTAGGTGGCATCGCTAGCCTGTGATATTTAGTGGATTGTTAGCGGATTGACTGCATAACTTTCCTTCACGATTTAAGGATTAAATGGATAATCGAGACTATGCTGTTTATCGTACTGACTTTAAGAATGATGATCAAGGCTAGGCGGAAATTCAATCGTTTTGTTTTCGGTTCATATTAGATCAATTTGAATGAAATTTTCAGCAAATTGCCTTTACATTATCTAGATTTTAACTATTATAGTGAGAACTGCCAACTCGTGATCGAATCTCCCATAATGTATCTTTAACTTTCAAAGTCTTATCTTTGCGAGGAGGGATGGATGGCTGAATGGTTAGCACGTGCGCGCTGTATCACACGATCTGTCATTGAGTCAACTGGCGTAGTTTTGATTCCCCGGTTGTACGTGACTAGGAGTAGGATCGCCTTCCAATCTGGTTGGTTTTCTCTGGGTCATTCCACTGCTAAAGACCACTGCGCGCAAGCGAATTATTGAATATAACTGAACCATGTGTTAGTCCCGGAATGACCTAGTTTGTATCGAGTGGACGTTAAACCCATTTCTCTCTCTCATCTTGTTTACAAGAATTGTGGACGGACAGGTAGATCTACGGAAGGATAGGGGGAACGCAATATAATCCCATGTCAAATGAGGGCGTGTGAAGTTAAAACTATTTTTATCCAACGGCTTTTCTTTGTGTTTCATTATTCGTATGATTCAACGCAACGATTGATATGCAAATGGGAGCTGATCCTGCACCATTTATGTATAACGACCATTAAAATCGATATGAAATCTGCTTTCAGGGACATAAAAGAAAAACTGATATCTGTACAAAGACGACTCCCATTTATGGTAATTCAGACATAAATACAACAAACACATGACTAATATTTATAAATTTCAATAGACTATCGCATTCTGAACTTAGAGACCCGCCACCGAAACCCGTCATTACAGTATGGTTCTTTTCAAACAGGAACATAATAAGAAAATAACATATTTATGGACAGCAAGGGCAGGGCAACCTTATATTTCACACGACCCACAAAGCAGTTAAATGAGTAATATTTCTAGAGAATCCCCAATCTTCGTCACCTATCCGGTTTATCGTGCACGATGCGGGATATACGCGCTATTTCAAGAATACCTAATACCAGTTCTCGTTTGATGAGTTGGCAAGGTTATTACAATTTTGCTGTGCATTTTTCAATTATGTCAATCATATTTCTGTTTTTTATCTCCCACACGGAAATCCCCAGAAAATATGTGTCATCTAGTACTAAAAAAAAACTTGAGATCTAATTCAAGCAATTTTAAATAATACAAAAATAAAAGTCGCTACCATATGATTAAAATTAAATTGAGTTTATTTAATGTCCTACTGTTCTGCTCCGTATGGGGCTTATTAGGCCATACAACAGAGAGAAATTGTGCCCAGATAGCGGCAACAATCCCACCATAGCACACTGTACGGCGTTTGCCCGTCTTCATTTGCCCAGTAGGAGCAGAACAGTAGGACGTTAAACCCCATTTAATTTGATCTGATTTTGTTATTATGGATTTTATACCTCTACTTCTAAATGTCATTCAATGATATATCTATTGATGATTACACAATAAAACGTCTCCGTGTATTTATTAATGTTATCATTCTTTGTTCAGGTGAACAATCAACCTATTTAATGTCCACGTGCAAATCTCACGTATACCACAAATTATAGAGAGGTTTTCCCGGGGAATTTATTTTCAGTTTATACTTGCAAATGTCCTATATTTAGTGGGATTTGCTTTTTTATTATGACAGACTGTTGACAATTTTACAAAACCTCCATGATAATCTTACACAACCAGGCCTGTAGCCAAGAGGGATTGGGGAGGGGTTCAATTGTATGTCACCCCTTTACAATGCCGACAACATAACAGACCCCCAGTACATAATTGTCCTAACTAATTTCGTGTTCAAACTGTCAATTGTGTGTTTTTGAAATACTTTAGGATGTATTTGACTAGTTTTTATATTTTTCGAATTCTGTCTTGTTTGTTACTTTGGTGGATAGAATATTGATCAAATTGATTTGTTATTAAATAGGTTATATAATAGAACATCATTCTGGTCTTCAAAGGAATTATTAGTGAGCAGAAATTCGCCCATGGATATGTTATCACTCGTCACTTCAGTCAGTTATATAGAGGGATAACTCGTGTTTTCCTTTTGCGTTCGTCACTTCCGATTGTTCAGGCATTGATTACGCATCTGACATAGCATTGATCTCTGTCATAAAATAATAATGACTGGCACCAATATTGTCCTTTAATGAACACAAATGCCATCGATTGGTTTTTTAAATCTCTGTAGGCCGTGGGATCGTGGGTTTATAGGCTGTAGGGGGTTGGACCCTTAGATGGTAGGAAAGAGCACCTGTAGGATGTCGGAGAGTGGACTTGTAGGCTGTAGATAGGGGCTGTTGATATCAAATAACTACTTACTTGTGGGGCGTTAACCTACATAACAGGTTTCCATTTCTATAAGTTAGTTCATTTACACGATATAAATGATCTAGATAGTTTTAGAAGCATTAGTATTTAGTTATTATCTGCTAATCACGCTTTATTTTTTATTGTTAAAATGAATGTTTGAAATGTTACTAGGGGTGACAATAAACACACACACATATATACCTAGAGGTAGACCAAGAGGCTAGGCCCGAAATTCAATCGCTTAATTCTCGGTTCAGGGTTGAGCAATTTGACTGAAATTTTCAGCAAATTCCCGTTAAATTATCTAGTTTTTAACTATTACAGTGAAAACTACCAGCTCTTAATCTGATTTCCAATAATGTATCTTTAAATGAGTGTGTATGAAGATTCTCCATTTACCCTGTTAACACTTAATTTCCCCCAAAAAAACAAGTTTAAAAATAATTATTTCCAACGACCTCCTTTGTGTTTCATAATTGATATGATTCAACGCAAACGATGGGATGATACTGGGAGCGAATCCTGTCACATTTATGACTAACAACAATTTGAATAGATATGAATTTAATTGTGCGCTTAACATTCCTAATACTCAAATTTCTATACACCTATAGAAAGGCAACTTTTATTTATAATAACTTATGCATAAATACATGAAACTAAACCAAACACATGACTAATCCTTATACAGTTCAAGAAGAAAATAACATATTTATGGACAGCAAGGGCATGGCAACCTTTTATTTTCACACGACCCACAAAACATACATGAGTAATATTTCTAGAGAATTCCCAATCATCTTCACCTGTCCGGTTTATCGTGCACGATGCAGGGTATACATGCACTTCTCATTTAATGATCGCAAGTTTAATACAATGTTGCTGTGCTTTATTCAGTTATGTCATGTAAAATTTATTTTATCTGTTTAACAATGGGTTAAGACTTGCTTAAGACAATAATTTGTTACTGTTACACGAAAATCGGGTTTCACATTTTATTTTGAAAATATATTTCATCTGGTGCCGGAAACAAATCTTGCGCGGTAATTCAAGCAATTATAAAGAAAACAAATTAGGTGAACATCTTGACTGAGTTGAATGATTAACATCTTCCGCTAAAGCTAAGCAGGGCTAAGAAATTTCTTTGACTTTGATTCTATCTGATAGAGAGTGATGAAACTTGGTGTGTAGTTGATAATCAGTTTGATTGCTCGATACTTTGAAAAGGATAAACGTGCAATTAATTAATATGTGTACTCTATTTATATTGGGATTTCGGCGGAGGACATCAGCCTCACTGTGGGCTTGTTTATACTTCTTTTTGACTTTACATTTCTTTGCTACGGATATTATCTTTAACGTAGTCTCGGTTTTTGGTTTATATGAATTCCATGGTCAATATCATCAACAGTCTTCGACATTGCTAACAAGACTTATTGGTCATTGATGTTATTATCTTACCGTGAAAAGATGGGCTTTTGATATCCAATATTTAAGACAGAATGAACATTTTAAACTTGGCACACGAATCGCGTGCCAGAATGCTTTCGTGCGGAATTGTATGAATCAATTTAAATAATGTCAACATAATTTTGGACGGACTATTTTTAAGTTGGTAGTTGTGTAATTAACGGCGAGGGGCGTCTGTTCCCTCTAAATAGACATTTTAAGCCTAATTTCAGACACTTATCAGTACCTGTTTCCGCAAAACCCTGTGTGTGACAATCATTGATTTTATTTGTGTTTGATAAGACGGTTGTGGTCTTACGGAGGTAAACAACCTTTTTTTTTCATTCAGTGAAATAATCCTGAAAATTTACACCCGTTTATTGCAAAGTATGTTTTAACAATATTCAAATTGTAGACATTTTAGGGTTTCTATATCTCGCCCTCTGCGGGCCAGTTTCATGAAATATAATGATTGTTGATAAGGGTTTGTCACGTAGAACATATTTCTGCAAACATAATGACTAGCACGCGCTCCGCTTTAACGTACTAGGGTGTCAACATCGGTGATAATGCATTATTTCAAGGTCATATTGCTCACCAACTAAGAGCGTTTGTTTGTTAATAGAGCCCGAAGTATTGAAAACATTGACTGGCAAGGAAAGGTGTGTTATTGATATGCATATTCTACACACCGTACCCACAATGAATAATTCAAATTTTGACTGAGGGGCGTAACACTGACAAAGGGGGGCTTTACACGGGATTAACTATTTGTAAAGCGCAAAACAATGAAAGTTTAATACATTTCACTCGTATAAAAAATCATTTCAATAGAATTATGATTAAGGAAGATTTTCAGGCATTATAAATGTATTAAATAATAAATAAATACTAATAACAGATCACAAACACACACTAAGATACGAAATAAACAAGAAACAATAGCAGATAGATCATATTGTCAAAGTACATATTCTGGTGTACTTATTACGTATATAAATTGACAAATTGCTTTAAAGTTAATAAGTATAGCTTTACTCCGAAATTTGAGGGTTCTAATCCGAACGAACTGTCTTATCTATTTACATTTCCTCAACACTTAAATTAAAATAATTTAATATTATTTATCATGCACCTAAGTCATTGATTCTAAATACTGATATAGATAATTTGTAATTTTTGTTTTAATGTCATTATTGTATAGTGATGTTCATTCGTTAATATACCCAGTTCGATGTCAATTGTTACTGGAGATATTTCAAAATGATTTATAACTGCTTGCTTTAAGAATTTTATGCAGCCATCTTACGTGTTTTGTCAAAATATTAATTATCGTTAATTTTTATGTGGATGACTCCTGTGCTGATTGGGCGTTGCGATGGATCAGTGAGGAAAAAGGCGCTCGTGATCTTCCGAGCGATTAGACAATGTCACTTGCCAGGCACCCGATCTGTCTCTAGGGGAAACCACGCTAGAACAACACAATTATGAATTATAATTGCAACTTCATTTAAATCCCACTATTACAGTTATTTTATTGTGCTCAGCCAATTATTGATCCAGTAAGTAACCAAACGTGCATTTTCAAAACGAATTAAAGAGCACTTTTGCAGATATTAAACATAATACACCAAACCCGATTGCAATACTTTTTAACCTCAAAAGACACATGAGTAGAAGGGTTATGATCAAAATTGAATTAAAGCCTATGATTTATATTACGTCACAGCACTTTGAGTTCAGATGAGAAGTGGTCTACTGCGCATGTGTAACTGCAGTGTTCTACGAATTTGTCTATCGAGAGGACGTGTGGCTGCACGTGGTAACACATTCTCGGCAAGTTCTTCGTTGTTGATGAATGATTCTGTTGCTTTTTTGCCTAATCCTACGTCACCATATACTATAGTAGTACATCTAATCGTAATGAATCTATAGATCAGTCTTTCAATGATATCATTTGCAAGATTTTGAGGAGAAACAAAGAGATGACTAAAATAAACCTTTAAATGACATAACTCACAAAGGGCAATTCTGAATACAATTCTGTTGTTGATGATGCTGACGTCAATTGTGAAAACACTCAACATATTTAAAATATCTAAAGAACATGTGGATGAACCTCTTGCTAAAACACAAAAGTTAACCAGTTAGCCATCACTCCTTTAGCATGAACAAATCACTTTAGCATGAAACTTCTAACCACCAGAGGCCCCCCCCCCCCCACACACACACACACCCACCCTCTCGGCACTTTTTGTTAAGATTTCAGCCTGAACCTTTCGCGGATGCATTCTTAAAGCGGAAATTGCAAATTTTTGAGTTATATTTTTAAAATTGATTAAAATAAAGCCTGAAAATAGATGCACCAGGGACCATCCCACACGGTCAGACCAGGGACCATCCCACAAGGTCACACCAGGGACCATCCCACACCGTCACATCAGGGAAACAAATGATTCCGTTACTAAATCTATATATACCTCGGGAGACAGATGGAGGGATTCGATCTTAGTAATCCGGGTTGCGAATTAAGTGAATCGATCATCGAATTGATATATGGTCTGGATGAACGGCTGTAGGGATCAGATGGTGGATAGAGTGATTCGATAATCGAGTAGATATATGTTCTAGGGGACGGGTGAAGAAATTCTATCATGTACTGGAGTTGGTGGAAGCATTTGTTCTAGATCCTTGAAGGACAGACAGTTATTTCACGATGAATTATGCGTTGTTTAATGTTATTTATGTTAATATGATTTTAAGAAGTTTATTTACATCATGTAATTATGTTTCATATAAATAAATAATATAGATAATATATTTCACACTTGGGGCTTTTTATTTATCCAGTTGGTTTTTGTTATTATTTGTTTGTTAAATATTCGATGATATGAAATAATTGAACAAATAAAATGTATATTAATTGTAAACACCAATGTGGACACGTGTGGGCCTTGGTTTTCGTCCCATCTGGACAACTAGACGCTGCCCATCTGCTATTTCCTAGGGTCAAATGGTTCATTTACGTGCATGCCACTGTGACATGTGTGGGCCTCGGTTTTCATCCCATCTGGACAACTAGACGCTGTCCTTCAATTTCCAACGGTCGAAGGTTTTTTTACTTACATGCCAATGTGTAGGTTACATGAGGGTTTATCGTCCCATCCGAATGATTAGGTTATATATACGTATCTTATAATACAAATCTTCTGAATTATGTGGAGCAAGGATATCGAAGTCGGGTTGTAGTGAAAATGATTTATGGATCAGGATCTAATATCTCCCCAGTTATATTAGATAATCCTTTGAGTAACTATGTATTTGAGGCAGTAGGCCACAGTTATAGATAATCTAGTCCTTCCCGATTGCTCCATTAGATTAAAGGTTTGTCTCGGTTAGAAGGGAGATAACTCAATTGTATAACCTCCATTGACCCATCGCAGTCCGTGGTTCTTTCCAATTGAGAATGAATCTCATTTAATCCAAATATTAGACGGTTGGTAATTTGTACCTCATCCATAAATAATCTGAACTGATTCGTTACCCATCCATGAATACAACATTTGAATAATATTTTTTGACATTGAATGAAATCTACTTTTCTGCACCGACTCAGCTAATGAAGTCGGGCATACGTTATAGAGGGTGCTATGAGAGAAATTTGCCTGAACAGAAATTGAATTCCAACTGTCTTAGTTTCTTTTACGTGCACGCCAACATGTACTGAGCCCATGCCAACCACTATCAAAGGGAAACCACAATGGAAAATCTCTGAGAACTTTCTCGGCCAAATTTTGCCAAGGCAGCGGCGATACGGCCTGCTCTTGTTTTGAATTCTAACTGCCATGGGTTCACCCTATCCGAAAGAGAAGACCCTGTTCTTACCATACCCTCTGTCCTGCACCCCTGCTAAGGGGAAAGCACGCTGGAAAATACCCGAGAACTTTCTTGGTTAACACCAGTATCGAAACCTGGACTTCCTGGTTAGCGACCCAGTGCCTTACTCACTGAGCCTCCGCAGTTCTCCAATCTTTTAGAGAGAGGGGGAGAGAGAGAGAGGGGGAGAGGAATGGGGTCTAACATCCACTCACAGAGCCACCGCCAATCTTTTAAAGACTCGTATTAGGCTTGAATTTCACAAATATTCAAAGTTCCAAATATTTAAATCTTGATAGGTGTACGGTGATAATGAAACTTGTAATGGTGGGCAATGACCCTTTATTATCAAAGAATATAAATTAAACAACAGCAACGCTAACGCTGTATGATACGTCTACATTCCTGATTTGATTGGTCTGGTACTTTTTAAAATGAAGAAGATGAAGTATAAAATGGTTGTAACGACAGTGACAAAGAAGGCTAGGCGGTGGGTTTGTTTTGCAAAATTTACAGACAAAATATTAGAAAAACAAATGGGTACATCACCGCTCCTGGGGATCGGTTATGCACCAAAAACAACAGTTACCATCCTTAGGGTATAAGGAATATGACATGTTCAACAATGATCCATTCAGAATTGCGGTCTGTAGGCGAAAGACACAGTCGGGGCATGCATCAAAATCATTAGTTGCTGTCCTTACTGTACATGGAATGAATATGCCAAGTGCCAAGATACACATTATGCATGTGGACGTATAAAAATAAACACGAGTTTTTGTACACAGTAACATTCATTAAAAATAAATATACACAATAAAATAAATTAAATTAAACAATGAAATAAACAATAAATATATACACAGTATTAGTCCTGTAGATAAAGTACAAATACGTCATCAGTAGTTTTAACTGTTGACTACAGACAGTGTAATACGTCATCAGTAGTTTTAACTGTTGACCAGAGACAGTGTAATACGTCATCAGTAGTTTTAACTGTTGACAAGAGACAAACTCTAACTTGTATGACTCGAGACAATAACATTATGTTGACTAGTTTACATGAATTATTGTAACTTGTTTATTTTATTTTAATTTCATTTGATCTATAAAATGTTTAACATCTAAATAAAGATCTAAAAAACGATGGTTTAGTTCTAATAGTTTTATTATATCCCCCTTGATCTGTAATATATTGTTTCTTTTCATCTGCTTCAGGCGCGCTACAATAAATTAGAGGTGTGTGACCATCTTTACCCTTAACATTTACATCTAGATGTAAACAATCAACTAGATATTGTACTGTTGATAAAGTACCTAACTCACATGCCAGGTGTAAGATGGTATTATTATAACTGTCTCTAGCGTTAATATCGGCCTGATGACTGACTAGATATTGTATTTTATCTACAGGACTTACACGTGATCTACAACAGTTAAATAACGGTGTACGGTTGATATAACCTTTTGTATTAACATCTATGTGTAAATCATCAACAAGATATTGTACTGTAGATAAAGTACCATACCGACATGCCTCGTGTAAGATGGTATCATTATCACTGTCTCTAGTGTTAATATCAGCCTCATGACTGACTAGATATTGTATTTTATCTACAGGACTTACACTTGATTCACAACATTTAAATAACGGTGTCTGGCTCCAACTGCCTCTGGCGTCAACATCTATGTTCGCCATCTTTTTTATATCATCCAAAGTACCATGTCGACAGGCATCAAATAATCGTTCTCGTTTTTGATACCAATCTGTAATATATAACATGTTATACTATATTTACAGTTTATCAAGTCATATTTAATATTGTTTCAGGTAAGTCAGTCCTTGTTGGATATTATATTATATATTAGAATAACTTACCTTCTTCACCTGAGGTATCACTTGTATTACCAGACAAAGTACCATCTGAGGTATCACTTGTATTATCAGATATAGTGTAACTACATAATTGTTCTTGTTTCCGACGTCTATCTGTAATAACACGTTATCAAATCAGTCCATGTTGGATGTTATATTTTACCTTTTTACCAATTGTGATGATTGGTGTATGACGTAATATATTTGAAATAAATATTAACCTACCTTCCTCATTTTTAATAAATGTCTCCAAATCATCAATTCTCTTCTTTGTCAGGGCTTCTTTCTCTTCGATTTGTCTTTTGTATGTTTCTAGTTCATGTTCTCTTTTTTCAATTTTCTTCAACATCCGTTTGGAATCTCCATCTTGCCTTGTTTTCAATGTTTCCATCTGTTTCTTCAGGTTTTCTAATTCCTGCTTAGTAAGGTCGTGATCTTTATGTAAGCCTTCTAGCTGATGTCTTGTCTTGTCTTGTTCTGCCATCAGAGTGATTTTATTTTTACCTGTATTATAAAATTATTTACATTTCAGTAATGATACAATACCTTTACCTGTATGATATATCATACACAATTTCACAAGACAAACCCACGGACAGGTGACAATATACATAGACAAGTGAAATCAAATGAGGTTTAACGTCCTACTGTTCTGCTCCGACTGTGGTAATGAAGACGGACATAGCCATACAGTGAGCTATGGCGGCAATTTTGCCCTGACATTGGCACTACGGCCTACTCTTATATCGAATTACAACTGCCAGGGATCTCTTATGTTCAGGTCACGCGGCCTTGGTTTTTCGTCCCAACCGAACGACTATACACTTTTCCTTGCCAGGGCCCATGCCCTCCGTTCTACACCATTGACAAGGGGAAATCACGCCGAAAATACTGATGAACAATCATGGGATCGATCATGGGACCTCCGGGTTAACGAACCAATCTATTACGCACTGAACCACCGTGGCTCCAATATACATACACATTTCAAGTTTAAAAAAAGGTGAATGGATCCGGATGCTAGCTATAAGCATCCACTACGCTGTACAGTTCCGGGGCTTTAATGTTTAAAATTGGAGAGAGAGAGAGAGAGAGAGAGAGAGAGAGATGGGGTTTAACGTCCACTCGACACAAACTAGGTCATTTCGGGACTAACACATGGTTCAATTTTATTTCAATAATTCGCTTGCGCGTAGGGGTCTTTAGCAGTGGGAGGAAACCGAAGACAGTTAAAGAACAAGAGTTATGTCATAAGCCTTTTGGACCGATTAGAGACAATATTATGTGGCATCATTGCGAATTTGGGAGTAAAGAAGATTTTAATATCATATATAATTCTACCTACCCTGGAATCTCCACATCTTGATTAGGTTTTTTTATTGTTTTTATACTGGACCTAGATATGTGTCTTACTACACCTGGTCTTTTATCTTAAAAACAAGAAACATTGAATAAAATGTAATTAAAATTAGATTCTGGTATTAAGGGGGTAGATACCTATGTGGTGAAGACTTGATCTTGTGAGGTAGAGACCCGGCATCTGAGGTAGAGGGCTGTGTGTTTGGGACCTGACCTGTTTGGCGAAGACATGACCTCTGAGGTCAAAACCTGATCCTGTCTGGTGAAGACCTGACCTGTGTGATAGAGACCTGACCTGTGAGGTAGAGAACTGACCTGTGAGGTAGAGACCTGACCTGTGTGATAAAGGCTAGAGACCTGACCTATAGTGACGTACACTGTAATGGAGGAGAGTCTCCAAACATACCCTTTGTAATGAAGTCATTCAACAGAAATAATAAAAAAAAACCAAGCAGTTGCCATACAAGATACGCCCAAATTTCAAAAAGGAAACACGATCTTTGGTATATTAACATACACTTGAGTTTCATCAAATTGATGGCCAATGTGAATATTCAATTACGCATATCAAAGTGTATGTAGGTCACCAACATTTTTTGGAAAATATCAAATGTTCTACGGTTTAATCCCAAATTGATTACAAACATTTAATTAAGAAAATATCAACGGTAGGATTCAATCGGTTCATTCCACTATACATGTATGAACCTAAATGAGCAGAAATATAAACCCTGAACACGCCCCTAAGCTGTTCATTATGACGGAGTTTCTACTATTTAAACATATACAATCTTAAAGGCTCAATACCACTCTTGTTGGAACTGAATAATCTTTCCCAATCTTTATTCTGGTCAACAAATTGTACTATTTTACAATATTCCAATTAATTGATGATACAAATTTCATCTTAACACACCTAATTTAAAAAATTGGAAAAATTCAACTAAATGATTTGAAAAGCCTGACGTTAACCTTTTCAAATGTGACTTGGATTTAAAAGTATTTTTTGAACCCTTTGGACAAGTAAAATAGGATTTAATGGATAATTCACACAACAGGTAGGACACTTACACATCTAGTACTTAGAATAAGGCTATTTTTTATTTTCTGGGGCTGTCAAGCCAGCAAGAGTGTTATTGTCCCTTTTAGAAGGGTGTCCATTAAATATGAATATCAAGATATAAAATAAATATATGAAAGCTTGTCTGCTATATAAAATAATATCAGTTCTACCTGACCGTGTTTGTTTCAGTATCTGAAGCAAACTGCAACTGAAGATGGATAGTTGTTTAATGGCTGCTTTCTGGAAAGTTTTTGCCGCCACTTGGTCCAGCTCTGGATGTATACTGGTCACCGTTAGTAATATTTCAAACTTTTATAACAGTAATATAGGGCGTGTCTTAAACACTGTTCAAATGATTGGTGGATAATTACTAATGCTTCTATAAATATCCCCAATATTTAATCTCCTATCCACCCCCATATCTTATTACCAAACAAAAAATACAATCTGATATACTGATTATTTCTCATATATATATTTCAGAGATTAAACTTTGATATCAAGTTTATCATTTAACTGATACGGTGTCATCAAAATTTTATTAATAGCCCACTTGTGGAAAGTTCAAGTGATATCTAAATATGTCAACTGAAGTATTAAAAAAGGTGTAATGGCTCGTCAGCAGATGGCTATTTTTTTATATTTTTTGTTGGTATACGAACGAATGTTGTTTGTATTTTTCACTAATTTGAACTGTATTTCTCGTTGATAATTACATACCCTTTCAGTTTTTACTTACCACGTTTACACGGTCAGACATACTTACAGTTCGGATGTTTGTTTTATTGTAACATACTCAGCCACTGATGAATTTCAACAATTTTTTTTTTTCTGGTAAGTCAAATAAATTTTAAAGTGTTTCTAACGATAGTAAGTAGTAAGAAGCCTTTAATTTCATAAAATTGTAAAGTCACGTGGATCACGTGACTTTTGAGCATATAAAGATGAAAAACCTGAAAAACACGTGCAAACACAAACTCGTGAGGTCAATCGATGCAAGTTTGCTTAAACTGAACACGCACACATAACTTGAATTGGAAAAACAAATTAAAATTGTTATTTTCATCTTTGTTAGAAAATGCCGCGCCTTTCAAATGTAGAACGTCTACGTGCTATACTATAGGTAGGCTCTATGCTGGTCTGTCTGTGGTCACTGTTGCAAGAGCCTTTAATTGTTCACGCCAGACAATAATTAATCTTAGAATGAGAGTGCTTCAAACTGGAACTGTTGCCCACTGCCCAAGGGCGGGAGTGCCACGTGTGACGTCACTCCAGGAAGATCAAGCAATACGATTACGTCATCTTAGAAACAGATTTGTCACTGCAACCTCCACAAGTAGAGAGATGTTTGGTGGAAGGGTAACTGCACAAACTGTTCGAAATCGCTTGCAGGCTGATGGTCTTCGAGCTCGGAGGCCCTATAATGGACCAATATTGACACCTCTTCATCGCCGTAACCGACTTGTGTGGGCCACAAGACACATAAGATTTACTCAAAGACAGTGGAATTCGGTTGTCTTTAGTGACGAATCTCGATTCACTTTGAGATTTGCCGATGGCAGGGCCCGAGTGTACCGCAGACGAGGTGAACGTTACGCTCAAGTATGCGTCAGAGAAGTTGACCGATTTGGTGGCGGCAGCGTCATGGTTTGGGGTTCTTTTTGTGCACATGGACGTTCTCCTCTTGCTGTTGTCCAAGGGAACTTAAATTAAATGCTGTCCAGTACAGGGATCAGATTTCGCAACCTGTTCTTCTTCCGTTTATGCAGAGACTTGGGCCTGGACTAACGGTTCAACAAGACAATGCTCGACCCCATACAGCAATTGCTACCCAGAATTTTTTAAGAAATGCCGGTGTCCAAGTCCTGGATTGGCCGTCGCTTAGCCCCGACCTTAATCATATTGAACACATCTGGGACGAACTGGGTCGACGTGTTCGTCAGCAAGTGAATCCACCACTGACGTTGCAGAACCTTCAACATGCTCTTGCTGAGCAGTGGCGATGTCTTCCTTGGGTAGTGTTTACTAATGTTCTGAGATCCATGAGAAGAAGTTGTGTGGCAGTACGAGACGCTAGAGGAGGCCACAGCCGTTACTAAACACTTTATTCCGATTATTCTTCAAGTCTGTGAATTTAATTTTGGGGGGTACTGTGACATCACGAACGTTATCAATGTCAAGGACTTTCGGCGAGACGTATTCTTGCTTTCTGTTGATGTCAAGGTCGTCTGTGCACAACATAACACTAAAATAGTTGCCTTAAACCAAATATTAAAAATCTAGTCCCAAAAATCCCGAGTGTGAAGTTTTTAATTTGGCTGAGTATATTTACGAGCTCCACCGATAACCAAAAACCCTATCATACGTTCCTGTAGCCAATAACCCCCTTATAAGTTCCTTTAGCCAATAACCCCATTATAAGTTCCTTTTGCCAATAACCCCATTATAAGTTCCTGTATCCAATAACCCCATCAGACGTTCCTGTAGCCAATAACCCTACCCTCAAGTATCTTTCAATCGCTGATTTGAGAAATATCTTTGATACAGAAACACATAGTTTCTTATTTATGT
Source organism: Patella vulgata (assembly GCF_932274485.2). NCBI lineage: Eukaryota > Metazoa > Mollusca > Gastropoda > Patellidae > Patella > Patella vulgata. The sequence goes on from NC_065884.2 coordinate 4,082,034, forward strand.
ATTTGATACATTATGACAACAACATTTTTTTTTATAAAGGCTTATATTTTAGTTAAAAGATTAGCCAAATATTCTGTTAAGTCGAGTTCTTGTCGTGTGGTGCAATCCTACAATCTAATACTAGCGAATCTGATACTCGTGAAGCCAGTCTTTAAACTTACATACAATCTTATACTTTAAGTTAAGATATAAACTGCTATTCTTGCGTTATTAAGTGAACTTTGTCAAGGATATGATAAATTGTTATCTTTACAGTACAATTGTTATTATATTTCAATAAAATTATTTTGGACATATTTTATCTGATTAACATATAATTACACATCCACTGATTATATTATATTTCATTATCAACATTTGACATATTTCAACGTATCAACAAATTATTACACAATACATTATCTGGATTATTGCTATCATAGTCACCATCGTCGTATCACCATATTCATCATCATCATCGTCACCATTACCATCACAAACACAAGCTCTAAATGATCCAAGTGGAAACAAAAAGTGAGATGATATGACACGTGTATGTTCGAACGCTTGCATCGATAAAATATATTGCTATCATATTCACCATTGCCGTCGTCTCCATCACCAGCACAATCACAACCAAAAGGGGAAGGAAAAGATATAGTATATGAAACGTGTATGTTGAAACTATCAAATAGTGCTGTATTCTATTTCTCAATATCTACCGAAAAGATATGACGTCATAGTTGAACCTCGGTTCCAGATATGATTTGTATTTGTATAACGCTATTGGTGGTTATAGATTATTCAGTTTTATGTTCTGATTAGTATATCAGGGTTATCCAGTCCATGTTCTGATTAGAGTGTCAGGGTTATCCAGTCTATGTTGTGATTAGTTTATCAGGGTTATCCAGTCTATGTTCTGATTAGTTTATCAGGGTTATCCAGTCTATGTTCTGATTAGTTTATCAGGGTTATCCAGTCTATGTTCTGATTAGTGTATCGGGGTTATCCAGTCTATGATCTGATTAGAGTGTCAGGGTTATCCAGTCTATGTTGTGATTAGTGTATCGGGGTTATCTAGTCTATGTTCTGATTAGTTTATCAGGGTTATCCAGTCTATTTTATTATTTGTGTATCAAGGTTATCCAGTTAATGTTATTATTTGTGTATCGGGGTTACCAGTCTATACAGTTGGTGCAGGAAGGCCCCAGAAGGCAGCAGTGGCACCTGTCCAGTTGGTAAAGAAAGCCTGTAGAAGGCAGCAGTGCAACTTGTTCAATTGGTGCAAGAATGCAGGATGTTAAACCTAAATTCATTTGTGTTAACGTATAAATGTTAAATTCTGTGTAAACACTTATACTGAATAAAAAAACACCAACAATCTATGTTCACAGCTTTATTCCACAATAATATTCTTCAATTGTCAATTCTACCAATTTTCTACAAAGCTCAATTCTACGATTAAATCTGGTAATTGGTAAACAGCGATTCAACTAAACATACTGCGATTCACTACAATAAAGAAATAACAATATATTATCTAACTATTCATACAAATGCAACCGTTCCTTCTATTACTTTCGATTTGTTTACGCATTGGCTTTAAATGTAGTTGTCTCCCTTGAATACATTCCTGTCTCCAATTTAAGTAGGCTCAAATTACGTTATGGCAGGACCCCCCCCCCCCCCACTAGGTATCACAGACAATGGGCAATTAGAGCAACCAACTACGACCCATTTATTAATTTACACTGTTCTCACGATAAAAAACTAAATGAAAATACATATTAAGATCTACGAATGATTATCTAAATCTACTTACAACTAATGGTGCCATTTTCAACTCTATTCTATTCATTAATTCTTACACATTCTACAAAGTATTCAAGAGTACTTAAAAAAAATCCTAAGTAAATCTACAAAAAAATGGCGTCACGCTGCTTAGCATAATGGGAACTTGGAGGGAACTTTTTAATATATTCATGCAACCTTTAACTTGTGATAACAAAACATAAACATAATTTGTTCTTCATCAGACTTAGGCAAGTCTGAGCGAAAAGAAACGTGCTCAAAATTTCATCCACGGCTAGGGCTGGTTTGAATAGGAATGTGACACAGTGCTCCATAACTTTCATCAAATTTAGAGAGAGAGAGAAATGGGGTTTAACGTCCACTCGACACAAACTAGGTCATTTCGGGACGAACATATGGTTTAATTTTATTTCAATAATTCGCTTGCGCATAGGGGTCTTTAGCAGTGGGAGGAAACCGGAGGACCCGGAGAAAACCCACGAGGTTGGACAGGCGACCCTACTCCTTGTCACGTACAACCGGGGATTCGAAACCACGCCAGTTGACTCAATGACAGACTTTATGATACAGCGCGCGCACGCTAACCATTCAGCCATCCACCCCCCCATCAAATTTAGAATATATTCTCTCATATAAAGTATTAACATTTATTTAGATGCACTGAACCCAACCTGTTCTTAATAGTAAATATAGTGTGTGTCGAGTGGGCGTTAAACATATTTTCTCTTTTCTTTTTCTCTGTCTTCAACAAGCAAGAATTTTAACGGTTAATTATTTTAGTTTCATACGTTTCGTTTACTCATTTGCAATAGATTACACTGTATGCACGTATTTTCATACCGGTTGTCATTGTATTTGGCACATTCCACGATCAATATACAGTTACATTGACTTACACTAAGCCAGACTCACATCTGTATACAAACACACATTTTGTAACGAGAGGGAGGGGGCGAGGTAATTTCAATTCAATATGAAGGTGTTAGACCCCTCGTTTCAACATCTACCCAACAGGTAATATCGGTCAAAAAGGAACTTGATAACTGGGACTAATTGTTCCTTGATTATTTAACCAGAGGTGACACGATCAGAAATGAAATGAAATGAGGTTTAACGTCCTACTGTTCTGCTCCTAAACTGGGCTAATGAAGACGGGCATACGCCATACAGTGTGCTATGAGGGAAATTTTGCCCGGACAGCGGCATTACGACCTACTCTTATATCGAATTCCAACTGTCAAGGGATCTTTTACGTGCACGCCAATGTGTAGATGGGACCTCGGTTCGTCGTCCCATCCTTGTGAGGCCTTGTGAGCTGTCCTTGTGAGGCCCTGCAGGGATCGGACACCCGACCTCCAGGCTAGCGAGCCAGCGCCTTACCCACTTAGCCACCGTGATCCCCGTGACACGACCTAGGATAGCAGGCCGTCGAGTATTACAATCTGTTCCTTCTCAGCCCGAGACATTTTGAAATTTCTAAAAGTAAATGGGGATATCGCTATAGATAGATGCAAACAAACGACATTTACTGTTAGAAAAGGTCTGTTATTCCAATTCATCATGCGACGTTCGTGCTCAAGAATGGGGCTAGTTTAGAATGCTGGTATGATCGGATTTGTATGGATCCATTTCAACTAAACATGCCTTAATATAGCTGATGATCCAAACGTTTGAATGATATTGGTCAATTGGCTTTCCAAATTATTCCATCTTCCAAACTGTTCAGGGTCCTGGGGCCTGTTTCACGAAATTTTAACTAAGATAAAATCCAAATTTTATTAATTTGATTGGATAATATTAGATTGATTTCAGTGCTTAGCCAATCAAAATTGAAGTATCTACTAAAATTTGGATTTTATTTTTAGTTAAAATTTCGTGAAACAGGGCCCAGTTTCACAAAAACTTAAACTAAAATCACTAAAATCGATTTTAACTAAAATCAAAATGAAATTTTAAATTTTATGCGTTTCACGAAGATCGATTGTAACTTAAAATGCAATTTTAATAGATTTTAGTTAAAATTGCTTACGCTCGCGCAGTGCACAATTCCGGCGAGGGCACTTAGGGTGTAAGCATGAACGTTTCGGAACTGAAAACTGTTGCCAGGTTGAACTAACTGTTACAATACCAATGAGGAGGGTTTCATACGTTGTAACAATGTCTGCACATGGTCAGACAGTCGTAGAGAGATGAAATAAATAAAAGTTTATTGCGTATTATTCGTTTTGAAATGTATCAGTTGGTTGGCCTTGAACTTGCATGTCACTTTCGTGACCTCCGCATTTGATTTACTCGCAGGCTTCAATGGAAATAATGCGTATCGATAAATTAAATCGCTTGGATGTCGTAGTTTTATGGTATTTTGGATAACAGAAACTATTAAGAATTGTCACAAACATGTGATATTTCTGACTCAAAGGATAAATCTAGACTAAAGTATTGTCGAATTTTAAAAGTATTTAACAACTTTTAAACTAATACATGGAATAACCAATGTTCCGATGCCTATATTTAAAATGTCAGTTCCATGGACAATGCTTATCTATCTTACTAAATTAAAATGATTTTTTCCCAATATAAAATACCCTTGGCTCCTATATAAATCATCATAATCCCCAAACCATAAATACTTTGCATATGGCGTATCTAGTATTATAGGACTGATGGGGTTTCGATTCCGCGGTTGTACGTGACAGGGAGTAGGGTCGCCTGTCCAACCCCGTGGGTTTTCTCCGGGTCACCCGGTTTCCTCCCACTACTAAAGACCCCTACGCCCAAGCGAATTATTCAAATAAAATTGAACTATGTGTTAGTCCCGAAATGACCTAGTTTGTGTCTAGTGGACGTTAAACCCCATCTCTCTCTCTCTCTCTCTCTCTCTCTCTCTCTCATTTTAAACAATTGTAGGCCTACAAAGATATTTTTTACAGACATTAGATATGAAGTGAGTTTAGATTATTTTTTTTAGGATTTTTTTTGGTCTATTAATTATTTGAAAATAGTATAATTTATACTTGAATCGTATGGTAATATATAAAATAATTATAAAATAGTAACAAAGAGTTTCGTTTGCTGGGGTTTTGAGTTTTTTTTTGTTCTTGGGGTTTTAATTTGGGGCGTCATCTAATTGCTTAATTGCCATACAATAATGATAGTATGTTTAAATTATATAACCCGGGCCATTGGCAATATTATCATTATTGCTAATATATCTATATGTCGCAATAGATCGCACAACGAAGCTCTAATCAATGTTTGTTAATGTCATGATTTTAAGTTAGGAGAGGGCGACGGCTGTCCTAAGTTAAAATTAATTTTAGTTAAAATTGTCTCTAAAATAGTTTTGTGAAACGCCACTATTTTAAGTGCTAAGTCGGCCTATTGCATGTCTTTCTTTTGGCCTCAAATGTTATATAAATTATTATTATACTTATGATCATGACAAGCACATAATCACCTCTCATAAGAAACGATATTAATATTAGAAGGGTTGACATTGGTCAGGACAGGAAACATTAAAATTAAATGATTTTGCTGATGACATGGCATGTTTTTAAAAGATTATAAATCAGCTATACATTTATGTAAAGTACTTAAAAAATTTAGTAAAGTCTAAGGATTTGAAATAATGTCATAAAAACTGAAGCCATTGACCTAAATAGCGGAATAGACAATTTATCATCTTTAATACATGAAGATTGTTTTTGTTGGGTTTTTTTTTGTTAATCAAAATTCGAATATAAAAATCATAGGTACAGCCTTCTCCAAAGATACAAAACGGCTGAGAAATTAAACTATGAAAACAGATTGATTGACATAGATAAAATATTAAATACTTGGAGAAAGAGAAAACTTACATTAAACGGCAAGATTCAAATAATTAAAACTTTCTGTATATCAAAAATACTGTATCTAGCGTCAGCTTTAACAATGCCAGAATATGTTATTAAAAGAGTTAACATTAAGATATTTCCGTTTGTATGTAACGGACCAGATAAAGGTACACGAAATGTAATCAGTCAAATGAAGAATATGCGTTGTTTAAATATGATAAATATTGTCCTTTTCGAACGGAAGGGTGTATCGGCAGTAAATAACATATCTATGAAGGATTGCTTGTTTTGAGAATTAGCTAGATAGTGTTCCTTTTTCGAACGGAAGGGTGTATCACCAGTATATTATACATTTGTTCCGCCTAGAAAACAAAATGCATATTCAACGTAACCATAGACTCGTTATCGAACATTTATAGTATATACTAACCTAATTAGGGTAAGGTATTTTTATAGGTGTTCCTTGAACTCCTTGAAAACCATTTAAGTGAAAGTTTAAATATTATATCTGGGTGATGCTATTTAACACATATCCCAGATGCAAGTGTATGGTTTCTTAATGCTCCCGTCAGACCAGGGTGGCGTTCTTACTGCGCTGCTGCGACCGTACGGCGACCAGAAAATGCACACGGTCGCCGGCAAACGTTAACACAACGCGATAAAATGGCTAAAACAATTACAAACTTGAAATAAGTCGCGTTCTTACAGCTTTCCAGGTCAGATCGCAGAATCTTGGCATTTGTTTTGAACATGCTCTAGACAAACGCCGTGACTCGGCGATAATTTGCGACCATGGAGATCACAGCAGGATATCTGGCGTTTCCACTACGCTTTTACAAGGCTTATAACGATCTTGACGCGTTCTGAGCCCATTTTCCGTCGCCTTAGCAGCGGAGTAAGGACGCCGCCCCTGTCTGATGGGGGTATAAACAGTATAACATCGCCAATCATACCAAAGTTTACATTAATGATGGCCTTAATGCCAAACGTGCACGTCTTTACAAAAAAGTCATTTCCTGGTATAGAAATAATATCGTAGAAATTGTTGAACATTTGATGGCAGAATCTATGTTAGATCTCTATCAGATGAATGAAATTGTGTAATAACTAATGAATTGATCTTAGGATGTTTGGGGTAAACGTTTTGGGCCATAATACAGCAACAATAGGAAGTGGGGGTATGTCTGTCCATTAAACAATAACGGAGAATATGAACCTACAGTCGCTGTTAAATTTCTCACATCAACACCGAAATAATGACAAACTGTATAATGTACAAACTCACTTTTCACGATCAAATACATTCCTGGAAATATACTACTGCCTGAACCGTCGTAAATGTTAAACGGCTGTCTTCGATTTTGAACAAATTACTTAATTATGGCTATTAAAAACTTGCCTGTGTATTTGTACTTTTAATTTTGAAAAATAATTTCTATTTTTAATTTTGGATTGGTATAATAATTTTTAATTTTGTAAATAAATTTTTATTTTGAATTTACAATATTGTAAGTTTAATTTTGTAAATTAATTTTGTAAATTAATTTTTAATTTTAAACTTTTATTCATAATTTTGAACTTATAATTTTATATTTTGTATTTTAATTTCCATTTTGTAAAATAATTTATAATTTTGTTTTTTGAAACACAATTTATAATTTGGTTTTTGAAACACAATTTATAATTTGGTTTTTTGAATTTATAATTTGGTTTTTTGAAACACAATTTCAAACCTCGACTGATTCATGTCATGTACTTCGCCTGTACGACGTAGCTTGATATGCGTCTCAGCTCTCCACCTGACATTGTGGTAGGGTCGTAGGTTTACTGATTAGGAAAACTTATCGCTTAACAAAAAAATAGTTCTTAAAAAGGCGTCGTTATGAGATTTTACCTTCCATAGTCAAAGACACAGTTAAAGACAACGCGTTTGAAAGGTGTGCAGCCGAGGTCGGCCGAATGTACAAGCGTCTGTTACAAGCACTGATCTATTATAGATCAGTGGTTACGACAGGCTTTAAAGATACTTTCCCACAAAAGTAGTTTGGTATATATTTAAAGTAGAAACATCTAATCTTACTAGAAAAATACTGGATTCCCTGAAAAACATGTAAGGGTTTCCCTAACCGGCAACCCGACGATTAGGGATGTCTGCTCGAGTGACGCCAAGAGTTGCACTCGATAATCCGAGAATTTAATTATGCTTCGATATTTATGATAAATGGAAAGCGATTAAAGACAACATAGTCTTATATATGCAATGAATTTTCCCCCTGCTTCGCACCCGTTGCTAGGTACCGCGTCAGCCAAGTCACGTGAGACAAACATTACTTCTTTTAATAGATTGTTTATAGCAAGGATATTTCCTCGCGAATACAATGTTTTGAGAAGGATTTGAAGCAAAATTGTGATAGATTAATTAGTTGGAATATGTTTTTAGTCCAAAAATATCATAAAATTACCCATTTTGTACGCGGCGGGGTGGGGGTGGCTGAATGGTTAGCGTGCGCGCACTGTATCATAAAGTCGGTCATTGAGTCGACTGGCGTGGTTTCGAATCCTCGGTTGTACGTGACAAGGAGTAGGGTCGCCTGTCCAACCTCGTGGGTTTTCTTCGGGTCCTCCGGTTTCCTCCCACTGCTAAAGACCCTACGCGCAAGCGAATTATTGAAATAAAATTAAACCATATGTTAGTCCCGAAATGACCTAGTTTGTGTCGAGTGGACGTTAAACCCCATTTCTCTCTCTCTTGTACGCGGAGAGGTATCTTTAATGAACTGGAGACGGCATGGCGGCATTTTACCATTATGACGATAGAAGCCAGTAACGCCATTTTGGTTAACCCAAAATTTTCAAAACGAGAATAACGTAATACCCAATTACCCCAGAAGAAATTTGCTTGACACAGTGAAAAGCAACATATATATAACAAATTATTAAGTTATAATAAATCATGTAATTTCTATAAAGATATAGAATAAAAAAATCGTTTCAAACAGAGCAGCCTATATACAGCAGATTGTATAGATTTATGAAAATTAAATTTGTTTTACACAATGAAAGGCTACGCATATACAGTTATAATAAATCATATAATTTCCATAAAGTTGTAGAATTAAAAACTATCAGCCTAAACGAGGTAGCTTATATACAACAGATTGTATAGATTTATGAAAGTTTCAATACACATAATATATTTCATATCTAATCAAATGAAATGAATGATTGCTATATTGCCATACCGTGTTATTAGAATATTATGTAAGAGAAGTTGGAAATGGTTAATAATACTCGAATCCGGTAAGATTGCCATCCAGGGTAAAGGAGTGGGTGTGGCTATGTGCCCTCTGTTCCAAAAAAGTGCCCTCTCAATGTACGTACATGCACCAGTGATCAATCCTCCTTGTTCGATGGCTTTAGTCCTAAGTTGGACATTTATGACCATATAATAATTCCGCATTTATAACCGGATTAAACTAGTCAGGGGCGGACTGGGTACCTCTGTGGCCTCAGACCAACTGGTTTCGTTGGGCTTCCATCGCGGTGAAGAATGCGTGACATGACGAGAAAACGAAACTAGTTTGATTCACTATTCATGAACCTCACTCATATAGATCGTTTTTCCGCTAAGATTTTTTTTTTCAGTGGATACGAAGATGAATTTTAGTCATTTTGAAAAAAATATATGTTTTTCCAAGTCTGGCGGTCTGAGGCCCAGTCCGCCTCTGACAACAGATGAGTAGTGTCGGATTTTGGCACAAATTTCTGATGAACAAGACGGAGGTTCATATTTTAGGAGATTGTTTTAGCCATTTCCACCATGCTCAGATTAAGCGGGGTTCTGACCAGACTGCAGCCAAGAGCCGCAATGTTAAAGGATGGTATGCCATGGCTCAGTTATACGTCAAATCCATTCTTGCATGTGCCGCCCCCTCCCCCTCCCCCTCCCCCTAAAGTAACTTAAGTGTGGTCTGTCTAACCTTCGGTAATGAGAATTCGGACACTTTATTTTGTTGACTTCCATATTGTCCGTCTACCCGGAACAGCTCGGTATATTGTCAATATAATTAGAGCGACCATCAGGCTAGCGAACCAGCGTCTTACTCATTTAGGCTACGGTATAGTAGTATAGACCTATTACTAAGGAAGATGTAAATGTTGGTTCTGTATTTTCAAAATTAGAAATTATTTTACAAAATTAGAAATTATTTTACAAAATTAGAAATTACAAAATTAGAAATTACAAAATTAGAAATTACAAAATTAGAAATTACAAAATTAGAAATTACAAAATTAGAAATTACAAAATTAGAAATTACAAAATTAGAAATTACAAAATTACAAATTACAAAATTACAAATTATTTTACAAAATTACAAATTATTTTACAAAATTACAAATTATTTTACAAAATTACAAATTATTTTACAAAATTACAAATTAAAAACAGAAATAGGAAATAACAATTTACAAAATTACAAATTATTCTACAAACTCGAAAATTAAAAAATAGAAATGGGAAATTATTTTTTTAAAATTAGAAATAAAAAATAAAAATAGGAAATAAAATAAAAAATAGTCCGTAAAAATCCCAATGATTAAAAAAGTTCTCTCTTGTAAAATTGAACTACTCACAAACTTTGACAACGAAAGATATAAAGATATAAAAATGGAAGCTAATTACGTCACTTATCGGGATAGACGATTTCGTACAAAGGGGTGACAGCAAGACATGTCTGTCGTAATGGTGTGTGGCTCTTTTACGACGATTTAAATTTTGTGTATAAACAAGCTATGACTCTCGGACCTTGTAATGCGTTTGGGCATTTACAGACATAAATATGCCCGTAGCCCGTTGTTTTGTTTACGTCTAGTTTTAAATATTTGATTAGAGACTTGGGTGCGATGAATTTATGTTGAACACAGAACAAAAATAAAGACATTCGTTTACGGGCCTTGAATTTCACCCTCAGATATCATTAACATTTCTTTAGCAGACCTGTCAATTAACCTCGCCATTCTGCGATATCCCAGGTAAATGCCGAAATATTTTACATGTTACTGTTTAAATTAGAAGCCACGGTGACTAAGTGAGAAAGACGTTGGCTCGCTAGCCTGGGGGTCGCGTGTTCAATCCCTGCATGGGCCGAAAAAGTTCATCGGGATTTTATGACATGATTTCCCCTTCTCAGTGATGCAGAACTGAGTGCCTGACACGAATAGATGTCTAGTCGTTCAGGTGGGACGAAAAACGAGGTCCCGTGTATACATTGGCCTGTATGTAAAAGTTCCCTTAGCAGTTGGAATTCAATATAAGAGTTGGCCATAGTGCCGCCGACCGGGCCAAATTTCCTCATAGCACACTGTATAAATTAAAACAATATGGATGTTATGTAATCAGATGTTATATAAATGGATTTAACATTATTTAAGTAATAGACAACAATGCGTAGTTTTCGAAGGGTTTAAATCAAATTATTTACATGAAGTGTAGTGTGGGTCCTTTCTATTTTTAATTTATTTAAATGATATCTCCGATAATATCACTAACAACACGCCGACGTTACGCCAGTAGGGTGAACTGATCAAAGGTTCGAAAATGAAATACATTCTGAAAAATAGTAAATTGACAAACAGTTGGAAACAGTCTCCAAATTTACGTAGGATTCTGGCGAAATCCAGATTCGATTCGAATATTTCAAAACCTTCAGTATCCAAGTGTCGGGACTCACGATGTCATTTATGCTCATATTAAATCGAGGGCGATTCAATCCAGATCACTACAGATACAAAATTTCATGTGAAGTCAAATATGAATTGTAAATCCAATTATGTGATATATCTAATAATATACAATGGGTGTACTGAAAAACATATTGGGAAAACCGATGACCAACAAAATATTAGAATGAACGTCCATCGTTCGCAAATTAGGCAGCCGGAAAACAACAATCCAAGTCATTACCCATTTGGATAATTGCGGACGAGTGGTATTCAAGGTTTTGCCTCTTTACAAGCAACTCTTCCGTGGCGATCGCCCTGTGCGCCATATCAGGGGGGGGGGGGGGGGTATCCAATCAATGAGTTAAACTAAATTAAGGTCTTTGCAGTTGCAAACTATCATTAACTTGGTTGCTTATGTCGCCCTACGTACTTTGTAAACAAACGTTTATTTCATTAATTTAAAATATCTTCGAAGATAGGCCCTATGCGATCAATGAGTTGATTCCAGGAATCAATAAACCTCTCCACGCCACCGGGTGTGTTATATCGACCAGTGACTAACAGTACCTTTTTTTTTATAATCCGCCCATTCTATACATACAGCGGATATACATAAGAGATATAATTCTATACTAATGGAATCGATTACCTTATGAATATTCAATGGTTTTAACCGGCTCAGTACGGGAATAAAATTGGTCTAATATTTAATAGACCATCCCTACAAATGTGTCAAAATCAGCCTCAATACAATATATAGGCCGAAAATAAATCATACTTACCTCAGTCAAGATTTGTCTGTCAAACTTAAAGCAGGTAAGTGACTATCTATACTTATAACCATTTCTAATAAATTGTTAAATTCAATTTAATTAAAACGATCCAGCAATTGTCTAAAGTTTATTTAAATATATATACATGTATATCAATAAATATCGACACAACCGTAAAGCTGCACTACTTTGTTTTATCATTAACTGTGAAGAGATAAAAGGTATGCCGACTCAAACTGATTTCCAGCATTTTTAAAGTACTTTTCACTCAAATAATGTCAATGTATACAGATGGACAAAGTAAAGGAAGTTATACATATTTACATAGTAACACTGTGGTTTAAAATAGTCTACAGTAGCCATTGTTACATACTATATAGGTAACTAAAATAGAACATGTGTACACGGGTGTTAATCTGTTGTAATGGGTATAATTCGGGAACATTGAGTGCGAAATAATAAGCAGTAACATTGGTTGGAAGATTAAATACTAAGACTGTAACTGATTTTGTAACTAGGTATACCGTTTGTTTCAGTATGAAGATATTTATTATAGTATGTGCTCTCGTAGCACTAACATTGGTTGGTAGATTAAATACCAAGATTAGAAACGTATATTGTAACTACGTATTACATATTTATACCGTTTGTTTCAGTATGAAGTTGTTAGTTGTATCATGTGCTCTAGTAGCATTAACAATCTTGTGGCATGTACAGTCCAAGGTAATGTAACATACAGTCGATCATAATAATATTAAAAATATGCTTATTAATATTAAAAATATGCTTATTTCAGTTCGTAACTGTTATCGCTTGGATATTGATAAGTAAGCAATTATTTGTGATACATTTATCTATAACTCTCCATTGTTCAACAAAATCAAATGATACGTCCATTTTGCATCATTATATTGTAGTATTGGGTGGTATTGTGGTAGCATTGGGTAACTCGTCTTCCATATATCTTCAACACAAAGTCATAACGTGCGTGTTTATATTATGTTTTCTGTTTGGTTTTATACAGATGTGAAAATGGTACAGAATGTGAGTATCCCGGACCACCAAATGGAGGTGATCCAACCGAGTACCGGGGAAAATGTACCATTATTAAAAAGTAAAAACAAGTTTACACAGGAATAAAACAAATTATAAACTACATTATTGTTCCATGATTCTTTTTCAGCCGCGCAAAGCTAATCAACAAATAAAACCAACTGAAATTATATTTGATCCAAATCAAAGACACCGAGCCATTTTAAAAACAAGGTTATAGCGATCAGAAGAACTTATATTATAACCCATGCACAACTTTATTGTGGTCGAGAATAGGCTTTCAGATTTAATGAGAGTTCTTCTATCTTTAATATCAGAAACTAGTGCCGGATTTACCTAGTGCCGAATTGACAGGATGAGGCCTACAGTCTCTAGATCTATGGAAGAGGTGGTGGGGGGTAGTCTCCAGACAAGGTGTATAATAATTTAACGATGTCATAAGTCCTTTGTACATGTACTGTAGTCTTTTAGTCTTTAAACAGACGTCATCGTCCTTGGCTTTTCTCATGTGTGTTTGAAACACACGTTCATCTTCTTCTAGTCGGGTGTGTGTGTGTGGGGGGGGGGGGGGAGGGCCCTCATCAGTTTCCGGCATTGCTGGAAACGTTTGTTGATTAACGTCAAATATGATATTTTAGAAAGGTTGATTTAAATAAGTTATTTGGAAAAGCGTGGGACCTCCCTTCGTCGAATTCTGCTAATCCTGGAAACGTATACTACTAATTATTGCATACAATTACATGGCCGCTAGTAGTGTTGGACAAATTTAAAGATTTTTGTCTCAATTACAGGGCAGCTAGTAGTGCCTAATGTTTGTAAGTTGGGTATACATAATGACTGATGTCTCAATTAACAAACAGAATTTCTACTAATTCATTGTCGAGTTCAAGTTGTGACAAAGAAGTTTTGAATTGTAATGTGATAATTAAGACAATGGAAGAAGGAGATCTGCGACCATAAAAAAACCAAGCGATAATTGGGGCTTATTTTAACAAAACACTTGTCATAACCAAAATCACTTATTATATTATCACTAGTTTAGTGATAACAGAGATGAGTTTCGTAAATATATGATTTATTTACATCAGAAACAACAATATAAAGCAGCTACATAAATTAACTAAAGTAAATAACTAAGTAACACAATTCTCACAAGTGGAACACTGACTTCACATATATTAAAATAACTAAATAAATAACCAAGTAACACAATTCTCACAAGTGGAACACTGCCTTCACATATATTAAATGGTGGCACACACAAAAAAATAACAGTACACGCCACATAAAAGTCATTTCTAAACATCATAAAAAGCAAATTCACACATTCAAAGTATAAGTTTAAGAAAAAATAGCATATTTATTAGATACAAATCAGCAAGCAAAGATGCACATTTGTTGTCCATGGGGATGTCTACCACTTGCTGATATATTTCCCCCTCAAATTCAACAAAGATATTATCAATTAAAAGTCCAACATCTGAATTACCTTGTTGGCGGTGCATTTATTTTTGCAATTACTATGGTTGTAATTAACAACTAGATATTCATATCTAACAGTGCCCGATTTAGATGAAAAGACTCCGTGAATAATGTCTTTTAGCCGAGCTTTTAATTTACTGTGGGGAAGTTTAGTGTACAAGTTAGAAAAGTCAAACGTTTGTATAGATGAGACTGAAGCAAGTGATCTAGATTGCAAACCATAAAGTGATTCTTTGGAATTTTCGAAGAAAGTAGGGAACTATTAAAATGGGTATGTCTGTTCGTCCGTCTGTCTGTTGGCCTGTCTGTCCGTCAAAGAGACAATAACTCTCCTTCTAATTGAACTAGAATGTTCACACTTGGTGTAGGGGTTTATTAGGTCAATGCTTAGGGTAAAAAGAGATAAGCAATTTGATTGGTTGATCCTTTGGGACAGGGTAATTTTAGTTCTAATTAAGTGAGAGTGATGAAATTTGGTGTATATTTTTATTACATCAATACCTTGACTAAGTTCAATAATGAGCATTTTCTGCTCCGGGGAAACAGAGCGATAAGAAATTTGATTGGTCGAGACTTTGGAACACACAATAACTCTCATTCTAATTGAGCTAGAATATTCACACTTAGGTGTTTATTAGGTGAATGCCTTGACGGAGTTCGAAGATGAGAATTTTCTGTTGAAAAATTTGCAATTGAACCTAATTTTACTTGTCCAATGCCTCGAATAGTGTATCAATTCGTCGGTAGGCAGACGAAGTGACTTATCGTCAATAGGTACGGTATGAAGATAAGTCACTTCGTCTGCCTACCGACGAATTGCAGCCGTAAATAAGAATTAGCATGTCTACAAATGTTGCAGCTACAGAGGCTAGATGAAGGCACTGAAGTATGTCAAGGTTTCCCGAGTGTGTTAGTCTGTTCTTCCATTTTGCGTGAAGCCTGTGTCATTTTAGGCCCGAGACTATATAGCGCTTACGGCTAGACTCCGGATACATTCACTTCCGATGTGTGCGTTTGTTGTGTCTTGTGTACATGGAGTCCTGTCTTTAGACTGGTCTTGTTATTGTTTGTGTGTAGTGCGATCCCCGTGCACCCACTATTAACAGATTGTATCTTATGCCACCATGAACAATTACACAAAGGTTTTAATCTCTTTTACGTTTATCAGCTTTGTACATTTGAGTTCTGAATAGTATCTGCATTAAGGCCCCTATATGAACAAACCCACACGGGTCTAAAATAAATTTATTCCTGGGTTCTTTTGAAATGAACAATCGTAATAATATCAGGTTAATACATGGTGTGAATATTAACGTTATTTACATCAGGAATAAGGACATATATTTCAAACACAAGGCTTAATCACGAAGTTCACTCGATAAATAACCATCCGCTAATAATAATAATAATAATAATAATAATCTGCTTGTTTTCCCTTATTAACCAATGTCGAGAAGCAAGAAGAATCAACTGCACAGACATCCCCATTTATGATTTCCAAATTTTTATTATGAAATTGCTTTGATGAAATAATTATGTTTGCTTTTTTAGATTGTAATCTGTATATCGCAAATTTCACGAATAACGAAAACGAATGTCGAGCTAACTTCACACTGCCTTAAAAAACAACTTTTTTATGCTGAGCAACGAAGCGTGTCAATGGATTTAGCTCCCTTACATGTAACCGAAACCACACACATGGAAGTAATTTATTATTCAAAGTTGCCGTGACTAGATGTAAAAATATATTTCACCAGACCCCCACACGATTGGTGATTAAACAGGTATAAATTCGTATGATACAGGGCCATGATTAAAATGTCTTACCTGAGTAAGGTGTGACGACGCAAACGTTTGAATGAGTATTATCGCTTCCTGGTTTACTTTTCATTTTGATTTTCATTGATCAGCGATCAGTCTATATAGGTCGCAATATATGACAATTGCAAGATGATAAAACAGAGGAGATAGTAGAATCGGGGAGTGTTTTCACCATTGTTATTAAACTTATTTAAATGTAGAGTCGCCTGTCCAACTTCGTGGGTTTTCTCCGGGTCCTCCGGTTTACTCCCACTGCTAAAGACACCCCCCTCCCTCCCTCTCATCGTGTAAATTAATGTCTATTTCATATATATATATATTGTATATCATATAATGTCTATTTAAAGATCACATACCGAATTGAAACGCTTGATTACGTATAACATGCATTATCAACCACTCATATATGAGGTACATATAGAGAATCTCCTACCACTCTTTTTAGATATCAAAAATATCAACACAAAAAACGAGGCTCTGTCGAGTTTTTTTACTTTATCAACGAGTGTTGATATTTTTTGATATCAAAAAAGACGAGTAGGAGATTTTATTTATCACCCAATCCCTTCTTACATGCACAAATAGATAAATAAAGTTCTTTGCTGTAGATTTCACTTTTACTGAACATTATGGCGTACTGATACATCATTTTTTGACAGCAATTCAACCATTGCAAAGTCCTTTATATTGACCCAGTGTTTCCATCAAGGTCGGACAGGAGCGGCGACAATATACGTCCGCATGAAAATGTGTAAAATTAACCATCTTAATATTGAACAATCGGCAATCACCTTTAAAATACCTGTTAGAAATCTTAATCTGACAATAATCTTTATATGGAATTCCATATTAGATCTCTGTATAAAAGCTTTACCATCTCATGTCGAATCAATACGACATCTATTCACAGAAGATGCTGTGTCAACACATGACCGTTTTGTGGTCGTGCCATGACGTGATTACTGTACCACTGCCTTCATTTGAATAACAAATGAAAAATTACAAGGGTTACAAAGAATTCAAACAAGCCAACAGTGAGGCTGATGTCCACCGCCTAAATAAATAGATAACACATATTGATTAATTGCACATTTATCTTTTTCAAAAGTTTTGAGCAATCAAACTGATTATCTATACTTAGTATAAATACAAAATGTTCACGTTCAAACTCAGTCAAGGTTTTGCAGTACCTGGTAGTGAAACTATACACTATGTTTGATATCTCGCCATCAGTTAGAATCAAAGTTATCTTATCCCAGAGCATTGACAAATGAAATTTCGTACCTCTGCTTAACGGGAAATGTTAATCATTTAACTCAGTCAAGACATTCACCTAATGAACATCAAGTTTAAACATTCTACCCAATTAAAAGCAGAGTTGTTATATTCCAAAGTCTCGACCAATCAAATTGCTTATCGCAACTTAGCCTAAGCAGACAATTCTCATCATCGAACTTAGTCAAGGTAATGATATAATAAATCTATACTCAGAGTTTCATCGCTCTCACTTCATTATAACCAAAGTTATCAATCCCCTGTACTCGGCGTTTGATCGCTTTCACCTGAATAGAATCAAAGTTATCATGTTCCAAAGTCTCAACCAATCAAATTGCTTATCTCTCCTTACCCTAAGCAGAAAATTCTTGTCTTCGCACTCCATCAAGGCATTCGCCTAATAAACACCTACACCAAGGTTGAACATTCTAGTTCAATTAGAAGGAGAGTTATTGTGTCCCAAATAAGTGTGACGGACAGAAAGACCCATTTTATTAGTTCCCTGCTTTCTTCGATAGGCGCGTTGAGGGGGGCAATTAAAGCAGTCAGATATTTCTCCAGTACTGAATTCATTACATTGGCTTTGGATGATTGCGCCGAATGAACTCAAATGACTACTATCCCAAGCCAAGCACCTTTGTACCTACAAGCAGTAAATGGAACAGCAACTTCGTGCCAACAAGAGCCCATTCATCACCGATCATCATCTAGAAACCTTCGAGCACGTGACTAATTTCTACTAATGATTCACAACTACAACTTAAACCTTTTTTGTATGCGATCAACTGCCAAGTCAAACAATTTGGTGGCTAAAACTTCGTCCGACATATCATTAAATGAAATTAAGGCACTTTTTGGATGTCGGATTACAATTGAATATGGATAGATATGAACAATACTCGAAAGCTAAGGGTATGTTTTGCACAGTCACTCCAGGATTTCCGAAGGTTATTGTGTGGCACAAGACCGGTTTTTGGCCATATGGTAGACAACTGTAGACAAAACTGATAAAATCTGTTTGTCCAGACCAATTTTTAATTTTTCTAATTCGAACGTTTCAAAATCACTTTGTTCGAGACTGTGAATAATATTTAGATGAGGGTTGATTCCGACCAAAAACTCGTTAATGATAAAACAATATATCAAGAACAAACTAATAAAATGGGGATCGAAGTCTTGTTTTATTTGACCCAAATCAACGAATCCAGCTATTTTAAATCCAAGAGTAAAGCTATATTATGAATTTCCGTATTCCATACAAAATCATAAAGAGGTGCGTGTTTGTTCTTATAATGAGGTGCGTGTTTGTTCTTATACAGATGTAAAACTGGGTTAAACTGTATGTATCCAACGCCATCAAGAGCAGATGGTCGATTTTCGTTAGTTTCAATTGAACAGGAAATTTGTCGTAACATCCTAACTGAACAGGCAGAGGTCAGATAAATTGACAAGAAAGCTCTTACTAAATAAAATTATTCTATTGTTTCGTTTTGTTTATTTTTATGTCACGACAATATCAATTGTGACACACAAAACCTCATATATGTCTTGATTGGTTGTCGGCATTTTTACATCGGGGAAACGGGAAATGGTACGTAATCATCGACGAGATTGAAACATTGAATATGGGCCCTTATTTGTAAATAGACACAAAAAAAGGAAAAATAACGATTTCTGCATCTCAGCCATGGGGTTGTCTCAGCCATCTGGAAGAGTTTTTTTGACTATTAAACGTACATACACATTTCGAGACTCGTCTGTACAAACAAACATCCTGGTGCTACGCCACTGCTCTTACGTGTCACAACAAATAGTAATAAAATCAATAACAATTATAATACATGAACGGACACTGGCAGAAAATATCGGTATTGCCGATAATCATCGGTAAAGCGTTTTGGAGATCGATAATCGATACAGATTTAAAATATCGATAATCGTGCAATTACAGGTAGTCACTTGTGAGAAGAAATCCATAAAAGTAATCTTTGCACTGCTTATGATCAGAGTAAATGGTTTCACGACCATTCACATTTGTGTCCGTTCGTTTAACGCTTTGATTCTTTCATCTGTTTGCTTATAAATCCCAATCGCAGTCAAATACACACTTTTATTTTATAAAGGAATTTGTGAAGAATTACCTGAAAAGCAGACTTTGAATTTTACAAGAACGAAGAAAATAAGCTAGATAAATCGCATGCTTGTAGTAAACTGCGTCGAACGAAAGTCAAATACACAACACATTTGTACAGTGGAACGCATTGAGCCCAACGAAAATTTGGGGAAAAGTTGGAGGTGGGCAAAGAGACCAGAATTAACACTGAAGTCAATGGGGAAATTAATGGTGGTCTGCATTCAAGTGTGCCAATGGATTTATCTCCCTTACATGTACCCGAAACTTCACGCCGAGATCAGCCCTCAGTAACTCATCCCTCACTAAGAATACTTACCCTTCACTAACTGCGAATCAAGCTGACCGTCACTATGAAATTTGCTGGATGATCAAGACGTCAATGAATTCACTTGCTCGGTATTCGCTGATCCGAGCCTTCGATAAATAAAATGAAGTGAAAGTAGTCTATTTTTAGTAACCCATTTCTTTGCTCAAAATTATAATGCTTTTATCTCTTCTAAAGTATACAATCATGAATGTACCAGAAAATAACAAGTAGATTTAAAGAGCCATAGAAACCTACTTTCCGGTGATGTATGACATAATAACTGCAATTGCGTATTAAGACACGTATTTTGACATTAAACACTCGCCCCACCCCACCACTCTTTTTAATTCAGCCATTGAAGGCTACATGCATTCCGCCGAAAATATAATGAATACACTTCAAGAGAGGATTAACTTTACTCTTCAAAATAGATATCCGGAATTTTGGATTAAGCGCCGCATTTTTATTTTAAATAGCCCCCACCCCCTTTGACTTAACCATTAATCTTTTTTTAATGGTAAGTAAAAATAAATGTGCCAGAAAATTATTTATATATCTGAAAAGAAAAATGGATGTGCTTTTTAGTGATATGTAACAAGATATCGGGAATTTCGTATTAAGACCCGTATTTTTACTTTGAATAGCCCTACCTCCTTCATTCAATAAGAGTTCTGTTTCACTCTAGGCACATTCATTCATATTTACTTACCTTGATGGATAATCAAAGTTGAGTGAAACAAAATTCTATTGAATGATAGGGGTAGGTGTATTCAAAGTAAAAATACGGGTCTTAATACGAAATTCCAGATATCATGTTACATATCACTAAAAAGCACGTTCACTGCTCTTTTCAAATATATAAATAATGTTCTGGCACATTCATATTTACTTACCTTGATAGATGATCAAAGTTGAGTGAAACAAAACTCTATTAAATGATGGGGGTGGGGTATTCAAAGTAAAAATACGGGTTTTAATACGAAATTCCCGATATCTTGTTACATATCACTGAAAAGCGCATTCATTGCTCTTTTCCAGTATGTAAATAATTTTCTGGTAATTTATATTTACTTATCTTTAAAAAAAAACAGCGGCTGCCAGGCAGGGTACGCCCACATTTTCGAGAGATGGATAGAGAACAAGCTAAGAAGAAAATGATTTTTCCTACAATCAAGGGCCATAATTCAGGAAATTACAATTCGATATGCGCAAATATCGAAAGGAACCGAGATCTTTGTGTTATAAACTTACATTTCAAGTTTCAACAAAATCGGATAAAAATTGTGACTTCTATAGGGTCCACAACTTTAATATACCCTATTTTTACGCTATTTGAGAACGAACGGCGGCCATTTTGTCTGTCAATTTTGGGCCGATTTTCACGAAATACGAACTCAGCCGTCCTTAGGGTGTAACGGTGATATAATAATACGGTTTTTAAATCGGATAAAAATTATGACCTCTATAGGGTCCACAAGCTAAAAATGCGATTTTTCGTACAATCAGGA
Organism: Patella vulgata; assembly: GCF_932274485.2. Lineage (NCBI taxonomy): Eukaryota > Metazoa > Mollusca > Gastropoda > Patellidae > Patella > Patella vulgata. Next base: position 4,103,735 of record NC_065884.2, read on the forward strand.
GCCATAATTCAGGAAGTTACGGTCTGATATGCGCAAATATCGAAAGGAACCGAGATCGTTGGGTTATAAACTTACATTTCAAGTTTCAACAAAATCGGATAAAAATTGTGACCTCTATAGGGTCCACAACCTTGATATACCATATTTTTACGCTATTTGAGAACGAACGGCGGCCATTTTGTCTGTCAATAATACAGTTTTTTTAAATCGGATAAAAATTATGACCTCTATAGGGTCCACAAGCTAAAAACGCGATTTTTCGTACAATCAGGGGCAATAATTCAGAAAGTTATGGTCCTATGTGCGCGAATATCGAAAGGAACCGAGATCTTTGGGTTATACACTTACATTTCAATTTTCAACAAAATCGGATAAAAATTATGACCTCTATAGGGTCCACAACCTTGATATACCATATTTTTACACTATTTGAGAACGAACGGCGGCCATTTTGTCTGTCAATTTTGGGCCGATTTTCACGAAATTCGAATTCAGCCATCCTTAGGGTGTAACGGTGATATAATAATACGGTTTTTTAAATCGGATAAAAATTATGACCTCTATAGGGTCCACAAGCTAAAAACGCGATTTTTCGTACAATCAGGGGCCATAATTCAGGAAGTTACAATACGATATGCGCGCATATCGAAATGAACCGAGATCTTTGGGTTATAAGTTTAAAAAAAATCGGATAAAAATTCTGACCTATAGGGTCCACAAGCTAAAAACGTGATTTTTCGTACAATCAGGGGCCATAATCCATGAAGTTTCGAACCGATACATGCCAATATCGAAAGCAGCCGAGATCGTTTGGGGATAAACCTATATTTCAAGTTTCGTCAAAATCGGATAAGAATTGTGACCTGTAGAAAGTCCACAAACAATTGTGGACGGACAGTCGTCCGGACGGACAGGGGCGACGGCATAATTCTAAAACATTTTTTGTATATATTGGAAAAATAAATAAAGGTGTTTGACGTATTTGTAGTTAAAAATTATTTCCGATTTAGTGTAAATGGGTATTAAAATGACTAAAATGCAGCTTTATCTCCGAAGCAGTTATGTCTTATGTAAACAATGCACGCGCCATTCAGCCAATGATTCACACCGCGTGCTGTGACAGCACGTGTTAAGGCAGTCATCTATGACAGAGATATTATACGAGACTCGTAATTCTCTGTGAAACAGATTGGCTATTTTCTTGCACATTCCTGATTACATACTTTAGAAGAGATAAAAGCATTCTTATTTTGAGCAAAGAAATGGGTTACTAAAAATAGACTACTTTCAATTCATTTTATTTATCGAAGGATCGAAGGCTCGGATTAGCCCATACTGAGCACGTGATTTCACTGAAGTCATGGTCATCCAGCGAATTTCGTAGTGAGGGCCAGCTTGATTCGCGGTTAGTGAAGGTTAAGTATTCGTAGTGAAGGATGAGATAGTGAGGGCTGACTTGATCTCGGTGAACTTCAGACACAGGGAAGGAATTTATCACTCCAGGCCCCTACAATATTGGTGATTAAACAGGTGAGTTCGCATGATACAGGACTGTTCCGGCCATAATGATTAAAATGTTAAGGCTGTGAAGCAAACGTTTGAATGAGTATTATTACTCCCTGGTTTACTTTTCATTTTGATTATTATTGATCAGAGTGATCAGTCTATACAGGTCTTAATAATTAATATATGACAATTACAAGATGATAGAAGTTATTAAAGTTATTTAAATAATGACTCTTATCTCTGTCATCGTGTAAATTAACGTCTATTTCATATCCTGTTGAAATTCCCGATTACGTATAGCATGCATCATAGACCACTTATACATTATAGTCATTAGGTACACACGAGTCTCTATATTATAACCGCATACGATGATAACCACTTATATACCACGAACAAGACACGACACATATTGTGTCAATTCTCCTACAAGAAACTCATAAATTGTTTCAATGGCATTTAGTAATTGAATTATAATACACAGGTGACAATTCTATGAATACAATTACTGCTTATTACTTAGCGACGTTTCGACTAGGCTTTCTCTAGTCATTATCAAGCAAGGATAAAATATGAAAATATAACAAGACAATATATACATGTACACAACAATACTTGGTTAATGTTGACCAACCAGAGGTACTCTTCTCATTATCTTGAATTCCGTGAAAATCAGACCGAAACTTCTAGCAAATTGGCTGTCTCCTTTTACGCAAATAGGTGTGTTGGATGGCTGATTGCGCGCGCTGTATCATAAAGTCTGTCATTGAGTCGACTGGCGTGGTTTCGTATCCCCGGTTGTACGTGACAAGGAGTAGGGTCGCCTGTCCAACCTCGTGGGTTTTCTCCGGGTCCTCCGGTTTCCTCCCACTGTTAAAGTTCCCTATGCGCAAGCGAATTATAGAAATAAAATTGAACCATGTGTTAGTCCCGAAATGACCTAATTTGTGTCGAGTGGACGTTAAACCCCATTTCTCTCTCTCTATCTTTACGCAAATACCCCAATCCCAAAATGTCTTATCTATAACAGTGCAAGACGATAATTCGGTCATTTTGATTAGGCCAGTCACGTGTTAATTGGACCGTAATGTGTATAGACAGAGATATACTGTACAGATAGTGATATATTGTGTATAGATAATGTATATTCTATGTGTAGTGCCTGTGACGTCACCAGCCAATCAACCGGATTAAGGTCGTAATTGAAAAATTGAAAAGTGTTTTGGCGTGTCGGATACTCAAACGTTAATAGCCGAATTAATTTTAATCAGATTGGCGTGAGCTTGCCGTAAAGTGGATATAGTAACTATTGGCTAAACGTACCGAAAAAAAAGTTTGCCCATCTTATGTGGTCTTTAAAGAAATTATACAATTCATCAGTTGATTATAAATTTATCAAACCAGTTGGAATACATTTGTGGTTACGATACTTCAAAAAGGAAAAAAGTCATTACCTTTCTTATATATACTTTTCAAAAAAAGTAGGGGATATTGAAATGCAAATACCTATGCAGGTTGTGATATGATAAATAGTCATGGACACTTGACATGCTTTGAGAGTATGTTCACAGATGAAGAACTTATCGACCCAACAGAACCACTGAGCTGCACATGCGACACGCAATAGTGCCATACACATGGGAGGCGTTCATTGTCAAATTTGACACTTCCAGGAAGGGTTGATGAAAACTGCCGCGTGCTGGTTTATCTATCCATGTTAGCATTCCTATCGGTTCTTGCATAAGATTTACTGTTTAGTGTATCTTTGCTTTAGTGTGTTACGTTTATTTTCATAGGGAGACGTGTTCGTCGACGTCAACGTCAACCGACAACACTGCAAGAATTGGCCGTGGCAAGGGGAGTAGGTCAGATTGCCCCAAATAGTGATTGGACGGTTAATTAGGAGCATGCCAAGACGAATTGCTGAATGTCTGGGGATTGGTGGAGCAATTACTCATTATTAAGACAAAAATCAAAAACATCCATTTTCACTTTTGACAGTGTATCTCTTTGCGAGTGAAATGGGGCCGTCAGATAAGCCGCCCATATGAACTGTTTATGTTCATGTGTAGGAAATTGACCTGTTATTAACATACACTGGTTACCTCTGATAAAAACAGCAGTGCATTTCCGCAGTTTTGTATTGTTTCTGAATATCCCCTACTTTTTTTGAAGAGTATATATATATATATATTCAAGTTTCTTAAACACAATATTTAGATGAAAACTTCTTCAATGTATTATTCCTAATAAAAATTGGTTATACAAATGGTATATTAGCGACAGTGATCGTTGTAAATTCTACACAGTAAGGAAAACTATGACTATGTTTTTAAAAATTGTAAATATCGAAAACTAGTGTGGGATAAACTATGCTATTTGCTGTCAGAATTACACACTGATAAACCAATAACATTGAAAGATCTTGTGTTAGGTTACAAATACTACGATAAAAGTTACTATGTTAACAGTTTTATTTACAATATACAAAATTTATCACATATCTGACCAAAAAACTAAAAACATTGATATCTTAAAATGCTTACCGAAGAATTAAAATACGTTATAATTTTTAAGAAATAAACCAATTAGATTTATAAATAGAATATTACAATTCTTGAAATATTATTTTCAAACTATGAATTATAACACTGAAATCATTTTATTAACATATTGACGGCAATAATAAATTATATTTCTGCAGTGTTGTATCTGATCTGTTGTATTTGTTTGTCAACTTTCAGTATGTATTCCTACTGAACTGTATTGTATACAAATGGTTAGTGCTTAAAAAGAGAGCGTGCGCAATAGACTGGAATAACCAGACGCTAGAGATTGATATTCGATTGAGACTTCTGGCGTATTTCACCGAACATAACTGATTAGAAATTAAGAGTAAAAACCGAAACCATTGAATGTAAATCAGTTCATTTTACGTTCATATTACATTATTGTATGCGTTGCGACCCATTTGTGTCAATTTCTAGGTCCCAAATATTAGCGATTTAGCTCCTTTAAGAAAGTCAAGAGAAAAGAATATCTCTACATTGTATTACCTTTATTTCGACATACCATGGACCGTGTATAGATGGACAGGCAACGCCCACGAAGCCTTTAGAATTCTGTGCCGCGGCAAAAGAGAGACCTGACAATCGCGACTAAATTAAATTAAGTTTAAAAGCAAAGAAACAGAAATCAATTCATAATATTTTTATTAATCTTGCTACTCTTTTTTTAAACCCATACATAGATAGACTAGTAACTGATGATTGGGGTGTAAATATATCAACACATCGTCTTTGTTTACTTCGGACGCGCCTATGTGAATCCGAAAAAAAAACGTCGTGTTTTTCTTAAAAACAAATCTACTAAAACACTCTTTTAATTTTTACTTCTTCACAATTAATCATCATTCCGGACAGTATTATACCTGAACTTTATTTTCATAACTTTAAAATCCTACATACATACGGGAATTTGGAGTATTAAGCAAAACCAAAATGCTTACAAAACCTATGAAAATATTGAAATCGATAATTTCACAATTTTCAACTGCTGCATTTGGAAATTTCAAAGTTTCAAACTGGACAAATTCGTCACTACCGGATAGGAATACTTATCAGGTTGAAAAATTACCGTGTAACTATAAGAATACCGTAAATGCCAAGGAGGAGTTCGAGAAATTAATCAGTATAAAATCCAGCAATGTCAAAAATCAAATCGCTTGATTTGCCGTTGACATTGAGATCTCGCCGTGTCTCGCGCGAGCGGCAGAGAATCCAACAAACGGGACTCGTTGCTTGTCCATCGATACACGGCCCATGGACATACAATCCTCGGCATATTAATATTTTTTTCAACACTTATTATACCGAAAATTTCTCCTTTCTAATAATAATCTTAGAAATCTAATCCATTCCATAGCACAGAATTAATCAATATTAAACGTCAACCACCTAGCCTTAAAAGATTACTTACTAAAGCTAAATTTCAAGCTTCAAGTTCTAGTAATGCAAATAAATCCTGTTTTGAAATTTTTAAACATTTAAAAAATTTAGATATTAAATTTATTATTTTCCCTTTTATAAAACCAAAACTGATGATACCATTAAAAGGAGGAACATGGAATCAAATTTCATCGACCAGTAGTTTACCTGATATCATTTATAATCCATTATCATAGTAATCTATTATTGTACGTATGTACGTATAATCCATTGTCATAGTTGGTGTATTTTTATTTATGTACATTTATAACACCTGAAAACGCTCGATAAAGAGCAGACAGCTAGCTGCTTATGATTTCATGTATATGTGTCTGTTGCTTTTTTTTAAAAAAAAAACCCTTTTTTTTAAATTAAAGCGGCAAAGGCAAATCACCCATTCTTCAGCTTGACCAAAATCAACACAAAAATTAAAGGTAAAGTCGATCCTTGTTCTTGTAATTTTCTTTAGTTAAAAATGCCCCTTGGACATTTAGCGCGAGTGGTCAGTCATTAATGTGACTTATTATTGGAGAATAAGCCCTCATACTCTGATAATCAATGTATATACAGAGTTTAGTTGAATTGTTAAGTTCCACCCAATTCACGTGTTCTGACCATCTTGTCGCATGCTGGACTGTCAAATACAATCTTGGTATATCCAACGTTCATCGTTTGAACACTAAATTGCGTGCAAAGGAATTCAAATATTCGCAATTATGATATCCGTCAAGAGCATTGTATAGCTGTTCAGTTTTGTGGAATTGGTTGTGGCATAATCCGAGATATGTATCATGTTCAGGTATTAAAAAGGGCCATATTATTGTTTCTCCCAACTCAGTTTATATGCTAGATGCTCGGTAACGATATTGACGATACTGAAAATATGACCGATCAGTTGATTCAGTAATTGATTTCATTATTAGACATGTGGGTCATCCGTTATTTCACTTTCTTATACAACCATCTGTCAGTGAACCCCCCGAGAAGACCCGATAATATCACCATCATGTTACAATCGTTTCTGTCATTAGAAAACCAATTTTTTGTGAGAAGGAATTATGGATTTTGTAAATTAAGAGGATTTAGAAGTGTTCAATTTTCCCCTCCCCAATATACGGCCAAGGATGGAATACATGTTTCCTTTGACAGGGGTAATACTGAGGCATCAGTAGATGACAATCGGTAAGTGATTTATCAACATGTACCTAGTAGCTAACGGCGGCCAATTTACCTCTATTATTATCACCCTCGTCTATTTCAAATAGACGTGTTGTTTTATTTTTTAATTTAGTCTGTCCAGTTACAAAATGCCAAAGAGAACATCTTCAACTATACTCCGCACTCGTGAACCATCCAAACGGATTCGATCACTTACCTTCAAGGCAGTGCGGGGCAACTCAGATACTGATCGTGACCCCGAAGATTCGCCAACCACTCACACACAATCACAACCTGTTCCTTCAAGTATAGGACATTCCGAGAATTCTACACATCATATTGCTGACGTTCACAGCCTTCAGCACGATACCATTCCGGATATCATTCATGATAATAACAGTGACATTAATCAAACGATTGCACAGGCCAACCACCAGTCTATTCCAGTGATAACTCAGGCAGATTCGTTACAAGCATCAGGGGTATACGGTCACCCGGCTGAAAATAATTCAGAATTGGCAGCACAACACTTTTCAGGTATGCTTTCAGCCCCTGGGAGACCCTAAAACAAAATTTCGACAACAGAATCTATACATTCCAAGGTTCTATTAGACAAACATCAAATACAAAGGGTTGTTATTCATTTTATAAAGATTATGGGGTTTCAAACGGGGTTTAGAATATGACTCAGTGGGTGCAGGATTGTTTTGTTGATGTTTCGGTGTATATATAGAAACTTCTGACCACAATCACAAGCGCGATCCTAGCTTACGATGTAGCTTTCCGACAATTATAAATTAATAAAGAAGATAACGATACTATCTAGCATGATTCTATGTTTTGTATACGTCCAGTGTTCAATGGCGGCTGTTAAAATTGTAAAATGTCCATGCTTAATGTTGAAACTGTCCATAGTTACTATCAATAAATCGTTGTTAAATTAACCAGTGATGAAATACCTGGGCAAAAGTGGGTATCAACAGTACTGACCACATGAAATGAAATGGGGTGTAATGCTCCGCTGGCCACATGAACAAAATCTCATAATTGAAAGTGGTACCAAATGCCCGGCCTCACATATGGTACCAACCATTACTGCCGACGTGTTTTAAATGAAACGCCGAGTATTAAGTTGGACCAAATAGTAGACACGTTATGTTATTAAAGGGACAATAACACTCTTGCTGGCTTGACAGCTCCAGAAAATAAATAAGAGCCTTATTCTAAGTACTAGATGTTTAAGTGTCCTACCTGTTGTGTAAATTATCCATTACATCCTATTTTACTTGTCCAGAGGGTTCGAAAATATTTTTAAATCCAAGTCACATTTGAAAAGGTTTGCGTTAGTCTTTTCAAATCATTTAGTTGAATTTTTCCAATTTTTTAAATTAGGTGTGTTAAGATGAAATCTGTATCATCAATTAATTGGAATATTGTAAAATAGTACAATTTGTTGACCAGAATATTATTGACATATTATTCAGTTACAACAAGAGTGGTATTGAGCCTTTAAGGCCATAATAATTGAAATGTAGATTTAGTTCACGTGCAGTATGACACTTGCCACGAAGTCATTCATTATAAAACAAGTCTGCGTTGGTTTATATCTTCTAATCTAAGGATCAACAAACGTCCCGTTAGGTTCGGGTACGTAGATGCGTATGAATGAAGTCAGAATACTCACAAACATGGACTCGACTTCTAAGGCAAAGGAATATGGCGGGGTATCAGGTTCAAAATGCGATCTGCAGTAGAAAGTAGAAAATAAAAAGCAAAAGAGAAAATTCTTATCCAAAATGGACATTTTCGTGTGCGAAACATATACCGCTCGTGCTTTTCAACCTAATACGTCCACCTTTTCAACTTTAAGTCGTAAATATTCTACTTTCAACAACAGAATTTCTACTTTCAATAATCAACTTTTGACATTCGACTTTCAACTTCAGATTTTTTACTCGAGATTTTCTCCATGCATATTACGGAAATAAATTTGATCACGTGACTATTTCTGCATGTCATTAAAATACGGTATTTAAAAATAAACGATCCCAGGGAAAGATAACTCTAGTTGTAAGACTAATAAGATAAGATGGTCTCAGACTAGCAATTATTTGCCCATTGACTTCAATGTTAAATGGCTGTAACATCATTGGCTGTAGCTGTTTGCTCAACATTCCCTTGGTTCCAATCTTTATAGGCACAATGGGGACCACATTTGGCAATATTCTCATCATAGTCATAAACTTGTAGGGGGTTGACCGTTTAGATTTTTTGCTACGGGGATTTGAAGTTAACTGGGGTGAAAATCTCACTTCCGACACAATGATTGCTCTGCAGAAAGACACCTACATCCCCTATCCCTCCGCTGTAATATCATCAGTATTACCCAAAACTGCTATGAAATTGCAAATTTGATCCCTTTTCTCCAATTCTAGACCAAAAAGTCAACCCAAAAATGCAGGAAGAGAGGAGAAAAAAATTAAGGGAAAAATTGTCTATTTATAACTCGCAGTTTAAACAAATCTGTTGTTATCTAATAAACAAACATATATGAAATGCCCTGGCCAAAGATTATGAAAATCTATGCATTTTCAGATGAGCTGTGCGGCCTTCTGCAAACACTATAAAACATCAGAAAACTGCGGAATTTCAGACAGAAATTTAAAAGCACATGAATTTTGAATTAAACAGAACATTTTTATTTTTGAACATAGATGCATTCTGTAAAAAGATGAGATAAATTCAATATAAATCAAACACGAAAATACTTTAAAACAGTAATCATGATGCAATATTAGACTTTTTAACATTTTCATCGAAAACCACACAGTTTTTCTCTGTTAACATAGTTTCAAGTGCCAAATTGTGGTCAAATCTAAAATGTTGAATCATGCAGTGCCTATCAGTTTTAAAATATCTCCTATATAGCTGTATTCCCATAGGATAAGTAAATTGAAATAATCTGATTATGTAACACTACAACAGCTTTTTCATCCCCACCCCCCAGTTGGAATCTGATAATTTAAAAGCACATGAATTTTGAATTCCACAGAACATTTTTATTTTTGAACATAAATGCATTCTTCAAAACGATGAGATAAATTCAATATAAATCAAACACGAAAATACTTTAAAACAGTAATCATGATGCAATATTAGACTTTTTAACACTTTCATCGAAAACCACACAGTTTTTCTCTGTTAACATAGTTTCAAGTGCCAAATTGTGGTCAAATCTAAAATGTTGAAACATGCAGTGCCCATGAATTTCAAAATATCTCCTATATAGCTGTATTTCCACAGGATATCTAAGTTGAAATAACCTGATTATGTAACACTACAACAGTGTTTTCATCCCCACACCCCAGTATGGAATCTGATACATTGCTGACCAATAATAGGTCTCCCTGTTCACAATGGCGATGGTGCCTACAACTTTCCTGACCAAAAGATATGCACAACCGTCAACACACAAGCCATTTATGTTATCTTCAAATAAGAGAGGTCATGATAAACACAAGGGCGTCCTTTCCAAGCTCGGAAATGAAGTCATCACCAAACAGCAATGTTTACAGAGGTCGTCGGAGCTGCAACCCAAACTGATTACAATGGACAAATAATTGCTAGTCTGAGTCCATCTTATCTTAGTCTTACAACTAGAGTTATCTTTCCCTGGGATCGTTTATTTTTCTGGAAAAATACCGTATTTTAATGACATGCAGAAATAGTCACGTGATCAAATTTATTTCCGTAATATGCATGGAGAAAATCTCGAGTAGAAAATCTGTAGTTGAAAGTCGAATGTCAAAAGTTGATTATTGAAAGTAGAAATTCTGTTGTTGAAAGTAGAATATTTACGACTTAAAGTTGAAAAGGTGGACGTATTTCCCACATGAAAATGTCCATTTTGGATAAGAATTTTCTCTTTTGCTTTTTTTTTTCTACTTTCTACTGCAGATCGCATTTTGAACCTGATACCCCGCCATAAAGGAACACTATTAATCCTCATATGAATTCACCTGAATATGAATTGCTCAATGATTTCATCTCCAAATTCAATAATGCTTGTTATGTATATTGCATTTTGTAGTATCTACGGCTGAAATGATTTAAAAAAACTTCTTGTTACAGGAAATGACGATCGGTTGGCCGTAGAATTAATTGTACCACCAATTATAGCTGATCAGCACCAAGCTACTGCATTGACCGAAACTACACTTTTGCAATCATATGGATTCGATTCAGTTGTACAATCTGATGGCTACACCCTCGTTAACCCAATGGAAACAGTGTTGTACAATCAGCCACCATGTGACAACATAGACATAGAGTTAAAAATAGTTTTATCCGGGAAAACTGGAGTAGGTAAAAGTTTTCTGGGAAACTGTTTGTTGGCGAAACAGTTGTTCGAATCCCGAGTAGATTTGGATTCAATTACATCTAAATGTTCGTCCGGTACACGTATACTAAACGACGGCACGGTAATTAGGGTATTTGATACGCCAGGATTGTTTGACACTCAGTATAAAACAGCTGAATTAGTAAAACACTTGTTTTCTCTATCGTCTTTGACTGCCCCGGGACCACATGTTTTCCTGTATGTGCTGAGAGCTGATGATAAACTTACAATAGAAAACAGAGATTCTATTAACCTGTTTTATGAAATATTTGGAGCCGAGGTAAATAAGTATGTGATTTTTGTCTTGAATAGAAAACCAGTGGAGATAGACGCAAACAAACTTATTGACAAGTGCGAATTTTTGAAAACCATTTTGAAAGAGTGTCATAATAGATATGTGACTATAAATTTTGCTGACAGAGACACTGGTGTTGAGAAGTGTGTTGACAATCTTCTACAAATGATCCTTGACACCGTTAGAGACAACCATCTAAAATACTATTCAAGTGATGTATTCGAAGAAGGCGAACGCTTGTACAATGAAAAACAAGAATTAAAGAAACAACAAGAAGATATGCAAATCCAGCTGGCAGATAAAGACAAAAAAATAACCGAACTGAAACATCAACTATCCTTACAAACAGGTTACACAATCTCCATTTTTATATGCATTATCCAAACTATCAGTTCTCTATACAATTAAAAGAGTGGATGAAGACGAACTGCTTGTCACTCTCAGTGACACTCGTGGATATATAGAGAATCCCCTACTCGTCTTTTTTGATATCATGCAAAAAATATCAACACAAGTTGATAAAGTAACAAAAAACGAGGCTCTGCCGTGTTTTTTTTTTAATTTATCAACGAGTGTTGATATTTTTTGATATCAAAAAAGACGAGTAAGAGATTTTATTTATCACCCAATCCTTTCTTACGTGCACAAATAAATAAATATAATTCTTTGCTATAGACTTCACTTTTACTGAACCTGATTACGTTTCTGCGTAGCGATACATCATTTTTTGACAGCAATTCAACGACTGCAAAGTCCTTTATATTGACCCAGTGTTTCCATCAAAGTCAATTAAATAAAAATAATTCAATTTTAATAAAAAAAAAAAAAAAGGAGTTACTTTTAATAAAAAATGAACTGTTCTTTGAAAATACAAAAAAGTAGTTCCTTTTTAACTGACCAATCAAATTCATGATATCGCAGTAGATTATGAAATTTATCACACAAGCGATATCTACTGTATTATTGGGTGATTAATTATCTTCATACAATTTGATTTCCTGATTCTCTGAAACGCAATAAACATAACATGTTCCTTAATTATCACACCGACTTGCCTATGGTCAAAAACATTTATATGCCGTAATTGAATTCCTTTGGACACTTTTTAGAATTTACTTATCATTGACTTGTATTTCTAATAGCTGGTGCTTCCATAACAATAATGCCATTTACATATTAATAGAAAACAATCTGATTGGTGATCATTTGAGGTGATATGGATCTAAACTTTATGTTTAGGCTTTTATGTTATATACTTCTAAATGTGGTACATGTATTCAAAATTACTCACATTTCCTTACAGGCTATATAAAGAAAGAATGTGGCCGAATGCGCGACCAGGATTATGACAAAATACAGAGTAAATTTTCCTTTCTTCTAAAAAACTTGAATAATCCACTGGATTTATGTATTGCATTATTTAGTAGAGGAGTATTCAACTCAGATGATAAATATCAAATAGAGGCAATACAAGATAGGGGAAAACAATGTAACAAACTTTTGACGAAAGTGTTGGATGAATGTGGCCCCAACGTATTTCCAAAATTCATAGATGCACTTAGTTCTACAGGACACAGTCATGCGAGGGCGGTATTACTGGGAGAAAAGTTTCCGGTTTATTTCTACTGAATAGTAAAGTATGTATAAAATGGCGTTAGTATGGTGGCTGAAAGCGTCCATTTAGATCGGCGGGTTTCTAGATACAACGCGAGAGTCGCCGTTAAGCCAGCACGACGAAAAAGGCGCCGATCGGCGACTTTTTCGTCGTACTACCTTATCGGCGACCCGCGACTTTCACAACACGAGAGTCGCCGTTAAGCCACGCGCCGAAAAAGTCGCCGAAAAAATCGGCGCCTTTTTCGGCGACTTACTTAACGGCGACTCTCGCCTCGGAAGTTTATAGTTAGTTACATGCGCAATGGCTACATTTTACGCACACAGATCACCAAATATTTCTACGCCGTAATGTAGGGCGAAAGTTATTTTTAGTCTTTTTCTCCCTTTCCCTTTTCCTCCTTTTGAATGGCGATTTTTGGTGTAGAATCGAAGAAAGGGGTTTGATAATACATTTTCTGCCAGGTTTTGGTGAATATTCATGATTTTGAGAGGTCGGTTAGGTTGAAATGTAGGGCCGAAAATTGCATGTTTACTTGTCCCTACTTCCAGCTTGTGTATTTCAAGTTTTTCATGGTAAACCTCATACATGCTTTTGTGCAAGAGTTTGCCACATTTTGCTCCATCTGTGGCAGAAAGTAGGCTAGCCTACAAGTCCTAACTCATCCAAAAGCTCCTCCATTTTATATACAAGAAGTAAAATGTATCCTAACTCATCCAAAAGCTCCTCCATTTTATATACAAGAAGTAAAATGTAGCCATTGCGCATGTAACTAACTATAAACTTCCGAGGCGAGAGTCGCCGTTAAGCAAGTCGCCGAAAAAGGCGCCGATTTTTTCGGCGACTTGCTTAACGACGACTCTCGTGTTGTGAAAGTCGCGGGTCGCCGATAAGGTAGTACGACGAAAAAGTCGCCGATCGGCGCCTTTTTCGTCGTGCTGGCTTAACGGCGACTCTCGCGTTGTATCTAGAAACACGCCGATCTAAATGGACGCTTTCAGCCACCATACGTTAGTCTGTAAAACTATTTCCTGTAGTGGACTAATATTAGAAATATTTAGGCTCACATTACCGTGTTCAGCATGCAAGGATCAATTGATCCCCGGAGCCAAGTATCAAATTAAAACAAACATAATGAATAGAACTTTGAAGTTCTTAAAAGAAAAGAACTAAGAAACGCCTCATTTGGGCCGTCAATCATGTCATCTTTAGCAAACATCAGGATTGAGAAACTGAGGCGTGTTCAAGCCTTAAATCGTGGCAGCTTCTTAGTTGGCTCGCTTAAGACAATGTCTGTCAGTTCATCATTATGTAATAATTCAGACTTTGAACCAAAGAATTGGAAGCTATTATACTGAGGTAAATAAAGGGGGGTGGGGACTTTAGCTTTAGGATATGCGGCAGACAACCTCTATACGCCATCAGTTTATGTGCTGACTTCACTCATTGCCTATCGGTTAATCCGCCTCGGTGGAGAGTTCCCCTTATAAAGCATCATAGATCTTTCAAGTTGTTGATCCCAATAAAGATATCTTCTTCCCTCCACGCGTCCCATCGTCTGGATGAGATGAAAACCCGAGATCCCGTGTAAACGTTGGCGTGTACGCAAAACACACCTTGAAAAATAAAACTTTCAGTCACAGTACGTGGTGTGGCGTGTGCCCGTCAGCATTAATGGAGACGAGAGAGAGAAAGATAAATGGGGTTTGGCGTCCACTCGGCACAAACTAGGTCATTTCGGGACTAACATATGGTTTAATTTTATTTCAATAATTCGCTTGCACGTAGGGGTCTTTAGCAGTGGGAGGAAACCGGAGGTTAGACAAGCGACCCTAGTCCTTGTCACGTACAACCGGGGATTCGAAACCACGCCAGTTGACTCAATGACAGGCCGTATGATACAGCACGCACGTGCTAACCATTCGGCCACCCAGTGAAATAATATGGAGTGTAAACCTTGGCGTGAACCTAACAGAATCCATGAAAGTTGGAATTATAAATAAAAGTAGGCCGTCTTCGTTAGCCGAGGTGGATCAGAAACGTAAGACGTGTTTAAAAAACCCATTTTATTTCCAATTCATTTAATTCACACCATTTAACCTTTATTACAGATATACACGAGGAGGACTGTGGGAATCCAAGTAAGTATACACCATCTGTAATTATATCCCCGTGTTCTGTAGCATGAATTGGTTTACAAAAGGGCTGCTTCTGTTGGGGTTTGGGGCGGGGGTCTTATACTTATGCCTTGTTTTTATTCATTCCGAATGAAATGAAGTGGGTGATCAATAGGTCTTTATAGATGACGTATTACGCCGTTACACTGTCTGTAGAGGATCTATTTTTTTCAAATTTGGTTGGAGGCAATGTTACGTGGTCAAAGGTGGATGAATCCTATCGTTTCTCAGCGTTCCGCGACTTGCCGTTCCGGAATTCCGAAAACTTTGTGAACGCAAAGTAGACTACAGTTTTGAACGAATACTGCTGTGTGGGCGTGTTTCTACTCTTTTATATAGCTCTCATATTATCATTTTGATTTTTAGGACATTGTGTTACAAATATGACTTTGCCAGAGACTGACTTCCATCCAGATTACAATAATCGTAATAGCCAACAGTTCATGTATTTAGCGAACCACCTGGGAAATGCTATGGTGAAGGAGGTAAAACGTCATGGTTCGGGAGAAACTTGGGCTATTGTAATAGATATAAGGTATGTTGCATTATAATGAAAAGACCTCTGACATTCAAAATCGTATCCATCTTTATAATCGATGAGCCAGATTTTGTATGAATATTCTTAACACACAAATCCATTTATAGTTTTGGACTAACTGTCCATTACATCTAGTTTTTATCAAGTGTGTAATTAGATATTACAATTTGACACCTAAAAAATGGCAAGAAAACGTTTGTATGTGTTTATTTAGGTGTACTTTATAATTGATCTATAAACAAAATCCTAAATGGTTGTGTTAAGACCCTATTATGAACATATAGTTATGGGCCTTGTTTCACTTTGTTGCACCCCGGGGACGCTCTAACAACGAAAGTTGTCATCCGATATGTATGAAATTTATATGCATCATTTAAATTCGTGAAACGAAGAAGCCTATTCAATTTCGCCCATTTTCTTTTATTGCGTCTAGAGTTATGGCCCTTGTATCACTTTGTTGAACCTTAGGAATGCTCTAACAACGAAAGTTATCATCCGATATGTATGAAATTTATATGCATCATTTAAATTCGTGAAACGAAGAAGCCTATTCAATTTCGCCCATTTTCATTTATTGCATCTAGAGTTATGGCCCTTGTATCACTTTGTTGAACCTTTGGAGCGCTCTAACAACGAAAATTATCATCTGATCTGTATGAAAGTTACATTATGCATCATTTAGATTCGTGAAACGAAGACGCCTATTTAATTTCAGCCATTTTCATGTATTGCGTCTAGAGTGATGCCCCTTGTTGCACTTTATTGAACCTTGTGAACCATCTAACGATAAAAGTTAATAGCCTATCCTATCGGTATTGAATTAGTGAAACGAGGAATCCTATTTAATTTCAGCAATTTCTGGCAAATACTTCTAGAGTTATGGCTCTTTTTATACGCCCACATTGAAATGTGGTCGTATATTGCCGTCGCCCCCGTCCGTCCGTCGATCCGTCCGTCCGTCCGTCCGTCCGTCCGCCCATCGTCCACAATTTCTTGTGAACACTCTACAGACTACATTTATCATCTGATTTTTTTGAAATTGATATATGTTGTTTGCTTTGCTGAGATGAAGAAGCCTATTTAACTTCCGCTCATTTCTTCTGGAGTTATGGTCCTTGTTTCACTTTGTTGCACCTTGTGAACGCTTTAACGAAAAAAGTTATCAACCGATCTGTATGAAATTTATATACATCATTTTAATTAGTACAAAAAAGAAGCCTATTGAATTTCGGCAATTTCCGTTGATTACATCTAGAGTTATGGTCCTTGTTTCACTTTGTTGAATCTTGCGAACGCTCTAATGACAACAGTTATCATCCGATCAGTTTGAAATTGATATGCATCATTTAAATTAGTGAAATGAAGAAGCCTATTGAATTTCAATAACTTCCGTTAATTTCAACTAGAGTTAAAGTCAGTGTTTCACTTTGTTGAATCTTGTGAACGCTCTTATCATCCGCTCTGTTTGAAATTGATATGCATCATTTAAATTAGTGAAACGAAGAAGCCTATTGAATTTCAGCAATTTCCGTTAATTACCCCGTGAGTTATGGCCATTGTTTCACGTTGTTGTACCTTGTAAATGCTCTAACGACAAAAGTTATTATCCGATCTGTATGAAATTTATATGTATCATTTAAATTAGTAAAACGAACAAGCCTATTGAGTTTCAGCAAATTTCCATTAATTACATCTAGAGTTATGGCCCTTCTTTAACTTTGTTGAATCTTGTGAACGCTTGAACGACAAAAGTTATCACCTAATCTGTATGAAATTCATATGCATCATTTAAATTAGTGAAATAAAGAAGCCTATTGAATATCAGCAATTTCCGTCGAGTTATGGCCCTTGATTTACTTTGTTGAACTTTGTGAACGTTCGAACGACAAAAGTTATCATCCGATCTGTATGAAAATTATATGCATTATTTGAATTCGTAAAACGAAAAAGCCTGTCGAATTTCAACAATTTCTGTAGATTACTTCCAGAGTTACGGCCCTTGTTTTAGTTTTTAGAATCTTGTGAACCCTCAAGCGACGAAAATTATAATGTCATCTGTATGAAATTGTCTATTAAATTCCCCTAATTACCTACGAAAAAATAAATATGTGACAACCCTTGTCGACTGGATGGACGATTTAGCTGCTGTGGGCGTATGTTTTGTTGCCTGGCAACCTATCTTTCACTTTGTTGAAGCTCGTGAACACTCAAATAGCAACAGTTATTATTCGATCTGTATGAAATGTATATGCATCATTTCAATTAGTGAAACGACGAATTCTACTGAATATGGGTAAATTAATTATGACCCTTGTTTTACTTTGTTGAACCTTGTGAACGTTCGAATGACAAACGCGAATGCATTATTCAAACTGGTAGAATGACGAAGCCTGTCGAATTTCAACAATTCCTGTACATTACTTCCATAGTTAAGGCCATTGTTTCAGTTTGAACAACCTTGTGAACCCTTAATTGATGAAAATTATAATCTCGTTTGTATGAAATTGTCATGTAAATGCCGCGAATTATCTACAAACGAATAAATATGCGACAACCCTTGTCGACGTCCGTGCGATTTAGCTGCTTTTTCGTTGCCTGGCAACCCATCTTACACAAATGTAATCAATTACCGAGGTTCTTCTATATATCTTTTAGGAAAGGATCAATAATAGTAACCTTTGTCTTTACTACCTATCCGAAGACTAACAATATAAATTTACAACCAATCCTGGAACAAATTTTGGAATCAGGATATATTGGTCCATATAAAGTGTCAAGAGACCATTTTTCATTTTGTCGAATTGGAGGTAAATATCACTCTTTTATCCTAGATTAGAACCCACTCGTAAATGTTCTTGTAACTAGATTCAGTCTGTAAGCTAAACAGGGTCGATCTTAGTAGATGGATTGTATCAAAGTTGACCCAATCGGATTAAAACACAGATCCTATTTCGCTTCGTTTTTTATAGTTTAAAATTTCATTTTACTTGTCTTTACTACACTAGGATCTGGAAGAGTTGTTATATATCCCGCAACGGTCTGTTGCAGCGAGTTCTTTGCGTGCGATGCACCGAACTGTGGGTATCCCACTAGAAACATCAACGCTGATTGATTAATCAAAATGTCTGACGTCATTGGTTCAAAAGCCACTCGTAAGACCCCTGACGCGACCTCCCCCTACAACTGGTCAGAAACAAAATATTAATCTGTACACACTTAATTCCTGATTACTGGATACATAAAGTGATGTTTTATTTTTAAGACTGGCAAGGGATACCAGACCAAAGAAAAGAAGACATATTATGTCAGAGTAAAGATACACCCGAACAAATGTAAGTGTACATTAATATTGCTATGATATGATGAGTGTAATTTTGAACCAACCCATTCTTAATTTATTTGTGAGATTATTATACAATCAGTTTCAAATGTTCTAGTCGAACTGGGACGCTAGATTCCAGGTAGGACTTTTCCTACTTGATATTGACCAACATTGTTATAAGAAGTGTTCTTCTCTGTTTCAAACACCTCTAAAGTTCCTCCACGCTACATATCTTAATGATCATATTGAAGAAAGTTATAAAATTGCTGTGTTCACTGCCTCTATTTAACTACAGAGAAAAGATGGCAAGTCATTGGCATGTTGAATTCTGAGTTGCCAATTAGACAGATTGAACGGCAGTTGGGTGGCCATCCCTCAACCATTTGTCGACGACGCTTATTACGAAAACATCAACAGATTTATGACGTTAAGGAATGTAAACATTCTGTTAGGCCTGGTCCTACGTCTGCTATAGACGTTGTAGCACTTGTTGGGGTTCAATTACTGTCTTGAAAAGGGAACGGTTACCGCACCGCCCTCTACCCCACAAAACTGTTCGTAACCCGCTCAAATTGTCTGGGTATAGTGCTCAGAGATTTATCAAACGATCTCTTTTGTCACATGACCAGAAGGCTGCACAACTAGCATGATGTCGAGCATGTCATCATTGGAACATGGCGTCATGGGAGTTAGTTTCTATTGTCCACGACGGATGATAGAAAACGGGTAAGGAACATAACATAGGCTCATCTGTATGGACGGCAGCGCTACATCTCACCGTGCGCAGGCCGTTGCTGATTTTCTGCGTCAGGAGGCCGTGGCTACACTACTTTGGCCTGAATCCCATTGAGCATATCTGGGACATTCATAGGTGCAAAAATCCACCGTGGAATGCACCAATGCTGCAGCATTACGATGAGGACCAGGCACTGTATCAAGGAATGGAACAACGTAAAGCAGACTCAGATCTGAGGTCCCGTTCTGTCAATGAATTGAGTTCAACAGGTCACCATGGACACCAGATATCACAGATTTAACGGCTATATGGAGAACTTGAACATGAAATTAAATTAGTTGAACTGTAGTATTTCCTGATGACCTGTATCAGCCATAGCTGTTGGACTTGGTTTCACCCATTTTTCGCCTCCATTTTCAGAGAGAGAGAGAGAGAGAAATGGGGTTTAACGTCCACTCGACACAAACTAGGTCACATGGTTCAATTTTATTTCAATAATTCGCTTGTGTGTAGGGGTCTTTGGCAGTGGGAGGAAACCGGATGACCCGGAGAAAACCCACGAGGTTGGACAGGCGACCCAACTCCTTGTCACGTACAACCGGGGAATCGAAACCCCGCCAGTTGACTCAATTAGTCAGCACGCTCGTGGTAACCATTCGCCCCCCCCCCCCCGCCTCCATTTTGAACTCGACAACATTACATAATCCTCCAAAACATAAAAAAGGTAACATATCTGATCAAACACTTGCACTATATTCAAATGTGGTGTTGTGTAGTAATATCGTTGTTGCGACATTGTTTTTAAATTTATAGACAAGGAATATAGATATAAGATGGTTTAAACAATATTTGTATCTTTACAAATTATTCTCTATGGTCAGTATATTAGCTATGGTATGAGTTTATTTAAAACGCAAATTAATTGTTTATGAAATAGCGTGAGAATAACAGGAAAGAGGGTCTAAGTTCAAGGATAGATTGTGTCAAAAAAAAAACCCCATGTGACTGGAAATTTACCTATTGCGTCATTTGGTTTAGTTTGACCAATCACATGATTAATTACATTATAATTAGCCAATAGAATAATTAATGGGTGTTAATCTGAGAATATATAATTAATAGAATGTGCGTTCTAGGGTAGACAGACATGTGGTTCTCGTAGGGAGAAGATGTTGGAATTTCCATCATCAGACTTGCCGCATGAGAGCGGGTTAGAGAGAATGTCTTTATTCTACTATGCATTGTACTATATGTAATCAGCTATGTAAATAGTACTGTTGCATTGTTATTCCTGGTAAGACAAACGTCTTAAGAAAACAGTAAGAAGTAAATACACAGCGTGAAGCAGAAGCAAAGACAGCTAGAGACAAATTCTAGACGTTCACAAGGCTACTAAGATATGTAGTTAGAAAAGATGCAGGGGTCATACGTAGGATGTGGCGACCGGTTTTCCCACGCCAGCTCTCCACGTCTGACAGAAGACTCGTGGTGCTACAGTTGAGATACGTTTTCTCTTTTTATAGAGGGTGTTCATTTTGAGATTTTCCTTTCATTGTTGGCGTCTTACGTCTGATAGAAAAATTGCTTTTATCAAAGCAACGAACAGTTTTCTGATTAGATAAACAGAAATAAATTGGCCTTGGCAATAATTTAAAATATCTTACTTTCCATTATTTTCAGATTCTGGAATCGTTTACATCGAGCTAAAGTCGATGGGAATATCCTAGAATTTATAAAGACAATATCACTTGAAAAGAGAAAATCGGACCCGGAGCATCTAGTTTATTCTGGGGAATATCAAACTAACCTTCTTAGCATTGTAAATGAATTATTAGATCACGATGTAGATGTAAATCAGCAGGATGAAATAGGTAACACACCAATATTCTATATAGAATGTTTAGCGAATAGAGATGATGTGTCACTAACTTTAATACCCAACTTAATAAATGTTCTAATTTCACACGGTTGTGATGTGAATCACCAGAACAACCAAGGGCTGACGCCTTTGATGTATTTTATAATGAAACAGGTCAGGGTTGATATATTAAGACTTTTAATTACAAATGATGCCAAAGTAGATATATATGATAGCCATGGTAAGACAGCTTATATCTACTGTATTCAATATCGTAAGCATGACTGTATTTGTGTCTTCAAACTGTTAGACATTGCAGATACCAATCGTTCGGCTGGGAGTCATGTTACATTACTTCATCAAAT
The DNA here is from genome assembly GCF_932274485.2 of Patella vulgata. NCBI lineage: Eukaryota > Metazoa > Mollusca > Gastropoda > Patellidae > Patella > Patella vulgata. The sequence continues at coordinate 4,125,690 of NC_065884.2, forward strand.
ACTCAAATGTAGAGGACTAGATATTTTCAAATATTGTATAGGTTTAAAACGGCTTTTTAATGGAGTTACCGATGAAGGAGAGAATATGTTTCATCTTTTGGCTAAAGTCAATTACGACTATTCTGTAGCCAAGTCCAATTGGCTGTTTGATAAGGATGTGGATATAAACCAGCAATGTTCGAAAACAAACACACCTATTATGGTAGCTTCGTTCTTACTAAACAGGAAATATTTAGAAGTATTAACACGCCACCCAAAGATAGAAATAAATTTACAGAATAATAAAGGCCACACAGCACTTCATCTGTGTATAATAGGGTTTGCTATGTTAAACGATGGTCTTAATAATAGGCAGTTAAATGATGTTGTTCATAAATACTGTCGACAAATGTATCCAGTTTACTTGGAATGTATAAATATTTTACTGCAGACTGCTGATATAGACGTCAATATTCAAGATAAAGGAGGTAGAACTGCTTTGATGATGGCAGCTTCGAAAAATGATCTACAGATAACAAGATTATTACTTCAAGCTGGAGCTAAGGTTAACATATTGGATTATTCAGGACGAACGGCTCTACAATACCTGAATATCTATAAAAGTATTTTTGACCTGAAATGCTTCAAATTATTACTATCTTGTGGCGAATTTGAGATTCTTGATTTGCCTTGCATCAATGGCAACACAATCCTACAATCTGCGTTACTCTTTCCAATTTTCTGGAATCCCAAAAAAGTTGTAGCGTTCATTCAATTCTTGATAGCCAAAAATTGCTGTGTCCAAAGGCTTGTAGCACAACATGGTGAAAGTAGCTATACTTTAATTGAATTGGATGAATGTCCTGAAATACTGCAGTTGAGACGACTTCTTTATTTAAGTGGGGCACCCAGGGACCAAATTATATCCACTTTACAATTTGGGAAGAGCGCCAACTACTCCGAAGAGAAGGTTGATACGTTTTACAACTTCTGCAGCAGCCTGTCTTTAAAATCATTGTGTAGAAGAATTATCAGAAAGGAAATGGGCACCAAAATAGAATCGAAATTTCTAGAATTACATCTGCCATACGAATTAAAGGAATTTATTCTATTAAAAGACTGTCTACATCCTAGAGATTATTCCATTGATTTTGCTTTGTCTGAACTGGTTGGTGAGTATAGTGACGATGATTATGATTCGTATGATTTTGACAATGAATACGATGTTTATGATGATGTCAGTGTACTAAAAGCAACAAGCGTACCGTCACTTAAAACACGATGTAAAGAGAAGATTAGAGAGATGTTTACCAATGAGGATATTTATAATTTACCAATGAGGATATTAATAATTTACCAATGCTTCCCCCGCCGCTTAAGGGATTTCTTACTACTGAAGACGTGTCAAGTGATATCGCTAAGATTGACCCTCGTACCTATAATTATAAATATTACAGTCTTGAATAGGATATGATGATTATTCCGATGTATCCATCAACAAATGATTAATTAATTAAACATTGTTTAAATTTGCATTATTTAAGATTTAGATAAATAACTGCTCTCTAATAGTTTAAAAATAGGGAATGGGCGAAGTTATGAATTTTGAATGTTTTCGTCAGAATAGCGTAGTCTCGATTTTCATTGATACCACTGTAACGATAATAAACAAAGTCTTGATTATCATTTTTATTTAATTAAATCATTAAATGGCGATCGCGACCATTCAATAGGCTAGAGAATGGATTATGAGCTTGTCACGAGAATAAATGTCTAATTAATAATTTATATAACATTTGCAATTTAAAGGAAAAAATTTCAATATGCAGATTTAGATGTTACCTAATGCATATTTAAGGCAAATTGTTTTGAATTTGACGGGTTAAAGTTCGTTAATCAAATGTCAAAAAGTGACGAAAAAGCTTATGTTACTCAAAATAATGCGCCAGTTAACAAGCATCGCCAAAACAGTCTATTGGGGTTCTCTTTCAGAGTAATTACAACTCCGCAATAATCGACACATTTCTATTATTCAATAGAAGTATATTTGAATAAAAAACGGAAGTATAGCTAGATGTTGTCACTCAGTACACGTGTTAATTACAAACCGATTGATATAACGAAAATTTATTTAAAAAAATCACACAAAAGACAATTCCCTAAATGACATAACAATTAGCTGTTTGAATAAAAGCCATTTGGATGCAATAACAGATGGTGATTTCCGATTAAAATAAATTAAAATATTCCTAAGTAAAGATGCGTAAAATAATATGAATAATAGTTTTGTAAACTATTCGATTGAGCGTTTGTATATTTTGTCCCCTGTCTATTATAATCTAATACTTGGAAACGTTATACATTAGAATATACCAACGCTGTTCTATATATTTGTTATTAATTTGAATTGCGTACAAATAAGTGGACCTAAATCTATTTCTTTTAGTATATTATATTATTGCTCTTCAGTTCTTATATTTTTAGTTTAGATATTTTAGTTTACGTTTTCAAAATATTATTAATATTGAGTATGTATGTCACTAATGCAACATATCTATTTGTATTTAAATAGTCTTAATACTAAACAAAATTGGGGATTTATGTTATATTTTTAAATGTTATATAAATTATGTTATGCTGTGTTATATAGATTTGATAAGTCTGACCTACAAATTCTCTGTTAGATAATAGTTATTTAATTTGTTTTGAAATGATGAATAAACAGGGTGTTGTTCAGTCGTATTATGGTATATAAAATGCCATTTAGAGCCAAGGTCTGTTGACTATATTAGCAACATGGTGTAGCGTTTCCTGAATAAAGAGGGGTTCAGAGAGACGAAAGACATTTTCATTTGTTAATTACAATGAATTAAACCCCCAACAACATATCTCTTGAAGCAGCACATGGACTTTTCCTTCCAATTTTGTGTCACATAATCAACAAATCTCTCTAACCCGGCCTATATTCAAAGCAATCATGATACCTCATTTGAAGAAACGATACTTGGGGACCAAGACAACCTGAAGAACTACCGCCCGGTCAGCAATCTTAGTTATATTTCAAAGCTTATTAAAAGGTCTGTTCTACTTCAACTAAATGATCATATGCTCAGCAATCTTCTGGACAACCGTCTTTAATCTGCCTATAAAGAATTTCATAGCACCGAGACAGCATTACAGAGCCTTGGGCAAGCAGCAATGTATCCCATTAGTCCTACGTGACCTTTCCGTTGCTATTGACAACCTGGACATTCCTGATCTATTAAAATCACTGTTGAATGACATTAGGTTACGTAGAATGGTCTACTTGTGGTTTAAATGTAACCTTTCGAGTCGTAGCCAAACAGTTAAGATAGATTGAACCGTGTCAGATACCTTGGACATGCTCTGTGGTGTCCCCAAGGGGTTCAGTTCTAGGCCCTGTCTTGTGTATAATTTTTACCAAACCAATGAATAGAATCGCCGCCAAATATGGGTTAGAAGCACATGCATTTGTTGATGACTCGCAACTATGATTCAATGTCTCAGGAAACATCAGTGGACGCAATAGAATCTTGTCTCAAAGATCTATACCCCTGGATGGCCATGTACTTCCTGAAACTTAATCCGGTCAGAAAAATGGAATTCCTAGCACAAAGCAACAAATTGCCAAGCTCAAATCAACACAGCTGCAATTTGACAACCCGACCTTCTAACCATCAGCATCAACCAACAACATCGGAGCAACGTTGGATTCAACTTCAATAACTTCAATAAACACGTCTAATCTGTCTGTTCAACAGTATTTTATTATCTCCAGAATACGCCAGGGTAATTCACGAGACTCATTCATGCCTTTATATCATCAACGTTGGACTGCCACAATGCACACTACTCTACAATATACCAGACTATCAAATCCAGAAAATTTAGCATAATTATATAGAACTCATCAGCAAGACTCTTAACCAAAACCCCTTTAACACCGGTTCTTTCTAATTTACATTGACCTCCTATGAAAAAGCGAATTATCTTCAAAATCGCACTCCTTACATACAAAGGAATAAATGACAAAATGCCGAACTACATGAAGGAAATTTTCAAACGCCATGAATCCAGTCAAGGACTACGTATGGGTTACTAATTAAAATTAAACAATCTAAATCTAGCGAAACATTTAAGTCAGCATTGCAAATCTATCTTTTTCAAAATAGTGTTACGTGACCAACGAGAATATACTTGATAGCCCATTATGAACTAGATTTTTAGTAATCATGGGCTGAATAAATTCTAGTTATTATTATTATATTAATCTCATAGATGTTGTAAACTTTGTACCCTGCTTGATATAAAACGTATTTAAGAAGAACAGTTGTTTTCCTGAGTTATTCTGAAGATATTTTGGAAGTCATATTTAGTCCGTGGACAGGTCTATTCCCAAGTCCCATTCTTGTACAGATAGTTTAAGCATCGAATTTGCTAAGCATTGTACTTTAGCTTCCATATTCGACTAGCTATGCTAAATTGGTAAGATTCTATCAATAAACTTATGGGTTCAATTCAAATGTGCTGAATTCGAATAAATTTGAACGATTTTGAGATGCTGTATGGTTAGTAACCAGGTTAGACGAGACTGGCTGATTCTACCAGCTAATAAAAGACGCAAATAAAAGGAAAAGTAGGACAATGCATCCCACATTATTTTGCTGATGGGAGTGATAATACCTGTTCTTTTCTCCACCCCATATACCCCACCCTATAAACTCGCTGATTTAACAATTGTGTAAGAGAAACATCCCATCCATTTCGCTGATGAGAGTGATGAAGCCTCTTTAATTGTGTCCTCCCCCCCCCCCCCATTTACATTAAAGAAACAGGGAGATTCGATATCATCTTTATCAGTTGTCATTCATTAGAATATTTGCACATACGGAGAGTTTGTGATGATTTTAAATTAAACACACGACTATCAGTACAGATTAAGGAGTCAATGTTCTGTTCAGTCCAGGTTGTCATCATCCTCGGTGTCCCCAGTGGACAGTGGTATCATTCCGTTCCACTTCTCTAACCTTCGTAGATAAAAGGGAGATAACTCGCATGTTGTTCCAGCAATCCGAATTTTTGTGGTACATATTGTTTTGCTTGTATGTCACATTTTTGCTACCACATGGCTTGAAAACGTTCTCATAATCGAGTGTACAAGCCGCTATGCTGTTAAGCACGTACACAATGGCGCTAATGAGGATTTGTAAACCGCTGTTTAATTGGTCCGTATCATTAAACCACGTGGCCAATGGAATTATATTTTGATTCCGTGATTACTTCGTGAATGTACCCAGGAATTGGTGGAGTAGAACGGAATGATAAAACTGGAAATTTCATTCATAGCACACTATGTCCGGTATGCAGACTCTAATTATAATTTTACATACGTGATTGAAATGGCCTGACAAGGACAGCTGTCTAATCCTTCGGATGAGACGAAAAACCGAGGTCCTGTGTATACATTGGAATGCACGTAAAAGATTCCTTGGCAGTTGGAATTCGATATATTACAAAAGTGGGTGATAGTGCCGCTGCCCTGGCAAAATTTCCCTCATAGCACACTGTATATGGCGTATGCCCGTCTTCATTAGCCCAGTATAGGAGCAGAACAGTAGGACGTTAAACCCCATTTCATTTTATTGAAATGGTTAAACAGGATCTAAATTATAACATAACGATCTTTGTCATAGTTTATCTTTACGTTTTTAACAAATATTATGAAGGTTCCGAGAGGAATGCAAAATCGATAAATCTGCTATTGAACTTGATAGCGTAAACAGTCACACAGACGCCCACGTCTGAATGGTCCTAGACCACTCCTCGAGAAGTTTTGTTCAAAAATAAGACGTGCTTACTTAAATTATAACAATTCCTATTTTGTTTTAGTTCGTGATATATGAGAACGATCATGTTTGGTTTGTAGTAAAATAAAATAAAGACATGTGAACACATTGTATGTTATATTGTTTTATTGTATATCATGCTGTTTTATAATATAATACAGTAGTTTATATACAATATTGACGACATTTTATAATATAGGACATATTATGTACATTATAGTTACATCAGAGGATATATTTATTTATACAGGGAACACAGTGTATCCCAGCAAACACATTACGTTGCGACGAGAGTATTCTAATACTTTCTTTAAATAAACCTCTGTCGGAAACAATAAGTCAGTATTACGGGGAAGTTATTTTGATGTAAAATACGTAGTAAGGGGAAGCAATCTTACTGAGAAATCAATATTAAGGGAAAAAATCTTGCTGAGAAACTAATATTAAGGGGAAGTAATCCTGTGGAAATGATAAAATATTTGACTGTGTTAAGTATCTAAACCATTAGCTAAAATATTTGCAAAAAAAAACATTCAATAATAAAGACGAATTCTCTATTTCTGGCGCAGTGCCCTTTTCGATTTACTGCCCTATATAACACACCATACAGTAACAATAATAACATGACAAACATATATTTTATTTAAAGCAAATTAGTTGATATATTGAAATATCATAGCACCATTTAGTTACACAACATATAGTTTATATACAATTAGAATAACTAGTTCTTACATCGATTATACACAGTCCTACTGTTATACCATCAGTAATGTGAGTAGTGGGTAGCATCTTACTGTACTACCATCGGTGATATACAGTAGTGAGTGTGTTTCCTATTGTAATACCATCAGTGATGTACAGTAGTGAGTGGGATTCTACTGTAGTACCATCAGTGATATACAGTAATGAGTGGGATCCTAATGTAGTACCATCAGTGATATACAGTAATGGGTGGGATCCTAATGTAGTACCATCAGTGATGTCCAGTAGTGAGTGTGATTCTACTGTAGTACCATCAATGGTGTACAGTAGCGAGTAAGCGTGCAATTGTAATACCATCAGTGATGTACAGTAGTGAGTGGGATCCTACTGTACAGTAATGAGTGGGATCTTATTGTAGTATCATCGTAGTATTGGCTTTAGTATATAATGTACCATGCTATCAGTTGTCTAGTTTATATACAATATTTAATGTCTTTATAAATAAACATCTCTGAGTGTAAAAATCGCCATTTTTAATGTGTTTGTCTGTATGTTGACTTTTAGTTGTCAGAGGTAGTTTATCTTGTTGATTAATAAAAACTTTAATTCAAAATTTAAAAAAAATCTTATTAAATAAAAGAGTAACAGCTCTAAAGGTAATACATGACACTCTTACTTTAACTACAGATTTAGCTTTAAATTTTTTTCTCTGATTATTAAAAGATCATTTCGTGAGAGAGAACGGGACAGAGAGAGGGTGTGTTGTCCACTCAACAAAACCTAGAACATTTCATAACTAATATATGGTACAGGTTTTAATACAAGTCTTTAGCAGTGTAAGGAAAGTGAAGCCTAGGAATAGAAACCACATCACTAGAGTCAATGTCAGATCTTAAGACCTCAAGCATACCCACTTCGAGAAGCAGTCATGTTAATATTGTCAAAGGAGAAGATAAAGTAAGTAAAACTTCAAACAAACTTTAGTCGAAGTAAGAGTGGCATACATATTTTACTCCCTGGCGCCAATAAAATGGATTAAAAAATCCTAAAATACATTATTAAAATAACAATAAAGGTAATAATGTCAGAAATCATTTCATGTGCCATATTTATTTTTGAACGAAATGAACACAGATTTATAAGCACAAAAGATAACAGTGATTAAATACCTATAGGTTTGTGAAGATGTTTTAGATTCTAGCAATCTTTTTATCAAGTGAATAAAATCATTTCATTCCAAGATTCTAGCAATTGCAGTCAAATTTGATTCTTTTTATCAAGTTAATAAAAACATTTCATCCAAAGAGTTCTAGCAATTGCAGACAAAATTTAAATAAACTTCAAATAATTTTAATACATACAAACATTTTTCAGCCAGTGATATGGAAGAGAATATTTTCAATTTATCATATTGTTGTAAGTATTGAAAGGGTTTGAATTATTTTTGGATGACTATTCCTGCTAGAAAGGCATCTTTCACAATAATGTAATTGGCAACCCTAATTTAAACAGATATCTAAACAAAACAAAATCTTAAGTAAGTTTAATGCATACACATGGGCCTGTTCACTGTTGCAATCAGAAGACAAATAGACATATATAACATTTTAATATCATATTGTAATTTAATATGGTAAATTAATATACTAGAATACATAAAATAAATATATACACAAATAATATCTGGCAGTATTTCAATCTAAATTCCATTAATCATTCATAGTCTGAAGTATAATCAGAGTTTATGGTCTGAAGTATAATCTATTTCTAAACTTATAGTTTATGGTCTGAGGTAACATCTATTTCTGAAATCTGCAGTAACAATAGTTCAAAGTCTGAATTATAATCTATTTTTAAAATTATATTATATAGTCTGAATTATAAGCTATTTCTTAAATCATAGTTTACAGTCTGAATTATAATCTATTTCTAAAATCATAGTTTAATCTGAATTATAATCTATTTCTAAAATCACAGTTTATAGTCTGAATTATAATCTATTTCTAAAATCATAGTTTACAGTCTGAAGTATAATCTGTTTATTAAATCATAGTTGTACTTAACCGCAACAGCCTTCATAAACACATAGATAGGTGAAGTTAACAACAGCAGCAGCTTTACAATAAGAATAGTTAATTCACAATAATGAAGACATTTATAATTATCACAGTAATAGCTCCCCTCATTCTCTCTCATTAACCCTCCTTCCCTTTTAATTTATCTGAAGTGACCGGCCATGAGCCTATATAAAACTTGGCAAAAAACAAATTCAATCAATCTTTGGTGCCAAAAAACTATTCTGATTTATTTGTTCAGCCATGAGTAGCTAAAACTTCGCAAAAACAATTCAATAGATCTTTGGTTTTGGAAAACTCTTTGATTTATCTAAAGACTCCGGCCATGAGCCCAGCTAAAACTTCGCAAAGTGTCCGACCATGAGTCTAGCTAAAACTTCGCAAAAGAAACTTGACTTAATCCATGGTTCTGGAAACCCTTTTCCCATTTTCTCAGAATTAATTGTAGATTTAAAATGTTGAATAGTATGTTAGTAATGTTCCAATCACAAAGTTTCTATAGAAACAAATCAATGTTTTTCCAAATTTTGTGAAACAGATCTAAATTTAATAAACATGGCACATAGATTGACAATGTAAATTTTTAGTTTGTAAGATGATCACAACTTTTCTAAAGAATATGGTTAGGTTTATATATTTACAAAGTTTCTACACATATTCCTGTACTGCTGCCTTCTTCACTAATAACAACTGTATCATATCAAACAGAGATTTGATCCCCTAGCGAACACAGTAATCTGGACTCGCAGTAAATTAGGTTCGGTCATTAACATCACTGTCCCATATATGTCAAGTTAATTAATAAGTAGTAATATTAATTATTAATTCACATTAAATTTGAAACGCTAATAATAAAGTTTGAGGTGTGTCTCCATCATGCCCTTACATTTAATACAACTGTTTCCATGACGACACTCTTAACACATTCTGCATTGACCAGAAGGCCTACTTCAACTTGTTTTCCAGTGACGAAAAGGTCATCAATTCACAGGAGTTTTTTAACTTAGCTTTTCTGGAAGATGGATTTCATTGTTTTCAATTCACTTTCATCCCACATCTCAGATCAACACAGAGACGTCATAGGAACAATAGTACATCCATTTGACTCCATGATTGTCAAAGGTTAGACAACTCTTTGGTACTTCTCTACTGTTCCAAATTATGGACACACAAAAGTCTACTGACACATTTTTCATTGTTTAGCACAAATTGCGGAGGGATAAAAAAACAATCACGCATAAATCGCATAATAAAAATAATCAAGTATCAACTGGTTGGTATGGAACATTGGGTAATGTTTCTGTGTAGCGTGGGTTATTTTTAAAGATATTTCGGGTTATACTGCGTGTTTCAGCATGATGCGACGCTTGCGGAGATATGCTGGTCTCCATCTGATGAACTAAAGCTGTTGTCTCTGGATGTTGATTGGCTGAATCTGAATCAGCTGGTATAACAATAATTCTCTCCTGGGGAAGAAAATAAAACACATTTAATACTTCCCTCCCATAACCCAGGTCATATTGAAACACATATGGTTCAGTTTTATTTCAATAATTAGCTAGTAGTGGGAGGACACCGGACAGATGACCCTACTCTACTCCCTGTCACAAATCGTAAACCTCGCACTTGACTCAATGACAGACCTTATGATTAGACTTAACCATTCTGCCACCTCCCACATTGATCCAGAGAGAGAGAGAGAGAGAGAGAGAGAAAGAGAGGGTATTGTCTGAACAGTATCTCATTAGCAATATTAATGTCAACATGTTGGAATGTAATATTTTCATCCCATTTGAAAGGACTGGGCACACTTGCCTCTACTCATCCCAGAACAGTATGGGCCATTTGGGAACCATTGGCCCCTGCTAAATGTTTAAAAAAAAGTTTACTGTATCAACCAACCAACCACTCAACCAACCAATCACTTTTATTATAATGGAAGAATTTCAAGGTATCAAACCAGTACCAGTACTTACCTCACTTTTATTATAGCGGAAGAGTTGCCATCCACGTAAAGATCTTGAATCTGAATTGATTGTTTCTGTACTTGTTTTTTGATAATTAGGATTTGCGTAGGTTAAAGTTGAAAATACGTCAACATTATACCGTCGTCTTCTTTGTCTACTAAAAATACAATCATGTTTGAGTACAAGGCATCATACTTTAGTCTTAGGGGCATACAATTATGGAGTTGTTCCCCGGCATTACCAAATATTTGCACACCACTGTAGGTACATCAAATAAACCATACTAAACTTAGGCTGTCTGTCTACAGTTAGCTTCGCTTGAGAACAGACACTAAGCTAGTTGATCAACATTTTTAAGTCCTAAATCGACGATTTTAGTCGAAAACACTAAGTATACTTCGAGAATTTTGAGAAGTATTTATTCTGCTTCCATTTAATGGAATTGAATAGGTTTATTTAATCTTTGTGTGTATGTCAGATTTGAAATGGAACAGATCCGCATTACAAAACAATATACTTAGTTTTGGACATGGCGGCCATTCAGGACAGAGATTTATTCTCGAGGTATGAAGTAGATGCAAATAAACCAGATATTGACAGGCTATAATAAATATTGGAAAACATTGGCTTGATGCAAATAGTATTGAAGCCAGACAAGGGGGAGGTGGAGACCGTATTATCCCAACGTGCGATGTGGGCTTTTATATTGTGGCATCTGTATACAAGTAAACCATATGAAACTGGGTTTAAAGATAATTATAAAATAACCAAGAATTAATTATAAACTACATACCGTTTCCATACAATAAAGAAGATTATAAAACCAAGTAATATTAAAATAGTTATGACGAGTAGCGCTAAATACCATCCATGTAATTTAGAATTATCTGAAAATAAAGAAAACATTTTGATCAAATCTGTAAATTCAACAATTGAAACATTCAAGATGCCAAAGCTCCTTAATCATTCTAGAATTTTAGAATTATCAGAAAATATTCCCTCCTCCTCCCGATCTTATGACAGAGAGAGAGAGAGAGAGAGAGAGAGATGGGGTTTAACGTTCACTCGACACAAGCTAGGTCATTTCGGGACTAACATATGGTTTAAATTTATTTCAATAATTCACTTGCATGTAGGAGTCTTTAAGTGGGAGGAAACCGGAGGACCTGGGGAAAACCCATGAAGTTGGACAGACGACTCTACTCCTTGTCACCTACAACCGGGGAATCAAAACCTCGCCAAATGACTCAATGACAGGCCTTATGATACAGCGTGCACGTGCTAACCATTCAGCCATCCAATCCCCCTTTATGACAGACGGTAGACAGTTCTTCTTGATCTTGTACTATATAAATTGCATTGTGTAAGAGCCAAAATGGATAATCAAGACTTAGTAGTCTTGATTGCCAAGAACAGTGTCTACGATAATAAACAATCTACTACATCTTCAAACAGTGAAAAAGTAATTTGAATGAAATTTTCAATATATTCATTGTTCATTATCTATTTTGGAACTATTAGAGCAAGAACAGCCAACTCTTTATCTAAATCTTACATAATATACTATTCAAAAAAAGTAGGGGATATTTGATTTTGGGGGCATAATACTAAAATATGCAAATGACTACGAAAAAAGTCACTATAGAACCTAACAGAAGAAACATTTCCAGTTACATGTGACGCCCAAACGCACCAATAGCTACCGCATGGAATGCAGGTGATGCTTGGGATCATCATGGGGGTCCAACCCAAGATTTGCACGACTCTGACTTTGAATGTTACAGTCATTGTGGCATTGAATTCCAGGGTGGAAACATCAGTTTAATTGTTTTAGTGACCAGAAAACAAATTTTGATATGCGTCGGCTTACCCAAAATGAAAGGTTACGTGCCCTTGGCATGCTACAGATCGGCACAACACAGGCGGTTGTGGCGCGGACGATGAATGTTTCTCAATCTGTCATAAGCAGGCTATGGTCCAGATACCGTGATACACAATCTGTACAGGACAGACCACGCTCAGGTCGACCAAGGGCGACAACTGAAGCCCAGGATCGATTTATCCGTACCTTGGCCTTGAGAAATCGTGTCATCACAGCAAATCAGATCAGCGCTCGTCTTCAAACAGACACTGGTGGGAGAGTGAGTGGCCAGACGATTCGGAATCGACTGCATAGGGTTCACCTTCGCGCCCGACGTCCTCGCGTGATCCCTTGTTTGAGAGATCATCACATTCAGGCAAGACGTCGTTGGTGTAGGGATCGTCAACACTGGGATAATCGACACTGGAGCAATGTGATGTTTTCAGATGAGTCAAGGTTCACTGTTGATTTTTTGGACAGACGTAGGAGGGTGTGGCGTCGTCGAAACGAGCGCTTCCAAGACGTTAACGTCATCAGACATTATCGATTTGGGGGTGGTTCTGTTATGGTGTGGGGAGGCATCACTGTTGCTGGAAGAACGGCTTTACATGTTGTTGCAGGGCGTGTTACAGGCCAGTACTACCGGGACAACATCTTGGCAGTCCATGTTGTGCCGTTCGCACGACGTCATGGCCGCCGTTTCATCTTCCAGGATGACAACGCAAGATGTCACAGGGCCAGGATCGTTACAGGTTACCTCCAACAACAGAACATCACCACATTACCTTGACCAGCACTGAGTCCCGACCTCTCCCCCATCGAGCATGTCTGGGACATGCTTGGACAGAGGTTACGTCAACGTCAACAACGTCCTGCCAATGTCCAAGAACATGCTGCTGCGTTGCAACAGGAATGGGACAATCTGGACCAAAATGACCTTAGACGTCTCATTAGGAGTATGCCACGTCGGATCAATGCTTGTTTGGCAAACAGAGGAGGATCTACCCGTTACTGACTTGGTTGTGATGCTGTGGTAACTTTGCTGTTTGACCCCGGGTATCATTTTACCCTTATAATGGTCAGTCTGTGCCTTACTTAGTCTAACGATCATTTGGAATAAATCGATGAATGTGAACTTCATTTCATTTTGTCATTTGTTTCTTCGTCAGTTTCATTAGGTGACTTTAATAACACTTAAAAATCAAATATCCCCTACTTTTTTTGAATAGTATATATCTTTAATGTGGTTGTAAATGGATTTGGATTGTCTGTGATTTGCAGGGGCTAAGTGAGTGGGACGCAATGACGATATTTGCATCATGGTTTTGAGTTTTGCGCCGCAAATGGCAAATAATCATGCGGTTTCAATGCTGGTTTCAACATTATTCTGCATAATGCGAAAGCAATGTCAACATATACCTCGGGTGGTGGGTCATATATACTACAAATCGACTCTACCATGTTCCACACAGCCCAGAATTACAATCTGGTTACACTGAGAAGGACAGCCACCCCACCCCCTCCCCCGCACACACATATAAATATTGTTTTTGGGGGACCTTGTTCCTCATACAAAATCATGGGACACCAAGTCCCTGGTGATTTGTCAGTTGCCCTGCACAGTCTTTATCTTTAACAATAAAACACTTTCGTCACTCACTTTGAATTGCTTTTTGACATAAACCTTTCTTGGCATCTTCATCACTACATCTACAACAATAAAGAATAAATTTATTCTTAATTACTGTATAATAGAAATAGTTTTAATTATGTTTGTAAATATATATTGAAACAAAGTGATAAGGTCATCAGCATCCTACAACCTTTGAAAAAAGTTAAGTCAAATATGTTTCCTTGGAAACACAACAAATACTCTAGGTTGATGTGTGCACAAAGTTTTGTGAAGATATTAATATTTGCTGAGATATGCTCTGGAAACAAAATCGGGATGAACGGACAGAGCCCGTTTCAAAGAATCCTGATTTTGACTCAGCCATATATACCAAAAACTAAGTCAAATTTGTATCCATGGAAACACAATAATGAGATAATCTTAGAAATTACTAATCAGCAAAAGAAACAACTACTATAATAGGTTGATATTTACGAAGGTATATCTTGAATGGTTTATGACATATGCTTCAGAAGGACAGGGCTCATCTCAATATCCGTCCCTAACTTTGTGTGGTGTGGTTTAATAACAGAGGTGGGAATTTGAGTATCTCGACTCAGACTTGACTCAGATTTAAGTTGCATGAATAACCAAAATGGGACGCAAGACTCGACACTCGTGATGACTCGCGACTGGAAAGAGCTTCGGACTCGAGTCACGCACTTAGTTTATTCGCCATTGTTTGCCGACTCATTTGATGAATTGGCAACTTGAACAAGACTCTGGCTTTGTGAAGATTTGGTACTCAACTCGGTAGTTGGACTCGACTCAGACTCGACGTGCAGCGACTTGGGTCTTGACTTTGACTTGAGGTCCCATGATTTATTCCCACCTCTAGTTAATAAAATAACATCATTGAATAACTTACCTATTTTTACTATTACCAGAATTAATATCAATATTAGCGATACCTCCTGACAGTCCATCTCCTAGAGGAACTGAAATATAAATACATGAAGAATGTTCAGACAAGGGTGATTGGTGCCATCATGTTCGGTCTATGATTGTGGGTGCCATGGGAAGGTGATAATTTTATACCTACTAGTCTTCCAATTCAAAGTACCAAGGAGTCTTTTATGTGTAGTGTAAGTCCCTGTGTGGGCCCCAATCGCTACTCATTGGGAAACAATGATTGCTGTTTGAAATTAAGCCAAAGACACTGCCAATTACAGTACAATTTTTGATATGACATCAAAATTCCAAGATGGCTGTGATGACATCATGCATGGTTCCTTTTGTACGCTTGTACTAGTTTTGTCTTGTCAAGACCATGACTTGAATACATCGTAATTCAAAGTCAGTACTTCTATTTGGTATATACCGGTACTAATTATAGTAATCTAGTGATTGATGGTTTTAACAAGAAGAATGGATACTCACATCTAAGACAAGGTCGATTGTCAGGTTCATTTGGACATTCACAGACAAAATCATTAGGTAAAGCTAAACATAGATGTGTACACCCTCCATTGTTATTACCACATTGATTAATACCTGTAAATATATTGTTACAAACCATTCATTAATACCTGTAAATATATTGTTACCATAGTTACTATGACCAACCATTTATTAATACCTGTAAGTATATTGTTACCACAGTTACTATGACCAATCATTCATTAATACCTGTTACCATAGTTACTATGACAAACCATTCATTAATACCTGTAAATATATTGTTACCATGACAATCCATTCATAAATATCTTTAAATATATTGTTGCCATAGTGAGCAAAGTTACTACAGTGACTAGTTGGTCCCATAGTAAAAACAGTTTCCATGGTGATCCGCTGTTACACTATTATTAAGTGCAGGAGGACCGCACTACAGGTAAAACAAAAATCTGGTGATGCATTGGTAAGCACAGTATAAAGTATAATACTAAACAATTGTTAACATGGTGATGAGCAAGGTGATCCACTGTTACCATGGCGAGAATAGTTACTATGGTGATATACAGTACAAACAATTGACTGTTGAGCTTGATTTTTACTGTAGTAACCTATGGTGGTACATAGTTACTGTTACTTAGTGATGGTTTGCAATAGTTTGTCACTATGGTGATATGATATATCAACAGATACATATGGTTACTTTGGTGATTTACATACCTCCTTGTCTGTCAGCTGAAACAAGATGGATGTCCATCAAACCTTCAAGATTTGACTGTACAAGATGACGATTAGTGCCAGTATCTTTGTCAGCTCTTTCTATTCTCTCTGTCTGCCAATCTGTCCAGTAAATATACTTCCCATACTGCAATTACAATATGGCAGTATTTAATATATTTATATGTACTCTAATAACGGAGGGCCTGACAAGTACAGCTGTCTAGTCCTTCAGATGATACGAAAAACTGAGGTCCTGTGTATACATTGGAATGCACGTAAAAGGTCCCTTGGCAGTTGGAATTCGATATAAGAGTAGGCGATAGTGCCGCTGCCTGGGCAAAATTTCCCTCATAGCACACCGTATGGCGTATGCCCATCTTCATTAGCCCAGGTTAGGAGCAGAACAGTAGGACGTTAAACCCCATTTCATTTCATTTCATTTCATTTCTGTACTCTAATAATTTCAATTCATGCTTCACATTGGAATCTACAGACAACAGTCCTGACATCCTTATATACAATAATTGGGAGTTTTGTTATAATTGGGACAACAATCAATGGCTTATTATACACAGGTATGTCGTTTCGCTAAGTATTAGTAAAGTAAAGGTCATTAGTTTCTTAGATAACGATAAGAGGACAATTAACGAAAAGTCGTCCTATATAATAACTGTTCTGCTATTTTCACAATCGCTAAATTCCACCAAAGGATTATATTTAAATTGAACTGATCTAAAATACTTACCACGGTTAAATTGATCAAGTCTACAATACTTATCACAGTTAAATTGATCAAGTCTACAATACTTATCACAGTTAAATTGATCAAGTCTACAATACTTATCACAGTTAAATTGATCAAGTCTACAATACTTATCACAGTTAAATTGATCACAATCTGATTAAAACAAAGATCCTATTTTACTTCGTTTTTTATAGTTCAAAATTTTGTTTTACTTGTCTTTACTACACTAGGATTTGGAAGAGTTGTTATCATTGACCTGTTCTAGATGATGTGAGGGATTAGCCAATGAAACTGTCTGTTTTGGTGAGTTCTTGGCCTTTTTCAACACGGAACTGTGGGTAAACCAGTAGAAACGTCAACGCTGATTGATTAATCAATGTCTGACGTCAAAGGGTCAAAAGCCGCTCGTCTGACCCCTGATGTGAACTATGTCAGATCTTTATGTAGTGTAGGCCATCAAAAGTATAAAAAAAACAAAATGAAATATAGATCTGTATTTTAATCAGATTGAATTGATCAAGTCCATTTTACATACCACAGTTAAACCAAATGGATGAGGAACTTTATTTATCAATGTCACACGATTTCTACCATTTAAATCTGAGGTTTCTATTTTATCAAGTTTAGCATCTACCCAGTATAAACGCTTCATCTCATAGTCTATTGATAAACCATTCGGAAAACCTACAAATAACCAAACATTCTTATAGGTTACTGATTAGAAATGATTCCACGACTGATGTCTTCTGTCTTGTTCACATTTCATTACCTGAGTAGGGTCACACGTCCAACATTGTGGGTTTTCTCCCAGTCCTCTGTTTTCCTCCAACTGCTAAAGACCCCTACGATCAAATGAATTATTGAAATAAAATTGATCCATATGTTAGTCCTGAGAGATGATCTAGTTTTCGTCAAGAGGACTTTAAAACTCTCTATTCTCTTTCTCCCCACCCCCCTCTCCTGCTCTCTCTATTTCCAAAACTTCTATTAAAGATACATTATGGGAGATTAGATAAAGAGTTGGTAGTTCTCACTACAATAGTTAAAAATACTAGATAATGTAAAGGCAATTTGCTGAAAATTTCAATCAAATTGATCCACCCTGAACCGAGAATTAAGCAATTGAATTTTGGGCCTAGTCTCGATCATCATTACTAAAGTCAGTAGGATAAAAAAAACATAGTCTCGATTATTCATTTTTTGATTTAATCAGCAGCAGCAGACCAGGTCCTAATCCAGTAAATATCGCAGGCTAGTGATGCCATCGACAGTTAATTGTGGTCTGGATAAGTTAATTAATGTCTAATTAATAATTTAGATAATATTTCAGGCCTAAAGAAAAACCTGCAATTCACAGATTTAGCTCTTGCATAATGTATGTTTAATTACATTTTTGATTTATTTATTGCCACTGCATTTGCCAAATTCACACATATAAATAAAACTGTCTTACCAAGATTATCATCATTAACTATAACTCGACGTGAGGAACCAGTTAAATACGCTTTTTCTATTTTAGGGTGAACTCCCCAATCTGTCCAAAACATCAAACTACAAATAAAAATGTTAAAATAGAGATTAAATGTCCCTGTTAAACATGAAATCAAATGTAGTTGAAAAAAATATCCAATTTTTAGGGCTTTGGATGAATGTTATATCTTGTAGGTAGGTTTCCTCTGGGTCTCATCTGTCTTCCCATCCTGATTTTCCGACGTGGTTTCCCCTTGTCAGTGGTGCAGAACGGAGGGCCTGACAAGGACAGCTGTCTAGTCCTTTGGATGAGACGAAAAAACGAGGTCCCGTGTATACATTAGAATGCACGTAAAAGATCCCTTGGCAGTTGGAATTCAATATAAGAGTAGGCGATAGTGCCGCTGCCCGGGCAAAATTTCCCTCATAGCACACTGTATGGCGTATGCCCGTCTTCATTAGCCCAGTATAGGAGCAGAACAGTAGGACGTTAAAACCCATTTCATTTCATCTGTCTTCCTCCCACTGCTAATAACCCTAATCGACAAACAGATTATTGAAATAAAATTGTATCACATGGTTTAAATAGTATTTATATCAAGACTATTATAAAATATAAAGGCTTAAAATACAGATGTGATGTCACCCTTTGATACGAGCAACTTGCCAATCTTGCCAATCGTACATTATTTATACTAGTGAAATATTGGACTCGTGTGACGTATTTCACTGTAAAGACATGTGCAGGGTGTCTGTATTTTAAGTCGTTTAATGGTCTCGAGCTTAAGACATTGCGTAATATATTGTAGAAACACTCGGGCCTCATGGCCCTCTTGCAGTTACAATGTCTCGCTCTCGACCATTAAACAATACATAAAGAACAGGATACGTATGTTAATTTGCTTTATTCTGTATAGGATGTATAATATATGTATAATATATGTATAATATATGTATAATTTCAAATAATATTTGATGCAGACAAAAACTAATAACAGTATTTTAGTTATGGTACAAATGTATTATATGATATTAGTCCTGTAATAAGTCATGGACGTTAAACTCCTGGGTCCTTATTCACGAAAACTTAACTGAGATAAAATCCAAATTTTAGTAATTTGATTGGATAATATAAGATTGATTTTAGTTCTTAGCCAATCAAAATTGAGGTATCTACTAAAATTTGGATTTTATTTTAAGTTAAAATTTCGTGAATCAGGGCCTAGTTCTCTGTGAGAAAAGAAGGGCTCCAAATAAAAACTCGAAGCTAATTACATGTTTAACTCACCCTTTTTTAGGAAAGAGAGCAATAGCTCGAGGTTCATCTAGACCTGATGATATCAGAGTTCTTCTACATGATCCATCTGTTCTGGCTACTTCTATCACATCACGTCCTACAATATACAATTGATAGCCTAAGAACAAATCCATATCAATGATACTATCCACTGCCACAACAGAATTGTTATCAAGAGGAAAATGACTATATCATTATGCCATCTGGTACAAAACATCTTAAAGTATGAATCCATATGGATTGAAACACTTTTCAGTTGCACCATTCTTGTCATTATCAGGATTAGTCTTGAAAAGCTGAATTATTTTTATCGTAACATCTCTACTCATGTGTCCTTCGAAATTTAAAATTAACTGCAACCAGTTTCGGTCTTTAATTCGTCTTAGAGCAAGTGGTTGTCATGCAGCAAATATCACAATCCCATATGACACACGTTTATAATAAATTAAGGACCGACACTAAACTAGTTTGTTGATCGTTAGGTGGGATTGAAAAGTCTCCCGCTTGAGAGAGAATCTTTTTAGATAGAAATTCCTTCAAAATCATGTGATTGACTTTTTGTAGGAGATCATACTTCACCTTTCCAAACTGATTTACAAATGTCATTTCTCAGTAACTATAGAGACTAACCTGTATCAGTCCAGTAACTATAGAGACTAACCTGTATCAGTCCAGTAACTATAGAGACTAACCTGTATCAGTCCAGTAACTATAGAGACTAACCTGTATCAGTCCAGTAAATATTTTTAGCGATCCAATCAACAGCGAGTCCATCTGTGGTAGAAAGTTGTTTCTCTATGACCGTTTCTACATTACTACCATTTAGATCAGCTCGTCTACAAATATATATCAATATATCGTACACTTAAAAAATATCAATACTTAAAATATATCAACAATTATATAAACATTTAAAATCAGGACTAAGAAGTTAAGAACAGATCCTCGGTAGCATAATATCTAATAGGGGATGGTCACAAAATTGTTTTCCTTCAGTAATATCTTACCAATTACATTTAAGAATAGATGTATTTAGAGAATGGCACTAAAAATATAAATAAAGAAACTTGTCATGCAGAAAACAAAGACACTTTCTCCAAATCACTAGAACTCCAATTGTAACCCTAATCACTTGTACCCACTGAAACTCAAATCAGATGTACCCACTAGAACTCAACTCACTGAAACGCAAGTCACCTGTACCCACAAGAACTTAAGTCACTTGTACACACTAGAACTCAAGTCACTTATACCTACTAAAACTCAAGTCATATGTACCTACTAAAACTCAAGTCACTTGTACCTACTAAAACTCAAGTCATTTATTTGTACCTACTAAAACTCAGGTCACTTGTACCCACCGAAAATAAGGTCACTTATACCCACTATAACTCGAGTCACTTGTACCCACCGAAAATAAGGTCACTTATACCCACTATAACTCGAGTCACTTGTACCCACCGAAAATAAGGTCACTTATACCCACTATAACTCGAGTCACTTGTACCCACTGAAAATAAGGTCACTTATACCCACTAGAACTCAAGTCACTTGTACTCACTGAAACTCAAGTCACTTGTACTCATTAGAACTCAAATCAATTGTACCTACTTGAGCCAAAGTTTTTTGTACCAACTGGAACTCAAATCACTTGTACCCAATCGTACCCAGACCCAACTCTGCATTTTTTTTATAGTTTAATCAAATGTGACAGGGGTCTGGAGCATTTTTAGCAATGATAAGAGCAAGAGATAAATGGGGTTTAGTGTCCACTCGACACAAACTAGGTCATTTCGGGTCTAACATGGTTATTTCAATAATCTGCTTGCGAGTAGGGGTCTTTAGCAGTGGGAGGAAACCGGAGGACCCGCAGAAAACCCACAAGGTTGGACAGGCGTCCCTACTCCTTGTCACGTATAACCCGGGAATCGAAACCACACCAGTTGACTTAACGACAGACCTTATGATACAAGGCTCAATTGCTAACCATTCAGCTATCGCACACCCCTCCCCCAGCAATATAAGATACAAGTAATAATTTCATTTTTACCTGATAACATCTAAATATACATCAGTATAATAAACTTTATTGTCTTTATAATCGTAATCAAGGGCAATGACATTGTGAAGGTCGTTGATAGGTAAATAGACGTCCGACCTGTCATCGGTATCCATGGAGATATAGCGTATATTGGCACGACTAGCAAATAATAAATATTCACTTGGCACTGAAACAAAGATGAAAGTTCTAATTAATACAGAATATCCTGTTTCACTAAAAATAATCCTGAAATTTGAAGATGGGTGATCAAAAGTTACAACAGACAATCTAGACAGACCCAGGTACACAAAAATGGCGTGGAAAAGGAGCAGCACCTCCTTGGCCACTCCCACTAAATATTGTCATATTTAGGGAGTGGGGTTTTACATAGCCTAAGCTTGTTCCTCATTCCTATTTTGATACCCTGAATAAAATTATTGGCCTAGAAAAAAAAATATGAATATCGATTGTTATTGTTTTTACAGATAATTAAGTTAACTTACTGTGAGGACATGTTTTCTTGTCATCGAGTAGAACAAGACCAGTCGGACAGGCACATGAATAACCTTGAGGTCGTGGCAAACAAAGATGGCTACATCCACCATTGTTGTTACCACAGCGATTTATATACGTTTCTGAAAAATACACAAATGATTTACAAAATATTTCATAGCAGCGAATTGATCACAATTAAATATCTCATCTTGCCTTCACTGTTGATATTTTGATATATTGCTGATTTATTAAAATATTTGGGGATCACGGTGGCTAAGAGGGTAAGACACTGGCTCGCTAGCCTGGAGGTCAGGTGTTCGATCCCTACATTGGCTGAGAAAGTTTCCCCATGTCAGTGATGCAGGACAGAGAGCCTGACAAGGACAGCTATCTAGTCATTCAGATGGGATGAAAAACCGAGGTCCTGTGTAAACATTGGCGTGCATGTAAAAAATCCCTTGACAGTTGGAATTCGATATAAGAGTAGGCCGTAGTGCTGTTGTCCGGGCAAAATTTCCCTCATAGCACACTGTATGGTGTAGGCCTGTCTTCATTAGCCCAGTTCGGAGCAGAACAGTAGGACGTTAAACCTCATTTCATTTCATTTCATTTTTAAAATATTTACACCATGGTAATAATCTCTGATACATCATCACATTGGAGATTTATAAAAAATTTTGATTTTCATGTGGTGAATTTATAGACACAAATTGAAAACATTAAAGTGATATTACATACCAACATGTTTCATATTGACTGCATGGATATCCATAATTCCGACTAAATTTTCTCTTATAATACTGATGTTCTTTCCTGTGTTTTTATTGGCTCGATTAATAGACATGGCCCTCCAGTCTGTCCAGTAGATCCAATTCCCGGAGACGGCCAGTCCATAAGGATGAGCAACTTTTGCTACGAGAACTCGGCGATAATTTCCATGTAGATCTGAACACTCAATCACCTAAACAAATATACAATCACATTAATGATCAGATTTTCCAGCATGGTTTCCCCTTGTCTTCATTTTCTGGGTTGGAGCAGAAACATAGGACTTGAAACCCCATTTTATTTCATTTCATTAATGATCATATTTCTTATTTTCTAAGTACAAAATGTTTAACAATAACATGCTGTCCTATATCATTTCTGTGGCAGATCTTATTTCAGATCTTGACAGAAATTTGGCTTGGATAATCTAATAAAAAAACAGATCTATCTTTTGTTTCATTTTTTTTATACTTTCGATAGCCTCTACTACATGAAGTTGTAGTGGTAGGTCACATCAGAGGTCATACGAGCAGCTTTTGATTCTATAACGTCAGGCATTTGATTAACCAATCAGCGTTGATGTTTCTAGTACGATACCCACAGTTCTGTCACTTCTGTGCATCGCACGCAAAGAACTCGCTGCAACTGACAGTTTTATTGGCTAATCCCTCACATCAACCAGAATGCGTGTTATATGACAACTTTTCCGGGTCCTAGTGTAACAAAGACAAGTAAAACGAAATTTTGAACTATGAAAAACAAAACAAAATAGGATCTGTGTTTTCATCAGATTGGGACTCTGCTGGTAACTGGAAAGTCACTACAAAGGTTTGTCAGTTAATAAAACATTTTTTAATATAACTAAACATGATATAACAGACCTCTGTTTTTGCATCACCCCAGATAATTCTTGAGTTTGCATAATCAACTGCAAGTCCATTTGGCCAAACCATTTGATCGGAGATTAAGATTTTTCTATTTCCACCATCCATGTCTGCTCGCTGTATGGAAGGATTTTTACCCCAATCAGTCCAAAACATATATCTACAATAAAATAAAATAAAACTTAGATGTTGTGTCAATTGATGAGCTCAACAAATACATGATAGACCAATAGAGTTAAGATCTTAAAAGGAGAGAGAGAGAGAGAAAAATGGGGTTTAACTAGATCATTTCGGGACTAACATATGGTTAATTTTATTTCAATAATAAGCCTGTGCATAGGGGTCTTTAGCAGTGGAAGGAAACCGGAAGACCAGAGAAAACCCATGATGTTGGACAGGCGACCCTAATCCTTGTCACGCACAACCAAGGAATCAAAACCACGCCAGTTGACTCAATTACAGGCCTTACGATACATCGCGCACGCTCTAACCATTCCGTCATCCAAACCCCTATTATATGACAGTGCCCCGTTAGACAAAAGTGTTAGACAAAAGTGTTAGACAGACAGGTAAGTTCACCAACTCATCAATTTCAGTCATGACTTGTACAGGCCACGAAATTTCAAATTTTGGCGTAACCAGAAAAATGGTTGCGGGTCTATGCTTTGCGTAACCATTTCCTTTGGTTACGCCAGATGACCATTGCATAACCAATTGGTTACATAAAATGGTTGCGCTGTTTTCATGTTTTATCAAGATTTAAATGGTGCTATTATTCATTTCCACTTGCAGTGAATGTATTTTTTAAAGAAATAACTTGACTAATTTATATTCTTTTATATTTAATATTATATTTTGAGGTTAAGCGTTTATGACTTTAATCCCACGGTGTCCCAATTTAAACAAAAAAACATTAGAAAAAAAATGTTCCACTTCACTAAATCCCTACATTTTAATAATGAGGGGAATCGGTTCCAAAAATTACTAATAGATTTTCGTTTTTATATCATATCTGACCTTCAAAAACCAGGAATGGTAGCTACCACATTGTTTTCGGTCACTATAGACTACATGCGTACTTCATATTACACTTGTCACTTTCAATCATTCATCCAAGCACGTAGCATGAGATAGCTTCACTCATAGGTCTCGACTGATTGACAAACAGTATTTATTATAAACCTCGGCACTCTATACTCAAAGTCTCAAAAGGAAACAGAATAGTTTGATGTCATGAAATAATATTAAAATAGACAGGACAGTAAAATCGTTTACATTATCGCTCGAGCGATGCTGGGAGAAGGGGGTCAAAGTTGACGCATACATACAGGTCATTGGTACTACAGCATGGCTATAGTGAAAACTGAAAGGAACACGTGTAGTAATTTCTTTGGAAATATAGCCGACATGTTAAAGAGTCAAACTCATTTCTCATTTTGTGTTTGAAAATCCAAAGGTACGCTTTCAATAATTTATGGCATAACTAATCATTTAAAGAATTAGGGGTGAGGGGCATTTTTAAATCAACCTGCTTGCAACTGGTCAATAGCCTACCTGGTGTCAAAATACATGATCTGTCAAAGTACCGGTAAGATGGAGAAATGAAATGCCAAGAATGAATGAATGGAGTTTGTGCTAAAATACAAATAATTTAGACCCGTGTCACAAAGTCATCCTGTATAAAAATTGATCAAATGTTTATAAATCTGTTAATGAAATTTGTTAACGTAAAAGAAATTTACGTTAGCGTAACCAGGAAATCGGTCGCACGTTTTTGAGCTGGCGCAACCGCACATAACAATTTTTTTTTTTCCGTAAAAGTAATTAATTTACTCACCCAGCATGATAATGTAAAGCTATAGCTCGTGGTCGATCTAAATCTTCCCAGAATAAAACTTTCCTCATATCTCCATCTAGACAAGCAACTTCTATTCGTTTATGACCGGCGTCTGTCCAGTATATCTTTCTCCCTACCGAATCCACGGCCAGTCCATCTGCCGTCTGTAACCCATGCTTTAACACATGTTCTCGCCGTGATCCGTCTAAATTTGATCGTGATATCGTATCTGATAAAGTATCAGTCCAGTAAACTTTTCCTAAAAAAATTTAATAAAAGCACTTTGGTTCAAAAATAATGTATCTTGAAATATTAATCTTACAGGTCATTATATAAAAGTTGTTTGCGCAGTCCATAAGGCTTGTCGCATCATTTCTTTTGTAGTTAAGTATTTACAAGAAACTAAAAACTGATTAAGAATAACAATACATTAAGTAACTGCTTGACTTCTAGTTCTGCCCTATGCTAACACTTTGGTCTCTAAGAGTGGGCAAAATATATTTCAATGTGATCAATGGTCATAACTCCCGCAGTAATTATCGGAAAACTGTGTATCAATTTAAAGGCAAGCAGATGAATTTTTAAAGATACCAAGGGCCATAACTCTGGCAGTAATCATCGGAAACCAATTGGACCTGGACTGTGTATCAGTTTAAAGGCAAACCGCTGATGACCAAAAGAATTTTCAAAGTTAGCAAGGGCCATAACTCTAGCAGTATTTATCAGAAACCAATTGGACCTGGAACACTGTGTATCAGTTTAAAGTCAATTGGATTTTAACTTTAGCCTCTGTTGACGCCAAACACCAAACAGACGGAGGTAGACAATATACAACCACATTACAATTATTTCTGTTCAAGCCTACCTTCTGCTTTATCAACATCAATAGCTATAGAGTTAGTTAACTCTCCTACTGGTATAACCACATCTGCATAGTACGGAACATCCAGTGATAACTTCCTTATATCAGCTCTTCTAGCAAATATCAGAAAATGCTGCATCTCTGTACAAAAAATAAATATCGATTTCAGAATATATCAAAGTTTTAATGCAAGATCCCTTTAATCAATGATATTTTTCTTGGGTTCAAATATCGGTTGACAACTAAGTCACACAGATTACAAAGATAAGCAAGTTCATGTCTCAAAACAACTACAAGTCACAAGGTTAAAACAACTACAAGTCACAAGGTTAAAACAACTACAAGTCACAAGGTTAAATATGCATTATATAAGAGCTAAAGCCGTCTTTTCTAGGTTTTTATTTTGGCTTCAAATGTTATATAAATTATTATTCAGACATTTATTCACATGACGACATGACGAGCCTATAATCAACTCTCTAGATCGTCGAATGCCCTAGTTTTAATTGGATTTCAACAATTGCGAAAATTAATTGGATAATCAAGTCTTGTTTGTCAAGGTACCATTGCTATAATAATGAACAATCTACACTAGATCTTATCAAGCCTTCAAACAGTCGTAACTTGGCTCAGAATAAAGTAAATTCAATGAAATTTTCACTATATTCTATTCTTGAGCTATCATAGTCAGAACAGCCAGCTCTTTATCTAAATCTTACATAATACACCTATAAACAAGCTCTTTTTCTCAAAACCAAGATAACAAACTTGGCTTGACAAGTGAAAGCCTGACTTGCCTTTAATATTCAAATAAATATTGTTTTGTATGAATTAAATATTGTTTACCTTCTTCACATGTTTTATTATCTGATTTTAACAGGATTCCAGTCGGACACGCACAGCTATGACTTGTGGGTAATGGAGCAACTAAACAAAGATGGCTGCATCCACCATTATTTTCACTGCATGTAGTAGGAACTAAAAAATGATAAAGACGATTTTAAAAATATGTAGTAACAAACAATGAACTAAAGACTTAATGATTTATTGAAATTAAGAACAGCAGCTCAATAGTTCGAGCAGTCCACAAGGGTTGTCACATATTTATTGTTTTGTAGCTAATGGGAGCATTTAAAAGACACAAAACCCGATCAAGAAAAACAACCCATTAAGTAATTAGCCTGTAGAGAGTCCAAAAGATGTTTCAAAGTTATCAAGGGCTATAAATCTTTCAGTAATTATCGGAAATAACTAGGCTTCTTCGTCTAATGAGTTTACATTTCAAGTCAATAGGATAATAACTGATGAGGTTGACAAGATTAAACAACCATATTTCAATGTGGGCGTTTCAGAACTACTTTACTGTCTAAATTATTGTCTAAATACCAATCTTATGCCCATGATCACACGATAGTCAGCAAATCAACGACAAAACATTGGCATACAAAAGTGTGGAATAGAATTCTGATTAATCAATTTGTTAATTCTTGTCTCTTTGATCGACTTCAACTTGTTCTCAAATTTTCGTTAGACTGAACGCTCTGTGCCACAGAAGGAGCAACATCTAGCAATGTTTTGCTCCAAAGTTTGTATAAGGTTGAGTAAGTAAAGTTTAATATGAATTAGCATACTAATACGATTCCCATTACCTATCACAGTAACCACCCCACTATTTCCAAGATCCTTCTTGATCAAAAATAAAGAATATTCACCAATATCTGGCAGAAAATGTCAATCCAAACACTCTCCTTAAATAATTCAAGAAAAATGGTCAGACAAAAAAGAAGAAAAGGGAGAGGGATAGAAAAATGCTATAAATACATTAATTTATGAACTACATTAGTGGGTAATAGGTGGTCTGCATCCATCTATAAAGAATTTTTGAGGTTGTCTCCCTTACTACAGTAGATTCTACTTACTCTCCTCCCTGTTTTGATGATAAACATGAATATCCATCAAATGTCCGAGATCCGACAGTAATACACCTCTCTCACGTCCAGTCTTTTTATTAGCGTAATGTATACTCTCTGTTATCCAGTCTGTCCAGTACATATAATCACCGTGTATCGCCAAACCAAATGGGTGATCTAGACCTAACTCTATCACATACTAAAATATAAAAATACAAGCAATCAAGTTTGACCATCTCCATCTCGAAGCAGAACAACCCTAGTCTGTGGAGACCAAATCCACAAACGTTATGTAGCTAATAATCTTAAAGGAGCGAAACCATTTAGTTTGGGTCACAGATATATAAATAAAGAGAATCTGGCCATCATGATCTACACACTGGGTTATGGGGAGCAAGAAATGTCACGATGTAATAAGTAACAGTCGCGTCTAAAGAGCCGAATGGTATGGGCACTACAACGTTGTTCTCTTGGTTAATCTCTATTATTTCACCTTGTGGTACCAACAGTTTTTGCCTAGACCATGGACGTAAATAAGTCATGATCGTGTACCTACAGTTTTTGGATAAATGAGTACCAACAGTTTTTGCCTAGACCATGGACGTAAACAAGCCATGATCGTGTACCAACAGTTTGTTGCCTAGACCATAGATGTAAACAAGCCATGATCGTGTACCAACAGTTTATGCCTAGCCCCTAAACAAGTCATAGCCATTATATAGCTTAATCTGTGGATCTAAAATTAAAAACGTAGACAGAAACTCAAATCACAATCCATTTAATCAAATCAACAGGTTTTTTTATGCAAGTCAAAAAGTTTTGTTCGTATTATAAAAGACTTGCGACTCATTTTGCTCTCACAGGTCACATCTGATTACCAGAATGAGGATAATCTTACCTGACGATGAAATTTACAATTTTATGATTTACCTTTCTATCTCGTCCTGTCAGTGTACTAGATTCAATAGTTTTCATACTGGCATCCGTCCAATATAATCTTTCATTATTATAATCTATTGCTAATCCATTCGGCCATGTTAGATTATCTTTAAACAATATTTTACGCTCACTGCCGTCCATACCAGCTCGCTCTATTTTAGCCTTTGAACCCCAATCAGTCCAATACATATACCTAAAATATAAAACGAATCAGTCTGTACCTAAATATATAAAACCAACCAATCAGACCAATACATATACCTAAAATATAAAACCAATCAGTCCAATAATACATATAACAAAAAACATAAAATATTAAAAAAAAACCACCCTGTTTTGTTGTGGTTATTGACAGGTGGGAACTCGAGTACTGTGACTCAGACCATGGTCCGAATTAAGTCACATCAATGACCCAATTTGCGACTTGAAATATTTTTTGTGACTCGGCAGTCGTGATGACTCACGACTTGTAAAAGTTTAGGACTCAAGTCGTGGTGAAATTGTGAAATTATCTGTGATGTCATTGTGTACAGTTAAACATGCATTATGCAAGAGCAAAATCGGCTTATTACAAGTCTTTCTTTAGGCCTGAAATGTTATCTAAATTATCAATTAGAGATTAATTAACTTATCCAGACCATAATAAAGTCTCGATGTCAAGGCTAGCCTTCGATGTTGACTGGATTACATTCCTATATGCCGTTGATAATTAAATCAAAAAAAGTGGATAATCGAGACTAAGCTGTTTATATTAATGATTTTAGTAATGATAACCGAGACTATGCCAAAATTTCACCCGCTTCTTTCTCGGCTCATAGTGGATCAATTTGACTGAAATTTTCAGCAAATTACCTTTACACTATCTAGTTTGTAACTATTATAGCGAGAACTGCCATTTCGTTATCTTATCTCCCATAACGTATCTTTAAGTTTCACGCACACATGATTAAATCACCTTAGATTGGTGCAATAATATAGCCCGGTTGGAGCTGACGTGCAATAAAACTCCATTACAACATTATTCGAGAGAATATTTCTATAACTTACCCTAACATGGGATCTACAACAATATAGCCCGACTGGAACTGACATGCCATAAAATATTACATGATTCTAGAGAATATTGCTATAACTTACCCTGACATGGGATCTACAACAATATAGCCCGGTTGGAGCTGATGTTACAACATGATTCTAGAGAATAATTCTATAACTTACCCTGACATGGGATCTACAACTATATCTCGTGGTTGATCAAATTCCTTCCATAATAAAACAGTTCTCATACTACCATCGAGATTTGACACTTCAATACGATCATTCTCAGCGTCTGTCCAATATAACTTATGGCCTACCCAATCTAACGCTAAACCAGCTGGACTTTCCAAACAATTTCCTACCACAATCTGATAAAAACAACACAGAACCAAACAATCAAACATTTTTTTCATCCTTTAATAGTATCAACACCAAGTTTGTTTTCGCATACCTACATGGAATATTTTGGGGGTAAAGTTTGTCTTTATAAAATAACATTTATTTCAATCTGATTAAAATACAGATCAATATTTCGTTTCATTTTATTATACTTTCGATGGCCTACACTACATGAAGATCTGACCAGTTATAGTGGAAGGTCGCATCAAAGGTCATGGAAGCGACTTTTGACCCTACGACATCAGACATTTGATTAACCAATCAGTGTTGATGTTTCTAGTGGGTTACCCACAGTTCCGTGCACCTCACGCCAAAATAACGCTGTAACAGACCGTTTCATTGGCTAATCCCTCACATCATCCAGAACGCGGGTTCTGCTCCGAACTGGGCTAATGAAGACGGGTCAGGTTATATAACAACTCTTCCAGATGCTAGTGTAGGAAAGACAAGTAAAACAAAATTTTGAACTATAAAAAACAAAGCGAAATAGGATCTGTGTTTTAATCAGATTGAAATAAATGGTGTCAAGATTAATATTTACTTGTCTCTCACGATTCTTTATTGCTATAAACTATAACACAAACTTATGAAAAACAGCTACTTATTTATTCAGTGATGTTTCGAAGAGTTTTCTCTCAATGCTATCAAGCCAGTCACTAATTTAATCTTGTGTATTTAGCATTTATTTTTTTCATATTCATTCAATATCAAACCTTTGATTAAAAATATGTAAAAATCATTTAAAATCACCAAAAATCATCTAATTTGTACTTCTGCCCAGTTTAAAGCTGACCATTCAATTTTGATAATGAGTGTCCAATTTACAAGTATTTAATTTCTCGATCACTGCTTAAAAATAAACAACCTAATTGATAATTGATGTATAATGCTTAATTTTTTAACAGTGGTCAGGAAATTAAAATAGTTGTAAATTAGACACACAGCTTTACACTGGACACATGTACAAATTTGATGATTTGGGGTGATATTAAATGATTTTTGGAAATTTTTAAACAAAGATTTGATATTGAATGAATGTGAAAGAAATTAGTGCTAGATACACAAGATTAAATAATACCTGGATTACAGTATATGCCTCTCAGAGATTTTTATTGCTATATTAAATCTGATTGGTCTACTTACCTCTTGCTCTGACCCATCCCATTTAGCTCGACCAATGACATCTGTGATAACATCTGTCCAATAGATATGATCGGTTTCGCTATCCCATTCTACACCAATAGATCGCGATACGTCAGATAATGGTATAACAACATCCGTTAAATCAGGCGTATCCAAGGTAACACGACGTATACCCGTCTGCGTTGAAAATAATATAAACGTGTTGATTTCTGTAAATAAATTATAAATAATATTCATTATTAGAGAAAAAAAAAGAGAGAGAAATGAAGTATAACATCCATTCTACATGAAGTAGGTCATTTTGGGACTGACATATGGTCCACTTTTATTTCAACAATTGACTTGTGCGTTGGGGTCTTCAGAAAGGGGTGGAGGACCCGGAGAAAACTCAAGAGGTTAGGCAGGCAATACTACTCCTTGTCACATACAAGTTTGGCATCAATACCATGCTACTTGACTCAATGACGGCCCTTTCTGACAAACCGACTTAAATCACACCTGAAAACAAACTATAGTAAATAAAGCAATTCAGATATCAAGAAATGAAATGAAATGGAGTTTAACGTCCTACTGTTCTGCTCCTGTATTGGGTTAATGAAGACGGGCACACGCCATACAGTGTGCTATGAGGGAAATTTTGCCCGGGTAGCGGCACTATCGTCTACTCTTCTATCGAATTCCAACTGCCAAGGGATCTTTTACGTGCATTCAAATGTTTACACGGGACCTCGGTTTTTCGTCTCATCCGAAGGACTAGACAGCTGTCCTTGTCAGGCCCTCCGTCCTGCATCACTGTCAAGGGGAAACCACGTCGGAAAATCCGGATGAACTTTCTCAGCCAATGCAGGGATCGAACACCCAACCTCCAGACTAGCGAGCCAGCGCCTTACCCACGTAGCCACCGTGGTTCCAAAATACCAATTTTTACTTGGGGAAAATATCTGCCAGTAACCTATCCTTGGGTTTTGCTGAGGGCCCAGAAATAACTCAACTGCAACCAGGCATAAACTATAGTAATTAACAGAGGGAAATATCTGCTGAACCTATGCATTGGTTTTGCCGAGGGCCCAGAAATAACTCAACTGTACCCAGGCATAAACTATAGCTAAATATCTGTTGTAACCTATGCATGGGTCTTGCCCTGAAATACTTCAATCACACCTCACATATAAACCATAGTAATTAACTCACTAGCTGTACATGTTTTATTATTCTCTGTAAGATGTAACCCAGTCGGACACGCACAACTGTATCTCTTCTGATTGGGTAAACAAAGATGGCTACAACCTCCGTTATTTTTACCACAATGATTCTCGGCTGAAATACATCAAGTTTAGTTTAAACAATTAATAAATTGACATGTCAATAATAATGATTAACCCTTAACCAGTCGATGTCTACTATAGTCACCACAATGATATTATACAGCTAAAAAGGATTTAGAATGATTTGCAAATTATAGATCAACTTATCCCCTTCAACTTTTTTATTGGTGTCAAGAGTCTATCACTTATAATTATTCGGCAGTAGTCGTTTGAAATAGGCATGACGTCAAAATGACGTCTACCGGTTAAGGGTTAAACACGCTATTTATAAAATACAACTATTTTTAAAATTGTATTTTTAAAAAAAAATTGTATTTTTAAAAAAATTGTATTTTTAAAAAAATTATATTTTTAAAAAAAAATTATATTTAAAAAAAAAAAATTGTATTTTAAATATAATTGTATAAAAAAAAAATTGTATTTAAATAAAAATTGTAGTTTAAATTGTAAATTAAAAATAAATTGGAGTCAAATTTGATACCATGAAAAAAAGGGGACGGAGATACAGGCGGAAGTACAATTCGATAATGCTCCCAGGAAAATAATCTAGATCAATTATTTAACGTTGATCGGTACAGGACAATAATCTAATTAATCTTGTAAACGTACCTGCTGGTTGTCTCTGTGGATGAAATGTGTGAATATCCATGGGAAAATGGAGACGATTTCTGACAGTCTCGATATTATTGCCAGTAAATTTATTGGCTTTATTAATACTCTTCGTATGCCAGTCCGTCCAGAATAACTCATCTTCAAATAAAGTCAAGGCAAACGGATGGGGAAGACCTGCAAAACATCAAAAATAATATATTTAGAGGGGATTGGGCGATTGAGAGGCCATTTAAGAACTAATATATGGTTCATTTTTATTTCAGTAATTCTCTAGACTCTTAGGTGTGGGAGGTACGACAGACTTTACTCAATGACAGACTTTATGATTTTAGGGCCAAGTGTAAGACTCTCCATGTAATGAACAAGTTTAACAATATTGGAGAATATGTTCACTATACTGAGCTGGACAGACATACACAGGGCTTTGGTTTCGGTCATATTCACCAGCCTTCAAAGACAGGAACTAAATTAAAGGAGCTAAGTCACTAATATTTGGGACCTGGAAATTGACACAAGTGGGTCGCAACTCATATAATACTGTAATATGAATGTATATAAACTGATATACATTCAATGGTTTCCGTTTTTACTCTAATTTCAAATCAGTTATGTTCCGCGAAATAAGCCAGCAGTCTCAATCGAATGCAAATTTCTAGCGCCTGGTTATTCCAGTCTACATACGCCGTTTGGTTTGGTGCAATATGTATAGCCTCATTCCCCTAGTCTTCTGCTAGAACTGGGGCTGAAACGCATTATGGTACACGATTCGTGTACCAATGGTAAAATGTTTATTTTGTCTTAAATATTGGATATCAGAAGCCCATCTTTTTCCGGTAAGATCACAGCATCAATGTTGATTTAAATTGACAAATAATTTGTGTTTTCAATGTTGAAGATTTTGGATGATATTGAGTTAGAGACTTAGCTACTTTAACAATCCAAAAAATTTGAATTTAAAAAAATTCAACTTTACATCTCATTAACTACCATCAAATTTATAGTTTTTATGTGTATGGGTGATCTAGTGGTTTAACACAAGGGCGTGAAATCAAAAGGTCTGTCATTGTGACGTCAAACTCTATTTCACTCTCTCATTCTTTATAAACAAAGAAGGTCAAACATCATGAAGTGAAAACATTGATCTACAACAAACTCTCATTTTGTCAAATCTTGTCAAACACTTGTCAAATCTCACCTTGGTTGATAACTGTTCGTCTGTGACTCCCGTCTAAATTAGAACACTCAATCACATGATGTTTAGCATCTACCCAATAAATTCTCTCGGCAGCGTAATCCATTGTTAAACCATTCGGCCAGAATAACGACGTA
Organism: Patella vulgata; assembly: GCF_932274485.2. Classification (NCBI taxonomy): domain Eukaryota; kingdom Metazoa; phylum Mollusca; class Gastropoda; family Patellidae; genus Patella; species Patella vulgata. The sequence continues at coordinate 4,161,025 of NC_065884.2, forward strand.
TTGGCGATGATCATCCTCTCCTCACCGTCCATTGAACCTCGTTCTATTTTAGGTGTTGTTCCCCAATCAGTCCAAAATATCCACCTTTAAACAATTGTAAAGTAAATTGTATGGTAGAAAAGTAAGATTATTATAAACCCCTATTCTATTTCATTTGTTTTATTTACCAAAATACGCCCTGGGTATTTTACTTAAACGGGTCAGACAAAAAATTGTTTAAAACAAAATTCATCAACTAATTAAAGGTCAGCAACTCATTGATAGTTTGATTACAATATATATTAGAGAATCTTATAGTTTAAATTTGAAAGAATTTAAAATTCTTAAATTAAATTAAAGATATTTTTTACCCTTTATGTGGATAAGCTGCTATCGCTCGTGGTTTCTCTAGATTGTTCCAGTATAAAACTTTACGATATCCGCCATCTAGATTAGAAACTTCAATACGGGATGTTCCGGCATCTGTCCAGAACAATTTATCATGGATCCAGTCTACAGCAAGACCACCTGTTGCAGACAGAACAAATCAATTATATCTTATTAAATAAATCAAACAGACTAAATACAAATATTTCCTCCTGGCATCTGTTTGTAGGAAGACAAAGAATTGGTCATTCTAAATTTATGTCACAGTCATTCCAGATTTGAAACAAATCGAATTGTGTACATGATCATTCCATATTCACCACATGGTTATTTGAAATGTATTATATGATCCTTCCAAATGTATGACATGGTCCTTCCAAATTTATAACATGGTCATTCCAAATTTATAACATGGTCATTCCAAATTGATGACATGATCATTTGAAATTAATGACATGGTCATTCCAAATTCATGACATGGTAATTCCAAATGTATGACATGGTCATTCCAAATTCATGACATGGTCCTTCCAAATTTATAACATGGTCATTCGAAAATTAATAACATGGTCATTCCAAATTTATAACATGGTCATTCCAAATTGATGACATGGTATCTCCAAATTCACGAAATGGTCATTCCAAATTAATGAATTCCAACTATGGTTCCTGATATCATTCACGACAAAATGAAACTTGGGAAATATAAAGTAAAATAGGGGTTTAATGTCCATTCTATGCAAACCATGCTATTTCAGGACTAACATATGGTGATGGTGCAATTTGATTTCAATAATTCACTTACGCTTAGGGATCTTAAACAGTGGTAGGAAATCAGACGACCTGGAAAAACATACAAGGTTATTCAGGTGACCCTACTCCTTGTCACATATACTTGAGTCAATAACAGACCTCATGACTTAAAGAAAAGAGTAATAATTACCTGGGTTATCAAGTCCTCCATGAATTATCTCCATAACTTCACTCCCGTTTAAATACGCTCGTTTTATCGTATCTAACGTAACATCTGACCAGAACACTAACCCCTTCTCATGATGAAAATCTAACGCTATCGCATCACGTAAACCTTTCAATATCGAGGTGTATTCTGATTGGTCCGTTGTAACTCGTCTGATGTCCACTCTGTTTGCGAATATTAAATAGGCTTCTCCTCCTGTAAAATTAGAAACAGAACAATCTCATTTAGCAATTCATCAGTAAAAATCATACAAGTTAACAAGCTAAAATCGATCCATTACAGAGTAATATTTCTAACACATGGTTTACGAATGAAACTTTGGATTGTGTCCTTAAAAACGGACAAATCTTTATCATCAACACAAACTAGGTCATTTCGGGACTAGCACATGGTTTAATTTTATTTCTATAATTTGCATGCGCGTAGGGGTCTTTAGCAGTGGGAGGAAACCGGAGGACCCGGAGAAAACCCACGAAGTTGGACTGCCGACCCTACTCCTTGTCACGTACAACCTGGGGAATCGAAACCCAGACCATATGATACAGCGCGCGCGTGCTAACCATTCGGCCATCCAACCCCCCCTGTATATACAGAACGATCAATAAAATTAAAGTTCACACAACAAAAGCACACAAAGAAATGACACATCTTGTTTTAAATTTGACCTTATCAGTGATGGGATTTCAAAATTTTTCTTGTCGGACATTTTTACCGAAAATAAAGGGACATAACTCTTATCGTTATTTAAGATGGCAGTTTTTAGACCACACACAAAAATCACGTGTAAACAAAATATTCAAATTCGTCCGTAATATAAAAATAGGTGCACCTAGTTATTTTTCATATTTAATTCCCGTACGGCATTCAAATTTATGTCAGTAATATTCCTACAAAATTCGTAATATGATAGAATGAAAGCGTGCCGACTGCTGCCGATCTGTACTGTTTCAAATTCCTCCAAAATTACCGTATTTTGGGTCATAAGTCGCTACATTTTTCAGCAGAAGACCGGCATTCGTCTTATACTCCGTTACGACTTATGTACAGAGGGTAAGAATATGATATCCCGAGGAATGACACTATGTCATGTAAAATTCACTGCCTACACGATCTGATTTGACTGGTTTGTTTGTACGATCTAGCCCATCTGAACACAATATAAACGTGACATGGTCTGTTAGTACGATCTAGGCGATCTACACATGATATAAACATGACATGGTTAAAACAAGTCAGCGTATTTGCTACTTTCGATGGCCCTCTTTTTAATGTGACTGAATCCAAGCCAGCTGATTATCCAATGTGGATAATATGAATTTGTTTTACATTTTATCGTGGATATTTTCCGAAAATGAAAATTACCCACAGAGACTCTGCAAATGTAGAAATAAAAGCCTTTGAGAATAGATTAATTTATTTTCAAATTATTTTTCCTTCAAGAAATGAGAAGAAAAAAAGTGTTCCTGTAAGTGTTACCTATGGAAGCCAATAAGTACCTCTTCGCTCCTTCATGCCTTCGAGTTAACTAGGGGCAAAGGCAGTGACAAGAAGCTGCGCAAATGTTCCCAACCTTGTCCGTCGCAGGCTTTGTCAAGAAATCAGCGTGAAGTCAAGAAATCAACAAAGTTAAGTTAAGAAGTGACTCAACTTCTTCGCTTCGCATTGATTATTTCTTGCAACCTTGTCTTCGCGCTGATCCGCATAACGAAGCAAAGCAGCGACAGGGCGAGATTAGATGCATTTGTTGTGGCTTCTTGGCTTTGTATTCGCACTTAGTTAACATGAAGGCATAAAGGAGCCAAGGAGTACTTATAGTTTTATTAGGAATCATGAATGTTATGATGAACAGAAGGATTGATAATTATCAACCTACATTTGACATGAGATATATCATAACAATCCTGGCACAATTATCGATGTCAGTTTTCAATATTGATAACAATACTGCCACGGTTATCGTTGTCAGTTTTCAATATAAATCTCAATAACTCACCTAAAGCCTTGCAGCCTCTGCCGTCTGATTTTAAACTGTAGCCTTGAACACAGGAACATTTATAGGTACCCTGTGTATTATAACACAGTTGACTACACGATGCTTCAAATCCACATTCATCTACATCTGTTACATACAAAAAACGAATAGTAATTAAAGGCACAATCTTCCAGACTTTCAGTCCAACACAATAAAGATGAAATATGTAAGAGCTAAATCTGGCTATTGCAGATCTTTATTTTGGCTTAAAATGTTATATAAACTATTATTTAGACATTTATTCACATGACAAGCCTATAATCAACCCTCTAATCAATTGGATGGTCAAGATCTAAATGGTTTCGTAAGTTCGACACTCACAACTTGATCATAATAAAGTAATTTGAATGAAATTTTCAATACAATCCTTTTTCATCTTTTTTTTAATTATTATAGCAAGAACAGCCAGCTCTTTATCTAAATCTTACATGATGCATCTTTAACCAAAGTTATTGAGATCAAATGAAATGAAATGAAATGGGGTTTAACGTCCTACTGTTTTGCTCCGAACTGGGCTAATGAAAAAGGGCATACGCCTTACAGTGTGCTATCAGGGAAATTTTGTCCGGACAGCGGCACTACGGCCTACTCTTATAACGAATTCCAGCTGTCAAGGATTCTTTTACGTGAACGCCAATGTGTACATGGGACCTTGGCTTTTCGTCTCATCCGAATGACTAGACAGCTGTCCTTGTCAGGCCCTCCGTCCTGCATCACTGACAAGGGGGAACCACGCCGGAAAATCTGGGTGAACTTTCTCGGCCAATGCAGGGATCGAACACCCGACCTCCAGGCTAGCGTGCTAGCGTCTTACCCACCTAACCATCGTGATCCCCAATTGAGATCAATGAGTTCTAGGTCATTTCGGGACTAACTTATGGTTCAATTTTATTTCAATAATTCGCTTGCGCGTAGGGGTCTTTAGCAGTGGGATGAAACCAGAGGACCCGGAGAAAACCCACGAGGTTGGACAGGCGACCCTACTCCTTGCCACTTACAACCGAGGAATCGAAACCATGCCAGTTGACTCAATGATAGACCTTATGATACAACGCGCTAACCATCACGCCATCCCTAGATGACAAAAGCAAAGAATTGCTAGTAACACAAGTGCGTTGGACCCCTCCCCACTGATTGTTTTTTTTATAAGAAGAATGGAATCATTTCCCAATATTTGGATGACATCTAACCTATGTTTTTCAAATTTAATATCAAGAAAATTATTCTTTAAATACAGCAGCATCAGTGTCTCAGTAGAGCATCTTTAGCTAGCATGATGATATTCCTAGAATTCTACAGACATTTATATCAGAAAAAAAACAACAATTCCAACCTTCACAAGTTCGTCCATTTGGTTTGAGTTGATATCCAACATTACAGGCACATCTTGCTCCGATACTTGTCTCTGTACAACGATGTTGACAGCCTCCATTATTACCACCACAAGATGTCGGCAGATCTGTAAATACCAACGATTTATTTATTATTAGTGTGTCTTGTTTGGGTCTCATTTGAGTTAAACATGCATTATGCAAGAACTAAATCTGATTATTGCAAGTCTTAATTTAGGCTTCAGATGTTATAGAAATTATAAATTAGATCTTTATTTAAACAACAAGACCAAAATCAACTCTGTAGACCTACGGATGGCTCGGCTACAGCTCGGATTTAAATAGGATTTCACTAATTGATTAAATCAAATAAGGGGTAACCTGATGAAAATACGTGAGTTAGATCGAGGCTAAATGATAGAGTGTACTTAGCGAGGCCGCTGTAAAGCGTTTCCGTATGCCATTGAAAACTTTACTTGATAATCGAGATATGTAGGTGGAGTTAACGCCTGTCAATCAAACGATCGGCGAAGGTGAAGACACATTTCGCTACCATTTCTAGTCAAATATTACAACGATGATAACTATGTTCAGAATAAAGTAATTTGACTGAATTTTTCAATATATTCTTCTTTCATCATCTACTTTTGAACTGTTATAGCAAGAATGGCCAACTCTCTATAAAAATCTCCCATAATGTATCTTTAATTGAATGCTCAATCTGATTATAACAAAGATCCTATTTCGTTTCGTTTTTTATAGTTCAAAATTTCGTTTTACTTGTCTTTACTATGCTAGGATCTGGAAGAGTTGTTATCATTGATGTCTTCTGGATGATGTGAGGGATTAACCAATGAAACGGTCTGTTACGACAAGTTCTTGGCCTTTTGATGCATGGAACTGTGGGTAAACCACTAGAAACGTAAACGTCGATTGATTAATTAATGTCTGACATCATAGGGCCAAAAGGCCACTCGTTTGACCCCTGATGTGAACTCCCACTATAACTGGTCAGATCTTCATGTAGTGTAGGCCATGGACAGTATAAAAAAACAAAACGTAATATAGATCTGTATTCTAATCAGATTGTTGAATGCTAGTTAATCAAAAGATTTTCTTTCACTAAATATAGCCTTAAACAATATGTAAATTCTACTTACTACAATTTTTTTCATCTGAGCCGTCACGACATTCATTTTTACCATTACACGCTTTCTGTTGTCCAATACATTTACCATCATCACATAAAAACTGACCACGCCCACATTCTTTCTTCTCTATAAATAATTAAACAAAACATCAGAATTGAATAATACATCATCTTATTTATTGCCTGTTTACTTTCCTGAGACTTACCAACATGGAGGTCCCATGTTCAGTCCCTGCCTGGGCCCAGAAAGTTCATCAGGATTTTCCAGCGTGATTTCCAGCGTGGTGTAGGGAGAAGGGTCTGGCAGGGGTCAACGTATAGTCATTCGGATGAAACTTTACACTGACTCCTGTGTACACATTGGCGTGAACGTGAAATAAGAGTAGGCCCTAGTGTCACATTTTGGGCAAAATGGTTTGAAACTAAAAATTAAATACAGAAACTCCTGCTAAAACAGTACAACTACACGATTATTACACAATAGTTGAGTTGTAATGTCATGAAGGCGGTCATACACCATACAGTGTGCTATGAGAGAAATTTACACGGACAGCAGCACTAAGGCCTACTCTTATATAGCATTTTATGTGTATGCCAATGTGTACACGTGACCTTGTTTTTTTGCCCCATCCAAAGGACTATATGTTGTCCTGTGCCAGGTCCTCCGTCCTGCACCACGGAAAAGGGGGATTACCAGAGATATAATATACTTACTACAGTTAGCTTCATCACTATTATCAGAGATATATCATACTTACTACAGTTGGCTTCGTCACTATTATCAGAACAATCATCATCTTCATCACATACCCACAATTTCTGTATACATTTACCAGACGTACATTCAAACTCATCCTTTTTACATTTTGGTTTACCTGAAAAAACACAATATTTCAATTAATAAGCATTTTTACATCTTGGTTTACCTGAAAAAACACAATATTTTAATTAATTAGCGTTTTACATTATGTTTACCTGAAAGAACACAATATTTTGTAATTAATTAGAGTTTTTACATCAAGGTTTACTTTCTCGGCCAATGCAGGGATCGAACATGCGACATCCAGTCTAGCTAGCCAGCGTCTTACCCACTTAGCCTCCGTGGCTCCCTGTAAGAATAACTTACCGGTATTTGTTCTATTACAGTTCTGTTCATCGGACATATCTTCACAATCGTAATCACCATCACATCTCCATGATTTATTGATACAAACACCGTTCGTACAATTAAACTCTTCATCGTGACAATAATTAGCCCCTAAAATATTATAAACAGAATTAGACTCTAAAATATCTTTCAACTTTTTATTACATGTATTAAAGAGAGAAGTGAGGTTTAAATGTCCTTTAGACACAAACCAGTTCATTTCGGGCCCAATTTTTACCTGTTTGCTTGTGTGTATAGGTCTTTAACAATGAGAGAAAAACTCCAAGATTGGGCAGGGGACCCTACTCCTTGTCATGTTGAAATCATGCCATTGGAATCTGATGTTGTTATTCTTCTTCTTGGTGTTTAACGTCTGCTTCCACCGAAGGTGATATCGCAGACAAGTTGTCTTATTTTTCATTTATATTATCTTAGCGCAGGCGCAGGGGTCTTTCCTGTAGGAGGAAACCGGAGCACCCGGAGTAAACCCAAGAGGTTGAGAAGGTACCCCTATCTCCCAGTCACATACACTCACACCAGGGATCGAAACCACACCCGCAAGCCAGAGGTGACCAGCCAACTTGGGGTCGAAGCGTGACACTCTAGACCACTAGACCATCCCAAACCCCCTGGAATATGATCTAAATCAGAAGTGTTCAGTACTCAATCCCCCCCGACACCCCCCTTAGTGGATGCACCAATCATATCGATGAAGGGCAATTAATTAACCTACCACAACCAATTTCATCTTGCCAATCACCACAGTCATTTAAACCATCACAATGATGCCGTTTCTTTAAACATATTTTACTATGATGACACAAGAATTCATCGTTACGACATCCTAGCCCTTTCTCTGAAAAATAAAAGATAAAAAAAATAAAATCCAGAGTTTTCTGTTTAGCCTCATTGATCATTATAATTGGAAATGAAATGAAATGGGGTTTAACGTCCTACTGTTCTGCTCCTTTATAACCTGGGCTAATGAAGACGGGCATATGCCATACAGTGTGCTATGAGGGAAATTTTGCCCGGGCAGCGGCACTATCGCTACACTTATATCGAATTCCAACTGCCAAGGGATCTTTTACGTGCATTCCAATGTATACACGGGACCTCGTTTTTTCGTCTCATCCGAAGAACTAGACAGCTGTCCTTGTCAGGCCCTCCGTCCTGCATCACTGACAAGGGGGGGACCACGCCGGAAAATCTGGATGAACATTATAATTGGAGTTTAACGTTTTAATATTCAGTAATATTCACCACCGATTGGGCTAATGACTATACCTTGACCCTTGCCGGGTCATCCCTCCTGCACCACTGACAAGGGATTGAATAGACTTCTTCGTTTAACTAATTCATATAACGCATAAAAATTTCACAAAGATCGGATGATAACTTTTGGCATTAGAGCGTTCACAATGTTCAGCAAAGTGAAACAAGGGCCATAACTCTAGACATAATTAAAGGAAATTGCTAAAATTCAATAGGATTCTTCTTTTCACTAATTTAAATCATGCATCGAAATTTCATACAGATCGGAATATAGCTTTTGTCGTTGGGTCGTTCACAAGGTACAAACAGGGAAACAAGGGTCATAACTCCAGAAGAAATCAACGGAAATTATTGAAATTAAGTAAGTTTCTTCATCCCACTAATGTGAACAACATCAATTTGTAAACAATCAAAAAATAGTCTGTAGAATGTTCACAGACCAACAGGCAGGAGGGCGGACTGGGCGTTGGCAATTGATGTTCACATTTCCATGTGGGTGTATAAAAATCTGAACATACCGCAGTTTTTTTCATCACTTCCATCTGTACAGTCTGGATCCTGGTCACACAACCATTCGGCCATAATACACATCTTATTATCACATTGAAATTCATTGTCTTTACACGGTCGGTCGGCTAAAAAACAACAAAATACAACAATACATCATTGTTTTTACGTGGTCTATGGGCTAAAACACAACAAAATACAACAATATATCATTGTTTTTACACGGTCTATGGGCTAAAAAATGACAAAATACAACAATACATCATTGTTTTTACATGGTCTATGGGCTAAAACACAACAAAATACAACAATATATCATTGTCTTTACACGGTCGGTGGGCTAAAAAACAACAAAATACAAAAATACATCATTGTTTTTACATGGTCTATGGGCTAAAACACAACAAAATACAACAATATATCATTGTCTTTACACGGTCGGTGGGCTAAAAAACAACAAAATACAACAATACATCATTGTTTTTACATGGTCTATGGGCTAAAACACAACAATATATCATTGTTTTTACACGGTCGGTGGGCTAAAAAACAACAAAATACAACAATACATCATTGTTTTTACATGGTCTATGGGCTAAAACACAACAAAATACAACAATATATCATTGTTTTTACACGGTCTATGGGCTAAAACACAAAAAAATACATCAAAGTTTTACACGGTCTGTGGGCTAAAACACAACAAAATACATCAATGTTTTTATACGGTCGGTGGGCTAAAACACAACAAAATACAACAATACATCATTGTTTTTACACGGTCTATGGGCTAAAACACAAAAAAATACATCAAAGTTTTTACACGGTCGGTGGGCTAAAACACAATGAAATAACAATTAAAGATGCATCATGATATAAGATTTATTATAAAATTACCGTTAATTGTGTATGGTCTTAACTTATATCTAGGTCTACTTTTTATTTCAGCGCCTTTAAATCAATTGCCAAAAACTTGCAAGAGAGAGAAAGAGAGAGGAAGAGAGGTGGTCTTACTCCTGTTATCATTATTATATTTGTTTTTTAAAATCTAAGCCTTTTTAAAACATGAACAGTATAAATATCTGTATTTTGTGTGGTTTTTAGACATGAGAACTATAAAGTTAATGTAATCCTTATAAGACATATAGAAATAGATTTCACAAATTAAAGACACTTATATGGATATACTACTTCTGAATTTATTAACATGCTACGTTTCTATACACACACAGATATCGTTATCAAGCAAATATGTTAATAAATTCAGAAGTAGTATAACCATATAAGTGTTTTAATTTATAAAGTTAATGGTATTTATTTTGTTGTAAGGTTAAATTCTACAAATCTGTATTTTTTGTGTTTTTTTTAGACATAAATGTAATGGTTGTAAGGTTAAATTCTCTAAGATTCTAATTTCATATGGAAGTTAATTGACAGTATAAGTTCTACAGACTGTCATTCTGATGTCACTGTAAGTACAGTGGTCTGATCCCTACAGGTGATCTTTAACAGACTTCAGTACACTAATCAATAACATAATTCTAATTTTATATAGAAGTCAAATGACAGTCAACTTCTACATCCTGTCAATTCTGACTTCACTTCGTTACCTTAATCAACAATATAAATGTGCTGTCAATCTTGACTTATTTCGATATTAATTACAATTCCCTAGATAGCCATTATATCAATTAAAGTAGCTAAGTCTCTAACTCAATATCATCCAAAACCTTCGACAATGAAAACACAAATTATTTGTCAATTTTAATCAACTTTGGTGCTGTGATCTTACCGGAAAAAGATGGGCTTCTGATATCCAATATTTAAGACGAAATAAACAATTTACGATTGGTACACGAATCGTGTACCATAATGCGTTTCAGCGCAATTTGTAACAAGCGACTCGAAGAACGAGGTTAGACATATTCCACAAGTCATGTCAAACGGTGGCCCCATATTCTTATCTGGAGAGCATGTGCAATAAATATTATCGGTGTAGACTGGAATAACCAGACACTAGAGATTGCCATTGGATTGAGACTTCTGGCATATTTCGTCGAACATAACTGCTTTGAAATTCATATTACATTATTATATACGTTGGGACCCATTTGTGTCAATTTGTAGGTCCCAAATATTAGCGATTTGGCTCCTTTAATAAACACAATTTTAAAAAAAACCCACTTTTTTATATATTTTATCATTAGTTAAAGGATCAATCTAGTCAATATGATATTAATCACACGCCCAATTTAATCAATGGTATATCTATAAAATGTCCAAATATAAATCACATTTATCAAAAAAGATAATAACTTGTGTTATTTAATTACAGTCCTCTCCACTAGTATTTTGTTAGTTTATTTTTTAAAATATAGGTTGCCAGGCAACGAAACATACGCCCATAGCAGCTAAATCATTTGGGCAGTCAACAAGAGTTGTCGCATATTGTGGATACTGGACGGACAGATGGACCAACGGGGGTGACGACAATATACAACCACATTTCAATAAGGGAGTATAAAAAAATATAATGATTGTAGAATAAGAATTATAAACAATGATTTTAGTCAGTTTTATTAATGTTTTAGTTTGTTTATTGAATTAGAATATATAATGATATCTCTTCAATAAACATGATCCATAATAACATATCCATAATAATATATCCTTCAATAAACAATCCATAACATATCCTTCAATAAACATGATCCATAATAACATATCCTTCAAAAAACATGATCCATAAATAACTTGTCCATCAATAAACATGATCCATAATAACATATCCATCAACAGGCATCGATATTTCCGGGCACATGCGCACGGCGTGCACAGGCATATTTGCTTTAAAGAAACTTTTTTGCAGGCACATTTTTAAAGATGTAGCCACGCCGGGCGGCGCCTGCGCCCGGCACTATTTTTTGCCGCCCAGCACAAAGAAAAAATCGAAGAAAGCCGCCCAGTCGTATTTAAACCCCTTCGTCCTTCTCTGTACACAAACTTGGCGCTCGAAATTTACCACAGCAATTAAACGGCAAAGCCATGGTAAAAGCCGACGTACGCAAACCATGTCTGTCACGGCATAATTTATTTTTGTGTGCCGTAGTAGACCCTATCATCCCAAATTAGTTTTAAGAAAGGTGTATTGGTATTTTGTTTATTTATACTTAGAAGATGTGTAGGCCTAGGTCTATTCATTTTACAATTATTCTACGGTGTTTATATTTGTTTATTTGCTGTAAATAGGTCACCCAGACCAATGTTAAAGGTTTGCCTGCAAATTTTCACGATGCTTCTTATTTTATTTCTTACCTGTTTTGACCGTGGATTTGCTACGGTCCTAGAGTAGGACTAGGAGGACGATGAGAGCTTTCTCAGTTTCTGCCTGACCTGATTCTCATTCCACCGTTATAATAATAATATTCGTGAGACACGTACAACAACCAAGTCAAATAATACAACGTGTTTTAATTATCAATATCTACCTGTTGTCATAATTCGTTGTACTCAAATAAAACACAAACACCATTTTAAGAATCGTTTTAATTTTTAATCTCAAAGTAATAAAGTAATATTTGAAAAAAAAACAACAAAACAACAAATACCGAAAGGTCCTCAACTTATCTATCCAGAGAAACAGAGTGGGGTGGGACAATTTTTTGCTCGGTCGGGTGGTGTCAAAAAGTTTTTAGATCCCTGTATCATTGATGAAAATTAAGTGAATTTGGTAAAATTTGAATATATAAATGGATATTTGATTTGCACTGAACCAAATACAAAAGGCAGCAGATGCTCTGAAAAAAACACCAAGAAGGGTTTAATTTTCATAAAAGACCACGCCGCCCTCCCAAAAATTTTTGGGCATCGTTCCGCTCGCCATATATATTTTAACACCACTCACCAAATCCGGGCTACATCCCTGTGTTTCAGTATGACCCTGCACGCACATTTTCAAGTGTGTGCGCAGGCACACTCAACTTTTATAGAGCCCTGTCCATCAATAAACATGATCCATAATAACATATCCATCAATAAACATGATCCATAATAACATATCCATCAATAAACATGACCCATAAATAACTTGTCCATCAATAAACATGATCCATAATAACATATCCATCAATAAACATGATCCATAATAACATATCCATCAATAAACATGACCCATAAATAACTTGTCCATCAATAAACATGATCCATAATAACATATCTATCAATAAACATGATCCATAAATAACTTGTCCATAATAATAAGGTCCCAGGTTCAAAACCCAATTGTGGCCAAGAAAGTTCTTCTAGATTTCTCAGCATTGATTCCCCCTTATAAATGAAAGACAAATTGACCCCTTCTCCCCCACCCAAAGTCCATCAAACAAAATGGAGATAATAGTCAACAAACTTTATATATACATGTAATTAAACCCAACAGTGAAGTCGAATCAGGTGCTCCCGAAAGAGTAAACATACTCTGCCTAGTGTACAGCATCTATCACAACTTCTATAAGGATATCATGAACCTGTAACACGCATGCTAAGTATCATGTACATTGTAGTTGAACTAATGGGAGTCTTAGACTTTTTTCAAAGAGTGTTGCTCTCAAGAAATGAAAATGAAACTTTAAAGGGACAATAACACTCTTGCTGGCTTGACAGCTCCAGAAAATAAAAAATAGCCTTATTCTAAGTACTAGATGTGTTAGTGTCCTACCTGTTGTGTAAATTATCCATTAAATCCTATTTTACTTGTCCAGAGGGTTCAAAAATATTTTTAAATCCAAGTCACATTTGAAAAGCTTTACGTCAGGCTTTTCAAATCATTTAGTTGAATTTTTCCAATTTTTTAAATTAGGTGTGTTAAGATGAAATTTGTATCATCAATTAATTGGAATATTGTAAAATAGTACAATTTGTTGACCAGAATAAAGATTGGGACATATTATTCAGCTACAACAAGAGTGGTATTGAGCCTTTAAAGTCCTACTGTTCTGCACAGACAGGGTTAATGAAGACGGACAAACACCTATGCAACATGCTAAAATGTATGAGGGAAATTTGGACAGCGGTGCTACTCTTATCTCGAATTCAAACAGTCAAGGGTTCTTTTAAGTGCGCCAGTCCTGGAAATAACGGTTTTTGATGTACCTGACAAAATGTCAGGCAAATAGTACCTAACATTTTCAACTTAGTGCCGGACATGTATTAATAATATCAATAAAAAAAGACAAATCAGTGCCGAACAAAATGACAGGCACCAGAGGTTTAGTGCCTGACAAAGCCTGAATCTGTGCCTGACATTGTCAGCGACAGGTGCCCTATTTCCAGGCTTGAGTCGTGTGCACATACAAATAAAAAGAGTTGTCATTGATCTATGATTAGTTTATTGTTGTAGAAGGTTGATTTGATAAAACTCTGGCCTGTCGATAATAGTCCAGATTCATATCTTTTGATCATGACCATTTCGCTCCATGAGTGTCAAGTTACCATACTCCCTGATTCTAACACGATCTTGTTAATACCCTACTCAATAAGCCATGTGATCAGTAACCACGGCGATGTATTAGTATAAACGTGTGAAAGAGATGAAGTAGAGATGAGCGGAAAGACTTGATGTAATATGATTCAAGGTGATTATATCAGATATCAATGTATCTCATCTTCACTGCTGTAGATCCTAATATCACTTAATTCATAAAAAAAATAGATTCATTTAAAGCTGTATTGTACTTAATAAACGTCTACATTATATGGCACTTTACTACCCACAATGCGAAGGACCATCACTTACTTAAAGGGACAATAACACTCTTGCTAGCTTGACAGCTCCAGAAAATAAAAAATAGCCTTATTCTAAGTACTAGATGTGTTAGTATCCTACCTGTTGTGTAAATTATCCATTAAATCCTATTTTACTTGTCCAGAGGGTTCAAAAATATTTTTAAATCCAAGTCACATTTGAAAAGCTTTTACGTCAGGCTTTTCAAATCATTTAGTTGAATTTTTCCAATTTTTAAATTAGGTGTTTTAAGATGAAATTTGTATCATCAATTAATTGGAATATTGTAAAATAGTGCAATTTGTTGACCAGAATAAAGATTGGGACATATTATTCAGTTACAACACAAGTGGTATTGAGCCTTTAACAGAAAAATAGGTTCGGTTAAAGCTGTATTATACTAAATAAACGTCTACATTATATGGCACTTTACAATCCACACTACAAGGGAACATCACTTAAACATACATTATGCAAGAGCTAAACCTGCCTATTGTAGGTCTTTCTTTAGGCCTGAAATGTTATCTAAATTACTACTTAGACATTAATTAACTTATCCAGACCATAATTAACTGTCAATGCCATCGCTAGCCTGCGATATTTACTGGATTAGGATCCGATTTGCTGCTCAACTTTCATCCATGATTAAATCATGAAATGGATAATCAAGACTATGTTTTTTATTGTACCGACTTTAGTAATGATGATCAAGGCTAAGCTGAAAATTCAATCGCTAAATTCTCGGTTCTGAGTGGATCAATTTGAGTAAAATTTTCAGCAAATTCCCATTACATTTTCTAGTTTTTATCCATTACAGTGAGAACAGTCAGTTGCTCTAGTGGCGGCAGCCTTCCTGTCCAGGCAACCAATGAAGATACAACTAACAATAATATAACAAGCCAACAGTGAGGCTGATGTCCCCCGCCGAAATAGGAAAATAATTAGAGGACACATATAAATTTATCACAAATTATCTTTTACAAAGTATTGAACAATCAAACAGTATATCTTTACTTATAGTCTAACAATCAACGTAGGAGAGTTATTGTTTTCCAAAGTCTCGACCAATCAAATTGCGTATCGCTCTGCTTACCCTGAGCAGAAAATGCTCATTATCAAACTTAGTCAAGGTATTACTGTAATGAAACTATACACCAAGTTTCATCAATCTCACTTAATTAGAACTAAAGTTATCGTGTCCCAAAGCATCAACCAATCAAATTGCTTATCTCTGCTTACCCTAAGCGGAAAATGCTCATCTTCGAACTCCATCAAGGCATTGACCTAATCAACACATACACCAAGTTTGAACATTCTAGCTCAATTAGGAAGAGAGTTATCGTGCCCCAAAGTATCAACCAATCAAATTGCTGCTTACCCTGAGCAGAAAATGCTCATTATCAAACTTAGTCAAGGTATTACTGTAATGAAACTATACACCAAGTTTCATCAATCTCACTTAATTAGAACTAAAGTTATCGTGTCCCAAAGCATCAACCAATCAAATTGCTTATCTCTGCTTACCCTAAGCGGAAAATGCTCATCTTCGAACTCCATCAAGGCATTGACCTAATCAACACATACACCAAGTTTGAACATTCTAGCTCAATTAGGAAGAGAGTTATCGTGCCCCAAAGTATCAACCAATCAAATTGCTTATCTCTGCTTAGCCTAAGCGGAAAATGCTCATCTTCGAACTCCATCAAGGCATTGACCTAATAAACACATACACCAAGTTTGAACATTCTAGCTCAATTAAAAGTTATCGTGTCCCAAAGCATCAACCAATCAAATTGCTTATCTCTGCTTACCCTAAGCGGAAAATGCTCATCTTCGAACTCCATCAAGGCATTGACCTAATCAACACATACACCAAGTTTGAACATTCTAGCCCAATTAGGAAGAGAGTTATCGTGTCCCAAAGCATCAACCAATCAAATTGCTTATCTCTGCTTACCCTAAGCGGAAAATGCTCATCTTCGAACTCCATCAAGGCATTGACCTAATAAACACATACACCAAGTTTGAACATTCTAGCTCAATTAGGAAGAGAGTTATTGTGTCCCAAAAAGTGTGACGGACAGACAGACGGACAGACAGACAGACGGACGGACGGACGGACGGACGGACAGACAGACGGACAGACAGACGGACAGACAGACGGACAGACAGACGGACAGACGGACGAACCCATTTTAATAGTCCCCTGCTTTCTTCGAAAGGCGGGGGACAACTAAGGTTGAATATTAGAGATTTATATTAATAGCCATACAACCCTCTCACTGGTGTAGAAAAGTTTAACCCCATATCATTTCATTTCTAAAAGTACCGTACATATAATCATTTGTTCAGTTTGGGCTTTGTTGCACAGTTCTCCTTTGTGGTCTATAAATAAGTTGTTCTAAAAGTTTGACTTCTAATAAGACTATTTCTGTGTACATCTCTTGTTTGAATGATTAGGCTGTATAGAAACAGTATGTAGATTACTAAACAACATGATATTCAAACTAAAGCCCCAATCATCAAGTGACATTTATCTGACTAGGAATGTCAGTTGAGTAGGGATTTGAAGTAATTTGTCCAGGAATTCCCCGGATATTTGTAAGGGAAGCTTGATGAATTATTCTCTAATTGTGTGTGTTTATTACTCCATTAGGCTAACCGTTATTTTAAGCTTGTGATTAATACCCTGCTACCTTTTATACCGCGCTAGAACCGGGATTAATCAAATCTTCGGAAATTACAGCCAGAATTCAAAGGTAATCTTTAATTAGAAATTCTAGACCTTGTTACAGAGCAATGAGAATTAAATGACATTTCTAGATTCAGGAAAAAAATGGTCGCACTGTCATATATGAAATGAAATTAAATGGGGTTTAACGTCCGACTGGGCTGATGAGAGAGAGGGAGAGAGAAATGGGTTTAATGTCCACTTGACACAAACTAGGTCATTTCGGGACTAACATATGGTTTAATTTTATTCCAATAATTTGCTTGTGCATAGGGGTCTTTAGCAGTGGGAGGAAACCGGAGGACCCGGAGAAAACCCACGAGGTTGGACAGGCGATCCTACTCCTTGTCACATACAACCAGGGATTTGAAACCACGCCAGTTGACTCAATGACAGGCCTTATGATAAAGTGCGTACGTGCTAACCATTCAGCCATCCAACCCCCTTGGGCTAATGAAGACAGGGCACTGTCATATAATAAACATAATTTCTAGATTCTGGAAAAACAAGGTCACAGTGTCGAATAATTCTAATAAACTCACAACTGAAACTTGTTGTATTTGAACATAAATGTTTTTAAGTTTGTTAAAGATGCAGGAGTTAAATCTGCCTATTACAGATCTTTATTTTGGCTTAAAATGTTATATAAACTATTTTTTAGACATTTATTCACATGACAAGACTACAATCAATTCTCTAAATCATTGGGTAGCAGAGATTTAAATGGATTACAATGTCCGCGAGATTTAAAAATTTAACGATAAAAGGAATAATCGAGACTCAACAATTAAACAATCTACGCTACATGTAAGCCTACATCTTCCAACACTTATAATTTCGCTCAGAATAAAGGAATTTGAATGACATTTTCAACAAATTCATCTTTTATCATCTATTTTGGAACTATGATAGCAAGAATGGCCTGCTCTTTATCTAAATCTATCGCTCTCTCTTTCTCTAAAAAGTACCTTTCAGATGTGGAGGCTGGGGGAGGGGATGTGAGATTTTTTTTTATTAAACATTCCCAATAACAGCATTATTAAAAGGCCAGAATAAATGTTAAATATTCTGTTATACATAATACTTTTTTTTATTAAACAACATCTATCTGGCTTGTTGTGGCTTTAAATAGTGAACAGGGGGACCACACCACACACAAACAATTACACAAGACAAACCTATGGACACGAGACAATATACACACACACACCACAAACAACAAACGTACTATCAATATACACAGGCACCTCAAGCAGGGAACATGTATATCAGGTTAAGTGAAGGTATCCAGGGGCTAGCTGTAAGCAGCCAATCTGTTTCACAGAGGATTATGAAAGTCTTCTAATATCTCTGTAAAAGATGACTACCTTTAACACGTGACGTCCCATCACGATGCGTCAATCATTGGCTCAATGGCACATGCATTTCTAGTTCGGGCAGAATGGAGACTTTTACTCATTTTAATACCCATTTGTACTAAATAGGAAATAATTTTGACCAACAAATACGTCAATCCCCTTTATTTATTTTTTTAATACATAAAAAAAATGTTTTAGAATTTAATTTGTTGCAGAAAAAAAGTTAATATTTCTGGCTCATTAAGTCGCATCGATGTCATCCTTATCAGTGATTGTAGCGGCCTAGCGAAAATTCACTGCTGATCAGTGTGGTAAGCAGCCACTGCGCTGTACAGTCTCAGATCTATCGAGAATAATATGATCAGATCAATGGAATGGATCAGTCCCGGACGTGTAATGATACAGGCACCACTCAAAATGAAAACAAATATCCAATGATTTACAAGAAGGATATAATAGAAATAATGCGACTAGTTTCAGATTTATCATATTTGAGAGAGAGAGAGAGAAATGGGGTTTAACGTCCACTCGACACAAATTAGGTCATTTCGGGACTAATATATGGTTAAATTTTATTCCCATAATTCGCTTGCGCGTAGGGGTCTTTATAAGCTGTGGGAGGAAACCGGAGGACCCAGAGAAAACCCACGAGGTTGGACAAAACCCTACTCCTTGTAACATACAACCGGGGAATCGAAACCCCGCCAGTTGACTCAATGACAGACCGTATGATACAGCGTGCGTGCTAACCATTCGGCCATCCAACCCCCCATCATATTTGATAATGAGGCTATAAAATAATGAACATGAAGACAACTTAAGACAGATTTCATGCATGTCATCTCCAAAATTTGATAAAGGGCTAGAAAATAACGAAAATGAAGAAAACTTACGACAGATTTCGTCGGTCCCATCACCACAGTCGTCATCGTTATCACACAACCATTCTTTAGCTACACAATTACTGTTGGCACAACGTAACTCATCCTTCGTACAATTCCTTGGTGCTAAAAATAGATTCAAAGGTAAGATAACTCTGAGAGACTTGATATTATAAACCCCTCGATGTCATTAAGCTGAATTATATCACAGGTAGAGTACCCCACCATAAATAAATATCTCCAAATATCTCGACAATTACACCACAATATCTATATATACACCAAGCCTTAAATCAGCTTCAAACATATATAGTCACTAAATAAATGGCCATGTTGTACTAAATAAGCTATGACCATTTAATCATCCATAAATAATACACTGAAAGATGGTTCCGAGTGTCGGCCATAACATCCGAGCACATGTGAGTAAAACATGGGTTTCATGCCCTTGTTTTGAAAGTAGTCTTGCTTAACCCGTCTACCGACCATTCTACGTTTGATTAACAGGCCAGGATAATCAAGACTACTTTTTTACGAAACATAACAGAAAGCTGGAACAATAAATTGAATTTAGAAACACGCACGTTGGCAACTCAACAATTGTTTTAAGAACCGTGTAAAAGTAAAATGAAACTACTGCTAGTATCATGTTCTTGCCCAACGCAAGTATTTCAGAGATGTTATTTGTACTAAACCAATAGATGCCGCTCCTAATGGTACAGTTAATGATAAAGCAATTTAAAAAATAAAATGAACGTAATTTCTAAAGCTGCTGTAATAACCAATAAACTAAATATTACTGCTATTCAGAATCGTCAACAATAGATTTTTTACAGCTGTAATAGTTGATAGATGTGTAGAGAATTGCACGTGCGATGGCTATTTATAGTATCATAGACTCTTCCGCTGTTTGTTATCATAGTGCGTAGTGAATGCGAGAAATCACTTCAAGATAAGCCACTGAAGCGTGTACATTCTCCGCGTCGAGACCAACTTTCTGTACGGTGCACAGGTCACCCTATCACAGGGCCCTTAAATCAACGGTGAAAAGGGGGTATTTTCTGTTCATTATCCATCTCACTCACACAAATGCAATTTGTGAAATGAAATGGGGTTTAGCGTCCTCCTATTCTGCTCCGACTGAGCTAATAAAGACGGGCATACACAAAATAGTGTGCTTTTGCCTAGACAATGGTGCTATTGCCTACTCTTTATTTCAAATTCCAACTGTCAAGGCTTATTTTACGTCCCCGACAACATATACACTGGGCCTTGTTTTATAGTTCCAGCCAAATACTGGGAGAATGTTGCCATACAGTGTGCTATCTGTACCCGGACAACGGCTCTAGATACGATCTGCTCTTATTACACAGAACCTTGGTTTAATGAATATACATTGTCCCTTGTCAGACTCTCTGTCCTTTATCACTGACAAGCGGGAACCATGCCAGAAATTGCGATTGGCGACAAGAATAAATATTCAAGTAGTGTTTTAATGTTAAATAATTAAAGGAAAATTTAAATACACAACATTCAATACAATAATACAAGATGTGTTTCAAAACCGTTGATGAATACGTAACAAGATAAATCTGTTGTAAATACACTAGTAAAAGAAGCAGGGCCCTTATTCACGAAAACTTAAACTAAGATACAATCGAAATTTTAAGAAATACTGCAATTCGATTGGCTGACCAGTAAAATCAATTTGCATATATCCAATGAAGTTGCAGTATTTCTTAAAATTTTGGTTGTAACTTAGTTTAAGTTTTCGTGAATAAGGGCCCAGCAGTCGGTCCGCTATTACCTACATTTATTTACAGGGCCTAAGTAAAATATGTCATTTTTAGAATCCACTGATATTTTTAGTTATTGATTATTTTCGTATGGACCCTTGCGACAAAATCACCTGCACATGCTCTGGCCAAGGGAAATAGCCATCCATGAGCCCTGGCAGACACGAGGCCAAATTAATTTTAAGAATCCATTTATTTTCTTAGTTATCAATTTTTTGCTGGGGCCATGAAAACTACATGTAGCCCCACTCTCAGTGGGCCTGTGAATGTTTTTTTCATGAATTCAAGAGGTATAACATAATAAATATAGAATGTAATTTTAGAATCAATATATGATTTTCAGTTATCGATGTGTTTTTCTCACAAAGGGAATTTATTTTATGGGGCCTCTGAACGGTCTGGCTTAAAACCCTAGCTCCAGCTACCTTTGGACATGTGCAGTACCCGGTATGTTACGTTCCTGGGTAAATGGCAAATGAAATGAAATGAAATGGGGTTTAACGTCCTACTTTTCTGCTCCTATGCTGGGCTAATGAAGACGGGCATACGTCATACAGTGTGCTATGAGGGAAATTCCAACTACCAAGGGATCTTTTACGTGCATTCCAATGTATACACGGGACCTTGGTTTTTTGTCTCATCCGAAGGACTAGACAGCTGTCCTTGTCAGGCCCTCCGTCCTGCATCACTGACAAGGGGGAACCACGCGGGAAAACCTGGATGAACTTTCTCGGCCAATGCAGGGATCAAACACCCGACCTCCAGACTAGCGAGCCAGTGTCTTACCCACTTAGCCACGTGATCCCGATGTAATGCAGTGCCAGTGTCATTGAAAGCATGCAAGAACCAAATAAAGAATATGAAGCTTCCAATGTGTAATTAACTTTAACCGCCGACCGAAGAGGTCAGAATAGTTAAACTGGTTTGGCTTATAGTACATGTACATGTGAACGCAAAACAAACCTGACTTTAAAAAAAACAGCGATTTTTAACTGGTTTAAAAATAAGTGTCTGAAAGGTATATTTGTGGACCTGTATATTTTCATAAATACACAGAAGAACATTGACATTATTCTTACAAATGAAGTCAGTGAGAGAGAGAAGCATTTGATATCTATAATCTCCTGCGTTTTTAAAACCACATTTCACTAGAGAGAGACTCCAGAACCGTGAACATAACCATTCTATTTACTCCCCGGTTGAATAGAACAATGGAAGTTATGTTGACCTGAGGGTTTGAGATAAACCATGAGGGGTAATTTATCAACACTCGGAGCAGTTTATCTCTTGCTTACAAAATAAAAAAACCTTCAATTTGCCTGTCAGTAGAGTAAAAGATATGAATTACCCAGATGTTGTTTGTTATAAATCAACACCCAGTCGTGTAATAGGAGATAAAACATCATATGTAAAAAAATTACTTTGATTTATTATACAAGTTGAAATAAACATTCTCAACCATCACAGTGAAAGATGTTTATATCAGAAATTGGTTATTCTACAGAATCTAGTCAAGAGCGGGCATGGCAAGAAACAGATTCTAGTCGAGGACGGGCTTGGCCGGAAACAGAATCTAGTTGAGGGTGGGCTTGGCAGGGAATAGAATCTAGTCGAGGGCAGGCGGGCTTGGCATGGAACTGAATCTAGTCGAGGGCGGGTTTGGCCAAAAACAGAATCTAGTTGAAGGCGGGCTTGGCAAGGAACAGAATCTAGTCAAGGGTGGGCTTAGCAAGGAACAGAATCTAGTTGAGGACGGGCTAGGCAAGAAACAGAATCTAGTCGAGGGGGGGTTGGCCAGGAACAGAATCTAGTTGAAGGTGGGCTTGGCAAGGAACAGAATCTAGTCGAGGGTGGGCTTGGCAAGGAACAGAATCTAGTCGAGGGTGGGCTTGGCAAGTAACAGAATCTAGTCGAGGGTGGGCTTGGCAAGGAACAGAATCTAGTCGAGGGTGGGCTTGGCAATGAACGGTGTCTAGTAGTTTGAAAGGGTCGGAAAAAAACCCTGAGGTCATGTATATACCTGGCATGAACGTAAAAGAGCTCTTTGCAGTTAGCGAATGTGCGTCCTCGCTAGAGATAAAGGGACATAATTTATAGACGAGGCGGTCCCACGTGACCTCATTGTTTACCTTATAGCACAGTTTCCCTGTACATTCATTACGAACTCGTGTGTTGACAAACGTTAGTTTTTGTCGTTAATATGGAATTTAATACCGATACGGTTCACTTACCATCGATAAGGTCACGTGGAACTGAGTTTTTACTAGCGACACCAGGTGGGAATTACTTTCATTCACAACATTACAGTCTCTAGTCGAGGGCGGGCTTGGCAAGGTAGTTATTTATTTGGAAGGGTTGAAAAACCGGATGTCTTGTATACACCCTGATGTCACGAAAAAGAACCCTTTGCAGTTGAAATTCACAACATTACAGTCTTTAGTTGTTTAAAAGGGTCACAAAAATCCAAAGTTCTGTGTAAACCTTGGCATGCACGTAAAAGAACGCTTGGCAGCTGGAATTCAGTTGCTGTCAAGTCGAAATTTCCCTGGTAGCAGACTGCATGATGTATGCCCATCTTGATCATCCCAGTTGAAACAGAAGAGTAGGACATTAAACCCCATTTTATTCATTCATTCATTTATTACAAGTCAAATAGAAAACATTAATAAATAAAATCAATAGGACTATCTCTAAAAATATTTATGTTTCTGAAACCAGGTCAATATTTGTAGTAAGTGAATACCATTTCTTTTTAAAGAAACTGACTTGAAAGCCTCAAAGTGCCAAAATTGATTTCTTTATTTGAACACAAAGAGAGAGAGAGAGAGAGACACAGAGAGAGAGAGAGAGAGAGAGAGAGAGAGAGTTTAACATCCACTCGAGACAAACTAGGTCATTTCAGGACTGACATACATGTATGGTTCAATTTTATTTTAATAATTTGTTTGCGCGTAGGGGTTGGACAGGCGACCCCACTCCTTGTCACGTACACCCGAGTAATCGAGTTTAACATCCACTCGACACAAACTAGGTCATTTTGGGACTGACATACATGTATGGTTCAATTTTATTTTTAAATTTTTTTGCGCGTAGGGGTTGGACAGGCGACCCCACTCCTTGTCACGTACACCCGAGTAATCAAAATCACGCCAACGGACTCAATGACAGACCTTATGATACAATGCACATGCGCTAACTATTTGGCCATCCAAAATCTATTCAAGTCAGATTAATTTATCAGTTGTTAAATATTTATATCAATTTATAAATTTGTCCAGAATAAACTCTGGTACTTGCTATATTCTTTTTTTTAATGCCCATTATCTATCATTTTACTTACTGTAAACTAACAGTACTTCGGTGGCCAACCATTTCGGTTTTCAATCGCTGTATTTTGGAGAATTTTGTAAGATTCAATAAGCTGATAGACAATACCCTTGTCAGTGGTGTAGGATGAAAGGGACAATGCATAGTCGTTTGGATGGGACAAAAAAACAGGTCTTGTATACACATTAATGTGCACGTAAAAGATCCTTTGGCTGTTGGAAGAGTAGGCAGTAGCGCCACTGTACGGATATTTTCCTCATAACACACTGTATGCCTGTCTTCATAAGACCAGTTGGAACAGAAGAGTAGGACGTTAAAACCCTATTTCATTCCAATATGTTTTTTATAAACTATAAATATTACTAAGGCCTTTAAAGTCAAGGTATTTTGAGGATGAGAGAAGAAAAAAAAAATTGGTTGGATGCCATTTAGTCCTGCATGTTTACGGATAGATACGAATTATCATTCAGGCATCCTCTAATGTTACATTCATGTAGAAAAAACACAGAAGCATGAAGTCTTAGAAAGCAACACGAACCTTACTTTAGATGGCATTAGGATTGAAGCCATTGAAATAATGTTTTTTGCTGACTACTTTATGTATTATGCACTGCTGAAAGTCTGTATTGGCCTTTCAATCTGCTTTTGTCCGGGCAAAATTTCCCTCATAGCACACTGTATGGCATAATATGCTGTCTTCATTAGCCAATTGAGCAGAAGAGTACAACATTAAAGCTCAATTGTGGAATATTGTTCAAAATGAGTTGTGTTGTGTTAAAGTCAACCTGTATACTAGGTTCCAGCTTGAAGTGCGTCTGCCATAAACAGGGTCTCTAATTTAGTTCAGTATGATTAACAGGTAAGGGATCGGGGGGGGGGGGGGATGTATATTAATTATTGCTGATTTATAATGCTCATTTTGATTACTGCTATGTTTTTATTGTAATTTTCTTACAGTCAAGGCAAAGATGCCTGTATATTCCAGAAAGGTCCTACGCTATTTTCCAAACGTTCGACCAAGAATATTCCCCATCGAACATCAAGATATGGTGAATAATATTCAAAATTAAAAAAAAATATATTAACTGTACTGAGTTTATAATTACTACTCAGCTTGTTTATAGGGGGGTGGATGACCGAATGGTTAGCTCGTGCACATTGTATCATAAGGGCGAAGGTCTGTCTTTGAGTCAACTGGCATGGTTTCAATTCCCCGGATGTACGGGACCAGGAGTAGGGTCGCCTGTCCAACCTTTTTCATTTTCTCCGGGTCCTACTGTTTCCTCCCACTGCTAAAGACCCTATGCACAAGTGAATTATTGAAATAAAATTGAACCATATGTTAGTCTCGAAATGACCTAGTTTGTATCAGTGGATGTTAAAGCCATCTCTCTCTCTCTCTCTCTCTCTCTCTCTCTGATAAATGTCTTTACTTAAGCCACCAGAGCTTCCTGTTTTAACCAAATAGCTTTAGCTTCATTAAAGGACCAATAAACAAGATGTCAGAAATTATCTTACCATGTGTCAAGGGAAATATATCAAAACATGTTTTTTTTCTAGAGGGAAAATATGAATATTATCAAGCATCTTACAAAAATCTCTTGAGATGTATCTTAGAATAATTGTAACACATCACAATGGCAGACTGTCAAAATCAATGACACGAAGAGAAGAGAGACAGCCAACTTTACAATTGTTAACCAAAAAGCTTTACAGTGCTAGGACTAACTAGAAATCAGCCAGATTTCTTCAAGTTTAGGAATGTGACCTCAAAGATAATACAAATTTATTGAAGAGAATCCTGTCATCAACTTCTCAAAGACAATAAATTGTAGCCCAATTAAAAATCAGTGAACCCGACCAAACCAAAACATTTTTTCTAGTTAGTCCAAGGACTGTTTAACCTATATGTATTGAACCACTGACAAGACATTAAAGCCTAGCACAGATCATGGAACATTTATGTTTTAATATTTTTGTTTTTATTGTCTGCAGACGATGAACATGGTCCCGTAAACGAACAAATGTTTTATCTAGAACAATACACCACCACCCAATGATGAAAATATATATGAATATACGTCATAGTTATCGCCACACAAAATCATGTGATTTCAAAATGGTATACATATCACATTTACGTGTCATGTGATTGGTGCTGCGTGGAACAAAAATGTTTTAGAATGATCAGCTTCAACGTAGACTACGAATAGAGTTTCATTTCTTTAACTTTATAGAAACTGAATCACAATTTGTATCGTATCGAGACTGCAGTCGCCATACCCAGCACTAATCTTTATATATTCAAGTTTACTGATAGACAGAGGGAGAGAAAAGAGGGGATTTACTGATAGACGGAGAGAAAAGAGGGGTTTACTGACAGGGAGAGAAAAGAGGAGTTTCCTGGTAGAGGGAGAGAAAAGAGGGGTTTACTGAGCAGGAAAGAAAAGAGAGGTTTACTGACAGAGGGAGAGAAAACAGGGATTTACTGAGAGGAAGAGCAAACAGGGGTTTAAATTAAATTAGATGTAAGCCATGTTCGGGGGGTAATCTGAGTAAAGTTTCGGTAAATATATGAAAAGTCAGACCAATCACACAGTAGGCTACCTGTTATTTAGTTTCTTGGTCTCAAACTTATCGAAGGTTGGGTGGCTGTATGGTTTAACCACTGTGCTTTAGATCACAAATGCGGTATAATGTCCACTCGAAACAAACTACATGTAGGTCATTTCGAAACTGACATATGGTTCAATTTTATTTCAATAATTCGCTTGCACGAAGACCCAGAGAAAACCTAGGGGGTTACTCCTTCTCATGTAAAAGAGGGGAATTGAAACTAGGCCACCTAAGCCCCCTGATTCACTGAAGAGTAGGCTTAAATACATAGGCGCAGAAGGGGTGGGGGGAGGGGGCAATCTCAGTTGGGGGAGGAGGGGGGGCTGAGGCTATTTGCCCAAAATTTTTCTTTGTCACCCAAATACTCTGATGTCTGTGCGGCGCCAAATAAGAAAATACATTGCCGAAAAATAGACGGTTCACAGAATCATGGGAGCTGCAGCCCGTCCCCCCAAGCTCCTACGCCTATGCCCATATATAACAGACTTTATGGTTTTCACTAGCCTGGTAGCTGTAGAACAACAGGATGTTAAACCCCATTTCATTTCATTTGTCTGGCCAGTAACATTCCTTTATAAAACGAAGCCATCATGGAGTGAAGACATATTTATATCTTCTGTCTACCTCAGTGTATAATACAAGTAAAAAAATTAATAAAATAATTTGACAGTTTTACAGACCAGATGTCCTCATAACCCTGTCATATATATTTAATAACTGTCTTTATAACCCACAGATGTCCTCATAAGGTTGTCATATACATATATATTTAATAACCCACAGCAGGTGCTTGATAGTTTCTATCATGTAATAAAACATTCTTTACATTCCTTCTTACACTCACTAAAATTAATTAACAGGACAAAATGGGATTTGACAAAATTTGTTTGGAATTGTTTTGAAAAGCTTATCATCCAAATCTGTGCCTTGTGCTTCCTTTAAATATATATTCTTGGGACATATTCTACATTTAAATATATATTCTTGGGGCTTGTTCGTCCTTTAAATATATATTTTTGGGACTTGTTCTTGCTTTAAATATATATTCTTGGGACTTGTTCTTGCTTTAAATATATATTCTTGGGACTTGTTCTTGCTTTAAATATATATTCTTGGGACTTGTTCTTCCTTTAAATATATATTCTTTGGGCTTGTTCTTCCTTTAAATATATATTCTTGGGACTTGTTCTTCCTTTAAATATATATTCTTGGGGCTTGTTCTTCCTTTAAATGTATATTCTTGGGGCTTGTTCTTCCTTTAAATGTATATTCTTGGGGCCTATGTTCATCCTTTAAATACGGTATATATTCTTTTTTGAAACTTTAGCTTTACACTGTTTTCCTGTAAGACCATCAGCGCCACCAAATTTGTACATAATGCATTACATATATTTTTAATAAAACTAGGAAGTATCACGAAACAAATTTTCATCATCCTAGGTCAGTGCTTATGTGGAGACTTATCTTCTCCCCCAAATTCTTAAACCTAACACAGTTACAAGATTTTATAGAGAGATAGATTTAACGCCCAAACTGGGTCATTTCGGAACTAACATATGGTTCAATTTTATTTCAGTAATTCGCTTGCGCATATGGGTCTTTATCATTCTTAAACCTAACACAGTTACAAGATTTTATAGAGAGATAGATTTAACGCCCAAACTGGATCATTTCGGGACTAACATATGGTTCAATTTTATTTCAGTAATTCGCTTGTGCATATGGGTCTTTATCATTCGGAGGAAACTGGAGGACCAGGGCAAAACCCACGAGTTTGGACAGACGACCCCACTCCTTGTCATGTACAACCGGTGAATCTAAATCACGCCAGCTGGTGCAAAACATTAAACCCCATTTTATTTAAATAAGGCCATGTGGATAATAAAGTGTACTTACGACAACCAAGTTCGTCACTATCATCTCCGCAGTCATTATCACCATCACATAACCAATCTTTCTTTATACAGCGATTATTATCACACGTAAATTCCCCACTAGGACACGTTCTCTGAACTTCTGAAATATAAATATATGAGATATAATGAATTGTTATTTAACCTGAGTTGTATGGATAGGGCTACATGTATCTGAGTCTGTATTAGTAGTGCAAGGCCACCAGGCCTATATGTCACTACCTGACTCAAGATGTCGTTAAAGGGGAGAGAGAGAGAGAGAGAGAGAGAGAGAGATGGGATTTAACCTCCACTTGACACAAACTAGGTCCTTTCGGAAATAACACATGGTTCAATTTTATTTCAATAATTCACTTGAGCGTAGGGGTCTTTAGCAGTGGGAGGAAAACGGAGAACCCGGAGAAAACCCAAGAGGTTGGACAGGCGACCCTACTCCTTGTCACGTACAACCGGGGAATCGAAACCACGCCAGTAGACTCAATGACAGACCTTATGATACAGCGCGGACATGCTAACCATTCGGCCATCCAACCCCCTAGTCTTAAAGAAGACAAGTCTTTAACTCAATATCATCCATTGCAACATTCACCATTAAATCCACATTGATATTGTTATCTTACCATGAAAAGATGGCCTTCTGACATCCAATATTTAAGACAAAATGAAACTTTAAAAATTGGCACACGAATCACATGTCTGAGCATGCTTTATTACAGCTCTATTTGTAATGAAGTGACTCGATGAACAAGGTTAACCATATCCCACACAAGAATACTACCGATGTAGACTGGAATAACCAGATGCCAAAGATGGACATTCAATTCGCCGAACAAAACTGATTAGGAATTAGAGTAAAAACAGAAATGATTGAATGTAGTTATGTTTACATATATTCATATTACATTATTAAATGCGTTGTTCATTCTAGGTATCAAAAAATAGGGATTTACATGTAGCTCCTTTAAACCCCAAATTTCAACCTCAGGGTAACAACCCTAGTGTAGCCTCTGAACTCAGACAACCAAACTAACAAAGGTCAACAAGCATATTGATATTGTTTTATACAGCAATAAAATATCTAGTGGAAACAAGAGTTCAAATAGTTGGGTGTCTGACTGGCCTAACAACTATAATAGATCAAAAGGTATAGGTCAGATCTAAATATTAAGGCCTCCTGCAGATTTTGTCAAGGTCAATAGATGTAAATAGGGTTAGGGTATGTGATTGTTACCAAGGATTGTGGATAAGGGTTAGGGCTTTTCTGCATCAGCTGGTCTAATAAAACAGGTTGTGGTATGAGAAAAATTTTGCTCATACAGCAGCACATATAGCCTGGGGGATCACGTGGCTAAGTGGCTAAGTGGTGTGCACGTAAAGATCCCTTGGCAGTCGGAATTCGATATAAGAGTAGGCCGTAGTGCCGCTGTCCGGGCAAAATTTCCCTCATAGCACACTGTATGGCGTATGCCCGTCTTCATTAGCCCAGGTTAGGAGCAGAACAGTAGGACGTTAAACCCCATTTCATTTCATTTCATTTCACATATAGCCTGCTTTCACTCTTAATTCCAAATGTCAAGGGAGAATCCTAAGGAACACTGGGATTGAGTTCAGATTTCCGGGGTTAGTGAGCCAGTGTCTAAGTCCATGAGCCACATTCCCTCCATACTCCTTGCAGTGTTTTGTTTGATTATAGCTAATCTCACTACTCACTGCTGGAAAGAAAGCAAATTCTTGTTCTAAATTATGACTGGTCAATAGTCCGATTAACAACCAATAGCTAACTGCGTAACAATACCAAACTGAGCTCCAAATTGGACCAAATATGTTTACATAACGTTACGTCATGATTTTATTATGCCCAATTAACCAGTGCATAGCAGAATATTGCAGAAAAACTAATTGTGTGACAAACAAGGCTATCAACTGTCAACACGGATGTAATGTAAACAATATTGTTTTGAGACAAACAACACTTTCACCGTTTTTAATACCTTAAATCACTGTCCAAAGTTTTAGGGAAGGCCCCTGATTAAAAGAAGGGCTGTCATGTTGCTGTCCTTGGGGATAGATTTGATTGAATGAGAAGAATAGACACACTCCATCAAAAGCGTAAGTATCAGAAGCTAATCCAGCAATGGCCAGAGAGGGATTTCTCGGGCCATTGATTCAGGAATATGCATTCCCTCTGTCCTGGATTTCATCCAAAGATCCTTAAATTTGTGGGGTTTATTCGGGTCCTATGTTTTTTATCTATAACGGGTGGAATAAATTTCTTGCTAGCAGGACTGGGATTAATTTCTTGTTAGCAGGCCTGGCATTAATATCTTGCTATTAGGTCAGGCATTAATTTCATGCTAATGGACCTGGCATTAATTTCTTGCTATTGGGCCTGGAATCATTTTTTTTTTTTTTTGTTAGAATAAATTTCTAGCTAGGTGGCATTTAGTATTTTTGTATAACAGCACTTTAATTCATCCCCATTAATTGCCAATAGAGATCCCATTAGAATGCAGAAATTTACACAAATGACTCTTCTACTTAGATAAACTATTTGCATTATTCTGATATGCGATTAGTAAAGGAAATGCATTCCAGATAGAAGGATTATTTATTATCAATTGGCGAAAATTTTTACACAATAAGCAATTTGGCACATTTCCATCTGATATTACAGTTTATATTATTCCCCAGTCGAATAAAACACGACTGGATAAAGTCTGATATTAGATAATCTTATAATTGGTTGAAGTCTGATTTTAAATTGACCCTAAGACTTGTATAAACACTGTTATTTATTTAAGGAAATTGCCGGTTAATATGTGATATATCCGTATACCCATCTAGTGGATTCGGAGGCCGGGGGGTAATACACACACGCTGCAAAGCATAAACAGAAACAAACAAATGGGGTTTAACTCTATACTTTTCTCCACAAATTGGCTTAATTAAAGATACATTATGTAAGATTTAGATAAACAGCTGGTCCCTTTCTTGCTATAATACTTCCCAATAGATAATACAAAATAAATACACAGGTATTGAATACTTTATTCAAAATACTTTATTCTAAGCAAGTTTGTAGTTTTGACAAGATGCGTGCATTCATTGTTTATTATCGTAACCACGGTACTGGTATATATTTGTGGTTTAGCCTCGCTTCTCCATTTTTAAACTAAATCATTAAATGGCCAAACCATTCTAATCCGGTTAAAATCTTGATAAATCTCTAATTTATAATTTATATAACATTTGAGGCTTAAAGAAAGACCTGCAATAGGCAGATTTAGCTCTTGAATTATGCATCTTTAAGCTGGGTATGTGCAGGCCCTCCATCCTTCACTGCAGACAAGGGGGAAAACGCGTGGAAAAAACAAGAGGAATTATCTTGGCTAACACTGAGATCGAACCAATTAAGCCATGACTATATTTTGGATTATTTAAAAGTAAGTTGAAATCCTCTAATTAGAAAAGTTCAGGTCCCGGTTTCACAAAACATTCTCAGACTCAAGTTAAGAAATTACTCAGACTGAAGTTAAGAAATTACTCAGACTGAAGTTAAGAAATTAATCAGACTGAAGTTAAGAATTTACTCAGACTGAAGTTAAGAAATTACTCAGACTGAAGTTAAGAAATTACTCAACTTTCAATCACTGTTTATGAGAAATATCTTTGATTTAGAAACACAAAACTTTGCACATAGTTTCTTATTGATGTATTTGATACATTAAAGCAACAAAAGTTCTATAAGGGGCTTCATTTTAGTTAAAATAAGGCAAACAGTTTTGAGTAAATTCTTAACTTAAAGATACATTATGTAAGATTTAGATAAAGAACTAGCCATTCTTGCTATAATAGTTCGAAAGTAGATGATGTAAAATGAATAATTTGAAAATTTAATTCAAATTACTCTATTGCAAGCGAAGATATTAGCCTTTGAAGGTTTGACAGACATGTGCAATAATTTCAACCACCGTACTGGTTGATCGAAGCTAAGTCTCGCTCCTCGATATTTGATTAAATCAAAGTATCGCTGAACCATTCTAATCTATTTAACATCGGAGAAATCTGATGCCATCGAGAGTTGATTAAGGCCTGGATCAGTTAATTAATGTCTAATTAATACTTTAGAAAACATTTCAGGCCTAAAGAAAG
Organism: Patella vulgata; assembly: GCF_932274485.2. Classification (NCBI taxonomy): domain Eukaryota; kingdom Metazoa; phylum Mollusca; class Gastropoda; family Patellidae; genus Patella; species Patella vulgata. The sequence continues at coordinate 4,194,365 of NC_065884.2, forward strand.
ACCTGCAATAGGCAGATTTAGCTCTTGCATAATGCATGTTTACGGTAAGTCTGAGAATGCTTTGTGACTTCAGGGCCAGTTCTGTAGTTAGACAATTCCACGGTTATCTTGATCTATCTATGACACCAAAGATATCTAATTTCTTAGAAATGTATTAACCCCACATTAAGAACCAGCAATAAAACAAATCTTCACAAGATCAAAATTTATTAACTGAAACCAAACTTTTTTAAACCATAAAAAAAAAAAAAATCCCAAATCAAATTGAAGGCTGAAAACGGCTGGAATAGATTAAATAAATACTGCCATTAAAAGGAGGAGTCAATGTAAGTTAATTGAAACTTAAAGGGTGGTCTTTTCCTGTTTTAATTAAAAATAACATTAGTTAAAAAAGTTTAATAGGCTGTCAGAAAAAATTAGTAAAATTTGTTTCATGAGTTTGTTGTCGTTAATTTGGGGTAATAAGCAGATTCACAAGAAGATGAAGGATGCACTCAAAAAACGTGGAACCATCTTGATGGACAGGAAATTCAATTTAAAAATTATTTTCAATTAATGAGAAAATTTCAGGATAATGAATTTTCACACCAACTCCCATTATAAACGTGGTTTAAATTTGAACATGTGCAGATAAAAATAGTCCCGTTGGATTATTTTATGGGTGGGGAAGTGGTCAATATGTCTTGATCTGATATCATTTCTACCAACATTTGTCCGTGTATATTTTGTATTTGAAATGAAATGGCTTTAAAAACTATTGAATTATTACGAAGAGTTTTGGGGGCTATTCTTTGTGATACACATCCATTATTTCATTTAAGAATTGTCCCGGAACCCCCAGTTTAGGCTCAGGCTGACAGCCCCACCAATATGATATTAATTTCATTCTGACATGCATTCAACGGCAAAATACATGTATCGTATATGCAGAAAATGCCAAATTCATCATATTTGGAATAATTATTTCTACAAACCTCTGTATATGTATATTTGAATTGAAATGTCTTTTTTGGGGCTATTCTATGTGATACGGTATTTCATTTGGAACCCTTTTTATGCTCGCTAGGCTAACAGATCCCAACGCCCCACAATATCACTTTTGTTCCAACAGGCATTATACAACGATGAGATGACAAATTTGCCATATCTTTGTAAATACTGAATGGAGAGGGAGGTTGGATGGCCGAATGGTTAGCAGGTGCGCGCTGTATCATACGGCCTGTCATTGAGTCAACTGGCATAGTTTCTAATCTCTGGTTGTACGTTACAAGGATAAGGGTCGCCTGTCCAACTTCGTGGGTTTTCTCCAGGTCCTCTGGTTTCCTCCCACTGCTATAGACCCCTAGGTGCAAGCGAATTATTGAAATAAAAAATTAAAAACTATGTTAGTCCCGAAATGACCTACTTTGTGTCGAGTGGACGTTAAATTCCATTTCTCTCTCTCTCCTTTTAGATATTCCGTGGGATCACGTGGCTAAGTGGGTAAGACGCTGGCTTGCTAGCCTGGAGGTCAGGTGTTCGATCCTTGCATTGGCCGAGAAAGTTCATCCAGATTTTCCGGCGTGGTTCCCCCTTGTCAGTGATGCAGGACGGAGGGCCTGACAAGGACAGATGTCTAGTCCTTCGGATGATAAAAAAACGAAGTCCCGTGTATACATTGGAATGCACGTAAAAGATCCCTTGGCAGTTGGAATTCGATATAAGAGTAGGCGATAGTGCCGCTGCCCGGGCAAAATTTCCCTCATAGCCCACTGTATGGTGTATGCCAGTCTTCATTAGCCCAGCATAGGAGCAGAACAGTAGGATGTTAAACCCCATTTCATTTCATTTTTAGATATTCCACTTTCACAATATTATAGATTGTAAGGATCAATTGAGAAGCTTTAATAAATCATCATTATTGTTCACCATATCACACATTTTATATCCTACTATTTTAAAAAGCTTTAATAAATTCTATCATGTTGATATTCATTCCATTCACGCTAAAAATATTATGTCCATGCCGTTTTAACATGTTGATATAAATTCTCCCAGGACAGAAATAACTGGTACCAATTCATCTTGTGTTTGTTCAACACAGAATCATTATATGTCCATTTTGTCTTTCAATCACGGCATTATGATTATCTCACAGCCACACAGACTATAAAAACATCATATCATTTTTATACCTTCTTATTTTGTGCAATTATTGGAATAGTCTTGAAAATCTCAAAATGTGATGCCAACACATTGAGAGAGAAGACAGAGAGAGAGAGAGAGAGAGAGAGAGAGAGAGAGAAATGGGGTTTAACGTCCACTTGACACAAACTAGGGCATTTCGAGACTAACATATGGTTTAATTTTATTTCAATAATTCGTCTTTAGCAGTGGGAGGAAACCAGAGGACCCGCAGAAAACCCACGAGACTGGACAGGCGACCCTACTCCATGTCACGTACAACCGGGGATTCGAAACCATGCCAGTTGACTTAATGACAGACCTTTTGACCCAGCGTGCACGTGCTAACCATTCGGCCATCCAACCCCCCACACATTGTAAGAGATGAGCATGATTGATATTACTGGTTCCCACGCCACGTTCTACTCTCTGTATATATCATTGATAGAGAAAGAAATGTAGAGTCATTGTTTTATATATTTGGTTATATGTTTATAGTGAGATGAATAAAAAAATTAATTGTCAAAAGATAGGCTGCCAGGCAACAAAACATCCGTCCACAGCAGCTAAATCATCTGAGTGGTTGTCACATATTTATTCTTTTGTAGGTGATCGGGGCATTTACAAGACAATTTCATACAGATCAGATTATAATTTTGATCATTTGGAGGATTACAAGGTTCTACGAACTAAAACAAGGGCCTTAACTCTGGAAGTAATTAACAAAAATTGTTGAAATTCCACAAATTATTTTGTTTTTAATTTAAATAATGCATATAAATTTCGTAACATTTGTTGTTAGGGCGTTCACAGGGTGCAACAAAGAGAAACAAGGGACATAACTCTAGAGGAACCTAAAGGAAATTATTGAAGCTAAATGGGCATCTTTATCTCCCTAAAGTAAACAACATATATCAATTTCAAAACAACCCGATGATAAATTTAGTGGGTAGAGTGTTCACAAGAAATTGTGGACGACGGACTGACATACGGACAGGGGCAACGGCATAATACACCCACATAGCTCTTCTAAAAAATCTGTGCCAGTTTGGACAAGGAGAGTTACCTGTACACGTATATCCCATATTATATTCAAGTGCTTATTTCAAATTCTGACTGTTCTTATTAAATGATCACCAATCTGTAGAAAGGACCTTGTTTTGTTTTTTTTCGTCCCATGCGAATGACTAGACCCTGTTCCTTGCCAGGCCCTACATCCTGCATCACTGACAAGGGGAAACCACGCCGGAAAATCTGGGTGAACTTTCTCGGCCAATGCAGGGATCGAACACCCGACCTCCAGGCTAGCGAGCAAGCGTCTTACCCACTTAGCCACGTGATACCCTCACTCGACACAAAGTAGGTCATTTTGAGACTAACGCATGGTTCAATTTTATTTCAATAATTCGCTTGACCCATGAAGTTGGACAAGTGAATCGACTATCTAACATGTACAAGGTCACGTACAGACCTTATGATCTAATGTGCACATGCTAAACCATTCAGTCATATATAACCCTGTTGAAATATAGGGGGGTTGGATGGCTGAATGGTTAGCACGTCCGCTCTGTATCATAAGGCCTGTCATTGAGTCAACTCACGTGATGTTGAATCCCTGGTTGTACGTGACCAGGAGTAGGGTCGCCTGTCCAACCACGTGGGTTTTCTCCGGGTCCTCCAGTTTCCTCCCACTGCTAAAGGCCCCTACGCACAAGCAAATTATTGAAATAAAATTAAACCATATGTTAGTCCTGAAATGACCTAGTGTGTGTGGAGTGGACGTTAAATCCCATTTCCCTCTCTCTCTCCCTCATATACATGTATAACCCTTTATTGAAATATAAAGTCTGACTGAAGGGAAAGATATTATCTCAAAGTAACCTAACAGATCCAATGTATTCCTAACATCAACAATTTATACTCAATTCTTCAAACTGTTTACATTACATCAAATATTAATAAACATTTTTCCTAATCTCCTTAAATCAGCTCTGACATATAACATCTATACTTCTCTACAACCGACATTACAATACATAGAACAATATACATTAACACCCGGGTAACTGACAGGCAAGCAATTTATCGTATAAATATTCCATTTTTCATGTAGATTTTTTTTATCAAGTTTCATTATAAAAATATACACTAGTTTATATGGACTAGTAATTATTTCCCATTATTTCATGATGGACGAATGTAGTGCAAGTTATAAATAGACAATTTTTCCCTTAATTTTTTTCTCCCCTCTTCCTGCATTTTTGGGTTGACTTTTTGGTCAAGAATGGGAGAAAAGGGATCAAATTTGCAATTTCATAGCAGTTTTGGGTAATACTGATGATATTACAGCGCAGGGATAGGGGGTGTAAATAAGAGCAATCATTGTGTCGGAAGTGAGATTTTCACCCCAGTCAACTTCAAATCCGCGTAGCAAAAAATCTAAATGGTCAACCCCCTACAAAATTATGATGAGGAGATTGCCAAATGTTGTCCCCATTGTGCCTATAAAGATTGGAACCAACGGAATGTTGAGCAAAAAGCTACAGCCTGTGATGTTACAGCCATTTAACATTGAAGTCAATGGGCAAATAATTGCTAGTCTGAGTCCTGATGTTTTACCTCATAATACAAGTCTTGTCTCTTGAAATTATATTTAACCTTTATCTTATTTCTACAAATAACAATCAAATGGAAGCCCCAGTGGCTCAATGAGTAAAGGGGTTGGCTTACTAACAAGGCAGTATCGGGTTCGATTCCAGGGTTAGACAAGAAGTTCCTTGGTGACTCAGTGAGTGTAGGGCTGGTTAACAAACCAGGCAGTATCATGTTCCCATCGTAGGGTTAGACAAGAAGTTCCTTGGTGACTCGGGGGGTGGGGGGTTGGACGGCCGAATGGTTACCACGTGCGCGTTGTATCATACGGGCGGGGTTTCGAATCCCCGGTTGTACGTGACAAGGAATAGGGTTGCCTGTCCAACCTCGTGGGTTTTCTCTGGGCCCTACAGTTTCCCCCAACTGCTAAAGACTCCTTTGCGCAAGCAAATTATTGAAATAAAATTGAAATATGTGTTAGTCCCGAAATGACCTAGTTTGTGTCGAGTGGACGTTAAACCTCATTTTTATCTCTCTCTCCTTGGTGACTAAGTGAGTGTAGGGCTGGCTAACAAACCAGGCAGTATTGGGTTCGATTCCAATGTTGGATAAGAAAGTTCCTTTGGTGGCTCAGTGTATAAGGGGCTTGCTTACTGACCAGGCAGTATCGGGTTCGATCCCAGTGTTTGACGAGAAGTTCCTTTGCTGACTCAATCAGTATAGTCCTGGCTAACCAACCAGGCAGTATCCCCATGGTTCGATTCCCATATTGGATGAGAAAGTTCCTAAAAATATTCCAGCATTGTTTCCCCATGTTAGTGGTGGAGGGGATGGAGGGTCTGGAAAGGCAGAGCGTATGTATGTACTTGATCAGTTGAAGTCAGTGGACATTTATGAACAGTTTTGCCCTTGGAGTGGATGCCATATTCCGTACTCTTGTTCTCCTACCACTGCTATATCTAGACCCTGGAGTGGATGCCATATTCCCTATTCTAGTTCCCCCTACCCTTGCTACATCGTACATCTTGCCCCTGGAGTGGACAATATATTCGCTACTCTAGTTTCTCCTACCACTGCTACATCTTGCCCCTGGAGTGGATGCTTTATTCCCTACTCTTGTTCTCTCTACCATTGCTACATATTGTCCCTGGAGTGGACAATATATTCGCTACTCTAGTTTCTCCTACCACTGCTACATCTTGCCCCTGGAGTGGATGCTATATTCCCTACTCTTGTTCTCCCTACCATTGCTACATATTGTCCCTGGAGTGGATGCTATATTCCCTACTCTTGTTCTCCCTACTATTGCTACATCTTGCCCCTGGAGTGGATGCTATATTCCCTACTCTTGTTCTCCCTACCATTGCTACATATTGCCCCTGGAGTGGATGCTATATTCCCTACTCTTGTTCTCCCTACCATTGCTACATATTGTCCCTGGAGTGGATGCTATATTCCCTACTCTTGTTCTCCCTACCATTGCTACATATTGCCCCTGGAGTGGATGCTATATTCCCTACTCTTGTTCTCCCTACCATTGCTACATATTGTCCCTGCAGTGGATGCTATATTCCCCTCCTCTTGTTCTCCCTACCCTTGCTGCATCTTGCCCCTGAAGTAGATGCTATATTCCCCTACTCTTGTTCTCCTACCATTGCTACCTCATCCCGAAATTAAAGCGGTATAAAGTCATATTATTTGTCTTATGCATAAAATATTTTCATATTATTCTTTATAGATATGGGACTGTACAGCACAGCTGATGCTTACAGCTAGTCCCCTGAATCCATTCACTTCGTCTGATATGTTTGTTGTTTGAGCCGTCTATGTATAGTGTGTCATGTTCGTAGGTTTGTCTTGTGTGACTGTTTGTGTATGGTGCGGTCCACCTGCACTTATTGTTATAATATATTCTTTAAGTGGCATTTAGTAACTGGGCAGATAAATAAACTATAAACATACTTATGGAAAACAGCTACTGATTTATTTAGGCGACGTTTCGAAGAGTATTGTCATGTATGCTTCTTCTGATATATCATAACCCCATTGTGTCATCGGCCTTTGATCTTTTTGTTGTCGTGTATGGTTTCAACCTTGTTATAGTAATTTTGTCTATATATGTTGCTTCAAATTTTGTTATATTGTATATTAGGAAAACGTTGAGAGAATACTCTTCGAAACGTCGCCTAAATAAATCAGTATGTTTATAGTTTATTTATTATAATATAGTTTCAATAACTTACCACACTTGGCCTCATCACTGCCATCTTTACAGTCATCATCCCCATCACAATTCCAGAGTTGAGGTATACATACGCAGTTACCACAGTCAAACAGATGATTAGGACACTGTTCACATCCGGATTTATCACATTGGACAACTGAAATATATTCAAATAAAATCAAATGAAACATAATGAAATGAAATGAAGCTTAACGTCTTACTGTTCTGCTCCAACTGGAATAACTAGACTGCAAAGACTGCCATTCAATTTGGACTCTTTGTGCATTTCGTGGAACATAACTGATTATAAATTATACTAAAATCAGAAATGATTGAATGTAATTCAGTTTATTTACATTCATATTACGTTATTAAATGCGTTGCAACTCATTTGTGTCCATTTCTAGGTGCCAAAAAATAGAGATTTAGCGCCTTTAACTTGAGACCAAACCCTGTAAAACAAAAATTGAATTTAAGACCTCTTCTTAAAGATCCATTAGTTAAGATTTTAATAAAGAGTTGGCCATTCTTCATAACAGTTCAAAAATAGTTTAAAAAAAGAAAATATTGAAAATATCAGTCAAATTACTTTATTCCGAACAAAATTATCACTGTTGTAAGTTTTGACTAGAAATACATGTAGACATCAACTGTCTCCGCAAAATCCCAGACAATTGCTGATTGTTTGATTGACAGACGATAACTCCTCCCACATATTTTTGATTATCAAGTATGTCCTGCTGTTCTGCTCCGACTGGGCTAATGAATACAGGGAGATATATTGAAGAAATAAACAATAAATAAAAGAAACATTCATTAAAAAAAGGGTGGTCGAATGGTATAACGAGTGCATGTTACTAGATCACAAGGTCTGTCATTGAGTCTATTGTTTCGATTCCCTGCTTATACGTGACGAGGAGTAGTGTAGCCTGTTCAACCTCGTGGGTTTTTTCTCCGGGACCTCCCAATCTGATTACAATACAGATCTTTATTTCGTTTCATTTTTTTTATACTTTTGATGGTCTACACTACATGAAGATCTGACCGGTTGTAGTGGAAGGTCATACAAGCGGCTTTTGACCCTATGACGTTAGACATTTGATTAACCAATCAGTATATATGTTTCTAGTGGGTTACCCACAGTTCTGTGCCCCTCACCCAAAAAACTCGCAGTGACAGACCGTTTCATTGGCTAAACCCTCACATCATCCAGAATGCGGGTTACATGTATATAACAACTCTTCCAGATCCTAATTTAATGTAGTAAAGACAAGTAAAATAAAATTCTGAAAGTGAAACGAAATAGGATCTGTGTTTTAACCAGATTGGGATACTCCCGTTACCCCCCCATTGCTATATGGAAATAAAATTAATGCAAGTGTTAGCCCTAAAATGACCTTGTTTGTGTTGAGTGGACTTTAACTCTTTCTCATTGTGCAATTTACAAGTCAAAAATTTAGAATTTGGCATACAAATTATCAATAAATGAATTTGTGTTTTTAATTGCAACTAAAGTGGTCTACACACCGTATTGAATGTTGTGTCTAGCATGGGCGTGGATTTAGGGAGGGGGGGGGCATGAAGAGGTTCATTATGCACCGCACACGCCATCAAGTGGTTCAGTCGGTTTTGCGTCATGGAGTTGCGCAGCCAAGTTTTGATACAGCGCAGAGTGCTGAAGGATCGCTCGACTAAGCAGGAACTAGCAGGGTTCAGCAGTGTGAGATGAGAAGAGCTTCGACAGAAGGGAACATATGCCTCACTTCAGGTGACATAATGAGGAACGCTTCGTGCACAAGTGAAATAGATTTGGCCGAAAACTGGCGCTTGAAGAATGGCAATTCTTGTTCCAAGTCCCTATCAGTGTGCGGTGCATAATGACCCCCTTCATGTCGCCAAGATAATCAAAGAGAACAGTCCTGATCGTAGAACGAACGTCTTTGGACGATTCACTTAACTTCATGAACAATTAATATTCATGCAGCTTTGATGTAGGTAGTCAATTTTTCCATATTGTCATCATATTACCCCTAGTTAAAGCCTTCAGCGAAATAACACTGATACAGTAAACTGTTCGTAATTATTTATTTCGTTTGGTAATGAAATGTTCCAGGTTTCGTTCGTCCGTCCCCCCCAAAAGTTTTGACAAATCCACGCCCTTGGCGACTAGCATTAAACTTTTATAATCCCTAACTAAGTTAGATCTTCTTTGGGTACTTGTAAAAGGTATCTCTGGTTGGTCAGCATTAACCAAGTATTATATTGTCTTGTTATATTTTATACTTTATCATTGCTTGATAATGACTAGAGAAGCCTAGTCGAAACGTGGTCGCTCAGTAATAAGCAGTAATTGTATTCCATAGAATTGTGACCATGAGAGATGGTAAATGCTTAAACAAGATCAAGATGGCAATTGACCACAGATACTAATAGAAAGAGAGAATGGCTCACAATTATCGCCATAATCTTTTAGAGTAATAAAATATAAGACATATGGTCAACCACTGAGAGAATACTCTTTTAACAATAACTAAATATATCAGTTCCTGTTTTCCTTAAGTATGTTTCATATGTCAATTAGTTATATATGAAATGAAATGAAATGGGGTTTAAAGTCTTACTGTTCTGCTCTGACTGGGCTAATGAAGACGATCATACATAATACAGTGTGCTATAAGGGAAATTTTGCATGGACAGCAGCACTATGGACAACTCTTACATCAAATTCCAACTGCCAGGGGATCTTTTACGTGCACACATCTTTTTACACTGGGCATTGTTTTTTTCGGACTATCCAAATAACTATACGTTGTCCCTTGCTAGGCCCGGAGTCCTGCACCACTGACAACTGGGAATCACGCCAGAAAATTCTAATGAGAGAGAGAAATGGGGTTTAATGTCCACTGGACAAAAACTAGGTCATTTTGGGACTAACACATCATTCAATTTTATTTCACTTATTCGCTTGCACGTAGGGGTCTTTAGCAGTGGGAGGAAACCAGGGGCCGGGAGATAACCCACGAGGTTGGACAGGCGAATTAAGCAGTGAGAAATTTGAAATTGTCGGAAAAATTATACACAGAAACTTGGAAGTTTTTTATTTATTTGATAATTATAGTAAGTGCATTAGGACCACACGCCACACAAAACAAAAAACGGACCTGCGGACAAGACAGAAGACATTGCAAGAAATAAACAATAAATATAAAATCAAGCAAATGTATAAAAGCTTGTTCTTAGTACTTAAAATACAGATGTGATGTCATCCTTTGATGTTGGCGCACCATTATTTCAAATAATGGTACGGGCAATGTGTCAAGCGTACATTAATTATATTAGTTGCAATATTGGACCCGTGTGACGTATTTCATTGAAATGTACATGGTGGATAGTGTCTGTCTTTTAAGTTATTTAATGGTCTCATTGCCTAATATAATTTGTATTATATAATTTAAGAGTTTACTATAAAGAGGGTCAGACTATGGACCTATAGCTATAAACCCTAGTGTTACAGTATGAGAGTATGGTTCAAGCATGGACCTTATAAGGTCCATGGTTCAAGGTTGTCAGTGTTTTATTGTGATTTATAGACTGTTGACCTGGAACTGATATCAATAAAACCAACTACAACTATCCTACTTTTAACTCTGGTATAATACATCTACTATATACACTACTACTATAAACTCTAGTCTTATCTATCTACTAGGTGTATATGGTAATCTAATCCTACCACCATTTCTACTTTATTATCACTAACACTGTGTTAGTAACACAGTGGCTTGCAACAGATGCTTAAAGTAGTTCTCTAACTCAATATCATCCAAAGTCTTCGACATTGAAAACATGAATTATTTGTTAATTTAAATCAACATTGATGTTGTGATCTTACCAGAGAAAAGATGGGCTTCTGATATCCAATATTTAAGACAAAAAATTTTTTTACGATAATAATCCTGTACCATAATGCGTTTCAGAGTCATTTTTAACAAGGGACTGAAAGAACGAGGCTAGACATATTCCACAAGTCATGTAACCAGACCCTACATGTTGCCATTCGATTGAAATTTCTGGCGTATTTCACAGAACATAACTAATTTGAAATTAGAGTTATAACAACAGAAACGATAGAATGGGAATCAGTTCATATACATTTATATTACATTATTATATGCGTTACGACCCATTTGTGTCAATATCTAGGTCCTAAATATTAGCGATTTAGTTCCTTTAAACCACAATTTCATATTTTTAAGTTATATTTTTAAGTTATATTTTTAAATTTTATTAAAATAAAGCCTTCAAATAGATGGTATCCGTAAAAAGTCCTACCTTGTTAAAGAATAATCCTATTAATCCTATAATTCACTACTGCCAGCTGAGAAATTGGCAAAAATATCATTTTCAACTTCAAATTCCAACGTTTTAACGTAGCTGATGCACGGAGGCAATAGGAAAACAAGGGGGGTAATTGTGTTATTATTTCCTGTGTCAATGATTTTTAAGGGTGGGAAATAATGCCCATGGTCGTATAATAGTGAATTAATAACCTATTGAGCAAAAGACATAGGAATAATTATATTTTGACTTTCTTAGAAAATATGAAATTCTCGCTTTAACATCTATTATCTGGTACATGGTTAAAAAAATCATTTCAGCACAGTCTGTGCTATGCCTAGGATGTTCATCCTCCTGGACTTGGCTTATCAGTGAAACAATGAAATAATTCATACAGCATTCATAAATAGGGCCTAACGATTTGACTTACGTCAAATAAAAACCAGAATTCAGAGAAATGATAACAATTTAATCACAAAAGCAGAGATGTATCTTTATAATTATTTTAAATCATTTTGAGAAGGACCAAACATAACTATTTTAGTTCAGAGATGACTCAGTAAGTAATTGACCTGGAGGTCGCTCCGTGTTCGACCCCGTTCATAGCAGCAAAAGTTCCTCTGGATTTCCCAGCATGGCTCCTCCTTGTCAACGATGCTGGATGGAGTGCATGGCAAGGACAGGGTCTAGTCCAGGGATGGGATTTCACCCGTATATTCCGGACATGTCCGACGCTATTTTCCAAACGCCTAAAATTGTCCGACCGGGAATATGCCCAATCGGACATCAAATATGGTGAATAATATTCAAAATTCTAAAATTAATATAGTGTACTGAGTGTATTACTACCACTCAACCCGATTATCGTTTGGATTGATTAGGTAATTAAGTGATCAACGTATTTATCTAGTCATTGGGATGGGACAAAAAACTGTACACATACAAGAACTTTTGTGGACAGAGGGATGTCAAGGACAATGTATGAGGACAGTTGGAATTCAAAATAAATGCTGGCTGTAGTGGCCTTGTCTGGGCAAAATTCCTCATAGCTCACTGCATGGCGTATGTCCAACTTCATTAACATGGTAGGTGCAAAAAAGTAGGACGTTAAACCCCATTTCATTTTATTTCTTATGATCTAAAGCACAGCAAACCCCCAATTCTGGGAAAGTTGTTTCATTCTGAGAAGACGAAAGAACTTTCCTTAATACCTATCTTATGATCTTCTAAAGTGCATACTGTACATTAGACCATTCGACCAACAACTACCCTTGTTCTGGCGTGGTTCCCCCTTTTCAGTGATGCAGGACGGAGGGCATGACAAGGACAGCTGTCTAGTCCTTCGGATGATACGAAAAACTGAGGTCCCGTGTATACATTGGAATGCACGTAAAAGATCCCTTGGCAGTTGGAATTCGATATAATAGCACATTGTATGGCGTATGCCCGTCTTCATTAGCCCAACATAGGAGCAGAACAGTAGGACGTTAAACCCCAATTTCATTTCATTTCTGGTTCATTCTGAGAAGACAGGATCTCTCTTTATAACTAATTTTAAGATGTAAAAAAAAAAAATAAAAAATAAAAAACAATAAAATAAAAAGCATAAAAAATTGAAAACATTATATTCTGAACGAATCAATCAGCAAATAAAATGAAACTTGTCAATTTGCTAATATCATTTTTTTACTCCATTAAAATATGAACGTGATTTATGAGAAAAGAGAAAATATTGTGAAGATGGTATAAATGATAAAAGATATTTTTATGGATATTTTGAGGTGAAATCATGGTGATAATAATCAATAATATGCTGGTATTATATGTTGTTTGACTTGGGGCAATAAAACATATTAATTAGTAATATTAGACTGATAATAGGTTATTAACTCCTCTCTCTACTGTTAGTAGGCTAATGACTTATGACATTACAATCCATATATTTCAAATTACAATATATTTTATTGTTGAACACCAACAGTGGTTTTTATTTGTAAAATTTAAAAACAAAATCCTTCAAAATCCAGATGTCCTAAATGAATTAAATCATTAAATGGCTAGTAACTTTGGTAATAGATTCATATCAGCTCTGGCCTCTATCGTTACTCTCTCTCCCTTTACACATCTAATACGAAAATTCTTGCTATACTTCAATTATATATTAATAGATTTTATGTAATAATTGTTTATGTAACTTGAATACCAAAACTTTAGTGGTATCAATATGGACAGTTTGGTCCGTTAATTGACGTACAGCAAGAATTTTCATTCACATAACATTCCATTCCTAAATTTGGAATATTGGCAAAGCACAGGCCACAAACCCGTGACCTCTGGTCTGGCAGTCGTGAGTTTCATAATGGTGGATCATTGGAAACAAATTTTGTTTGTGTTTTTGAATCGCTAAATTCTACATGAAAATAGTGTTGGATTATTATAAATTTGTGTCGGATGTGGCAAGAAATGATTCCTTTTGGCAAACAAAGAAGAATCACGTTGAAAAATAGACGCTAAGGATTCCAAAATAGCCTTAGAACCGAGATGGGGGAAAGCCTTATTTCCATTTTAGATGTGTATTGGGAGAGACAATATGGATAGAGAACAGAGCTGATAAGAATCTGTAACTATAGTAACTATTAAATGGCATGAAACAGTGTCCAGCCAGGTATGAAAAACATAGATCCTATGTACATATTGGCGTGCACGATAAAGATCCTTTGAAAGTTGGAATTCGATAGGAGTAGGCTGAAATATTATTGTCCTCACAAAATTTCTTTAATATCACACTTCATTAGCCCAGTGGGTGCAGAAAAGTATGACGTTAAACCTCATTTCATTATGAATCATTAAAATCTGATCTTTATATTTATTACCCCAAGACAAAAGGACTTTTACATAATCTAATGCATAGAACAGTGATTATCAACCAGTGATCTTCCAAAGTGTGCCGCGAAATTTTAAACGGCACACTAAGAAAATGCGAAAAGCCACTTGATCCCAATTGAGAGTAGTCACTGGTGTCTACTGGTACTGGTAAGGTTTTTTTTCTTTATTTCGTTTGAGTCATTCTATGTGTCTATAACTAGTCTGTGTCTACAGTTGTATGCAGTCTATGACTTATCATGTTTTTATTTTGTAAAATTTAAATATTTTTCATATATATTTAGCCAGGTTTGCCGCTATTTTGTTGTGTTCCAAGGTGTGCTGTTGCCAACAAAAGGTTGCGAACCACTGGCATAGAAAATATCTGAATATAGGCCCCACACCATGATTTCGCGAGTGACATCAGATTAATAAAAATCCAAAGTGTCAGTTGTTCATTAAAACATAGGTGCTCTCATATAGAATCAATTAATAAAATATGTCTGAATAGGACTTTCAGGAAAGGACGTCTGAATGTCTTCCATTGTTGCATCAGCCTAGGGCCTACAGACCTCCGTTCAATTCAAACCTTAAATACATCATTATATTCTTTCACTTTCACATGGTACAGCATCAAAATTTCTGGTGCTCAAATAACAAATTTGAATGTCCACTAACACAAACTAGGTCATTTCAGGACTAACACATGGTTCAATTTTATTTCAATAATTCGCTTGCACATAGGGGTCTTTAGCAGTCAGAGAAAAACGGAGGACCCAGGAAAACCAACAATGTTGGACAACGACCGTATTCCTTGTCATGTACAACCGGGGAATCAAAACCACGCCAGTTGACTCAATGGCAGACCTTATGATACAGCGTGCACATGCTAACCATTTGGCCATATACCCATCCCCCAACCCCGCATAAAAGACTAAAACATTCTCTTTTTATCAATTTTGTGCAATATATGAGACCTTGTATAAATCGAGTTCAGTTGAAATTAACAATATATTTTGAATTGAGTTTATTTAAAACTTGAGTGTAGTTAAAATTAACAACTAAGTATAAATTGAGTTTAGTTAAAATTAACAACAAACTTTAATTTGAGTTTAGTTTAAATTAACAATAAAGTTTAAATGGAGTGCAGTTAAAATTAACAACATAGTTTAAATTGAGTGCAGTTAATATTAACAACATACCGGTAGTTTAAATGGAGTGCAGTTAAAATTAACAACAAAGTTTAAATGTAGTGCAGTTAAAATTAACAACATCCCGGTAGTTTAAATGGAGTGCAGTTAAAATTAACAACATACATGTAGTAAGATAAATTTCAAGTTTAAAGCTAATTTTGGTATAAAGTGAGTGAGTTGAGTGAATTATGTCTCTGGGGACTAAAGCCACAGATGTCTTCTATATAACTATAGTTTCACGGTGAAGCCACCTGACTGACAGTTTTATCTCGTATATTCTCTCGCACAAGTTGGTCTGGTATCATGTCGTCTAAACATTCCCCCGCTTCATCTGTTTCTAGTTTATAGTAATGGTTGAAAAACATCAACACCACTCATATTTCAGATAAAAAAAAATACACCAAAAAAAGAGATAGACAGAGATAGAGAGATAGAGACATACATGTAGCCCGTTACGCTTAAGTTGAACTGGTTTAAAAACCCTGGGGATCATGGGGATCGTTAAACCAGTAAAACTTTGTTTTCTGAGAGCAAATGTGGGGCAAAGAGAGAGAGAGAGAGAGAGAGAGAGAGAGAGAGAGAGAGATGGTTTAATGTCCACTCGATACAAACGCGGTCATTTTGGGACTAACACATGATTCAATTTTATTTCTATAATACGCTTGCGCGTAGGGGTCTTTAGCAGTGGGAGGAAACCCGAGGACCCAGATAAAACCCATGAGGTTGGACAGGCGACCCTACTCCTTGTCACGTAAAACCAGGGATTCAAATGTGGGGCAAATAAACTCGCTTGGCCGTCTGAATCGTTTGGCTTATGCAGTGTCAGTGGGATCGAAAACGAGGAAGAATATGAAGCTACCCATGCATAGTTAACTCTAACCTCCAACCGAAGAGGTCAGAATAGTTAAACTGGTTTGGCTTATTGTATATGTGAACGCAACACAACCCTGTCTTAAATTCCCCGGTGATTTTGAACTGGTTTAAAAATAAGTGTCTGAACGATATAAGAGAGAGATGGGGTTTAACGTTCACGGAACTAACATATGGTTTAATTTTATTTCAACAATTCTCCAGAGGACCCGCAGGAAACCCCACGAGGATGGATGTAAAAGCGGGGAATCGAAACCACGCCACTTGATTCAATGACAGACCTTACGATCTAATATGCACACGTTAAACCATTTGCTAAACCATTCGGCCACACGAATTGGTCAACACAATCATGGATCAATTTGATATTAATTAGCAAAATGAAATGAAATGAAATGGGGTTTAACGTCCTAGTGTTCTGCTCCTAAACTGGTCTAATGAAGAGGGGCATATGCCATACAGTGTGTTATGAGGGAAATTTTGCCCGGGCAGCGGCATTACGGCCTACATGTACTCTTATATTGAATTCCAACTGCCAAGGGATCTTTTACGTGCATGCCAATGTGTACACGGGACCTCGGTTTTTCTACTCATCCGAACGACTAGACAGCTGTCCTTGTCAGGCCCTTCGTCCTGCATCACTGACAAGGGGAAACCACGCCAGAAAATCTGGATGAACTTTCTCGGCCAATGCATGGATTGAACATCCGACCTCCAGGCTAGCGAGCCAGCGCCTTACCCATTTAGCCACCGTGATCCCCTATATTAATTAACAATTTAATTTCTATAGTAGCATACCACAATGCAATAATGCATGTACGTGACAAGCCTCATGGGTTTTCTCTGTCCCATTATAGAAATAAAATTGTATCATTTGTTAGTCCCAAAATGACATAGTTTGTGTCGAGGGGAAGTCAAACCTTATTCTTTTACGTGCTTAACTAATTTATATACCGAATGTCTCGTCTCCCGGGTTGTTCATTAAATCATATGCGCCATCATATAAAATCCATTAATACAATATGCCTGAAGGACCTTAATAAAGGATGTCTGAATGGCTTCCATTGTTGCATCGGCCTAGGGCCTACAAACCTCTGTTCATTTCAAACCCTAAATACATCATTATATTCTTGTCACTTTCACATGGTACAGCATCACAATTTCTGACACTCAAATAAAGAATTAGCTCGACATAATGCACAAATCACTGATTATCATTAATATCAAAATCCATAAAAAAACAAAAATCTTTTTTCGAATCCTAGCATTGTCTGAAACGAAAGTTTGGAATTTTCCCACTTGTCAGGAGCTGACAAATTAAGTCTTGTTGTTCTGATGGTAAAATAAAGTCTTGTTGTTCTGATGAAAAAATAAAGTCTTGTCATTCTGATGGAAAATAAAGTCTTGTTGTTCTGATGGTAAAATAAAGTCTTGTTGTTCTGATGAACAAATAAAGTCTTGTCGTTCTGATGGTAAAATAAAGTCTTGTCATTCTGATGAACAAATAAAGTCTTGTCATTCTGATGAACAAATAAAGTCTTGTCGTTCTGATGGTAAAATAAAGTCTTGTCGTTCTGATGGAAAAATAAAGTCTTGTCATTCTGATGGAAGACAAATCTGTACACACATTGTAAAAGCACCCTTGTCATGACCATAGAAAACAATAAATTAACCATATGTTAGTTTCAAAATGACCAAAGTATTGTAATGTTAAATCCCATTCCATACATTTTCATGCTTAGTCTGCCTCAAGAGCTACTGAAACTGAAAATACAAGTTACCATTACTTCAGGAGTTTAAGAAATGCAATGGGGTTTAAAGTCCCACTGTTCTGCTCCGACTGAGCTATTGAAGACGGGCACAAGCCATACAGCGTGCTATGAGGGAAATTTTGCTTGGACAGCAGCGCTATGGCCTACTCTTATATCGAATTCCATCTGCCAAGCCTAAGGGTTCTTTTATGTACACGCCAATGTGTATATGGGACCTCAGTTTTTCGTACCATTCGAACAACTATACATTGTCCCTTGCCAGGCCCTTTGTCCTGCACTACTGACAAGGGGAAGCATGCAAGAAAATCCTGATGAACTCTTTCTCGGCCAACGCAGGGATCGAACAGTTTTTATTTGTTTATATAACATTTCAGGCCTAAAGAAAGACCTTGCATAATGTATGTTTAAATTATAAACTAATAGTCAGAAAGGTAGTTACACACCCTAACACCATCTAAACCCGTACCCTTTAAATATAGTGCTCTGTGCACATAAATAAACTAACTGAATCAATTAAATTTACATGGTTTTTAAATGACTATAGAAGATGTTTTATATTAAATACAGACAAGGTGTCATGTTATTACAAGATATCAAGTAGATTTTAATAGTTATTTAAACTAGAAGTAGGGTAAACAGCTACAAGAATTTCTTGTTAAAATATAATTACTGTAGATTAAAACAGGTTCTAGAGTAAGAACATACCTGAGATATTTGATTACATGTAGTATATAGAACAGGTATGTCTGTAATGTCAATAGGTACACCAGGTAAACTATTCACTAATTACAGGTACAGCCTATAAAATTATATCAACTATCTTTCAACGCTTGTAACTTATACAGGTACAAATGCACGCCACCTCCCCCCCCCACCCCCCCCATCGTGTAGACCATTCTACACACAGAAAACTACATATTTCGAGAATAAATCTCTGCTCTAAATGGCCACCATATCTTTAAATTAATGTATTTTTTTCTACTCTGTTTCACATCTATGAAACACACAAAGACTAAATAAAACTTTTTTATTTTATAAAGTAGAAGAGGAATAAATACTTCTCAAAATTTGGGAGTATACTGAGAGAAAGAGAGAGAGAGAGAGAGAGAGAGAGAGAGGGAGAGAGAAATGGGGTTTAACCTCCACTCGACACAAACTAGGTCATTTCGGGACTAACACATGGTTCAATTCAATTCTATTTCAGTAATTCGCTTGCGCGTAGGAGTCTTTAGCAGTGGGAGGAAACCGGAGGACACGGAGAAAACCCACAAGGTTGGACAGGCGACCCTGAGTATACTTAGAACTAACTTAGGCATAGTTAGTCATAGACAAACAGTGTAAGTATAGTATGTGTGTTGACCACAGACTATAATAAAGGCTAAATTTAAGCAGGGGAGCCTACTAACCATATAAAATCCTATCAACTTACTTACAATACTTCAAACTTATCTTATACTAGTACAAATGCATGCCAAGAACCCATTCCACAGGTGTGGACCACAGGTGTTTCATAATATATTTTTGGGAGGGAGGAGATATAAATGGTATTCATGGCGCGGAATAAAACTGGAGAACTTGGAGAAAACCAATGAGATAAAGAGTAAACAAAAATGATTCTGTACAGGTAAAATTCTCCTAGTAAGCATTACACTTGAAACCATAGAAAAAAAAGAAGGACACATATATGTTAGTTTCAAATTGACAGAGATTTTGATGACACACTAAGCTCCACTTTATTCCATTCAATTAACTGTGACCTGTGTAGCCTATCTCAAAATACTGTCAAAATGTATTGTTGTATTATATGTACCTTGACACTATGAAGATGTATAATTGTATTCCATGTACCTTGACACCGTGAAGATGTATTATTGTATTATATGTACCTTGACAGCGTGAAGATGTATAATTGTATTACATGTACCTTGACACTGTGAAGATGTATTATTGTATTACATGTACCTTGACACTATGAAGATGTTAATGTATCTACAGTTTATTGTTGTGATAATATGTAAGTAAACAAGTTAAACATATGGTAACCATTAGTTACATTCTACTATATTCTAATACTAACTCACTCCCAACATCCACCAGAAAATAAACAAAATATACCTATCAATTATATTAAATATACTTTCAATTTTATAGATCACAGACGAAAACTAAAAGAACCTCTGTTTTTTTGTCCACAAAGACTCCTACATGTACATGCAAGCGAATTATTGAAATAAAATTGAACCATTTGTTAGTCCCAAAATGACCTGGTTTGTGTTGAGTGGAGTTAAACTCTCTCTCTCTCTCTCAAATTAAACTTAAACTGGGTGCCACTGCGGTTCAATGAGTATGGTGCTTGCTCACTTACATGCTTACATGTACATGTACCAGGAGGTCCTTCGTTTGATCCACGCGTTGACCGATAAAGTACCGTACATGTACTTAAGGCTTTGCTGTCTGAGGGGATCACGTGGCTAAGTGGGTAAGATGCTGGCTTGCTAGCCTGGAGGCCGGGTGTTTGATCCCTGCATTGGCCGAGAAAGTTCATCCAGATTTTCTGGTGTGGTTTCCCCTTGTCAGTGATGCAGGACGGAGGGCCTGACAAGGACAGCTGTCTAGTCATTCGGATGGGACGAAAAAACGAGGTCCAGTGTACACATTGGAGTGCACATAAAATATCCCTTGGCAGTTGGAATTCGATATAAGAGTAGGCCGTAGTGCCGCTGTAGGGGCAAAATTTCTCTCATAGCACACTGTATGGCGTATGTCCGTCTTCATTAGCCCAGTTTAGGAGCAGAACAGTAGGACGTTAAACCCCATTTCATTTCATTTTTGCTGCCTGACTTTGACTTTGATCCTTGTCAATGACGCAAGACAACGGGATGGTATGAAAAGTGTGTAGTCCCTCAGATGGCGAGATAAACAAAGGTTCTGTGTACTCATTGAGTGGACACATAAAATACCCTTGGCTGTCCTGACAACACTTCTCTCATGGCACACAGTGGGGGGTTGGATGGCCAAATGGTTAGCACATGTTCATTGTATCATAAGGTCTGTCATTGAGTCAACTGGCGTGGTTTTGTTTCCCCGGTTGTCCAACACCTTGGGTTTTCTCTGTGTCCTCCACACAAGTGAATTATTGAAATAAAAAAATTTTTTTTTAATAAAAACAATATTTATTCAGAAACTGAGGGGACTGGGGAACAGGCAAAGCCTATACAAACCTTCAATAAAATCAAACCATTTGTTAGTCCCGAAATGACCTGGTTTGTGTTGAGTGGACGTTAACCCCCCCTCTCTCTCTCAAAGGAGACTGTATCCCGGTACCCATCTTTATTAGTAGAACAGTAGGATGTTAAACCCGAGTTCATTAAAACTGTTCTCTCAAGGGAGCCATAAAACTTTTTTCTCTTTTTTCTCAACTAAACTTTTAATTGAATTGCCTTTGCTTAATAATATTAAATCATTTTTATCTTGCAATATATTTTGTTAGTCGAGTCTGACCTTTTATTTTGAACAATGGGAATTTCCGAAACTTACAAATTTGATTGAATGAATTTTTTCGGTCGCCCTGGTGGTAATAAAAGTTAAGGTACATGTTTCGTATTTATAAGAATTAAAAAGTTTAATGTGAAAGCTTTTAATTTTGACTTTTGACAAATACCTGACAGACCTTAAGGCTTGGTCATTTCCTACATCGACAGAGAACATACAGCTGTAACAAGAATACACATGGAAGAATGATTCATACGGAGAATACTATTTTGGACACACCAAGAACTGGCTTCCTAGTGAGTGGAAATGAAATGGGGTTTGACGTCCTATTGTTCTGCTCCAACTGGGTTAATGAAGACAAGCAAACCCATACATTGTGCTAAATTTTGTTAGTTTTTTTCATTTAGTTATGAAATGAATGACATTGAGCACTTGAATTTTTCTAAGACTGGCACACTTTACACTGAAGTAGCTTTTTCTAAGTACCGGTATGTGCTGTAGGTTAATAGAAAGCAATTTTATTCTATTAAAAAACGGTAAATTCATACATGTGTATGTAGAGAGGAATGGGGTTTAAATCATCAACTCCGTACAAACTAGGTTATTCCAGGACCAGAGAGAGAGAAATGGGGTTTAACATCCACTCAACACAAACTAGGTCATTTCGGGACTAACATATGGTTTAATTTTATTTCAATAATTCGCTTGCGCGTAGGGGTCTTTAGCAGTGGGAGGAAACCGGAGGACCCGGAGAAAACCCACGAGGTTGGACAGGCGACCCTACTCCTTGTCACGTACAACTGGGGAATCGAAACCCCGCCAGTTGACTCAATGACCATTTGGCCATCCAACCCCCGTATTTCGGGACCAACACATGGTACAATTTTATTTTACTAATTTGCTTGTGGGAGGAAACCTGAGAAACAGGAGAAAAATCCATGAGGTAAGTCAGGTGACCCTACTCCTTGAGATTGATAACAACGCCACTTGGCTTAAGGGGGGCATTTCATTTATTTTCATTTTCTCTCTATAATATAATTATATATGGGAAGAGGCGAGAACCCAATAAACCAAAAATGTGGAATAGTGCTAAGGCATTTTCAATGTAAAACTACGTATCATTACTTTTTACCAAAGTAAATTCTTCTACACTAGTCTCCAATAAATGTTTTAACATTCATCGGTGTTTATAATTTATTTTGAACTCTATTCTATTATTTTTAGATCCCCCCCTCCCACCGGTCTCCAATAAATGTTTTAATATTCATCGGTGTTTATACATGTTATTTATTTTGAACTCTTATTCTATTATTTTTAGATCCCCCACCCTCCCACCGGTCTCCAACAAATGTTTTAACATTCATCGGTGTTTATACATGTAATTTATTTTGAACTCTATTCTATTATTTTTAAATCCCCCCCCCCCCCCGGTCTCCAATAAATGTTTTAATATTCATCGGTGTTTTTTTATGGAACTATATTATTTTCATATCCCCCTCCCCCTCCCCCGAGCTTACTGTAAATGCTTTAATGATCCACGGCCAACCAATATAATACTGAGCTAGGCCTACACTCCATAACCAACAGCAAAAACAAAACCACATTCTCAGTTGGACTGGAGATGCATATATTTCCCCACGCTAAGTTCTCTTCCTTTTAGAAAAGTAGGACCATAAAACCCCATTTCATTCCTTCGTATTATCCCTGGCTGGCTAAACACCAAGATTATAAAATGAGGAATCATGCAGGCACTGAGTTACATGTAGTAGCCATTGCCTTATAAAAATTACCATGAAGTCCATCCAACCTTTTTCAAGAAGGATCTGTTTCACATTATGCGCGGACTCAGTATATTAATAACAGGGGTTTGTGGTGGTATAGTATTATTTTACTCTTAAACAAACAAAACTCTCCAATACTTGACAGTTAAACACACTTCACTGAACAACAAGATAATATAAAACCTCTAGCACAGTTTATGAGGACAAAAAAAATAGGCCAACCATATTGCCAAAATTAAAGAAAATATTTAAATTAATGAAAGAATTTGGTTTGCTAAACTAAAAGAAAAAAGAAATGTGTGTTTTTTTAACAGTAAATCGTCCTAACGGTACAGCTGAGGTCAGAAGAGCTGAAATAACAGGCCACAAGGGGTCGTGCACTCACGCGTTCATTTTATGGATGATACGCTAACTTTAATCCGTCAATCTGTGCAATGCATGCGAATTACGCACGGGTGTTTGTTCAATTCTTGGTGCCTTTCTTACTCAAATAAGCAAAAACTTACCGTTAATTAATGTCCAAATGGAAAGAGCCGCGGCTACAATCCTCATTTCGTAGTTGTAAATTTCTTCATGTGTACGAACGGTTAACTATGTGTTTACTTGAACAGCTATTATATTATTGAGGTCGCGAAAAGCTTCAAGTCTATTTTTAGCTTTCCACCTCTCAGCTTCTGTCATACCACACACTACAGCTGACAGATGAAGTTAGCTGTACGTACGTTGTTAGATATTCGACTTTCGTCTCACGCATTTTACGTTTGATCAGCAGTGGATATTCGCCAGGCCGCTACATGGATTTCGCATTAGCTCTGTGAAACCATCCATGGACCTTATAATATTATAAGCTCCATGGTGAAACACATTGTCATTTATGATCAAACAAATATCATTCTTCTAAGTAGAGTTGCCTTTTCTTAAAATTCATGGATCAAAATGTGTCTAGTCTTTCCTTCAGGGCAAAGAATTACACTTGGACGTCAAATTTGAAACAAGATTAATTGAAAATGCCACTGCCCGGTCAAATAAGTTCATGACATAAACTGATGAATCAGTTGCACATGATGGGATAGGATTGCCAACGGTTTGGTTTAATTATTACTAATATTATTAATGGCAGGGGCTAAACACACGCTTCAAACTACCACGTTCGCTTTACTGCTTCTATACAAACGAAACGTGGTACGCCGTTTCGGTACCAATTACTATTTAATTATAGGGATTTTACATTATTTAAAGCTAATTTTGCAAATTAATTTCGATTATTTAATAAATTACAATACAGATAGCCGATCGGTCGGTCAATAGAGAGAGAGAGAAATAGGGTTTAACGTCCACTCGACACAAACTAGGTCATTTCGGGACTAACATATGGTTTATTTTCAATAATTCGCTTGCGCATAAGGGTCTTTAGGAGTGGGAGGAAACCGGAGGACCCGGAGAAAACCCACGAGGTTGGACAGGCGACCCTACTCCTTGTCACGTACAACCGGGGATTCGAAACCACGCCAGTGGACTCAATGACAGACTTTATGATACAGCGCACGCTCGCTAACCATTCAGCCACCCCCACCCCCACCCCCACCCCCGGTCGGTTAGTGCATAGAGCTGTACCTATATACGGTTAATAATACGGCGTAACTATGTTGGCACCGTCATCATTCTCGGCTTTGCTCAATATTGTGTTTAAGCCGCACTTTTATCTTCCTCTAGCCATTATTGATATTGAAGACAATGATACCCAATGATTATAGAAATGATTGCATGTGAGGTGCAATAATACATTTGAAATGAATTCCGGTAGTCTTTCAAGTAATTACATTGCACCTACACCTATGACGGCCTTCATCAGATATGTGGAGAAATCGAAATAGTTTATATTAGTGAATTCCGGTGATTTCAATTGTTTTTCAAGTGAATGTCGGTGATTGTAAGTGAATTTCGGCTATGAGGGACATTTTGCCTGGACAGCGACGCTGCGGCCTACTCTTATATCAAATTCGAATTGTTAAGGGTCCTTTTACATGCACGCTAATGTGTACACCGGACATCAGATTTTTGTACATCCGAACAGGCCCTCTGTACGTCCTGCTGCACCACTGACAAGAAGGAACCAAACCGAAAAACTCTGATGAAATGTCCCGGTCAACACAGCTAGGAATCGAACACGGGACTTTCTTAGCGAGCCAACATCCTACTCAATCAGCCATTTTCACAAGAAGAAAAAAGAGAACGGGAGCTGTCATAACACACTGTATGGGGGTGGGAGGTAGCACCGTGGTTCTCAACCTTTTTTGCCAACGGCACACCTTGGAACACATGACAAAATAGCGGCACACCTAGCTAAATGTATATGAAAAATATTTGAATTTTACCAAAAAAAACCCCCAAAAACATGACAAGTCATAGACGCCATACAACCGTAAACACAGACTATTCATAGACACATAGGACGACGCAAACTAAATAAAGAAAAAC
The DNA here is from genome assembly GCF_932274485.2 of Patella vulgata. Lineage (NCBI taxonomy): Eukaryota > Metazoa > Mollusca > Gastropoda > Patellidae > Patella > Patella vulgata. The sequence continues at coordinate 4,220,130 of NC_065884.2, forward strand.
ACAGCTATGGACTTATTTTTTTGCACTGCAGTGTTTCGAATTTGATCAGTCAAATAGCTGGCGTCTTTAGTGAGAAATTTTCTTAGTGTGCCGTTCAAAATTTCGTGGCACACCTAGGAAGATCTGTGTCGCGGCACACTGCATGGTTGAGAATCACTGGGCTAGCATAACATATTATACCAAATGTATGTTGTTTGTCTACAATTAGCCCCGCTTGAGAACAGACACTAAGCCTAGATGACTGACATTTTAAGTCCTAAATCGACGATTTTAGTCGAAAACACTAAGTACATTTCCAGAATTTTGAGAAGTATGAAATGAAATGGAATAGGTTTAACATCCTACTATTCTGCTCCGACTGGACTAATGAAGACGGGCATGCGCCTTCGAGAAGTATATTCTGCTTTCATTGAATAAAATTCAAAAGGTTTAATTACTTTTTTTGTGTATAACAGATGTGAACCCGAGCATGGCCTCATTACAAAACAGTATACTAAGTGTTGGATAAGGCGGCCATTTAGGGCAGATATCTTTTCTCGAAGTAGGGTAGATAATTCTGAGTTCTCTGTGTGCAGAATCAGCAGAAATGGGTAAAAATTCAATCAGTATCAGAAATGGGACCAATTTATTTTTCTCCTTTAGAATTTCCTATTTATGTAATTGTGCTTTGCCATACTTTAAACATACATTATGCAAGAGCTAAATCTGCCTATTTCAGGGCTGCATTTAGGCCTGAAATGTTATATTAACTATTAATTAGACATTAATTAACTTATCCAGACCATAATCACCTCTTGATGTCATTGCTTGCCTGGATATTTACTGGTTTAGGATCCGATTTGCTGCTCAACTTTCATTCATGATTTAATCATGAAATGGATAATCGAGACTACGTTTTTTTTATCGTACCGACTTTAGTAATGATGATCGAGGCTAGGACGAAATTTCAATCTCTAAATTCTCGGCTCAGAGTGAATCAATTTGACTGAAATTTTCAGCAGATTCCATTTACATTATCTAGCTTTTAACTATTATAGTGAGAACTGCCAGCTTTAAAAAAAGAGTAAAGTTTAGGGAATATTAATCTTCTATGCAATAAGAAGAAAGAAAATACAATAAAAATGTGTTGTTTTATTCAAAATGCTGGTTGTTTTGGGGTAGTTTTGGGTTATTTTGGGTAAATCTATGCACCGAGAACAACCACATCTTTATCTAAATCTATACATACCGTAATGTATCTTAAAAATGAAACGAATACCCGACTTTGAATAGTGGGCTAATTTCAATTGACCGATTAAACGGTTTGTTTATGAACAAGTTTCGTAAAATACTATTGTCATTCATCGAATAGTTTCTACCAACAACAAAATAAAGCTTTCATACTTCATCAAAATAAAGATTTAGAACATTTTCCCATATTATTTTAAAAATGCTTTACTTTTCAGCTGTTCTTGTCCGTTTTATTTTTAAAATGCGAAAGTATTACACCCGAAGCCTGCGAAATTCCAAAATGGCGGCGGGCACCTGCAGATTTTGGATAATGGTGTTATTTTGGTAATTTTATCGATTTACTTTAGATAATAATAAAATAAATGTAAGTGGAAAGTCATTAGAATTGTTTGATTTCACAGTGAAACGAAAACTTTAGTGATATCATTTTGAAAAGACAATGTTATACACTCGTTGCTAGTGACGCCTGAAATGTGGTGCATTCCAAAGTCAGTGTAGCCTACACCAGGCTGCTAATGGTACTGGACTGGACACACAACTAGGCCAACTGAGGCTCGCCTGTTCGTTCAGTAAATGTGATCACCATGAGAGCTAAATGACACTGATCAGATCTTTACTTATTACTTTGAAATGAGATGGTAAATGAGTGCAGTGGGCATGAAACTTGAATCAAAACATCCCATCTCACTCAACCAATTTGCCTTACTCCAGCCACAGTAGTAGTGGATGGTTCAAAGGCTTTTATTTCAGCAGGTTTTGTAGTCATTTGATTACAAAACAAGTAACAGGGCTGTAACTCACTTAATTTCCAATTAATCTGGCCCCAAAAGGTACCACAGGTAGCTTAAAACATTTAATTAAACATACATTATGCAAGAGCAAAATCTGCTTATTACAAGTCTTTCTTTAGGCCTGAAATGTTATCTAAATTATCAATTAGACATTAATTAACTTATCCAGACCATAATAAACTCTCGATGTCAAGGCTAGCCTTCGATGTTGGCTGGATTAGATTCCTATATGACGCTAAAGGCCGTTGATAATTAAATCAAAAAAAGTGGATAATCGAGACTTGCTGTTTATATTAATGATTTTAGTAATGATGACCGAGACTATGCAAAAATTTCACGAGCTTCTTTCTCGGCTCATGGTGGATCAATTTGACTGAAATTTTCAGCAAATTACCTTTACACTATCTAGTTTTTAACTATTATAGCGAGAACTGCCATCTCGTTATCTTATCTCCCATAATGTATCTTTAACTAATCAACATTCAAATAAAAGTGAAACCTTACCGCATAATTCTACGATTTAGACAAATTCAATTGCTACTTTGTACATAAAAATGTTGCTTCAAAAATGTATAAGGCATTACCAAAAAGAGAAACTATTGTAAGGGTTTATAATTCAGTGTTTGTGATAACAACATATAAATTTCAATACAAATAATAATGACAATGTGTTTTGAAGATTATTCGCTTGAAACTTTTTTTATTTGTGTAAAGCGTCAATGAACATTGTAGTGGAGATGATGCAACTAATAATCTGTGCGATGAAAACAGCAGTTATACACAGAGTAGTGTATAGAATAGTTCAATACGAATCAATAGTAATGATAACTTGTGTTTTCCTTTATTTACATCGGGGAGCAACAGTAGCTAAGTGAGTAAGAGTTGGCTCTCTAGCCTGGAGGTTGTGTGTTCGATCTCTGCTTTGGCTGAGAAAGTTCATCAGGATTTTTCAACATGGTTTCCCCTTGTCAGTGGGGCAGGATGGAGGGCCTGACAAGGAAAGCTGTCTAGTCATTTGGATGGGACAAAAAAACGAGGTCCCGGATTCACATTGGCGTGCCCGTAAATGATCCCTTGGCAGTTGGAATTCAATATAAGAGTAGACCCTAGTGCTGCTGCCCAGGCAAAATTCCCCTCATAGCACACTGTATGGCAGGTGCCCGTCTCCATTAGCCCAGTCGGAGCAGAACAGTAGGCCGTTAAACTCCATTTGCTTTCCTTTCTTTATTTGCATCACTTCCTAATTCTTCAAATCTCTATTACGGATCAACCGTAGAAAAGGTCTCTGTGTTGAACTTATATCTGGAATGTGTTTAACCAGTTCTATCACATATATAAAATTATAAATATTGTCCGACACCAATTTTGTCATTTAATCAAATTAAAAAATGATTTTCATTTATTCACATCTGTAAGACTATTCCCGGATTTATACGGTATCATGATTTTCTTTTTTTTTCATTTGCATGTCTATCAACTACAAGACAATCTGCTTCATAGAGGCAATGCGAAAGTCTTCTTCTAACTCTGTGTAAGATGGCTGACCTTTATAAAGTTCACATGCATTCAACATGTGATGTCAGTCATATCACACGATTGGCCACGATGGCACATAAATACATTGTTTAAACATACATTATGTAAGAGCTAAATCTGTCTATTGCAGGTCTTCCTTTAGGCCCGAAATGTCATATAAACTATTAATTAGACATTTATTACCATGACAAAACCATAATCAACTCTCGATGCCTTACTTTGATTTAATCTGAAAATGAAGGAGCGAGAACCAGTATGGTGGTTGCAATTATTGCACACATCTTGTCAAATTATTAATTTTACATTATCTATTTTCGAACTATTATAGCAAGAATGGCTAGCCCTTTATCTAAATCTTACATAATGTATCTTTAAATAAGACGAAGTAACGTAAACTGGTCTGGACAGAATGGTGCCTTTTACGCCTTCACGTACTGTGAAGTTAATATGTTGAGCTACATGTAATTACCCTCTCACTGATTGTAGCCGACTAGCAAATATTGACTGCGGGCTATACTATATACCAGAAAAACACCGGAAAACTACCGGAAAACACCATGTTATACTGATTACTGGAAAACACTGGAAAAACCTAACCCTAACCCCCCCAAACACAGGGGACCAGGCTCCGGGTTACCTATTTAGGGTGTTTTCCGGTATTTAGTGTGTTTTCCAGTGTTTTCCGGTATTCAGTATAATATGGTGTTTTCTGGTAGTTTTCCAGTGTTTTCCGGTATATAGTATTGTCGTTAACTGCTGATGAGTTTGACCCCCAAGATTTATATTATTTTCTTGTAGCAGAACAATATGATGTTAAACCCCATTTCATTTCATTTATTTTCTTTTATAGATCCAATTAGTGAGTTGTGTAAAATGGCAGAGGAAGACAGATACTCGATGCCTGCAGAAAAATATTTAAGTAAATTTTTTTTATATATTCTAAAATGTCTGTTGGTATATGAATCATTTAAATAAACAGACATGATCACTTTCGCTCTCAAATTCAATCTGATCAAAATACAGATCTATATTTCATTTCTTTTTTTTTATACTTTTGATGGCCTACACTACATGAAGATCTGACTGGTTGTAGTGGAAGGTTGCCTCAGAGGCCGTTTCCTACCACTGCTAAAGATACATGTCTGCGAAAGCGAATTATTGAAATAAATTTAAACCATATGTTAGTCCCGAAATGACCAAGTTAGTGTTGAGTGGATATTAAACCCCATCTCTCTCTCTCTCTCTCTCTCTCTCTCTCTCTCTCTCTCTCTCCCTTAGATATTTTCTTTTACTTTGTTATTTCTATTTTTATTTGATTTCAGCTAAACACAATATTTTAGTGTATTTAGAAGATGCTGTTACACAATTACTGGAACACAGAGAAGAAAATTCTAAAGTTAATTCAGTTAAATTTCTCACTGATTAGTATGTATATTTATTCTTTTTTTCTACGTGCACATTCATAATGTGGACATTTTGCAGTCGACCCTGTCTGTGTGTATGTTTCTTTCTTGTCATGTAAATTGGTCTGGTAATTCTAATTTCTTATTTTAAAATTTTATTCTTATTCTACATGGCTCTCCAACCTGGAAATACGCCACCTTTCACAGACACAAATTTGGGGATTGTCCAGCATTTTTCCTTTAGTGCCTGTCATTTTGTCAGTCTGTATTTTTGTTGATATGTTTGATTCAGGATTAAATAGTCAGGTCAGGTACATATAAACTCAGTATTACATGTACCAGGCCTAATGGCAATAATTGTTTGTTTCATATAATAATTGTCAATTGGGGGAAGGGGGATATAATAATGTTATTATTTACCCTAATTGATGAAACATCAAAGATTATAATCAATTGGTTCTGTAGTTTCTATTACTTTATTTATACAATGATTATATTTGGTTCTGAATGTATAGTTTCTATTATTTTACATAGTCCCGAAATGACCTAGTCTGTGTCGAGAGGACGCTAAACCCCATTTCTCTCTCTATTATTTTATATGTATGTATTAATTGTAGTTTCTCCAGCGTTCGAGATGGCAACCATACGATGTTTAGAGAGTATAGCTTCATTCATTCTACCCCTCATAACAGGGCAAGTTTTGTTCGCTTGTTCTGGAAATGTTATCGACAGATTGGTAAAAAAGGAGGTAAAGTCCATTAATTTATTCTTTTGATGGTATGGTTAGCATGTGCGTGCTGTATCATAAGGTCTGTCATGGAGTCAGCTGGCATGGTTTTGATTCCCCGGTTGTTATGTGACAAGGAGTAGGGTCGCCTGTCCAACCTTGTGGGTTTTCTCCAGGTCCTCCAGTTTCCTTCCACTGCGAAAGAACCCTATGCACAAGCAAATTATTGAAATAAAATTAAACCATATGTTAGTCCCGAAATGACCTAGTTTGTGTTGAGTGGACATTAAACCCCATTTCTCTCTCTCTGGTCCTGGAATAAATGCACAAGCAAATTATTGAAATGAAATCGAACCATGTGTTAGTCCAAAAATAACCTAGTTTGTGTCAAGTGGATGTTAAACCCCATTTCTCTCTCTCGTCTTTTGATGATTCTGATAATTCTAGTTGTACATGACGGGCGGATTTATGTTGACGAGTTATAGATGAGCCATTGGTCTGCTGATTTATGTTGACGTGTTATAGTTTTATGTTGACATGTTATATTCACTAAAACTCCATTTCTCTTTCTCTCTCTGATTGTGTTGATAATTCTTTGAATTATATATTTTTTGATTTTGCAGATTTATTAAGTATACAGGAATATCATTCTCTACTGGGACTTATCTCCCCTGACTTCCCATTCGATGTTGTCAAGAAAACAGCCAGAATTATATTAATAGATGATGCTTTAGATTGTTTAATATCTTTCACTGATTTTATCTATGCATTTCAAGCTCAGGTTTATTATGAAGGTAATTATATATACATATTATCAAGGTAGATATTCATGTTATCAAGGTAGATATATACCTTATAAACCATTTGGGGGTGGGGGGTGGGCGGATGGCCAAATGTTTCATGTTATCAAGGTAGATATACACCTTATATACCAGTTTGGGGGGGGGGGGGGGTGGATGGCTGAATGGTTCATGTTGTCAAGGTAGATATACACCTTATATACCAGTTTTTTGGGGGAGGGGGGGTTGGATGGCTGAATGGTTCATGTTATCAAGGTAGATATACACCTTATAAACCATTTGGGGGTGGGGGGTGGGCGGATGGCCAAATGGTTCATGTTATCAAGGTAGATATACACCTTATATACCAGTTTGGGGGTGGGGAAGGGTGGATGGCCAAATGGTTCATGTTATCAAGGTAGATATATACCTTATATACCAGTTTGGGGCGGTTGGATGGCTGAATGGTTAGCATGGGCGCGCTGTCATTGAGTCAACTGGCATGGTTTCAATTCCCAGGTTGTACGTGACAAGGAGTAGGGTCGCCTGTCCAACACCATGGGTTTCCTCCCATTGCTAAAGACCCCTACACGCAAGCAAATTATTGAAATAAAATTAAACCATTTGTTAGTCCCGAAATGACTTAGTTTGTGTCGAGTGGACGTTGAACCACATTTCTCTCTCTCTATATATATATATATATATACCAGTTGGTGCAGGACGGACGGCTTGACAGGACAGCTATCTAGTTATTTGTATAGGACGAAAAACCAAGATCCCTTGGCAGTTTGAATTTTATATAAGAGTAGGTCGTAGCGCTGCTGTCCAGGCCAAATGTCCCTCATGGCACACTGTATGGCATATGCCCGTCTTCATTAGCCCAGTTGGAGTAGAATAGTAGGACATTAGACACCACATCATTTCAATTCATTTTATATACCAGCTTTTAAAATTTTCTTTGTTATAAACGTAAATATGATGGTTGCATGGGAGTCAAAAGGTGGTATCGAAAATTACCTTTTTGCTTCTTCAAAATTTTCTTGCGCATCTTTTCATCTAGCTGTCGTATTTCAAAACTGCTGTTTATTTCTGCACCAGATGTTTAGCCTGATATGTTTGGATAGCTACATACTGTTTAAACGGCTACACATACATTTTTTTACAGAAATATTTGAGAAAATCTGGATAAATATGACATACATTTTTTGGCTCTCCGGGACAATTTGTTAAAGCTCGAGTACATCTTATGTAACAGTATTTTGAAATTATCTTTATTTTACATAATAATGCAAAACTCAAGATTAGAAGCAGACTTTTATGTTTACTGACTTTATTTTTAGACATAAAATCATCAACCATAAAACTCATAACGTATAAAATCAACTGAAATCAACAAATTAAGTTTAGATGCAATTCAAGGGAAAAAGGCTTTATAACAGTTGATGGTTTTATTGCCAAAATTAAGGTTTTCTTTACCTGAATATATCAAATTCCAAGCCAAATCAAAGGAAAATCACTTTATTACTGGAAGCTGGTTCTATTACAAAAATTATAGTTTTTACCCCAAAATATCGAAAAATCGAACCAAATCAAAGCAACCATACCATTTGAAATTAAAATTTCTAAGAAAATTGTTTTATACAGAATTATTGATTTTATGTTTTCATTACTAAACTTATTGTTTTTACCCAAATGTCTCAAATTTAGAGCCAAATCCAAGAGACTTTGTCATATATTTGATATTTCGAAGAAAGTTGTTTGATTAGGAATTACCAGTTTATGTTTTTATTATTTTTAACACTGATGTCTCTAATTTGATTTTCAGAATTTTTAGAGAAATGTTCAGCCAAGTATCGATCTTTGTTACAAAGTTTTTGTAGTCCGCGAGATCCGGTTGTTGTGCCGACGTCAGGCAGTGAAGAAGCTACTGTCCATCAAAACAGTGGGCACCGTTCAGAAGATGTGGATTCTATGCATTTTTTCCGTGCTATTTACCCGCTGTGCGATAGAATAGAATATAGGTAAGGTTGGATGTATATCTTTAAGATTTTAATTGGAGGATCGGACGTATTGGGGTCTTAGATTTTCCATCCTATATTTTTGATCAGATATGTAACACAACAAAATTAATTTTCATTTGTTATTCCTGTAAATTAATTTTCATTTGTTATTCCTGTAAATTAATTTTCATTTGTTATTCCTGTAAATTAATTTTCATTTGTTATTCCTGTAAATTAATTTTCATTTGTTATTCCTGTCTGGGACTTTGAATGTTCAGCCTCAAATGATAACAATGCAGACACACACAACAGGTGCATTCATTGACAGGAGCGACTATATAATTAGACCAATAAGAGTGTTGAACCAATTACATCACGTTTAATCAAAATTAATTTCTTGCTTGCAAAAACTTTTTGGCTTGTGTTATATAAGAAGGGATTATTTCTCAATATATATTTAAGATTATGGAAACTTTGTTGAAAATAGTTGGTCTAACTTTAACGATACCGTTTAAAGTGGCATTGATTGGTTTAGTGATTGAAATAAATTAGGTTTTGTAAGACATGGGTTGATTTTAAATTTAATCACGATTTTATATTTCAGTTCACCACCAATTTCTTCTTTAAAAGAAATCCTCTTCAACATTCCACGAATCTCATTTTACGGTTTTCTAATATCTATAGCAAAAAGTGAATCAATTAACGCACATATAGGTACGTATTTCATTTTAGAGAATATTTACTATTTTAGAGATAATTATTTTAGAGAATGTGTTTACTGTTTTACACACTATTATTTTAGAGAATGTGTTTACTATTTTACACACTACTATTACACACTATTATTTTAGAGAATGTTTTTACTATTTTACACACTATTATTTTAGAGAATGTGTTTACTATTTTACACACTATTATTTTAGAGAATGTGTTTACTATTTTACACACTATTATTTTAGAGAATGTGTTTACTATTTTACACACTGTTATTTCAGAGAATGGGTTTACTATTTTACACACTATTATTTCAGAGAATGTGTTTACTATTTTACACACTATTATTTTAGAGAATGTGTTTACTATTTTACACACTATAATTTTAGAGAATGTGTTTACAATTTTACACACTATTATTTTAGAGAATGTGTTTACTATTTTACACACTATTATTTTAGAGAATGTGTTTACTATTTTACACACTATTATTTTAGAGAATGTGTTTACTACTTTAGAGACTATTTTTTAAGAACCTGTTTACTATTTGAGAGATTGTTTACTAGTTATGAGACTATGTTTACAATTTTAGAGACTATGTTCAACTCCGTATTTCATTGCATATTGTGTTTTAAATATTTTTACCTTATATTTTAGGTCGTTTACCACCCAAGATGGAATTACTGGAAGGTGGAGACACAGAACTAACATCGTAAGATAATATTTTGAAATACTGCATGGTGATTGGTTAATATTTAAAATAATGCATGGTGATTGGTTCGTTGTTTAATCATAACTGCATGGTGATTGGTTGATATTTTAATTTTAATATTAACCCGCCCAAATTTGGAATTATTGATATTGTCTAATCTCTAACATGGCATTTTAATTGGACCAACTAAAATCATGTGACATTATTCATGTTAACAACTTAACCCTCAAATTGAACTTGGCAAACTGGCTCCGTACAGAATTTTACTTGGCAATGATCAGATCATGATCATGTTTAAATGTTACTGAGTGCATGATTCACAAAACTGATAACTTCTAACAAAAATATAAACTCTATTTATGATGAAACAGATTTATAACAGTTGTTATACACTCTAACCCAGTTATCATTTAATCTTGTGTATCTAGCACTAATTTCTTTCACATTCATTTACATATCAAATCTTGGTTTAAAAATTCATAAAAATTGTTTAAAATCATTCAATTTGTACTTGTGTTCAATTTAAAGCTGACCATTCAATTTTGATAATGAGTGTCCAATTTACAAGTGTTTAATTTCTCAATCACTGTTGAAAAATAAACAACCCAATTGATTAATGATGTATAATGATTAATGGTTGAACAGTGGTCAGGAAATTAAATACTTGTAATTTGGACACTCATTATCAAAATTGATCACTCAGTTTTAAACTGGACACAAGTACAAATTAGATTTTGGGTGATTTTAAATGACTTTTATGAAGTTTTAAACAAAGATTTGATATTAAACGAATTTTAAAGAAATTAGTTCTAAATACACAAGATTAAATGATACCTGGGTTACAGTGATAATTGACATATTTATAAACGTCAACCATTGATATACTACTTTCATTTTGTATTATATTTTTGTATAAAAGTAACAATAATAATAAATAAATAATAAAACTTGCAAGAATATGTCTAATATTGTTTGTTTGTTTCTTGTATATATATATACACAGCCATCTTTCACAAATTTCTGCATTCCACTATCTCCTGAATCCCTTAAACACCCACACAACCCCTTTTCAACACAGTTCCTGTATCCAACACATCTCCATTTCTCTTCTCTACGCCTTCCTCTTCCACTGATAAATCATCATTCCAAATTATTTAATAAAATCTGTTCGATTTTGAATGTTTAAATAGTTTAAATGACTCAAGGACTCAATAAAATTATTGAATTTGAGCCGTTGTTTTAGCATGTATGTCTGTCTTTATTTATATCCCTGATTGAATAAAAATCTACACCACAACCAGATAAAGGAAAGTAAATTTGTTTTACATATTCATTAATCCTACTAACATGTCTGTAGGCCAAGCCAATTTAAATTTTTATAATTTAAAAACAAAAAAATACTTGTTTGCTCTCATCAAAAACTTTTAGTTTAAACATATATTATGCAAGAGCTAAATCTGTCTATTGCAGGTCTTTCTTTAGGCCTGAAATGTTTCTGAATTATTAATTAACTTATCCAGGCAATTATCAACTCTCGATGGTATCGGATTTATCTGATTTAAATAGATTAGAACAGTTCGGCCATATTTTGGTTTAAACTAAAAATGGAGGTGTGAGACTTAGCTTCGAACAACCAGTACGGTGGTTGAAATTATTGCAAACGTCTTGTCAAAACCTCAGAGACTAATATATTCGCTCGCAATAGAGTAATTTGAATGAAATTTTCAAATTATTCATTTTACATTATCTATTTTCGAACTTTTATAGCGAGAATGGCTAGCTTTTTATCTAAATCTTACATAATGTATCTTTAAAGGTCACCGGAAAAGGTTCATCATTTTTTTAAAAAAAAGCAAGTAATTATGTCAACATATCTTTTCCATAAGTATAACATGAACCCCAATGTCAATATTACCTGCAACAGGTAAATTTCAACATTAGTAATTTCCGCCATTCTTCGTGGGTAGTCGTAACTTTCCGTATCTGTGACGTCATTTTAGTCCTTCTGCTCAAGGACTAGTGCAGAAGGACTAAAATGAAGTCACGGATTGCTTATTGGCCGAAAGTTACGACTACCCACGGAGAACGGCGGAAATAACTAATGTTGAAATTTACCTTTTGCAGGTAATATTGACATTGGGGTTCGGGTAATACTTATGGAAAGGATATGTTGACATTATTACTTGCATTATTTAAAAAAAAATGATGCTTTTCTGGTGACATTTAATTTTTTAAGTTTTGAAATTTTAAACAAAGCTTTGTTCAAAAGATTTGAGTGATTAATTATTTTATCATGACCGCAAAGAATTAAGAATTAGATTGCTTTGGCTTATCTGTATTTATAAATTAACTGGTGCCAAACTGTAAAGCATGAAATTATTATCTGTGACAATAATTACATGGTTTACGGACCTCTTCAAGCCTGTGTTATCATTGATCTTGTGAAACAGAAAAACTTTTAAAATTGATGGAAAAATTATTAAAATTGATGGAAAATGTACAAAAAACATTAAAATTGATGGAAAATGTACAAAAAAATAGTAAAATTGATGGAAGATGTACAAAAACATTAAAATTGATGGAAAATTTATAAAAAACTTTTGTAAAGATTTTTTATTTATCAAATTTTGCCAACTGAGAATATACTGAGTTGGCACTATGATATTAGTATATGTGAACTGTCATTTCAATATTTTTACTGTCCACTGTGGAATATCTATTTAAAACAAAACCTAAACCAAGAATTCAATCTGAAATTTGTTAGTGGATCGAGTTTGATGCCGCCATGGCAAAATTCACACATTTTGGTCTAAAGAATAAAGAGTTTTTCTGATTTATCTAATTATGCATTTATGTACCAGGAACTGAGTTCCAAGGCTACTCATCTTTTTATTCTTATTCTTGGGAGCAAAAGAATTTGAAAAAAATATGGCTCTGCCAATTCAAATACTATTGACATGAAAATTAGCATGCTTATTAATTGTGCATTAATTGCCAGACATCGATTTTTGATGTGATGGCACAATTCCAAGATGGTGGTGATGACGTCATTCTCAGTTGTATATATATATTGTAGAGATAATTCATATGACATCACAATTCCAAGATGGTAGTGATGATGTCATGCTCGTTTGTAATATCATATGTAGAGATAACTCATATGACATCACAATTCCTAGATGGCTAGATGACATCATACTTAGTTCCTGGTTCATAAAACACGTTCATACTTATTATATCTTATATCCTAATGTTATATTTATCTACTAATCTTATATATTGACTAATATTCAGTTTTAAGCCAGCGTATGATATATATGTTATGGGACCTTTATTAGGATTATACTAATCCTTCGTTCTTTATCTTCAGTAAGTAAAATCTCTCATTATCTAGACTTATTAAACATCAGGACTTCACTAGTCAGGTTCACTAGAAGAATGGTGGGGGTGGGGGCCGAATGCACTGTATCGTAAGATCTGTCATAGAGTCAACTGGCGTGGTTTCGATTCCCTGGTTGTACGTGACAAGGAGTAGGGTCACCTTTCTAACCTCGTGGGTTTTCTCCAGGTCCTCCGGTTTCCTCCCACTGCTAAAGACCCCTAGTTTGTGTCAAGTGGATGTTAAACCCCATTTTTCTCTCTCTCTCTCTCTCTCTCTCTAGCAGAATGGTAATTTAAAAAACTGTCCAGATAAAATTACCCTGCATGGCATATGACAACCTTATTAACCCAGTCAGTGCAGAAACATAGAGTTTTAACTCCATTTCATTTAAAAAAAAAAAATAAAGTGGTAAGATAAATAAATAGGTTTCTTATAAAAGCAAAGAACCAAATAAATACTTTTTTATCCAGTAAATGTAGAACGACTCAAACCCCGACACCGGTCCTGTTATTTATACTGGTAATGCAGCTTCCTAGCTTATATATGGTACTGAAGTCCTGGTGTGTTCAATTTACAAATTAAATATTGTAAAACAATTTCTCATAGATCTAAAATTTATTTTGCTGTGCAAGTAATATTTGCTTTGTATAGAATTGGGATTTACAGGTATGCCTATTCTATAATAATTTGTGTAGTTTCTGTCTGAATCCTGAACCCTCATCTTGTATCATCTGCCTTGAACAATATCAAACTTTAAATACGTGCACCCTTTCTATCTATAACTTCGCTTCATAACTACAAATCATACTTTCGCTGATACTCCAAATCGTACATCATCGTTAGTTATTAAAAGTTATATATATATATATTTAATTTCCATCAGAAAACATTACCTTTTTGAAAATTGTCAGGTCGGGTAGACACCTAAGAACTTTTATAATGTTCGATGAAAAATGAATATTTTTTTTATAAATAAAGATGATCCGATTTGTAGGTTTAAGAGTAGAAGGGAAATTGCGATTTGTTATCTATGATACAACAATAGTAGTTTATTTATAGCTGAACTGTAATAATTTAAACTGTTGGCAAAACTTTTGTTTATTGTCATCCAATGTAGTTACCGGTATATCTGCCTTTTTATCAGGAGCTTGGGAAACTTATCTTGTGTAGATAACCTCGGGTTGAAATTCAAACAGGGGCCATAAAGAACCGGAAGGGATTTTTCACGCCTGGGCTTCACTGGTGAGGGGTGGTGCCTACAAAGCTGACAAGGAATGTGTGCCTTGCCCTTGTTGCTTGGATAGGATGGAAAGCCGTGCATGTAGAAAGAACCCTTGACATTTGGAATTTGAAAAAGAGCAGGCAGAAATGTTGCTTTATGGGCAAAATTCTACCTCCCTGTGAAATTAACCATATGTTCGTCTCTAAATGACCAAACTATCGTGTTGACAAAACAATAAAACCCATTCGATTCCACTCCTGCCAATATATCAAATTTATTATTTCATTTATGTATAGATATTAAATGTCTAGTTTCTATTTTAAAAAATTATATTTCTTTCATTACAGATTACCAGAGGTTGCACCACAGAGAGCACCACAGAGTAACCCCCCTTCTCGCACCATGTTAGTCCGTCCCACAATGCCTGCACGATCAAAATCAGCATTAGGTATTACGAAACCACGGAAACCGGCTCAAATCCCGACACAACTTAGTTCATCGTCATCTGATACAGACACAGTTTCAGATTCAACCGAAAGCATCTGAAGAATATTTTTCCCCCCCCCCCCCTAAATGTATTAAATGCTCGGACCAATTTAGCATAAGGTTGTTTTAAAAAATTTGAAAGTTTCTAATTTCACTTGTCCCGTTTTTTAAAAAAAAACAACAAAAAAAAACCATCATTTAATTCCAGTCATACAATTTAAAATTTTTTTTGGAACATATGACACAATGCCAGAATTGTTATGCGGGTTCTAAAATTTGAAACATGAACTGAATGAGTAAAAAGTTACACATAGACTCCCATTAGGAAAAGAGATGACTGCACATCTGTAGATAAAAATTGACAAGGATGAAAACCAAATTGAAAACATATCAGCAGTGGTCAATTAAACACACAATGATTTTCATCTAAAATATGTGCATTTATGCTTTATTTAAACATACATTATATGCAGATCTTTCTTTTGGCCTTAAGTGTTATATTATGCAAGAGCTAAATCTACCTATTGCAGGTCTTTTTTTAGGCCTTAAATGTTATATAAATTATTGATTAAGCATTAAACATACATTATGCAAGAGCTAAATCTGCCTATTGCAGGTCTTTCTTTAGGCCTGAAATGTTTTCTAAAGTGTTAATTAGACATTAATTAACTGATCCAGGCCTTAATCAACTCTCGATGGCATCAGATTTCTCCGATATTAAATAGATTAGAATGGTTCAGCGATACTTTGATTTAATCAAATATGGAGGACCGAGACTTAGCTTCGATCAACCAGTACGGTGGTTGAAATTATTGCACACGTCTGTCAAACCTTCAAAGGATAATATCTTCGCTTGCAATAGAGTAATTTGAATGAAATTTTCAATTTACATCATCTACTTTCGAACTATTATAGAAAGAATGGCTAGTTCTTTATCTAAATCTTACATAATGTATCTTTAATTAACATTACAAGACCATAATCAACTCTGGATGGCATTGTTAGCCTGCAATATTTAGTGGATTTGAATATGTTTTGTGATGTAAAAATGGATAACCGAGACTGTGTTTATTATCGTACCAACGGTAGTAATGACGATCGAGGCTAGCCTAAAATTGAATCGCTAATATCTCGGTTCAGAGTGAAGTAATGACCATCACCTTGGGTTTGATCACCTCACCTCATTCCTTGTTGTTTTGTTGTAATATTTATATTGGTTGATCAAAATAATAAAATATGTATATATATATATAGTACTTCAGTAATAGTCTCCGTGATCCACCCCTCTAAATCTGCTAGTGAGAGTCTAAAACAGGGATGTTAGCTGGGGTCAAGAGAGGCTAGAGTTAGGTTACCAGAAGTAGTATGCCCGTTTTCATTAACCCAATTGGCGGAGTAGGACATTAAACCCCATTTTAGTCATATTGATAGTGATTACGCACGAACACATTTGAATTTGCTTAAAGCGATAATTTCATATTTTTAAATTATACTTTTAAAATGTATTAAAATAAAGCCTTAAAATAGATGGTGTCTATAAACAGTCCAACCTTGTTAAAGAACAATCCTATAATTCACTATTGCCAGTTGAGAAATTGGCAAAAATATCATTTTCAACTTCAAATTCAAACGTTTGAAGATAGCTATTCCAAGGGGGGGGGGGGGATAGAAAAACAAGGGAGGTAATTGTGTTATTATTTCCGGGGTCAATGATTTTTAAGTGTGAGAATGATACCTATGATCGGATGATAGTGAGTTGACAACCTATTGAGCAAAAGGCATAGAAATAATTATGTTTTGACTTTCTTAGAAAATATGAAATTCTCGCTTTAAGAATGGATAATGATAAAACCAATCACAGTAACTTTAGCCAGAATTCAAATATATTGGAATGGGGTATGTTGGCACAATACTTTGGTCATTTTGAGACTAACATCTGGTAATGATGGCCTGATAATAACGAAGCTGCAGTTGCGGGAAAAAATGAAATGGAACAGGATTTAATGTCCTACTTTTCTGCACCGACTGGGCTAATGAAGTCAGGCATACGCAAAACAGTGTGTTATAAGGAAAATTTTGCCCGTCGAGGCTTTTTTTACGTACCCGCCAACATATACACTGGACCTTGTTTTATAGTTCCAGCCAAATACTGGGAGAATGATGCCGGGGAAACTATCTTTTAAAAAATAAAAGTATAAACTAGCATATCACCTGGTTTTATTTTTTGGTAGCAGAAATAATACAATACATTATTTACAAGATGAACACACCTGGACATAATATACCTATCACCGACATTGTCATCAGACACAAATTATCACACAATCTCTGTTTATATGTGTAGTTTAAAGGACAATATTGGTGCCAGTCATTGTCACATATGTGATATAGAGCTGGTTAAACATTCCAAATATAATTTTAACACAGAGATCATTGCTACGATAGCTGAGTAATACAGGTTTCCTGAATCGGAAGTGATGATCTCTGTGTTAAAATTATATTTGGAACGTGTTTAATTTGTTCTATCACATATGTGATAATGACTGACACCAATATTGTCCTTTAATGGTCGAGTGCGAGACATTAAGTAATATATTGATATTGTACGAGTGCGTTTAGCACGAGGGATATATCTATATATTACACAATGTCTTGCATAAAACCATTAAACAACTTAAAATACAAAATACAGACACTATCCAGCACGTGCATTGCAATGAAATACGTCATGCCGGTCCAATATTTCAACTAGTATAAATAATGTATGCTCGGCACATTGCCCGTATCATTATTTGAAATAATTGTACACCAACATCAAAGGATTCTGTCACATCTGTATTTTAATGTAATATGTGTTGTAGTCGTGTGATAATTTGTGTATGGCAATATCGGTGACAGGTGTCTTATGTCTAGGCTTGATGATGAACATGATGAAACCATTCATTATGTACAAACAATGATAAAAGATGAAATACAATGAAACAATTACATGCTAACAACGACCAATCTGTATTGAACAGAACGGTTCAAAGCCAGGCTTTATCGAACATAACAGTTTGAAGCTGGTCTATATCGAAAACATAACAGTTTGAAGCCAGTCTATATCGAACATAACAGTTCAAAGCGGGTCTATACTGAACATAACAGTTCAAAGCTGGTCTATATCGAACATAACGGTTTAAAGCTGGTCTATATCGAACATAACGGTTCAAAGCGGGTCTATATCGAACATAACGATTCATAAACACGATAAATGGATTGATGACAAACCTCATGACTTCCTCATCCCAACACTCAACCACAGTGGACATCGTGGATGTAACAGCAATAGGAATGTAATTATTTTATTTTGAGCATCAGCATTTAGAGAGAGAGAGAGAAATGGGGTTTAATGTCCACTCGACACAAATAAATCATTTCAGGACTAACATGGTTTGATTTTATTTCAATTATTAGCTTGCACGAAGGGGTCTTTAGCTGTTGGAGGAATATAGCTATGTTATTTCGGGACTAACATATGACATACTGTAAATGTTTATCCAACTGACCAATATGTAGGATTATGAGAGAAAAATAAACATAATTTAATAAAAATCACAACTTGGATTATGCAACATAATTAAAAGAATATATAAATAAATAGCAAAATGTCGGGAATAATCTATATTCATTTTGTAAACATTATACACTTCTAGCAATGATTTTACGCAGGATAAACTGGGTGCCAAAATATACAGAAATATATTAGTTTTGTAAACATTATATGACTTCTAGAAGTGATTTTACCAGGATAAACTTGGTGCCAAAAGAGCAAACTTTATTTCGATTTGATTTTAATAAGGGTATTTCCATGTACATACACTAATAGGAGGCTCGTGATAATCGCCAAACATTCTAGAAATGATTTTACGCAGGATAAACTTAGTGCCAAAGGAACAAAATTTATTTTGATTTAATTCTGATGAGAGAATTTCCATGCACATATATTTATACGAGGCTCATGATACTTGCCAAACATAGAAAAGAATAAAAATATGATATAAAAAAACCTTATACAGATAGCACTAGAGGTTAATATAGTCATTAAATTAATTATTCAAATATTTTCAACTTTTCTACATGATTTTAGATTATAAAAATTATTTATGTATTTTTATTGAGTATTAATGTGGATAAAAACGACTGGATAAATAAATATAGACTAGAACTGCCAGCCATTTCGAGACAAATGTGACGTTGATTTACTCTTCGACATTCCCCTAAAAGATAAACAAAAACATCAAATTATTTATTTGCATTTTTGGGAAAATGTCCACTTAGTTAAGAAAACAAAATCTCCCAGCTTTTGTTCACTATCCTATATATGAGCCACCCAACCCCCACTATATATGATCTGCAGTGGATTCTGAATGGTGTGAAATGTTTAGATGATCAATTCTTAATATATATAGATTCAACTTTCTCAATATTGTAGTTGACATGTGGTTAACGATCTATCAAAGGACGAACAGAGACTTCTTTAAACACTAATCAGCAATAAATATAAATGGAAGGACGGAGAAATGAAATGGTTTAACGTCCTACTGTTCTCCAAACTGGGCTAATGAAGACAGGCATACGCCATACAGTGTGCTATTGAGGGAAATTTTCCCCGGACAGCAGCGCAACAGCCTACTCTGCAACAATGACAAGGGGGAACCATGCTGGAGAATTCTGATGAACTTTCTGTCAACACAGGGATCAAACACACCACACAGGACCTCCAGCTTAGCAAGCCAACTTCTTACTCACTGAGCCACCATGGCTTCCAACGAAAATATAATATTATTATTGTACACCTACCTGTTTAATGAATATTTAGATGTAACAGGAACTCGTCTAGCTGTCATGGGATCATCATCTTTAAACTGGAGTCGATTTCTTATCGATTTCGTCATTGACATATAATTAGGTCTGGTTCTAGTGCTGCTACCTTCTGTAACAATATCAATATTTGTATTAAGGCTACATCGGTATTACAACCCCTGAATTGTAATATTTCGAAAAATTCATTTTTTCTGGAGAGAGAGAGAGAGCAAACTAGGTGAATTTCGGGAGTAACATATGGTTGCGCATAGGTGTCTTTAGAAGTGGGAGGAACCCAGATTTTCTTGAGAGAAGATTTTTGTATGTTTATAGACATTTTAAAAATCAGATTTTGGAACTAAGTACCAAGTTTGTAGTACAAACTAAGAGTTTTGCTATATATAGACAACAAAATGGGATCTATGTTCTTTTAATCATATGTTTTAATCTATTAATTCGGTTAGGCATCTGAAAAGAACAAGTATATGCATATAAAATATGAACAAGGCACCGACCATGATGTCATCCCAGTCATGTGATGTCATCCCAGTCATGATGTCATCCCAGCCATGATGTCATCCCAGCCATGATGTCATCCCGACCATGATGTCATCCCAGCCATGATTTCATATCAAAAATCTTAGTCTGTCAATGGCTGTGCAATTGTCAAAAGAAATAGAATGCGTATCATGGTAGACCGATTTCAAATAGTTGTACTATCATACTTATAGACACATTTTAAACTATTATACAAATATTATTATAGACATGTATTTCAAACTATCATACTTGTATCATGATAGGCACAGATTTCAAACTATCATACCGGGGTTACTTTAACTTAGCTGTATTATAGACAAAGACTTCAAACTATCATACTTAGCTGTAATTATAAAGATTTCAAACTATCATACTCGTATTATTGTAGACAAAGATTTCAAACTATCATACTTACTTGTATTAGACCTTGATTTCTCCATATTCTGTCGAAGTTTATGTAAATTCTCTTTACATGTATTGCTTAGTTTATAGTTGGGTGTACAGGTATCAAGGTTTATTTTATACTGCTGCTGAGGAGTAATATTCAACCTAAATCATGACATAAAAATAAAAAATTATGAAATATTTTTAACAATAAACATCAGATGAATAATCATACAGAATCTGTTACTAGAGCCTGAATCATACTGAATCTGTGTAACAGAAAAGAGCCTGTTTTGTGGATCTAGCACTTTATAAATCAACATATTATTATTATTAGACAATCGAGACATTATTTTCTAGTGCTTTTAATGTAGAAATTGTTTAGTTTAATTGCTGTATGACTGGGATATACTGAAATAGTCTGTAAATCTTTAATTATTTTGATGAGATTTACCTGTTTGTTTGTTTAGTATTGTTGTTTATTTGAAGTAAAGGTGTTCTAACAGGTGATGGTGATTTAACAACATCGGCATACGACATACCTGTACCTGCAAAATAGAATCAAGACAATATCAAGATATATTTCATTTTGGGCTAATTTACCAGTAGTAATTTGAGCTAATAAGATCAGTTATCAGTAGTAATTTGAGCTAATAAGATCATTTATTAGTAGTAACTTAGGCTAATCAGGGGCGTGCTGGCAGGGAATTTAGGAGGACGGTGTCCTCCCAGGCCCCCATTAAACAATAAGTCCACCCGTATAAGCGGGCCCCCCTGAGAGCTCTAATTTTCACGCGGAATCCCCTCAAAAAATTGAGAGTGCGCACGCGAAAAATCATACATAAACAACGATTAGTATTAAGTAAAATACATGTATATTATGCTGACGTGCAAATGTCTGTCACCTTACAAATGTCTGTCACCTTACGGTGAAATGGTCTTTGATACATGTATTCATGCCTCGATATGTATAAGATGCAATTTATTATTTGGATAGAAATACATTGTATTAGCATTATATTAAGCAGACCTGTCATGAGTGTCTTGTGTAGTACAGTAGTATGTCTTATAGTCAAAATAGCAGCATAAATTTGGAAAATATGATACCTAGATTTCTCCCAGAAGTGCTTGCAAAACGCGTTTCCCGTTATCAAATTTATCAGCACGCCCCTGAGGCTAATAAGATCATTTATCAGTAGTAATTTGGGCTAATAAGATCATTTATCGGTAGTAATTTGGCCTAATAAGATCATTTATCAGTAGTAATTTGGGCTAATAAGATCATTTATCGGTAGTAATTTGGCCTAATAAGATCATTTATCAGTAGTAATTTGGGCTAATAAGATCATTTATCAGTAGTAATTTGGTCTAATAAGATCATTTATTAGTAGTAATTTGAGCTAATAAAATCATTTATTGGAAGTAATTTGGTCTAATAAGATCATTTAACAGTGTCAATTTGGGTTAATAAGATCATTTATCAGTAGTAATTTGGGATAATAAGATCATTTATTAGTTGAAATATATCTTTAAACTTGGGAAGATTCGGGTGGCCGAAAGGTTTAAGATGTGCTAGTTAGATCAGAAGGTTTGTCATAGACTCAAGTGGCATTGTTTCAATTCCCTACTTGTACATGACAAGGAGTAGGGTTGCCTGTCCAATCTTGTGGGCTTTCATTAGGTCCTCTAGTTTCCTCCCACTGCTAAAGATCATTATGCGCAAGAGAATTATTGAAGTAAAATTGAACTATATATTAACCCTGTAATGACCTAATTTGTGTTGAGTGGGTTTAGTTTGTGTGTGGTGTGGTCCACCTGTACTTACTATTTTTAAGGCGACTGATAATGTATACTATACCTGAAGGTGGTGTTGATTCAAATTTAATCGATCTTGCTACAGGCTTTCTGATTGGTTGATCAGACGTTTGCTGTGTTGTTGGTGCTGCTTTGGTAACAGTTGCATTATTTATAGACGTTGTTTTATTGACCGTCGTCGAGTTTATATTGTTCTCTTTTAAAACACGTGGGCTGGATAATATTACCGTTTCATCCTGAACACTGGATGATCCTGACTTGACATAAGTTTGTTCAAGGGATGGATCTGTGTGATTTTCACCGGGTTTAACGTAAGTTGAATTGAGATTCGAACTTGGGTTGTCACAAATATCTTTCGCAGACATAAAGTCATAAGAAGCTTTAGGTGTTATAGGACGTTCTTCTCGAGCTGCGTAGGCAGACACATTGTTCGTGTCCTTCGCAGACATAAAGTCATAAGAAGCTTTAGGTGTTATAGGACGTGCTTCTCGAGCTGCGTAGGCTGATACATTATTCGTATCTTTCGCAGACGAAAAGTCGTAAGACAATTTCGGTGTAATTGGGCGTTGATCTCGGGCCTTGTAAGAAGATTTAACTAGGTCTGGAGAACAATAATTTGGCGTCGAATTTTCGCTGCTGGAAAGTTCCTCATCTCTTTCAATATTTGTGTTTCTTATTTTATTTGTTGTCGAAGATTTTTCACCGTCCAACGAGTTCGTCAAATTATACGATGATTTGGGTGTGACTGGACGTTCATCTCTCGCGGAATAAGACGTCACTACATTCGCGGATGTAAAGTCGTAGGATGGTTTCGGGGTTATGGGTCGTTCATCTCGTGCCGAATAAGATCTAATTACGTTAGGAGTGATTTCATTGGTTGTTGAAGTATTTTGAGGTTGTTTTTTATTTTTTTCACTGTGGACTGGTTTCTGATTAAACATATTAGCACTGAGAACAGCTCGTCGTAAACACGAGGTCGTCTGACTAGAAGTTAAAGATGGGGGTTTATTTAATGTAAAAGTTTCGTCCTTTTTACGATCAGGCATCTGTTGAACGTTACTGTTTATTAAAACACGGGATGGAGTAAGTTTAGTCTGATCTGTCTCTTGGTTTCTGGCTGCTGATTGGCTGTTATTATCACATGGTACTCTCTGTGCTTGGATCGTTTCCTTGCCAACTGAAAATAGAGTAGATGATTAGTCCTTTCTATGCCAATTTTTGCTAATAATCATAATGCTTCAAGAGAAGACAATTTTATGGGAAACAATCACTGACATTTCAACAAATATCCCCTTATAAAGCACAATTATGATAAAGATGGGTTGCCTGGCAACGAAACATACGCTCATATTTTTTCTTTGGTCAGAAATGAAAACATTTACAACACACTAAAATCTGATTACGTGTAACAACCGATTTGGCTTCTAGTCTAGTTCTACCCTATTCTAATATTTAGCATACAAAACATTTAATATCAATTGCCATAATGATCGGAAATGGTTGAAAATTGATAGGCTTCTTCATCTCATGACCTTAACATTGTATTAAATATAAAGTCAATCAGATATTAATCAACCGACGGACAGGGGTGACGACAATATACGACCATATTTAAATGTGGGCGTATAATAAAACCAGTGTTGGTTTGGAGTGTGGGCGGAGTGTACACAAATTGTCTAAGGTGCTAAGTCATGGATTCGACCACACTCTTGTATGTGACAAGAAGAAGGCTTGTCCGGCTAACTTAAATTTGCGTGTTATGAAGTAATGCAGCCACGATTGTCATTATATACTTTTATGTTAACATAGTTAGAGCCCTGGATAATCCCAATTGATTTTGGTCCGCTATAAATGAGAGAGAAATCGGGTTTAACATCCACTTGACACAAACTAGGTCATTTTGAGATTAACATATGGTTCAATTTTATTTCAATAATTCGCTTGCGCGTAGGGGTATTTAGCAGTGGGAGGAAACCAGAAGACCCAGAGGCAACTCTACTCCTTGTCACATGACCACGCCAGTTGCTTCAATGACAGACCTTATAATACAGCGCACACGCTATAACCATTCGGCCATCCAACCCCCGTTCTGCTATAATGCATTGCCTGTCGACCCGACTGTGACCAGCCATAATTTGGGACAGAAATCTGCGGTGAGTCAGGCAGTGTTTGAGTGGGATTAGGTCTAATCAAACGAAACACCGAGAAGAGTTTGGGGACCTCTAAGTCACCAATGGAACTTTTTGCGCCGGACTGTGATAAATTTATCATATATACAAATATAAAATCTAACCTGTTTTATTTTCACTAACATCAGATTTTGTTATGGTGGCGTCTGGATGTTTTTGTATATTTGATGATCTTCGACGGTTTCTAACACGACTTGGTGTTGAACCTAAAATAACAAAAAAAATATCTACTTTTTAAAAACAATTATAGACCCATAGTCAAGAAAAAAAACAATGCTTAAAGATGCATTATGTAAGCACTAAATCTGCCAACTTGCCTGAAATTTTCAATATATTCATTCTTCATTATCTATTTATTAAACTATAATTGCAAGAAGGGTCCGCTCTTTATCTAAATCTTATGAAATATGCATCTTTAACAGCCTTTAATTAAATAATATCTTTAAGCAACTTTGTGAATAAAAACCATATCACCACAGGCAAAAGAGAGAGAGAGAGAGAGAGAGAGAGAGAGAGAGAAATGGTGTTTAACGTCCACTCGACACAAACTAGGTCATTTTGGGACTAACATATGGTTCAATTTGTTTCCATAATTCACTTGCGCGTAGGGGTATTTAGCAGTGGGAGGAAACCGGAGGACCCTGAGAAAACCCACGAGGTGGACAGGCGACTCTACTCCTTGTCACGTACAACCGGGGATTTGAAACCACGCCAGTTGAGTCAATGACAGACCTTATGCTACAACGCGCACGTGCTAATCATTTGGCCATCCACCCAACTCCTTGTCACGTACAACCAGGGATTCGAAACCACGCCAGTTGACTCAATGACAGACTTTTTGATACAGCACGCTCGTGCTAACCATTCAGCCATCCAACCCTCCCCCCCCCCAGGTAAACACCTAATCACCACAGGTAAAAACCTAATCACCACAGGTAAAAACCGTATTACCAAAGGTAAAAAAAAAAAAAAAAAAAAAAATGCAAAGAGGAAAAAGTGATTGTGTCAAAAATTGCCAGATTTAAAATTTCATTGGAATTGTTGAAAATCATGATCAACAGTGCATGAACAGTTTTATTACCAAAGGACTGTTACACAGTATTTAGTGCCAAACTGAAAAAAAACCTTAAAAACTTTAAAAAAATAAAAGTATGATTTGTGTGGTTGGTATAAAATAACTAACCTTTTAGTGAGATCATATTTATAACGGGTAGATTTATAATATCCGTTATTTTAAACTGATCGATTGTTGTATCTGATGCAACTGTTTCATCAGCCCATGATACTTCTGGTTGGTCAATTTCTTCTTTCACATGGTCATACTCTTGCTGCAGGTCAGAGGTCAAAAGGTTGTGACCTTTGATTGTATAATGTTGTTTTTTCACTAGTTTTAGAAGTTGGTTTATTAACCTATAGATAAAAACAGACAACATTTGGAAGCTGATTTTTAGAGAATTGTTTAAAATACAAGAAGACACAGACATTAACATACTGTGTCCTTGTATAAAAACATCAAATTTATCGCCATGGAAACACAAACATTAAATCTGAAAAATTAAATCTGAATAATAATTATATATCAAAAACTAAGTCAACCTTGTTTCCATGGAAACATAAAATTGATCAAATCTGAAAAATTTCTAATAAGAAAAAGGTACAACTGCTGCAATAGGTTGAAGTGTGTAAGTTTCATAAAGATATTTTTTTACAAAAAAAGGATGGACGCACCAAGTCCATTTTAATACCCCATGCTTTGTTCGGAACATTAAAATAATCATTCATCAACCAAATTTACGGTTCACAATAAGATAAATATACGTACTTGTCGCTTGCGTCTGTGTTTTTCTCCTGGTTTTTGATGAGTTTTTTCAGGTATTTTGAATGATGTCTGGCGTCACTGAGTTCCACTTCAAGTTGATGCATTCGTAAACTGATCTCCAACATCTGATAAAACATAATACGATATAAACATGGGTTGCCTAGCATCGAAAGATAAACAACTCTTACAAATTTAAATCTAAATTAAAGCCTCTAACTAAGGTGTAAAACCAGATGAACATTGCAAATTAGTAAGAAGTGACATCTAATGTTCCGTAAGAATTAAACATTTATAAATGAAGTAAAACAAAAAATTGTATATTTACCTCGGGTATGATTTTACTGTCACCACCAGCCAGTTTCATCTCTGTTGTGACACGATCTAACCAGGCACAATTCTCATTGTATTTACCACTGGCTAATTCTACATGTCTGTCTAGATTAACCAGACGATTCTTGTGTTTAGTTACAGTTTTCTGTAGATTATCACAAACCTGCCAATAAATCAAGTTATTCTCAGCCAATCTGATTAAAATACACATCTATATTTCGTTTCGTTTTGTTTAACTTTTCATGGCCTCCACTACATGAAGATCTGACCGGTTGTAGTGATAGGTCGCATCAGAGGTCATACGATCGGCTTTAGACCCTATGACGTCAGACATTGATTAATCAATCAGTGTTTACGTTTCTAGATGTTTACCCACAGTTCCGTGCACCGCACACCACAAACTCTCCGCAATAGTTCGTTTTATTGGCTTATCCCTGACACAAATCAGAACACGAGTTAAATAACAACTCTTCCAGATCCTAGTGTAAGAAAGACAAGTAAAGCGAAATTTTGAACTATAAAAAACAAAACGAAATAGGATCTGTGTTTTAATCAAATTGCTTTTGAGACTAAAATGATACATGTAGTGTCTATGGTTACCTGTGTAAAGGTGATGTTTTTGCAGTAAGTATTTAACAGAAATAGTCCCAAACAGTGTGTCAGGCACTCCATCTTGCATCACTGACCAGGGGAAAGCACATTAGAAAATCCTGATAAACTTTCTCGGCCAATGCAAGGATCGAAGTGGAATGAAGGAATTAATAAAATACTGCATTATAAAAATGTATTATTTGCCTTTAAGAACTAGTCTTGTTTTATCAAGTTACTACAAGTCCATGCTTGGATGTTCTCCAAATTTTGTATTTTATTTTCAAATCGAAGAACCGAACAGAAACAAATCATAAAATCGTTTGCTTCGTAACATACCTGATCCTCGCCTGCCAGAATATTTAATCTGTTCATCACCTTTTCTTTCTTATAAATCTTCCACGCGATATCTCGCTTACCGGCCTCGGCATCTAGAAACTCTTTACGTACAGCTAGTCGTGTGGTAAATAAATTATGTAGGACATCTTGTAACCTACGAGGTAAAACAAACTAGTGAAATATATAATCAAAAACACACCAGGAACCTTATTCATAAAAACTAAAACTATATTTTTTTAAGAATTCAGTACTTTCATTGGTCAAGATTTTCAATTTGAACAAGAATTTTAAATCTCAACCAATGAATTCAGTGCTTTCATAGGTCAAGAGTTTCAATTTGAACTAGGATTTTAAATTTCAACCAATGAAGAGGCTCTATCTTTAAAATATTTTAGTTTAAAGGAGCATTATATAAGATAAAGAGCTGACAGTTCTTACTATAATAGTTCAAAAATAGATCATGAAAAGGGAATATGTTGAAAATTTCAGTCAAATTACTTCATTCTAAGCTGAGTTATGGCTGTTAGAAGAATAGTCTAGTCTTGAATGTCATTCCTACCATTGTTACGATAATAAACAAAGTCTCAATTATCCATTTTTAAATTAAATCATTAACCTCAAATCGTATTTAAATCTAAGGATGTAAACGGTTACTCGGTTGACCGGTTACGGTTCGGTTCTGCAACCTGACCGGTTCAATATTCCCGTGACCGTTATTCGTTCTATATAAAAATGTCAGTGTATATCGAACTAGTAGTAAACTACTAGTATTAGCCCAGGCTCTCATGTTCATATTACACGTTGATACAAAACTTTCCCGGTAATAAAACGGTCGTATTCGCTGCTCGAAAACGTAGTAAGAAAAATTATGCCGTAAACAAAGTATCTTTCGTCTCTCTGGCACGTGGCCAAATGGTATAATCTTTTCTTTGTTTCATTGGCTCGATGGGGTCACATGTTCAGTCACGTGTGGTAAACATACGAATTTTATAGTATTAGCTTTTAATACGGCAATATTTATAAATATAAATTTAAGAAAATGGCATGGACTATAAGCCTACAGTTATAATAATGTTTTGACCGTGATCTAAGACTCTCCAGAAAAGAGCGACTTATTGCGTTGTATCTTCGGGCTGGGTAATCTTGACTACAGGTTGACTATTAAATGCGTATGAAAATGAAAGTAATGCTGTGCGCGTGAATAAAGACGCCGAATTAAATATTTTATTAATGGATTACATTACAACATTGCACATTGAGATGGAGGTAGGTGGGGGCCATAGAATATTCCTATAATTATAACGGGTCAAACACTAATTTTCTGATCTGTCACACAACGGCATGTGCTGGTACCCGGCGAGTGACGACCACGTGAGACCATGACCTTTTTGACTGTTAGACGACGCAATGTTTCCTTCCGAGAAATTTGAATGAAAAACAAAATAAGCTGCAATAAATAAACTCTTCTTAGGACTTGGGGTCTAATAGTTTATATTCAAGTTAAACAGTGTTAAAAAGTAAACTTTAATCCTGCGTACAGTACCGGCGATTAATAACTCCGCAACTAAAAATAAAAAGTGAATCGGTTGACTGGTCACGGTCGGTTTTTTGCCCATCGGTTAACCGGTTCAATTTTTTTTGACTCGTTACATCCTTATTTAAATCTGTTGAAAATCTCAAGCATCCGATGATATCAAGAGTTGATTATTGTCTTTTCATGTTAATAAATGTCTAATTAATAATTTATATAACATTTCAGGCCTAACGAAAGACTTGCTATAGCCAGATTTAGCTCTTGTATAATCACTGTGTAAGTTTTCGTGAGTACAGAGGCTGGAAATAACAGTATAATAAACTAGTACCTGACCTTTTGAACTTTATGCTAGCTCTTAGTCGGACAAAATGAAAGGCACTAGAGGAATTGTTCCTAATTGAGCCTGATTTTGTGACAGGTCTTTGACTTGTACCTTATTTTAGCCTTGCAATAAGAATAAATGTCAACCTCTTCACTATACAGAGTATTTTTAAAGACCCATTATCATAAAATCCAATTTTTCAAGAACCCCGTCCGCCATCGCATCTCAAAAGTGTTATTAAGGTAATTTCAAATAAAAAAGCTATGGGTAAAAGTCACTAGTATTTCAAATAAAATAGTAACATGTTTGGCAATCCCCATCCCCCGAAAAAAAAAAATGAAGCTACATGGACTAGTCTTACTGGTATTGTAAAATACATCAACCTCTTATAAAATAAAATACCACAACTAACCTGACTACTTCTTGATTTAAATTATTTTTAGTGGATGTTATTTTACCCTCTTCATATAAAGCAATTTTACTCTTTAATTCAATTATCTGAAATACAACAAGTTTTAATTCTATTATCTGAAACACAACAAGTTTAAATTCTATTATCTGAAATACAACAAGTTTAAATTCTATTATCTGAAACACAAGTTTTAGTTCTATTATCTGAAACATCTGAAATACAACAAGTTTTGATTCTATTATCTGAATCACAACAAGTTTTGATTCTATTATCTAAAATAAAACAAGTTTTAAAACTATTATCTGAAACACAAGTTTTAATTCTATTATCTGAAACACAGCAAGTTTTAATTCTATTATCTAAAATAAAACAAGTTTTAAAACTATTATCTGAAACACAAGTTTTAATTCTATATATTATCTGATTCTATTGTTATAAATAAAACTTAAAATATCCCCAATAAATTAATAAAGGGAGAGAGAAATGGAGTTTAACATATGGTTCAATTTTAAATCAATAATTTGCTTGTGGATAGGGGTCTTTAGAAGTGGTAGGAAACCCACGAGGCTGGACAGACGACCCTACCCTTTGTCACATACAAGCGGGAAATCAAACCCACTTGACTCAATGACAAACCTTATGATGCAACGCACATGCGTTAACCATTCAGTCACCCAGCCCCCTTAGCAGTGCGTGGAACGTGATTGGACAAGTGACCATACTCCCTTCCACCCACAAGCTTCGATTGAAACCATGCTGATTTTATAACAGACCTTATGATCTAAAGAACATGGGTGAGAAAGCCCCGATCAATACAATTGTAGACTTAAGTAAAATTCAATCTGTAGAAATCATACAATGTATTTTTCTATTTTTTGTTTTTTATCATCTGTATTTGTATTGCCAATTTTATAAATACTACAGTAAGGATTTTTGGATAATTTAAACTAGGAATTAAATCTCTACCAACCTCTTTTCTAAGATCTTCAACAATTTGACCGTAACGACTGACATGAAAATCAACGTTTAATATATTCTTCTTTAACTGTAACAGAAAATATAGGAATGGAGCGTTAAATCAAGTGTCATAATGAAATGAAATGAAATTAGGGGGGGGGGGGAACAGTTCTGCTCCGACTAGGCTTATGAAGACTGGCATATGCCATAGTGTGCTATATGGAAAGTTTTGCCCTCACCGCATCACTATGACCTACTCTGTCAGGGGTTCTAATACGTGCACACCAATGTGTCTGAACATCTATACACTGTACCTTGCCAGGCCCACCCATCTTGCACTACTGACCAGAGAGAAGCACGGTGGAAAATCCTGATGAACTTTATCTGCCAACACCAGGATCAATCACGGGACCTCGAGGTCAGCGACCCAATGTCTTAATCACTGAACCACTGCGATGAAATGAAATGAAATGGGGTTTAAAGTCCTACTGTTTTGCTCAGACTAGGCTTATGAAGATGGGCATACGCCATAGTGTGCTATGAGGGAAATTTTGCCCAGGTAGCTGCACTATGGCGTACTCGTATATCGAATTCCAACTGCCAAGGGATCTTTTACGTGCACATCAATGTGTACCGGGACCTCGGTTTCTCGTCCTATCTTAATGACAAGACAGCTTTCCTGGTCAGGCTGTCCGTCCTGCATCACTGACAAGGGGAACCACTGCAGCTCCAAATTAAGTGCTATAATTGTGACTTGAGGGGCACGATTGCAACATGACTGTTACAGACATGTTGAAAGAAATGAATAGTTAGTTTAAATTTAGAGTTAAACGGAGGAATGTTTATTGTTTTATGCTCATGTTGACTTACTGTAGCTCGGATATTTTTAGCTCTATCAGCATATTTCAATGTATTATAAGTATCATCATAAGACATACTGGATGGACTGAAAAAAATAAAAACAAAACAATGTACAAATAGTGTATGTATTAAAGATACATTATGGGAGATTAAATAAAGAGCCTGTAGTTCTCACTATAATAGTTAAAATCTAGATAATTTGCTGAAAATTTCAGTTAAATTGATCTACCCTGAACGAACTGAGTATTTAGCGATTGAATTTTGGGCCTAGCCTTGATCATCATTACAAATGTCGGTACAATAAAAAAACATAAGTCTCGATTATACATTTTTTGATTTAATCAGAAGCAGCAGACCGAGGTTCTAATCCAGTAAATATTGCAGACTAGAGAATGCCATCTACAGTTGATTATGGTCTGGATAAGTTAATTAATGGCTAATTAATAATTTAGAAAACATTTCAGGCCTAAAGAAAGACCTGCAATAGTCAGATTCAGTTCTTGCATAATGTGTGTTTAATAATACATCTATACTTTGCCAAACAGATCAGCAGTAAATATTCGCTTGGCCACTCTTATCACTGAAATCCGATTAAAACACTGATTCTATTTCGTATCGTTTTTTTATAGTTCTAAATTTCGTTTTACTTGTCTTTACTTTACTAGTAAAACGGTATATTACGGCAAGTTCTTGGCATGCTATGCACAGAACCATGGGTATTCCACTAGAAACATCAACGCAGATTGGTTAATCAAATGTCTGATGTCATAGGTTCAAAAGTCGCTTGTATGACCTCTGACGCAACCTCCCACTAAAACTGGTCAGATTTTCATGTAGTAGAGGCCAATAAAAGTATAAAAAAACGAGATGAAATATAGATCTGTATTTTAATTAGATTGGTATGACTGAGAGGGACGAGATTAGACAACCATTGATGTTGAGCATTGATCTCAATATATTATATGGGACTATAAATAATAACCTATATCTACCTGACAGCTGCTATCATAACAGTTCTACAATTACCACCCAATGAATCTTTTAATATACGTGTTAATTTACTGTCTCTATATGGTATATGGCCTTTACTCTATAATAAATATAAACAATATACGTGTCAATTTACTGTCTCTATATGGTATATGGCCTTTACTCTATAATAAATATAAACAATATACGTGTCAATTTACTGTCTCTATATGGTATATGGCCTTTACTCTATAATAAATATAAACAATATACGTGTCAATTTACTGTCTATACGGTATATATGTCCTTTACTCTACAAAATATAAACAATATATGTGTTAATTTACTGTCTCGATATGGTATATATGTCCTTTACTCTACAAAATATAAACAATATACGTGTTAATTTACTGTCTATACGGTATATGTATTTTACAAAATAAAAACAATATATCTGTTAAAGATACATTATGGAAGATTAGATAAAGAGCTGGCAGTTCTCCCTACAAAAGTTTAAAAAATAGATAACGTAAAGAGAATATGCTGAAAATATAAATCAAATGGCTCCACTATAAGCCGAGAAAACCTTATTTTTAAAATCATTGTAGCCTTGATTGTCATTGTTACCGCTGTCATGGTAATTAACAAAGTCTCGATCATCCATTTTTGCGGTTAATCATCAATGGGTGATGAACAGCAGATCGGATTCAAATCCAATGAAAATCAGATGGCATCGAGAGTTGATCATGGTCTTGTCATGTAAATAAATGTCTAATTAATAGTTTATATAACATTTCAGGCCTAAAGAAAGACACGCAATAGGCAGATTTAGCTCTTGAATAAGGTATGTTTAATTTACAGTCTCGATAGGGTAAATATCCTTCTTTATACTACAAAATATAAACAAACAAGAGAGAGGGGGAGTTTAACCTCCACTCAACATAAACTACGTCATATCAGAACTAAACTATGGTTCGATTTTATTTCAATAATTCATGTGTGGGATCGAAGCCAGGTAACTTGACTCAATGGTGGACCTTTTGAATTTAAGTGAAATGAAATGGGGTTTAACGTTCTACTCTGACTGGTCTAATGAAGAAGGGCATACGCACTATGGCCTACTCTAGGGATCTTTAACGTGCACGGCAATGTGTATACACGAGACCTCGGTTTTTCGTACCCTTCTGAATGACTAGACAGCTGTACTTGTCAGGATCTCCATCCTGCACCACTGATAAGGGGAAACCACGCCGTAAAATCACAATGAACTTTCTCGGCCAATGCAGGGATTGAACACATGACCTTCGGGTTAGGGAGCCAGCGCCTTACCCACTTAGCTACCGTGGCTCCCTTGATGTTAAGTGCACCCAACTCCCCCCAGTTAAACCCAAATGATGCAGAGACTCTGCCAGAGTATAATATTACCTTATTATCTGCGAGAGCATTGATGACATTACCAAGAGCTAGAAGAGATTTATTGATATTTGCTCCTTCACGGAATCGTACCCCACGATTAGTGGTTACCGTTGCTCTCTCAGATCCGGCTAAATCCACCAAACACATCTTGGCTACTTTAACTTCTGCTGATATGTTGGCTGTTCTATCTTTCTGTTTTACAAAAACCTAAAAATGGAAAAAGTAAACTTAGTCAGGGGCATCCACTTCAAAATGTTCATCGTTGGTCATTTTTGACAACACACAGAAACTTAACTTATTATTTTATGTTCATTTATCTATGGTACGTGAATTCGTGTGTCTATACCATGTACACTGGTTACATCTATATTTATGCCCAAGCAACCAATCGCCATTTACATCTCAACACAAATTTTATTATTATAACTGTGTTTTTTCATGATGTGTACCTGAAAGACTGCACAAGATCGAGATGTTTTTACACAATGTGTACCTGAAAGACCGAGTGAGATGTTTTTACATGATGTGTACCTGAAAGACTGCATGAGGTGGAGATGTTTTTACATGATGTGTACCTGAAAGTCTGCATGAGATTGCAATGTTTTTAAACGATGTATACCTGAAAGACAGCATGAGATGGAGATGTTTTTACCTGAAATACTGCATGAGATCGAGAAGATTCTGCATTAGCATCAGTTGGATGTTGTGAACGATTCTGATTACCATATTGTAACATCTTCAACAATTCATCAGCTGATTTTGGCTGGAAAAATAAAAACAAGATAATTAGAAAGAGAGTTTATCATCCCCTTGACACAAACTAGAGAGAGATATAGAGAGAGTGAGAGTCAGAGTGAAATGGAGTTTAACATCCACTCGACACAAACTAGATCATTTCGGGATTGACATATGGCCCAATTTTATTTCAATTATTCGCTTGCGTGTAGGGGTCTTTAGCAGTGGGAGAAACCTGGAGGGCCCGGAGAAAACCCACGAGGTTGGACAGGTGACCCTACTCCTTGTAACGTACAACCAGGGAATCGAAACGATTCGACCATCCAACCCCCCCTACAAGTGAACGTACCTTATGTAATGATAAACCAGATATGACAACACCACTGCAGGAATCTTCACGGATTGGTAACGGAGCTTGTGGTTTCAGTAAATCACGTATCTGTTCATTATAAACCTACAACATAAAATCCTGGTATTATAAAACTCTGTTTAGTCGTAAAAAGTCAAATATGGGTTTTCCAAAAGGCAAGATTTCGTTCAAAAACAAATAAAGAATAAAAAAATCATGCTAATTAGAGGAAAATCTGGCTGCTTTCGGGGTTTACAAAATAATTCAAAACACTTGAAACGATTTGACATTTCTAGTGTCTACCATCCACAATGTACATACCTGCTACATATATGTACCGGTACATGTAGAGTATATTTTAGAATCAGAGCTTTTTCGTACATCTTTTTATCTAGTTATTTTGTTATTGTAGTAAAAAAATGGGATTCATAACTGCCAAGGGACCTTTTATGTACACGTCAATGTGTATACAGGGCCTCAGTACTATAAGCCTACCTCTAGATATGAGACAGCCACTTCACACGATTTCTCTTCCTGTATGGCTGCAATTCTCTCGTATAGATCTATCATAGTTAGATACATGACACCTGGTTTATTCTCACTACCTAACATAGTATGAGTCTTTCCTGCTCCTGTAGCTCCGTACGCAAACACTGAAATATTCAATATATCGTATAAATAATCAATATTCTATAAATATTCAATATATTCTATAAATAATCAATATATTCTATAAATAATCAATATATTCTATAAATAATCAATATAATCTATAAATAATCAATATATTCTATAAATAATCAATATTATAAATAAATACGCAGAGAAATACTGTAACAAAAAAATGACACATTCATAATGACACAATTGTCAGTAAGGGACAC
Organism: Patella vulgata; assembly: GCF_932274485.2. NCBI lineage: Eukaryota > Metazoa > Mollusca > Gastropoda > Patellidae > Patella > Patella vulgata. The sequence goes on from NC_065884.2 coordinate 4,256,400, forward strand.
AATATCAAATCTGGGGTTAAAAACATCCAACGTTTCTGCATCATCCGGGCTAATGAAGATTGGATCTGCCACGCAGTGTGCTTCATTTACGAGAGAAATATTTCACAGGCAGCAGTGCTAAGACCAACTCTTGATTCAAATTTCAGTTGTCAAGGAATGTTTTAGGTGCACAGTGCATACCAATGTTTACACAGGAACTTGGTTTTTCATCCCATTTGAACAACTAGACATGTAGATGTTGTTCCTGGCCAGGCCCTCGGTCCTGCAGCACAAATTAGAGAGAGAGAGAAATGGCGTTAAATGTCCACTCAACACAAACTAGGTCATTTCGGGATTAACATATGGTTCAATTTTAATTCATTAATTTGCTTGGATGTAGGGGTTTCGCTGTTCAGTATCAATATCCATAACCTAGTCTTCAAAACTGGAAATTTAATGGGAATGTTTTTTTTAATTTAACGTCCTACTATTCTGCACCGATTGAGCTAATTATGACAGCTTTAAAAAATTGAGATTTAGGTTAGGATAGAACAATTTCTCCGCAGCAGCGATATTATATTAAATATACATTATGGGAGATTCGATAACGAGTTGGCAGTTCTCACTATAATAATTAAAAACTAGATAACTTAAAGGCAATTTGCTGAAAATTTCATTCAAATTATCGACTATGAACCGAGAACTAAGCGAATGAAATTTTTGCCTAGCCTCGGTCATCATTACTAAAGTCAGTACATTAAACAGCATAGTCTTGATTATCCATTTAATCGAGAAGGAAAGTTATGCAGTAAATCGGATCACAATCCACTTAAGATCGCAGGCTAGCGATGCCATCTAGAGTTGATTATGGTCTGAATAAGTTAATTAATGTCTAATTTATAATTTAGATAACATTTCAGGCCTAAAGAAAGACCTGCAATAGACGGATTTAGCTCTTGCATAATGTATGTTTAAATCTATGAAAATATTACCTGAACAATTATATCCATTGAGAAAACCTTCTAGAATAGTTTTAGTTGTATGTTCATAAACTGTTTGATTCGATGTATGGGGACCAAAAACATAATCAAAAGCAAAGCGTAGATCTTTTCTCGCTCTCTGCGTTAAATCACGATTTTTTCTCTTTCTGTAGCCTGGCGTATGATGCTCTTCTTTCATTGGATCAAAAACTAAAACATGTTCATTCATAGCTTTAACTACAATTCGTGATGCCCCTGATGAATGTTCCAGTGCATTCTCTGGTCGAATTCTAACAACAACTTTAACATTACTAGATTGGTCACCACCTTGATTATTGCCATGGCAACTCGGAGTTCTTCCTGGTGTTTTATTGGCCGTTAATAACGTCATACTTCAATAATCTAATAAAAATAAAAATCAACAAAATTATTTAAAAGTCATTTTACTTCTTTATTAAGTACGTACTTGTACTTTATTAGATTATCAACAGAAAAGTTGTTAAATCCGCGGCCTAGACAAACAAACAATAAAAAAAAGGCCTGTAGCTGTAATTAGTTGATTGCCACTGTTTTTAAAACCTATATCTATTGTCAGTAAGGCTAATCTACTGTGAACTCTAGTTAATAAATGGCATAAAATAGTTCTTATGGAACCTGAAAATAGATGAAAAAGGGTCTAAAATTAAAAACACTAATTAATATAATAGATGAAAAAGGGTCTAAAATTAAAAAAACTATTTTAATGTAATAAATGTATAAGTGTCACGCATCGAGCTCTAGCTGGCCGGTCACGTCTGACTTACGGACGTGGTTTCAATCCCTGGTGTGTGCCTACATGTATGTGGTTTGGAGATAGGACCAGTTGCACCTTATCAAACTCAAAATCAAAGTCCTGAAAGAGCCTTCTAAAGTAGAAAGACCATGGCTTCAATATTGTACCCACGTCCAATCTCATACGTTGCTACAATTAATAATATATTAAGGGCTTTGCGCAAGTAAAATTAGGTTCAGTTGTAAATTCTCAATACATATCATCCCAGTTTGCATGGAAATAAGTATTGTGTTAGAAATAGTGAAGAGTGGAACACTGAAATTGTAATCTTATCTTACCAAACAGTTTTTCTGTATTTTTTCGAGTGACTTAAAATAATGTGACTCCCGTCTCTGATTCGACGGCAATTTTAATATGAACAGAAATTTCGCACAGCATTGAGTGACTTAAAATCATGTGACCCTCGTCCCTGGTTCGACGGCAATTTTAATATGAACAGAAATTTCGCACAGCATTTGGGTTTAATGAAATATAATAATACAATATGCGGTAAGGTTTCACATTTATTTAATAGGAATTGGTTTATTATGTTAAGCTATATGTATCTACAAGTTGGGGTCAGTGTAAGTAGTTATATAATTATTATAGGCCAGTAAGCTTTTTTTGTCAAATGACTACAAATTAGTACAAAACTTGCTCAAAGGAATTCCTTAGGACGATGCCCTGGTATATGGGCACTATTCATTGAGGTGCAAAAGTGCAATAGCGCCCCACTACTGTCGCTGGACGGCGCAAGATGGAAGACATCAGTAGTGGAACCATTTCTAGAAAGACCCATGAAAATAAGACAACTTATCATAACATCACTTGACTCTCTTTAGTTTTACTTTTAGAAATGAAATGAAATGAAATGGGGTTTAACGTCCTACTGTTCTGCTCCTGAGTCCTAACCTGGGCTAATGAAGACGGGCTAATGAAGACGGGCATACGCCATACATACAGTGTGCTATGAGGGAAATTTTGCCCGGGCAGCGGCACTATCGCCTACTCTTATATCGAATTCCAACTGCCAAGGGATCTTTTACGTGCATTCCAATGTATACACGGGACCTCCGTTTTCCGTCTCATCCGAAGGACTAGACAGCTGTCCTTGTCAGGCCCACCGTTCTGCACCACTGACAAAGGGAAACCACGTCGGAAAATCGAGATGAACTTTCTCGGCCAATGCAGGGATCGAACACCCGACTTCCAGGCTAGTGAGCCAGCGTCTTAACCACCTAGTCACCGTGTCTTGATATTATATTATTAATGAATTTAATGATAATAATATTGCAATTTGATGAAAAATGACTTTCAATTTCCAATTTGCCTAGATTTCACTACAACAGACAATTATAATAACGTGGAATCATGTCATTATTAATTTTGTTTCCTCAAGTCCCAATGAAAAAATGTCATTCAGCCTAACCTAATGAGGTAAGACGTAAGTAGTAAATGACAAAATGAAAAACATAAAATTCACTGGAAAAAACTGCGGAATGAGTTCATGAATGTAGGCCTACCTGTCGACCGTACTCTTAATTGTCACCTTCAAGAATTAATTTACATTATTTCCAATGTAAACAAATAAAATTATCAAAAAAGATTTGTTTATAAATAAATTACACTTCCTCTGGCTTTCAAAATTGCCACTTCAAAGAAACAATCCATTTCATTGGTCAATGAATCGTACACCTGACGGATTCAGGAAAAGATAACTCTTGTTTATCTTTCCGTTTATAAATTTGAAGAGAATCATAATATCCACTGTGTTTTCGTTTATTTCGTTGTCTTCATTTATTTAGTTAAAACTGCGTTTTCTAAGTAGCTTGTGATGTTCAAACAATCTAAATTCAATCTAAACATTATGATATTACTTGCTGCGAGTAGTATGTCAAATCCATGGTATAAGGGAAATAACTCCATTTAACTCTCCCTAAAATGGAGTTGTCTCCCTTCGGGTAAGTCTTACTTTTCTGCGCCATCTATCCTGGCTATTGAGGACGACAATATTCAGTGCAGTTTGCTACGAGTAGAATAGATGCCTATTCTTATTTCGAATTCAAACTGTCAAGGGGTTAGGGTGCATGCCAATGCGTACACTGCACCTCGGAATACTCAAAGCTCGGAAAAAGATTTTCCGACTTTTTAATACATGTAGGCCCGTAACTGGGAGGAGGGGGGGGGGGGCGCAGGGGGGCAAAGCCCCGCCCGCAAAAAGTTTCGCCCCCCCCCCTCCTGTGAAAAAATTGTCGACCATAGATATACATTGTCCGTCAATTTTACTGCACCCCTGAGAACACTTTCCGCCCCCTCGTTGCCCTGAGCTAAGTTACGTACGGCCCTGAATACATGTAGTTCTGCATTTTAGCTTTCAACTCAATGTCTTCCTGTAAACCACACCAGAAGAAACCGAGAAACTTTCTCAACCACGCGATATCCGCTTGTTACGCCTAAGAATATTTAACTCTAATGTTAAATTTACAAGTTTGTTATGGTAAATGTCACACAACGTGTTTAAATTACAGATTTCCTTTCCACGAGTGAAATTAAACCGCCCTGGTCATAAAGATCACAGATCTACGCCCATTTAAATATCGTCTCACATATTTAATAATTCATTCATGAGTCACGTGTTGTTGAGGAACAACCAGTGATAAATAAATTAAAATGATTCAGCTCGTCGCCGAATACTTTGTTGTATAACCTAATTATAGACAAATATCTTTATCTTAATTTTCCTCACCATCCGGACTAATGAGAGAGAGATAAAGAGAGAGAGAGAGAGCGTGAGAGAGAGAGGGTGGGGTTAAACGTCCACTCGACACAAACTACGACTAACATTTGGTTCAATTTTGTTTCAATAAGTCGCTTGCGCTATGGGGTCTTAAGCAGTGGGAGAAAACCGGAGAACACGGAGAAAATCCAAGAGATTGGACAGGCGACCCTATTCCTTGTCACGTACAACCGGGAAATCGAAACCATGCGAGTTGACACAATGGCAGACCTTATGATACAGCGCGCACGTGCTAACCATTCGGCCATCCTACCCCCCAATTACAGACCAAATTTTGATTTTACTTTTCCTCACCATCCAGACTAATGAAGACCAGCATATATCATTCGGTGTCCGGTGAGGGAAATTTCATCCTCTCTTCGTCGAATTCCAACTGCCAAGTGTTCTTGTATATACTACATGCAAAACCTCGGGTTTTCGTCCTATCCGAACGATCCGTCCCGAGGAACGTTTTTTCGAAACCGCGGGAACTTCTAGTTCGTAAGCCAGTGCCGTATTACAATCACACACCATTCATCGAAAAAACTTAACAATCTAGAATAATATAAGTTTTCGATACAGTGCCGCGATTGTAAACTGGATTAATTGGGGGAATGATTTCACATGGCGGAAATCGCGTGCCAGATTGATGAGCAGAAATGTAATTTTATCTGCCGACTGCTTGAGGTGTGAATAAGTTCGTCTGCTGTTCATTACCAATCGACTGGCATATTCTAGAAATTGACTCAATGTTCCATGTTACGATTAACCAGTCTTTCACAGACACACCCGTACACACCGCCATGGAAATCGCCTTTTTAATAGAAATTGGCCAACAATGAGTTAATCATTTTAGTTCTTGGGAAGAAGAAGGGATGCCCTGTTATACTTTCAGATTTAGTAAAATTCCAATTTCAAATTGTCTTTTAGCGATAAGTGAACCATTTTTTTTTTCATTTATTATGAAAAAAGCTAGATGACTAACTTGCAAGTCTTGTAGACCAGAACAATCGAGCCTACTTGCAGGGACTGTTCAGTTTAAAGTCGTTACTAATAATAGATTTACCGTTATAAAGAGATAATCGATATGAAAGAAAACTAGCACGCGCTGTATCTGTTGTTACGTGGAGTAGATTTATCCGTGGGTTACAACCCTGTATTTCCTGTTTTATAACGTGAGTATATTATCTATATTACATAGTTAATAATCTTTAATATACACCGGACAATATTATGTTTATATACCATTGTTTTAAAATGTTTCTCTTATCGTCGGGAGGTTGAGATCTATCGTTTGCTGGGATTCTAGGTCACAATGATAGGAACCATGCAGCCGTTGTTATAGTAATAACACCCGGTGGTGGTATTCCTCACTTATATATATACCATACCTGACTTAAATAGATAATACAGGATTACTGCACAACAAAACCTAGACATAACAAACGGTACAACACAGTATTACTAATACAATCATTAATTGTGATCGACCACTCAATGATATCGATCTAGATCCGATATCATACCTAATGACATTATAATTATAATATTCAATAACAGATCACTCTAGAATCTCTCATATATATATTTCATATATATATAATATTTCATAGAATCTCTCATATATATATTTCATATATATAATATCCCATAGAATCTCTCATATATATATATATATTTCTGAAATGATATAACATTTTATGTTATATTAAATTGTCTGAGGTTTTTTTTTTGCATTGTATCTATCTATATTGTATATTGAAATTATCATAATATTTCACAGTAGAATAGTCTAGAATCTGTCGTTTATTCCTGAAATGATATAAAGCTGTATATTGATCATTTCATGTAGATATTATATATTGGCTGTGTTTCGTTTGATTAGATCCTATCCTACTCAAACAAGGATTTCTCCAGTCATTGCTTCACCAATATGATTTTATGGAGACGTATCGTTTGATTAGATCCAATCCCACCCAAAGAGGGATTTCTCAGGCCATTGCTCCAGGAATATGATTTTATGTAGACATATTTTCGGTGTTTTCTAATATACATTAATCTTTCAGTGGTATATATTAAAGATAAAGAGTTGATTATACTCGCTATTATAAAATAGATAACGTAAATAGAAGATGTTGAAAATTTCAGTTAAGTTTCTCCACTCTGAACCGAGATATTAGTGATTGAATTTTAGACTACCCTCGATCATAATTACTAAAGTCGGTACGATGAAAAAAGAAAGTCTCGATTATCCATTTTTACTTTTAATTATTTTTCAAAAAATGTATTCCAATCCGCTAAATATCGCAGGCTAGCGATGGCATGGTAAGTTGAATATCTAAGTAATAATTTAGATAACATTTAAGGCCTAAAGAAAGACCTGCAATAGACAGATTTAGCTCTTGCATAATGTATGTTTAACCGAGAGATAGACACATTAACAGAACACAATTTATATTGGAGGCCAATCACTAGTTTTTATTGTAAAAGAACAACGTTTCGACATGACACCCCCTCGTCATTATCAAGCACAATGGTTTAGGGTATATTATATATAGTATTATGTACGTCTATATACATGGCCTTGTGACGTAATAAATTCTTTATCTGAGCAGATGACGGTTCTTCTGAATATCTGTGATGTACATCTATTTTGGACTGTGTATTTTTATTAAATCTCCAAAATCTATTGTGAAAGTTCCTCGGGATTTTTTCCAGCGTTGTCTCCCCTTGTCAGTGTGCAGGGCGGAGGGCCTGGCAAACAGCGTCTAGTCGTGGCGTGCACGTAAAATGAACCTTCATTGTTTAAATTCGAAATTAAAAGTAGGCCGTACAACCGCTGCCAGGACCAATGTTCCCATAGCACCTTATATGGTGTTCTTCCGTCTTTATTAGCTTGATCGGCACAAGCAGTAGGACGTTAAACCCGAGTTTATATATTTGATGTGTGGCTATAAACGTGTATATAAGAGGTACGTGTTTTATATGAATGATGGTATAGTACGTGTATCTGGCGGACATTAAACTATTTATATTCTTCTATATACCATGATACATATACCACAGCACGTGCTTTACATACATACATATATATATATATGTACGCACAGGTTAATGTCTATATATATATATATGTGTATGTGTGTGTGTTACTGATAGAGTCAAACTATCATTCCATGAAATGATATTAAATGACTCTTTTGCACCGACTATGGTAATGAACACGGGAATACGCCATACAATTTCCTATGAGGGACATTTTGCCCGGATAGCGGCGCTACGGCCCACTCTTATTTCGAATTTGAACATGTGAAAGGTGCTTTTACATGCACGCCAATGTGTAACCGGTTCCTCGATTTTACGACCCATCCGAACGCCTATGTATTGTCACTTGCCAAGATACCCCCCCCCCCCCCATTATCTTGCGCGACTTCGCCCCCCCCCTCCCCGCGTTTGATATAAAGTGATAATGTATAATCTTAATATGTATAATATGTATTGTATCTGGTAGGAGTGACGTCAGTATAGATTATTATTGTTTCCTGTATACATCTACCAATTCAGATAATATAATCTTATATCACATATTACGTCACAGCGGGCTAGAAAAAACGAGATAATATTTCAGACAGGTGCAACTAGGATATGCACCTGAAGAAATGTTGTTTTTGTTTTTACCTCTATTCATATTTTATGAATTTTATTTAGTAAACATCTTGCCTATTAATATGGATGTTATTTATATAACATTTTGAGGACGTTTGGCCTCAAATGTTATCTAAATCATTAATTAGACATTCATTTATATGCTAGACCCAAAATAAATTCTTTATATAGAACGTCGGATGGTTTTGATTTTCAATAGATTTAAATAAGATTGGCAGTTAATGATTTAATTTATAAATGGATAATCGAGACTTATGTTTATTATCGTAACAACGGTAGCAATGACATTCGAGACTACGCTGTTCTGCAAACGAAGATAACTCCGCTCAGAATGAAGTAATTATTTATTTTTGAACTGTTAAAGCCAGAACTGCCAAGCTCTTTATCTACATCTTCCATAATGCATCCCATGTATTACAATCAAAGTGTGGATTGTGGAACTGAACAAGACTTACCCTTTGTGATCGTAATTTCATAACGATACTTTAATAATTATACATTTTGTTAACGAATCTTATATTAACATATTATGTGTATGGAGGGAAGAGACAACGATTCTGTTGATACTCATCAGTCCACGGGGATCGTGTGGGAGGGAAGCCAGTATGGTCTGAAGCGTTTAGTTAAATTACCTATCGTTATACACGGAAATAAGAGTAACCCGTGTACATTTTAAACAGAAACAAAATACATCTGTTGAAATAATTAACTTGTACAATAAATCACAACTCTATATAACATGTATATAGACGTTAGGAATATAGACCATGTTAGAGACAGAAACATTCCTGGACTATCTGTAATATGTACATTCTCATTGCCAATAATTGCCGTTGTGTAATTTGGGAATACAGACCATGTTTCTTCTTTGATTGGCATTTAGTAATTGAACATATTAACACAAGGTACAATTACTGAGTTTGATACTCGTCTTTATGAAAAGACGAGAGCCATTTGCTTGATAAAGAAGAGAGTATCCTTGTCGACACGTCGCTTAGTATTAAAGATGGCTTCCAAGAAAAGTATTTATCGGGTGGTTATTTCCAATAAAAGTATGGTGATTTTGGTATATATGGAAAGTAGAGATATCCAATCTTACTAGAAAAATACTGGATTCCCCGAAAAACACTCATGGAGCGTATACAGGACAAAAATGTGGGGGTTCCCCTAATCAACAGCCCGACGATTAGGAATTTCTGCACGCGTGATGTCAAAGGTCACACTCGAAAATTGAGCGCTTGATGTACAAGCTGAAAAACTTTATGAAGAGTTAGACGTACAGCACTTTCTGAGATAAAAATGACGGGAAAAGACGTGGGTAGTGGATAATCCAAGAATTTAATTAGGATTTGATATTTGTAATAAATAGTAAGCGATTAAAGACAACATCGTCTTATGTATGCAATGAATTCTCCTCTGACTTCCAAGAGAGTTAAGTCACGTGACGTAAACATGACCTGGTTTGATCGAATTTTTATAGCAGGACATTCCTTCGCAATTACAATGTTTGAGAAGGATTTGAAGCAAAATTATGACAAATTAATTAGTTTGAATATGTTTTTAGTCCATATATACCATTAAATCACCCAGTTTGTATGCTGGAACCCATCTTTAAACACAGACCATGTTACAGATATAGACAGCTAGTACCGGAAGCCTAGCTGGACTATCTGTCTATCTAATGATATTTTCACTGTTATATAAGACTGGATGTTTGATAATAGTAATGGACTAATGGTATAATATTTCTTACAGCGTTTTAAACCGAAGCGTTTTATATTATGTGCACACTTTCAAAACAAGGCCAAGTGGGCAAACGAGTGTACTGCTGTAAAGTCTGTTTTCTGTCCCTGCAAGGAGTAGGGTTGCCTTGATAATCACGTGGGTATTCTACAGGCATCAATAGATGTTAGTCCCGAAATAGTCTCGTTAGTGTCAGCCTCGTTGATTTTCTCCTGGTCCCCCGGTTTCCTCCCACTGCTAAAGACCCCTACGCACAAGCGACTTATTGAAATACAATTGAACCATGTGTTAGTCCCGAAATGACCTAGTTTGTGTCGAGTGGACGTTGACCCCCCATCTCTCTCTCTCTCCCTCTCTCTTTCTCCAGATCCAGATGTATACTTAGATGTAAACAAGACGTAGTTTTATATATAAAGTTTATAATAAACGACTTTTTCTGTGTTCCTAATCCTCATATATCTGTTTCTCTATCTCAACCAGTTTGCTTCTAGTCAGTCAACTTAAAGAACTTGATTTTCAGGTTTCTGAAGTAAAACAATTTCTTTTCATATTTCAGTTTCACATTTATTGTCTATCTTTGTGTACAAGACGTAAATATATGACTCATTTCAGCTACATTAAAGTGCTAGAGAGGGAGCCACTATTAACCATTTAAAAGTCAACACCCTGATTGATTTGGTTCAATAAAAGATCCCCAGTGAGAATCTCATACAGTTTCAATAAATGTACAATAAAACATTCACGTGTAAAAAATCTAACCTATAAAAAACACAAGAATTATAACATCTGGCAAGAACGTAGACGCACCATATCTCAGAGTACCGCCAACCCTTCCCTTTGCCGACGAGACTGAAACGTACGGACTTATTATTGAAATAAAATTGAACGATATGTTAGTACCGAAATGACCTAGTTTGTGTCGAATGGACGTTAAACCCCGTTTCTCTCTCTCTCTCTCTCTCTCTCTCTCTCTCTCTCTCTTTCTCTCTCGTACATCGTTCGTTGAAGAGTGAAGAGCTTTGTAAATAGTTGGATTGTCTCTTCCTCTACATCACGTGTTTTGTTATCTATATATATATTTGTGACTGTCGTTTGTCTGTCTGTCTGTCTGTCTGTTCGGGGTTGGCGGCTACACTAGGTCTGCCCCGAGTCTGAAATTTGAGGTATAGGGGTAGCTCGGACCGGGGAGTAACATATACCAGGAGGCGTTAGTCTACCATATCCGGTTTCTGAGTTATGACCCCTCGAGCGAAGCCGGTCTGTTCGGGGTTGGCGGCTACACTAGGTCTGCCACGTGTCTGAAATTTGGGGTATAGAGGTAGCTCGGACCGAGAGTAACATAGGCCAGGTGGCGTTAGTCTACCACTTCCGGTTTCGGAGTTATAACCCCCCGAGCGAAGTCTGTCTGTTCGGGGTTGGCGGCTGCATCTGCCCCGAGTCTGAAATTTGGGGTAGAGGGGTAGCTCGGACCGGGGAGTAACATAGGCCAGGTGGCGTTAGTCTACCACTTCCGGTTTCGGAGTTATGACCCCCGAGCGAAGCCGGTCTGTTCGGGGTTGGCGGCTACACTAGGTCTGCCCCGAGTCCGAAATTTGGGGTATAGGGGTAGCACGGACCGGGGAGTAACATAGGCTAGGTGGCGTTAGTCTACCACTTCCGGTTTCGGAGTTATGACCCCCGAGCGAAGTCTGTCTGTTCGGGGTTGGCGGCTACACTAGGTCTGTCCCGAGTCTGAAATTTGGGGTATAGGGGTAGCTCGGACCGGGGAGTAACATAGGCCAGGTGGCGTTAGTCTACCACTTCCGGTTTCGGAGTTATGACCCCCGAGCGAAGCCGGTCTGTTCGGGGTTGGCGGCTACACTAGGTCTGCCCCGAGTCTGAAATTTGGGGTATAGGGGTAGCTCGGACCGGGGAGTAACATAGGCCAGGTGGCGTTAGTCTACCACTTCCAGTTTCGGAGTTATGATCCCCGAGCGAAGCCGGGTATCCTGCTAGTCTTTACATATTTTTATAAAGTATTTTATAGGTTATCATATTTACCATATTTTATAACAGTATAGAATATTAATTTCTATAGTGTATTTTCATCCATATTGTTTCACGTGCACGGGAGGGAATTTATTGTGACTCAGCCTATCTGTAATTTAATATGTGGTTTAGGTAGGTCGATGATTGACAGGTTACCTTTACAAAAAATACAATTTATTTTACATATAATAATAAGTATGAGGATAGGCAAGTCTGTAATAATAACAATGTATATATATAGTCCATACTAAACTTGTGCTCTCTGTCTACAATTAGTTCTGCTTGAGAACAGACACGGAGTTAGTTGACCGACATTTTAATTCATAAATCGACGATACGTAGAGAATTTTGAGCAGTAGTTATTCTGTTTTCATTTTATAAAACTGAAACTGTTTATTTAGTCTGTCTGTGTATGAAGGATATAAAACGGATTACAAAATAGTACACTAATGTTTCAATATGGCGGCCATCTAGGGCGGGGATCCATTCTCGAAGTACATAGTTCTCAGTGTGCAGAATGTGTATAGACACACCAGGTGGTATAAATATATGACACATACCGTCATATACGAAGTAATAGGTTGTAGAGTAAAGATATATAGTATGATGATTGATAGATATGTTATAGATATAGATATTACGTTCTGATCTTTAGTCATACATTATCACATCTCAACGAAAATTTTTTTTCCTGCACAATTCATTCACATTATAATTATTAAACATTTAATGGTTTTCAAGATCTCTTATTTAACTTTTATATAGTTAGAGTCGAAACATTAATTGCGGTTTCCTGCAATGTATAAGAGAATTAAAACTAATTTAACACTGTTGATAAGGGTTAGCCGCGTTAGGGTATATATGGGAGCGAGTCCCGCCTCTCCTGCAATGTTATGTTCAGACCAAGTTTAGAAACTAAGAGGATTAAAAGTTATTTAACACTGATGATAAGGGTTAGCCGCGTTAGGGTATATATGGGAGTGAGTCCCGCCTCGCTTTACTCACTCACATTGTATATACCAGCACCCGAAATAAACGTCAGTGTTCTTAAAAGTATTATTTTCCTCTAGTTTGTAGACGCTCCAGTACCACGGTCACCCCCTAACGACAAAGCCTCGTGGAATATTTTAGTATTGCTGTGGGACAAGGGTTTCAGTTGCGCATTATCGGAAGACGCCCCTAGGCTATACAATCTTCCCACGGAGCATTATTTCCAACGGATTATCAAGGTATCCTCGAGTAAGGACGATAGATAATCGGAGAAAAAAAAGAACCCGTTCCCAGATACATTGACCATAATATCTTCCCTCAGACAGATGAATGGATAATCGTATGATACCTATTATATACGTATGGAGAGAGTTATACAATGATTTATTTGTGATTTCGTCAATATTATACTGGAAATATCTCTTATTATTGGCCGACAATAAACTTATTTAGACCCACAGCTGCTTAAATTACCCGCAAAAACCGCCTTTTTAAATACATGGGTTGGTGGATTCACCCATGCACGCTCGTCTAATAGGATTCTATGTAAAAAAATTGCATAGGCTTTAAATTTTATTGATCAGAATAGGTACCACAAAAGAAAATGGTGATATGAAATGAAATGGGGTTTAACGTCCTGCTGTTCTGTACCGACGGGACTAATGAAGATGGACATACGCCATGCAGTGTGTTCGAGGAAAATTGTACCCGGACAGCGGCGCTACGGCCTACTCTTATTTCAAGCGTTCATTTACGTGCACACCAATGTGTACACGGGACTCCAGTTTTTCGTCCCATCCTAACGACTGTACGTTGTCCCTTGTCAGGCCCCTTATATAATAAACCACTGACAAGGGGGAACCATGTCGGGAAGTTCTGATCAACTTTCTCTGCCACCACCGGAATCCATCACGGGACCTCCAGGTTAGCCAACCAACGTCCTACTCACTGTTCAACCGTGACTTCCAAACTAGACCGAAGTATCCAGACGTTGAATTGATTATACATTCCTTGTGAACATCTGTCTGTCTGTGTGTGTAAATATTTCTCTATATTTCTATGTCTGACTCTAGTCTGACATCTGTTGAGCTGTAACAGCACGATACGCGAATCTACCTACTTTTTGACATTTACTCAAAATATTTTCTCTTTTTTCCACCCAGCAATCCGTCGAATCTTTTCACCTTTCTATTCATACCATACATACAGGTAAAACGCTGACTTGGCTTTTTGTACGCTTATATAGTGTACATGAAAAGAAAAAGAAGTGGGGTTTAACGTCCTCTTGTTCTTCTCCATTCGGGCTATATAAGTCCCGTGTACGTCATGCTGAGTGTTATGATGGAGATTTACATAAACGGGCGTGCTACGGCCTTGTCTTATTTTCAATTTTGCCAAGGATTCTTTCACGTGCACACCACGGATCCTCGACCTTCTTTGTCACGCCCTCCGTCCTGCACTACCGGACAAAGGGAAACCACGCCGGAAAATCCCGAGGAACTCTCTCGGCCAAAATCGGGATGAAACCCGGGACCTTACGCCATTGTACAAACATAATGATAATGCATGCTGTTATAATACTATAATAGTTCAGATAACAAAGTAATTTAATGTTTCCGGTCGATGTATTAAATCATATTTCATGTTTCAAGCACTTACAAGTATGTTAAATCATTGCATGCTATGTTATATATCTGGGCAACAGATTTTATTTTTTATCGTATTGGTTCGCCTTATCATTTATAAGTTTCCGTTAAAGTTACAATTTCATATTTTTAAGTTATATTTTTATAAGGGTCGACAAATGTCAATTTTGACTCAAATTATCGATTTTTTATATTTGCATATTTGTGATGTTCATTCATTTTTATTTCACTTGTAATTAAAGAAAATACATATAAAGTGGTTTATGATGGAAAAAATGCACCTTTGAACACTCTTGCAATTCAAATTTTGCTGTTTTACCTCTTTATGTCTTAATTTCTCAAAAAGTAAAATATCAACAGTCGACAACCTTACAAAAAATCGTTCTCGAAAGGTTTACAACGGATATGTCTGAAACTTACATACTTAAGTAATGTTAGTTCCATGCAAATAAGGATTTTCAGTACTCTAAATGAATTTTTAGTGTAGTAAATTGACATTTGAAATATCTCATTGAAAACAACATTTTTCATAATTTTTGTTTTGTTGACATAGAATGACATGTAAGGACACAATAACAACACTATAATGACAATTGCACAGATAAATGTCCTAGGAACATTTTAAAAAAAGTTCCAGGCTTCTACCTTTGATACTTTCAGAGAACGATTTTTTTTAAGCAGTAAAAATGAATTTTTTTGTTTCCGTGGTAACCAGTAAAGCAGATTCCCCCAATACTGCCGATTAGCCTTATTTTGTCGATGTGAGCAATTCCTGAAAATTTCAAGTTGATAGCATTATTAGAAGTCAGTTTTTTTAAAATTCATATTTGTCGAGCAGTGCCTCCCCTTAAAATAAAGCCCTAAAATAGATGGTATCTATAAACAGTCCTACCTTGTTAAATAATAATCCTATAATTCACTATTGCCAGTTGAGAAATTGGCAAAAATATCATTTTCAACTTCAAATTCAAACGTTTGAAGATAGCTATCCCATGGTGGGGAAAAAGAAAACAAGGGAGGTAATTGGGAGGCAATTGTGTTATTATTTCCGGTGTGAATATTTTTAAGTGTGGAGAATGAATACCTATGATCGTATAATAGTGAGTTGACAACCTATGCAAAAGACAGAAATAATTATGTTTTGACTTTCTTAGAAAATATGAAATTGTAACTTTAAGAAGAGGTCATAAATTAAATTTTTGTTTTACCGGGTTCGGGTTTAAGTTGTAAAATAATAAGGGTTTCCTGTCTTCTAGTGGGATAATATTATTACCGATACTACCGTCGCATATGTAACTAAAACCTTTCTAAACTTGAGGACCTCACAAAATCTGTAGGTGAAATAAATTATCATGCCAGTATCAAGATAATTTACCTTGGTTCAAATTGGGGTTAGGGGTAAACACTTTATGTGATCACTTTTAAAGGTTTCTTATCGATGCAAGGGTCGTGATGTTGATCCCATGCTCGGAGCAGGATCGCGTGCCCACATAGGTTATTTCACCAATTTTCTTCCGATGCTCAGCAAACCCGCGAGCAAGCTACAAATTCCAATAAAATCACCCATAAGTTAGTCCCGATATAACCTAGTTTGTATTGAATGGGGTTATCCCTCCCCTCTCCCTCACTCTCTCTCTCTCTCTCTGGTTTTATTACTCGTTTGTTACAATATTGTAAACAAGACCAGTCTTATAGAAAATGTTTGGTCATAAAAAAGACATGCTGTTTTGTTAAAGGACAAATTATTAAACAGTTTGATTATAAGAAATAACATGCTGTTATATTAAAGTATATACTAGATTTACGACTTAATAAAACCCCAGTATCATTGATCTATAAAATGTTTTATACAGTATAGGATATGATTAAAACTTCTATTATAAATTTATATGTAAACAGAATACAGTAGGTTGACATATTTAATCAATAGCAGTGACATAATGGGGTGGGTTGGGTGGCGGTGGGGGCCTTCCGCCCTTTATTTATTTACAATCTTAAGTTCATTATATTACTACTTACATTGGCAATAAAGACTCTTGCTCTTCTAATTGGCCTCATCTCCTGTTCCCAAAGGGCTTAAATCTACCTGTAAAATTTAGCCCCCCCCCCACCTGCCTCCTTCCATTATCTTTGATACGCCTTTGTTCAATATCATAGATCTATTACGACAGTATACCTTTATATAGTGCATATACTAGATTGTATATATGTAGTTATACTGTAAATACTAGTGTATATACGTGTATACGTGTAGTATATGCAACGCACAGTAAATTAATCCCACACCTTAGTCACCTTTACCTTTACAAATATATCAATGGGCTGCACTGTTATTCTCGTTATACCAGTGTTACAACCTACCAATACCCCAAACCAGTTTAACCTGTAAGACTGGTCAGTCGTAGCTAATGGTATTGCAGGTTAAACATAAGTATATAGAATTTCTTTACATCTATTAATAGCCTCGATTATAGGAGTAGTTTTTACGGTTGAAATCAGAAACATCTGGAGAAAGTAAAATCCGGTCTGGACGTGCGAGGTTTAAGAGCTAGGTAACGGGGCATTAGTTTTGTACAACGACTGAGTGAGAGTTGGGGTATATTCAAGTGATATACCATACATAGGATTATAATATACCACTTATCGTTTAATCTATCGGGGATTATCAACTAATAGATCACACCTAATAACTCACGCCTGGTATTCATTATAACTCATCATTAGTGGAATTTGCTATTTACACCCTTTACACCCCTACCTTTGAACTTTGTTATTTTTGGAATCTGGTGAAAAGCTGAGAAAGTTTTTATTTCAACAAACGTCAAGATGGAGAGAAGAGGTAAGCGTGGGAATATCTTCATAGTTTGATTTTTGTTCATAATTTTTACTTCTGTTCATTCTTACTTTTATGCTATTTAAATTTAAACTTTGTTAATTCACGTGAAATGTATATTTTTAATTAATTAATTAATAAGTAAAATATACGACAGCGTAAAGAGTTAAGTTTACCCTGCGGTAAAGTTGTAATCTTATAATTCAATAAGTATGATTGACTACGTAGTAACCAATAGAGCGTCTTTGTGGTTAACCAGCTTATATAACCATTAATAATTATTTCCAGAAATAACAACTAATTTGATTACATCATTTAATATGAGTTAAGTATTATCATGTTCAATGGTCTGATTTTAAAGACATAATTAAATGGTGCTCGCGATTCAATACGGTTGAATTATTCTTTTTATGTCCTATTGTATTATTTCAAGTCCTAAGGCGTTCTAATTACTTGGTGGCTACGTTTCGATAAGTTTAAAGTATTCAATTATTTATATTCTGTGGGCGTGTATCATTGTAAAAGCATAATAAGACAATCTAATCAAATAGTGATGTCATTACGTTTTATGTAGACAATGTTACGGACAAAAAAAACCAAAACAAACCAAAAAAAAACCCCAAAAAACAACGACCATTTAAGTTTCTTATGTTAAGCAATACATATACAATGCCGTTTATGTAGATGACATTGCGTAATTAAAACGACGATTTAAGTTGCTAATGTTACGTAATACGTATAAAATGACGTTTATGTAGATGCCGTTACGTAAATAAAACGACGCTTTAAGTTGCTAATGTTACGTAATACATATAAAATGACGTTTATGTAGATGACGTTACGTAGATAAAACGACGCTTTAAGTTGCTAATGTTACGTAATCGGTATAAAATGACGTTTATGTAGATGACGTTACGTAAATAAAACGACGCTTTGAGTTGCTAATGTTACGTAATACGTATAAAATGATATTTTATGTAGATGACGTTGCGTAAATTTAAGTTGCTAACTTTACCTGTGCCTTACACCAAAGATGTTCGGTAACGCGGCTACGTTTATCCGGCGTTACGTTATTAGACTATGGTTTACGTTTAACACATAGGTAGATGATGTTAAGTAAATGAAAACATTTTCCATAGATGACGAGATACATGTAATTCTACGTTTCATATAGACTGAGCTAACGTTCTACACAGATGCACGTTTTATAGATAACGTTATAGATAAATGACGTGTCATCCACATATATGACGTTATAGGGTAGACGATGAGTGACCTATTAATTTAACAACATTGTCTTTATTCTTGTAAACTTTAATATATACAATTAGTCACTAACCAATTATTTTCAACCTAAAGATCAAACACTGTAGATCTGAATTGACGAGCTAGTCAGTTATTGTAACACTGATTTCTATAGGTCTAGTAAGAATTATAAAAATTGTGTCTTGTTTCGTTGTGAAATAAAAATAAAATGAAATGGGGTTTAACGTCCTACTGTTTTGTTCCGAACTGGGCTAATAAAGACGGGGTTGTGAAGTACTATGTTTTAGTGAAGAGCCAATATCTAAATAAATCTTGCTATACAGATCCTAGAGCTTATAATTAAACCTGTTTATAGCCGATATCTAACGACCTAGGAGTGGGAAATAAATTTAAAACTCTTCAAAATTAAAATTGTTAAAATCTATAGAAGTGTTTGCGGGGTGTCTAATGATATTGGTGCGTTTCTTAATTAAAAATATTTAAAATGGAAGATTCGTGAAGATTCTGTTTATATCTAATGAGTGTTGTAATATGTAGTTTATTTATTTAAATTGATGTGAAAAGGCTCTCAGTTGTTTTCCACTCTGTATCTTATCATGGTGTTTAAAGTGTCTAAATATAATATAAGATAGAGCTGGTATGTAAGATAAGATAGGACTGGGATAGGATGAGGTGACTAATATCTTATACATGTTGTACTTTAAACACCCATATACGGGGTTACAATATAAATATAGCTTTATAATTAAAACCCTGGGACATTTTCTACAATATGTTGTCTGTGATGTCACTTCGGTGAAAGCGGACGTTAGATAAAGCTATTTCACACATTCTACGAGAGGGAAATGGGGTTAAACGTCCATTCGACACAAACTCGGTCATTTCGAGACTAACATATTGTTCAATTTTATTTCAATAATTCGCTTCCGCGTAGGGGTCTTTAGAAGTGGGAGGAAACCTTAGGACCCGGAGAAAACCCACGCGGTTGTACAGGCGACCCTACTCCTTACCACGTACAACCGGGGAATCGAAACCACGCCAGTTGATTCAATGACAGACCTTATGACCCAACGCGCATGCGCTGACCATTCGGCTATCCACCCCACCACACTCTATAATATACTCCTAATTTGTCAATTACCAAATGCCTTATAAAAAATATATAGGTTTATAGTTAAACAGGGACTCAGTGGGTAGGACTTTTGTTCGCTAGACTGGAGGTCCCGTGTTCGATCCCTGCGTTGGCCGAGAAAGTTCATTGGGATTTTTCAGTGTGGTTCCTCCTTGTCAGTGATGCAGGACCGAAGGCCTGACTTATAGGGACAACGTATTGTCGCTCGGATGGGACGAAAAACCGAGGTCCCGTGTACACATTGGCGTGTACGTAAAAGATCCCTTGACAGTTAGAATTCGATATAAGAGTAGGTTTTGAAAGCCATGTTAAATCAGTCAGTCTACACAACATTTTTAAGGAAAACAATCACTGGTGACGTTTCCACAAATGTTTTTTGTTGTCCATATAAGTTTTTTGTATTGTGCTCACTCTCTAAATGCTACCCAAGGATCACGTGGCTAAGTGGGTAAGACGCTGGCTCGCTAGCCTGGAGGTCGGGTGTTCGATCCCTGCATTGGCCGAGGAAGTTCATCCAGATTTTCCGGCGTGGTTCCCCCTTGTCAGTGATGCAGGACGGAGGGCCTGACAAGGACAGCTGTCTAGTCCTTCGGATGAGACGAAAAACCGAGGTCCCGTGTATACATTGGAATGCACGTAAAAGATCCCTTGGCAGTTGGAATTCGATATAAGAGTAGGCGATAGTGCCGCTGCCCGGGCAAAATTTCCCTCATAGCACACTGTATGGCGTATGCCCGTCTTCATTAGCCCAGCATAGGAGCAGAACAGTAGGACGTTAAACCCCATTTCATTTCATTTCTTTATATCCTACATGTTATTCATTAAAATTAATTTAGAAAAAAAGGGTAGTCGAGGTGTAGACATAATGTCATGAAAACAAGGGATGGTTGTTATTGTTCTGTAGTCGTACTAATGTTATATATATTTTATACAACGAATATAAACCGCATTTTTCTCCTATGATATAGAGTTGGGTATGAATGAATTGTTTGTATGGTGTGGGCAATAACAATAGGCACATACGAATAGGTAAATGTTTCTAAAGTATACAAACTGCTATGTGTTTATATTATAATTACACTTCTAGAAGTTTCCTATTGTACCAACAATATATATTTCTTATTGTACTGCACGTTTATTAGTATATTATGATCTATATATATTATATTAAAATTGCAAGTTTATTAGTATTATGGTCTAGAATACAGCAAAACAACCATGTACTACACGTTTATTGATTTTATAGTCTAGAGTACAGTAGAATAACGATATGTCGAAGTAAACGTGGAACAGAATTCCTATTCGAGATATAGGATATTCGACAAACTTCTTTTACTCCAGTATTTCGCTACCAGACTTCAAATTACTAGAGGTTACATATTTTCCCAACTATATATTGTAATTCATATTTATTAGTATTATTATAGTCCAGAGAACATTTAAATAAGGATACATCAGATTAAAGTGCTAAAGAATTCCTATTCGAGATATATGGAGTATAAAACTACCTTCCCTTGGTAGATTATTGCACCCTTTTACTGCGAGTTTGCATATTCGTAAGCAGTTTATGAAATAGCAAGCCTGTACACAAGCTCGGTATGAGACCAGCATAAGTTAATTTATTTTCTACGGTTAATCAATTGATGGAAGATTTTGAGAGGTTAATAACAGAATTTCAACTCTCCAGGGATCTGTTTTACACTTTCCTCGTACACGTTCTTTGTATGTTCGTATCATTGGAATACAAGTTACTCCGAATTCCCACTGTACTTGTTATTCTCCACACAAGTCTCGCTATCCAGGGAAGACAACCCTGTATGGGAGATCGTGTACTTGGATGTCATGTTAAAATTCATACTAGTTAAACATACATTATGAAAGAGCTAAATCTGCCTATTGCGAGTCTTTCTTTAGGCCTGAAATGTTATCTAAATTATTAATTAGACATTAATTAATTAACCAGACCATAATCAACTCTCGATGTCATCGCTAGCCTGCGATATGTACTGAATTGAAATCCGATCTGCTGCTCAACGCTCATTGATGATTAAATCAAAATATGGATAATCGAGACTATGTTTTTATCGTACCGACTTTAGTAATGATGATCGGGGCTAGGCCTTAAATTCAATCACTAAATTCTCGGTCATAGTTCCATGGATCAGTTTGACTGAAATTTTCAGCAAATTCCCTTGGTATTATCTAGTTTTTAATTGTTATAATGAGAACAGCCAACTCTTTATAAAATCTCCCATGTATATTTAACCCTTTATGATGAATACATGATTGTAAGACATACCTTGAACCGTTTTCGATATTTCTATTGGAGTATTCATGCAATATGGCGTTATTTCGGGAAATGGTGAAATTATACAAAGCACGCTAAAATTAGTCTTGTGTCTACTCTAAATTTATTGAATTTATAGGAAATTTATTTTCTGAGTGTGGATAAAAAACTAGAAATTGGCTTTTAAGCGAAGTATTTATTTGAAGAGATTGTATGTTCACACCTGTCAGCATCGTTTGATTATATCGGTCAGTAATATAGAATGAAAGGTAAACGTTTAATGATATACAGTAACAGAAATATATTCCATTTACGAGATTTTTAAGAGGTTGGCGTTCTTTCAATTCTACTTGTAGCTGTTGACCTTATTTTCGTTGAAAGAGATTTTTTTGGAATATTTATAGAATGACGTCACTAGTTCTTTACGTGAGATGATCTTAAAATGTTCTTGAAGAACTTTAGACCTATAAATATTAATCAGCTGGTATTTTACCCGTGTCAGATAGCCAAATTATCTGGTGATTTATTACATATTTTATGATTTTGTTAAGTTTAAGATCTAACACGCCTCCATTGAAATGAAATGAAATGAAGTTTTAAGTTCTACAGTTCTGGCCCGACTGGGCTAATAGAGACGGGTATACGCCTTACAGTGTGTTATGAGGGAAATTTTGCCCTACCGCCTATACCCGTATTTCCAATTACAACTGTCAAGACACATATTTATGACATCGTGTACATTTTGACCGTATGTGGAGCTATTTAGACATTAAAGCGCGTGCGAACAT
This sequence comes from Patella vulgata, assembly GCF_932274485.2. NCBI lineage: Eukaryota > Metazoa > Mollusca > Gastropoda > Patellidae > Patella > Patella vulgata. The sequence goes on from NC_065884.2 coordinate 4,279,325, forward strand.
TTCACCGGTATGTCAATTATTTAAATGAATGAATGAATGAATGAATCCAGATTATGTTAAATAGGAGACATACAAACTATTAATTATCTCTATGTAATTAATCGGTGTCAATCGGTGACTAATTACAATAATCATGACGTCATACACCAGACAGGACCAAGATAAAAGACATGTCAGGGGTTATAGAGATGAAGGGGTCAAGGGGTCATGGTATAATCCAAGTGTAACATGTGTCTATTATGTATGTAACAGGGTATATTTGCTGTAACTGTTGTTAATACGGTTTAGTTAAATAACACCACGTACATCTAACCAACAGTACAAGTATTATTATAACCTCTGCACGCATTCCATACAAACACCAGACTTAAAGGGACATTAAGCTCGTCAATGTTTTCAATGCTCAGAATTATTTCGTGTCTAGTCGTTCGGATGGTCCATTAAGCCGAGATCCTTGAACACGTTGCCATGCACTTAAAAGAACTCTTGACTGTTGCAATTCGAAATGAGAGTAGGCCGTAGCATACTGTATGGTGTATGCCGGTCTCATGAGCACGGATGGAGTAGAAATGTAGGACGTTTAATTTCATTTGCTCCGATGTAGATTAGTCCATTTGGAATCTTAAAATCACCGTTACGTGTCAGTAACGCACACTCATAGAAAATGTAATCCCCATTCTTCCCTAGATAAATATAAAATAGAAGTCTGAAGTCTAAAACTAGAAATATTGATTGTAAATAGAAAGAAGTCCAGATTCGGATACACCAAGGCCATTAGTTACGTCATAGGCTCCCACCACCTATATACACGATTGTTCGGCTCACCAAAATTCTTAGACAGAAAAAAAGAAGTTCCAGAAATGTCTAACTATTTGGCAAAGCGACACTAGCAATCAGACAGGTTCTTAATGGACTTCAAAATAATAGTAATGTAAATGTTCGAGAATTACTGTAGCTACAGGTATTGCTACAATAAATAACATTTTACTGTATTTACAACAACACCCAACAAAACATAAAATAATATTTTACCTTATAAGGAAAGGTGACGTAGTAATCTTACGCTATCAGATTTGATATTTGTTTGTTACCTTATTCGGCAATACAATTTTCTTTTTATTTTGATACCACAAATTGCATTTCAGCTCCCACCCTAAAAAAAACCCCGATAGAACATTCGGGAAATCTCTCTGAAGACAATCCATGATATATAAAAACCGGAAGTGGTAGTTTATTTTATAAATGTTTACGTCATATATACGATCTTTTTAAAACTGAAATATTGAAATAATCGCAGTATAACGATATAAATGTTTACATCATGCGACGTAAAACTGAAATATCATACGTTGTCTATCTGAAACGTTTACATTATACATTCACTTTATATCTGAAATAATCGCAGTATAACGTTATAAACGTTTACATACGCTCTTTTTATATCTGAAATAATCGTAGTACAACGTTATAAACGTTTACATTATACGTTCTTTTTATATCTGAAATAATCGTACTACAACGTTATAAACGTTTGCATTATACGTTCTCTTTATATCTGAAATAACGGCAGTTTTACGTTTACATTATACGTTCTCTTTATATCTGAAATAACGGCAGTATAACGTTTACATTATACGTTCTCTTTATATCTGAAATAATCGTACTACAATGTTATAAACTCTTTACATTATACGTTATTTTTATATCTGAAATCACCGTAGTACAATGTTATAAACGTTTACATTACACGCTCTTCTATATCTGAAATAATTAATCGCGGTATAACGTTATCAACGTAATGTCCCTTGAATAATTATAACGTTAAAATAACAGTGTGTTATAAGTTAGGTTATTGTGTGATGGATATTTGTCCTGGCTAGAGACTACAGTGATTTAATAATATATTCATATATAGATATAAACTCTGTATCAATATCATCATAGAAAGGAGGCGGAGATACCAGAACATTCTGTGATTGTGATTTATTTTCTCGATTAATTAATATTGTTAATAATTAACGTTGAATATTAACAAGACATAAAGGAAATCATCTTGAAGGAAATGAAACCAGTATTTGGAATTACTGTAAAACAAATAAATTAAAACGAGAAATAAATTAATGCCGGTCGAATTTATTTCATGACGCATAATTTTCTGGCAGTGTGTCAACTGGATTGAGAATTATTATATTGTGATATAAGACCACGTGTCCAGTCTGTTTACAAAAAAAAATCTGTTTTAAAATTGAGAATTTTGAAGGATAAATTTATTTAAAGTGTGACAGGATTATAAAAGAGAGTGTGGTTAATATTGTAAGGGGATTATTCATTTACCTGTATTAATTTACACACAGGTACGTAGGTCTATATATATGGTATCAGGTGTTTTGAATGTAGAAAGAGTAAGAATAATTTAGTGCTAATTATATATATCGTATTGTTAGTTATTTGCAATCTTTATATAAGAAATGATATAAGGTGTTCTGGAATGAGTAAGCATGTCCTGTCTCCGGTACAACACGCATCAATTCTGTATATGTGGACCAAGTGGTATCGGCTGTTCTAGAAAATGTAAACATATCTTGGTGCTAATTATATATACTGTATTGTTAGCTATGTGAACTCCTTAAATTAGAAATGTTATCAGGAATAGTGAGCATATCCTACCTCGTGCTAATTACATATAAAATATATCGCATTGTCAGCTATGTGAACTCCTCAAATGAGAAATGGTATCAGATGTTCTAGTAGAAGTAAGCATACCGTATGACGTAGATTGTCATTTCAGTTCATTTTGGCTATTAGTGCCAACACATCAACGTTTATGAAATTGATAAATGTATTTATGTACAGTTTCCGCTGTCTGGGTTTTACCGTGTAGTTGTCCTGTACTGTCTTCTTGGTGTTTATAGTACCGGAGTGTGTAGAGGGGGTGGGGTATTATTATAAAGAGTGGTTTTGTTCATACCGCTATTGATTACATGGTGTGAAAGATTATAGTACCGGAGAGTGTGGAGGGGGTGGGGGTACTATTAATTACATGGTGTGAAAGATTTGATGTTTTATCGCGAATCGATGCGTGAGAGAATTTTACATATTTATAAAATCGTGTTTTATCGTTTTACACTAAATATACAAGTATTTTGTATATAACAATATCTGGTTCTTAATTATAAACGGCTATATATTGTTCCCCAGTATAACATAATTGGTCTATATATTGTTCCCCGGTATAAAGGGGTTATATATTGTTCCTCCGTATAAAGGGGTTATATATTGTTCCCCAGTATAGTATAAAGTCTATATATTGTTCCCCAGTATAGTATACAGGGGTTATATATTGTTCTCCAGTATAGTATAAAGGGGTTATATATTGTTCCCCAGTATAATTGGTCTATATATTGTTCCCCGGTATAGTATAAAGGGTCTATATATTGTTCCCCAGTATAAAGGGTCTATATACGTGGTCTATATATTGTTCCCCAGTATAGACGTGTAACGATGACAGATTGTGTATTTCTATATAAACTGTTTAACATATGTCGGTATATTTATACAATCAACAACTGAAATCATAATATATTTATTTAAATAACATCAATATCTACAGGTCATGTCATAAATATATTTATAAATCTCATTCCTCAAATACCATAACATTTCCATGTGACAGTGTGTCAGTATTTGTGAAATGAAATAAAATTCCAACTGCCAAGGGATCTTTTTCGTGCACGACAATGTGTACACAGGACCGAGTTTTTTTCGTACCATCTGAACGACTATACGCTGTCCCTTGTCAGTCCCTCTGTCATGCATCACTAATAAAGGGGAACCACGCCGGAAAATCCGATGAACTTTAGCTTGGCCAAATGCAAGGGATCGAACATACGATCTCCAGTTTAGTGAGCTAACGTTTAACCCGCTGAACCACGATAAAAGATCCCTTGGCAGTTATAATTCGATATAAGAGTAGGCCGTTAAACCCAGTTTCACCTCATTTATAAACGCAGTTTACTAGTAGAGTTATTTAATGTACTGTTGGAGCGCGCTGTATCACAAGGTCTGTCATTGAGCCAGCTGGCGTTGTTTCGATTCCTCGGTGGTACGTGACAAGGTATAGAGTCGCCTGTCCAGCCTCGTGGGTTTTCTCCGGGTCCTTCAGTTTCCCTCCCATCGCTAAACACCTCAACGCCGCAAGTGAACTGTTGAAATAAAATTGAACAATATATTAGTCCGTAAATGAGCTAGTTTGTATCGAGTGGACGTTAAGTCCCCCTCTCCCTCTCCCTCTCCCTCTCCCCTCCCTCTCTCTCCCTCTCTCTCTCTTAATGTACTGTTAAACGACCGAAGTGAGACCTTATATAAAACATATTCTTTGGCTTGTATTAAATTGGAACCAGGTGAAACTGATTAAAACTGATAAAGAAATTAAAACTGTGAGGAGTATTTATAGCAGGCGTGTTATATTTCACGAGTTTATCACGGAGAGAGATTGCTGGGTCTATCGCTATAGATAGTCGGTAGTCGACATTCAGAGGGTAGAAATAGGTCTAGATAGACGGATAGATGTGTGTTGAAGTTATCTCGGATAGCCGAGTGAAAAGAATCCTGGCTTCATCAAATTTTTCTCTGATCGTCGATTGAGAAGCATCCTGGCTTCATCAAGTTTTTTCTGTAATCGTAGACTAAGAAACATTCTGGCGTTATCAAATATTTTAAGACTAGAGTCACGTGTTAAATACCCAACCGAGGTTTAAACATGCCTGGTTATCAATTAGTCATATCTCGACAACTTACGCAGTGAAAGGATTCATATTGTAAAATTGAAAGAGGAGTTTAAAGTAGCTAAGTCTCTAACTCAGTATCATCCAAAGTCTTTGACAATGAAAACGCAAATTATTTGTCATTTTAAATCAACATTGGTGTTGTTATCGTATCGTGAAAAGATGGGCTTCTGGTATCCAATATTTAAGACAAAATAAACATTTTACCATTGGTACACGAATCGTGTACCATGATGCGTTTTAGCGCCATTTGTAATAAGGGACTCGAAGAACGAAGCTAGACATATTCTACAAGTCATGTTAAATGGCGAGGCCATATTCTTATCTGGAGAGCATGGGTAATAAATACTATCGATGTAGACTGGAACAACCAGACGCTAGCGATTGCCATTCAATTGACACTTCTGGCGTATTTCGCCGAACATAACTGATTTGATATTAGAGTAAAAACGCAAACGGTTGAATGTAAATCAGTTTATATAGATTCACATTACATTATTATATGCGTTGCGACCTATTTGTGTCAATTTCTGGGTCCCAAATATTAGCGATTTAGCTCCTTTAATGTCCTACTTTTCTGTATCAACCGGGATACTTAAGACCGGTTCACACCGCGTAATGTATCAGGAGAGGAATTTCACCCAGACACAACGCCGGATAGGCCCCAGGGCCCCCCACATTAGAGGGCCCCCCACAAAAATCTCAGTTGGGCGCCTCGAGCATGGTCGGACCGAGGACTCCAACGGCCGGTGACCTAGTGACGGGGCCCCAGGGACTTCCGATGTCCGAGGGCCCTCCATCGGAAGTCCCTGGGGCCCCCTCAATCCATGGTGTGTCGAGAATTCGGTGTAATCCGGTGATGCCGCCTCATGTTTTCGATGTTCGTCAAAAATCTAGTCCGGCTTGGTCGTAACGTTACGGCCTCCATTCATCAAATCATCGGGGGGGGGGGGATATAATACGATTCCGAATCAAGTGACCCCGTTATTTATCACTGAGCGACTTCAAAATTAGGTTTGATGTAGCTCTGCTCACTTACAGTGGCGGATTTAACGGGCTCAATGGGCTCCTGCCCTCTCCTCTAGAAATGCCATCATTTCATAGCACTCGCATGGATTGGTCCACTGAAATAACGCCAGAATGCGCTAATTTTGTGGCAGAATTTTATTTTTTTCTGGGGGAGGTACTTCTAAATGGCTCCCACACAATTGCCTGAAATGCCAGGAAATCACTTTTCCGGCCTCCAATTTCAACGATCGAGGTGGCCGACACAGCTCCACGGTCGGTGATAAGGGGCCCCCACATGTTCAAGGCCCCAGGGCCCCCACCATGGTTAATCCGGCGTTGCCTAGACAGCGGTATTTCCGCCTTATGTTCACCGAATTTCAGTTGTCAAAACATCGTTTACACGGGACCTCCGTGTTCGCCCTATCCGTACGACTAGACACTGTTCTTTGACAGTGTCTCCATCCAGCATCAATGAACAGAGAGGAAACCACGCTGGAAAATGTAAAACATATGACGTTGAATTAGTAGAGCTGTTACCCTGTATCATCTACATCCGTAGATTTCCACGGTTGTCAAGGATACACTGTGTATTATACACAGACATTTGCCTATTACACTTCCGGTAAATCCTATAACTATAGCTGGATATATTTGACTACCTGTAAAAGCAATATAGCTGGGTCTTGTCAGGCCCTCTAAAGCTCCCATAAATATAAGCAGCAACTTCGCCAATGCTAGATGTTAATTCAATGTCAACACATCAACTCAGTTTTGAAAAAAATCGCGATAAAGATCCCTGTTCTGTACCGTGTTCACAAGTCTTGATGTCATTGACGTACGAAACATTCTTTATTTTCCTAGAGAGAGTTCCACCTTTTGCCCCATTGACTAATCCCTCCCAGTCTGTATAAATTTTTATTGCGAACTGCATCATGTAACTCTACAACACGGGTGCAAAAATACAAAAATAAAACAAATGAAATGAAATGGAGTTTAACGTTCTCCTTTTTTGCTCCGAACTAATGAAGACGGGCATACGCCATATAATGTGCTATGAGGGAATTTTGCCCGGACAGCGGCACTACGGCCTATTCTTATATCGAATTCCAACTGTCAATGGATCTTTTACGTGCACGTCAATGTGTAGTCGGAACCTTGGTTTTCCGTCCCATCCGAACGACTAGACAGCTGTCCTTGTTAGGCTCTCCGTCCTGCATCAAAAATAGAACAAAACTGTTTTGCATATTTCAATTTCTCAAATAAAACGTGGTATTAGATGGTTGTAAATTATTAACATATGCTGCCCCTTGCACGACATCCATAACTAAATTAGATTGGAATCTCTGAGATTTGAACGTGTCATCGTGAAGGCACGTGATCAGAATATTTGATTAATGTATCCGTATTTCTCTTTTCAGATTGTTTACGTGTTCCGGTAACCAATGGCTACGAGAATTCCTATAACTAAAGATAGTTTTGGATTTGACGATAATCGGAGTAAAATTTGGGAAGATATGGAGCGAGATATGGAGAGCAGACGTCGAGAATGGGAGGACGAAATCGAGAAGATGAGCAGCGATTTTTTTACACTACGACCAGAAACTGGCAAGTTTCCTTTATCGGACAAATTTGGTCTGGCTGATCGAATACAACCTAGTCGCGATGATCGCGCCCCTTTACGAGATGAAGGCAAAGCTTTAATAGAGAAGGACGAACGCGGTAACCCCGTGTTTAGGGTTAGGTTTGACGTCAGCGATTACAAGCCAGACGAGGTAAATGTCAAAATGGATGCCAATAAGATGCAGGTTCACGCTAAACATGAAACCAAAGATGGTGGTAAAAGTGTGAGCAGAGAATTTAGTCGAGAGATAAATATTCCTCGAGAAATCGACCCCATGTCCTTGCAATGTTCTATATCCAAAGAAGGCGTTTTGTGTGTAGAGGCACCATTTCCAACACCACAATATTCTGTGACGTCAGCCCCGCCTCCACCAACGTCATCTTATCAGCAGCCACAGCAGTTCCAGACGACAGCCAACGTGGCGCCTAAATATCAAAGTCAACCGCCTCCACCGCCATCCTCGCACCCCTATCAGCAGGTACCTAATTATACCCCCAGCCCTGCTTACCAATCCCAGGCACCCCCTTACCAATCCTCACCATCCCATTCGGTCCACCAGGATAGGAGTGCTCCAGTATTCCATCAATCCACTCCCGTACATACGATGCAGTCTCCACCAGGGGCACCCTACCAACAACCTCCATCCTATCAACAGCACACTAAGCCGGCGGCTGCTTCCAACGTCATTACCATTCAGAAAGATACTAAATTTAAAGTGGAGATAGATATCGAAGACTTCGCCCCGGAGGAGCTGACGGTGAAGACGGTGGACAAGAAAGTGGTTGTGAGTGGACGAAGAGAGGTAAAGGAAGCCAACAGATCATCTAGTAAAGAATTATGCCGTGAATATAATATTCCCGATACAGTTGATCCAATCACAGTTAAAGCTTTCTTTACTGATGGTGGACGACTTATAGTAGAAGCTCCTTATAAGGCTAATACCAATGGCACCTTTATTCATTGATAAATAATCTGCTGACGTCACTTAAAGAAGCACCAAATAAAGCAAAAACATTGATAAATAACCCAATTACGTCATTTTTGTATCACGTCGACCGAAATCTCGTGTGTTTAAGAAAATGTTGGAGTTTATTTTGTGAGGGGAGATTTAACTTTCATGAATATTCATTTTGTTACGACCTTCACGACCTTTGCCTTCTAATATCATCAGGAATCGTTTTACAGCACTACACAGGAGCAATAATTCTTGCGTCTTACAGCAAAGTTCAACAAATGGGATATTTGGTTGGTGACGGATATTTTATTTTTGTCATACCGAATGATGTTGCTCGTGGGCCGTATTTTAAACAATTTTATTACCCAAGTTGCCAGAGTGTATATTTTACATGGAGCTTTAAACGTGGATTTGAGACAATTACAAAATTTATGATATCACGCATGTAGCTAGAATTGCTAAACGTATTATATATAATAAATCAAAAATAGTCTTTGTGCTTTATGATATTTTGTTGTGCGCGGTGATTTGGATAAAAATATCGTGTAACACGATGTGAGTTTGGCCAATTATCGTGTCACCCGCTCCTATTCATAGTGTTACACGATATAATTTGGATTACGTAACGTGTTTCGATCACCTACTGTTGTGTTGTCGCTAACGACAAAGCGCTTTTTACTTATATAGACTTGCAGTAAGACACTCATCATGCCGTGGAATATTATACAAATCCAGAAAACAGAACGTTTTTTAATTAATCACAGTTGTATTGTGAGTTGCTGAAAGAGTAATACACAGATTAGATACAATGTGAAAGACTTTGGGATGTTGACAGAATCAGTGGTGATCGTTATGGTAATTTAGGATTGATTGTATAGTAGGGCATCTTGACAATGTTAAGGTAATAATGAGTGTATGACTTTGTCCGGGTACCAGATTTTTAACAGTTCAGTGCCCCGACAATTCAGTACCATACATTTTATTTGTGTTTGTACTGTGCTGAAGTAAAATATACAAGGCTCTTTACACGAATTTGTGTTTGCTGAGAAATAGAAGGTCAATTTATTATTCTTGATCAACACAAAAATAATATAATAATCGTTATTCCGCAGTGGTGATATGTGTGATTGGATCGTAAACTTGTGCTTTTCAACCTTTTGTTGTTGATGAATGGATCGGGTAGTTCCTTCCTGGCTGGTTTAAAAGTTAGTTGGATCCTGGAAGGTGTTCCTTGGACTGGGACACCGAACTCCATAGGGAACATGTTTCAAGTTTTAATTAATAATGTTGTTTTGTATTTGTCATGTAACATTTATTATAAATATAAAAGATTCATTATGTAAGAGCTTTTACGCTAGGGCATGTAAACATTTATTCACATGACAAACCTGTAGTTAACTCCCTGGACCATTGGATGATTTAGATATTTATTGGATTAGAACCATTTCGCTTACTCTTAAGCGATAAAATGGACAGTCGACACTCTGCTTATTATAGTAGCAATGGTAATCGACAATCGAGACTATCTTTTTAAAACTCAAAACTTCGCTGAGACTAAAGTAATTTGACAGAAATCGTCAAAATATTAATTTTTCATTCTCTGTTTTTGAACTATTAGAGCAAGACCGACTAGGTCTTTATCTAAATCTTACATAATGTATCTTTAACATCCTTTTGTTTTTTGTTTATCTTTATTATGGATCTGGTAGCTCCTTCCTTGATGAAGTTGTTTTGTAATTATCTTTATTATCTTGTATCTATTTATATTAATTGTTAGTATATCTTTAGTTGTCACGTGATACATAGAATATCCATAGATTTAAGAGTATTTTGTTATCAGCCCTCAGCGCATCTCTTTGTGTGCATAACATATGAAGGGAGATAACTCGATTAAATATTTTCTGTGCCTTTCTGTAGTATTATTAAGTTGTTTCAGGAAGCTATTGGTATGTAGCATTCATACATTAGGATACATATTTGTGTATTAATTATAATATATTACTCCTTGTGATAATAGGAAGGAGGTAAATGATGTTCAACGTCCACTTGTTTTGAGAATCCACAGGGACTCTCGAACCAATAATGATTTTGTATTGAAATAATCCTTTGTATTGTTTTAGGTTATTTTCTTTGACCTTCCTAGTGTTGTGTATTTTAGGGCCATGTTGCACGACGTATTTATAACGTTACGTACACTTAAGATCAATAGAGCAAGAAAATTGTTGGAATACGTTTGCGTTAACTCTTATAACCGTTTTGTCAGTAGAACCATTTTGATCTTGTATTTAAAAGCTATCACATTGTCACTTAGTTGCAGGGGTGTGATGACCCATGATTTTGCATTAGGGACAAGATCCGGCCCCGCCCCCGTCCGTGGTGTGGGGTGGTCCCACCCAGTACTCCCTGGTAAAATTGGGCTGTGTGGAACATGCTAGAGTCGATTTGTAGCATATCTAACCCACAATTATGGTTATAATGTTGAAAACCGCATTGAAACCGCAAAACATTTGCGAGGGGACACAAAAACTTAAGTGGGGGGGGGGGAGGCGCAAAAACTCGAAACCATGACTCAAAACTCGTCATTGCACCCCTCTCACTTAGCTCCTGCTTGATAGATACAGTTGTATTTTCTATATGTTTATTTTGAATTATTTGTGGTAGTTAATGTTAATTATTGTTATTATAGTGTTTCGTATGTTGCCATTTGAGGACCTATATTGGTAAACGTTACTGAGAGTAATAAACTATAACACATACTATGGAAAACCCCAGCAACTCATTTTTTTGGGCGACGTTTCAAAGTGTGTTCTTTCAGCGTCATCAAGCTAAACTATAATACATATGGAAAACAGCTACTAATTTATTTGTTAGTTTTATGACTTTGGGGCAATTCTCTTAGAACACCTCGTTGTTTTCCATAAGTATGTTTATTACCTTATTTTACATTGATTTGTGTATAAATACAAATAAGTGAGCTCATGCGTCATGTTACGCAGTTATAGTGTTACACGAAGTTATTATCGTGTCATGTTACGCGGTTATAGTTGAGTGTCACACAAAGTTATTATCGTGTCATGTTACGCGGTTATAGTTGAGTGTCACACGAAGTTATCATCGTGTCATGTTACGCGGTTATAGTTGAGTGTCACACGAAGTTATTATCGTGTCATGTTACGCGGTTATAGTTGAGTGTCACACGAAGTTATCATCGTGTCATGTTACGCTGTTATAGTTGAGTGTCACACGAAGTTATCATCGTGTCATGTTACGCGGTTATAGTTGAGTGTCACACGAAGTTATCATCGTGTCATGTTACGCGGTCATAGTTGAGTGTCACACGAAGTTATTATCGTGTCAGCTATCATGGAAAACGACACGATAATCGCGTGATATGTAACGGGCAAGATACACCTACTGAACCTATTAAGTTTCCAAATTTGAAAATTTGCTGTACTAGACCGGTCTAAGTGTAGTGTCGTCTGTGCGACCGATGATACACGTCACCGTCGAAAGATTATTCGAGTATAGAGTTTTATTTTAAATCTGTATTAGAATATGATCGCGAGTATTCGAACCATGTCGTGTTTTCTCCATATACAAATTTTCTAGCTCTTAGCCGATGAAAAAGCTGCATTCTTAAACTATTTCAGATTAAGTTTCCGTGGCATTCAGAAGCTATGAATGAAGACATGACATATTATTTAAATGTTAACCGTATAGTATCTTTATATTATTTGTTTTTTTTTATTTACATTATGTATAGATATATGTAGTTTTTGTTTTTACTTAGAAACGAGTCGTTCTCTGTGCTTAACATTGTGTAGATTTTATAACAATTAGCTGATAAAACAATAAAACTGAAATCATGTATTGCATTTGTTTATTTTAACAATGATGGGTACGACAGGGACCATAGCGGACCAGTAGCCTACATTATTAAACTAGGTCATATCGGGACTAACAAACGGGGATTCGCAACTTCACCACTTGACTCAATGTCAGACCTTGTGATGTTGTTCTTAGTTTTTAACGTCCGCTTTCGCCGAAGGTGATGTCGCAGACACGCAGGGGTCTTTCCTGTGAGGGGAAACCGGAGTACCCGGAGTAAACCCATAAGGTTGACCCACATACGCTAACATCCGGGAATCGAAACCACAACCGCAAGCCAGAGGTGATCGGGCAGCTAGGGGTCGAAGCGCGGCATTCTAGACCACTAGGCCATCCCAACCCCGTCTTGTTATCTTACGTGCACGCGTTTAACCATTCGTCCCCTACTACCATCATCATTAAAACCACGCCACTGTGATCTACAGGGTATGCGTTAGAGCACTCGACCACCCAAATCCACAAAAAGGAAAATGAAGTCATACAATGTAAACGTAAATACTGTAGTCATTCATAAATCGACCGTCTGACTCAATCAATGGGCAGGGGAGATAACTGCCATGTTCCATCATATCTTTTCTTTTCACAATCAGGCGTGTGTCACCTAAGCGAGATTATATTGCGACTGACATGTCATCATGTCTTTTCTGCAGAGGTCTACTAGTCCTCGAACACCTAGAGAATATATTTTATATTATAGTCTGGGGTGAGGGTTACTATCTGAAAAGCTTTAGGTCTATTTCAAGGGAAGTAACTCCACATAACGACAATGGACAGACTACCATTAATTTCCCCATTGACTTCAATGTTTATTCTGGCCTCTTTGCCCACCTCCAACGTTTCCCCAATTTTTCGTTGGGCTGAATGCTTTTTATTACAGGCAGAAAAACAAATGGTCATGTTTTTGCACCAAAATGTTGACCACCAAAATTTTGAGATACAAACTTGAAGAAGCATACTACAACATGTAACTATTCAAAATCATGAATATTTACCAAAACCTGGCAGAAAATGTTAATTCAAACCAGTTTCATCCATTCTAGACCAAAAAATCAACCAAACTGGGCATACAAAGGGGGAGAAAAGAGACAGGGAGAGAATTGTTATAAATAGACGTACCCACGAATTGTAGTTCGTTTATTTATAGCAATTCTCTCTCTCTCTTTTCTCCCCTTTTGCATGCCCATTTTTGTTGATTTTGGGTCTAGAATGGACGAAGAGGGTTTGAATTAACATTTTCTGCCAGGGTTTGGTAAATATTCATGATTTTGAGGCGGAAGGATAACGGGGTTATCAGGTTGGCTACGGCGATATGTACGGCAACTAGTTACATGTTTTTAGTATGCTTCTTCAAGTTTGTGTATCTCAAAATTTTGGTGGTCAACCTCATACAAATTTTAGTGCAAAGACATGACCATTTGTTCCTCTGTCTGTAGTGAAAAGCATTCAGCCGAACGAAAATTTGGGGAAAAGTTGGAGTTGGGCACAGAGGCCAAAATTAACATTGAAGTCAATGGGGAAATTAATGGTGGTATGCCTCCCAATAGGTGTGCAAAAGGGGAGAAAAGAGAGAGATAATTGCTATAAATAGACGAACTACATCTGCCTCCAACCGATCTTTAAACCGTAACAAAGACTAACGATATAATTCCACCGATCAAATCTTGACACGCGCACAAGTATGTCAAATCAAATTCTTGTTCTTGTTATAATTAATATAATGGGGTTTAACGTCCACTTTCGGAATTTACTTGAATGGATTTTTATTGCAAAAATTAGCTTGAATGTATTGAATTTTAGCGGTTGCGGGTAAAACCCGAGGACCCGGAGAAAAATCCACATTTACCGAAATCGCGGAGGCATGGGTAAAAATAATCGGGGTTAATCTTCTCACCTATTACTGTCCGGGACAAGGAGTAGGTTCGCCTGTCCAACCTCGTGGGTTTTCTCCGGGCCCTCCGGTCCCCCCCCCCACTGCTAAAGACCCCTACGCGCAAGCGAATCATTGAAATAAAATTAAACCATATGTTAGTCCCGAAATGACCGAGTTTGTGTCGAGTGGACGTTAAACCCCATTTCTCTCTCCCGATCCCTGCACGGACCAAGAAAGCTCATCCGGCAAGTGCCATGTATAGTCGTGCGGATGGGACGAAAAACCTTGATCCCGTGTACATACTGGCGTGCACGTAAAAGAACCCTTGTCAGTTGGAATTCGATATTAGAGTAGGCCATAGTAAAATTTCCTCATACCACACTGTCTTTGTTAGTCCAGTGGGAGCAGAACAGTAGGGACCTAAACCCCTTTCCATTTTATTGCACACTAATATTTAACTTTTACAACATTGCCTATTGTCCATTGATGTAAATGGTCGGAATGCAAGGGAGACAATCACAAAAGCGTTTTGCAGTTTGCAATCAGCGTATTAATTTACATAATTTTACGCAAGACCAATTGAATTCCTAGAGATTTGGCGGTGTGGTTTCCCATTGTCAGTGGCGCAGAAACAGCGTCTAGTCGTTCGGATGGGACGAAAAACACACGGGCGTAAATGGTGAAATGAAATGGAGTTTAATGTCCTACTGTTCTGCTTCTGACTGGGCTAATGAAGACAGGCGTAAATGATAAAAGGACCCTTGAGAGTTGGAATTCGAAATAAGAGTAGGCGGTTGCACCATTCTCCGGGATAAATTTCACTTATAGCTCGGACGGAGCAGAAAGTTAGGGCGTGGAATCTAATTTTATTTCCTCAGTTTTATTTCATAAGGTTTCTCCAGTATAATCATAAGGTCTGTCATTGAGTCAACTGGCGGGGATTCGATTCCCCGGTTGTACGTGACAAGGAGTAGGGTCCTCCGGGTTCCTCTCACAGCTAAAGACCCATACGCGCAAGCGAATAATTGAAATAAAATTAAATCATATGTTAGTCCAGAAATGACCTAGTGTCGAGTGAACATTACCCCCCCCTCTCTCTCTCTCCCTCTCTCTCTATCTCTTTCTCTCTCTCTCTTATATATAATATATAGTCTATGTGTTTATTATGGATTCAGTATGAAGCCAGCAGGTAGAATGGTCTGTTTGTTTATTATGGAATCAGGATGAAGCCAGCAGGAAGAAGGGTGTATACCTGTACTTAGATGACCTTAAGGTCGGTAACTTGTAGATATAATAAATCTGCTTTCACCAACCAGAAACCAGTGTAAATATATTCTCTCACCTGATCCACTGTTTATAACCACCAGGTATAATTTACAGGGTGTATGGTAAGATACGTAGCACCATCACCCATTAAGCCTCAGATATCCCTTCCAGTTTCTTATTTTTAGCCAAATGGTAAATATATTGTGATAAACTGTTTATAGCTGCGAGATACGGCATGTATTGTATTGACAGAAACACAGCACCATCAACCCCATCATTAATACACAGTTACTCTGTTCCATTTTGCTTATTGCTAGTTAAACGGTAAATATATTGTGATAACCCGTTTATATCTGTGGGATACAGTCTATATTGTATTGTTGGTAACATAACTCACATTAACCACCAAATTAACCCATTCTGTTACAAAACATTACATCTTTGATTCCGTAAATTAAAAAAACCCAAACTGTAAATATATTGTGATAACCCGTTTATAGCTGTGGGATACAGTTTATATCGTATTGTTAGTAAAATAACCCGCATTAACCAATTAAATAACCCATTGTCTACAGAACATTACATCTGTAATGTTAATAAAAACCCAAATACACCCAGCTTGTATTTTACGTTGAAACGACGAGTAACATTGTTGTATATCAAATTCTCGTATTATCATTTCCCTTGGAAATTACATCTGAATCTCTAAAAGAAATCCCAGTCCAAAATTGTTTAATTCCGTCCTGTATTTACAAGGATATGATGTCTTGAAAAGTTGTCACCATTCGGTATCAACTGCAGGCGATATATGGGATATGGTAAACACAAGCCAGCGCCACTTAACTTAAACCCCATTTCATTTCAAGACCAATATACCATCTATATTACCAACATCCTCATTAATAAAATCAAAATACATATACACTAGAACCTGTGCCCAGCGCCCCCACCTTCCTACCCGATGACTAAGCATACCCTTCTTGTGTATGACAATCGCCACTAAGTTAACCCCTTCTTCTTGGCACAAAATAACGTAGCTAGAATCATAACTATTGGCAATGGCTCTATTCCGTGCACGCCAAGTTGTTCACGGGACACCTCGATTCTTCATGCCGTTTGCGTGCAGGACGGAGGGCCTGGCAAGGACAGCTGTCTAGACGTTCGGAGGGTACGAAAAACGAGGTCCCGTATACACATTGGCGTGCACGCAAAAGATCCTTTGGCAGTTGGAAATCGATATAAGAGTGGGCCATGGTGCAGTTGCCCGGGCAAAATTTCCATCATAGCACACTGCATGGCGTAGGGCGTAAAACCCCATTTCATTTCTTCTCAAACCGTTTGCCACTTGGCACAAGATAACTCAGCTAGGGGGAATGGCGAATTCTATAGCCTTTAAACTAATACAAAAGATAAGACGATTTAATCACCGAGTAGAGATGTCTTGTCATGATATATTATACCTATTCTTATCAACAAAATACCTCATATAATATACATCTAAATAAACTCTGACAGCACATTAACCTTTAGTGCTTGTCTAGATTCATTTAACAGATCTTGGAAAGAATAGAAAACAATTCACCCCAAGATTGTCTAACTGTAAAAAACAAATATTACAGAAAAGATAAAAAGAAAAGCACAGAAACAATTCAAACCAAGACTAAATACATTTCTAACGGTTTAAACTGAATAAAAGACAGACTTTGATAGATTTATCTTTAGATAAATAGGAACAACAGCACAGAAAAAATCAAACTAAGATGCCATAGTTTTTGAACAGTTCAACGGCTAAATCGATTTGTTAAGGCCAGCTCAATTTTCGTCTGAGTCGCTGAGATATAAATAAGGTTAAGCCACGTGATTATTGGCGAGATTGTAGATTAGGTTTAGGGTAAGCATTAGGGCTAGATCCAGGCCCAGGGTTAGGTTTAAGAATTTGGGGGAGAGGTTAAATCTCCACATAAGCCCTGACCTAGGATGATGAAAATTTGGTTCGTGATATTTCCTATTTTGAAGTTGGCCTTATAAAATAGATCTAAGGTAACCTGACAGAGCCATATAATAAAGGTCCGACTTTGGATTCTGTCGTTAAGCGTTTCCTTTACGTGCATGACGTCAAGAAGTTGAACATAATTAATATTAAACATTGAAGATGGATGATTTTTAGAAACAAAATTCCATTTTCTGATTTCGAGTTTATAATTTTAAATCTATGTTAATTATGACTGAAGTTTGAGATCCAGTCCATTCTAATTTTGTATTGAAAAAACGATATACCATATGTTACACCATATCTTAGTCCTGAAATACCTTCATGTGTGTTTAGTGGACGTTAAACCCCATCTCGCCATACACCCTGTAAAACACCTTAATTATATATTTTTCCCTTACGTGTATACTTGTACATGTTTATTTTTGTAATACTTGAGAGGGGTCAACATCGGCCTAACCTAATCCACAATCCAATTCCAAATAAAACACCTCACTAATCCACAATCCAAGTTCAGATGAAAAGAAATATTGTTTATAAAAAACCCCACCTCACCATTTTGTTAGGCGTAATTTATTTATTTGTGGAGTATTTCGTTCCGTGCAATAAAGTTAGTTATAATAAATGTTACCTAGCAACGTGATTTATTCTATAGAACATAGAAATAAAGTGTGGTTCCTGGAATAACTCCAGTCGTTACCATGGTATTATTTATTTTTATTTCATCATTGCATGAAATTTGACAAGTATTCTGGTAACTATGGTTATTGTAAATGTCAACGTTCTATTAACAATCTTATAAACAAGGAGAACACGTGGTCATATCAACCTCCACATTCTTAAAGATGCACTCGATGGATGGTTTAGTTCCGACTGCATTGTTTATTTTAGATAGCTCGCCAACCCGGAGGTCCCGTGTTCGATCCCTGGGTTGACCGAGAAAGTTCCGGCGTGGCCCCCCTTGTCAGTGGTGTAGGACGGAAGGATTGTCAAGTGACAATGTATAGTCGTTAAGATGGAACGAAAAACCGAGGTCTCCTGTACACATTGGCGTGCACGTAAAAGATCCCATGGCAGCTGGAATTCGAATTAAGAGTAGGCCGTAGTGCTGCTGTCTGGGCAGTCAGAGACGGAAGTCAGTTGTTGCAGTTACCTTTCGAAGTAGGCCAATCCGGACGCACAAGAAAAATAAATTTTTGACCATTAATATCCATAATTCTTTGTTGCACATACATAACATTCAACATGGCGCAATGTAAAGATATCGAGACGAATACAATAATGCAAAAGTTTGATTAATTATGTATGAGCAACAAAGTAAAATAAATAAAAAATCGCCGAATACCTTTGATGCGTGACATCTCAGTGACCAGGAGCTATTAGAGACTGGATTATTCAGTCATTGTTAACTTATTGATGGTCGTTCTGGTTCATGTGAGAATGAGGCTAGTGTCATGGAAGAATGTGATGTAATGTCCGGTCAACATTTATTCTGTTTTTGTTTTCGATCCGCCAGGGTGGACGTTACAAATTGTCAGAAAAGGAATTCAGGAAACGGAATTTAAAATTGCCAGAAAAGCAATTTGGAACCGCAGATTTTGGTAGTTGTAAAACATACTTGGACATTCTGAACGAGGCACGATAGACTTAACATAGTAACTTGTCGGATTTGCTTAAAACGGAACGAAGGTAAAAATGAAAAGATTTAGAGATGGAAATTTTCATGCAGATATTCGAGCATTATTATACCTGTTCTGCTGTATATATTTAAAATTTGATACCTGTATGGTACATATACCTGAAACACTATTATACCTGTTGTGATGTAGATATGTAATACCTGGGCCCTGTTTCTTGAAATCTTAACTAAAGATAAAATCCAAATCTTAGTAGATACTTCAATTTTGATTTGCTAAGCACTAAAATCAATCTAATATTATCCAATCAAATTACTAAAATTTGGATTTTATGTTAGTTAAAATTTCGTGAAACATTCCCCTGTATGGTACAGATATTTGAAACAGTATTATACGTTGTGGTGTAGATATTTAATGATATGTTTTATAGATGCGTGTTACACTATTATACATGTAATGACGTAAAATTGCAATTTCAGGTAAACTAAGTGTTAAAAGGTAATTTAATTATGATTTACGACCCACACACCTAGTTATAGATAATTAGAAATAGACGAGTGTGGTCTGTGGAGAATATCATGTAAAATACAGATTGAACTGTTTTTATATACAAGGTTTAACATATTGTAGAGATCTCATGAGTCATAACGATGATAATGATGATGGCTTGAGATTAACGTCCCCTTCCACCCTGGGATGATTTCATACCAACCAGTTTAAAGTGGCATTATGTAAGATTAGATAAAGAGATGACAGTTCTCGCTATAATAGTTTAAATATAGATAATGTAAACAGAATATGTTGATAATTTCAGTCACATTACTTTACTCCGAGCCAAGGAATCGACGATATAGTTATAGGCTAGCCTCGATTATCATTAATACTGTTACGATAATAAACAGTCTCGATTATCCATTTTTGCGGTAACCGCATCTAGAACAAAACGTATTTGGGTCCTCTTAATATTGCAGAAGAATTTTTTTTTTTTTTAGAAATGGGGTTTAACGTCCACTCGACACAAACTAGGTCATTTCGGGACTAACATATGGTTTAATTTTATTTACATAATTCGCTTGCGCGTAGGGGTCTTTAGCAGTGGGAGGAAACCGGATTAATATTGCAGGCATCCAATGGTATTGAGAGTTGATTATGGTCTGGATAAGTTAATTAATATGTAATTAACTATAACATTTCAGGCCTAAAGAAAGACCTGCAATAGGCAAATTTAGCTCTTGCATAATACATGGTTACGGGTATAGTCTTGTAATGTGTGCTGATGCCTACCATTTTTATAAATATAATATTCTAATATAGAGTTTAAGACACATTGCTTATTATTTCTAGAGTATCTGATACCGCTTATCATAGTTAACATGCCTTGCACTTATCTTAGTCCTTTGGATGAGACGAAAAACCGAGGTCCCGTGTATACATTGGAATGCACGTAAAAGATCCCTTGGCAGTTGGAATTCGATATAAGAGTAGGCGATAGTGCCGCTGCCCGGGCAAAATTTCCCTCATAGCACACTGTATGGCGTATGCCCGTCTTCATTAGCCCAGTATAGAAGCAGAACAGTAGGACGTTAAACCCCATTTCATTTCATTTCATTTTGTACTTATCTCGCTAACTTGGATGTCTCGAGTTCGGGCCTAGACAGTTCCGGCGTGGTTCTTCTTTTGTCAGTGGTGTAGACAAAAACTGACAGTTGGAATTCGAAATAATAGTAGGACGTAGGTGCAAACTGTCCTCTCATAGCACACTGCATGGCATAATTATGTCCGTCGTCTTCATTTCGTTTCAAATTAGGAGAGTTCAAGATAATATTGAATATAACATTATTGAGAATTAATTTCATTTATTTTCTTTGTGATAGTTTCTCGTAAAGATGTTGGACACTGTATGACGCGTTGATGCAGAACAAATAGAACATTAAAGGGACAATAACACCCTTGCTGGCTTGACAGCTCCAGAAAATAAATAATAGCTTTATTCTAAGTACTAGCTGTTTAAGTGTCCTACCTGTTGTGTAAATTATCCATTACATCCTATTTTACTTGTCCAGAGGGTTCGAAAATATTTTAAAATCCAAGTCACATTTGAAAAGGTTTACGTCAGGCTTTTCAAATCATTTAGTTGAATTTTTACAATTTTTTAAATTAGGTGTGTTAAGATGAAATTTATATCACCAATTAATTTGAATATTGTAAAATAGTACAATTTGTTGACCAGAATAAAGATTGGAATATATTATTCAGTTACAACAAGAGTGGTATTTAACCTTTAAAGATCGTTTTATTTCTTTAAGATACTACACGACACGCTGTGGGTTTGACCATCCTACAATGAACTTTAATTCTACCTTGAAAACGCCCGAATCACATTACATTTTATTTATTTTTTCTAGTGTCCAATATAGCGTAATATGGGCGATATTTTCAAGTCATGACCCTGATATTCAAACACAGCTTTGTAGTTATGGAATTTTAATTCTGAAAATAATCTGGTGGAAAAGAAATGGAATCCAGAATGAGCACTCCCATACTCCTCACAGTGTTTCGTTTGATTAGACCTATCAAACTCATACATTGCTGTAATAACCGCAAATTTCTGTTCCAAAATATGACTGGTGAACAGTCGGATCAACAACCAATACATTACAGCGTAACAAAATCATTCGGGCTTAAACAGGGCTCCACATTATCTTTACATTACGTTACGTCATTACTCACGAAATGTATTATGCTCCACTAACCAGTGCATAGCAGAACATTGCAGAAAAACTAAATGTGTGACAAACAAGGCTGTCGAAAACGCGTACAATGTAAATAATGGGTAACTACCAATATATGAACAAACAAGTGGAGACGAACAACATGTTCACCATTTTTAATACCTTAAATCACTGCCCAAAGCTTTAAGGAAGACTACAGATTAAACCAAGGGCTGTCATGTTGCTGTACTTTGATTGAACGGGAAGAATCGACACACTCCCTCAAAAGCTCAAGCCAATCCACCAATGGCCAGAGAGGGATTTCTCGGGCCAATGCTTCAGGAATAAGGAGTTCACCTGCATGGTAAACAGAACTCGTATTAAAATTACCGACCGGGGTTACATTATCGAATATCGCGTAACACAAGACGAAGAGATAATATTCTTTTTATAGCTGGCGGTGTGGAGCGTGGGTATGTAGAGCAGGGGGGCGTTTGTGTGTGTGTGTGTGTGGGGGGGGGGGGGGGTAGTGAAGGAGCACACTTTTATATTTTTTTTCAATAACTTTCAAAGATTCCACTGCGCATTGGGGTCGTTAGCTGTGAGAGACCCAGGAGAAAGCCGGAGATTGGACAAGCGAACCTATTCCGTGTCGGGGATTGAAACTGCGACATCTTATTCGATAATATACCTCCCGAGACAAGATTTTTGAATTATAAACTGAACTTCGCATAAATGAAATGAAATGAAATGGGGTTTAACGTCCTACTATTCTGCTCCTATGCTGGACTATGAGGGAAATTGTGCCCGGGTAGCGGCACTATCGCCTACTCTTATATCGAATTCCAACTGCCAAGAGATCTTTTACGTGCATTCCAATATATACACGGGACCTCGGTTTTTCGTCTCATCCGAAGGACTAGACAGCTGTCCTTGTCAGGCCCTCCGTCCTGCATCACTGACAAGGGGGAACCACGCCGGAAAATCTAGATGAACTTTCTCGGCCAATGTAGGGATCGAACACCCGATCTCCAGGCTAGCGAGCCAGCGTCTTACCCACTTAGTCACGTGATCCCCGAACTTCCCATAAGAACTCTTTAAGTTATGATAGTTTTGGCAACAGATATATTTCCCTGCAGTTTAAGATGTGGAATTAAAGGACAATATTGGTGCCAGTCATTAGCACATATGTGATAGAACTGGTTAAACACATTCCAAATATACTTTTAACACAGAGATCATTGCTACGATAGCTGAGTAATACAGGTTTCCCGAATCGGAAGTGACGAACGCCAAAGGAAAACACGAGTCATCGCTCTATATAACTGACTGAAGCGACGAGTGATAACAGATACACGGCCGAATTTCTGCTCACTAATAATTCCTTCGAAGACAAATATGTGATAATGACTGACACCAATATTGTCCTTTAACTTATTTTTAAGAACATCCACTTTACGGCAATGTGATATTACTTTGTATTTATTCATTTTACCTGGTGTAAATCATGTTTCAGGTATTTACAGTAGAAATGTCAGAACAATAAAACTGATGCCAAACAATTTACAGGTTTTTACATCAACATACTTCTATCTTGTTACCAGGTACAACTAGTATTTACTGAATGCTACAGTTTTAGGACAACTTCAATATTCCAATAAAAATGAAATGAAATGGGGTTTAACGTCCTACTGTTCTGCACCGACTTGGCTAATGAACACGGGCATATGCTCTACAGTGCGCTATGAGGGGAGAGAGAGAGAGAGAGAGAGAGAGAGAGAGAGAGAGATGGGGTTTAAAGTCCACTCGACACAAACTAGGTCATTTCGGGACTCGTTGGTAGAGAAAAACTATCGGGATTGTTCAGGATATCAGCCTTGACAACAGTCATGAGAAAATCACCCCACCCACCACCTCTATTGAACATATTATTATAGACCTTACCAGACGACGATATTCAATCTAATGAATCTCGTATCCGTCGTAGCGTCTAGTCATTCGCATGGAACGAAAACAGGAAACTCTGTGTCCACATTGGCGTGCACGGAAAGAATCATTTACTGATGGAATTCGATATAAGAATAGGCGAAAATGCCGCTGTCTGGGCAAAATGCCCCTTATATCATGGCGTATGTCCATCACGATTAGCCCGGGTAGGGTAAGTGCAGCAAAATAGAACGTTAAATCATGTAACATTTGTAAGGCATCAAGTATCCTAACCGCCAGTCTATAAATCGACTATTACAATATTCATATACATGTTGGGCGGAGACTCCTTGTATAGATTCACTGATGGAATTCTACGAAGAGTAGACGGAAGCGTAGGTGCCTGGGCAAAATTCCCCCTCATAGCATGGCGTATATCCATCGCCATTAATGAATCAAGTATCCTCGTCGCCAGTCTATATATCAAGGGAGGGAGGGGAGTGGCCGAATGGTCAGCCCGTGTGCGCTGTATCATAAGGTCTTTCATTGAGTCAACTGGCGTGGTACGTGACAAGGAGTAGCGTCGCCCGTCCAACCCCGTGGGGTTTCGCCGGGTCTCCTACGCGCAAGCGAATTATTGAAATAAAATCGAACCATAGGTTAGTACCAAAATGGCTAAGTTTGTGTCGAGTGGAGACGTCACCCCCTCCCTCTCTCTCTCCCTCTCTCTCTCTCTATATATATATATATGTACACATTGGCTTGCACGTAAAAGATCCCTTGACAGTTGGAAATCGATGCAAGAATAGGCCAGAGTGCCGGTGCCCGGGTCAAATTTCCTTCATAGCGCACTGTATGGCGTATGCCCGTCTTCATTAGCCCAGTCAACGATTAAAATATTCATATACATGTCGTGCATCCATGTCTGAACCCGTGTGTAAATATAAAGTGACGTGTTTGTGGTTATTTTAGGATTGTTGTAGCCAGTGGGTAGGATGAAGTTCTAACATTTGCTGTGTAAATAAAGGTTTGTTAAATATCGTATAATGTGGGCTATTCACGGCATCAAGTAGGGGATTTACTAACAAACAAGAGAGAAAAACAAAACGTAAAAGGCAATCCAATTAAACGAAACACTTTTAATCTTTTTGACAAAATATATCTCTGTTGTATTTGTATAGTGCGGAGAGGAATATTTAATTAATTGTAGCGAATTACGTTTTATTTTATGCTTAAGAAGGAAAAGTCGTGATATTTTCGATGTGCAACATACCAGCAACGTACAACAGCGTACTAAAGCAGCACTTACAAAGCCAGAAGTCAAAGAGCCAGTGATAAAGTCTTTCACAAATACTTCCCCCATCCGCCAAAACAAACAAACGACAAGATGAAACTAAAAAAAAAAAAATCACGAAAACATTAGATAGAAGCTTGACATAGGCATTTTGCCTGTTCGATCTCCAAATATCTCCTACAAGAAAAACCCCAAAATAATATGGTAAAAAATAAAAGTCACAAAAATCCAACAAAGAATAAAGAAAACCAAACCGCAATAATAAGTCGTTTTATGTGATAATTTTATACAATTTCTTTGAGACGTTCACATATTTTGCTTGTTTTGTTACATCTATTCAGTTTGGGAGTAGAATTCAGCGGACATGATTTAAAGATACATTATGGGAGATTTTTATAGAGAGTTGGCCATTCTTGCTATAACAATTCAAAAGTAGATTATGAAAGAAGAATATATTGAAAAATTCAGTCAAATTACTTTATTCTGAACATAGTTATCATCGTTGTAATATTTGCCTAGAAATGGTAGCGAAATGTGTCTTCACCTTCGCTGATCGTTTGCTTGACAGGCGTTAACTCCACCTACATATCCCGATTATCAAGTAAAGTTTTCAATGGCATACCGAAACGCTTTACAGCGGCCTCGCTAAGTACACTCTATCATTTAGCCTCGATCTAACTGACGTATTTTCATCAGGTTACCCCTTATTTGATTTAATCAATTAGTGAAATCCTATTTAAATCCGAGCTGTAGCCGAGCCATCCGTGGGTCTACAGAGTTGATTTTGGTCTTGTTGTTTAAATAAAGATCTAATTTATAATTTCTATAACATCTGAAGCCTAAATTAAGACTTGAAATAATCAGATTTAGTTCTTGCATAATGCATGTTTAAGTAAACCAGTGTGTATCTCTTAACTATAACTATCTATGTCAGCATCTTACTAATACCATAATTATATGACGGGCGTTCGTGGCTAGGTGGATAAGACGCTGGCTCACTAGCCTGGAGGTCGGTTGTTCGATCCCTGCCTTTGGCCGAGAAAGTTCATCCAGATTTTCCGGAGTGGTTCCCCCTTGTCAGTGAGGCAGGACGGAGGGCCTGACAAGAACAGCTGTCTAGTCGTTCGGATGGGACGAAAAACCGAGGTCCCGTGTTCACATTGGAGTGCACGTAAAAGATACCTTGGTTGGAATTCGATATAAGATCCCCGGGCAAAATTTCCCTCAGAGCACACTGTATGGCGTATGCCCGTCTTCATTAGCCCAGTTTAGGAGCACAACAGTAGGACGTTAAACCCCATTTCATTTCATTTTTGTACACGAGGCAGAAGACGCTATCTTTTTTCAGGGGCAGCTTATTATATTACAACTATTTATATCATCGTTTTACTAATATATCTATGATTATATAATAATCTGCCAGTTATCAGTGAGTTATTAATATATATTACAGATATAATCCATGTTTATTATTGTAGTAATGTTATTTTATTATTGTTTAACATATATGTTATGACTTTGATGTATTAATGATAAATAATACTATGATAAACACATCACTCATCTTACTACTAAAATAATTTACGACGGTTGGGTGTATTCTATGAAGTAGTATTCGACTTATTACTTCAGGAAATGACTGAAACCTACATATTGTACAGCGTCTTATAATAAATTATCATTAATGTTGGCAATTGTTGTTATGAAATACTTCGGATGTTGTATATGTAGATGCTGTCGATACAACAACAAAAAAAAATCTCTCGCTGTTGTCAGATTTTTGAAGGTGTTTTCACGGTTGAAAGTTTCCAACCCTTAATCGGATCGTATTTTGTGCCATAATGAAGAAAACTCTATTATTTAAATTACAGCTTTTATATACGAGGGAGTCGTGGTGGCTCAGTGAGTAAGGCGTTCACTCGTTAACCTGGAGATTCCGCGTTCGATCCCTGAGTTGGTCGAAAAAGTTCATCAGGATTTTCCGGCGGGGTTCCTCCTTGTCAGTGGTGCAGTGGGCCAGGTATGGAACACTGGATAGTCTTTCGGAAGGGACGAAAAAAGAGGAGGTCCCGTGTACACATTAGCATGCACGTGAAAGAGTAAGATGTAAGAGCAGACTGTAGTGCCGCTGCCCGGGCACACTCACCCTCATATCTCACACTATATTGGAAGTTGGCACTGCATCGGCAAACAAAAACATTGGCGCCTCAATACACCGTTAAATTATATTCCATCATCACTAGTAAGTTATAGACTATTTTATTATCAGAGATTGTAATCTTATATGAGTTACATACTCAACAATCATATGGTTACACTTTACCTTACTCATTTTATACATGTCTAGAATAATATCATTCTGCAGTGTCTATTGTGATAACATGGCTATAATAACACCACTCTATCAATAAAACGATGCTTCAGTTGTAATAACAAGAAACTAAGTTGAATGAATAATATTATTTTAGTTCAGGTATTCACCTGTTATTCATATGAATTGATCTGAATAAATTTTAAAGAAGCGGCCATACCAATATATTTTTACTGATACATCATCTTAGATTCTCTGTACATGTATGTCACGAGGTGAGTCATCTATGCAAAGTTTTAGTTCTATCTCATGACTGTGTGTGACCAGAAGTAGTGTGGCCTACTTAACCTCGACGGTGGTTCCAGGTTCCTACCCTCGGTTGCCGAAATAACAAAAAAATAAATAAAATAAACCAACCCCTGAGTGGACACCCCAGCCACCTCTTTTCTCCTTATCCTGTGAGTCGCGGTGGTCCGGTGAGTAAGACGTTGGCTCGCTAACCTGGAGTTCCGATGTTCGACCCCCGTGGCTGAGAAATGAAATGAAATGAAATGGAGTTTAACGTCCTACTGTTCTGCTCCTAACCTGGACTAATGAAGACGGGCATACGCCATACAGTGTGCAATAAGGGAAATTTTGCCCGGACAGCGGCACTATGGCTTACAATTATAACGAATTCCAACTGCCAAGGGACCTTTTACGCGCACGTCAATGTATACACGGGACCTCGTTTTTTCGTTCCATCCGAACGACTAGACAGCTCTCCTTGTCAGGCCCGCCGTGTAGGACAAAGAACAGTGTCTAGTAGGATTAAGAGACGTCCCGTGTACACGTACAACACCCCTGGGCAGTTGGAATTTGATGAAGAGTACAAAAGCACCAAGGTTATTAGCCAGATTGGTGCAGAACAGTAGGCCCTTCAACTCCATTTCATTTCATTTTGTAATTGATGTTCTCATTGCACATGGAACGAATTGTCCCAACCCAGACACATGATTGTTCTATAACACTAACATCGCGCTCAAATACATCTACTGCTTTGTTGGTCTTTGATTTACTTTTGAAAGCTATGATAAAGCTTGTCAGCTAGATCTATAGATGTTTTATATACAAACAGCTATTGCACCTAAACAACCCATGACCTAAGTCTAGGCTCTAAATTGTACCTGTTACACATCCACCCATAACACACCCACCCATTGCACATGCCGCATCATTGCCAAGCCTTCCATTGCATCAACCCTCCCTAATCCATGCACATATTGCCAATCCCCGCCATTGGAACATGCCCATTGCACATCCTACACCATTGCACCCCTCCCCATTGCACATGCATTGCCCATGGCATATATTGCGTATTGCACATCCCTCCCCGTTCCATGCCCACATATTGCCCATCCTCCCCATTGGAAACATGCCCATTGCACATCCTACACCATTGCACCCCCTCCCCTTTGCACATCCCGTCGGCAGAAGTAGTAGCAAGCGAAGATAACTTTAGTTCTATTTCTGTCCCGGAAGCTTATTGACAAAAACATATTTTAAGAATGTGGCCAAGAGCTATGATCTATAAAAGGATATTACCTATCATAATAAACGTGCTTCATTCTTAAAATATTTCATCTGTTACTTTTCTGGTTTTAATTATCAAAAACTAAATCAAAATTATAACAAAACAGGTGATTTTTATTTAAAAACAATTTAGTATAAAATTTAAAATATCTACAATAATTATGTACAAATAAAATCTATTAGAATATTCTACTAAATTAAAACCGAAAGCCCACGTTTCCTTATTTAACATATTGTGCATACAACTTAATAATTCAACAAATATACTAAAAACACAGAATCTCATGTTTAGAACATCTGCAAGGTCCAAAACGTCATTTCCACTAAGGGGAGGAAAGCTTGAATGAGATATAAGGGGACTTTTAATATTTTGGGGTTTCGAGAGTTCTTCCTACTTTTGAACTAAACAAGTTCAAATTTTACTTAAAACGAAAAATGCCCAGACCAGGGTGTGGGCCATAAGCAGGAAATAAAAAGGGCGTAGCACCACACCTAGATTCATACCGTAGATATATTGTCTATCTATACATAGTGTTTATAGTTAAAGCATGTTCATATATTAATATAATATGTCTATCTATACATAGTGTTTATAGTTAAAGCATGTTCATATATTAATATAAATAAAAGATATGTTTAAATGCTAGTACCTTTTAATTGTGAGCAAGCAAAACGCTATTTCATACATTTTTGTCATTAAACACATATTTTAGAAGCTGTTTTATGGCCTTTGATCATCGCATTGGTCTACAAATAGAACATCGTATAGTTCCAATATTTTGTATAGTATGGAATATTCTTTAATGTTTCTTTCTCGGGAACAATATTTAGTTTTTATTTGTATTTTGTTTTAACACTGTTAGGAATTCTCGGCTACACAAAAGCCATCAAATAACAAAAAATGAAAGGTCAAAAAGCACACATCACCAGTTTCTCAGCATTCCTCAAATCAAGTTCTCGCACGATCTCAAAATTTGCAATAAACACACACAATTATTAAAAGTTTATAATCGTTGAATGGGTAGAATCCTTTCTCTAGGTGCCTCGACGGCGTCAGGAGCAGGTGCTTCGATATTGAGTACCCCATCCTTCGAGAGAATGGAGTTAAGTTTTAAGGGGTCGATCTTGTTGGGGAGGACGTATTGTTTACTGAATTCCCTGTAGACCTTACGTCCTGGAGATTCTTCAGTGTGCTTGGCGTGAATCATCAGCTTGTTGTCCATGGTTTTCACGGAGATTTCCTCTGGTTTGAACTGACTGACATCAAAACGAATGGAGAGTTTTTTGTTACCGTCCATGTCCGTGACGAATGGTTTGTCGACTTGAATCAGGTTACTGTTCATATTTCCGAATCCGGCGGAATTTTCAAGTTTGCTCATCTCGGATTTCATTAAGTCCATCCCGGATCCCATCTTTCCGAAATCCATGCCAGATCCCATCTTTCCGAAATCCATGTCGGTTCCAAAATTTCCGAAATCTGCTCCAGAAGTGAGCTGACCCATTCCAGAGTCAGTGGGAGTCAATGTAAACATTTCTTTACGGATTCGTTCCAGTTCCATGTCGAAATCCTTCCATTCCTTTTCCATATCTTTATTCATCGATGAGAATATCGATCTCTGTCGATCGAAGAAACTCCATTCTTCCCGCTTTATTGGAACCAAACGTGAGGAGGCCATCTTTGTCTGTTTGCTTTTCAATGAAATACAAAATAAAACTTCAAAATTCGTCTGCGATTTAAAATATCGTCTGCTATTGATCCGACCTTGAGGAATCTGGTGAACGTCTGCTTCTCAGTAAACCAGTGTATATATCTGTGACGTCAGCGTGTAAACGAAGCTGTACCGTGGCTTGTAAATTCCGCCTTCTTCAAACGATTTATCAAATGTCAGAAACACAGGTAAACTTATGGTCTGCCCAACTATCTCGTGCCAGATTATCGTCTGCTAATGTCGAACTATATTATCGTCTGCTAGCACGTGGAATCTTCAAACGTAAATTATTATTTCTCTAGAAAATTAACATACACCAGTGTGGGATATCACCGTCTGCTATTATCGTGGTATGATTCTGTCGTCTGGTTAGAATGGTTTTTCGCGCCTATTTATATCCACCGCGCGCACCGATGAACACATACACGTGGTATTTGGTGGAGTATTTATTCTATAAGATGGTGAATTATTAAATACCAGTAAAATGAATCACCATAGCAATAGAATTAATCAACCACAGTGAGAATTTCTACAAAACAAATAACATGTATGGTGCGTTCAACATCCAAACAAATAGGGCGGATCTAAATATAATTTTGAAAAAAAAAGCCAATTCGAAGGAAAGTCTGCATGTCGGGTTGCAAACGATAATAAAGGATGGTTTATAAATCGTATGTAAACACAGTCAATATAACCTTTTGGCATCATTTGTGACGAGATAAAACGCTAATCTTATTCAAGCCTTGCTGTTCATGTACAGTGGTGAGGTCGCTAGCTTTCTTGACTCGGTTCGAATCCCAGGATGGGTGAATGAGATGAGATCATCCCGGAAGGCCCGCATTAGTCACATGGTGGGGTATTATGGTTAGATCTAATTCTAAAGGACACCTCCAGATTTGGTCAATGGTCACGAGATGTATACAGGACTAGTGTTAACCCTAACCCTGGACCTAGCCCAAACCCAAAACCCTAATCTACAATCTCGTCAACAATCGCGTGCCCTAACCTTATTTACATCTCAGCAACCTTGCCGAAATCTTAAAGTGGACTAAAGAAATAGATTTATGCGGGATTCAGTAGACTATAGAATGCCTGCCCATTGTTCGCCCACCCCCCCTCTAAAGCAGATTAGGTGGGACGCCAGTATCCGGGCACAATTTACCATATATCGTATTGCACACATAACCAGAGTAATGAAAATGAATGTGAAAAATTGAAAAATGAAATGGATTTTAACGTCGAGAGAGAGAGAGAGAGAGATACCTTTTGATACAACGCGCACGTGCTAACCATTCGGCCATCCAACCACAAGAAAATCCCATTATGGACACGTGTATAAAAGGCAGCGTCACGTTAATGGCATACCTATGTATATAAGGGAAAGTCCCTTTAAGGGCATTTGCATAAAAGGGAAAGTCCATTTAAGGCACTTGCATAAAATTAAAAGGCCCATTAGATAAGTGTAAAAGAGAAAGTGCCATTAAGGGCATATGTATTAAAGGGAAAGTCCTATTAAAGGCACGTGTACAAACGGGAACATTTCATTAAAGGGCACAAGTATAAAAGGGGAATTCGCATTATATGTGTATAAAAGGGAAAATCCCAGTAATGTATAAAAGGTAATGTCCATTTAAGGACACGTGTATAAAAGGGAAAATCCCATTATATATGTGTAAAAGGGAAAATCCCCGTAATGTATAAAAGGTAAAGTCCTTTTAAGGACACGTGTATAAAAGGGAAAATCCCATTATAGTGTAAAAGGAAAAATCCCAGTAATGTATAAAAGGTAAAACCCATTTAAGGACACATGCATAAAAGGGAAAATCCATTTAAGGACACGTCATGTATAAAAGGGAAAATTCCATTATATATGTGTAAAAGGGGAATTGTATAATTATTCAATATCATGGCCCTTTAATAACGTTCGTCTCAGAATTTAAATAATGCGAGTAAATATTTGTTTTTGTATTTAATAGTACATACTGTAAAATGTAAATACGATGCAAATTAAAACATAAACAAATAAATGAAATAAAAAACCTAAAAAAAAAACTTAATCAAGTCTCGACAAAAATAAAAATAGAATTCTTTGGTCTAATTTCTCAAAAGCGTAACTTAAAATCATAGCGGCAATAATTCTAGAAAAAGTAAATACAAGCAGAAACACACACAAAAACAAATTCTAACGGCAAATAGTTTTGATATTGAGAAGGGGGTTTGGATGGTCTAGTTGTTTAACGCTTGCGCGTTGGATCATAAGGTCTGCCATAGAGTCAAGTGGTGTAGTTTCGATTCCCCGCTTGTACGTGACAAGGAGTAGAGTCGCCTGTCCAACCCCGTGGGTTTTGCCCGGGTCCTCTATGCGCAAGCGAAATATTGAAATAAAATAGCACTATATTTAGTCCCGAAATGACCTAGTTTGTGTCGAGGTGACGTTAACCCCCATTTTTTCTCTTTGTGATATTGGGAAAGAAAGTTTATAGACAAGGGGGAAGCCTCTGTTGAACTAACCCGTTTAAAGGTGAATTCTCGGGCTTAAAGATTTAATAACCAAATTAGTAATAAAGTTGTATTATGTAAGAACTAAATCTGCCTATTAGAGGTTTTTATATTGGCTTGTAATGTTATATCAACTAATATATAAACATTCATTAACATACCAAGCTTATAATCAACTCCCTAGGCTACCGGATGGTTCCGATTTTAAGTAGATTAGAACTCTTTGGTCATTTAATGATTTAATTTAAAAATAGATCGATAAGCGATGTCAAGTCTCGAATAACAAGTACCGTTGTTACGATAATAAACAATCAATGCACGCATCTTTTCAAAACTACTGATTTCTTCGTTAAGAATGAGGTAATTTGACTAAAATTTTCAACATATTCCCTTTGCATGATCTAATTTTTAATTATCATAGCGAGAACTACAATCTCCGTATCTAAATCTAACATAACGTATCTTTAGTCAAATAGTAATGCTACCCCTATAAAAAATTTTACCGTCGTTTCTAAACGACTCTTTTTTTGACTAGAAACTCTCAGACACACCTTGTCTTTATTTTGAAACTTAATGAAATGGGGTTTAATGTCCTACTGTTCTGTCCCGACTGGGCTAATAAGCGAAATTTTACCCGGACAGCGACACTACGGACTACTCTTATATCCAATTCCAATTGCTCAAGGGATCTATTACGTGTTCGCCAATTATTGTGTACACGGGACCTCGGTTTTTTGTCCCATCCAAACGACTAGACAATTGTCCTTGTCAGGCCCCTGTTCAACACCACTGATGAGGGAAACTTAAACAAATTAATTGAGAGTTTATGAATATGATTAAAACATCGAATTTGTAAATGGGACATTAAGAATATGACGACGATAAAAACCGTTTAGTAAGTGATTATATGTTTGTAGTCTGAAATATTATTAAACAATAAACTGTGTAAATGTCGTCAGCAGAATATTTCATTGAGGATGAAAAACTAAAACTTTCCAAAAATTACGCTTCTCCTGTCGTAGCCTAATACTTTTTCCCATAACTTTAGCCCTCCCCCAACTCCCTTCACTTGATTACACCGTTCCTAGTGGAACGGTATTATTATCCATCCTGATCAAGGGATAATTTTTATGTGGTCTGATCCCAACCATGCGGAATTGTTATCCCCCCTACCCATTCTTCAAAAAACGAGTCGCGTTTGATATCTTAAATATAGGTGTTGTTATCAAGACGGAATTTCCAAAAGAATCATAATAAAAAAATTGTCTGGATAATCGAATTTTATATTCTGTAAACAACGTGTTCCGGTTTTCTATTTTTGTGTTGTAAGTTTGTCTAGAAAAAAGTTAATTACTAAAATCTTATAGAAATTTCTTCTTAAAAAAATAAGGGAGGAACTAATTAAAGAAGTGGTTTATGTTCATTTACAATTATGAAATTTCACGTTTGGATGGAATGGCCTTCCCGAGGAGGAAAGATGCTGATAAGTTGTTCTGGGTCGATTTTTGTGAAGGGTGACTAAAAAAAAAAAAGAAAAAAAAAGCTGTCATTCAGCCTAACAAAGTATCTTGGAAACGTAACTTTAAAATTGGACTAACGAACATAGAAAGGATGAACGGAATATTCGACTAGCATTGTCATGATTATTTTGATAATAATGCCTGCCTAAATGACAGGGGAATTGAATAATAGTCATTCGGATGGTATAAAAACACCAAATGCCACACATTGACATTTGTACACAATAGGCATAGCAGACATGTACATATACCCCTGACTGTTGGATCTTTGAACAAGCAGGAACACTGCTGTCTGACAGGGAAAAATCCCCTTCCAATTGCATACATGTACATGATTGACATACATAGCATAGAAATAAGGATTACCATACATGTAGCATATGTGTTTATCGCAAAATGACAGTAGAATTATGTTGGCTAGGAATCTAAACTAATTTTAATCCATTCGCTCCATATCAAGAAACAGATGAATAATATCATCTTGTGGGACATTTTGCTACAGAATAAAATCCACAACATTTATGAGCTGAGTTTCTTGACCACCTGGTCCCCTCCCCCACTCTACCTCCCAATTTTAAATCATTTTGAGATTCAAAATTTTGTACCTTTTCAGCTTACGGGTATATAAAGAGAAAGAAAAGGAGGGTTTAACTTGAATTATCTGGTTTTATCAACACCAGGTGGTGTAAACTAATGATGTTTGGTAAATGAAGAGGTTGTGAATCATATTAAAAGTCAGGATGAGTTGTCTTGAACAACAAGAGGTATATTTAATTTAATCCTAAATTTAAAATATATGAAAGTTAATAAAAGGTGTATTATCACTAATGTCCTGAAACTATGGACACCAATAAATGTAAGTCTCCATTATCCAATGTATATTTTATTGTTCGGGTGAGGGGTAGGATCAAATTATTGAATAGGGATCATGTTTTAATACATTTTAATCTCTGCCATCATAAGGTCTAGAGAGCTGATTATGTGAATAAATGTTTAAATAGTAATTTATATAATATAAACCTGCAATAGGCAGATTTAGGTCTTAAATAATGTATCTTTCATTATACATACATGTACAGCTTACAATTGGTCTAAAAGTAAAATACATTAACCTTGCATTATTAATTAAAGATACATTATGGGAGATTAGATAAAGAGATGGCAGTTCTCACTATAATAGTTAAAAACTAGGTAGTGTAAAGTTAATTTGCTGAAAATTTCAGTCAAATTGATCCACTATGAGCCGAGAAAGAAGCGGGTGAAATTTTTGCATAGTCTCGATCATCATTACTAAAATCATTAATATAAACAGCATAGTCTCGATTATCCACTTTTTTAATTTAATTATCAATGGCCGTTACCGGCAGATAGGAATCTAATCCAGCCAACATCGAAGGCTAGCCTTGACATCGAGAATTTATTATGGTCTGGATAGGTTAATTAATGTCTAATTAATAGTTTATATAACATTTCAGGCCTAAAGAAAGACTTGTAATAAGCAGATTTTGCTCTTGCATAATGTATGTTTAAATTAATGGTTTGAAACCACATCTATTTTTATATTTTTTAATTTGCTTCTGTACAGGAGGAGATTGAAGTATTAGAATCTATTTATGATGGGGATGAGAATTTTAAAAAAGTCAACACAACTACGTATCAATACAAGGTTAGTCTTTATGGAGGCTACTAAATTACAGAGAGAGAGGGGGAGGAGAGAGATAATGTCCGCTCAACACAAACTAGGCTATATGTAGGGTGACCCACCATAAATAAATATCTCCATATATCTCGACAATTTCGCCACAATATTTATATATATGCCAAGCCTCAAATCAGTTTCACACAATTATAGTCACTAAATAAACGATCATGTTGTACTTAATAAGCTATGACCATTAATCATCTATAAATAATAGACTGAAAACTGGTTCCATGTGTCGTCCATAACATCCAGACACTTTTGAGTAAAAGATAGGTTACGTGCCCTTGTTTTGAAATTAGTCTCGCTTAACCAGTCTATCGACCATTCTAGGACTGATTGACAGGTCGGGATAATCAAGACTACTTTTTTACGAAACATAACAGAAAGCTAGAACAAGAAATTGAATTTAGAAATGAGCACGTTAGCTAGCTCAACAATTGTTTTAAGAAGCTTGTAAAAGTAAAATGAAACTACTGCTAGTATCATGTTCCTGTCTAACCCGAGTGTTTCTGAGATATTATTTGTACTAAACCAAAAAATGCCGCTCTTAACGGTACAGTTAATGATAAAGCGATTTAAAAAATGAAACGAACGTAATTTCTAAATCTGCTGTAATAACCAAGAAGCTTAATTTCACTGCTATTCAAAATCGTCAACAATAATTTTTTTACGGCTGTAATAGTTGATAGATTTGTAGAGAATTGCACGTGCCATGGCTATTTATAGTATCATACTGTCAGAAAGTTGGCCTCGACACGGCGAATGTGCACGCTTCAGTGGTAGTCTCGAACTATCAGCGGTGGACTGTATTTCTGTAGGTGCGTGGGCCACCCTACTATATGTTATGATTTTATTTCTGTGTACAGGTCTTTAGCAGTGGGAGGAAACCAGGCTATCAATTATTCGCTAGCGCGTAGATGTCTTTAGCAGTGGGAGGAAACCAGGCTATCAATTATTCGCTAGCGCGTAGATGTCTTTAGCAGTGGGAGGAAACCGAAGAACCTGAAGAAAACCCACAGGGTTGGACAGGTGACTCTGAATGACAGAGGGAGGAAACCAGACTCTCTATGACAGACTGTTCTATCTAAAGTGCACGCGTTAGACTCCCACAACCACTTACAAAATGAGAAGTGGTATGATGTGCTCTGTGAAATTTAAGTAAACCTCGGGCTAAATAGAACTTTAGACTGTACTTGAATATTGGAAGGAGTCATTTGGTACACTCAAAGAGCAGACAGTTTGCAGCGGAGTTGGCTGAGGGGGGTTGAATGGCCGAATGTTTAGCACGTCCGCGCTGTTTCACAAGATCTGTCACTGAGTCGACTGGCGTGGTTTCGAGACCTGGTTGTACGTGACAAGGAGTAGGGTCACCTGTCTAACCTCGTGGGTTTTCTCTGCGTCCTCCGGTTTTCTCCCACTGCTTAAGACTCCTACGCACAAGCGAATTATTGAAATAAAATTGAACCATATATGCTAGTCCCGAAATGACCTAATTTGTCTCGAGTGGTCGTTAAACCCATTCCTTGTATTTAAAGAGAGAAATGGGGTTTAACCTTCATTTGACACAAACTAGGTCATTTAGAGACTAACATGTGGAACAATTTTATTTTAAATTATCGCTTGCTAGTAGGGGTCTTTACTAGAGGGAGGAAACTGGAAGATCTGAAGAAAACCTACTCTTACTCCTTGTCACGGATTAGCTCAGAATCGAAACCACGCCACTTGCCTCAATGACACACATTGTGATTTAAAGCGGAAATTTCAAATTTTTAAGTTATATTTTTAAAATTTATTAAAATAAAGCCTTAAAATAGATGGTATCCATAAACAGTCCTACCTTGTTAATTAAAGAATAATCCTATTAATCCTATAATTCGCTATTGCCAGCTGAGAAATTGGCAAAAATATCATTTTTCACTTCAAATTCCAACGTTGAGGAAATGGCTGACCATTGTTTTCAATAGGAAAACAATGGAGGTAATTGTGTTGTTATTTCCTGTGTAAATGAGATTTAAGTGTGAGAATGACACCTATGATCGTATAATAGTGAGTTGATAACCTATTGAGCAAAAGACATAGAAATAATTATGTTTTGACTTTCTTAGAAAATATGAAATTCTTGCTTTAAGGTGGACACGTTCAACCACACGACCACCCAGCCCCACTTATGTTTAAATAAAATATGAAATTTGAAATCTTTATTTGGTATGAAAGACAGTAAATATGAGAGTATATTTTTTACGTTTTTTATTACAGTATGGAGCAGACGGGGATCACAGATCCTTTATGATAGAGATAAAATGGGGTGAGAATTACCCAGAATCTTCCCCTGATATAAATCTAGATCTTTTCTACAATAAACACATGTAAGTTATCGTTCCCCTCGTGCACACACTGTTGCTTGAATTTATCTATTTATTATTTGGAATTTGATTGAAGTAGTATTGCCTACCCAACCTCACATTTTTTCTCCGGATCCTCCAAGTTTCATTCCACAGCTAAAGACCTCTTACGTGCAAGCAAATTATTGAAATTAAATAGTTAAATCCTGGAATGGCCCAGTTTGTGTTGAGTGGCAGTTAAACACTTATTTCTCTGATATTTTCCAACACCTTACCAACTTGTTATCTTGTTATGTCTGCTGCAATTATGTCCTTTCAATCATTCGTACAAACAGCCACTCTTTTTAAGCAACATCTCTTTGCAAGCAGCTCCCTAAAATACCCCCAGTAGGATTTCATTGGTTTCATCCATTCCATAAAAAATCACTTGTCTAAGGGGGGTTGGATCGCCAAATGGTTAGCATGTGTGTTGTATCATAAGGTATGTCATTGTGTCAACTGGCCTGGTTTCGATTCCCAGGTTGTATGTGAAAAGCAGTAGGGTCCCCTATCCAACCTCGTGGGTTTACTATGGGTCCATCCAGTTTTCTCTCACTGATAAAGACCCCTATGTGCAAATGAATAATTGAAATAAAATTGAAATCTATGTTAGTCCCGAAATGACCTTTTTTTGTGTGGACTGAACGTCTCTCTCTCTCTCTCTCTCTCTCTCTCTCTCTCTCTCCTCTATAGCAATCAGTGATCTCTGTTCATGTTATAAATTTAACGAAACAACGCCAAATTAACTTCCCTTGTTGATAACATCCTGTCATGTCCCCTCTGCCAATCCTGTAATTAACATTTAATCATCTAGTAGATTTTATTACTAGGTCACTCTCCTTAAGCGGTCAGTCATAATAATTCCCTTGAATTTACAAGTACTGACTCAATCAAACAATAATTAAAGTTAAATTTGATGGTTTTTTTTAGTGTAAAACACCTCAAAATAAAAAATTTATTGGCTTATTTGTCATATTCATTCATGTTTTTAGTTATAATTTTGTCAAGTGAAAACCTTGGTCAAATATAATTTGTCAAGTGTTACTATGGTTATTATGGTATATATTTCAGATTAGAGGAAGTAAAAACTACGATAATGAGCCACCTCAAACAGCAAGTAAATATAACATACTTAA
Organism: Patella vulgata; assembly: GCF_932274485.2. NCBI lineage: Eukaryota > Metazoa > Mollusca > Gastropoda > Patellidae > Patella > Patella vulgata. The sequence continues at coordinate 4,319,105 of NC_065884.2, forward strand.
TTTTTTCTGTTGGATGGCCGAATGGTTAGCATGTGCGCACTGTATCGTAAGGTCTGCCATTGAGTCAACTGATGTGATTTCGAATCTCGGGTACTTTGAGTTTTCTCTGGTTTCCTCCCACTGCTACAGATGCCTACGCGCAAGCGATTTATTGAAATAAAATTGAACCATGCGTTAGTCCCAAAATGGCCTAGTTTGTGTCGAGTGGACTTTAAACCCCATTTCTCTCTTTCTTATAGTGATATGGCTTCACTCAAAATCAAAAAGAAAAATTGAGTGTCATGTGGTTAAATAGACTCACAATAAAATATCCCTAATTCAAATCATGGCAATGATGGACATAAACTTGGGGCAGTTTGTTTCTCAAAACACATTTCCGATCCGTGACTTCTCTACACTGAGCGATATAATGATAGGTCAACTAAATATTAACTGGAAAGTTTCAATCTGATTAAAATACAGATCTATATTTCGTTTCCTTTGTTTATTTTTTTGATGGCCTCCACTACATGAAGATCTGACCGGTTATAGGAAAAGATAGCATCAGAGGTCCTCCGAACGGCTTTTGACCCTTTGACGTCAGACATTGATTAATCAATCAGCTTTGACGTTTCTAGGGGTTTATCCACAGTTCCATGCACCTCATGCCAAAAACTCGCTGTAACAAACCATTTTATTGACTAATCCCTGACATCATCCAGAACGTGGGTTATATAACAACTCTTCCAGATCCTAGTGCAGTCAAGACAATTAAATCGAAATTTTGAACTATAAAAAAACGAAATGAAATAGGATCTGTGTTTTAATCAGATTGTTATGGTAGCTTGATTCTACAAGTAAGACCAAAGCAATTTAAATTTTAGTTTTTCGTGGTCTTGATAAGAAAAATAAGCCTCTCATGTTTCTAAACTTGAACTAGCAGCTTTTTACTATAACAACCAAGTATTTTTGTATCTAAATTAGTATTTTTATGAAGAAATCAGAAGTAAAATTTAATAGGTGTTCTTGAAGAATGAAAATTCAAATTGGATTGGTCTATATTATGAAGAGAAATTACTTACGACATCTATGATGTTTTTATAGGTGGAGGATTTATTAGGTACCTGTATGACTTATTCGTTATTTGATTCTGTGAAGGATAATCTGGACTCCTTAATATCTGATCAACCAGACACTCCAACAGTTATCCAGGTTAGTCTCTTTAAACTCTGCACTTGGTTTTTTTTGTTTTTTTCCTCGGGGGAGTGTGGTTTCCCCCTTGTCAGGGATGCAGGATGGAGGGCCTGGTAAGCAACTGGGTCTAGTTATTCAGATGGTCCAAAAAACGGACACACATTTAAAGATCAGTTAGCAATTGGAACACGATAAAGAATAGATGGTAATCCGACTGTCCAGACAAAATTTCTCCGTAGGGCAAAACAAGGCATATATCCGGCTTCATTAGCCTATTTATTTTCTAGGTATTAATAGGTACAGAATTACATCACAGTTTGGAAATTGATAGCTTTTTTTAGAAGTTGCACTGGGAATTGAAATGAGGTTTAACGTCCTACTGTTCTGCACCATACATTCGGTGTGCTGTGAGGGAAATTTTGCCCGGACAGCAGTTGTACTGGAAACTACTGATGAAGTGATTGGAGTTACTCCCTCAATCGAAAGTAGTAGGATATTTTTGGCACATTTCTCTGCCCGAGCAAAATTTCTCTCATAGCACATTGCATGGCATATGCCCGTCTTCATTAGCCCAGTCGGAGCAGAACAGTGGGACGTTAAACCCCATTTGATTTCATTTCCTTCCATTTCTGATTTGTAGACAAAGAAAGCAGGACTTTAAACCCCATTTCATTTTATTTCTGATTTGTAGATAGAGAAAGTAGATCATGGAGTTACTTCCCCTGAAGATGCTCCAAAGAAAAAAGAGAAAAAAGAACAGTTAACAAAAGCCCAAAAGCGGAGAATAATGGATAAATTTGGTTCAGAGACTGATCGGCCGAGAGGCTGGGATTGGGTGGACGTTGTTAAACATTTATCACAGACAGGTGGCAAACATTCCTAGCAGACGTCAGATTGTCTAGGCATAATTAACATTTTATAATTTAAATATCATCTAGGCAATATTGTAAATATGTGATTGGATAAAACCGATGTTAATACACTATGTTATGATGAATGAAATTATGGGCTGGGGATAAGATGTGCTGGGGATAAGGAAAATTGAAATGAAACGAAGATGTTGAAACCGATTTGAAATAATATCTGGGTTCTAGTTTAATTAAACAGCATTATGTGAGAGCTAATAGGCTTTCCTGAAGAACAAGAATTCATTTTGAGGTGGCCTTAATGCTGGACCGGATTTAAACATAAAAATTAAACATACATTATACAACAGCTAAATCTGCTTATTGCAGGTCTTTCTTTAGGCCTGAAATGTTATATAAATTATTAATTAGACATTTATTAACATGACAATGAGTCAAATATATAAAGAAATTATAACAACATAATTGCCTCATATCTGTATTAGTGCATTAGCTTGATAACGTTGAGAGAAACAGGGTCGAAATGTTGCCTTAAATACAGTAATAGCTGTTTACAATAAGTATGTGTTTTTACTCTATCCAGTTGAAACGTCACCTTAAAGGGACAATAACACTCTTGCTGGCTTGAAAGCTCCAGAAAATAAATAATATCTCTATCTAAGTACTAGATGTTTAAGTGTCCTACCTGTTGTGTAAATTATCCATTACATCCTATTTTACTTGCCCAGAGGGTTCGAAAATATTATAAAATCGAAGTTTCATTTGAAAAGGTTTACGTTAGACGTTTCAAACCATTATGTTGAATTTTTCAAAATTTTTAAATAAGGTGTGTTAAGATGAAATTTGTATCATCAATTAATTGAAATATTCTAAAATAGCACAATTTGTTGACCAGAATAAAGATTGGGACATATTATTCAGTTACAACAAGAGTGGTATTGAGCCTTTAAAGTTACAATTTCATATTGTTAAGTTATATTTTTAAAATGTATTAAAATAAATCCCTAAAATAGATGGTATCTATAAACAGTCCTACCCTGTTAAAGAATAATCCTATTAATCCTATAATTCACTATTGCCAGTTGAGAAATTGGCAAAAATATCATTTTCAACTTCAAATTCAAACGTTTGAAGATAGCTATTCCATGGTGGGGAATAGGGAAACAAGGGAGGTAATTGGGAGGTAATTGTGTTATTATTTCCGGTGTGAAGATTTTTAAGTGTGAGAATGACACCTATGATTGTATAATAATGAGTTGACAACCTATTGAGCAAAAGACATAGAAATAATTATGTTTTGACTTCCCTAGAAAATATGAAATTGTAACTTTAAATACAGTAACAGCCGTTTTTAATTATGTACTTATCTTTAAAGTTTCTGATCATTTATATCGTCCACAGACGAGGCTGAATGTTGCAAAATTTTCAGTTCAACATATCTTAGTAAATACTGAAAGGAGTTGAACCATTTTTGGACCAATATTCCATTCAGAGGTTCAACTTTTGTGGTTTTTAAGAGCTTCCTGAATTCCTTAATTTACATGTATATAGATGTTTAAATAAAATATTTCCATTGAATTCTTCGCTGTATCAAATATATATATTATGTTGCCAAGCAACAAAATTTATAGCCACCAGAAACTTTGTTGACTACACTGTAAAATGGGTGAAAGGAAACAAAGGGGTCACAGTGTGTTGTTTACACAAAAAATGAGGATCTAAAGACAACAAATCTGAACTGTTCACATGGTTCTGATGTGGTATTCACTGCATAAACGCTGTAGTCAATGGGTTAAACTAAATATGAAGAATTCTAAATATTTTAGTTGCCCAAATACCCCTGTACTTAATTTGTGTCATCCCTACAGTATACACATCTCTACAGTAAACACACCTCTACAGTATACACATCCCTACAGTATACACATCTCTACAGTATACACATCTCTATAGTGTACACACCTCTACAGTGTACACATCTCTACAGTATACACATCTCTACAGTATACACATCTCTACAGTATACACATCTCTATAGTATATACATCTCTAAAGTATACACATCTCTACATTACACACATCTCTACAGTATACACACCTCTACAATATACACATCCCTACAGTGTACACATCTCTACAGTATACACATCCCTACAGTATACACATCTCTACATGGCACACATCCCTACAGTGTACACATCTCTACAGTATACACATCCCTACAGTGTACACATCTCTACAATATACACATCCCTACAGTATACACATCCCTACAGTGTACACATCTCTACAGTATACACACCTCTACAGTATACACATCTCTACAATATACACATCTCTACAGTATACACATCCCTACAGTGTACACATACCTACAGTGTACACACCTCTACAGTGTACACATCTCTACAGTATACACATCTCTACATGGCACACATCCCTACAGTGTACACATCTCTACAATATACACATCCCTACAGTATACACATCCCTACAGTGTACACACTTCTACATGGTACACACCTCTACAGTGTACACATCTCTACAGTATACACATCTCTACTGTGTACACATCTCTACAGTGTACACATCCCTACAGTGTACACATCCCTACAGTATACACATCTCTACAATATACACATCTCTACAGTATACACATCTCTACAGTATACACATCTCTACAGTTTACACATCTCTACAGTGTACATATCTCTATAGTATACACACCTCTACAGTATACATATCTCTACAGTATACACATCTCTACAGTATACACATCTCTACAGTATACACATCTCTACAGTATACACACCTCTACAGTATACACATCTCTACAGTATACACATCTCTACAGTATACACACCTTTACAGTATACACATCTCTACAATATACACATCTCTACAATATACACATCTCTACAGTATACACATCTCTACAGTTTACACATCTATATAGTATATACATATCGTACACATAAGTGTAGGCTACATATCTGGACAAATTTCCCACATATCCCACTGCACTGCGTATGCCCGTCTTCATTAGCCCAGATGGGGCAGAAAAGTAGGACGTTAAACCCTATTTCTTTAATTCCATTCTTACCTTAATACACACCCTAGCGACGTTCATTCACAGTTTTTGAAGTCGGCCCGCTTGTACGTGACAAGGAGCAGGGTCGCCTGGCCGTGGGTTTTTTCCGGGTCTTCCTGTTTCATCCTACTGTTAAAACGCATACGCGCAAGCTAATTATTGAAATAAAATTGAACCATATGTTAGTCCCGAAATAACCGAATCTTGTCGAGTGGACGTTAAACCCCATTTCTCTCTCTTTGATGCCGGAACAAAGTTCCGGTTCTAGCTATGACTTGCATCAACAGACCCTATACTAGCCTATTTCTTTTAGATTCACTATAATTAGATGAAAAAGGTTTGCTAATTGCAACTGTTACAATTATTATCCCATTCAATGATGTTATCAATGGCTACTCGTATTTTACTGAAAAGAAACAGTTGTTTGTGTTACGGTAAAAGGAAGTTGTTCAATAGACAAAATGGCGCCTACTGTTAGAATATGTCCATTATCCTCGTGATATACTGACACGTTCTCACGTAATGATTTATGTAAGTTAATAACCTAAAGAGGTCATTACACCCACCAGCCATTAGTACGTTAATGTTTATCAGGACCGGTCGGCCTTTAGGGAAATGAAATGAAATGAAATGGGGTTTAACGTCCTACTGTTCTGCTCCTATACTGGGCTAATGAAGACGGGCATATGCCATACAGTGTGCTATGAGGGAAATTTTGCCCGGGCAGCGGCACTATCGCCTACTCTTATATCGAATTCCAACTGCCAAGGGATCTTTTACGTGCATTCCAATGTATACACGGGACCTCGGTTTTTCGTCTCATCCGAAGGACTAGACAGCTGTCCTTGTCAGGCCCTCCATTCTGCACCACTGACAAGGGGAAACCATGTCGGAAAGGCCTTTAGGGAACAATCGTGATGGGTTTACTGTCGAGTTCTGTTTTAAGGAATGCTCCTCGATTGCCAGTCCGGGATATACAGAATTACAATCGAGTGACGTGTAATTGAATCCTGTTACAGTTCTCTCAGTCCGGATAACGGTGGTGGTGTGCCATGGTTGGTTGAGATATTTTCTTATTCAGACGGCGCATATGTTAGTCCCAAATCTCCCTTTTCACTCGATTGCCACTGTTTTTGGTGGTAATCGGATTAAAACACAGGTCCTATTTCGTTTCGTTTTTTATAGTTCAAAATTTCGTTTTACTTGTTTTTACTACACTAGGATCTGGAAGAGTTGTTATATACTCTTCACAAAAAGGTAGGGGATATTCAGAAATAATACAAAACTGTGGAAATGCACTGGTGTTTTTATTAGAGGTAACCAGTGTATGTTAATAACAGGCCAATTGCCTACACATGAACATAAACAGTTCATATGGGCGGTTTATCTGACGGCCCCATTTCACTCGCAAAGAGATACACTGTCAAAAGTGAAAATGGACGTTTTTGATTTTTGTCTTAATAATGAGTAATTGCTCCACCAATCCTCAGACATTCAGCAATTCGTCGTGGCATTCTCCTAATCAACCGTCCAATCACGATTTGGGGCAATCTGAACCACTTCTCTTGCAGTGTTGTCGCTTGACGTTGACGTCGACGAATACGTCGCCCGATCAAATTAAACGTAACACACTAAAGCAAAGATACGCTAAACAGTAAATCTTATGCAAGAACCGATAGGAAAGCAAACATGGATGGGATAAACCAGCAAGCGGCAGTTTTCATCAACCCTTCCTTGAAGTGTCAAATTGACAATGAACCCTTCCCACGTGTATGGCGCTATTTCTTGTTGATGTGAGGGATTAGCCAATGAAGCGGTCTGTTACGGCGAATTCTTGGCCTTTTTATGCACGGAACTGTGGGTAAACCACTAGAAACGTCAACGCCGATTGATTAATCAATGTCTGACGTCATAGGTCAAGAGCCGCTCGTTTGACCCCTGACGTGAACTCCCACTATAACTGCCAGATCGTCATGTAGTGAAGGCCATCGGAAGTATAAAAAAAAAAAACGAAACGATATATAGATCTGTATTTTAATCAGATTGTTTTTGGGGTTGAGAGAATTCAATTCCGGAACCTTCAATCGAGTATCCCTTTAGTGAAACGGTTTGTTAAAATTGACCCGAAATGACTACTTCTGACTTCAAAAGTGTTTTCACAGGAAGGCTCCTCGATTGCCAGTCCGGGATAAACAGAATTACAATCGAGTGACGTTTAATTGAGTTAGGATTAGGGCTTGGATTAGCGCTAGCCCTGTTTACACCTCGTGATCTATGACGATAAATTGAGCTGGCCTTATCATTTAGCACTAACCTATGGAGGGGTGCGGGAGCGGCAACAATATAGGACTATTATTTTCTAAGGGCGGTAACTTCTCTTGACTGAACTGGACTCAAGACTAGCAATTATTTGCCAATAGATTTCAATGTTAAATGGCTGTAACATCACAGGCTGTAGCTATTTGTTCCAATCCTTATTGGCACAATGGGGACCACATTTGGCAATATCCTCATCATAAATTTGTAGGGGGTTGACCATTTAGATTTTTTGCTACGGGGATTTGATGTTGACAGGGGTGAAAATCTCACTTCCGACAATGATTGCTCTGCAGAAAGACACTTTACCAGTGCCGGACTGGTGGGCCGAAGGCCCACACAAACCGCAAACCCATTTTCCAAGCATTTCAGACCAAAGCAGAAGAAGGCAAATTGTTTATTTCCTGATACAATTAGATAACAGAATGACCTAAGAGCACTATCATTAGGAAAGAAGGAAGGAGAGGACAGGACACAACCCGTGCCCTGTCCTGTCCTCTCCTTCTTTCTTTTCTTTCCTCCACCTGTCATTTCTTTCTCTTTTTTTTTTGCTTGTTTTTTCTTTCTCTTTTTTCTTTATAGGCTTAGGCCCACTTTTTTTTAATGAGCTTAGGCCCACCTGTCACGGACAGGTGGACAGGTGGGCCCAGTCCGACACTGCTTTACACCCCCTATCCCTCCTCTGTAATATCATCAGTATTACCCAAAACTGCTATGAAATTGCAAATTTGATCCCTTTTCTCCAATTCTAGACCAAAAGGTCAACCCAAAAATGCAGGAAGAGGGGAGAAAAAAATTAAGGGACAAAATTATCTATTTATAACTGGCACTACATTCGTCCATCATGAAATAAGGGGTAGTCTGCAGTTTAAACAAATCTGTTGTTATCTAATAAACAAACATATATGCAATGCCCTGGCCAAAGATTATGAAAATCTATGCATTTTCAGATGAGCTGTGCGGCATTCTGCAAACGCTATAATACATCAGAAAACTGCGGAAATTCAGACAGAAATTTAAAAGCACATGAATTTTGAATTAAACAGAACATTTTTATTTTTGAACATAAATGCATTCTGTAAAATAATTACTAGTCTTAGTCCAACTACAAACTATAGACGGCCATTTGGGTTTATTCTCGTGTAAATTCGCTAGAGCAATCTGACCACAGCCAGTATAAGCGCTGATATAAACTGATCTGAATTGAATAGTAAGGCAACTTTTAACATATGTCTCTAGAAGATGAGTGAGTGGTAGCGAGTATACGTCTTAGGTACAAGAATAACTGGGTGTACACTGTCTTTGTGTTCAACAGATACAAGCATGATGTAAACGCCGTGAACAAATTTGTTGGGGAAACTTTTAACCCATTTCCCAGGAACCGGTAGCGAGCCTACGCCTGGGTACGATAATGACTGGGATACTGCTTTTGTGTTCAAGAGGTTGTGAACAGGCGTTAACACTGTATGGCATCATTATACGCCATTGCTGGGAGATGTGTGCATGGTAGCGACTTTACGCCTGGGTACAAGGACTGGACGTACACTACCTTTGTGTTCAACACTCATTACATAATGACAAACAAAGTACTTTACTAAAGATAACTCTATTTATTACTGGAAACATCCACAATAATAAAACCACATATACATATTCACAAACATTCAACATTCTTCTGAACATAGTTTATCTTATCGATATTAATACAGCCAAACAGTTCGATTTCAACTTAATATAAAAATAAGTACAATAACAATATGTTAGCTAGGTGGTATCAGATGTTAGAGACAGGGTAAGCATATCCTGCCGTTCACATGAACCCGTCACTAAATAGAAGGATAGGGTAGCTTGATATTTTAATCGAAAAAGACAATCAATAGATAAATTGGGAACACTCAAAGCTGCATCAGACCCAATCGCACACAGTCGCATTGTATCGCAAGGACGACATCGGCACCTCTTTAAGTTGCTACTATTGTTAAATACTATTGATAATGATAAAGAAAGCAATAACGTTATGTTTAGTGAAATATACAACGTTATAATCCCCATGATAAGTGAAATATACAACGTTATAATTCCCATGTTTAGTGAAATATACAACGTTATAATCCCCATTAGTGAAATATACAACGTTATACTCCCCATGTTTAGTGAAATATACAACGTTATAATCCCCATGTTTAGTGAAATATACAACGTTATAATCCCCATGTTTAGTGAAATATACAACGTTATAATCCCCGTGTTGAGTGAAATATACAACGGATTATGATTTAGGTTATCAATTTGTATAAAGAACGGCACATATATATCACAAATAGTACAAATAAATTCATGCACACGTGACAAAACAAAACGACAGTCTGTCGCATGAAATTATAAAATATGGTGAAATGAAGCTTTGATGCAATATTTAGTGTTTTAATTAAATGGAGCAGGTCCACAAAATACAGATCTATATTTCGTTTCGTTTTTTATATACTTTCCATGGCCTACACTACCAGTTGTAGTGGGAGGTCGCGTCAGAGGTCATACGAGCGGAATTTGGCCCTATTACGTCAGGCATTGATAGATCAATTAGCGTTGACGTTTCTAGGGGTTTACCCACAGTTCCTCATCAACTAGAACGCCTGTTCTATAACAACTCTTCCAGATCCTATTGTTGTGAAGACAATTTAAGTAAAACGAAATTTTAAATTATAAAAAACGAAACGAAATAGTATCTGTGTTTTAATCAGACTGGAATTTTTAATAGGTGTTCAGGAAGAACAAGAATTCAATTCCACGTGGCCTTAATGGTGGGCAGGATTTAAATAATTAAATTACATGACAAGTGAAATAAACACAGTGAACTATTATAAAATTTATGATAAACTGCATTTGTTCAAACAATTATAATACAAGTTAGTTCCGAAGAAGACGTCAGATTTTTTTTTCTAAATTTTATTGACTGTAAGAGTAACTTTGACTACAATTTGCAGTTTGTAATTAAAACAGGCCAAGGTTATATAAATAAAATTCAAAATTTGAGTGGAATTCAAGGAGGTCGATCTATGGATATCGGGCCTTAGAATTTGAGTGGAAAGTTTTAGGGACGTAAACAATGATGTCGATATAATCGTTTTCATGCAATACACGAACTTAAAAGTTTATTTTGTCAATCAATTCAAAGAACTTATGTCCCTTTAATTTGATAAAAGACTTGTGAGTTACTTCACCTTAGTTTTACCGTTTGTTGTTATTTTTGTTTCCCGATAGAGGGGGCTAAAGACTGTATCAAATACTAGCAACAGTGGTATAATTAGATACGGACTATAAATAGCCAGTAGAAACAAACGTTCGTTCATATTTCTTGGCGCTGGATGGTTGTAGCCCCTAAAATCTCCAAACAGAATTTCAAAGGCAATGCAGAATACGGTGGTGGCGGTATGACTGCCATATAACATCAGCGGGATTCGACTCCATTTACATTTCTCAACACCTGCAAATATAAATAGACCCTTACTATTTACAACGTTTTCAAGGACTAAACTGATTTTTGAAACACGGAAGTTCAATGAAATGAAATGGGGTTTAACGTTACGTCCTACGTTTCTGCACCGACTGGACTAATGAATCCAGGCTTACACCGACTGGACTAATGAATCCAGGCTTACACCGACTGGACTAATGAATCTAGGCTTACACCGACTGGACTAATGAATCCAGGCTTACACCGACTGGACTAATGAATCCAGGCTTACACCAACTGGACTAATGAAGACGGTCAAACGCCATACAGTGTGCTATGAGGATTCACTAAAAATGAAACCAAAAACATAACAGAATCGAAAAACCCAACATTAATGGCGTCAACACAAGTAAGGAGAGAGAGAATGGGTTTAACGTCCACCCGAAACAAACTAAGTCATTTCGGGACTAACACATGGTTCAATTTTATTTCTTTAGCAGTGGGGGGAAACCGGAGGACCCGGAGAAAATCAACACAAGTCAGTGTGTGTGAAATAACTTAATAACTTTATGTAATGTCCTCTTTAATCATTATCGGATATACGGGGGTGGGGAGAGGCATATTTCTGAAGCAATGGCCCGAGAAATCCCTCTCTGGCCATTGCTGGATTGCCTGCTCATACTTGAGCTTTTTGAGGGAGTGTGTCTATTCTCTCCGTTCACGAAAATATATCCTAAGTACAGCAACATGACACCCCCATCGTTTAATCTAGGGTCTTCCCTCAAACTTTGGACAGTGATTTAAGGTATTAAAACGGCGAAAGTATGTTTACATTGTAGCTGTTTTGATAGCCTTGCTTGTCACGAAATTAATTTTTCTGCAATATTCTGCCATGCACTGGTTAATAAATTTCATGGGTCATGACGTAACATTACGTAAACATCTGGAGCTTTGTTTAAACCCGAATTATTTTGTTACTCAGTTAGGTATTGGTGGTTGTTAAGAGGGGTTGGATGGCCGAATGGTTAGCACGTGCGCGCTGTATCATAAAAGTCTGTCATTGAGTCAACTGGCGTGGTTTCGATTCCCCGGTTGTACGTGACAAGGAGTAGGGTTGCCTGTCCAACCTCGTGGTTTTTCTCCTACCGGGTCCTCCGGTTTCCCCCACTGCTAAAGACCCCTACGCGCAAGTGAATTATTGTAATAAAATTGAACCATGGGTTAGTCCCGAAATGACCAAGTTTGTGTCGAGTGGACGTCAAACCCCATCTCTCTCTCTTTCAAATACTCGTAACGGTTAGGTAACTCTCTCTCTCTCTCTCTCTCTCTCTCTCCCGTTGATTGTTAATCGGACTATTGACGCCATGCAATGTACTAAGTGGAAGATTTTGCCCGGACAGCGGATCTACGGCCTATTCTTATTTCGAATTCCAACTGTCAAGGATTCTTTTACGTGCACGCCAATGTGTGTTTTCGTCCCATATGAACGACTGGACAGCTGTCCTTGTCAGGCCCTACGTCCCGCACCACTGACATTTCACAAAACCGGGCCAAAAAATCCCGGGGAACTTTCTCGGCCAACACCGACAGTGAACTCGAGACCTTCGATTAGCAATGTGGTATCTTACTCACTGAGCCACCAGGGCTTAAAAATCACACAGCATACCAACCTTCATGTTTCTGAAGCAACGACTGCGAGTTTTACAACATCTGGACGTTGCTTGTTTACTTCACAATTCCCGAACTTATAGCTACATTATCTACAGACACGTGAGCAGTAGCGTCCAAACAGAGTTTGTGACATCGCGACCTCCACGGAAACCTTGACATTGAATGAATCTTTGCAACTCGATTATCACAAGTAGACATTTTAGCTTGAAAGCGAGAGACTTGGTATTCGCGACGATCGAGGAATTTGATAGGCTCACAAGCTGGGCTTGTACTCAAACGAAATTAGTGCCGAAATATGCAGGGTATTACGTAAAGGCCTTGATAAGATGTACGTAGTTAAAGCGAGATCAAGCCTTCTATTGAAGTTGACTAACCTTTATAAAAGACGTAAACCCCCAGGAAGAAACACACTAGTTGAATGGTGATTTCACAAAAACAGAATGATATAAACCAGGGTTTTGGATCCCCCATTAACGGATCTCGAGCCGCATGTGTATACCATTCTTTTAACTCCACACACTGAAATAAATAAAAAAAGGAATGAATGAAACTAGTCTAAACCAAAGCCTCTCGGGCCTTCCTCAACTGATTTCCGTTTTTAAAAATAAACGTCAAATAGACGATGTAGTCCAAATGTACAACAAAAACGTGCACGCACTGAAATTACTCTAGATTAAAATCCAATGCGTGTATAAGAGGAAGCAGGAGGCATTGAACCATGCCCCACGCCACAACTTGGTCGTCAGTATGTATTTTCTTTAAAGATGGGTTCCCAGAAAAGTATTTATCGGGTGGTTATTTCCAATAAAAGTATGGCAATTTTGGTATATATATGGAAAGTAGAGATATCCAATCTTACTAGAAAAATACTGGATTCCCCGAAAAACACTCATGGAGCGTATACAGGACAAAAATATAAGGGTTCCCCTAATCGACAGCCCGACGATTAGGAATTTCTGCACGCGTGATGTCAAAGGTCACACACGAACATTGAGCGCTTGATGTACAAGTTGATAAACTTTATGAAGAGTTAGACGTACAACACTCTCTGAGATAAAAATGATGGAAAAAGACGCGGGTAGTGGATACTCCGAGAATTTAATTAGGATTCGATATTTGTAATACATAGTAAGCGATTAAAGACAACATGGTCTTATGTATGCAATGAATTCTCCTCTGACGTAACCATGACGTGACGTAACCATGACCTGGTTTGATCGAATTTTTATAGCAGGGCATTCCTTCGCAATTACAATGTTTGAGAAGGATTTGAAGCAAAATTATGACAAATTAATTAGATTGAATATGTTTTTAGTCCATATATACCATTAAATCACCCAGTTTGTACGCGGGAATGTATCTTTAACAGACATGACCGTTTATTGAAATCATTTTAAATTAAATAATAGCGGATTACTCTGATATTTATCCCTAATAATTGTGGATACGCCACAATCTGATTAAAATACTTTTATACTTTCGATGGCCTACACTACATGAAGATCTGACCAGTTGTAGTGGAAGGTCGCGCCAGGAGTCATACGGACAGCTTTTGGCCCTATGACGTCAGATATTGATTAATTAATCAGTGTTGAGGTTTCTAGGGGTTTACCCACAGTTCCGTCCAGAGCACGCCAAGAACTCGCCGTAACAGACCGTTTCATTGGCTCATACCTCACATCAACTGGAACGCCTGTTAAATAACAACTCTTCCAGACCCTACTGTAGTAAAGACAATTAAACGAAATTTTTAACTATAAAAAACGAAACGAAATAGGATTTGTGTGTGTTTTCATCAGATTGGATACGCCACAGAACTTTAAAACTAAAACCAAAAAAGATATGATGCAAACATTAATAACACCTGTTCACGATGAAAAAAAAAATAAAATAAAAAATAAATAAATACAGTGCAATAAAATTCAACAGCAATATACCAATAAAGAAATGTGACAAAATAAAATGTGTAAAAACTGTATAGAAAAATCGACTGAGTCATTGTTAACGACCGAACTTTACCACTTAACCGTTGTCTAGCAATGATCTACTATAAAAACTTACTGCTTTGGGAAACATCCATTTTGGAAACATGGCTTGCATGTCAACGAAAAATGTGATTGAAATATGTGAGGCAAAGTATGAAAAAAATATAATATCTAATATTCTCGCCATTTTCTCCCAATTTCCCACTTATCAACATTCAACAGTAGCTAAATACACAACAGTTAAAGTCCGATCACGCCATCTATTAATAGTCACCGGTCACATGACGTGTAGTTTAGTAATCTTTAAGTTAAAGAGAGTGGGCCATTGTGCGTTGACTAGGGACAAGAGTTCAAGGCTGCGAATCTTGCTGATAACAAGCTTAAAATTGTGTACCCCGACATAAATTCCTGCCTCGTCGTATTAACAAGACAGTAACAGCGAATTAGCCTGTAAAAATGGCACGCTCATTCAATTACTTACCCGGTTTTCCCCCAATACGTCTCTATTTTTCAAGAAGTTCATTTGAAAAGAATTTTGAAATTTTTGATTGCAATGCGGAACATTTGCGTGCACGACAATATGTACACAGGACCCCGAGTTTTCGTTTCATCATAACGACTAGACATGCTTATACTTGCCAGACTGCCGCTCTGGATCATCACCTAGGGGACAGAACGCTGGGAAATCACAGAAATCTCGTGGTGGCCGGCGAAGCCAATCACCTGTAGGCGCCAAACTATCAAATAATACCGCAAACACCAAATATGTCACAAGTATAACTTTTTATTTCGAAGTTTAAATTTTACATTGTTGCCACATGAGAATTATACGATTCTCGATTATTATCAAAGAAAAATATATTTAAAAAAAACAATATTTGATTAAACATACATGATGCAAGAGTTAAATCTGCCTATTGCAGGTTTTTTTTTTAGGCTTGAAATGTTATCTAAATTATTAATTAGACATTAATTAACTTATCCAGACCATAATCAACTCTCGATGGCATCGGATACTCGAGATTTTAACTAGATTAGAACGGTTCGGCATTTAAAAAAATAATTTAAAAATGGGAAAGCAATCTAAGTCTCGAATATACCAGTGCCCAGGGGCGGATTGGGGCCGGAAACCGGCCCGGGCTCCCGTGTCGGGGCGGCCCCTTTCACTGACCGCGGAAAATTGTGAAAAATGAACCCCAAATATGCGATTTGTTGGCATATCTGATTATAATCACTGTCAAATAATATGTGTCACTGTCTCATAAATCGATTAATTTAGGCCAAAACCCCGACCTGCAAGTAATTTACAACCATCAACCTGTGAAATTATCATATCGTCATATTATTAATTAACGTATTATCATTGTATCGTCAAGAGTCAAGAGAATTTAACTGGTTAATAAATGGGACTAGTTAAGAAAAATTTGACCATTTGATTAACCAGTTAGGAATATTGAATAAGTAGGAATATTTTCATTGAAAAATGTGCCATTTTTGTTGCCGGGAGCGCTAGTTGATTCCTCCTGTGATGGAAGGCCACGAGACACATTGGTACAGAGTGACTAAAGTGAAATTCATGAAAGCTGCTTTTTGAATTTTGGATTGTTTGTTCCAGGTAAATTATTTTACCTTGACTCCGAACTTGACATTTCTGGCGTATCCCCAAAAACAGGGTGCAGGTGACTTAATAACTAGTAAAAGTCGGGTGAATCCGATGAAATTTTCGGATGAAATTCGGAATCCCCAGCACACCCGGCCCAGAAAGTCTATTATACCAGCCCATTCCAGACTCCAGTGATGGCGTGGCGGCCCTTTAAAGCCACCGGCCACATACAACATGATCATCATCGCTCCATGGCCGGTCGAATACCCCCCTCCCCCACCATATAATGTTCAGCAGAAAAAGTTTTTTTTAGACGATTTGGACAAAATTATTTTTTTCATTTTTTGTCCGACCGGCCCAATGGCCCAATCCGCCCCTGCCAGTGCCCTGTTTACCATTATGCACACATCTTGTCAAGACTACAACTAGTGATAACTTGGCTCAGAATGAAGTAATTTGAATGAAATATTCAATATTTTCATTTTACATTATCTATTTTTGAGCTGTTATAGCAAGAATGGTCAGTCAGCTCTTTATCTAAATCTTACAGAACGTACCTCTAAGCAGTCATTTAAAAAAAATATTAATCTATTTTTATGTAATAATAATCTATTTTTAAGAAATCTATTTTTATGAAATAATAATCCATTTTTTATGAAATAATAATCTATTTTTATGAAATAATAATCTTTTTTTATGAAATAATAAACTATTTTTATGAAATAATAATCTATTTTTATGAAATAATTTATCTCTAAAAATAATAATCTATTTTTATGAAATAATAATCTATCTCTGAAAATAATAATACATTTTTATGAGATAAATAAAATAAAAAGAGATGTAAAGTATGTGAATAAAAAAAAGCTCCCCGAAAATGTTTTGTTTCCTTAAAAAAATTATTTTTAAAAAATTCATTTCATTTTAATAACTGAATATTATTCTATCCACTGTACTTTTTTAAAATGTATTTTTTTTTCCATTTTAAAATAATAAATGAAATGAAATTTCTCATTGATATCATTGACATAATCCCCAGTTGGCAATCATGGACCACCATACACAAACATACTTTATTGGTTTTTAACGAGACCTTGGATTTTATTTTAGGACAGATTATTCACGAGCAAATCTGCCTAATCGGAACTTTTCGTTTGGCTTCAAATGTTAAATAAATCATTAATTAGACATTTATTTATAAGCTAGGTCCATAATCAACCCTCTAGAACTTCGGATGGTTTTGATTTTCAACAGATTTGAATTTAAAAATGAATAATCGAGACTTATGTTTATTATCGTAACATCTATAGCAATGACAATCGAGGCTAAACTGTTCTGTAAACGACGATAACTCCGCCCAGAATGAAGTAATTTGACTGAAATTTTCAACATATAATATTATGTATTGTTTTAACTACACGTATTATAGCGAGAACTGACAGCTCTTTATCTAATCTCCGGCCTTTTTATCTTACCCAATGTCCCTTTAATTTGACTGTTATAACATGAACTACGTTTGATTGAAGAGGGCGGTATATACTTTATAAATAAACTAATCGACATCGTGACGAGGAAAAACCCTACAAGTTATTTCTCATGATTTTGAGAAAAAACACCAAAACATTTTGCATTCTTATCTGGTAATATATTTTACAAATCTTGTTAGAAATTCTAATGGTCTTTCTTAAAGTTCAATGTATATTGTTTCTCCATGCTATGTTTTGACCTGCAGGTTCCTCTGCATTGTAGAATATAATTGAGTGAATTTATAGTTTTTTCATGCTATAAACCGTTTAGTATTTGGTTGTTTGAGCACTTTATAGACCAAGTGTCTGCATCAATCGGGGGGTCACGGTGGCTAAGTGGGTAAGACGCTGGCTCGCTAGCCTGGAGGTCGGGTGTTCGATCCCTGCATTGACCGACAAAATTTATCCAGATTTTCCGGTGTGGTTCCCCTTTCTCAGTGATGCAGGACGGAGGGCCCGACAAGGACAGCTGTCTAGTCGTGCGGATGGGACAGAAAACCGAGGTCCCGTGTACACACTGACGTGCATGATATTGAGTTAGAGACTTAGTTACTTGACTCAATGACATACCTTATGACATACCTTATGACGCCTTATGACATACCTTATGACATACCTTAAAGGAGCTAAGTCGCTAATATTTTGGACCTAGAAATTGACACAAATGGGTCGCAACGCATACAGTAATGTAATATGAATGTATATAAATTGATTTACATTCAATCGTTTCAGTTTTTACTGTAATTTTTAATCAGTTAGGTTCGGCGAAATATGCCAGTATTCTCAATCGAATTTCAATCTCTAGCGTCTGGTTATAATTCCAGTCTACGCCGATATTATTTATTGGGCTTGCTCTCCAGATAAGAATATAGCGTCACCGTTTGACATGACTTGTGGAATATGCCTAGCCTCGTTTTTCGAGTCCCTTATTAGAAATAGCGCTAAAACGCATTGTGGTACACGATTCGTGTACCAATTGTAAAATGTTTATTCTGTCTTAAATATTGGATATCAGAAGGCCATTTTTTCCCGGTAAGATCACAACATCAATGTTGATTTAAACCGACAAATAAATCGTGTTTTCAATGTCGAAGATTTTGGATGATATTGAGTTAGAGACTTAGTTACTTTAACCATTCGGCCACACAATCCCCGTCGACGTCATGTGTTATGACACGAGCAGGAATACCATGCCCCGTGTACACCACCCTTTGTTTTAAATAACTCCTTAAAACGTGTCTTTTGCTTATAAAGAATGTATTGTCCCGTTAAAGATTTGACCTTTCTTGCAAGAACAACCATTGTAAAACTTACTGATGTTATACTAATAAAAAAAAACAAAAACAAAAAACAAAAAAACAAAAACAAATTGTAATGCATATACTTACTATTTTAGGAAAGAATATTTTCGGAATAATTCCTTGTGAATTCAGAAAGAACGTGAAAGGAATATGTGATGCAAAATATAAAAAGAACGCGATATCGAGAATCCTAGCCATCGTGTCTGTGCGTAATAACATATAATACTACAGATCTATAACGGCCCACTTATTTATAGTAACAAAATTATACACCCACACTATTAATAACAGAACTATAACGACCTCTATATCTTATTGTTTAACAGTGTTCATAAAGAAAATTTCAGAGTGATATAAAATCTGCAGGTATAAATATTGTCGAAGTAGGTTAAGAAAAATAAATAAATAAAACTATTAGTATCATGTAAAACGAATTAAAGAGACATTTTTTTTTTGGTATTGACATTACAATACGGTATAGATTAAAATAATATGACGTACGATTCAACATGTCATTAGTCCCATGGCGATGTATCAGATTAAAGTCTACAAATAGTTATACTAATCTGTATAAATAAAAATATAGCAAATTATACATCATATCACAATTAATATGACGTTAGAATATTCATGACGTTAAAACATTAAGTTAAAAAAAAAAAACCCCATTCGAGACATAGATTATGACGTTAATGTTAGAATATATAACTTATAGAGTAGATATGACGTTATAGAGTATATCTGACGATATAGAGTAGATCTGGCATTATACGGTATATCTGACGTTATAGATATATATGACTTTATAGAATGACGTTTGACGTTATAGAATATATATGACTTTATAGAATATATATGACGCTAATGTTAAAATATATATGACGTTATAGAATATATGACACTAATGTTAAAATATATATGACGTTATAGAATATATATGACGTCATAGAATATGTATAGAATATATATGACGTGATGTTATAAGACGTTAAAGAATGTGCATGGCGTAAATGTTAGAATATATATGACGTGATGTTATAAAATATATATGACGTTATAAAATATATGTGACGTTATTGAATATTTAAGACGTTATAGAACACACACGACGTTATAAATATAATTTTAGTATAGGGATGTTAAAGATACATATTTTATAAGGAGTTAGCCATTCTTACTATAACAGTTCAAAAATAGATGATGAAAGAAGAATATATTGAAAATTTCAGTCAAATTACTTTATTCTGAACATAGTTATCACCAGTGTAATTTTTGACTAGAAATGGGATTGAATTTCATCTTCACCGATTCTTAGTATGGCCAATCGTTTGATTGACAGGCGTTAACCCCACCTACATAATCTCTGTCTGCTGTCATCATATCCGAATTTGTGTTTTACCTTTTTGGATTTTTATAACAATTGGACAAAATGAGTGAGAGGGTAAATTTTCATTCTTACTTTTATTTTGGGCATGCATTAAATCAATTGAATATAGGACATAATATTATAATACAATTATGAGTAATCTATAGGTATACACCAGTGGCGTCGTGCCTATTGGGGAAATAAAAATATTTTTATTGATATTATTAAGACAGAAGACCTGTCCGTCTGTATTAGTCATCACACGGTCTCCAGGAATTGTATAATTTGTCATTATCTGTGTTTAGTTTATTGCACTTTAAACAGATTAGATGTCATTTGTTAAGACATCGCTCAACAGCGGCCTCGCTTCGTACACTCTATCATTTAGCCTCGATCCGGGAGTATGGTGTCAACGTAACGGTTAATCTCCGCTCACGACGCCATTTGAAATTAAATCAGTCAACGAAATCCCGTTTAAATCCAAGCTGAATCCAAGCCATCCGTGGGTCTACAGGCTTGATTTTGTGTTTGTTGTGTAAATAAAGATCTAATTTATAATTTCTATGACATCTGAAGCCCAAATAAAGACTTGCAATAACCAGATTTAGCTCTTGCATAATGTATGTTTAACATTATAATTCTAACGTGTGTTTTGTTGTATTTTAATTACCTAATTGAAAAACTTGGAACGGTAATGTTAGAATTTAGAATCACCCTGGACCAACATTGAAGTAATCTTTCATTGATTTTTGTTAATTTGTTTTTAAGATGTGTGCGTCAACATACAAGCAAGATTTCCTGGAAAGAAGTTTTGAGGTGTAGAATTTTTTTTGCCGCTGTGAAATGTTTAATGCAGCGAGACGCCCATGAACTTTAGGGGACCCGAAACCTATCCAGAGTTATCACCCACATTGCCGAAAATCGCCTGAAGGCGAGGAAGGCTACAGTTTTTAACGGATAGTTTTCAAATTCGATGTGAAACATTGGGCCAAGAAGAGGATGAGACCTATCGATTGTGGCTATCTCTTGCAAAATGTGCGCGTTTCTTGCATGGCAACCGCTTGTTGTTTTAAAATAATCTCGTTAAAGTTAGTAATTATGTTTATTTATTGGAAAATAGCAGATAAATACGGTTTCTATATACTGTCACAACTCCTACTCACATTTTTTGTTAAACATGCACGATAGAAGAGCTAAATCTGCATATTACAGGTTTGTCTTTAGACCTGAATTGTTAAATGAATTATTAGATATTTATTAATACCAAAAGACCTTAATCTCGATGCCATCTTATACGTCGGATTTGCACTGGATTTGAATCAGATCTGCTGCTCAACTGTCATTGACGATATAATCCAAAAATGGATAATCGAGACTATGATTTTGATTGTACCGACTTTATTAATGATGATCGAGGCAAAGTCTAACATTCCATCGCTAATAGTTTGGTTCAGAGTGGAGCAATTTTACTGAAATCTTCAGCATATGTCCTTTACATTATCTAGTTTATAGTGAGAACTGGCAGTTCTTTATCTAATCCCCCATAAAGCCCCTTTAAACGTTACTAATTAGATTCCATATCAGATAATTTAATTTACAATAATTCGAAATAAATATAGTTAGTGTACACTGTCTGTAGTGCTATCCACATTTTCCAATCAAACATGAATATATCGTGTTAACAGTACTAATGATCAAAGTCTGAGACAATAAAAAACAAGAGAAAGAAAGAAAACGAATGATATATTTATCATGTTAGGTCAATAGGAGACCTTTGATGTTTGACAGCACAACGAGATTGTTACAACACGAGAAAGTTTTTATAACAATAAAATCGATTTTTACCTGTGTTCACCTGTGTATTTAACCGGATATTGTCAATAAAAAAAATCAATAAATTGATTTTATGGGACAAAAAGTAACCCAACTTTATTTATTTATTTTGATCAAACAAACGCATTTATTAAATAAGTTTAATTTTTATGGGAAATATCAAATTTAGATACATGATGTTAATATCATATCAGCCTCACGAAACAAAACACATTCTCAGTAGAAAAAATAATAAAACATCCTCTGTAGAAAAAAAAAAAAAAAAAATATAAAAGTTTAGTTCGTTATTGAAAACTATTAAAGTAGCTAAGTCTCTAACTCCATGTCATCCAAAACCTTCGACAATGAAAACACGAATTATTTCTCAATTTTAATCAACATTGATCTTGTGATCTGATATCCAATATTTAAGACAAAATAGACATTTTACGATTGGTACACGAATCGTGTACCATAATGCGTTTCAGCGCAATTTGTAACCAGCGACTCGAAGAACGAGGTTAGACATATTCCACAAATTATGTCAAACGGTGACCCCATATTCTTATCTGGAGAAAATGCGCAATAAATACTATCGGTGTAGACAGGAATAACCAGGCGCTAGAGATTGCTATTGGATTGAGACTTCTGACGTATTTCGCCGAACATAACTGCTTTGAAATTAGAGTAAAAACGGAAACGATTGAATGTAAATCAGTTTATTTACATTCATATTACATTATTATATACGTTGCGACCCATTTGTGTCAATTTGTAGGCCCCAAATATTAGCGATTTAGCTCCTTTAAGTGTTTCCGTTTTTAATTTCAAACGAGGCAATACAAACATTTTCATTAAATCAGAATCAAGATATGGAAACCCATTAAATGTTTCCATTTTTAATTTCAAATGAGGCAAAACATTTTCATTAAATAAGAATAAAGTTACTATAAAATATGAATAAAGCACATGCGTTGGTGAGACGTCGTTTCCGGTTTTAATTATAGAAAAAAAAATGAAATAAAAGGAAATATTTTTAGTCTGAGCAAGAGCTGAATCTGCCAATTATAGGTCTTTCGTTAGGCCTGAAATGCTATCTAAATGATTAATTAGGCATTAATTAACTTATTCAGACCATAATCAACTCTCGATGTCATCGCTAGCCGCCTGCGATATTTTCTGAATTATATCTGCTGCACAACGTTCATTGAAGATTAAATCAAAACGTGGATAATCGAGATAATGTTTTTTATCATAACGACTTTAGTAATGATGATCGAGGCTAGGCCCAAAATTAAATCGCTAAACTCTCGGTTCAGAGTGTATCAATTTGACTGAAATTTTCAGCATATTCCATTTACATTGAGTTAAGCCCCTGTCACAGTCGGCCCACGGATTCATTCACCCGGTTGCTATAGTAAGATATCTCCGCGTATTCACCATGGCATTACTATTATTATATATAAATGAAATAAAACGGGGTTTAACCCCTACTGTTATGCTCCGACTGGGCTAATGAAGACGGGCATAAGTCATACAGTGTGCTATGAGAGAAATTGTGCCCGGACAGCGGCGCTACCGCCTACTCTTCCAACTGCCAAGGAATATTTTACGTGCACGCCAATATGTACTTACTAATTCATTGTGTGTGACGCGGGTTAAGTCAATCTGTATTTGACCGAATATTCAGTTCTAATCATCTCCGTGGAACAACAGCCAATTAAAGATTAAAATAACTATCAGTGCTACATACAGGGGGATTCCCACTTTATCGTAAACGGGGTTGGTAACTACACTTCCATGATGCCCTAGGGTATCCAGGACAGATTTATTGTTTAATTGTGAGTGACTTGTGATTCATTTTAGAGCACAGATTCTATTAATGAACCATGATTCACTGGTTGTAGAAGAGGGCCAACTATTGCAGAAAATGATTTATCAATCGGATTGTTATCAGAGGTGGGCACATGTAGGGGTGTCATTTGAGGTGGGCACATGTAGGGATGCCATCAGAGGTGGGCACATGTAGGAGTTTCATCTGAGATGGGCACATGAAGGGGTGTTATCTGAGGTGGGCACATGAAGGGGTTTCATCTGAGATGGACACATTAAGGGGTGTCATCTGAGGTGGGCCCAATCGAAGGGGTGTCATTTGAGGTGGGCACATGTAGGGGTTTCATCTCAGGTGGGCACATGAAGGGGTTTCATATGTCATGGGCACAATTAGGGGTGTCATCTGATGTGGGCACATGAAGGGGTTTCATCTGTCATGGGCACATGTAGGGGTGTTATTTGAGGTGGGCACATGTAGGGATTTCATCTCCGGTGGGCACATGTAGGGGTTTCATCTGAGGTGGGCACATGAAGGGGTGTCATTTGAGGTGGGCACATGTAGGAGGTTCATCTGAGATGGGCACATGAAGGGGTGTTATCTGAGGTTGGCACATGAAGGGGTTTCATCTGAGATGGGCACATGAAGGGGTGTCATCTGAGGTGGCCACATGAAGGGGTGTCATTTGAGGTGGGCACATGTAGGGGTTTCATCTCAGGTGGGCACATGAAGCGGTTTCATCTGTCATGAACACATACATGGAATTAGATTAATACAAACCCATTATAATAATATTCCAGTTCACAAACTAAGGACATAAAAATATATGTCTGACAATTGTCAGGAGGGGTTGGATGGCTGAATGGTTAGCGTGCGCGCGCTGTATCATAAAGTCTGTCATTGAGTCGTCTGGCGTGGTTTCAAATCCCCGGTTGTACGTGACAAGGAGTAGGGTCGCCTGTCCAACCTCGTGGGTTTTCTCCGGGTCCTCTGTTAAACCCCATTTCTCTCTCTCTCTCTGACAATTGGAACCCGAATTAACGTACCTATTGTCGCCAGACATACCAACCCGGAGTTTTGACAGGCGACCTTACTCGTTGTCATGGAGAGGTCTACTCTAGGTTTTTGAAACTTGTGCCTGGTCCCTTTGATATGTGTCAATAAAATGTGATTAAACTAAACTAAAGCATTTCTCTGTTACCCGAGATACCACATACCTGGAGTGTTGGGCGAACGTCAAGAAAACCGCACTGTGACACGATGGGGTTTTCAACAGGGAATTGAAATCATTCTGTGTTCCGTCTAGAGTCAATACATGTTAAATACAAAGGGTAAGGTGGTCAGAGTTCGATTCCGGAGATGGAGGGTAAAAGGCACGTAACTTACACTTTCTTGACACAGGACAGTAGTGACGAAATATAATTTAGTGGGAGTGCAATTTAAAGGAGCGAAGTCGCTAATATTTGGGACCTAGAAATGGACACAAATGGGTCGCCACAACGTATATGATAATGTAACATGAATTATATAAACTGATTTACATTCAATCGTTTCTTTTTCTAGTGTAATTTCTAACCCGTTATGTTCGGCGAAAAACGCCAGAAGTCTCAATCGAATGGAAATCTCTAGCGTCTGGCTATTCCAGTATTTATTGCGCATGCTCTCCAGATAAGAACATGACGTCACCGTTTGACATGACGTATTGAATATGTCTAGTCTCGTTTTTCGAGTCTCTTGTTAAAAATAGCGCTGAAACGCATTATGGTACAAGATTCGTGTACCGATGGTAAAATGTTTATTTTGTCTTAAATATTGGATATCCCAAGCCCATCTTTTCCTAGTAAGATCACAACATCAATGTTGATTTAAATTGATAAATAATTCGTGTTTTCAATGTCGAAAACTTTGGATGATATTGAGTTAGAGACTTAGCTACTTTAATATTACAAATTAGTGAACCTGAATTCTTTTGATGGTCTGTAAACAGGTGATGTGGTGGGCGTTCTCATTGCCGGGTACAGCTTCATCAGAAATCAGTTTACGCTGTTAAATATTCAATTTGTTCGTGTCGGAATTACTTTTCAGTTAGACAATGACAGAATGAGATATATGTGTAAATATATATACAAATTTTTTTTGAGGTATTAACGTTATTTAGTATATAAATTTAATATGAAATTCCCATGTGTTTAAGGAAGAATTGTTCTCACGTGCATTTTAACGTGATAAGCGCTATTCCTTTTTTCCCCAAAAGCATTTTATCTCTGCCGTTATTTCAATCTTGTTTTCAGAGATACCTTTACCCTTTGTATATCTCTGGTAAACTTCGCCGGCCATTAATCAGCGTGAAATCGTTTCTTAAGCTCCGCCCCCAGTGGCTACTGATTGACAGGATTTGTTATGAAATGCTGCCGCTTTCTCGACAATTAGGCATCGGTTCGTGGCATGAGTTACATATTAATGATCCTTGGAACATTTTCCACATCTTGACATCAAAAATTCATTCCGATTTGATGATTTACCGGGAACTATTTTTAGCGCACAATGTGAATGATTAGGCTAAATACGTTACATTTCTGAGAAAAAAACCCCGCGAGTTTGAGCTGCCATCTTGAATCTTTGTGAGGCGACCGATGGAGTGATATATCACGTGACATTCAAAATGGCCGGCAAGTGTTACCAGAGATGGAGATTGCAGTTATTTTATTTGTACAATTTAACATTTGACAGTTAATATCTTGGCTGAATACAAAAAGACTGGATCCAAATAAAGATACGCCCCGCCCCCTACTATCAAATCGTGGCTATTTTGACTGTTTGAATCAGCTACCTATATGGTTGGGCCTTTGTAGTACAATAAGTAAATGCCCTGTTATATGGTCCCTTTAACACAATTCTGAATGCAACTGGAAACAATAACCCCACTGCTTTGTAAAAACAATAACGAAACATTGGGGCAATACCGATGATATGATTTGAGAATCAAGAGCGCTTGGTACTATTAGAGATTAGACATCACATTGGTAAAACAACTCACAGGATGTTCACATCCCAAATCGCTACTAAAGATTGCCGAAATTAAAAACGTTTATCGTGCCCGGAGAAAACAAGGTTCCCTAGCCCCCTAAGCCCCAAACCTTCAGATTCCCTAAACAAAGTAAACAAAGATTACCTGCTATATGGCCCCTCTAAAAATGCCCTGGTATATGGACCCTTTAAAAATACCCTGGTATATGGTCCCTCTACAAATACCCTGTTATATGGTCCCTCTAAAAATACCCTGGTATATGGACCCTTTAAAAAATACCCTGCTAAAGGGACCCTTTTAAATACCTTCCTATATGGTTTCTTTAAAAAATACTCTGCTATATGGTCCCTTTAAAAAAATCCACGCAAGTTCCCTTTAAAAAATACCCTGCTAAAGGGACCCTTTTAAATACCTTCCTATATGGGCCCTTTAAAAAATACCCTGCTATATGGTCCCTTTAAAAAAATCCACGCAAGTTCCCTTTAAAATTTTTTAAATGTATATTTATACTTACCGGTGTAGGAAATATATATTTTGGTAAAACAGGCTGGGTATCCAAGACTATGGTGATTGGTATATGTGTTATAAAATATAGTAAATAAATATAATCTATAGGTCGACGCATTCTGTTAGATGTTTTTCCTGCTCCAATCCAACAATCGAACCAATTTCCGGTTTCCTCGCTGTATCAGTCCGAGACACAACGCCGATCGAACCCACTTCCGGTCTGTTAACTGTGTTCCTTAGATTCGATCGAAACTACTTCCGGTCTCAACCCTGCGAGCAAATTTGATAGTGTTGTTCACGCTCTGTTTGGTGGATCAATATCCCCTGTATATCGTTCCAGGGATACTTTTTATAATCTACCGTTGTCGTTTTCAAATTATAATTAGCGTGTAAACCACAGCCCAGAAAAACATCAAAGAATATCACTCAGTGGTTTTAATATCGTTAATGTTCCTGATTTATCACAAATATACTCTTGAACAATATATCACTTAATCCTCTTTAATCTCGGATGCCTATTAATCTGTCTTTATCTTTATATAAGCAACCAAAATCTACCACGCCCTCTCTGCACACGATGCTTAAACTCTGATATCTGATCCGAGAGCAAAATGATATTAATGTTTCAGAAACTATAATCTATTAACAAACAATCTTGATTCACGTGAATAAATTCGATTTTATAATTTCAAAATATCTTAATAGTTTGAATTTAACTTTCGCCCTAATTCATTTCTAATTCAATATCTTTAGTCAATAATGTTTTAGTTCAAAATCAAAAAAATTTCGCAGCATAGATTCAATTTATACTGTCACAGATTTTCCAAAAATTAAAAGTTTTGACGAAACAATTATTATCTCGTGACTCCTTTTGATCAAATTCCTTATCCGATGAGTTAACAGGAATTACAAAATATACCCCGTCTGTTAAACATCACTATTAAATACACGAAATGTCAGGAATTGCTGTATTTTCTGGAATACTTCCCAGCGACGCGCCTCTACACGTGGAATCGATTGAGCTGAGCTCGAGGGATATGTCCAACAACCTCCACGTTTAATAAATTTATTATAAAGAAGACAGATTTATTAGTTAATGAATATTGATGAAGTCCCCCGCGTATAAAAACCTTTTTTTATTAGCTCACGTTTTAATGTGTATTTCTCGTCAATCAAAGTCAATTACCAATAGATTTGTGTGTATGTATTTAGGATACAGGGCTTCCACGTGTTCAGCCTGCTTCCACCCCCGCAACTTTCTACCGCTGTGTTTACGGCACCGCGGCTAGATAAAGTCGACTTTGGTGTACTTACCTTCTATATAAATAAATATTAGATATATATCTATATATCTTTTTCAATTCTTAACTATATACAAATCGTGTTCAACCTGTGTTTATAACATATAGAATGAAACGAAAAAATATCAAACATATTGAAGAACAATACAATTACCAAGTCATACAAACGGAACAAAATGTCTAACGGTCATCATATTTAAATTGAGTCGCTATATTTAGGCATAATAATTAGAAAAAGAGCCCAAATTTTGTTCGAAAATAAATTCCTGGTTAAGCTATTTAGCCTAGTTCGTTTTTGCATGGGCGAGATTCTTGCATAGCCCGGACTCCTCTCGCAAGTATTTTAGGGAAACGGGTCTGGGCAGAATTGGTGTCATTTACTCATTTTTACACCTTCGCATTTTTTATGTTTCATATTTACACAAAATAGGAAATGTTTGTTATCAAGATACACTTCAAATATGTTTTTTTTCTTAAAGATTTGTATTATTAAACATACATTATGCAAGAGCTAAATCTGCCTATTGCAGGTCTTTCTTTACGTCTGGAATGTTATCTAAATTATTAATTAGACATTAATTAATTTATCCAGACCATAAGTCGCTAGGCTGCGATGTTTTTTTGGATTAGGTTCCGATTTGCTGTTCGACTTCCATTCATAATTAAATCATGAAATGGGTAATCAAGACTATGTTTTTTCATCGTACCGACTTTAGTAATGATGATCGAGGCTAGGCCGAAAATTCAATCATTAAAATCTCGGTTCATAGAGGATCAATTTGACTGAAATCTTCAGCAAATTGCTTTTACAGTATCTAGTTTTTAACTATTATAGTTAGAACTGCCAGCTCGTGATCTAATCTCCCATAATGTATCTTTAATGATTGAGTTTTTGGTCCTGGTGTTAATATTTTCTATGACGTAATTGTATTAATTGTTTTATAAACAATTAATTTAATAACCCTGAACAACAAAAAAACCGCCTCGAAAAATTTCAAATAGTTCGTGGTGATCAAATTAAACCAAACCAAAGCCACATTTACACAACACATTGGGAGCATATCAGGTGAGAACTGGTAGCAATTAGGTTCGGAAAGCGACACCACGGCCGACTCTTATGTCGAATGCCAACTGTCAAGGGCTCTTTTACTTGCACGCCAATGAATGCACGAGGCTTCGTTTTTTGTCCCATCCGAACGACTATACGTTGTCTATTTTTAGGCCCTCCGCCCCGCATCATCGATAAGGAGAACCACGCCGGAAAATACGATGAACTTCCGCCGCCAACACAGGGACCAAGAAGAGACGGGAAAGCGAGAGGGTTTAGTACGTCGGGATAAAATTGAACGCTGGGTGAACATTGTTTGGAATAGTTGCCCAGATGTGAATGGACACATAGGTAGGCCTAATAGACACACGCCATACCCTGATGCTGTGTAGATGATATATGTTTTATGCGACGATGTTTTAGAAATAAAATCAACATGCTTTGAATTTAACTTAAAATAAACATTTATAAGCTACAAGAGTGCATATGATATTTCCTTGACCCGACATAAAACTGGTATTAAACCATCATAAACTAATTCATATCTGTAAAAGGTGTCGATAAAATTGTACACCGATAACGAAGTACAAATAAATTCGGGCGTGCAGAAATCTTAAAGGTCTACTACATAAGCTAATTCAATCTAACATGATATTTCGTTTCTTGTTTTTTTTCTCCAGTTGTTAATATCGTACAGCCGTAGAACATCTTTAAAAAGTTTGTATTGATTGAGGCTTATGTAACCAATGGCTACAGGTTTCGTCACAGGTAAAGGCGGTTTTAACCAATGAAAGAGACGTAAATTAGATATCATCAAGGACAGCATCATTTAGCACACTGAGGGAACAACCTACTTCGAGAATAGACCTCTGCCCTAAATGGCCGCCATATCTAAAAATTGATATACTATTTTGTAATGCGGTTCTACCCCATTTCACATCTGTCATACACATAAAGACTAAGTAAAATTTGTGTAGTCTAGGACATACTTTTCAAGATTCGTGAAGTATGCTGTGTGACTTCGATTAAAATCGTTTATTTAGGATTTAAAATGCAGGTCAACTATATGGGAACTATAGGTGAATAAAATTCCGCATAGTGCATCCCAATCATTATCACACTGCACGCCATATCCGGACTTCATTATCCCGGTTGGTGCAGAAAAGTAGGACGTTAAACCCCATTTTATTTCATTGTCATTCCCCCACTGCTAAAACCCCTAAGCGCTAGCATATGTTAGTCCAGAAATGATTTAGCTAGTTTGTGTCGAGTGGACGTTAAACTCCATTTTTCTCTCTCTGTTCTGATTCCCAGGTTGTACGTGACAAGGAGTAGGGTCGCCTGTCCAACCTCGTGGGTTTTCTCCGGGTCCTCCGATTTCCTCCCACTGCTAAAGGCCCCTACGCGCAAGCGAATTATTGAAATAAAATTCAACCATGTGTTAGTCCTGAAATGACCTAGTTTGTGTCGAGTGGACGTTAAACCCCATTTCTCTCTCTCTATCTCTAGCTGTCTCCCCCCCCCCCCGCCCATCTCAGTAACTTTAAAGTGGTATTCGAAATGTATGAAATGTATATATATTATCGGTTGTTTGTTTTTTCACTAATGTTTTAAATACTACAGATTGTCTACTTCACACTCAATAAATATAATCATTATAGTCTCATTTATATTCTACATTATCTTTAACACAAACCCACCCTAACTCACTAACATTTAAACTTACTGACGCCCCAAAACTCAAATATGTCCAACAAACACGACGAGCGGTTCAGGAAATGGGTGTAGGTTTAGGGTCAGGCGGCCATATCGTGATAAACTAGATGAACTTATACAGGAATATATTACAATAGAACTATTCTTTATATCATGTAAAATATTTATTTAAATTTAGAAAGTTAGCCAAAAGGCCCTGGAATTATATACAACTGTCTTCCGTTCAAGAAATGTTCACGGTTCATTTTTGGATTTTGCTTTAGAAGGATATTATTTTTATTATACCATGACAACGGGAAACTTGCGGTATTTTCACTTTGGGCATTTTTGTCGGCAAATGTGGCTGATGTCCATTGCTCCGTGGGTAGTCATTGGCAAGTAAATTAGGCTCCGGAATCTTTGCTCCTGTTGGCTATAAATAGTAACGAGGATTGTACACGAGGCAGTGTTTGCTTATTTGCTTACTATTTTATCCTTAGATTCTTCTCTCCAGCGTCGTACACGTTACCATAGAAAAGTGTATTTTGGTCATTATTTTTTTCTATTTGTTCCGAACAATTTTTTTGCGGTTTTTATTAATTAGAAACACGTGAGTGTCTGCTTAAACTTCGTCAAATTCCAATTACCAAGGCATCTTTTATTTGCTCTATCGCATCGTAATCGAACAAAGAGACACACATTCTTTATTATCGCCATGGGCTGTCCGAATTGGGAACACAAAACCATTGGGTTCCACTACCACCAAGCTATCATCATAAACCGGGGAATTCTTGTAGTCGTGCGTCCACACTTTTAGCAGTTAAAAGTGCTTTACTTAGTTGGTTGCTTGGAGTAAATGTTTACCAATAACAGAAAACGTCAACCAACAACAAAGCCACTAAGTCGCACACCGGAACCAAACAACCGAAGCGGGTAAACATTACACATTAAGGATGTCATTATCCCGAAACCTGACTGGCAGCTCAAAATAATTAACGAAAATCAACAAACAAACTAAAATAAACAAATAAATTGTCGTTGTCAATAAAACCAACTCCTACAGCATGCCTGGTTGTTGACAAATGACTTAAAACACCGTCTTAAAAAACATCCCAATTCTCTCAACCCCATCTCTTGACGTCAATAATTTAAAACTAACGTTACTAGAGCGAGAGGAACAAGTTTAGTTTTATTTTTTGGAGGAATATTTGACGACAAACTGCTATCATCATCATCATGTTACGATATGTGATTTTATTGGTCTGTGTGTGCGTAGTTCTTGCACAGTTTAAACGAGGTAATATATTATTTAGCTTAGAGATTTGACAGCTCATATATGCATGAATCTTCTTCCAGAAGTCACTATCTCTCAAACATTTATGTTTTAAATCGAGACTTAAAAATCTGTCTTTTTGAGAAATATTATCAGTGATTTAATGTATCCGCCGTGGAGTACACTAGCCCTATACAAATATTATTATTTAGCCTATGATTCTGAAACTTTGAAAATTCTAAAATGCCACGAATATTGTTGCACCAAACAACGGTTATTAACGAAATATTTCAAAGAGTTTGATAAATATTGGCTATTTATATATATTAATTGTTCTGCTTATCTAATAGTAACTTTGTCTTTTCTGTATGTCCTCTGTAAATTTGCTTTCCTTGTTCTGGTTTCGTTGAGAAAGAGTCTTGTAATGTCTTTTAAAAATTTATTTATTCGAAAACGGAAAAAACTTTCATTTCATCGAAAATTGAACACACCTTTATTTACGCCAAAATTATTCGTTTATTTCTTTCAAAATGAATTAATTCCGTTTGTAATTTTCGCTAGTTTCGTCTTTTCATTAATTGTAAAGATAACTGATATTTGGTTCCTTAGATACATCCATGACGCAGGGTATACTTATGCGACCTAAAACACGTGATAATTGTGTCTAAAACTGTACTATTATATATTATATACATGTATATTTTTGCTTTTAAAAAACCACCCCCTCCAAAACATAAATAATTAACTTAATGTTGTGTAATTAAATTTCTTTTATTACCTTCTCTTTCTCTCGTTAAGAATTCTGCTTTGAGGTTGTGAAATTCTTAAAGCGTCACTGCTGTGGAATACCCGTTTTAGAATTCTTAAAGCGTCATTGTTGCAGTGTCCTATTCTAAGAATTCTGCCTTCGCCATTGCTGTGGTCTCCTGTTCTGAGATTCTTAGAGTGTCACTGCTCTGATTTCCCCGTTCTGAAATTCTTAGAGCATCACTGCTGTGGTCTCCCGTTCTGAAATTCTTAAGAGTATCACTGCTGTGGTCTCCCCTTCTGAAATTCTTAGAGCGTCACTGCTGTGATCTCCCCGTTCTGAAATTCTTAGAGCGTCACTTCTCTGGGCTACCCGTTCTAAAATTAGAGTGTCACTGTTGTGGCCTCATATTCTACAAGTCATTGCGGAATACAGCTGTGACCGCCCATTCTGTTTTTCTTTATTTCCAAATATAATGTGATATTAATTAATATATTTAGATATGTAATAGATTTGATCATCCGCGCCATATAATCAGTTAACGTTAAAATGAACGTCACTCAATAAAGTGCGTAAAATCGTGACTTGGTTTATTTACAATCGGCTATTTCTTGTCAAATTTTCATAACGTCGCTCAGAATAAGCAATTGGATTAAAATTGTCAATATAGTGATTTATCTATTTTTGAACTATTATAGCAAGAACGATTAGCTCTTTATATCAATCTTACACGATAGTTAGGTCGCCCAATGGTCTAAAGCTTGGCGCAGACGGTCAACTTTTCGTCGCTTGTTGCTGCAATAGGCAACTACTGGCAACTCCGAGCAATTGGCAACTCGAGGTCTCCCGTGTGCGCTGACTGGCAACGAGAAGCAATTTTTCCCCGGATGTATCCGGAATGCCGGTATCACGTGATCATTCAAAATGGCGCCGTACATACAACAACATATATCACATGACAGTAGAAGGCTCGCTGATTGGACAGTTAACCAGTTGCTTGTTGCCTGTTGTCGCATACCGCCGCAGACAAGCAATTTTGAAGCAACAGATGAACAATTTCTCGGCGACGAGCGATCGATTTTCTGTTGTCGAATATCAAACATGTTTGATATTTGGCAACGAGAAGCAACTCTGAGCAACAGCAGGCAACTATTGTTGCCCGTTGGCGCAGACGAGCGATTTTTTCTTTCAACGACCAGCGATTTCACTGTTGCCTGAAAGTTGCTCGAAAAAGTTGCCCGTCTGCGCCTGGCTTAAAGCGTGCATGTTATTTCAAGTGGTATGTCATTGAGTCAAATAGCGGGGTTTTGATTCCCCGTTTGTACCTGTGAATGCGTAGTTTCCTCTGTTCAACCTCCTGGGTTTTCTCCGGATCCTCCGATTTCCTCCCACAGCTAAAAACCCATACGTTCAAGCCAATTATTGAACCCCTCTCTCTCTCGGAGTCAGCTGGTGTGGTTTCGATTCGCCGGTTGTATGTGACAAGGAGTAGGGTCGCATGTCCAACCTCGTGGGTTTTCTCCGGGTCCTCCGATTTCCCCCCACCGCTAAAGACCCCTACGCGCAAGCGAATTATTGAAATACTATTGAACCATGTGTTAGTCCCGAAATGACCTAGTTTATGTCGAGTGTGGACGTTAACTTACAAAATGTATATTTTATATATTCAGGTAAACCTAGAAGAAAATCTGAGAAACCTAAATGGGATTGTACCGATATAGAGGATGGTTTGTATATCGGTGATTGTTTAAATTTCTATAGATGTCAGAATGAAACAACACGTCATCTTCCCTGTCCTGGGGATCTCGTAGTTAATGAAAAACAGATGTGGTGCGATTAGTGAGTTCTTACTTTTTTTTATTTTGAACTCATTTCTCCTTTTGTCTAGTATTTGGTATAGGACACAAATTGAGCTCGTGGTTTCCCCTTGTCAGTGGTGCAGGACGGAGGGCCTGACAAGGACAGCTGTCTAGTCGTTCAGATGGGACGAAAAACCGATGGTCCGTGTACGTGAAAGATCCCCTGTCAGTTGGAATTCGATAATAGAGTAGGCCATAGTGCCGCTGTCCTGGCAAAATTTCCCTCATAGAACACTGTATGGCGTATGCCTGTTATCAATAGCCCAGTCGGAGCAGAACAGTAGGACGTTAAACCCCATTTCATTTCATTTTATTTCATTTCATTTCAATAACTATTCAAAGGAAGTGGGGGTCTTACTTTCCTGTATTTACACTTGTTCCAGCTTCCTTTGTTTCCTATGAGGGTTGGATGGCCGAATGGTTAGCACGTGTGCGCTGTATCATAAGGTCTGCCATTTAGTCAAGTGGCGTGGTTTCTATTCCCTGGTTGTACGTGAAAAGGAATAGGGTCGCCTGTCCAACTCCATGGGTTTTCTCCTGGTCCTCCGGTTTCCTCGCACTGCTAAAGACCCCTAAGCGCAAGCGAATTATTAAAATAAAATTGAACCATATGTTAATCCCGAAATGACCTAGTATGTGTCGAGTGGACGTTAAACCCCATTTCTCTCTCTCTCTAAAACACCAAATCAATTATTTCGTAAGAGCTGCTTAATGTTGAAATCCTTCCCTAAACAGACCCCTGCATTAAAACCTTCAATAACAAAAGAAGTCTATTTAATGTTTTAACCTTTATAGCAGTTTAAAAATAGATAGGTTTTGATAATTTGTCGTACGAATATAGGATATTAGAAATTAGATTTGCTATGAATAACTAGATAGATTGTTTTGGTTATTAAAAATCTACAATTATCATTTTTTATAATAAGAAAAGAATGTGAAAATAGAGAGATATAATTTATGACATTGTTTCTTATTGTGTTAAAAATTAATATTGCTACTAAGAAGATAATATTACATTTGAAATAGGAAACATAGATTCTCTACATGTGTTTCTTGAAGTTAATGGAATTCTGAATTAACTTTAGGAGATCCATTATAAACCTACATATAACTTAATGTCACTACATAAAGGCATTTTTATAGATGAATATTTGTAATATCCCTGTATATAGAAAATCCATTAGAGCCGCAGATCAATGCCATCATCCCTGGAAATTACAATATATTTATACACAAGGCCATCTTTTTATAATATCATTTCTAATCGGCATGCGTCAGCACGTGTAGGAGGTGTCCTCAACCCTTCATCCATTTTTAGTCACTTTGTTGCATTTTAAATGTTTGTTTTTTAATTTTGGTGGTTAAATATACATTATGCAAGAGCTAAATCTACCTATTGCAGGTCTTTCTTTAGGCCTGAAATGTTATATAAACTATAAATTAGACAATAATAAACAAAACAAGACCATAATCGACTCTCGATGGCATCGGATACTTGAGATTTTAACTAGATTAAAACGGTTCGCCATTTAAAAATTTAATTTAAAAATGGGAAAGCGAGGCTAAGCCCCGATTATACCAGTGCCCTGGTTACCACTGTGCACACATCTTGTCAA
This sequence comes from Patella vulgata, assembly GCF_932274485.2. Taxonomy (NCBI): domain Eukaryota; kingdom Metazoa; phylum Mollusca; class Gastropoda; family Patellidae; genus Patella; species Patella vulgata. Next base: position 4,356,175 of record NC_065884.2, read on the forward strand.
AACTACAAACAATGATAACTTGGCTGAGAACAAAGTAATTTGATAGAAATTTTCAATATTTTCTTTTTTATCATCTATTTTTGAATTATTATAACAAGAATGGCCAACTCTTTATTTAACTCTTAACTAATGTATCTTTAACATATCAACCAATGGAATATGTCGATACATTGAAAGCAAAGTAGCTACGTTTCGTAACTACAAAATAATCCCTTTTACTTTGACTCGTTGACCGAGATTTGTTCAGGGTTTATATGTCGCGGTGAACGACTGACCCTTAGCTTGTTAATTACAATCGTCTATTAAATGGACATTCTAGCGGATATTTTGAAACTTCTGCTTCTATGTCCTTTTAAACTTACACCAACCCGTCTTTGTTATTTTTCCGGTGTAGTTTCTCCTTGACTGTGGTGCAGGAGGAAGGAGAGCTGTTTAGTCGTTGGAGCGGACGAAATGCCGAGGTCTCGTGTACATATTGGTCTGCACGTAAAAGATCCCTTGGCAGTTGGAATTCGATATAAGAATAGGCCGTGGCGCCGCTGTTCAGGCAAACTTTCCTTCATAGCACATTGCATGGCCTATGCCCGTCTTCATTAGCTCAATCTGAGCAGAACAAATATTTCATTTTATTTCCGTTCCGTCTTCGTTATCGCGGGTGGTGCAGAGAAATTGGGTGTCAAACAGCATTTCATTTCATTTCTTACAAAAATAATTGTTTCTTGCTATTGTATATGTAGGCTACAGTAAGGACTTGCTGGCCCCACCGTATGGTACAGCCTCTAACTGTACTATATTTACAGCAAGGACTTGCTGGCCCCACCGTATGGTACTGCCCCTACTTGTATGAAATTTACAGTAAGGACTTGCTGTCCCCACCGTATGGTACAGCCTCTAACTGTACTATATTTACAGCAATATATTTATATTATTGTGTATTTACAGTAAGGACTTGGTAGCCCCACCATGTGGTACAGCCCCTAATTGTACAGGTATTATAGATGGGAACTACCCGGATTACTCAAGGCGATGTCAGTATTATTATACATGTCTACATAACGATTTCTACGGTTTTACTAAATGTGCTGCCAGTAAGTATAAGTAGTGAGTTGTTTTACTAAATGTGCTGCCAGTAAGTATACGTAATGAGTGGTTTTACGACATGTGCTACCAGTAAGTATACGTAGTGAGTGGTTTTACTAAATGTGCTACCAGTAAGTATATATAGTGAGTGGTTTTACTAAATGTACTGTCAGTGAGTATAGGTAGTGATTGCACAAAATGTGCTGCCAGTAAGTATACATAGTGAGTGTTTTACTAAATGTGCTGCCAGTAAGAATACGTAGTGAGTGGTTTTACGAAATGTGCTGCCAGTAAGTATACGTGGTGAGTGGTTTTACGAAATGTGCTGCCAGTACAGTAAGTATACTAGGTGAGTGGTTTTACGAAATGTGCTGCCAGTAAGTATACGTATAGTGAGTGTTTTACTAAATGTACTGCCAGTAAGTATACCTAGAGAGTGGTTTTACTAAATATGCTGTCAGTAAGTATACGTAGTGAGTGTTTTACTAAATGTGCTGCCAGTAAGTGTACGTAGTGAGTGTTTTACTAAATATGCTGCCAGTAAGTATACGTAGTGAGTGTTTTACTAAATGTGCTGCCAGTAAGTATACGTAGTGAGTGTTTTTACGAAATGTGCTGCGAGTAAGTATACGTATAGTGAGTGTTTTACGAAATGTGCTGCGAGTAAGTATACGTATAGTGAGTGTTTTACTAAATGTGCTACCAGTAAGTATACGTAGTGAGTGGTTTTATGAAATGTGCTACCAGTAAGTATACTTGGTGAGTGGTTTTACGAAATGAGCGGTTTAACGTCCTACTTTTTTGCTCCAATTGGGTTAAATCAGGACGGACATACGCCATACAGTGTACTATGGGGGATATTGTGACCGGACAGCAGCGCTACCCCTATTCTTATATCGAATTCCAACTGCCATGTTTTCTTTTATGTGCACGCCAATGGGGCCTCGGTTTTTCGTTCCATCCTAACGATTGTGCGTTGTACCTTGCCAGGCCCTCCGTCCTGCATCACCAACAAGGGGGAACCGATCCGGAGAATCCCGATGAATTTTAGGTTATCGAGCCAACGTTTTACGCACTGAGCCACCGCGACTCCCCGAGCGTTTAATTTAAGTTTCTGTGCCATTGTAATTGATATTTGGCCACGGTGGTGGAACGGTATGGTACACCACTGGATTCCGGACTAGAATATCCCGTGTTCGAACCCTACGTGGACCGAGCAGTATTCCATCCCGGTCCCCAACAAGCAAAGTGTTGACCAGTCGGTCGGAAGGAACACCAAATCGTGGTTTGACTATTTCCACATTGGCGTGTACGTAAAATAACCCATGACAGACGAGATCTGACGAAGAAAGAGCTCGCGGATGCATTCTCTCGGGGATCGGCCACGTGACCATAACATCGTCTGCTTCCAAGGTTGACCATTCCGACTGCGCATAACCCAGTATAAATAATCAAACGGAAAATAACGAAGAATGCCGATTGTAATACAAAACGCTTTGTTTTCTATGAATGGAGTAAAACGTGATGATTTGCATAAAACTAAATGTTAACCTTAGGGATGATATATTATCGAGTTATGTAATAATTTATGATATTTAAAAAATGCAGTAGAAAATATTCAAGTAATATATATACACTACTTATCATATCAATAGTGACGATATCCTAACACGCGCGGCCTTCATGAACAGAAATTGAAATGAAATGGAGTTTAATGTCCTACTCGTCTGCTCCGAACTTGGCTAATGAAGACGGGCATACACCATACAGTGTGCTACAGGTGAGAGAAACTTTGCCCGGGCAGTGGCACTATGGTTTACTCTATCGAATTCCAACTGTTAAGGGATCTTTTACGTGCGCGCCAATCTCGGGACATGGGACCTCGGTTTTTCGTCCCATCCGAACGACTAGACAGCTGTCCTTGTCAAGCCCTCTGCCCTGCACCATTGACAAGGGGAAACCACACCGGGAATCAAGATGAACTTTCTCGGTCAATGCAGGAATCGAACACCCGAACTAGCTCCAGGCTAGCGAGCCAGCGTCTTATCCACTTCGCCACCGTGGCTCCCTTCATGAACAGTGCTCTCGATTAAGATGTGAGTTTAAGGACAGACCCCGTATGTCTCGGGTTCGCTCCCGGTATGGGTCGAAACAATTTCCTCGGAAATTTCCAGGGTGGTTTACACTTGTCCGTGGTGCAGTATTACATGCCTTATTGCACAGTGTCTTGTTGTACGGATGTGACGAAGACCCAAATCTCTTGCACATGTTGGCTTGCACGTTAAAGAACCCTTGACAATATGCGGTAGCACCGCTGTCCTGGCAAAATTGCTCTCACCATAGCACACTGCGTGGCGTATGCTAATCTTCATTAAAGGCTCAATACCACTCTTGTTGTAACTGAATAATATGTCCCAATCTTTATTCTGGTCAACAAATTGTACTTTTTGTTACAATATTCCAATTAATTGATGATACAAATTTCATCTTAACACACCTAATTTAAAAAATAGAAAAAATTCAACTCAATGATTTGAAAAGCCTGACGTAAAGCTTTTCAAATGTTACTTGGATTTAAAAATATTTTTGAACCCTCTGGACAAGTAAAATAGGATTTAATGGATAATTTCCACAACAGGTAGGACACTAACACATCTAGTACTTAGAATAAGGCTATTTTTTAATTTCTGGAGCTGTCAAGCCAACAAGAGTGTTATTGTCCCTTTAACCTCGATGATGAGGAACAGTAGAACATTAAACCACATTTTAACTCATTTCATTTGAGTATCCGACTACATGGCTAGAGAGAGATGAAATATTTGACATCTGAAACTTTGAAGACGACACACTCAGTGCATTAGTTTTCTGGAAGTAGTAATACGACCATTTACTAGGGTAATCACCAATAATGTATATATATATATATACAGATCTACGTCATTTGTAATCAGTGTGTTTTATACTAATGCTTGTACTGACCTATATAGGTAACATGAGATGAAATGGGGTTAAACCTCCTACACTTCCGCACTGACTGAGCTAATGAAGACGGGCATTCGCCATCCAGTGTGCCATTGGGGATATTTTGCCCGGACAGACACGGCCAACCCTTATTTAGAATTCCAAACTTCAAAGGTTCTTTAACTGATACAAGGGACCTCGTAAGGGGAAAATTTCTCTCATAGCACACTGCATGCCGTATGCCCGCCTCCAGTAAAGCCAGAATTTCATATTTTCTAAGAAAGTCAAAACATAATTATTTCTGTCTTTTGCTCATTAGGTTATCAACTCACTATTATACGACCATGGGCATTATTTCCCACCCTTCAAAATCATTGACACAGGAAATAATAACACAATTACCTCCCTTGTTTTCCTATTGCCTCCATGCATTAGCTACCTTTAAACGTTGGAATTTGAAGTTGAAAATGATATTTTTGCCAATTTCTCAGCTGGCAATAGTGACTTATAGGATTAATAGGATTATTCAAGCTAGGACGGTTTATGGATACCATCTATTTTAAGGCTTTATTTTAATAAATTTTAAAAATATAACTTAAAAATATGAAATTGTAGCTTTAACCCTGTTGGAACAAAAGAATAGGACGTTAAACGTTACGAACGCTTGGGAGGGCGATTCATGGTAGGCGGATGTCGCCCATCTTGATATGTCAGAAATCACCGATGATACCTCAAGTTTTTCAAAATGTGCTTAGAGGAGGACCCCACTATCCCCCACAAAATATTCTGTGTCCGCCATAGTAGCTGCCACCCCACCCACCACAAAAATCATTTGTCCGTCATAGTAGTTGCCACCCCCATCCAATACCAAATATCTTGTGTCCGTCATAGTAACTGCCACCCCTACCCACCACCAAATATCCTGTGTCCGCCATAGTAGCTGCCACTCCTGCCCACCACCAAATAACCCCTGCCCACCACCAAATAACCGCCATAGTAGCTGCCACCCCTACCCACCACCAAATATCCACCATAGTAGTTGCCACCCCCATCCAATACCAAATATCTTGTGTCCGTCATAGTAGCTGCCACCCCTACCCACCACCAGATATCTACCATAGTAGCTGCCACCCCTATCCAATACCAAATATCTTGTGTCCGTCATAGTAACTGCCCCCCCCTACCCACAACCAAATATCCTGTGTCCGCCATAGTAGTTGCCACCCCTGCCCACCATCAAATATCCGCCATAGTAGCTGTCGCCCCTGCCCACCATTAAATATCCGCCATAGTACCTGCCGCCCCTGCCCACCACCAGATATCCGCCCTAGTAGCTACCACCCTCACCCACCACCAGATATCCGCCATAGTAGCTGCCACCCTCACCCTCCGCCATAGTAGCTGCCACCCTCACCCACCACCAATTATCCGCCATAGTAGCTGCCACCCCTACCCACCACCAATTATCCTCCATATTTGTTGCCACACCTACCCACCACCAAATATCCGCCATAGTAGCTGCCACCCCTACCCACCATTAAATATCCACCATAGTAGCTGCCACCCCTACCCACCATTAAATATCCGCCATAGTAGCTGCCACCCTCACCCACCACCAAATATCCGCCATAGTAGCTGCCACCCCTACCCACCACCAAATATCCGCCATAGTAGCTGCTCCCCCTACCCACCATTAAATATCCACCATAGTAGCTGCCACCCTCACCCACCACAAATACCCACAATAGTAGCTGCCACCCCTACCCACCATTAAATATCCGCCATAGTAGCTGCCACCCTACCCACCATTAAATATCCGCCATAGTAGCTGCCACCCCTACCCACCATTAGATATCCGCCATAGTAGCTGCTCCCCCTACCCACCATTAAATATCCACCATAGTAGCTGTCACCCCTACCCACCACCAAATATCCGCCATAGTAGCTGCTCCCCCTACCCACCATTAAATATCCACCATAGTAGCTGCCACCGTCACCCACCACCAAATATCCGCCATAGTAGCTGCCACCCCTACCCACCATTAAATATCCGCCATAGTAGCTGCCACCCCTACCCACCATTAAATATCCGCCATAGTAGCTGCCACCCCTACCCACCCATAGTAGCTGCCACCCCTACCCACCACCAAATATCCTGCGTCCGCCACTAGATCTGGTACATCGGTTTTAATACATATATGTTTATTTGTTTTCTCTCAGACTTACTGTACAACCCCGAGAAAAACAACTGTGATTGGGCATTCCTGGTTAAACCACCGTGTGGTGACGCTGCAGAACACGTCTACCCTGAAAAACCCGACCGAGTTGGCTGAATACAAGACTGGAAGAGTTGTTCCCCCCTTACCAATACACTCTTTAATCATTCATAGTTTTATCAAGTATGTTCAAGTGCACCATGCATTCATAGGTTTTTAACTCTGATTAATTAGCCCATTTACAGGACATGAAGAGTTACTTCCCATGTATTTCTAAATCTAATTTTCTCTTACCCAGTACATTCGAAGGACACACAGAGTTAATACCCGTACTGACTTCAATTAGTGTGGGTGAAAAATGCTGATGTTAAAAGATCTTTCCACTTTTGTTACTTTTATTTTCTACGCCTCCATTTTGTTTGCCATCGGTAATTAGGTTACCATTTTGTTATGTCGATATTAACATTTATCATTTGTTCATCGGATCATAATTCATTAATAAACAATTAAAAAAGTAACAGTTATTAACATTATTATAAAAATGATGACGTAGGCAATGTCTTATCCGCAGTTCAATGGACCGTTTTCTAAGAGCGACCGGTGACTGAACACATGGGCGATCAAAAAGACATTCGCGAGGGGGTGGGGTGTGGGGGTGCCAAAGAATCAATGATGTGTGAACATGCCCACATGCATAGGTCATGCCCACGTGACTCTATACTATCTAGCGCCATGGACCACGTGAGTCTAGATGCCAACCCCAAGGCTTAAGCGTACCAGAATAGATGTGTAATCTTTCCAACCATTCATCGTCGGGTTAATCTGTTCAATTAATATATATATCATCATTAACAACTGATCATTTAGTATGACCATTTTACTTCCCTAGTTTCTAATAACTATGTCAGGACATTAACCTAATCCTTTTAGTCAGACATTCAGCCGACGGGGCACTATTAACATACATTAAATATCCATGGCGACCATCAACAGTTCGCCATGATGAACTACTTTGATTGACCGAGAGAGAGAGAGAGAGAGAGAGAGATGGGGTTAAACCCACACTGGTAATTTCGGGACAAACACATGGTTCAAGTTTATTTCAATAATGCGCTTGCGCGCATGGGTCTTTAGCAGTGGGAGGAAACCGGAGGACCCGGAGAAAACCCACGAGGTTGGACAGACGACCCTACACTGTTAGAAATAAATGTTAATTTACCGTAAGAATGTGGTAAAATATTTACGTAGTTGTATGTTATTTTACAAATGTATGTTTTATTACACCAAACAGGAGTGATAGTACAAATAGTCGTAAAAAAAACATATTATACAGGTGATTTTACCGTGAAATAATTTATTTTTACATACGTAACGTCAAAATACAGTAATGTTCAGTGCATTCAAACTATAGGAAGATGTACCGTATCCCAAATTGGTTGTCGTAAAATGTTGAAATCACAGAAATGTTTTATTCAATAGTAATGAAAGCAAACCTTGAAATATTTTTGTTAACATTTCTCAACACACAACCAATTAACAGTGACCGTTGAAGTCCACAACCAAATAGCAAATGATGTTACGACTGTCAGAAAAGTATGTAAAATTACAATAGTACAAGGGTTTTTTTGTACCTCAATTATCGGTATATTTTACAACATATACTACTTTTACCAAGTCTAATGTATTTTTATCGAGTTTCAAGTATGTTTATCGAGTTTCATGTCTTTTTGACAATAAGTGGCGATGGAATCAAGGACATATTCAAAATCCTGTAAAAATACATATAATGTAATAAAATTGAACTGAAAGTAACGCAGCAAGCGTGTTACTTTACAGATTTTACGTTTGTTCACATTATTATAAGTAAAATTACAGCAGTTAAAGAATTTGTTTTTACCTTAAAATATTGAACGGAAAATAACATAGCCAGCATGTCATTTTACAGACTTACGTTTATTCACGTTATTTTGTAAATTTACTTATTCAATAAATTTACTTATTCGGTAAATTTACTATCTCTTATTTTATTTTAGTATTCCATAGAAACGAAACATTCCTAATAATTATCTTCTTATGGTATTCATTTCAATTTATTAACCATAATATGGACAATCACATCTTGTAAATTTAGTATATTGCATGTCATGTATATCTAGTTTCCATTATTTATAAGATCTATAAAGTGTATTGATATTTAGCGTACGTTAATCAGTTTGTAAGTATTTTCTTAAATGCATAAAAAAAAATGTTTTGACTTTCTGGCCGTAGGTTGTATTATCTCGTTTTCAAGTTCACTTTCAAGTTCACTTGAAGACGGTAAATTCAACCGATTGGCCAGTGTTAGTTGAGCCGGACTGTCTGTAAAGCAGGGTTATAATGCCTGCAAATAGATAGTACCGCGAGCTTACATCTGAAAGCCTGGAACCATGCTCTCGTCTACCAAACAGGATTATCGATATTCAATATATATCGAAGTGATATTAATACGAAATATTTTACACCGGGGCTATTGCTCGAATGTTGCATGTAAAATTACCAATATTAGTATTTTTAACAAAAGTGTAAATTAACAGTGTGATGTATTTTGACAAGAAATGTAAATTAACATTGTGATGTATTTTTACAAGAAATGTCAATTAACAGATATGTCCTTCTACAGTAAATTGTTAAATAACTAATGGTGTAATTTTACCTATGATTTAGGGGCAACTTTTGCTGCCCGTAATGTTAGGGTAAAATAACCAAAATATTTCTAACAGTGTACTCCTTGTCACGAAGTGACCTAGTTCGTGTCGAGTGGACGTTAAACCCCATTTCTCTCTCTCTCTCTCTTTTGGTTCTACATTTTTCCTTAAAGAGACATTATGGGGGATTAGATAATAATAAGGACAGGGGGCTGCACCACACATAATTTACACAAAAACAAATAGACGGACAAGACACGACACGCAAAAATTACAAACAAACGAACAATTCAAATTAAGTGAATGGATCCGCGGGCTAGCCGTAAGCGTCCACTGCGCTGTGCACCGCCGGGCATGTAGTGATACAGACTTCACTCAAATTTGAAAACAATCAGGAATATAACCCAGAGAAACCATTAAGTAATGCCAGCATGAGTCATGAGCTGCTGTATGTTACAAGAATTATGAATGTAAACATATTGAAGTAAAAATTACCTATACTAGTGGCCATATATAAAAAAAAACAGGTAATCAAAAACTAAATGCTCTAAGTCAATTGAGAAACGTTTTAGTATTCAGTAGAATCGAGACATATTGAATACAGTTAGGGCACATGTTCTACCCATCACAAAAATTTCAGTCAAATTGCTCCACTCTGAACTATTAGCTCTTGGATTTTAAGTTTATAGCCTCGATCATCATTACTAAAGTCGGTACGATAAAAACATTGTATCGATTATCCATTTTTGGATTTAATCATTAATAAGCGTTGAGCAGCAGATCTTATTCAAATCCCGTGAAAATCCGACACATAATATCACATTGAGAGTTGATTATGGTCTTGTTTTGTTAGTAAATGTCTAATTAATAATTTATATAACAATAGGCAGGTATAGCTTTTGCATAATGTAATAGTTTATATAACATTTCAGGCGTAAAGAAAGACCTGCAATAGGCAGATTTAAACAGTGTTCGGGAATTTGGTGGAATTGATTTGATTGTCGCCTACAGTTTGAAATGAATTCACTCAATTATCAATATATCATAATGCAAATTTAAAAAGAAGCATTTAAATCGTCTGTTAAACCATTTCCATAGGATGAAGAAATTTCCAGGCTACGAGAAGATGAATTTGAAGGTATTGTTGGGTCAGATGTTATTATTATATATGTACAGCTCCAACATAAAATGTAATCCAGGCTTATAAAAACACAACAAAAACAATACCCCCCCCCCCCAATGTATACACCACTGTTACAACAAACAGTATACGCCACTGTTACAACAAACAATATACGCCACTGATACAACAAACAGTATACACACCACTGTTAAAGCACTCATTTAGAGTTATCTTCTAAAGTGTAGAGAAACTTAGAATTTTTAATATTACATATGCAACGAGAAAGTGACACAGTTAAACCCACCCAGCACAGGGTGCATGTTTATTGACATGCGAGTACAGACACCCAGGCGTCAAATCTAATGAGTTTTCAGAATGTTCAAGGGGTCTGGGGTGGAAAATTCCAAGATATAACCTACTACAATAGTTTTGACAATTTCAAACTTCACGCCCGTTCCTCATGTGCAAGGGCGTGGATTTGTCATAACTTTGTTTTTTTTTTGGGGGGGGGGGACGGACGAACCCTGGAACCCGGAACATTTCATCCCCCCCCGTACCCCCCCCTAAATCCACGCCCATGCTCATGTGCATCCCATAATATCTGTGACACTCGATAGGGGGCCTTGAAGCTATTGATGACCTTACTACGCACCTGTTCTATTTGTCCAATGTAGGTAATCGTTATCTATCTTAGACAATACTAGTAACACCAATTCTTTTATCTATTTTATACTCTTATCTTCTTAATTAGATAAGGAGTTGTGGTGATTCAGGGAGTAAGACGTTGGCTCGCTAACCAGGAGGTCACGTGTTCGGCCCCGGTGGTGACCGAATAATGTCATCTGGTTAGAGAGCCTTGCAAGGGAATACGTATATTCGTTCTGAGACTCCGTATTCACATTAACTCTGTTGGAATTCGAAATAAGGGTAGGTCGTATAAGTACCGCGATCTGGACAGAATGTTCCTATCATAGCACACTGTATAGCGTATGCTCTTCTTTATTAGCCCAGTCGGCGCAGGACAGTAGGGCGTTAAACCCCATTTCATTTCTTGGAGAGAGAGAAAGAGAGAGATAGAGGGGGGGGGGGGGCTAGCGTCCACTCGACACACAAACTAAGTAACTTCGGGACTAAAACATGGTTCAATTTTAGTTCAATAAATCGCTTGCGCGTAGGCGTCTTTATCAGTGGGAGGAAACCAGAGGACCTGGAGAAAACCCAAGAGGTTGTGCAGGCGACCCTACTCTTTGTCACGTACAACCGGGGAATTCTTGGTTATATAATGAAACTGGTTTATGTGTGGATATTTGTTACCTGTAAGTGGAGGCTCTGTCTTGTCGAGCCTTTAAGTTAAGCATGATAACCACATAACAGTCTGATTAAAACACAGATCCTATTTCGTTTCGTTTTTTATAGTTCAAAATTTCGTTCTACTACACTAGGATCTGGAAGAGTTGTTATACAACCCGCGTTCTGGATGATGTGAGGGATTAGCAAATGAAACGATTGTAACACTATCTTAGTGATAACAGAGATGAGTTTAGTAAATATATGGTTTATTTACATCGGAACAGAATATAACACAGCTACAGTTACATACATACATGTCTGCGATATCACCTCAGTGGAAGCGGACGTAAAATACAACTAACTCACACACACATACATACAGGTGCACGGAACTGTGGGTAACTCACCAGAAACAGCAACGCGATTGGTTAATCAAATGTCTTACGTTATGGTATGACCTTTGACGCGACCTTCCACTACAACCTGTCAGATATTCATGTAGTAGAGGCCATCGAAATATAAAAAAAACGAAACGAAATATAGATCTATATTTTAATCTTATTGACCACAATACTATCGCGTACAAACAATCGTGTTTAAGGATAACCGTAAGGGTAAACAACCGCGTCCAAGGGGAAGCGTAAGTGTAAACAATCGTGTTTAAGGGGAACCGTAAGGGTAAACAACCGCGTCCAAGGGGAAGCGTAAGGGTAAACAATCGTGTCTAAGGTGAAGCGTAAGTGTAAACAATCGTGTCTAAGGGGAACCGTAAGGGTAAACAACCGCGTCCAAGGGGAAGCATAAGTGTAAACAATCGTGTTTAAGGGGAACCGTAAGGGTAAACAACCGCGTCTAAGGGGAGGCGAAAGTGTAAACAATCGTGTCTAAGGGGAAGTGTAAGGGTAAACAATTGTTTATGATACACCAAACGACCAGATGCCTGTTATTCGTCTATGATTTCATGTTCATAACATCAATAACGTAATTGTTATTTAACACCAAACGACCGATGCTTGCAGGAGTGGATCCAAGAATATTTGCAGGTGGGGGTTTCCAGGTTCCTGTTTTGAAGTTAACAATACATAATGCCATCATCGTCTCCAAATTACGTAGGCATACATACACACTGAGCTTTTTAAAGAGAGAAATCGAAGACCCCTTGAATTAATACGATGACATTGTGATTCAATTTCAGTGATGCAAAGCATTAATTGTTATATCACAAAAATAAGACAGTGTCATTATCTCGCGCTTTGAATGTCCATCCCATCCCACCGTCTGGTGATAATGGATAAAGGGTGTGTGTGTGTGTGTCCTGTTATTCTGTCTGTGATTTCATGTACATAACACAAAAAAAACGTAATTGTCATTTAAGATTCTGCTGAATCTTATTGTAATATTACTTTAGTCACATATTCGCCATTCCTTATGCAACATAAGTTGTTAGGTCAAGTGAAGTGGTGTGCTAAATATTTAGCCTTGGGATTTAGAAGCTGGATACAAGATAACATTTTTGCCAACAAATGTGGTTTTGTAGTTTGGTGAACTAACGCTTCGCATTAGATGATAAGATATGCCATTGCGTCCAATGTAGGTAATCGTTATCTATCTTAGACAATACTAGTAACACCAATTCTTTTATCTATTTTATACTCTTATCTTCTTTTAAAATTAGATAAGGAGTTGTGGTGATTCAGGGAGTAAGACGTTGGCTCGCTAACCCGGAGGTCACGTGTTCGGCCCCGGTGGTGACCGAATAATGTCATCTGGTTAGAGGGCCTTGCAAGGGAATACGTATATTCGTTCTGTGATCCCGTATTCACATTAACTCTGTTGGAATTCGAAATAAGGGTAGGTCGTGTAAGTACCGCGATCTGGACAGAATGTTCCTATCATAGCACACTGTATAGCGTATGCTCTTCTTTATTAGCCCAGTCGGCTCAGGACAGTAGGGCGTTAAACCCTATTTCATTTCTTGGAGAGAGAGAGAGGGGGGGTAGCGTCCACTCGACACACAAACTAGGTCACTTCGAGACTTAAACATGGTTCAATTTTAGTTCAATAATTCGCTTGCGCGTAGGCGTCTTTATCAGTGGGAGGAAAAAAGAGGACCTGGAGAAAACCCAAGAGGTTGTGCAGGCGACCCTACTCCTTGTCACGTACAACCGGGGAATTCTTGGTTATATAATGAAACTGGTTTATGTGTGGATATTTGTTACCTGTAAGTGGAGGCTCTGTCTTGTCGAGCCTTTAAGTTAAGCATGATAACCACATGACAGTCTGGTTAAAACACAGATCCTATTTCGTTTCGTTTTTTATAGTTCAAAATTTTGTTCTACTACACTAGGATCTGGAAGAGTTGTTATACAACCCGCGTTCTGGATGATGTGAGGGATTAGCAAATGAAACGATTGTAACACTATCTTATTGATAACATAGATCAGTTTAGTAAATATATGGTTTATTTACATCGGAACAGAATATAACACAGCTACAGTTACATACATACATGTCTGCGATATCACCTCAGTGGAAGCGGACGTAAAATACAACTAACTCACACACACATACATACAGGTGCACGGAACTGTGTGTAACTCACCAGAAACAGCAACGCGATTGGTTAATCAAATGTCTGACGTTATGGTATGACCTTTGACGCGACCTTCCACTACAACCTGTCAGATATTCATGTAGTAGAGGCAATCGAAATATAAAAAAAACGAAACGAAATATAGATCTATATTTTAATCTTATTGACCACAATACTATCGCGTACAAACAATCGTGTTTAAGGGGAACCGTAAGGGTAAACAACCGCGTCCAAGGGGAAGCGTAAGTGTAAACAATCGTGTTTAGGGGGAACCGTAAGGGTAAACAACCGCGTCCAAGGGGAAGCATAAGTGTAAATAATCGTGTTTAAGGGGAACCGTAAGGGTAAACAACCGCGTCTAAGGGGAAGCGTAAGTGTAAACAATCGTGTCTAAGGGGAAGTGTAAGGGTAAACAATTGTTTATGATACACCAAACGACCTGTTATTCGTCTATGATTTCATGTTCATAACATCAATAACGTAATTGTTATTTAACACCAAACGACCGATGCTTGCAGGAGTGGATCCAAGAATATTTGCAGGTGGGGGTTTCCAGGTTCCTGTTTTGAAGTTAACAATACATAATGCCATCATCGTCTCCAAATTACGTAGGCATACATACACACTGAGCTTTTTAAAAAGAGAAATCCAAGACCACTTGAATTAATACGATGACACTGTGATTCAATTTCAGTAATGCAAAGCATTAATTGTTATATCACAAAAATATGCCAGTGTCATTATCTAGCGCTTTGAATGCCCATCCCATCCCCACCGTCTGGTGATAATGGATAAAGGGTGTGTGTGTGTGGGGGGGGGGGACCCCACCCCCTCTGCATTTGCCCCCGTCCTGTTATTCTGTCTGTGATTTCATGTACATAACACAAAAAAAAACGTAATTGTCATTTAAGATTCTGCTGAATCTTATTGTAATATTACTTTAGTCACATATTCTCCATTCCTTATGCAACATAAGTTGTTAGGTCAAGTGAAGTGGTGTGCTAAATATTTAGCCTTGGGATTTAGAAGCTGGATACAAGATAACATTTTTGCCAACAAATGTGGTTTTGTAGTTTGGTGGACTAACGCTTCGCATTAGATGATAAGATATGCCATTGAGTCAGGTGACGTGGTTTCGATTCCCAGCTTGTACATGACAAAGAATAAGAGTCGCCTGTACAACCTAGTGTGTTATGTCTAGATCAACCCCAGTTTCCTCCTAAGAGAGAAAGAGAAATGGGGTTTAACGTCCACTCGACACAAACTAGGTCATTTCGGGACTAACATATGGTTCAATTGTATTTCAATAATTCGCTTGCGCTTAGGGGTCTTTAGCAGGGGGAAGAAACCGGAGAACCTGGAGAAAACCCACGAGGTTGGACAGGCGACCCTACTCCTTGTCACTAGACAAGGACAACTACACAAAAGCGAATTATTGAAATATTTAGTCATGCAATGACCTATTCTATGTCGAGTTGAGTTAAACCCAATTTCTCCTTCTCTTTTAGACCAAAGGCCAACATCCGGCTCACCAGCCCAATAGTTTTAAATAGACAACAACGATAATAAATTGGTTATGTATAGATTTTATTTATTTCTTGAGGCAGAATTAAATATTTCTAAAATATCCACTCTAACCGATAATGGTCGAACCAGCCTCGCTTATCCTAAATACAACTGCACCCTCGGTTGGTATGTCTGTATATTTATACGTGTGCCTGCCAATGGTGACTCGGAAAGTTTGTTTACTGGTCCAGCTGTCGTTGATAACGATCAAGATTATGTCACCATTAGGATTTTTAAAAGCAACCGAATGAAGAGTTCCTCCATCTCCAAGGTCACTTGTCGATTCTAGACGTATTGCGTTTCTGTGTACGAATTTCGTGAAGTGCTGTATGATATAATATTCGATGTTTTTATCGAAACCAGATTTGTCGTTGCGAACAGTAACGACGCCACGACAGTCCTTGCAACCACATCCACGTGAACATCCAGGTGTAGTCAATACTGGGCCGTGGTTTTCATCCAAAGCTAAATTCCATAACAGAACAGTCCTGGCAAATACCCGAGGTTGTCCAACAAACAGATTGACGAAGTTCCATCGGAAAACTCGCTTCCACGTGGTGTCACTACCACTTCCGGTACATTCGGTGAAATAGATATCGCGATCAGGATGCGCGTTGACTACCTGTGCCGGAGACTTTCTATCACCACCATAACAATGGAAGGCTGAACCAGAGATATAGCGCTTGGCTGTATGATCGTTGAGAACACTGATGGGATATTCTGGATGATCCCAATTATGATCGTAGATGATGATTTTAGTGTGTATATTGGCGCTAGCAAACTTTGGACCCAGCACCTTTACAAAATCTCGTTCATCTGGAGCACCTAACTTCATGGTCGGATATCCATCGGCTTCAAATCCCGGTTCATTCTGAATAGTCATGGCATAGATGTTGACACCTTCATGTTGATAAGCTTGAATAAATTTTACAAGGTACGTAGCATAGGTATCTGCATATTTCATATTGAAAGAACCACCATTTAGAGATGATCTTTGGTTGTTCCAATATGGAGCCCATTTCATCCATGCCGGAGCACTCCATGGTGATGCTATTATCTCTAAATGTGGGTTCAAGCTGAGGGCTTGCTTCAAGATTGGGATCATGTACTGTTTGTCCTTGTTTATGCTGAAATCGTTAATATTGCCGGAATCGGCATACGTGTAGGGTTGATTCGGCACGAAGTCAGAACCATCTATCGGCATCCTGATTACATTTATACCAGCCCCTTTAGAGGATGAAAATAAGGATTCCATGATCTGATTTCTATGGGGACTATTGAAGATCAGATATGCGGAAGAATGCGTCATTGCGGCACCAAATCCCAACATCTTCTGGTGATGTTTGTTCAGGTCGACTGTTATATGAGATCCACTTGAATCTGAGCTAGGGGAGAGACATCCTTGTTTAAAGAAATTCTTCTGCTGAGGGAATCCTTCAACGTCACTTACCCAAAACTGTAAATCACTGCAAACAAAAATGGAGAAAATATATTGTTTTAAATCTGCATAAAATAAATCTAATTCATTTAAAGGGGTATTAGATAAGATTTAGATGGGCCGTTCTCGCTATATTAGCTAAAAAAAACCCCATAGATCATGAAAACGGAACATCCTGAAACTTTCAGTTAAATTGCTTCACTCTGAACCGAGATATTAGAGATTCAATTTTAGGCTAACCTCGATCGTCATTACTACTGTTGGTACGATAATAAACACAGTTTCAATTATTCATTTGTATGTTAAATCATCCATCACAAAACGTATTCACTAAATATCGCAGGCTAACGATGACATTCAGAGTTGATTATGGTCTGGATAAGTTAATTAATGTCTAATTAATAATTTATATAACATTTCAGGTTTAAACAAAGATCTACAGTGGACATGTTTAAGGTTATCTTGTGTTTTATTTCCGTTTTTTTTTAAACTGACATCTGACAATTTATAATCGACAACTTTCAACTGGCTCCGGGTGTGTAATTGATAAATTATATGCATTGAGTCCTTGTTCTCACCCAGTAGAGTATCAATGAGGTCAAAGTTTGCCGAGCGACCGTCAAGGACTGGGCGTGGATGGATTGATTAAGATACCCAACGTGTCCATGAGATGAATGATTAACTGGATTCGTGTCATCTGTTACTAGACATTAAGGTCAGAAAACATCGCACACAAGCATTGATTGGTTCGATAATTCATTGAACTCAAACTTGAATTGATTTGGCCTTGAGTTACCTAGCCGTTACGAGTATTTGTAAAAGAGAGAGAGAGAAATAGGGTTTAACGTCCACTCGACATAAACTAGGTCATTTCGGGATTAACACATGGTTTAATTTTATTTCAATAATTAGCTTGAGCGTAGGAGTCTTTAGTTTGGGAGGAAACCGGAGGACCCAGAGAAAACCCACGAGGTTGGACAGCGACCTACTCCTTGTCACGTACAATCGGGGAATCGAAACCCCGCCAGTTGACTCAATCGCAGACCTTATGATACAGCGCGCACGTGCTAACCATTCGGCCATCCAACCCCCCAGTATTTGTAAATTTTACACGTGTAAGACCTTTGGCTGTAGATCATTTACATATAATGTAGCACAATCTACGTCTACATCTACCGACATTACCGTCTTTAAACATAAACTCAAAACCTACTGTTTTATTGTTGATAGTTATAACTATATCCTGTAAAGTTTGTCAGCGCTTTGAGCATACACTACTATTGTAGTCTAGCGCTTTATTAGAACCCTTATTATTATTATTATAACCCGTACGTTTTATGAGCAGTATAGATATGATTTAATATTACACCTACCTTTCTTTGCAGCAAATGACGGCGCCAAATGAATACAATAATATATAGATAGACCCCAAGTACTTCATTATTACTATAATTAAAAACAAAGTTATAATTTAACTTATTTCGAAAGTAATAGAAGATAATGCGCCGGTATCTACATCTACGGACGGTCACAGCGTCTTTAAACATAAACTCAAAACCCATTTACTCCAGAAAGTTATCAAATATTTGCCTGTCAGGGGATCTTTAAAACGGGACCTCGGTGTTTCGACACGACTATTGTCTTTACCAGCCCCTCCCCACCTCCTCTTTAACTGCTGACAATGAGGAAGAAGTTGAAACATCCACAAAAGGAATCTTCATCAGCCTACACTGGGATTGAACCCGAGTTAAAGAGCCATTCTTCATACTCACTGGGCAACACGCCACTCCGTGTCACGCAAGGGCAGGGGACAGCGCTGCTTTTGCATTGAGGCATAAAATCTCGTTGGGCACAATATTTATATCGAAAGGGGAAAGGGTCATGCTGGAGTCGATTACTAGCATATCGAAACTAATGACACTGATTTAACATTATGATTATGGCTACACCCATGACTCAAAGCGCTCCATTGTGCCCGCTCGTGTCACAGAGCTAAATACAAGCGGAGAGGGAGAGAGAAATGGGGTTTAACGTCCACTCGACACAAAGTAGGTCATTGCGGGACTAACATTATGGTTTAATTTTATTTCAATAATTCGCTTGCGCGTAGGGGTCTGTAGCAGTGGGATGAAACCGGAGGACCCGGAGAAAACCCACGAGGTTGGACAGGCGACCCTACTCCTTGTCACGTACAACCGAGGATTCGAAACCACGCCAGTTGACTCAATGACAGGCCTTATGATACAGCGCGCTCGTGCTAACCATTCGGCCATCCCCCCACCCCCCCAAAAAAAATACGAGCAATATAAAGCAATACATCAATGCCAAGTTAATACCGAACAACCAAAAAAATAGACAGAAGCAAGGAATTACCTGTCTTTCACGTAGAATTCAGTTGTTGATATGTTGTATATATTATCTTATCTGGAACCTATCTACGCTATCTACATGCAACTCTTTAGAGATTATGACCTTGAACATACTTTATAGGCATACAGTCATACAGGGTTCACACCACTGATGTCAGTTCTCAGCTGACAAAATCTCTCATTTCAAATCCGACAACTGATATTAAAAGATGAAGTATGTAAGGGCTAAATCTGCCTACTCGTTATAAATTATGACCTTGAAATACTTTATAGGTATATATAGTTTCTCATTATAAACCACATACAACAAATAAAATAACACAATATTGACTTTGTGACGAAACTAGCAAACAGCTGTATTTAGTATAATCAAACACAAACGGTTGTGTTGCATGGGACCAGAGTGTGGGCTTGTTTACAAGGATTGGTAGCAGAGTCA
Organism: Patella vulgata; assembly: GCF_932274485.2. Classification (NCBI taxonomy): domain Eukaryota; kingdom Metazoa; phylum Mollusca; class Gastropoda; family Patellidae; genus Patella; species Patella vulgata. The sequence continues at coordinate 4,375,934 of NC_065884.2, forward strand.
GAATGGGATTGTTAACAAAAGTTTGGGGTTTGGGTCAAAGACCCGAATATATTTATTAACATGAGTTATTATATAAGTGATGTACATGAAACGGAATACGTCGATTCAAGATCAAATTAAGAATTACGATCAAATTAAGAATTATGATCAAATTTAGAATTAAGATGGCTGCGATGACGTCATGGGCCATATAGTTCGCTCGTGCTCGTTGCATCTGTATATATTACACGTTAGTGCCCCGTCATGGTTTCGTTTCAGGACCTAGGTCAGAAGATGCACGGGAACAGGACAGGCAATTGAGCCCAAAGGTCTCGGCGCATTGGATTCATTGTCACAACAAAGAGTGTTACTCGTGCACGGGAACAGGACAGTCAATTGAGCCCAAAGGTCTCGGCGCATTGGATTCATTGTCACAACAAAGAGTGTTACTCGCTTTGAAATGATTGTTTTATACTTACAGCTGAATAAACCATCATTTTCTCTGTGAGTGTTCCAGCAATCTTCATCTTCATATTCTTTATCATCTGTTTTAGTAAGGGACCTGATATTTTAATATGAAATAAACGTTGAGAAAATCACACGAAACCCGTCATAATGAAACACGTTGTTTAAAGTTTTGGTAGCTATTGTAACCTAAACGAGCTTAGTAAAGACGACGGTGTAATTTAAATCTACAAAGTTCAATTTATTACCCAATTAATTCTACAAGCTAAGTTAAATCAAAAAGGTTAAGTTAAATCTCCAAGCGAATTTCAATATCCAAGCTAAGTTAAATCAATTAGGTAAGTTCGATCTACAAGCTAAACTCAATCTAAACGTTAAATCTAAAAGCAAAGTTCATTCTACAAGCTAAGCTCAATCTAAAAGTTAAATTTAAAAGGAAAGTTCAATATACTAGATTAATCAACATGCTAAGTTCCATCTACAAACAAAGTGCAAGTTCAATCTACAAGCTAAGTTAAACATACATTATGCTAGAGCTAAAATTGCCCATTGCAGGTCGATCTTAAGGCCTGAATGTTATCTACATTATTAATTAGATATTAATTAACGTATCCAGCCCATAATTAACTTTCGATGCCATCGCTAGCCTGCGATATTTACTAGAGTTGAATACAGTTTGTGATGGATGATTTAACGTCAAAATGGATAATCGAGACTTCGTTTTTTATCTTACCAACTTTAGTAATGATAATCCAGTGGAGCAATTTGACTGAACTTTTCAGCTTATTCTCTTGACGTTATCTATTATTAACTATTATAGCGAGAACTGTCAGCTCTTTATCTAATCTCCCATAATGACTCTTTAACTTTACAAACTAAGTTAAATCTCCAAGCTAAGATCAATCTACAAGCTAAGTTCAATCTACGAGCTACGTTAAATCTACCAGCTACGTTCAATCTACAAGCTAAGTTAAATCTAAAAGCTAAGTTAAATCAACACGCTAAGTCCAATCTACAATTTAGTGCAATCTAAAATGTCAGTCCAATATACGAATTAAGTAAAAGATACAAATAGTCTCGTTCACCCAGGACGGCCATATTATATTGTGATTTTTCTGGTAACAGAGATAAAAGTATGAAATGAAAAGAAATAAAATGGGGTTTGACGTTCTACTGTTCTGCTCCCAACTGGGCTAATGAAGACGGGCATACGCCATACAGTGTACTATGAGGTAAATACGGCCTACTCTTATATCGAATTCCAACTGTCAAGGGATATTTTACGTGCACGCCACCTTGGTTTCTCTACACGGGACCTCGGTTTTTCGTCCTATCCGAACGACTAGACAGCTGTCGTTGTCAGGTACTCTGTCATGCATCACTGACAAGGGGGAACCACGTCGGAAAATCTGTATGTATAGTTAAAAAATCAGGTTGTCATGTAAATATACTCTAAAGACAATTTTGCTTGGTAAGCGACATTTCCTTTTATTTGGATTGTCATCCAGTCGGTAGGGGAGATCTTTATTGTTCATCTAACCCGATCCTTGGCAGTTGTTATGGTGCATGATATCTTTAAAGGATCTTGTACCGTATGTTTTATGCGCCATTGTTTTCTACCCTTTTGCATACCCATTGTTGTTGATTTTTTTTGGTCTAGAATGGACGTAGAGGGTTTGAATTAAAATTTTCTGCCATGTTTTGGTAAATATTCATGATTTGGGTGATGAGGTGGGGGGGGGGGGGGGGTTACCGAAGTTAACAGGTTGGTTACGGTGATGTGATATGTACGGCGAATAATTACATGTTTTTAGTATGCTGCTTCAAGTTTGGGTATCTCCAAATTTTGGTGGTCAATCTCATACAAATTTTGGTGCAAAGATATGACCATTTGATTCTCTTCTTGTAGTGAAAAACATTCGGCCAAACGATAATTTTGGGAAAAGTTGGAGCCGGGCAAAGACAAAGAATTAATTTTGAAGTCAATGTGGAAAGTAATGGTGGTCTGCATCCTAGATTACCATGGGCGGAACAAACGTCAAGGGAGATAACTGACGTACTAAATACTATGAACATAACACCGTGGTCTTTATGGGACTAACACACGAGAGTTTTATGTTTCTGTGGTTATGCGTGCAATGAGGTATTATGGCCACTCACTCTGGTTTTCAGTTTTTTCTAGGAAAACCGTTGGAACAGCATTCATGGGAGATAACTGTCATAGTAAATATGGACTTAAACTAGTAATTATGTAGTGCGAGTTATAAATAGACAATTTTTCCCTTAATTTTTTTCTCCCCTCTTTCTGAATTTTTGGGTTGACTTTTTGGGATCAAATTTGTAATTTCACAGCAGTTTAGGGTAATACAGATGATTTTACAGCGGAGGGATAGGGGGTGTAACGTGTCTTTCTGCAGACCAATCATTGTGTCGGAAGTGAGGTTTTCGCCTCAGTCAACATCAAATCCCCGTAGCAAAAAATCTAAACCGTCAATCCCCTACAAAATTATATGATGAGGAGATTGCCAAATGTGGTCCCCGCTGTGCCTATAAAGATCGGAACGAACGGAATGTTGAGCAAAACGTTACAGCCTGTGATATTACAGCCATTTAACATTGAAGTCAATGGGCAAATTATTGCTAGTCTGAATCCGTACTCCATGTCACGTACTCCTTGTCACGCAAGTTGACTCAATGACAGGCCTTATGGTAAAGCACTCGGCCATCCCCCCCCCCCCCCCCGCCTAACAACAAAGAGAACAGTTACAACAATAATAAACAGATCGTCGCATACTGGAGTATGTTAGATAGAGCCAGGACGGTCCTAGAGTAATTCATACCCGGGGAGGGACTTGTCAGGGTATCGAGTCCAAATAGGGTTATAATGCAGAACACATATTTGCGAGATGGGGGTGCACTCGTTTTTCGACTACCAATAATACAAATTTAAAGTTGAGATGTTTTAGCTTCTTAGGGTTTAACATCCTAATGTTCTGGGCTATGAGGTAATTTTCCAGGGCAGCGGCACTACAGCCTACTTTTTTTTCAAAAATCAACTGTCAAGGGCGCTTTTACGTGCATGCCAATGTGTACACGAGATCTCGGTTTTTCTTACCTCCCATAAGACTAGACACTGTTCTTTGCAAGGGCCTGTACCACTGACAAGAGGAAACCCCATCGGAAAATCCAGATGAAATGTTTCGACCAACACCGGGATCGAACCCACTGAGCCACCGCGGCTCCTCAGATTCGTACTGGCAAAGTGTACCGGTCATGACGTCAGTGGTGCTAGTGTAGCCTACTACTCATGACGACGATGGTGCTGGTGTAGCCTATTATTTACGACGACTGTGGTACTCGTGTAGTTACTAGTCATGACGGCGGCAGTGCTAGTGTAGTCTCCCAGTCATGACGACGGTGGTACTAGTGTAGCTTATAGTAATTGCGACGGTGGTGCTAGTGTAGCCTCTTAGTCATGACGACGGTGGTACAAGTGTATCTTATAGTGATGACGACGGTGGTACTAGTGTAGCTTTTTGTCATGACGACGGTGGTACTAGTATAGCTTATAGCCATGACGACGGTGGTACTAGTGTAGCCTATGGGTCATGACGACGGCAGTTCTCGTACAGGAGGTGATATTTTAGTTTATATTGTTTACCTTATTTTCGGCTTCTTCCTCTAAAACTGACTTTGATTGGTACGAATCTTTATAAAGAGAGAGAGGGAGAGAGAGCAATGGGGTTTAACGTCCACTCGACACAAACTAGGTCATTTCGGGACTAACATATGGTTCAATTTTATTTCAATAATTCGCTTGCGCATAGGGGGTCTTTAACAGTGGGAGGAAACCGGAGGACCCGGAGAAAACCCACGAGGTTGGACAGGCGACCCTACTCCTCGTCACGTACAACCGGGGAATCGAAACCCCGCCAGTTGACTCAATGACAGGCCGTATGACACAGCGCGCGCGTGCTAACCATTTGGCCATCCCCCCCCCCCCCCACGAATCGTTATAAAGTTTATCATAATATGGACACGGTTTGTTTATACTCAGCATCTAAAGACAGAATAAAGTTTATTTTATGGATATCCTATTTAATCCTGTTTTTTTTATTCTTTAATAGCCCACTCGCAGCGCAGCAGAACAGTAGGACGTTAAACCCCATTTTATTTTTCATTTGGTATCATTCCGTTCTACTCCGCTCACCCCTAGGTCCATTCACGTGGTTTTCATGAATTCAAATTATCTGCTATTGATCGTAGGATGATTCTAAGAACCAATACAAAAAAAAATGTTCACATCCCAGTCTTAGCGTCATTGTTTACGTTCACCACAATGAAACAGTTTGTACGCTCGATTACGAGAAGGGATGCACGAAATATAAATGTCAAAGAAGTGGCATGTACACAAAACTATATCCTAAAATATTTCGACAAAGTTGGCAACACTGATTCGGTTATCTTAATTGCAATAAAATGGTCGTTAAAATAGCTTAAGTATGAAGGGGAGATAATTTGACTATGTGTCTCCGTGAATGGAGCCAGGGGTTAGTGGAGAAGAACGATACCACTGGGGATACCGAAGATGTAAAATCTCATGGGGTTATTACAATTGATCTTATCACAAAAAACAATTCGGTATGGAATTTCTAAATTCGAAAGTGACCAGCATTGTTTTCGGGTAAGTATTTGGTTGCCCAGGGTAACTGACTGTATTGTTACCGTGGTACCTCAGTCATAATTTTGTATTTCTCGTTAATTCATATCTTTGTTGTTATGCTTACTCACATTATCTAAATCGTCAGGTATATAGTGTGTACCGGTATGGGTTGCCATAGTAACTCATTATTCCATGTTTGACGACCAGTAGGCGGAAATAAACTGGCCAAGTTACAATATGCTGACATAAGACATCTATCTACCGTAGAACTTGTGATATGGAACTAAAGAATAATGAATTGTACCACAACATCAGGTTAACCTAGAAATTAGGAGATGCTAGTGTTCACTAAAGGGACTGGGTGATATTACTGCAGGGAGCTGCTGTGGCTCAGTAAGTAACACGCAGGCTCGGGTTTATTAACGGTGTTCCTCGGAATTTTCCGGCGTTGTTCCCATTTCTTTGTGGTGCAGGGAACATGACCTGACAAGGACAGCTGTGTAGTCGTTCGGGTGGAACGGAAAATCGAGACCCCGTTTACACTTTGGCCAATCTGATTAAAACACCTCTCCTATTTCGTTTCGTTTTTTATAGTTCAAAATTTCGTTTTACTTGTCTTTACTACACAAGGATATGGAAGAGTTTGTATATTACCGGTGTTCTGAATGATGTGAGGGATAAGATAATGAAACGGTCTGTTACGGCGAGCCCTTGGCGTGCGATGCACGAAACTGTGGGTAAACCACTAGAAACGTCAACGCTGATTGATTAATCAATGTCTGACGTCATAGGTCCAAAAGCCGCTCGTACGACCCCTGACACAACCTTCGAGTACAACTTGTCAGATCTTCATGTAGTGTAGGCAATCGAAAGTATAAAAAAAACGAAACGAAATATAGATCTGTATTTTAAACAGATTGCACTTTGGCATGTACGAAAACGGAACCCCTGACAGTAGGCCATTAGCGCCGCCGTGTGGGCAACATTTTCTCCCTCTAAGCACACTGCATGACGTATACCCGTCTTCATCATTAAACCAGTCACTGCAGAAAAGTAGGACGTTAAATCCCATTACATGATATTCGTGCAATTAGACCCATTCTTGGACAAATCAATAAAATCGCCTTGCTTAATTGGGATGTATACATTCTAAGGCGCACGAAAGTTAAATGCCGATATTGGTAATAGTTTTGTCCATAGGCTAATATATATTTATGTATTGCGATATAAGCTTTCTGATTATTGGGATATTATAAAGAGTGCACCAGTTTTCTTATGTTTTACAAATGGGCAGAGTGGTGCCGTAGCTCGAGTACGAAGCCTCTCCCAAGCCTGTTTTCCATATACGTGTACATACCTGTTACAAGGAAACAGCCCTATTACATTTGCATTAACCCCCCCCCTCCCTGGACAGACTAATTTACGACGTAACACGTTCAACCCATGGACACAAGTTAACATTATTTTCTCATTACCCAAGGAAGTTTCCCGGGCGTCCTCGCGATTGCAGGGTGGACATGAAAAACCTGGCACGGTACAGTATCTAGGTGTTTGGATGGTCAGAAAAAACGTTGGCGCGTATGTATCCGGACGCAATTATCCCCGTTATCACACTGTCCTCATTTTCCCCGATAGTACTATGTCCTCGTTATGCCAGTTAGCACAATGTCCTCATTATCCCCGATAGTACTATGTCCTCGTTATGCCAGAACAGGAGGACGTTAAACCCCATTTCATTTAAAATTTATTTAATTTACCAAACATATTACAGTTTATATTATTTTCCATAAGACGGCTTTTCGTTTCATTCGATCGGGGGATCACGGTGGCTAAGTGGGTAAGACGCTGGCTCGCTAGCCTGGGGTCGGGTGTTCGATCCCTGCATTGGCCGAGAAAGTTCATCCAGATATTCCGGCGTGGTTCCCCCTTGTCAGTGATGCAGGACGGAGGGACTGACAAGGACAGCTGTCTAGCCGTTTGGATGGGACGGAAAACCGAGGTCCCGTGTACACTTTGGCGTGCATATAAAAGATCCCTTGACAGTTGGAATTCGATATAAGAGTAGGCGGTAGTGCCGCTGCCCGGACAGTGTATTATGAGGGAAATTTTGCCCGGACAGCGGCACTAAGGCTTACTCTTATATCGAATTCCATTGTCAAGGGATCTTTTACGTGCACGCCAATGTATACACGGAACGACTAGACAGGTGTCCTTGTGGAATATGTCTAGCCTCGTGCTTTGAGTCCCTTGTTCCAAATGGCGCTGAAACGAATTATGGTACACGATTCGTGTACCAATGGTCATAGGCGTACGGGCCCGATGACAGTTAGGGGGGCAGAACCCGAAATGCCCAAGAAAATTTTGGAATATTTGATGGCCTCAAACGCGTTTTACTGCTATTCCAGCCCCTAAAAATAGTGTTTTATTAGATTTCGGGCACTTTATTTTGCCAAGTAGATGAAATAAATTTTTTTTTACACTTTACCCGTCTGACCGAAAAGTCAGCTTGCCCGAAAGTTAATGGGGCAGCTGCCCCCCTGCCCCCCTGCCCCCTGGCTCGTACGCCTATGCCAATGGTAAAATGTTTATTTTGTCTTGAATATTGGATATCACACGCCGATCTTTTCCCCGTAAGATCACAAGACCAATGTTGATTTGAATTGACAGATAATTCGCGTTTTCAAAGTCGAAGATTTTTAATGATATTGAGTTAGAGACTTAGCTACTTTAACCCTCCCTCTCTCTCTCTCTCTCTCTCTCTCTCTTGAGATTAATGTCAGCATATTAATTAGCATATCCAAGAGAATTATTTACCACATTAGCTAGTTTAAGTGTATTAATACCAATAGCAGACATCTTGTATATAAAATATCAACATTTTATCTGACGACATTTTCATCTTGTCTGCTAGGATAACTACCCGTCTATTTATCATATGACGTAAATTTACACTACTTTTAATTATCTATATGTTAAAGGTGCGCTACCAGTTTCCATTAAGTCGCGATTTGATGAGTCATTACGTGTAGGATAAAGCACGAGACTGTGTCATAACCGAAGTCGAGGACTTTATCTTGCTTAAAAACCGTCTATATTTACATGTACGCAAGATGAGAATATCCCAGAATTCCCATAAGAAAAACCTTTTGTCATGTTTTCTTATGGAAACAAAACCTACCCTGGAAGAACAACCCGGTACAGGTTTAAAGAAAAACTTTCAGAAGAATGACCCCAAGTTTCCCTGACTTTCAGACCGCAAGAGATTTACCGTTATAGGTTTATAAGGCGTTGTAAAATTTACACTTTACCTTGAATCACTGCACAATACATTTTAGCACAGAAATTACTATTGGCAGCGAAACCCGTCCATACATGAGATAATGCCAGTTTCAGGGTTGGTCCCTTAACACTCAACCTGTACGTTCAGTAACGCGCATGTTTAATAAAATGATACATGAGAGAACGATGAGACAATATGGATGCTGATGAGACAATATGGATGCTGATGAGACAATATGGATGCTGATGAGACAATATTGATGCTGATGAGACAATATGGATGCTGATGAGACAATAGGGATGCTGATGAGACAATAGGGATGCTGATGATGAGACAATAGGGATGCTGATGAGACACTAGGGATACTGATAATTAAGACAATATGGATGCTGATGAGACAATATGGACGCTGATGAGACAATAGGGATGCTGATGATGAGACAATAGGGATGCTGATGAGACACTAGGGATACTGATAATTAAGACAATATGGATGCTGATGAGACCATAGGGATGCTGATGAGACAATAGGGATACTGATGAGACAATAGGGATGCTGATGAGACACTAGGGATACTGATAATTAAGACAATATGGATGCTGATGAGACAATATGGATGCTGATGAGACAATAGGGATGCTGATGAGACAATAGGGATACTGATAATTAAGACAATATGGATGCTGATGAGACAATATGGATGCTGATGAGACAATAGGGATGCTGATGAGACAATAGGGATACTGATGAGACAATAGGAATACTGATGAAGACAATTGCTGCCCCGAACGAAAAAGTCTACTTTGTGGCGAGTGTACTCTGGACGTTACTTTAAATAAAGATAACACCGCCCCCTGGTGATGTATAATAATATGTCAATCATGTTTTACTATTTACACGTTCTAGTAACTAGATAAAATATGTTAGATAAAATTATAAACAAATGACTTAATATAGTATTGTCAGTGTAATGATATCAACAAATAACTATGTATATATAACACGTGGTTTATATTGATTTATATTTTTAAAGTGCACTGTCAAGCCATTTAAAAATGAAAGATCTTGTGCTCATGACAGGACAAACTCTATTGATATTCAGCGTTTCAGAGTTACATCCCCTTTTCTAAAACGTTGTGAACATGACAGAGACTAGAGCTTTTAATAGATTTATTTCGAATGTGTTGTGAGACACTGGGTTATGAGAGGACGAGCATTCTAACTGTTCAGCTCTCTGCGACCTTCAATTCCTAAGTTAGCCCCCTCCCCTATATCCCGAAAACCCTTTTGAAGGGCATAAAGAATCCTTATGAAATTTGATCGAACTTCCAGATATTCATATCATATAAACTGCTGTCGCTTTGCGTGGCTATCCTTTTGTAAATAAAAACTTAATAGAAGGGAATCCCTAAGGAGATTACGAGCGAAAGGTATGAAGAAGGAACTGACCATGATCGGTCGTCATCTAAACCATTTTGGAATTGTAATGCAATTGTCAAATGAACAGACATACCAAGTCTTCTAATATCTCTGTAAAAAATAACTGCCTTCAACACGTGACGTCATATCAAGCGGCGTCAATCATTGGCGCGTGCATTGTTTACATAGGACGTTACTGATTCGAGCAGAATGGAGACTTTTACTCATTTTAATACCCATTTACACTAAAATAGGAAATAAATTATTACCTACAAATACTTTAAACTGCTTTATTTATTTTTTCTAATACATAAAAAAACATGATTTAGAATTTTATTTGTCAGAGGAAAAAAGTTAATATTTGTGGCTCATTAAGTCGCATCAATGCCATCCTTATCAGTGATTGTCGCGGCCTAACGAATATTCACTGCTGATAAGTTTTGTCCATCGTATTCGAATTGGCGAAGCCTCCGACTTTTTTTTCAAGAAGAATAATTTTGTCAAGTATACAGGTAATAAGATGGAGTTTAACGTTTCTATCTATTCATAATCGAATTACAAATGCCAAGATTTCGTTTAAACCAGAAAGTGCACTAGCGGTCTTGTAACATTGAGAGTGAGCGTCTCCTCATTTGAATTCCAACTGGATCTGATAGTCTATCTGCATACAGATATTCGTCTGACCCGAAGGACTGGGCGTCTTTCCTTCCCCAGACCTATGAACAACCGACAAGTAATATGCTTGGCTCCACTTTAGAACATAAAATGCAGTATTGTTTTATTTATACTAAGAACAATTTGCATCTCCTTTGAATTGCAACTGCCAATGTATCCTTTACCTTCGCCACCGATATGTTGTTACGTCCCAGTCGGAATTGATATGTTGTTTTGTCCGCTCGAAATTGATGTTGTTTCGTTCCGCCCGGAATTGATATAGATGCCACCCTAACAAATGAGATCTTCTCATTTGAATTGAAACTGCTAAGGGATCTTTAATTTCTTAGCTATATCAATTTCGCAAACATATTGTGCCTGATGCACAACATTCTTGTCTTGTCGAAGTCACACAGACTATGTTTATTATTGGAGCAGGACGGAGGGCCTGACAAGGACAGCTGTCTAGTCATTCCGATGGGACAACAAAACCGAGATCCCGTGTACACATTGGCGTGCACGTAAAAGATCCCTTGGCAGTTGGAATTCGATATAAGAGTAGGCCGTAGCGCCACTGTCCGAGCAACATTTCCCTCATAGCACACTGTATGGCGTATGCCCGTCTTCATTATTCCAGTTTGGAGCAGAACAGTTGGACGTTAAACCCATTTTATTTCATTTCATGTTTATTATTATGAGCAGGGCAAGTAGTATTTTGTCACAGCAGTGGTTAAATTACAAATTCAAACAACAAATTACAAGTTCTTATCTTAGCTACAAGTTTAAACAGATTTTTTTATTATTTCTTGTTTTATAGAAAATAAACAATGAACTACATATTGCTGATATGAAAGATTTATTTAAAAAACTTAAAGGTCAGGACCATTGTTGTTTAGGCTGACTGTTATTGGTGTGAAATCGGATTTATCCGCGGACACATAATTGAAATAAATATGGATCCAAACCAAAGAGATCTCGTCATTTTAAACTCTCTGTCTGTCTGTCTGTCTGTTAGTCTCTCTCAGGGTCCGTATTCAAAGGTTTTCTTAAACGGTATGACTCGCCATTACTATCATACATAGTGATATCACAGACGAGAAACCAATCGCAGTCGATTAATAAGTCACGTGATGTATCTGTCAAACATGACCCGATATACCAATAACGACAAATTGATTGAAGAGGAGACAAATGTCAGTGGAGTACCAAACCCCCAAATTAAAACGAATTGACAATGATCGGTGACCCCTTTGAAGTTTACACATAACTAAAACTGGGCGTAACACATTAGTACTATTGATACACCAACTTGTATTAAATCATCATAACCCATATAGAGAACTAACATAAGAACCCCACGCCCACACTCATGAATAAAAAATATAAAACGAAACAAACCCAATAATACAACAAAACAACAACATATACAATCCAACAAACAAAACAACACCCCCCCCCCCCAAAAAAAAAAAAAAAAAAAAACCCAACGAACAATTCAACACAAACAAAAAACAAATAAAGTCAAAAACAAAACAGAAGAAGGTGTTACTCGCAAGATAAATTACAACGGCTAGATTGACATAAGGTAAAATTATTTAACGGCTAGATTGAAATAAGGTAAAATTATTTAACGGCTAGATGACATAAGGTAAAATTATTTAACGGCTAGATTGACATAAGGTAAAATTATTTAACGGCTAGATTGACATAAAGTAAAATTATTTAACGGCTAGATTGACATAAGGTAAAATTATTTAACGGCTAGATTGACATAAAGTAAAATTATTTAACGGCTAGATGACATAAGGTAAAATTATTTAACGGCTAGATTGACATAAAGTAACAATCTTTAACGGCTAGATTGACCTAAGGTAAAAATCTTCAATTACAGTTACATTATTTAAGATTTAGATAAAGAGCTGAAAGTTCTCGCGATAATAGTTTAAAACCTACACAATGAAAAGGGGACATCTTGAAAATTGTAGTCAAAATTCTTCATTCTGAGCGACGTTATGGTAACCAGTGAGGTCTCGATTATCATTGCTACCGTTGTTACGATAGTAAACAAAGCATCGATTATCCATGTATTAATTTATATAACATTTAAGGCCTAAAGAAAGACCTTCAATAGGCAGATATAGCTTTTATATACTGTATCTTTAATAGATTTAATATATTCATGTAACATAATCCCTGTTTATTCTGTGTCCTGTTCTTCGGTGATATCGAATAGTTCTACATCCATCTTATACCTACAATTATAAATTTTATGAATTGTAATCCTTATACTCCCTATAAAGGAGAATGAAATGATGACCGAATGGTTAGCGTGTGCGCGCTGTATCATAAGGTCTGTAATTGAGTCAACTGGCGTGGTTTCGTTTCGATACGTGACAAGGAGTAGGGTCACCTGTCCGGCCTCGTGGGTTTTCTCCGGGTCCTCTGGTCCCCCCACTGCTAAAGACCCTAAAAGCAAGCGAATTATTGAAATAAAATTGAAGCATATGTTGATCCCGAAATGACCTAGTTTGTGTCGAGTGGACGTTAAAACCCATTTCTCTCTCTCACACAACTGTTAGACTAAATCATTTATTCAAATATTAAAAGAAAATTCAAATATATATGAGAGAGAGAGAGAGAGAGAGAGAGAGAGAGAGAGAGAGAGAAATGGGGTTTAACGTCCACTCGACACAATCTAGGTCATTTCGGGACTAACATATGGTTTAATTTTATTTCAATAATTCGCTTGCGCGTAGGGGTCTTTAGCAGTGGGAGGAAACCGGAGGACCCGGAGAAAACCCACGAGGTTGGACAGGCGACCCTACTCCTTGTCACGTACAACCGGGGATTCGAAACCAATGACAGACTTTATGATACAGCGCGCGCACGCTAACCATTCAGCCATCCAACCCCCCTGAATATAAATGAAACATTTACAAATATTTACAAATAAAATTAACATACCGACTGCCAGAGCAAGCATCATCATCATCCACACTGGAAAAATAAAGACAAATAAATAATCTGACGAATACTATTAATATTATTTCGTAAATAGATCTTTGGTGCGAGTACGGTCGTTGAACAAACGTTACAGTATACACAAACTAGGTCATTTCGGGACTAACATATGGTTAAATTTTTCTTCAATAATTTGCTTGCGCGCAGTGTTCTTAGCCGTGGAAACCGGAAGACCTGGAGAAAACCCACGAGGTTGGACATGCGACCCTACTCCTTGTCACGTACAACCGGGAAATCGAAACCACGCCAGTTGACTCAATGACAGACCTTATGATGCAGCGCGCACACGCTAACCATTCGGTCAACCAACCTCCTTTTGTATGGAGCAGATTTACACCGGAGTACGATCTAAGTACATCTTGATGAAGTTTGTGGTCCGATGATCGTCCTTGACCCTATTTTCCTATGAAAATATCCAATCACAGTGGATCAAATTGGAAAGAAGTAAATAGATATTATGAATAGTAGACCCCCCCCCCCACACACACACACACACTCACACACACCCCAAAATTCTAAAAGTTGGATCGAAATAAAGATCCGATGTTAAATTAGATTGGGCCATTATATTATTCTGCTCACCTGTGTTAAGTTTGATAATACCGTAACTAGATGTTGACCCTGCTGGCGCCATCTGACACTCCTCATCCCAGTCACCAGGTATTTTGTCTTTGGTCAATTCAATAAACTTGTTATAGGGACATTTCTCGTCACACCCTGATATAAAAATAACATATCATAATAAAACGGGAGGCCGGTCAACTCTGGCTTCCGGTCGTGGTTTCGATCACTAGTGTGAGCGAATGCAGCTTGGAGATAGGGACGCCTTCTCAATCTCGTGGGTTTAATCCGGGTACTCCAATTTTCTTCCACAGGAAAGACCTCTACGCATGCGCTAAGATAACAAAAATAAGATAGCTTGTCTGCAATATCAGTTCGATGGAAGCGGACGTTAAACAAGAACAACACAAACACAATGACCCTGTCGTTTACGTCTCATCCGAATGACTATACCATGTTCCTGGCCATGCCCTCTGTCTTGCACCGCTGACAAGGGGGTACACGACGCGGTAAAATTTTGGTACCTCTGCGTGAGTGTGCCAGCACCTTCTCCGCTGGTTATTCTAGCGTCCGAGTGGTGGCGAATGTGTACGAAATAGGAGGTAATGTTGTATCATTATTGACTCGATTGTCACGAATGGATTTATTTAAAGTTAGTGTCACTGAGATCTGGGTTATCAAGATTGGATGTTTGTAAGTGTTAGTGTTACGACTCGATTGTCAAGAATGGATCTATATAAAGAATATCAGGCAATGTTAGATTCGCCATAGACTGGATTGTCAAGATTTAGTATTCATGAAGACTGTTAGTGTTGTAATAGACTCAAATGTCACGAATATAACTTCATAAAGTGTTAGACTGGATTGTCAAGAATGGATTTATATAAAGATTATCGGGCAATGTTAGATTCGCCATAGACTGGATTGTCAAGATTGGGTATTCATGAAGAATATAGACTCAATAGACTGTAATAGACTCAAATGTCACGAATATATCTACATATAATGTTAGTGTTAGACTCCATTGTCACGAATGGATTTATATAAAGATTATCGGGCAAAGTTAGATTCACCATAGACTGGTTTGTCAAGATTGGGCATGTATAATAAATGTTAGTGTCGTAATAAACTCGAATGTCACGAATATATCTACATAAAGATTACCTGGTAAAGTTAGTGTCATGACGTTTTCTGGTTCCGGCCACGTGTCATTTTTATAGTAAAGCTGTACATAATACTGTTTATTCTCTTGGTGTAAATCCATCATGACCGTTGCGGTGTATTGTGGAGCCTGCTGATTGAACACTCCCATGGCGGTAAGTAAAGCCGTAATAGTTGTATCATGCTGTAAGATCAACGGAAGAAATTGGATATTTCATGCAATAAAAGAGAGAGAGAGAGAGAGAGAGAGATGGGGTTTAACGTCAGGTCTTAATATTATTTCTTAAACAGATGTTTGGTGCGAGTACGGTCGTTGAACAAACGGTACAGTATACACAAATCATGTAATTTTGGGACTAACATAGGGTTTAATTTTTTTATTTCAATAATTCGCTTGCGCGTAGGGGTCTTTAGTAGTGGGAGGAAACCGGATTACCCGAAGAAAACCCACGAGTTTGGCCAGGCGACCCTACTCCTTGTCACGTACAACCGGGGATTCGAAAACACGCCAGTTGACTCAATGACAGGCCTTATGATACAGCGCACACGTGCTAACCATTTGGCCACCCAACCCCCCTTCATGCAATAAAGCTAAAACTTCAATCGGATTAATACACAGATCCTAGTTCGTTTCATTTTTTATGGTTCAAAATTTCGTTTTATTTGTCTGTACTACACTAGGATCTGGAAGAGTTGTTATACAACCTATGTTCTGGATAGCATGTGGGATTAGCCAATGAAACCATCTGTTATGGCGACTTTTTGGTGTGCGATGCACGGAACTGTGGGTAAACCACTAGAAACGTCAACGCTGATTGATTAATCAATGTCTGACATCATACGGTCCAAAGACGTTCGTACGACCTCTGACGCAACCTTTTACTACAACCGGTCAGATCTTCACGTAGTGCAGGCCATCGAAAGTATAAAAAAACGAAACGAGATCTGTATTTTACTCAGATTGCCAAAACTTAAACCTGTATTTTCCGTTCACAAATAAATGGCGATGGTTTCCTAAACAGTGGCGCGCAGATGCGTGGTAATGGGCGGGGCGAACTCCGTGATTGTATACCCACAAGACTCAGTTCATTGGTTTATTTACTCAGAACTGTGGAAATGGAAGACATGTTTAATATATAAAAACAGATGATATAAACTTTTCATTCTAATTTTAACAAAGTTAACAGCGATAATTTCAAATTTCAAACTTTAAATAAACTTTAATTTGATGTCACTGGTAAATCGAATACCTCCTCTGAAATGGATGACCGTGGCCGTCTCACGTACCCCCCCCCCCTCTCTCTCTCTCTCTCTCTCTCTCTCTCTCTCTCCCCGATTGCTGCCCGGGCAAAATGTCCTCTATAACACAGTACATGGCTTATGCCCGTCTTTATTAGCCCGGTAGCAGCATCAAAGTAGGACGTTGAACCCAATTTCATTTCCTTTCGGGGGGGTGGGGGTGGATGGCCGAATGGTTAGCACGTGCCCGCTGTATCATAAGACCTGTCATTGAGTCAACTGACGTGGTTTCGAATCCCCGGTTGTACGTGACAAGGAGTAGGGTCGCCTGTCCAACCTCGTGGGTTTTCTCTGGGTCCTCTGGTTTCCTCCCACTGCTAAAGATCCCTACGCGCAAGCGAATTATTGAAATAAAATTAAACCATATGTTAGTCCCGAAATGACCTAGTTTGTGTCGAGTGGACGTTAAACTCCATTTCTCTCTCTCTCTCTCATTTCATTTCAAACTTTTATAAAATTAAACGACAACTCGTCGAACTTTTCCTTCATCGTAAATTTGTTGATAGTGACCTGCCTTGGAGTGGGAGCCATCACGCTAAGGCCATCCATATCTAAATCTTAATGGAAACATCATGGGATAACTGTAACGAATGTATGATATCCGCTTAAAAATTGAATTACGACTGTAATTATAGGAATATATATAAAAGGAAATGTTTATTCTAATAGAAGATCGGAGCCACGGTGGCTAAGTGGGTAAGACGCTGGCTGGCTGGCTGGCTAGCATCGGGATTTTTCGGCGTGGTTTTCCCTTGCCAGTGGTGTAAGGCGGAAGGCCTAACAAGAACAGCTATTTAGTGGTTCGGAAAGGACAAAAACCGGGGACCCTTGTATCGATTGGCGTGCACGTAAAGATACCATGGCAGTTGGAATTCGATATAAGAGTAAACCATAGTGCCGCTGCCCGGGCAAAATATCCCTCATAGCACACTGAATCGCGTATGTCCGTCTTCATTAGCCCACTTGGTGCATAACAGTAGGATGTTAAACCTAAATTCATTTCATTTCTAATATGAGATCGAGACTACTGACATTGACCACATGTCATGATATAACTGGATTATGTTGTGTCACATTACGACTGGTTAACATAGACTACGTTTCCTACTGATGTCATCAATCAAATCGCAAATAAAGCATCAGGATACGTCGGATCTACAAAAATAGTTCCATAACAGCTTGATAATCGCAACTAAATAGTCATTGCACGCGATAAGTATTATGAACGACGACATTAAAGATACATCATGTAAGGTTTAGATAAAGAGCTAGTCATTCTTGCTATAATAGATAGATCAAAAATAATTCATGCAAAATGAATATATTGAAAATTTCATTCAAATTACTTTATTCTATGCGAAGAAATGAAATGGGGTTTAACTGCTCCGAACTGGGCTAATGAAGACAGGCATACGCCAAACAGTGTGGTATGAGGGGAATTTTGCCCGGACAGCGGCACTACGGCCTACTCTTATATCGAATTCCACCTGTCAAGGGATCTTTTACGTGCACGCCAATGTGTACACGGGACCTCGGTTTTCGTCCTATCCGAACGACTAGACAGCTGTCAGGCCCTTCGAGTTATCGAGAGAGTTGATCTTGGTATGTTAATAGATGTTTAAATAAAAAACCTGCAGTGGGCAGATTAAGCTATAACACACCACATGATGTGTCTTTAAAACGAAAAATAAGAATGAAAAAATCCTATACGACGCGAACAATTCGACTGACCAGTAAACCTTACGTGCTAGAGCTAATTGTACAACAGGAATAGAATGGCTATTTCTGTCATTACGTGTGCACTTATTTTGATCGAATTCCAACTGTCAAGGGTTCTTTTACATGCACGCCAATGTGTTCACGGGATCTGGGATATTCGTCCAATCCAAACGATTATCCGTTGCCCCTTGCCATTTAGTAAGCAAACCAACTACCACCCATCCAATTCTTTAAAATGACATTTATTCGGAAAGAGATTGCCTCATCACTGATTAAAATTACACATCGGGCCAATAATTCTGGTCATCAAGTCATGGCGACCTACATCTAAATAGTTTAGTTTTGTTTAATGGAATATAAATAAAAGGAGTTTGGGTATTTAAAAAAAACACCAAAAACTTACAGCAACGTAAACCATCATTTTCTTGGTACTTTTACCGGCAATCTTCTGTTTCATATTCTCGATCATATCTTTTAGTACAGGTCCTGAAATTAGTTAACAGATTATATAATTATTTCATAAATTATATAATTATTTCATAAATTGTATAATTATTTCATAAATTATATAATTATTTCATAAATTATATATGCCACGACGAATTGCTGAATGTCTGAGGATTGGTGGAGCAATTACTCACTATTAAGACAAAAATCAAAAACGTTCATTTTCACATTTGACGGTGTATCTCTTTGCGAGTGAAATGGGACCGTCAGATAAGCCGCCCATGCATATGAACTGTTGATGTTCATGTGCAGTCAATTGGCATGTTATTAACATACATTGGTTACCTCTAATAAAAACACCAGTGCATTTCCGCAGTTTTGTATTGTTTCTGAATATCCCTTACTTTTTTTAAGAGTATATACACCATTTTGTAAAACATTTACGTGTCATAATATTATAAAAGGAAGGTCGACGTAGTTGACAATACTGCGGATTGCATTTATGGAGTAGTCCGAATGGAATGAGCTTAAACTTCTCTCTGTTCTGAACCAACCGGGAAGGTGAAGGCTAAAGATGGAGATTAACGTCTTACTGTTCTTCACAGACCGGGACTATGAAGACATTGCATAGAACTCTTCTGTTGGGCACAGCGCGGAAATGAAATGAAATGGGGTTTAACATCCTACTGTTTTGCTCCTATACTGGGCTAATGAAGATGGGCAAACGCCATACAGTGTGCTATGAGGGAAATTTTGCCCGGGCAGCGGCATTATCGCCTACTCTTATATCGAATTCCAACTGCCAAGGGATCTTTTACGTGCATTCCAATGTATACACGGGACCTCGGTTTTTCGTCTCATCCGAAGGACTAGACAGCTGTCCTTGTCAGGCCCTCGTTCTGCACCACTGACAAGGGGAAACCACGTCGGAAAATCCAGATGAACTTTCTCGGCCAATGCAGGGATCGAACACCCGACCTCCAGGCTAGCGAGCCAGCGTCTTAACCACCTAGCCACCGTGGCTCCCAGGTACAGACCGGGATTATGAAGACGTTAGAGATAACCCTATAACGAAGTAGACTTTGTATCCTGTACCTGATTATCTGGGATAGTACGCAGAAAGCCATTGATCTATTTATAATAAGAGAAACTTACCCCCTTTCAGTCGACTTTCTACCGAACCTTTATAGAGAAGATCAAATCCCCATGTCTCAAGGTCTCGTAGTTTGTTGTAAACTGTGTCATTTACCCATAAAGGCCAGGTCATGTTGTGCACTTTCTGTCAAGAGAGAGAGAGAAAAATGGGGTTTAACGTCCACTCGACACAAACTAGGTCATTTCGGGACTAACACATTGTTCAATTTTATTTCAATAATTCGCTTGCGCGTAGGGTCTTTAGCAGTGGGAGGAAACCGGGGGACCCCGAGAAAACCCACGAGGTTGGACAGGCGACCATACTCCTTGTCACGTACAACTGGGGAATCGAAACCCCGCCAGTTGACTCAATGACAGACCGTATGACACAGCGCGCACGTGCTAACCATTCAGCCATCCAACCCCCACTTTCTGTCAGGAGAATAAATGAAATGAAATGAAATGGGGTTTAACGTCCTACTTTTCTGCACCGACTGGGCTAATGAAGACGGGCATACGCCATAAAGTGTGCTATGAGGGAAATTTGGCCAGGACATTGGCGCTACGATCTGCTTTGATACAGAATTCTAACGGTCAAGGGGTCTTTTACGTGCACGCCAATATGATCTCGGTTTCGTCCAATCCCAAAGTCTAGACAGCTGTCCGTGTCATGTCAGACCCTCCATCCTACACCGGAAGCGAACACCGGAAGGATGATGGCCGTAATGACTACAATCTGTTATCATCTGCTATGTTCCCTTGTGCTGTTTTGGTTGTTAGAATTATAGATGTAGTAACTTTTCGGCAATACTATATACCGGAAAACACCGGAAAAACACTAAATACCGGAAAATACCCTAAATAGGTAACCCGGAGACTGGCACCCTAAATAGGTAACCGGAAGCCTGGTCCTCTGTGTGCCTGGGTTAGGGTTAGGGTTAGTTTCCGGTTTATAGTATAGCCCTTCTCCGGGTTACCTATTTAGGGGGCGGGGGGTCCGGTATTTAGTGTGTTTTCCGGTATTTAGTGTTTTTACGGTGTTTTCCGGTATTCAGTATAACATGGTGTCTTCCGGTAGTTTTCCGGTGTTTTCCGGTGTATAGTATAGCCCGTAACTTTTAATGTGTGTTCCTGCATTGTTAAAATAAAGAAGTCAAATCCACAGTTAGCGTTATCATGAGATCCTTCGATACTACGTATGTTACATGTGCCTTTAAAGAGTAGGGTATGTCTGTTTCCTAAATCCCTTCAGATATCCTGAACAAACTATTGCATATAAAAGAAAACAGTCAGATAACAGCTTCAGTGCATTGATGACGTCTGAGATATCATGTACCGACTGGATATATTCGCCAACCTGAGTACCAATCTACTTTGTTCATTAAGTGCCCCACCTCTTTAGTTAAGTTTTATAAGGCTATGCCTACACAGTTTGGTAACATTTACGTTACCAATCGTGTTGTTCGTATCGAAACGTATCCGAACGGATCTACACGTAGTACATCGTGGACGCAATTGGGACAGTCCTATCGTAACGCACTGCACGACAGTGGGGACTTAGCATAACTACTAATTATAAAATAATTGATATCACATTTACCTCGCAGTATAGGGTATCACCAATCGACCAGACTTTATCTATTGTTTCATGGGGTACTCCACTTTTCTCCGATAAAAACTTGTAGAATTCCTAAAAAAAAACAAACATCGCACATATACTCTTCAAAAAAAGTAGGGATATTGAAATGCAAATACCTATGCAGGTTGTGATATGATAAATAGTTATAGACACTTGACATGCTTTGAGAGTATGTTCACAGATGAAGAATGTATCGCCCCAACAGAACCACTGAGGTGCACATGCGACACGCAATAGCACCATACACGCGGTAGGGGTTCATTGTCAAATTTGACACTTCAACGAAGGGTTGATAAAAACTGCTGGTTTATCTATCCATGTTTGCTTTCCTATCTGTTCTTGCATAGGATTTACTGTTTAGCGTATCTTTGATTTAGTGTGTTACGTTTAATTTGATCGGGAGACGTGTTCGTCGACGTCAACGTCAACCGATAACACTGCAAGAATTGGCCGTGGCACTGCAAGAGGA
The DNA here is from genome assembly GCF_932274485.2 of Patella vulgata. Lineage (NCBI taxonomy): Eukaryota > Metazoa > Mollusca > Gastropoda > Patellidae > Patella > Patella vulgata. Next base: position 4,397,845 of record NC_065884.2, read on the forward strand.
GTGGGTCGGATTCCCCCAAATCGTGATTGGACGGTTGATTAGGAGCATGCCACGACGAATTGCTGAATGTCTGAGGATTGGTGGAGCAATTACTCATTATTATGACAAAAATCAAAAACGTCCAGATAATGGGCCGTCAGATAAGCCGCCAATACGAACTGTTTATGTTCACGTGTAGGTAATTGACCTGTTATTAACATACACTGGTTACCTCTAATAATGACAGCAGTGCATTTCCGCAGTTTTGTATTGTTTCTGAATATCCCATACTTTTTTTGAAGAGTATATATAACTTTGTACTTTAATATCGTGCTCGAATTCTATTCAGGCACATAAACGCTCTAATATTCTGCTATCGCCCCGGTTTACATTCAACTAACACGCTAATATGGCCGTGGACTGCTTGAACGAATTTGAAATAATGTTGTAACAAATAGATATACAAAAACAGGCTGTGAACGATGACACCTGGCCGAGCATCATTCCGATCAGCTCTGTAATACAGGTGACATCTTTGGGTAGATTGAACCATCAAATTCACTGTGATAGTATTGCCAGGTATCGACTAAATAAAAGGCTACGAAATTCCGCTATCCATAGGTGATTGATGTTGCTGTTGATAATGTTGTTGTCGGTGTTGTTGTCTAGACTTGAACAACTGATAGGGCAATTTGATTAAAATACAGATCTATATTTCGTTTCGTTTTTTTTAATACATATTTTCGATGGCCTACCCTACACGAAGATCTAACCAGTTGTACTGGGAGATCGAGTCAGGGGTCAGGCATTTGATTATCCAATCAACGTTGATGTTTCTAGTGGGTTACCCACAGTTCCGTGCACCTCACGCCAAAAACTTGCCGTAACAGACCGTTTCTGGCTACTCCCTCACATCATCCAGAACGTAGGTTATATAACAACTCTCCCAGAACCTAGTGTAGTACAGACAAATAAAACGAAATTTTGAACTATAAAAAATGAAACGAACTAGGATCTATGTTTTATTCAGATGATGATGATGATTAAGGGGGGTTGGGATAGAACGATTAAGATGATAATGGCGATATTTACCTTATTTTCCGTCTCTTCCTTTATAACTACGGGTGATCTTAGCGACTTTTGGTAAAGTTGGTCATATTTTGGACAGGGTTTGTCTATAGCCAGCATCTAAGTAAGGAATGTTAATATTAATTAAACTCTAATTATTAGTGGTACTTAGGACTGCAAAAAAAGTATCTTAGAACTAAACGCGGATGTAGTAATATTCATACGCTTTCCATAGTAACTTACATTGTCTAATGGTTCAGGTATAGTGTGTACAGGTATCGGTTGCCATAGTAACTTTTTATTCCATACTTGACGACTCGTGGGAGGGTATAATCCAGCCAGGTTGCAGTACGCCGACATTAGACATCTATCTATGTTAGAACTTCGGATACTGAACTGTAGAATATACAATACATATAATAAAAAAAACCCAAACAAAAAACAACTAGAACTGCGATGCAGTGATGACGGGTTTCACGGGTTAGAGCTTCAGATACTGCACAGTAGAAAAATATACAAATAACAAAACAAAATGAAATGAATTGAGGTTGAAAGTCCTACTTTTCCACTCCAACTGAAACAATGAAGACGGCAATACTGTGTGCTATGAGGGAAAGTTTGCCCGGACATCGGCACTATACACGGGACCTAAGTTTTTCGTCTCATCGAACGACTATACACTGTCCATTGCCAGGCCCTCTGTCCTGCACAACAGACAAGGAGGAACCACCGATGATTTTTCTCGCCCACCTCAGGGATCGAACACGTGACCCCTAGGTTAGCAAGCCAGTGTCTTACTCGCTGAGGCACCGAGGCTCCAACAGTTAATATAACAAATGATGTAACACAAATATAAAATTTCCTTTATTCCGGCTGGGGGAAATGCATCCTCTATTGGATAATAACGCCACTTTGTTTTTTGGACGATTCGTGGTGAACTGATATATTACCTAATGCTGGGTTCCCACTATCACGATATGTGCTGCGATTTAAATCTTGGATTTAATCGTGGAGTAATCGTGGTGATCATATCACGTCTTATCATATATTGTGGTCAGTCGTATCAATCGTGTTGATCGTATCGAAACGTGGGAGAGAGAGAGGAATAGGGTTTAACGTCCACTCGACACAAACTAGGTCATTTCGGTACTAACATATGGTTCAATTTTATTTAGCCGTGGGAGGAAACCGGAGGACCCAGAGAAAATCCACGAGGTTGGACAGGCGACCCTACTCCTTGTCACGTACAACCGGGGAATCGAAACCATGCCAGTTGACTCAATGACAGACTTTATGATACAGCGCGCACACGCTAACCATTCAGCCATCTACCCCCCCCCCCCCCCAAGGAATGAAATGAGGTTTAGGTTTAACGTCTTACTTTTCTGCACAAAAGTGGATAACATGTATTATATATATACTTTAACACAAGGTACACTTTTATGGATACACAATTTAATACTAAGCGACGTTTCGACGAGGACAATCTCGTCTTTATCATTTGCTTGATAAACACAGGAGTATCCTCCTCGAAAACATCGCTTAGTATTAAACTCAGTAATTGTGTATCCATAAAATTGTACCTTGTTTAATTACTTAATAGTATTTATAGTAAATTTACCATGAACATATAGTATACATTTTGTTTTCAAGGAAATTATAGAAATGAAAATGAAATGAAATGGACTTTAACGTCCTACTGTTCTGCTCCTAACCTGGGCTAATGAAGACGGGCATACGCCATACAGTGTGCTATGAGGGAAATTTTGCCCGGACAGCGGCACTACGGTCAACTCTTATATCGAATTCCAACTGCCAAGGGATCTTTTACGTGCACGCCAATGTGTACACGGGACCTCGGTTTTTCGTCCCATCCGAACGACTAGACAGCTTTCCTTGTCAGCCCCTCCGTCCTGCATCACTGACAAGGGAGAACCACGCCGGAAAATCTGGATGAACTTTCTCGGCCAATGCAGGGATCGAACACCCGACCTTCAGGCTAGCGAGCTAGCGTCTTACCCACTTAGACACGTGATCCCCAGGAAATTATAGAAAGTTTGTAAGAATATACACATCCCGTGAAAGACATTTTATAGACTTACCTCGGACAGAAGATACGATTCGTTTAAAAATCCGTTATATCGGTTTCTCAGATATTTTCCCAGTATGTAATGTTGCTCCATGCCAAGCTATAAACATATATAACATGTACATTATAGTATTATGTATATGAGGTTTTATTTTACACCAATCTGATTAAAACACAGATCTATATTTCGTTTCGTTTTTTTTTAAGACTTTCAATGGCCTACAGTACATGGACATCTTAACAGGTTGTAGTAAAAGGTCGGGTCAAAGGTCGTACGAACTGCTTTTGACCTCTGTCAGACATTGATTAATCAATCAGCGTTGACGTTTCTAGTGGTTAAGTAAGTAAGATTCTGGATCGCTCGTCTGGAAGTTGCTGGTTCGCTCCCAGTGTTAGTCGAGAAAGTTCGTGGTGCAGGACGGAGGGCCGAACAAGGACAGATTTCTAGCTGTTCGGATGGGACCAAATATCGAGGTCTTGAGTATATACTGGCGTACACGTAAACGATCCTTTGGCAGTTGAAATTCGATATAAGGTAAAAGAAGCATCTGGAACCCCGATTATCCAACGACGTTTGACAGAATGACTCCATGACATACCTTATGATCTAAAGCGCACGCCATTCGGTAACCCAAATCCCCGTTGATATACTGAACACATGTAAGGTATACACTATCTGGAGATGGCGGTAACACAAGCTAAATTGAATATTAAGACAAATTCAAATTTGTCAGCCACGGGCACCTGCTAAATGACATAAAACCCTCAGCACGCATGCGTAATTACAATAATATGTTTATCTTATATAATGAACTTATATAGTCATACCTCAGTAAGGTAGCCCTCTCCTTGAAACCAACTATCAGCTTGATTAGGGTCTGTTTTAAATATTTTAACGGGACCCCTATCACCATGACGATACATCTGTAAATAAAATAAATGATTATTGTGTGTAAACACTCGGCAAACATGTAGGGTACCGGAATCTGCCGAGGTTTGCCGAGTGGTATGTAAAGTCAAAACAATCCCCGTTCTCAGCATCCATGACTTCATATATTTGAAAGCAACTGTGTTGTGTATTATTTGCATAGTCCGACTTGTTTGTCCACGGTTTGTCTTATTGGTGCCTGTTTATGTGCTGTGTTGTTCTCCTGTACTTACTATATCACACTTACCCCAGTCTAACGACACGCAATAGAATATAACGCTCTTACCCAGACACCAGGCAGACTATAACGCTCTTACCCAGACACCCGTCATACTATAACGCTCTTACCCAGACACCCAACAGACTATAACGCTATTATCTAGACACCCAGCAGACTATAACGCTCTTACCCCAGCATATTATAACGCTCTTACCCCACCCAGTCTAAAGACACAGGGCATACTATAGCGTTCTTACCCACTCTAAGACCTTACCCCAGTCTAGAAACACAGCACATAAATGATAACGTGCTTACCCCAGTTTAACGACACAACACATTCATAATGTTCTTATCCTAATCTAAAGACACCGGGGACGTTCTTACCCCAGTCTAAAGACACAGCGCATAATTAATATAACGTTCTTATCCCAGTCTAAAGACACAGAGAAGTTCTTACCCAGTCTGAAGACACATAGAACGTTCTTACCCCAGTCTAAAGACACAGAGAAGTTCTTACCCCAGTCTAAAGACACATAGAACGTTCTTACCCCAGTCTAAAGACACAGCGCATAATTAATATAACGTTTTTATCCCAGTCTAAAGACACAGGACATATCTCACTATAATAAACAGCTACCGTGCATTATGTTACTGGTAGTCCGATTGGACTGGAACATACGAATACAATGTCTAATTCAAGGGCGGAATACGAGGATCTCACATGCGCGATATTATTCAAAGAAAGTCGTCACAGAGATCAATTCCTACCACTTCTATACACATAGCTAAATTCTATATTTTTGTATAGTCAATAAGTCATTTTATTTGGCGATTCTTTGAAAGTAGGCCACATCCACACAGTATAAATAACACTATGTGCAAAACTTAAAGCAAATCGGTCAATCTATTCGTAAACGACTCATATGCATTCTATTATATATTATCCAATGTCAACGAAGACAGGCTGACATCTCACGCAAACAAATCAGCACATACATTTCAATGAAATCGGGAAGCCGCGGTACCTCAGTGTGTACGACATAGACTCGCTAACTTAGGGGTCCCTGGTTAATCCCGGTGTCGGCCGAGAAGCAGTATTGTAGGACGGGGGACCTGCAAAGGGAAATTATAGTCGTTCGGATGGGACAAAAAACCGACGTCCCGTGTACACATTGATGTACACGTACAAGGGCCCTTGACAGTTGGAATTCGAAATTAAAGCAGGCCATACTGTTGCTGCCCGGGACCGGGAAATTTCTCTCCTAGCACGCTGTATGGCATATGCCCGTCTTCATTAACCCAATCGGAGCAGATCAGTAGGACGTTAAACCCAATTTCATTTCCAAGTAAATCGGTCATTTTATTTTTGACCCGTATTAAAGCGGGTGTGGCCATTTTAAATGGTTCTGACCTTTATCAATAAAGGATAAATAAAGAACAAATAAAGGTTATATATTATAAAAAGTGCAACACTTACCACATTGGCCAGTTTAAGTGTATTAATATCAATAGTTTCACCGTTTTCTATATAAAATATCAACAGAACACAAAACAGCACTTTAACTGACGCCATTTTCATCTCGTCTGCAGTGGTTTACGTGTATTGTAACAGATACGAAACGACTGATATACGATCCAGGGTTTACTCGGCCACAAGGAGATATATTGAAATGTTTTGGTAACTAGACTGTCAGGTATTTCACAGATAAAGTATCTCTGATTACAGATGCAAATATAGAAAATATACCATACTTGTATTAGAAGAAGAAAAATGTTGATAATTTTCTCTCTGTTTTTTATTTGTTATAGAATATAATTTGTCGCACATATTTTCCCACAATGTTGGCGTTATTCGGTTAGTATTGGGTAGAGTTGGGTAAGTTATCCTGCGGATATTACCTGTTTAAGTATTGCAATAATATCATTTGGCGTTATTCGGTTAGTATTGGGTAAAATTGGATACGTCGTCCTGTGGTGGATATTAACTCGTTCGGTATCGCAATAATAACACTTGCAAACCAAAGCCAGTCACCTGGCTCTTGCTTTAAGTTTCTTATATCTATTTTAACAGGTTGTAGCTTGCAGGTGTTGCCTGACTCATTTATATCAATTTTACGAGCAATCGAAGGTTTGGTTGTTATTGACAATTTTCACAAGAATTCCCTCCCTGACAATTATTTTACATTATATCATATGTCCAGATCAAATAAAACATATTATTACATCATTCCAGATACGTATGGCACACAAACTGATTAAAACACAGATCCTATTTCGTTTCGTTTTTTATAGTTCAAAATTTCGTTTTACTTGTCTTTACTACACTTGGATCTGGAAGAGTTGTTATTTAACTCGTGTTCTGAATGGTGTGAGTATTTAGCCAATGAAACACTCTGTTACGGCGAGCTTTGGGCGTCTTTTGCACGGAACTGTGGGTAATCCACTAGTAACATCAATGCTGTTTGACAACATAGGGTCAAAAGCCGCTCGTATGACTTCTGATGCGACCTATCGCTACAACCGGTCAGATCTTCATGTAGTTTAGGCCATCGAAAGTTTAAAAAAAACGAAACGAAATATAGATCTGTATTTTAATCTGATTGTATGGCACAGTGTTCGACGTCTTGAATGTTTGCACCTGTGTTTAAAACAATATGGCGTAAATATATATTTATCATGTGAAAAGCCAGAGATGGAAATTTGAAAAGTTAAATAATTTTGTTTTCGAACAATATTTATGCCAAGTTATTTCGAAAGCTGCAGGGAAATGCTCAAAGGGCCACTAAAATGGATTATGGTAGGGAAAGACCGGGGTATTATTTAAAGCAATATTAAAGGAAAATATTGGTGGCAACCATTATCACATATGTGACAGAACTGGTTAAACATATTCCAAATATAATTTTAACACAGTGATCATTCCTACGATAGAGGCGTAAAGATGATTTGAATAAAACTGAACTGGCGCACACAATGGAAAACAAGCTGGCGCACACACTGGCGCACACAATGGAAAACAAGCTGGCGCACACAATGGAAAACAAGAGTTATCCTTCTGTATAACTGACTGAAGTAACGAGCGATAACAGATACACGGGCGAATTTCGTCTCGCTGAAGAGGAAAAGTTGTTAAATGAAAATGTGAGCGGATATCTGACAATTCAAGTAAGTGAATGTCACTAGATAAGAGAACACGAGAAAAATAGAAATAGTCCATACATTCACTTAAAGATACATTATGGGAGATTCGGTAACGATTTGGCAGTTCGCACTATAATAGTTAAAAACTAGATAATGTAGAAGGCAATTTGGTGAAAATTTCATTCAAATTGATCCACTATGAACCGAGAAGTAAGCGTCTGAAATTCCCATAAGCCTCGATCATCATTACTAAAGTCAATACGATAAACAGCATAGTCTCGATTGTCCATTTAATCGTTTAATAGAGAAGGAAAGTTATGCAGTAAATCGGCTTACAATCCACTAAAGATCACAGGCTAGCACAGCCATCTAGAGTTGATTATGGCCTGGATAGGTTAATTAATGTCTAATTAATAATTTAGATAACATTTCAGGCCTAAAGAAAGACCTGAAATAGGCAGATTTAGCTCTTGCATAATGCATGTTTAATTATACTTATTTATTCTAAACTTAATAAAAACATGGTAATGCACGAACTTTTCTTCTATTTTTTCGTTTTCTCTTATCAAGTGACAGTCAGTTCTTTTTATAAACTGTCAGATATCCTTTCACAGTCTCATGTAACAACTTTTGGTATTCGCAAGAATTATCAGTTAGCAGAAATTTGCCCGTGTATCTGTTATAGCTCGTTACTTCAGACAGTTATTTTCGTACTTAAATATAATTTATTACAAAATGGTTGTTATGCTGGTATCAAGTGTGGTTCTTCTCCTTTTAGCCCAGAGTTTAGAAGAAATAGAAATGATGAACTGATTGATTTTGAATAGAAATCAGATTTAACATAGTACATGATCAACATATTGTTACGGATATTATCAAATTGTTCATCTTAGTGTTTAACGTCCGCTTCCACTGAGGGTGATATCGCAGACAAGTTGTCTTATTTTCATTTTTTATTATCTTTGCGCACGCTCAGGGGAAAGTCCACGAGGTTGAGAAGGCGCCCTACGCTCACACCGGGGATCCAAACCACAATTGCAAGCCATAGGTGACAGGCTAGCTAGAGGTCGAACCGCGACACTCTAGATCACTCAGCCATCCCAACCGCCATATTGAACAATGTCTACACTGTTTTTCTTTAATAGACTCAACTTTCATAAAATACCTCAAGTAACAATAAGCGGTTGTAATGACCTTTGTCATTTTGAAGCAAGCTCCCCACCCCTCCCCTGCAACCCACATCCAACAACCCAGACGAATTGAACACATCTCCTGGATGCTAAGCATTGAGTTTCATAAAGTAATGCCCACTGTCAAGCAACGACCCATCCCTCTCCAAACCCACAACCCAGACGAATTCAAGATATATCCTGGATGCTAAGTATTGGGTTTTAGTTTTATCCAAATACAGCCATTATCCGAGTTTTTGATTACACTCTATTTAAAGCATCTATATATACAATAATTAAACAACGTGTATCAATACAGCAGATTGTTACCAAACAGATTTATCTCGGCGATATAAAAACCGTATACTTATTGGAACCAGGTTGAAATGAAAATGAAAGGAAATGGGGTTTAACGTCCTGAGGTTCTGCTCCGGCAGAGTGCTATGAGAGAAATTTTGCCAGGGCAGCGGCACTATGGCCTTCTCGGAAAATCCAGATGAGATTCTCGGCCAATGCAGGGATCGAACGCGCGACCTCCAGGCTAGCGATCCAGCGGCTTATCCACTTGGCAACCATGGTTCCCAGGTGGTTGATCTGAGGGTGCGGGTGGACGTATAGCTGCACAATCGGCCTTGGCATAAATATACGAATGCACCAATTAAAAGATTCTAAACCTAGCATACAGAAGACAAATGCGATATAATTCAGTTTCTAAACCAAATATACCAAACAGACCCGTAGCCAGCGGGGGGCAATGCCCCACCCCTCCCTGAAAAAATGTTTTGCCCCCACCCCGAAAAATATTTGCCGTCCATAGCTCTAAAATAATTACTGTAGACGGTGCCGGGGTTGACCAATACATTTTTTATGATTGCACCAGTGCGTCTTTGTTGGAGCAATGGAGATCTAGGAATTCATTATTGCACAGTACTATGTTGTGGGAGCAATGGCGATCTATGAATTCATTATTATTGCATAGTACGCCGTTGTCGTAGGAAAGGTGACCCGCCATAACTGCATTACATTACAAATAGTAAGACACAACTATGTGGACTTACAGCATTTAGTCACGGCCAATAATATACCAATGCTGCTTGGTCTGCCAAGACGGTTAAACAGACCTCATTAGATAAATAAATATGATATAACACGGGAATGAATGCAGTGTTGTATTTCGTATCGCTTACATTTTTCTCGACGGTATGATACTCGGGCTAGAAAATTAATGGTGGGAGGGCACATCATTATGTGTTTCTACCGCAGCTATATGCGGCACCCAAAGAAAAGTTTAGACTCGCTGCTTTAAGTGTTCGGGATAGGGTGGGGAGAAATGAAATGAAATGGGGTTAACATCCTATTGTTATGCGCCAACTGGCATACGTCATGCAGTGTGCTATGAGAGAGGGAAATTTGCCCGGGCAGTGGCACTATTGGCCACTCTTATATCGAATTCCAACTTTCAAGGGATCTTTTAGTGCACCACGTCAATGTATACACGGGGCCTCGGTTTTTCGTACTATCCAAACGACTAGACGACTGTCCTTGTCAGGCCCTCCGTCCTGCACCAAACATAAGAATCAAATCCCAGTTCGTACAAAACCAAGACCCAAACTTCAACAGTATAACTACAATAGAAACATTTGTAACTATATACGTAAAATCGAAACTCGAAATCCCATTAATTAAATAACAAGACCAAACAACTAAACGGACAGACTGAAAATATAGGCAAACTGCTGTATATTCTGGGCTTCTTGATATTGGGAGCTGATTTAAATATTGCTTATAGAACATATAGATCGCGGTGTCCCCCAAGGTCCTATATTGGGTCCTACATTGTCTACCAAGTATGTAGCAGTTCAATGGGGAAATCAATCCCCATTTCTAACGTCATGCAGATACGACTCAATGCCGGATTGTGCAGTTCTCAGTTGGTCGCATTTGATCATGTTGACAGGGTTCCGTTTCTGATAGCCAGGGTAACAATCCATTCCGTAACTTTATTAAGTACTCTCAGATTACGGTTATCGACGATGGGGGGAGGGGGCGGTGTGGGGGGGGGGGGGCGAAGTGTTCATTAAGTGGCGTGGTGTCAATATGAAGTTTGTGTGTGACAAGGGTTATGCTCGCCTGACCAACAGCTAAAGGCCCGTACGTGAAATCGAATTATAGAAATAACATAGCACCATATGTTAGTTCCTAAATGGCCTAGTGTGTGAGTGTGAGTGTGAGTGTGTGTGTGTGTGGCCTAGTGGGCGTTTATCCCACTTTCTTTGTAACCAACTTTAGTGCTTTCCGGTCATTGTGCCATACACCGATGCGGCAGTTCGGAAGTTCGTTAGGTCGACCGGATACTTCACATATAGCAATATTATTGTTGTTTGGGCGTTAAACCCATTTCTTTCTTTGTAATCAACTTAGTGCTTTTCGGTCACTGTAAAATACACCGATGCGGCAGTTCGGAACTCCATTAGGTCGACCGGATACTTTAATATAACAATCGTATTATCCTTAATTAAGATGTTTAAATGTATGTCAATCAACAGTTTCTTGTATCATGACCTATTCTTAGACGCAATGTAAAGATAACTTGCTGAAAATTTCAGTCAAATTGATCCACTTTGAACCGAGATTTTAGCGTTTGAATTTTCGGCCTAGCCTCGATCCTCATTACTAAAGTCGGTGCGATAAAAAGCCGGCCGACCGGATACTTTACTTATAACAATCTTATTATCTTTAATTAAAATGTTTAAATGTATGTCAATCAACAGTTTCTTGTTGCATGACCTATTCTTAGACGCAATTGGTAGTACTACTTCTCCTATGTCGGACTCACTTGGTGTATAATAAAACTTGTTAGTCCCAAAATACAACGACTAGACATTAATCACCGCTCCTATACAAATTATAGTGGATTCAGGTACGGAAAAGGAATACACATGCATTCTTCAGATCTCAAATTCATCTGCATTTATATTGCGAAGATGCTAAACTGGTTATTAAAGGTTTCTATGTGTCGCAATCATCGCCCACTTGTTTTTACTTGAAATAAATTTAAATACAGGTCATTTAAAACGTATGTATTGGAGAATATGTTATTAGCCGTTTGTATATGTAACCCTTGCTATAAAACAGCAAGAAAAGACAGAATGTTACAGAAACAAGTGTATGTTGGTGAAGGTTGGAAGAAAGCAGGTAAGTGGTTTATTATAGTAACAATATGGTCGCAAAAATTCCAATTTTCTTGTCTTTTATTCTCAGCAAAGTAAGAATTTTACATAATACTGTTTAAACGGTATTTGGTAATTGAACCCATTAAAATAAAAACAACAGTTCTATGAATAACTGCATGGGATCACGGTGGGTAAGACGCTGGCTTTCTAGCCTGGAGGTCGGGTGTTCGATCCCTGCATTGGTCGAGAAACTTCATCCAGATTCATCCAGGGTGACGTTGCTTGTTGGTGATATGGCCTTGTAGTTAGCGATATATTTCACACTATCTGCTGGTAGATATAGTTTCATTGTGTTTTTTTGTATGTTTAATTACTCATTGATATCCATTTTCTTTATTTTGTCTTTTCTCTAAAGATTGTATTGGATGATGTAGGTTATTGCGAATACGGTTATATTAGGGTCTGTTTCAATACGTATACAATGAATCTTTTAAGATTGTCAAATGAAATGAAATGAAATGGGGTTTAACGTCCTAATGATGACGGAAAGATTTATACCCGGAGAGGTTGGTGTGCGAATGGTTTATCACATGTAGTTTAGATCTTAAGGCCTATCATTGGGTCAAGTGGCGTGATTTCGATCCCACACTTGCACGTGGCAAGAAACATGGATGCTGCCAAACCTAGTGGATTGTCTCGCTATGGGTCCTCCGATTTCCTCGCTACGTGCATGCGAATTATTGAAATGAAAATGATGATCTCTCTCTCTCTCTCTTTCTCTCTTGATCTTGATTTAAACCCGAAATAATAAAACATTGTATAGATTTGTGCACTAATTTCACCCAAAAACAGTCAATTAAAAGAGCATGCTATAAGCTAAGCCAGGGAGGATAAATAAGAATGAAGAAATGTCATTGGACAAAAAAATAACCATTTCTCCAGAAATATAGTATGAATGTTTATCATGAATTCTCCTAAAAATTCGCTGGACAATTTTGAATTCCCTGAGATGTTTCAAAGATGCATTATGTAAGATTTAGATACAGACTGACCGTTCTTGCTCTAATAGTTCCAAAATAAACAATTCAAAATTACTACATTGGAAATTTCATTCAAATTACTTTATTTTGAGCGAAGTTATCAATATTTGAAGTTTAACATAGATTGTTTATTATTGTAGCAACGTTACTGCTTAATCGAGCCTCGCTTCTACAATTTTAAATTAAATCATTAAATGGCAATCGTATTGTAATTTGTGTAGATCTGAGCCACCCGATAGTCGAGAGAGTTGGCCATTGGCTGTTGCCATGTGAATAAATATCTAAATAATAATCTATATAACATTTGATGCCGAGCAAAAATAAAAACCTGTAATAGGCAGATGCAGCTTTTACATAATGCTTCTAAATAACACTTTCGGGTGAACAGTATTATTTAAACTACACCTTTTCTTTACCTGTGAATAAACACCCCCACCCCCTCTCTGTCTCTCGCCTTTTACGTGGTCATGTTTGTTGGGTTCTGCCAGGGTTGGGTAAATATACATTGATAAGAGATGGAAAATTGATTGTTTTAAAATTTCCTTCTGTTTGTGTATCTCAAATATCGATGGTCATTTCTTAGAGCAACTTGTTGCTCTTTCTGTGTTGGAATGTGTTCAGTACAGCCAAAATGTGGGACAAAGTTGGGTCCGGATAAAGGGACCCTAATTAACCTTGCATATATGCCTTGCAAAATATTTCTGGTGGCTGCAACAACTAATCTCTGTTAAAGGAAATTTCTTCACTCTATTAAAATAAAAGTTGCAGGGTGCTCAAAATGCATACAATAGTACCATGTGCTACTAATTCACAAAATATCTTGCTATTTCCATTGAATGGTGTTGTCTTGCATTCAGCCATTTCAAGGAAGTAAAATAACTCACTTTCTTTCAAAATATCTCTTGGTAAAGATGATGACGACCCTCCAATAATCTAGAATGCCCGTCTATAATTTTTTGAATATATTAATCTGTTCTAGATGATGCTAAGACAATATTTGCTATGGAAGACGAAATGGGACAATATTAATTATTTGTGTTTCTACATTCCAATGTGAACATTTTATATACGAAAGTAATATTTTAAACTAATGACTGTTGTCTCTGCGTTCTTATGTCAACATTTCATATACAAAATCGACATTTTAAACATAAAACAGGCCTTATGTTTAATTGTTGGCGATTTTGTTTTTAATATCCTTAGATATCAATAGATATTAATACTGAAAAACGATGTCATAATTTTACACGACAAAGAAATCAAAATATATGTTTCTTAAAGTATTAAAAAAGTTACTTGAATTTGAACTCTTGTGAAAATATTTCAAACTTGAATAAAAAACCCACAATCATTAAAGTTATCCCATTTGGTCTGCTATAATTTATCTTCAGAGTGGCCGTCTTTGCGACGCTTATGCCTAGCCCCTGGATCCAATCACTTGATTTGATATTTGTTTATTTGGTGCAATGTCTATTTTCTGTCTTGTCCGCAGGTTTATCTTGTAGATTTTTGTTTTGCGTGTAGTACGGTCCTCCTGCACTTACTATTTAAGATACTATTGGTGCGTCTCCGTCATATAAATAGTCTGATAATAATCCGTTATGTTTTATTTATTTCTGATTGGCCTATAGCATATTCTTTTAAACAAATTTTTGTTATTGCGTATTATCACCAAGATCACCAACGACTGGATGAAATTTTATCTTTGAATAGTAACGTGACTTCATCAAGGTCGACAGTGTGCGCGTCTGAAATAAGTTAATTTAACTTGTATGTTATCGCAGACAAATTCATGCTGTGATATAGCAAATTAAAAAATATCATTTATCTAAAACATTGTGAAGCAGGTAAGATGGAAATAATTATAAATTCTTTTAAATTAAAACATTTAAAAATGTTTTCTTTTATTTTGTACGAAATGAAAATCTTAATAATTAAGTTAATTTTGTTGCTGATGTACATTTTGGGCAGCTATCTTCATTAAAAATACAAGATCCAAGGATACAACCTACACTGCAAAAAATAAATTTCTAAAAAATTCCGATAGCAGATTTAACAGAAAACCAAGATCATTTTTTCACTTAAACTTTTTCCGTGTAAATCTGCCGCTCGAATTTTCGTGTTTTATCGCTGGGAAACAGTCCGGATAAATCTGTGTCCAGCACCTTTTACGTTTCACGCGTGTCTGTACATGTATTAGCCCGTGTAAATATTCTCCCAGGACGTTTTACGCATGCCCACAGCATTGACTGTTAATTACTGCATAAAAAAAATTGTAACTTACTGGTAGTAAATTATATTTTCACTGACTTCAAAACAATTAAAACTATTTCAACTGATAAAATTATTACAATTTAATGTTTCGTGCCAAATCCTTCAAGCGAAATGTTACTCTATATTCCCCTAGTAACTATAACTAATTAAACTGTCATCGATCATCATATAAATCAATCAATAACGGATATACATATTTATAGAATGAACTTCTCTCAACTACTCATAATTATTACAAATAACGCATAGAAATACGTGCAAAACCATCGTATCGCTATTTAACTTGGTTTATCCCTTCAAATCGGTTTGTCCTCGCGTTAAATACCTTAAAATTGTGATTTTAACAACAACTGGTATGTTTTAATATTGTATATCTAATGATTTTTAAATTGATTTTGTGACACACTGTTCAAAGTCATAAATTAAAACATTAATCTATGTATCACCCAGTAGATATCGCTTGTGTAATAACTTTCATAATCTACTGAGCGATATATAATTGGTTAATTAAAAAGGAACTACTTTTTACATAAAAGGAAATAATTTTCGGATCCAGTAATTTTGTTGGAGAAAAGTCGGGTCAAGTAGGACTTTGCAACGGGTGACTTGTTGTCAAAAAATGATGTACATGTATCACTACGTCGTAGTGTAATCAGGTTCAGTAAATTTAAATCAATAGCAAAGAATTACATATACTTATTTGTGCGCGTAAGAAAGGGTTGGGTGAAAATAAAATCTCCTACTCGTCTTTCTTTATATCAAAAAATATCCACACTCGTCGATATAGTAAAAAGAAAACTCGGCAGGGCCTCTTTTTGTTATTTAATCGCTTTATGTTGATATTTTTTTATATCAAAAACGACGACTTGGAGATTCCCTATACAACACGAAGTATCAACCCAAAGCAAAATCTGATCTTGAATGGAAACTAAGAGAAATCGTTCATTTAAATGGGTAAACCTCTAACTTAATATTTTCCATAACATTCGGAATTAAAAACACGAATTAGAATTCAATATTGGTCCGTTATCTTGCCATAAATGGGACCCTAATATCGAATATTTAATGCACAATGGACATTTTATGCTTAGTACACGAATCGTGTATTCTTTGGTTTCGGGCGCCATTTGTAACGAACAAAGGCCTGTCAAAGCACATTAATGATCGAATTCTCAAACGTTATAAAATGTTTTCCAAGTTGTTTGAAATTTTTTCGAGATATACGAAATTTGAAAATTTGGCTTTACAGTCGTTAAAAACACGAGGAAATAATAAAATAAAAACTTCCGGCGGGATAGAAATAAATTTCGAAGAATTAATTAGAAAACCTCCTGTTTTAACTTGTCGTTAGCATTTTTTTTTATCAAAAGTTTTTATTGGTTCTGCCGTTCATCAAGGGGATCGCAGTACGTTGAACCTAATATTTCATTTCATTTTCAACGAGATCAAACGCTTCTTTCAGATAGGGAAGGAATTGTATTTTGTATACAAATTAACCAAATGATTTACATATTAAAAAATCAACCAATAAATAAATAAATAAATAAATAAATATATTTCAATAAAACGATAACGGTGAGGCATAGGTTATTTTATTTTATATAAATATATTAATTTGTGTTTTATTCTGCGATTAGACAGTGATTCCCACCCAAGCTCTCTGTATAAATTGTTTTTAGATGAATTTATTCTAAGGCCAGCTATTATTTGAACTGTTTCAGTTTGAACACTTTCTAGTAGGTCAGAATCTTTCATTGAACAGTTTCCCATACAGGATCAGCATATACTAAAATCGAGCGAATAAAAGCAGCAAGATATATTTTATTAAGTGAAATTCTATCAATTGTATAATTCAGTATACGCCAAATATTTAATCGACCGCAAGATTTCTGATATATATTTGAAATATGATTTGCATTAGACTAAAAGCGTGAATCCCAAATGCCAATGGGTATTTACATTTTCAACTGTTTTGTATTTTCAAAAATAACGTCTCGATGAATTGTATTGTTCCTTGTATATGGGCCACGATTAGAGTGGTTCGTGCAAATAACAAAAATCAAATAAACGAGCTATATTTGGGTCTTATTTTAACAAATATGATAAGACTTACCATTAAAATCATCATTCATTAACAATTAAACTATTGCTAAGTTGGATATTTGTGTGATTTGGCCATTTGAATGGGACTTTCTAATTATATGGAAAAGTTGATCGCCCAAGTAGCGTTACAGCGGTAGATTTTTTCATTAAAAAGAGTTATGTTTCTTGGTCACATCAAAGTTTCAAATTTTGTTCTGGAAAACGAATTCTTATTTTCCGCAGTCGGCTTTCTTCGTTTTTTTACGTACGTACATTTAACGATTGAATTTAACATTTGTACGCGTGCGCAGCCCTTAGAGAGAGAGAGAGAGAGATGTCTGTATTTCGAGCTGATTTTTTTTAACGTTTACATGCAATAGACTATAGTTGAAACTTTCTAATAAGGGGTGAATTTCGTGGTTTACAAACGCAGTACGTAGAGAGTGCTTACCGTACTCATATTGTAGATGTTAAATATCCTTTATGATAATCCTATTTTGTTTCAAATAATTATCACAAAAATAAAAATCATACACATCAAAAACAGAGGAGCACACGGCATGCGCAAAGAAAAAAAAGCCTTAAGCATTTTCAAATCGGTTCGGCAGCAGTGGTCCAAATGTCTAGCATTGCATCCGGAATTCCGTATAAGAATCTACTTAGAAGTCAAAAATGCGACTCCTACACATTGTGCTCTAAACCGTGTTATAAATTATAGAATAAACCGTAAATCAATTGAACCCATTTCAAGGTGGAACTGCATGCTTTTTGATATGATTGGGCTATGTGTGGCGCCAGATAATCCAAAAATATAAGTCAATACGTAACAATGCATCTCGAAAAATTCTTTGATCTGTTATATGACTGGAAAATTCTGTTATTAAAAACAACCGGCATGACAATGACTACATAATAAGTTGGGAGTTCTGCAATAGGGATCTTTTAGTGAAATGTTAGAGAAATTTAAGTTTAAATATATCCTTTGTGTTTGAATTACCACTTATGGTTGGTTGTGTCGTATTATGTATCAATCTGGAAATTTCTGTTTTATAGCTATTGTTCTCGGAAGTAAGACGCACAATTTACGCATCGTGTCGCGTTTTAATATTTTTAATAATTATCATAGGCGTACGAGCCGGGGGGGGGGGGCAGCTGCCCCCCTAACTTTCGGGCAAGCTGAATTTTCGGGCAGACGGGTAAAGTGAAACAAACACTAATTTTACGGGCTGGAATAGCACTAAAACGCACTTGCGGCCGTCAAGTATTCAAAAAAGTTTTTGGGGGTCCAGACAAGGTCAGCTCCGCTTCTTCGCCTCTCGAAGAAAACGGGCGCCGCTGTCTGTAAACCTGAAATTTTTTCGGGCATTTCTAGTTTTGCTTCCCTAATAAAACACTAATTTTACTTTTCTTTTAATTGAATACAACGAATTTGTACCGAGTTGACTATGGATTAAAACATTTTGTCTAGAGCCATTCTTTGTGCGACATTTTTCTGGCATCGATTATTATTTGTGAATGCAACTGCAACAGTCTGACTGGATGGTTGGAATTCAGAATGGGATTTTGGTTACAAAACCATTGGATACTTTTGGAGCTGCTTTCACGGGCTAGGATAGCAGAAAACGCATTTGCGGTGGTTAAATTTTCAAAATTTTCTCTGGGAGGGTGAGGCCCCCATAACCCGCGACGATTGATTGGTTGTTTGGAATTCGGGTAAACTAGGTAGGCTGTATTGGACCGAATTGAAGTTGCTGTATTCACAGGCTGGAATAACAGGAAAAAACGTTTGCGGCAGTTTCTTCCCATCGGTTGATCTTTTGATTGTCATTAGGCTATATTAGACCACATTGAAGTTGCTTGTTCACGGGCTGAAATAGCAGGAAAACGTCAAATATTCCAAAATTTTCTTGGGGGGGGGGGCATACAAGGTAAGCTCCGCTTCTTCGCCTCTCGAGGAAGACCGACACCGAAATTTTTTCGGGCATTTCGGGTTCTGCCCCCCTAACTGTCATCGAGCCCGTACGCCTATGATAATTATGAAACAGTCAATGCGCGTCTTTTTGGTTATATTTCAGTTCTACAAAAATGAGTTGTTACTGGATTTATAATAACTGAAACGTTTTGTAACCACCATGTTAGAAATGGCAAATGCATAAGGATACTAAACACGAATGGCATAGCAATAATGGCACATCCTCCTATTAAATTTGACACAAAACCGGAGGCCAAATTCGCAGCGCCCTAAAATGATTAGAATCCGAGTCTTGTGACCAGTACCGTAATTTTATTTTAATCATACACGTCTGGTTAATCGAGACTAGGGAAAATAATTTCGTTCAATTAATTTCCAGTCTCAAATTTTGTCTGCGTATTTAGAGCTAGCAACAATGTAACTTCTAAAGTAACTAAAGCGCCCACTAACAACAGAGTTTTGCGGTTAAATAAAAGTAACTTTCACAGTCTTGCAGTGTCGGTATGTTGCCACGAGAGTGGATTTAAAAGATAGAAAAAGGGCGAAACTAAATGAGTTGACTCTGAAACGAGAACCGTTACAATATATACGTCATTGGTTACAATCAACTAACTTAGAAATTAAATCGCCGAGTTTTAGCCAAAATTTTAATCTAGTTCTTAACTTCTTACTCCAACGAGTAAAGAATAATTTTTTTACATGGCTTCATTGATAAATAGGTGAATGAATATTGTCACGTGAATGTCTATTTTGGGCGACTGTTTGCTGCTTACAGTGCACGAGCGAGCCCGTGAGAGCACTTTTCTCATAATCGAAGTTTTGATCCGCGTGACAACATGCTGTTAAAACAGGTCAGTTTATATAGTACAGATTAGGGTGACCCACCATAAATAAATATCTCCAAATATCTCGACAATTACGCCACAATATTTATATATATGCCAAGCCTCAAATCAGTTTCACACAATTATAGTCACTAAATAAACGATCATGTTGTACCTAATAAGCTATGACCATTAATCATCTATAAATAATAGACTGAAAACTGGTTCCAAGTTGCGTCCATAACATCCAGACACTTTTGAGTAAAAGATAGGTTACGTGCCCTTGTTTTGAAATTACTCTCGCTTAACCAGTCTATCGACCATTCTACGTCTGATTGACAGGTCGGGATAATCAAGACTACTTTTTTACGAAACATAACAGGAAGCTAGAACAAGAAATTGAATTTAGAAATAAGCACTTTAGACAACTCAACAGTTGTTTTAAGAAACTTGTAAAAGTAAAATGAAACTACTGCTAGTATCATGTTCCTGCTAAAGAAAGTGATTCAGAGATAGTATTTGTACTAAACCAAAAGATGCCGCTCTTAACGGTACAGTTAATGATAAAGCAATTTAAAAAATAAAACAAACGTAATTACTAAAGCTGCTGTAATAACCAAGAAGCTAAATTTTACTGCTATTCAAAATCGTCAACAATAGATTTTTTACGGCTGTAATAGTTGATATATTTGTAGAGAATTGCACGTGCCATGGCTATTTATCGACTCAAAGCGAGTGCGGGGTAGTCAGAAATCAGTTCGAGACACGCAACGGAAGCGTGCACATTTAGCCATGTCGAGACCAACTTTCTGTAAAGTGCACGGGTCATCCTAGCACTGCACTTACTATTTAAGATACTATTGGTGCGTCTCCGTCATATAAATAGTCTGATAATAATCCGTTATGTTTTATTTATTTCTGATTAGCCTATAGCATATTCTTTTTAAAAAAATTTTGTTATTGCGTATTATCACCAAGATCACCAACGACTGGATGAAATTTTATCTTTGAATAGTAACGTGACTTCATCAAGGTCGACAGTGTGCGCGTCTGAAATAAGTTAATTTAACTTGTATGTTATCGCAGACAAATTCATGCTGTGATATAGCAAATTAAAAAATATCATTTATCTAAAACATTGTGAAGCAGGTAAGATGGAAATAATTATAAATTCTTTTAAATTACAACATTTAAAAATGTTTTCTTTTATTTTGTACGAAATGAAAATCTTAATAATTAAGTTAATTTTGTTGCTGATGTACATTTTGGGCAGCTATCTTCATTAAAAATACAAGATCCAAGGATACAACCTACACTGCAAAAAATAAATTTCTAAAAAATTCCGATAGCAGATTTAACAGAAAACCAAGATCATTTTTTCACTTAAACTTTTTCCGTGTAAATCTGCCGCTCGAATTTTCTCTTTTTATCGCTGGGAAACAGTCTGGATAAATCTGTGTCCAGCACCTTTTACGTTTCACGCTTGTCTGTACATGTGAGAGAGAGAGAGAGAAATGGGGTTTAACGTCCACTCGACACAAACTAGGTCATTTCGGGACTAACATATGGTTTAATTTTATTTACATAATTCGTTTGCGCGTAGGGCTCTTTAGCAGTGGGAGGAAACCGGAGGACCCGGAGAAAACCCACGAGGTTGGACAGGCGACCCTACTCCTTGTCACGTACAACCGGGGATTCGAAACCACGCCAGTCGACTCAATGACAGACTTTATGATACAGCGCGCGCACGCTAACCATTCAGCCATCCAACCCCCCGTCTGTACATGTATTAGCCCGTGTAAATATTCTCCCAGGACGTTTTACGCATGCCCACAGCATTGACTGTTAATTACTGCATAAAAAAATTGTAACTTACTGGTAGTAAATTATATTTTCACTGACTTCAAAACAATTAAAACTATTTCAACTGATAAAATTATTACAATTTAATGTTTCGTGCGAAATCCTTCAAGCGAAATGTTACTCTATATTCCCCTAGTAACTATAACTAATTAAACTGTCATCGATCATCATATAAATCAATCAATAACGGATATACATGTTTATAGAATGAACTTCTCTCAACTACTCATAATTATTACAAATAACGCATAGAAATACGTGCAAAACCATCGTATCGCTATTTAACTTGGTTTATCCCTTCAAATCGGTTTGTCCTCGCGTTAAATACCTTAAAATTGTGATTTTAACAACAACTGGTATGTTTTAATATTGTATATCTGATGATTTTTAAATTGATTTTGTGACACACTGTTCAAAGTCATAAATTAAAACATTAATCTATGTATCACCCAATAAACCATTCTACAGTAGATATCGCTTGTGTAATAACTTTCATAATCTACTGAGCGATATATAATTGGTTAATTAAAAAGGAACTACTTTTTACATAAAAGGAAATACTTTTCGGATCCAGTAATTTTGTTGGAGAAAAGTCGGGTCAAGTAGGACTTTGCAACGGGTGACTTGTTGTCAAAAAATGATGTACATGTATCACTACGTCGTAGTGTAATCAGGTTCAGTAAATTTAAATCAATAGCAAAGAATTACATATACTTATTTGTGCGCGTAAGAAAGGGTTGGGTGAAAAAAAAATCTCCTACTCATCTTTCTTTATATAAAAAAATATCCACACTCGTCGATATAGTAAAAAGAAAACTCGGCAGGGCCTCTTTTTGTTACTTAATCGACTTATGTTGATATTTTTTTATATCAAAAACGACGACTTGGAGATTCCCTATACGACTTGGAGATTCCCTATACAACACGAAGTATCAACCCAAAGCAAAATCTGATTTTGAATGGAAACTAAGAGAAATCGTTCATTTAAATGGGTAAACCTCTAACTTAATATTTTCCATATATACATTCGGAATTAAAAACACGAATTAGAATTCAATATTGGTCCGTTATCTTGCCATAAATGGGACCCTAATATCGAATATTTAATGCACAATGGACATTTTATGCTTAGTACACGAATCGTGTATTCTTTGGTTTCGGGCGCCATTTGTAACGAACAAAGGCCTGTCAAAGCACATTAATGATCGAATTCTCAAACGTTATAAAATGTTTTCCAAGTTGTTTGAAATTTTTTCAAGATATACGAAATTTGAAAATTTGGCTTTACAGTCGTTAAAAACACGAGGAAATAATAAAATAAAAACTTCCGGCGGGATAGAAATAAATTTCGAAGAATTAATTAGAAAACCTCCTGTTTTAACTTGTCGTTAGCATTTTTTTTTATCAAAAGTTTTTATTGGTTCTGCCGTTCATCAAGGGGATCGCAGTACGTTGAACCTAATATTTCATTTCATTTTCAACGAGATCAAACGCTTCTTTCAGATAGGGAAGGAATTGTATTTTGTATACAAATTAACCAAATGATTTACATACTAAAAAATCAACCAATAAATAAATAAATAAATAAATAAATATATTTCAATAAAACGATAACGGTGAGGCATAGGTTATTTTATTTTATATAAATATATTAATTTGTGTTTTATTCTGCGATTAGACAGTGATTCCCACCCAAGCTCTCTGTATAAATTGTTTTTAGATGAATTTCTTCTAAGGCCAGCTATTATTTTAACTGTTTCAGTTTGAACACTTTCTAGTAGGTCAGAATCTTTCATTGAACAGTTTCCCATACAGGATCAGCATATACTAAAATCGAGCGAATAAAAGCAGCAAGATATATTTTATTAAGTGAAATTCTATCAATTGTATAATTCAGTATACGCCAAATATTTAATCGACCGCAAGATTTCTGATATATATTTGAAATATGATTTGCATTAGACTAAAAGCGTGAATCCCAAATGCCAATGGGTATTTACATTTTCAACTGTTTTGTATTTTCAAAAATAACGTCTCGATGAATTGTATTGTTCCTTGTATATGGGCCACGATTAGAGTGGTTCGTGCAAATAACAAAAATCAAATAAACGAGCTATATTTGGGTCTTATTTTAACAAATATGATAAGACTTACCATTAAAACCATCATTCATTAACAATTAAACTATTGCTAAGTTGGATATTTGTGTGATTTGGCCATTTGAATGGGACTTTCTAATTATATGAAAAGTTGATCGCCCAAGTAGCGTTACAGCGGTAGATTTTTTCATTAAAAAGAGTTATGTTTCTTGGTCACATCAAAGTTTCAAATTTTGTTCTGGAAAACGAATTCTTATTTTCCGCAGTTGGCTTTCTTCGTTTTTTTACGTACGTACATTTAACGATTGAATTTAACATTTGTACGCGTGCGCAGCCCTTAGAGAGAGAGAGAGAGAGATGTCTGTATTTCGAGCTGATTTTTTTAACGTTTACATGCAATAGACTATAGTTGAAACTTTCTAATAAGGGGTGAATTTCGTGGTTTACAAACGCAGTACGTAGAGAGTGCTTACCGTACTCATATTGTAGATGTTAAATATCCTTTATGATAATCCTATTTTGTTTCAAATAATTATCACAAAAATAAAAATCATACACATCAAAAACAGAGGAGCACACGACATGCGCAAAGAAATAAAAGCCTTAAGCATTTTCAAATCGGTTCGGCAGCAGTGGTCCAAATGTCTAGCATTGCATCCGGAATTCCGTATAAGAATCTACTTAGAAGTCAAAAATGCGACTCCTACACATTGTGCTCTAAACCGTGTTATAAATTATAGAATAAACCGTAAATCAATTGAACCCATTTCAAGGTGGAACTGCATGCTTTTTGATATGATTGGGCTATGTGTGGCGCCAGATAATCCAAAAATATAAGTCGATACGTGACAATGCGTCTCGAAAAATTCTTTGATCTGTTATATGACTAGAAAATTCTGTTATTAAAAACAACCGGCATGACAATGACTACATAATAAGTTGGGAGTTCTGCAATAGGGATCTTTTAGTGAAACGTTAGAGAAATTTAAGTTTAAATATATCCTTTGTGTTTGAATTACCACTTATGGTTGGTTGTGTCGTAATATGTATCAATCTGGAAATTTCTGTTTTATAGCTATTGTTCTCGAAAGTAAGACGCACAATTTACGCATCGTGTCGCGTTTTAATATTTTTAATAATTATCATAGGCGTACGAGCCATGGGGGGAGGGGGCAGCTGCCCCCCTAACTTTCGGGCAAGCTGAATTTTCGGGCAGACGGGTAAAGTGAAAAAAAAAATTATTTCATCTATTTGGCAAAATAAAGTTCCCGAAATCTAATAAAACACTAATTTTACGGGCTGGAATAGCACTAAAACGCACTTGCGGCCGTCATGTATTCCCAAAAATTTTGGGGGTCCAGACAAGGTCAGCTCCGCTTCTTCGCCTCTCGTAATGTCAGGGAATCTAACTTGTGTCGATTCAACCCTCTGTCGATTGCCTGACATTACGAATTGTTGAAAAAAAAGAGCCGAAGCGAGAGCAGATAAAATCGAGGCTTCAACAGCCATTGCATTCCTGTTCTTTTTTTAAAAATATATTGTCTAGTTGAGTATGGTGTATGCATATATATACGATTAGAAGGTCAGATGTCTGTGCTCTTATCCAAACATTCACATAGTATTCACGGTTTTATCTCCTATGTTATTTTGTTTTGTGTTTTGTATATACTCCGAGAAAACATATCCAAGATCGAGGGATGTTGATGACTGGGTTTTCTTGGATTATAATGTATATTATTGAGTCATATGTTATTGAGTCGATGGTTAGATCAAGATAACATTCTCGAAATTCTAGGCAAAAAATTATCAAGGACTGTTTAATCTACAGATCAAGGATAATAAGTTGGTGGCCCTACTCCTTGTCACGTATAGCCGGGGAAAATATCTTTAGCAATCTGGCCTCGATATTATTGTATAAAGGACACGTGCACGTATTTTTCATGGCCATTTTCTTTCCTTGGCAACTGACTGTTAGTCTCGCTAACCTTGGTGGACAAAGTTGGACCTTAACCACGTAGGAGGTTTTCATGTCCAAGATATATGCATGGCTGTTGGTAGAAACAAAAACAACATCTTCATCGCTGGAAATATAATTTATAATTCTATTACAAGACTTTGTCGGCATAATCCGGTATCCCATAGAGGCATAGCTGGACACGGGCTATACTATATACCGGAAATCACCGAAAAACACCGGAAATCAACCGGAAAACACCATGTTATACTGAATACCGGAAAACACCGGAAAAACACTAAATACCGGAAAACACACTAAATAACCCGGAGAAGGGCTATATTATAAACCTGGAAACTAACCCTAACCCTAACCCAGGCACACAGAGGACCAGGCTCCGGGTTACCTATTTAGGGTGCCAGTCTCCGGGTTACCTATTTAGGGTATTTTCCGGTATTTAGTGTGTTTTCCGGTATTCAGTATAAAATGGTGTTTTCCGGTTGTTTTCCGGTATATAGTATTGTCGCTGGACAATACATTGTCGTGTTATCTGTCCTTCCACCGAAACCGGTAGCAAAAATCTTTCTTTAATTTTTGTCGTCCTTCCGTTCATATCCATAAGAAGGCTGGGTAATAGAGTGTGCAACAAAGGAACGTCCCAGGATCAGGTAGGCAGATAGGGAAGTCTGTTCCGTCCGCCTTAAAGGACAATATTGGTGTCAGTCATTATAAAATATGTGAAAGAACTGGTTAAATACATTTCAAATATAATTTTAACACAGAGATCAATGCTACGGGAGATGTGTAACAAGCACGTGAAGTAACGGGAAGTGACGACAAACATGACAAACACGAGTTATCTTACTATATAACTGAATGAAGTAACGAGCGATAACAGACAAGTCCAAGAAGTTCCATATATAGTTAGTTAAAGGTCCTTTAATACGGTTCACAGCGGAACCTCTCTGGAATCTAATGGAAGTCTAACTTATAGAGCTCATGCATATCACGCACATCAGAGCGTGTTCATGGCCCTGAACTTGTGTAATTAACAAAATGATTGGTTAAATTAAGCTAAATGATGCAATTAGAATATTTCCACGCACGTGATATTTCGTTGTATTTTATAGACACATGTTTTGGCTAAATAACTCTTTTTATGATTTAGTACGCACTATATATAATATATATGTGAATATGTGTGAAACTATTAATTTGCCAAATATATTAATTAATGAAATATACTGCCACCATTAATTTCAAGAGGAAAAATTCTAGCAATATTATTACACTCTCCCCAGATAAAAGTTACCTGAGAAGAAAAAGAAGAGCCAGCAGCATCACATCACAAAACAATTAAAACACATTAAAACGTTTATAGAAAGAATACATGTCTAAATTTTTAGACATAAATTATATTAAATATTGAACTTTCTTATGATATATATATATGGTAGTCTGGACAACCGATCCTAGAAATTACCGGTAGACGACATGACGTAATGACGTCATTTCCTATTCATGCTTTTTGCCCTGAGTAAAAACATAAAACTTATGATTAACGATGTTTGTTGAGAATGTGTCTGTAACGTTATTTATGTAAGCTACATGCAGGCCTTTGAACTATAATATAGCAATTTGTAAAATCTTTCCTTCATTGTTTTCGGTCCTTGGCAAGAGAATGCTAGTCGTTGACCCAATTCTCTACTCGGGGATCGCGGTAGCGGTGGCTAGCTACCACTGGGGTCACGTGTTGGATGCCGGTACTTGCCGAGATCATTCATTGGGATTTTCTAATGTGGTTCCCCTTGTCAGTGGTGCAGGGTGGAGGGCCCGTCAAGGGACAAAGTGCTGTCGTTTGTAGAGAGAGAGAGAAATGGGGTTTAACGTCCACTCGACGCAAACTAGGTAATTTCGGGACTAACATATGGTTTCAATAATTTGCTTGCGCGTAGGGGTCTTTAGCAGTGGGAGGAAACCAGAGGACCCGGAGAAAACCCACGAGGTTGGACAGACGACCCTACTTCTTGTCACGTACAACCGGGATTCGAAACCACGCCAGTTGATTCAATGACAGGCCTTATGATACAGCGCGCGTGCTGTCGTTTGGATGGTATAAAATACATGGGCGTGCACATAAAAGAACCCTTGACAGTTGGAATTCGATATAAGAGTTTGCCGTAGTGCGGTTGTCTTAGAGAAAAAAATGTCCCTCTCAGCAGCTCAGGGTATGGTGGATGATCGTCTTCATTAGCCCAGTCGGTGCAGAACACTAGGACGTTAAACTCCATATCATTTCATTTTAAATCTCGGCACGGGGGATCACGTGGCTAAGTGGGTAAGACGCTGGCTCGCTAGCCTGGAGGTCGGGTGTTCGATCCCTGCATTGGCCGAGAAAGTTCATCCAGATTTTCCGGCGTGGTTTCCCCTTGTCAGTGATGCAGGATGCAGGACGAAAAACCGAGACCCCGTGTACACATTGGCGTGCGCGTAAAAGATCCCTTGGCAGTTGGAATTCGATATAAGAGTAGGCCTTAGCGCCGCTGCCCGGGCAAAATTTCCCTGATAGCACACTGTATGGCGTATGCCCGTCTTCATTAGCCCAGGTTAGGAGCAGAACAGTAGGACGTTAAACTCCATATCATTTTCAAATCTCGGCACTGCGGTCAGAAGGCTGGATTATCAAGACTGACTGACTAAACGCCCCATAATGTCCAGATCATCAGGTCTGTCATGGAGTCAAGTGTCGTGGTTTCGATTCATCTCTTTTACGTGACCTAAAAGACAGTAGGAATTTGAAATAAGAGTATCCCGTAACTCCGCTGTCGGGGGCAAAATTTCCCCCATAACACTCATTAGCCTAGTGGCAGCAGAACAGTAGGACGTTAAACCCCCATTTCATTTCTCTATCACCCTCTCCCATGATCCCAGGACTTCTTAATAAGACAACCGACCTTATAGTTAACAAGTCACAAAACGAGCGGGGCCACGGTGGCTAAGTGAGTAAGACGCTGGCTCGCTAGCCTGGAGATCGCAGGTTCTCTCCCGGTGTTGGCCGAGAAACGGTGTCAGTGGTGCAGGGTCTGACAAGGACAATTGTCTAATCATTCGGATGGGACGAAAAACCGAGGACCCGTGTACACATTGGGGTGCTAGATCCCTTGTAAAAGATCCATTGGAATTCGATTTAAGAGTAGGCCGTAGCGTCGCTCTCCGGAAAAAGCTCTCTCATAGAACATTGTCATTGTATGGCGTATGACTGTCGTCATTAGCCCAGTCGGAGCAGAACAGTAGGACAATAAAACCCGTTTCATTTCATTTAAGTTTCACAAGAAGAGCGATTTAAAAACAAAAGTTATCAAAGCTAACCCCTTCAAATGAATCTTGCTGTGTATACATCTGGATTGGTTAGAAAAATCTTTTAACTTCCTAAAAAATAAATTGTTTTCGTAAATACCCGAGTTAGCGAACAAAATAAAATAAAAACCGCTGTTACAACTACCCACGTCAGTGAACAATCGTGGAGTACTGTTCTACAAGAAGTTAACGAAACAAATCGAGGGTTATCAAATGTCGATATATAAATAGCCGAAACATGAATCCAGGGAGTAGAAAAGTTGGAAGATTATAGTTGCTCAGTGGGTCAATATATAAACACAATCTTAACAATCTATCTCCTGTATAATACCAGTCATCATGTCACCCCAGTGTACATATGTCAACAACATTCTTAAGTGGGGGACAGACGAGCTTTTTTTTTCGCCCGATCCCGGCGATTTTTAAAATTTTAAAATACGCCCGTGTGCCCCTAAAGGGCGATGACGATTCGGCTCGGCGTACCATTCGCCCGATCAATCGCTCGTATCGAGCATGTTAGATATTTTCGGCCGAATATTTTTCGCCGACGATTAAATTCGCTCGTGTGCCCGTGTCCAGCGTATATTGTCGGGCGATTCATTTTTATATGCCAATCATCGACATCGTTGATATCACATGATTTCGAAATGGCTGCCATTTTGTACAAGTCATGTGATCGACATAATTACTCACAGAGTGGCGTACGCTCTCGAGACGATCGCTATGTGTGCCCGTTCGTTATCGGCCGTAAAAATCGCTGGCGAATTCAATCGCCGCGATCGGGCGGAAAATACGCTCGTCTGTCAATAGCACAAATCTCTTAAAGATACATCATGGCAGATTAAATAAAGAGCTGGCAGTTCTCACTGTAATAGTTGAAAAATACATACTGTAATGTAAAGGGAATTTGCTAAAAATTTCAGTCAAATTGATCCACTCTGAACCGAGATTTTAGCGATTGAATTTTCGGCCTAGCCTCGATCATAATTACTAAAGTCGGTGCAATAAAAAAAAATATAGTCTCGATTATCCATTTCATGATTGAATCACAGCAAATCGGAACCTAATCCAATACACATCGCAGACTAGCGATGACATCGAAAGTTGATTATGGTCTGAATGAGTTAATTAATGTATAATTACATTTCAGGCGAAAAGACAAAAATGTGATTTAAAACGTTCTTTCCCTGGGCTCTTCAAATGTATCTTTACTAATTGTTATGGGTTTAAAACATGTTAAAGATCGTAATATTTGTCTTTACAACCGTGTGTTAATTAAAAAATTTTGGTTTATATTATATTCCATTTGATTGGTTCCGAAAAAGTTTATGCCCGAAACATTAATAAAAAAGAGGTAGAGGTGTGTGTGTGCAGGGCTGCCGACAACCAGTATCGCAGCGCAATTTGCGATACATATTTTGTCCGTTGTTAACCAAAAATTAAAATCTAACGTTTTTGATTCGCAGTTACTGCGAATCATTAATATGCCTGTCATTTTGGATATTGACACAAGAATAATCCACATTTTGAAGACTAGAAGGCTTACTCAACACTTTCAACGTGTATAAAATGTTGAATAAAATTTTATAAACAAAACTGAATTCTCCGTGTGACATTTTCTTCTCGAACTGCCCAGACACAATACTATATAACACAGGGACATAACTCTATGAATAGGGACTATTAAACCGGAAATAGGGAATCAAGTAGTACCACTCACGTTGTGAGACATCAAATAATTATATCATATTCATTTTGAAAGAAAATATAAAAAAAATAAACACATGTTAACGTATTGTAAAATGATAAATCAAAGTAAAAATTCCCGTAAAATATTATTGTTTATATCGTGTGTGTCTAGTTAATCGAGGTGCGCCCGATTGAACAAAAATAATAATACACGATAAAAAGCAGACGAAATTGTTTTCTAACGAAGATTTCTAACGTAACAAAAAAATTACAATTAAAATGAGTGGGGCTTCGGAAGTCACTGTCAAGAATTGGCTTCAGACGTAAGACCTAACTAAATGTCTACATCACATTCACAAACTGTCACAAGTACTTGTGGCAGTGCTAAAAAATCTAAGAATAGTCAGAATGGAATCTAATCATATTTCAATTCGTTATGAATTAAAGTAATATCTTGTTATTTAGGTGTTTTACGTTGAAACTGAAAAACTGCTAATCAATTTTTAAATTTGCTAATCAAATTTGGCAAAATTGGACTTTTTGATTAGCAGTGCTGCTAATCAACTGTGAAAAATTACCGACAGCCCTGTGTGTGTGTAGGGGGGGGGGGGGTATCTCCGGGACCATTCCATTGGATCATATCGAACTTCTAGAGGATGTTTACAATCGCCGAAGGAAATATTGTAGTTATTTTCAATCATACCATTATAGTGATAACGCCAAATGAAAGAATATACAATAAGTTCAATGAGAGGGGCGAATCGTTTTCCACGTCTCAGAACAAAGCCTTCCGGCCACTTTTGGAGCGGCGTGCCAACACCAAAACGGTGACTTAAAAGGGTTTCTTTTCTTCCATTTCCACCCTTAACTACAATAAACGGGAAATAATCTGAAACCAATTCTAAGCTATCTCTCCAGTTATCTGACAGATGTGGTACACGGGGCAGGTAATTCTACATTACTTGAATAATAAATATCCAAAAATAATTTACTGTTGAACGCAAAAGGTTTCATTATTTTAGGAAAACAAATAAATAATCAACATGTTCCTAGTATCGCATTGTACCAGGCTTATTTATATATGGGGGGGGGCCGAATGTATAGCACGTGCGCGCTGTATCATACGGCCTGTCATTGAGTCAACTGGCGGGGTTTCGATTCAACTGGCGGGGTTTCGATTCCCCGGTTGTACGTGACAAGGAATAGGGTCACCTGTCCAACCTCGTGGGTTTTCTCCGGGTCCTCCGGTTTCCTCCCACCGCTAAAGACCCCTACGCGCAAGCGAATTATTGAAATAAAATTGAACCATGTGTTAGCCCCGAAATGACCTAGTTTGTGTTGAGTGGACGTTAAACCTCATTTCTCTCTCTCTCTCTTATTTATATATTTATCTATTCTGCTTGTTACATCATGGAATGAGTCCAACTGTACTGCTTGTAAAATTAAGTATTTGTAGAAATAAACTCAAGCGATCGGTCGATATCACGACCTAAAGACAACACCGGGATAATGTCGTAAATATATTTTGTCGTATGATTGCGCCAATACTGCTGTGATTTCGTGTTATGGAAAGAGCGAGATTTTAAATGGCCACCATACCCTAATCATAATACAAATGACCTACGCCAGTTCTGGACATATTACAGAACACGCATACGGTAAACAACGATACGAACTCATATAGAGAGCTACGAAAATAAAAACCTTCAAAACAAATTTCAACTATGCCGCTGGTTGTAAACTTGAAGCAAGGACAGTTGTCTAGTCCTTCGGATGAGACGAAAAACCGAGGTCCCGTGTATACATTAGAATGCACGTAAAAGATCCCTTGGCAGTTGGAATTCGCTATAAGAGTAGGCGATAGTGCCGCTGCCCGGGCAAAATTTTCCTCATAGCACACTGTATGGCGTATACCCGTCTTCATTAGCCCAGTATAGGAGCAGAACAGTAGGACGTTAAACCCCATTTCATTTCATATACGTATGTCAGAGGAGCTATATATATCAACTGATAAGCTGTGATTAAATATCAGTATTTTATTTGTTTTTATTTCAAATTAATTATTACATCAAAACAGCCCACAATGTAAATTTATTAGTAAACTGATTTCACTAATTTGCCCAATCTACCGATAGTGGGAAGTGTTCACCAGTAACAATAACTAGAGTGAGAAGTTTACACCAGTGATACTAATTAATTAAAACAGACTATGGTCCTACACCCACGGTCTACTAACCTCCTAATCCTTTTATCAAAACAATCAAATGTGGGGAAAGTGAGGTTAAACCGTCGAAACGACCTCCTTTAACCCGTTATGGTCAATTAGTGCGCCTTCGTGGGAATAAACCCATCATACTATGACCTGATAATGACTTCAAAGGAAATAGGCAGTGCAATTTCAGATATCGTAATCTGATAAATAAACTGTTATATTTTTTTCTGTGTTTTTTTGTGGATGTTTGTGACTTGGTTTTCTTGTGTACGTGTCGCGCTTTGGATTATAATGCATGTCAAGATAACATCTCTAATTCTAGGCTAAAAATTATCAAGGATTGTTTAATCTAGAGATAAAGATCAATTATTTTGAGAGAGAGAGAGAGAGAGAGAGAGAGAGAGAGGGGGATTTAATCTCCACTCAACACAAACCAGTTCATTTCGGGACTAATACATGGTTCAATTTTATTTCAATAATTCGCTTGGCGAGTAGGGGTCTTTAGCAGTGGGAGGAAACAGGATGACCGGGAGAAAACCCACGAGGTTGGACAGGTGGCCCTACTCCTTGTCTCGTACAGCCGGGGAAAATATCTTTAGGAATCTGGCCTCAATATTATTGTATAAAGGACACTTGCACGTATTTTTCATTCCATTTTCTTTCCTTGGCAACTGACTGGTCTCGCTAGCCGTGGTGGACAAAGTTGGACCTTAACCGCGTAGGATGTTTTCATGTCCGAGAAATATGCATGGCTGTTGGTAGAAACAAAAACAACATCCTCATCGCTGGAAATATAATTTATAATTGTATTACAAGACTTTGTCGGCATAATTCGGTACCCCATAGAGGCATAGCCAGACAATACATTGCCGTGTTTTCTGTCCTTCCACCGAAATCAGTAGCAACAATATTTTTTAAATTTTTATCGTCCTTCCGTTCATATCCATATGTACGAAGACTGGGTCATAGAGTGTGCAACACAGGAACGTCCGAGGGACAGGTAGGCAGATAGAGAAGTCTCTCTTTCGTCCGCCTTAAGGAGGTCCTAGGATCCTCTACCGAAAAAAATCTTATGTTACAGAAACGCAGAAATCTGACGTCTTTTGAATGGTTACCATTTAAAACCCGTCAGATCAGATTGAAACCTAGATCACTAGAAGCAAGAACCGAATCGATATATACCGAACAAATATAATTTTGAATTCAGTTTCCATCCAAAAATAGCGGTTGATTACGCAAATTAAAGCGGGAATTTCATATTTTCTAAGAAAGTCAAAACATAATTATTTCTGTCATTTGCTCAATAGATTGTCAACTCACTATTATCACTATTATACGATCATAGGTGTCATTCTCACACTTAAAAATGATTCACCCCGGAAATAATAACACAATTACCTCCCTTGTTTTTCCATTCCCCCCATGGAATAGCTATCTTCAAACGTTTGAATTTGAAGTTGAATATGATATTTTTAAAAATGTTAAAACAGGAGGTCGAGCTGACTGATGATTGTCGTCATCAGTGCGGATAATAGAAAAACCCTGGGGAAAAAGAATCCGCTTGCGTTATGTGGAAAAGCGAAGTGCTCGCAGTAAAAAACACATAGTTGACCCGTGGATTATTTACAGTGTACATATTAAAAACTGCCCGTCAAATAAGTTATATATAGTTAAAAGTTAGTTAAAAGTCCTTTAATACGGTTCACAGCGTCATCGATTAAAAGTTAAAGGCATTCCATTAGGGTTTTTCTTGCGAATGACTGTCCCCAGATAAAGGTTACCTGAAAAGAAAAAGAAGAGCCAGCAGCATCACAGAACAAAACAATTAAAAAAAATTAAAACATTTATAGAAAGAATACATGTCTAAATTTTAAGACATAAATTATATTAAATATTGAACTTTCTTATGATATATATATATGGTAGTCTGGACAACCGATCCTAGGAATTACCGGTAGACGACATGACGTAATGACGTCATTTCCTATTCATGTTTTTTACCCTGAGTAAAAACATAAAACTTATGATTAACGATGTTTGTTGAGAATGTGTCTGTAATGTTATTTATGTAAGCTACATGCAGGCCTTTAAACTATAATATAGCAGTTTGTAAAATCTTTCCTTCATTGTTTTCGGTCCTTGGCATCAGAATGCTGATCGTTGACCTAATTCTCGACTCGGGGATCGCGGTGGCGGTGGCTCGCTACCATTGGGGTCACGTGTTGGATGCCGGTACTTGCCGAGATCATTCATTGGGATTTTCTAATGTGGTTCCCCTTGTCAGTGGTGCAGGGTGGAGGGCCCGTCAAGGGACAAAGTGCTGTCGTTTGTAGAGAGAGAGAGAAATGGGGTTTAACGTCCACTCGACGCAAACTAGGTAATTTCGGGACTAACATATGGTTTTAATTTTATTTCAATAATTTGCTTGCGCGTAGGGGTCTTTAGCAGTGGGAGGAAACCAGAGGACCCGGAGAAAACCCACGAGGTTGGACAGGCGACCCTACTTCTTGTCACGTACAACCGGGGATTCGAAACCACGCCAGTTGACTCAATGACAGGCCTTATGATACAGCGCGCGTGCTGTCGTTTGGATGGTATAAAATACATGGGCGTGCACATAAAAGAACCCTTGACAGTTGGAATTCGATATAAGAGTTTGCCGTAGTGCGGTTGTCTTGGAGAAAATGTCCCTCTCAGCAGCTCAGGGTATGGTGGATGCTCGTCTTCATTAGCCCAGTCGGTGCAGAACACTAGGACGTTAAACTCCATATCATTTCATTTTAAATCTCGGCACGGGGGATCACGTGGCTAAGTGGGTAAGACGCTGGCTCGCTAGCCTGGAGGTCGGGTGTTCGATCCCTGCATTGGCCGAGAACGTTCATCCAGATTTTCCGGCGTGGTTTCCCCTTGTCAGTGATGCAGGATGCAGGACGAAAAACCAAGATCCCGTGTACACATTGGCGTGCGCGTAAAAGATCCCTTGGCAGTTGGAATTCGATATAAGAGTAGGCCTTAGCGCCGCTGCCCGGGCAAAATTTCCCTGAAAGCACACTGTATGGCGTATGCCCGTCTTCATTAGCCCAGGTTAGGAGCAGAACAGTAGGACGTTAAACTCCATATCATTTTCAAATCTCGGCACTGCGGTCAGAAGGCTGGATTATCAAGACTGACTGACTAAACGCCCCATAATGTCCAGATCATCAGGTCTGTCATGGAGTCAAGTGTCGTGGTTTCGATTCATCTCTTTTACGTGACCTAAAAGACAGTAGCGATTTAAAAACAAAAGTTATCAAAGCTAACCCCTTCAAATGAATCTTGCTGTGTATACATCTGGATTGGTTAGAAAAATCTTTTAACTTCCTAAAAAATAAATTGTTTTCGTAAATACCCGAGTTAGCGAACAAAATAAAATAAAAACCGTTGCTACAACTACCCACGTCAGTGAACAACCGTGGAGTACTGGTCTACAAGAAGTTAACAAAACATTGTGTATAGTTTATCTAATCGAGGGTTATCAAATGTCGATATATAAATAGCCGAAACATAAATCCAGGGAGTAGAAAAGTTGGAAGATTATAGTTACTCACTGGGTCAATATAAACACAATCTTAAAGGACAATATTGGTGCCAGTCATTATCACATATGTGATAGAACTAATTAAACACGTTCCAAATATAATTTTAACTCAGAGATCATTGCTACGATAGCTGAGTAATACAGGTTTCCTGAATCGGAAGTGACGAACGCCAAAGGAAAACACGACTGATCCCTCTATGTAACTGACTGAAGTGACGAGTGATAACAGGTACATGGGCGAATTTCTGCTCACTAATAATTCCTTCGAAGACCAAATGTTGTTATGTGGGACTGTAAGAGGATACCTGACAATTCAATAAAGTAATTGAATGTCATTAGATAAAGAGTCCGTACATTCCCTTGTTTATATTCATTCTATACCTTATAAAAACATGGTAATGCACGGACTTTTTCTGTTTTTCTTTCGTGTTCTCTTATCTAGTGGCAGTCAATTCTTTTTATGAATTGTCAGATATCCTCTCACAGTCTCACACAACAACTTTTGGTCTCCGAAGGAATTATTAGTGAGCAGAAATTCGGTCGTGTATCTGTTATCACTCGTCACATCAGTCAGTTATATAGAGGGATCACTCGTGTTTGCTTTGGCGTTCGTCACTTCCGATTCAGGAAACCTGTATTACTCAGCTATCGGAGCAATGATCTCTGTGCTAAAATTATATTCGGAATGTGTTTAACCAGCTCTATCACATATGTGATAATGACTGGCACCAATATTGTCCTTTAACAATCTATCTCCTGTATAATACCAGTCATCATGTCACTCCAGTGTACATATGTCAACAACGTCCTTAAAGTGGGGGACAGACGAGCTTTTTTTTTCGCCCGATCCCGGCGATTTTTAAAATCGCTCGAAAAATACGCCCGTGTGCCGCTAAAGGGCGATGACGATTGTACTCGGCGCACCATTCGCCCGATCAATCGCTCGTATCGAGCATGTTAGATATTTTCGGCGGAATATTTTTCGCCGGCGATGGAATTCGCTCGTGTGCCCATGTCCAGCGTATATTGTCGGGCGATTCATTTTTATAAGCCAATCATCGACATCGTTGATATCACATGATTTCGAAATGGCTGCCATTTTGTACAAGTCACGTGATCGCCAAGTCACGTGATCGACATAATTACTCATAGAGTGGCGTACGCTCTCGAGCTACGTGTGCTCGTTCGTTATCGGCCGTAAAAAAATCGCTGGCGAATTTCAATCGCCGCGATCGGGCGGAAAATACGCTCGTCTGTCAATAGCATAAATCTTTTAAAGATACATCATGGCAGATTAAATAAAGAGCTGGCAGTTCTCACTGTAATAGTTGAAAAATACATACTGTAATGTAAAGGGAATTTGCTAAAAATTTCAGTCAAATTGATCCACTTTAAACCGAGATTTTAGCGATTGAATTTTCGGTCCAGCCTCGATCATCATTACTAAAGTCGGTACAATAAAAAAATATAGTCTCGATTATCCATTTCATGATTAAATCATCAATGGAAGTCGAACAGCAAATCGGAACCTAATCCAATAAACATCGCAGGCTAGCGATGACATCGAGAGTTGATTATGGTCTTGTCATGTTAATTGATGTCTAATTAATTGTTTAGATAACATTTCAGGTCTAAAGAAAGACCTGCAATAATCAGATTTAACTCTGCATAATGTATGTTTAAATTTGGAGTCCTATGTAAAGGACCGGTTTTTCGTCCCATCCGAACGACAAGACAGTTTTCCTTGTCAGACCCTCCGTCCTGCATCACTGACAAGGGAGAACCACGCCGGAAAATCTGGATGAACTTTCTCGGCCAATGCAGGGATCGAACACCCGACCTCCAGGCTAGCGAGCTAGCGTCTTACCCACTTAGCCACGTGATCCCCTCTGGGTGTTTAAAGGGACTCCTTGATCATATTGGATTTTTGTATCACCATGACTCGAATTTCCGGCAAAAATTCTTTTCGTTGTCCACCAGATCGTTCTTGTGATCTTGGATTAAGCCGTTTATTACATCTATTGCTTCTTTAGCATGGTTAGAATCCATGGTTGTACCCCCCCCCCCCCCATAATATTCCACATCCGTTATACCGATAGCTCTCCTTTCATTGTTAGATTTTAAAGATTGGATTGCACAATGTTTATCCTTTAATTTGATTTTGTGTTGCGTCTTATAGGGGATGACAACTTGGTTGAGTAATAGATGAAGTTTTCCAGCTTCTTAGCTTGAAGTGACTTTTGTTCCTCACAATTTCCTCTATCGCAGCATCTTCAATTTCATCCCTTTAATCGTAGATTCCTACAGAAGGCGTTGATATCACACCCTTAACTCAATTATATTAACTTTAGGCGTGGGTGTGAATTGTTGTCCTCGCTGTAGAAGGTTTATATCGTATTAGAACTACGGATGATACGTTTCTGTTCTTTGGGTGTACTGGTTCTGGCGATTGGACATTGTGTTTACGTTCCCATGGTGACGCTGCAATGTCTTCTTGTAGTGAGTTGGTGGTCGTTGTGGCTAGGTCTGGGATGGCGGTCGGTGGGATTAGGCTTGGCTGGACGGGGGCCTAGCAAGTAATGGGGTGGTATGACAAATCGAGAACCGGTGCTCAGTTTGACATGCCCAAAGAACCCTTGACACTGGAAATTCTAAATAAGCGTAGGACATAGCGCCGGTGTTCGGACCAAATTACTCACCCATAACACACATGCCCGTCATCATTATCTCGAGTGGACGTTAAACCCGTTTTCATATCATATTAACTGTGAGTTCTTTCACTTAGTCATTTATTTTTTTCTTTTCTCTTTTCAGAGATCACGAGGGAAACCATGGCAAAACTTTACACCTACTGGTACTCAATTATAATTCTAATGACGTCATCATGGTTCGACCAACACTCTGCTCACATGTGTGACGATTCGCGCAGATTTACGAACACGTGGCGTAACTGGGACATTTCCATATCGACTGAACATGACGTTTTACCTAGCTTCACGAATATAATTGATTTCCACACGTGTCCCCGAGTTCTACGACTAGGGCCGTTTAGTCCTGAAGAAGATCGGTCGACTTGTCCATACTTTTATGTAGATAACGTGGAGACGCACCGCCTACCTCGTGTTATCCAGGAAGCTAAGTGTAATTGTACAGAATGTTTTGGCGTGACGGCTGATTCCTATTGTAAAGAACAGTTAATACAGATTCCTGTTATTTACTGTATACCCGATACGACTAGAAACACGGACTGTGCTATTAGGCTTGAAATAGAAACATTTAGCGTGGGTTGTAGTTGTTACTTCACTAGAACATTACAATCTATTAGATAAACTCGTCAAACTATTTAATAGACAGCTTATATAGATAGACATTCTAGACAGTTTACAAATATACATTCTAGACAACATTAGAATCTGTTAGATAAACTTGTAAAACTATTGTACGGATATTCTAGACAGTTTACAATACATTAGACATTCTAGACAGTTTACAATACATTAGACATTCTAAACAGTGTACAATCTATTTGATAGACATTGTAGACAGTTTACAATCTGTTAGATAGGTATTCTAGACAGTTTACAACATATTACATATACTGACGAACTATGTTTATAATATAGAGAGTTTACAAGAAACTAGTGGAAATGTGTTATATACATGGTCTACAGTTTATACTGGATATATTATAATATATTCTACAATGTGAAAATCATCTAAACAATCTGTCTACAACATCATCAGTTTACATTCTACCGTATAGACACATTCCAATATAATCATTGAACAGCTGAAAAAGTCGGTGTATAGTTTCCAGTGTAGACAGTAGCCTTTCAAGTGGACCTTGTACATTGTGTACCAATTTCACTTTATTGGATCAACGCTAAATGAACAGTTTGCTATATGTGAGCCTTTTACATCTCATTATTTAAAACAATACAAAATAGACGGCATAATCTCTACAATAAACTGTTAATAACTTCGAAGATAAAAAATTGTATTTTTTATTTCTGTCTATGTGTCTTCCACTCTATGACATGTCTTCCAGGCAAAGACGCTTAAAGGGGCATTATTGAAGATTGGATAAAAAGCTGACAGTTCTCACTATAATAGTTAAAAACATAGATAATGTGAAGGGAATATGCTAAACATTGCACCACTCCGAACTGAGAAATTAGCGATCACCATTACGATAAATAACCAAAGTCTCGATTATACGTTTTTGTGATTTAATCATCAATGAGCGTTGAGCAGCAAATTGGATTCAAATCCAGTGAAAATCCGACACATAAGATGGCATTGAGAGTTGATTAAGGTCTTTTCGTGTTAATTAATGTCTAATTTATAGTTGAGATAACATTTCAGACCTAAAGCAAGGCGTGCAATAGGCAGATTTATCTCTGGTCTAATGTATGTTTAATTTGTTAAAACGACAATATAGAAAAAAGTGTGAGATGTTAGTGTTCGACTTGATAACCACATATTATTCTTTACCGGAAGGTTTTAATGTAAACTACCAAACATTTAAAATTGGCTATTATAAAGGATATTTACATAATGATGGCACTGAAAGATTTGATATTTGTTTTACAACGTTTTAAAAAAATGAAATAAAATGGGTTTTAAAGTAGCCAAGTCTCTAATTCAATATCATCCAAAATGTTCGACATTGAAAACACAAATTATTTGTCAATTTAAATCAACATTGATGTTGTGATCTTACCGGGAAAAGATGGGCTTCTGATATCCAATATTTAAGACAAAATAAACATTTTACCATTGGTACACGAATCGTGTACCATAATGCGTTTCAGGCCCATTCTAAAAAGGGACTCGAAGAACGAGGCTAGACATTCAAAACGTCATGTCAAACGGTGACGGCATATTCATATCGGGAGAGTATGCGCAATAAATACAATGTAGACTACAATAACCAGACGCTAGAAATTTTCATTTGATTGAGACTTCTGACATATATATTTCGCCGAACGTAACTGATTTGAAATTAGAGTAAAAATGGAAACGATTGAATGTAAATCAGTTTATATATATTCTAAGCGTTACGACCCATTTGTGTCAATTCCTAGGTCCAAAATATTAGCGATTTATCTCCTTTAACGTGTGTCGGATAGCAGCGCTACGGCCTACTTTTATATCGAATTCCAACTGCCAATAGTTCTGTCGTGTGCACGCCAATGTGTACAAAGTAGCTCGGATAGTGGTACATTCCGAAGGACTAAACACTGTTCTTGTCAGGCCCTCCGCCCTACACCACTGACAAGTGGAAACCACGCCATATTTCATGGGGTGAATATTAAAATTATGCTGGCAAATGATTTTGATTTTTGGTATGTTGTACACTTTACTGCAGTTAGTGAATAACTAAATAAACTATTTGTTTTTCCTGTAATTTACAGAAATTTCTTCAATTAACATAAATTGCATGAAAGTGATAAAAAATTCATTGAATTAACCATTGACTTTATACGCGTGCGTGAAATACCGTTACTCGTCAGTGATTGAAACAGTTGGAGGTTTTCAGATGTAAGCTTGTGGTACTGTCAATTTGCAGATATGTTAACTCTACCATAGAGACAAACCGACTTACACTGGCCAATCAGTTATATTACCCGGATTCAAGCGTGCTTGGTTAACAGATAATGCAACCTATACACAAGGAGTATTAAAACATTTTTATACATTTATGAAAATACTTACAATCTGATTAACGTATGATGAAAAACAATAAACTTTATAGATCTTATAAATAATGGAAATTAGATATACATGACATGTTATATACCAAAGTTTACAATATATGATTCTTCATATTATGGTTATCATAAGGCCTGTTATTGAGTCAACTGGCGTGGTTTCGAATCTCCGGTTGTACGTGACAAGGAGTAGGGTCGCCTGTCCAACCTCGTGGGTTTTCTCCGGGTCCTCCGGTTTCCTCTCACT
This sequence comes from Patella vulgata, assembly GCF_932274485.2. Taxonomy (NCBI): domain Eukaryota; kingdom Metazoa; phylum Mollusca; class Gastropoda; family Patellidae; genus Patella; species Patella vulgata. The sequence continues at coordinate 4,440,516 of NC_065884.2, forward strand.
GCTAAAGACCCTACGCGCAAGCGAATTATTGAAATAAAATTAAACCATTTGTTAGTCCCGAAATGACCTAGTTTGTGTCGAGTGGACGTTAAACCCCATCTCTCTCTCTCTCGGTTCGTTGGTCGTTCGCATTTTTTCGACCCATGGTGATAAGAGAATTTTAAACAATAATATCCAAGATGCATTCCATACTTTGCATGCCGTATGAAGAAGCGACAGTAAACGGACTTCAGCTATCAATAAAATTCTCTTCGAAAAGAAAATTTTTGGCCATTTGGTTTATTTCCATTTAAGGCCTGTAAATTATTTTTTTAAAGATGATATGAGATATCAAATAATCACCACTTGGATAAATTATTCGGAGTAAATAATGAGTTGTCGACGGCTTTATCATTGACCCGTGACAGTTGATTAGTATTACTCAATGACACACTCAATAGACTATTCCGTGCTTATAATTTCGGTTTATTTGTATGTATGAAATTGTTTTTTTTCTGTAACGTATGATCATATTGAATGTTATTACTATTTTCATCGTTATATACAATGTTTAATAGTTATTATTTCTCAATGTAAGTAGATATTCACACGATTCTTCGGTGCTCAGAATTTATGCTTGTATGTATGTATGTGTGTGTGTGTGTGTGTATGTATGTATGTATGTATGTATGGGTGTGTGTGTGTGTGTGTATGTATGTATGTATGTATGTATGTATGCTTGTATGTATGTATGTATGTATGTATGTGTATGATACGAGAGAGACGAAAATCAGAGGCCCTTTATCACACAAAATAATTTTACCAATTCGTCTATAACAGGTATCAATATATTATTTTGACTGTCACGTATTGTCGTTTATTCAGCAGATTGATGGGGGGGGGGCATAACCTGAATATAGCCAGTGTATACCTGTTTATTTACGATGCATACAAATCAGATCATTCCAATGTCAGGTTTTTTAAATACAACTTTAAGGAATTTGGATTGGTATATGGATAAATGTATTTTAAGCCTATTTGCTGATTTCAGGTTTTCGGCACTTTTTATAGTCAACATGTCGTATATTTATGTTGCTCCCGTCCGGTGTCCACGCCCTGGAGGATGAACAATTATAGTCATGAGACGAAGAAGCCTATTGATTTTCAATGATTTCCGATAATGACTTCCAGATTTGTGGTCCTTGATATTTAATGTTTTGAGTACTCAACGTCAGTATAGGGTAGAATTAGAAGCCAAACAAGTATGACAATTACTTAATGGGTTGTTATTCGTACTTATATTTTAATGTGTTGTAAATGTTTTCCTTACCGACAAGGGGGGGGGGGGTGTCGATGGCCGAATGGTTAGCGCGTGCGCGTTGTATCATAACGTCTGTCATTGAGTCAACTGGCGTGGTTTCGATTCCCCGGTAGTACGTGACAAGGTGAAGGGTAGCCTGTCCAACCTCGTGGGTTTTCTCTGGGTCCCACTGCTAAAGACCCCTACGCCCAAACGAATTATTGAAATAAAATTGAACCATGTTAGTCCCGAAATTATCTCTTTTGTGAGGTAAACATCCCTTTTTTTTTGCGTGTACGAAAGAAATCAAGAAAACATAGTTATTGTTGTTGTCCAACACACTTCCCGGTCTCTTTATTTGGTCCTGGCATTGTCCTGACTACGTAGTTCGTAGCCCAATTCAACTAGAGATTCTGCAAGACGTGTGTAAACTTTTAGATTATGTCTTGCACTTTCTACCTGAACTTGTAAATTTTCATCTCTCAAAAGTGAAATCAAATGAACTGTTTCTTCGGGCGCCCATGCAGTTCCCCCGGCAGCCATTTTGACAGAACTATCAAAAAAGGTCAAGGTTCATCTGATACATGCGCAATAATTCGTGCTCAGACCGGGTAGCGGTTACGTTACGAAAATTAAACCGTGCAATACTGAGAGACTCCCTTCAGTGGCCCTAACTGGAACGTTTATGTTTGACCCGTTTACACTACAAAAAAACAAACCGTTCCTGGCACGCTTAAAATGTAAACGGGGCTATGGAGAGTCTCGTATACTAGGTATTATCAGCCACCATTAAGTTTTAATTACATAGAGTTCATCGGGTTTCCCCTTGTCAGTGGTGCATGACAGAGGGCCTGACAAGAACATCTGTCTAGTCATTCGGATGAGACGGAAAACCGAGGTCCCGTGTATACATTGGCGCGCACGTAAAAGATTCCGTGTCAGTTGGATATCGATATAAGCGTAGGTCATAGTGCCGCTACCCGGGCAAAATTCCCCTCATAGCTCACTATATAGCATCCCCTTCTTTATTAGCCCGACATAGGAGCAGAACAGTAGGACGTTAAATTCAATTTGATTTCCCCTCATTTCTTTCATTACACAGAAAATTTCAAAAAGATAATAATTACTTAGTCTCCTATGTTTGTTGTACTCAAAAATGACAACATATATCCAGAACTCATATTTGAATTGTTTTTAATCATTTAAATCATTATTATTATTATTATTATTATTATTGTTATTATTATTATTAAGCAGGAATTATAAAATATCCATTTGTATCTTCAAAGAATAAATAAGGTTTACGGAAAACGTAAATACATGTAAATTGTATGTTACAATCCCCAAAAGCAAAAACATCCTGTCACAGCATAAGTAAAGATAGCTGTTTGGAAATGAATACTTACATTTTATTATTAAACATACATTATGCAAGAGCTAAATCTGCCTATTGCAGGTCTTTCTTTAGGACTGGAATGTTATCTAAAATATTAATTAAACATTAATTAACTTATCAAGACCATAATCAAGTCTCGATGTCATCGCTAGTCTGCGATATTTACTGGATTCGGATCCGATTTGCTGCTCAACTTTCATTCATGATTTAATCATGAAATGGATAATCGAGACTATGTTTTTTTTTATCGTACCGACTTTAGTAATGATAACCAAAGCTAGGCCGAAAATTCAATCGCTAAATTCTCGGTTCACAGTGGATCAATTTGACTGAAATTTTCAGCAAATTCCCTTTACATTATCTAGTTTTTAACTATTATAGTGGGAACTACCAACTCTTTATCTTAACTCCCATAATGCATCTTTAAAAGATATAAATAAATAAATATGACTTTCGTTTGTTTTTGTTTTTGTTTTTTTATTGTGAGGGGTTTCATTGAAATAAAATTATACCATATGTTAGTCCCGAAATGACCTAGTCTTGGTCGAGTGGACGTTAAACCCAATTTCTCTCTCTCTCTCTCTCTCTCTCTCTCTCTCTCTCTCTCTCTCAAAATGTCGGCTAATTAGCCTGGCCTGTATGGAATTACAATTGTTTAGCTGGCAGTGAAGACAATAGAACATCATCCCCGGTGCTAATAATTACAGTTCGAGCTATCAAGTCAATGACGTCATTGCACATGACAGGTGTCTGTTGTCAATATTGACTTGGTGTTGACAAACAGCGATCGGTTTATTGGAAGTAGTTACAGGAATATCAGCTATCAAACACGCTAACACGACCAAGGCTGTGTGATTACTATTTGATAATTATATCCTACCTAGCGCTGTGTCAAATCTCCAAAACGGGGGTCATGGTGGTTAATAGGGTACGACGCTGGCTCGCCACCCTGGAGGTCGGGTGTTTGATCCCTGCATTGGCCGAAAAGTTCATCCAGATTTTCCGCCGTGTTCCCCCTTGTCAGTGATGCGGAGGGGGGGGGGCTGACAAGGACAGCTGTCTAGTCGTTCAGATGGGACGGAAAACCGAGGTCAAGTATACATATTGGCGTGCACGTAAAAGATCCCTTGACATTTGGAATTCGATATAAGAGTAGGCCGTAGTGCCGCTGTCCGGGCAAAATCCCCCTCATAGCACACTGTATGGTGTATGCCCGTCTTCATAAGCCCAGTTGGATCAGAACAGTAGGACGTTAATTCCATTTCATTAGGGTGGGGGACGGGGGTGCCAAATTGTTTAACGTGTGTACCTTTATTTATACGGTCTGTCATTGAGTCAACTGCCGCAGTTTAGATTCTTCGCTTGTATGTGACAAGGAGTAGGATCGCCTGTTCAACTGCATGGTTTCTCTCCGGGTCTCCCGGTTTCCTCCCACCACTAAAGACGCCTACGCGCTAGTGATCTATTGTGCTAGCCCCGAAATGACCTACATTGTGTCGAGTGGACGTTAAACCCCATTGCTCTCTCCTCTCTCTCTGTCTCTCTCTCTCTCGCTCTGATTTCATAAGCAAATCTGTAAGAGTATTCCGTTCTCTGTTTGATAAACGAGTATTCAAATCTGTTTGATATAAGGGTATCCAAATCTCTGTTTGATATAAGAGTATTCAAAGAACAGATTTGCCTGTAAACGTGTCAAAGTCTTTGATGTTTACCTGAACTTTATCTATCTCAAATATACAAGTCTTTAACACAATCAAACTGCGATGAAGACAAAAAGTAAACTCGATACGAAAACCTACATTTTTCTTTCATACGACTAAATATAACATATTCAAATCGCCTTGAGCCTGGAAACCCCTCCGTAAAATCTGGTAAAAATCATGAAGCACAATAAATATGATTCTTATTTATTAAACTCATTATCAGAGTGATATAATACCCTTAGCCGGGATCCGAGTTCAGACTGGAGACCGGAAATAGGGGAGTAAGGTAGCGTCATGGAACGGATGTGACAAGAGGCGTGTGAAAATGACGTGGATTCCGTATCCCGGGGTCTGTCACCATCTCACATATAAACGTATTATTAATTAATTACTCTTTCATTTGTTTCGTTTTGCGTGAAGAAGACAGAAGAATCGGAATGTTGTTGTATCAAAGATCAGTTTATGTCATAAATCAGGTTCGTTTAAATCAGTTATTTATTTCTTATTTTAATCTTAATTCGAAGCAAATCGGCCATGGTTTAAACAAAATATATTTATCCATCTAATCATTTGGTACATACTGTTTGGTACATACTTTTTAATTCATTAAAAACGAATTGGGTATAAACAATTAGAAAAGAATTGGGTATAATATATTTAATAAACAATTAGAAATGAATTGGGTATAATATATTTAATAATCAATTAGAATGGAATTGGTTATGATATATTTAATAAACAATTGAGAAGTACAGGGGAAAAACGATCTAAGTCACATTTTTGTCTTTTCGCATACAATGCAAAACAGACTTTTTTGGACGAGAATTTTTAACCCGAACAGAAAAACGAGTGGGTTTAATTACAACTTCAAAATGATGTTTAATACAAATTATAATTACCCGTACAACTGACTTCAACTTTTCGGGCAAATTAAGCTTAAATAAAGGGTTCGATTGACATGTATTTGTCCGGGAGGCCATTTCAAAAGGGCCCTGGTTTGATGTGACTCCGGTCGTTTTTACCTGAATTTGATTGTTCCACAAAAAGCTTATACAATTTGCTACCAGATGGCGCCATGAACTGGGGTCCGTTGAAAAAGTGACTTAGATCGTTCTTCACCGGGGGCTCTTCAATTAGAAATGAATTAGGTATGATGTATTAAAATATTTTTTATCCACTTACGCATTCGGTACATACTATTGAGTTAGTTTATTGGGTATGATATATTTAATAATCAATTAGAAACGAATTGGGTTTAATATATTTTAATATTTATTTATCCATTTAAGCGAGAGAGAGAGAGAGAGGGAGAGAGAGAAATGGGGTTTAACATACACTCGACACAGACTAGGTCATTTCGGGACTAACATATGCTTTAATTTTATTTCAAAAATTCGCTTGCGCGTAGGGGTCTTTAGCAGTGGGAGGAAATAGGAGGACCTAGAGAAAACCCACGAGGTTGGACAGGTGACCCTACTCGTTGTCACGTACAACCGGGGATTCGAAACCACGCCAGTTGATTCAATGACAGGCCTTATGATACAGCGCGCACGTGCTAACCATTCGGCCATCTACCCCCCCCCATCCATTTAAGCATTCGGTACATACTATTGATCTTATTAATTAAAAACGAAGTAGATGGAATTCAAAACATTGTTTCTTGTGTTTAAATGACTGAATACTTCAATCCTTAACTATCTTTCTCAGAATCACTAATTCAAATTCGAAATGTCACCTCCAGGAACTAAACTAAAGACTTATTCATATGAAAAGGGCCTTATCCTGTGATTCCGTTAATAGGCGATTATCCAGAGTACTGCGTTGGATCACCGGTTGGTGCAGAAAAGTAGGACGTTAAACCCCATTTCAATTCATTCTCCTATCTTAGTTGAAAATTAGTCATGCTATAATATTATACCAGTACACTCAGTGTTCGTAGGTTGGTCGACCGGCCGGAATTTTTTAAACTTTATGGGAGATACTAATTGTGGGCGCGCCCGGGGAGGTTCGGGAGTCCACTGTGGCCGCTTTATATAAATGAGTATTTTGGTGAATACTTACCTTAACCCTAACCCTTTTTAGTAGGCTGAACTTGGATCCCATTTACCTTTTACTTCCCTTGAAAGGGTTAGGGTTAGGTTTAGGTTAGTGTTCCCCAAAATACTCATTCATATAAAGCTGCCTTTGTGGACTCCGGAAATAACCGAACCTTCCCAGCCGGGCTACAATCAGCACCTCCCAATCTTTATAGAAGACACAGGTTACACTCCGAAGTCAGCATAACCCGGGCGTGGCATGAACACAAATATTTTAATATTCAAGAAAGCATAACATAATAATTAGTTTCTAGTTGACGGTGTGTTTCCTAGAGTTAAATAACTGATACTCATTCGGTACCGTTCTCCATAGGGAGGATCAGTGAGTAGGGCGCTGATTCGCTAGTCTGGAGAGGTCGTGGATTCGATCTCGGGAAAGTTTATCGGCATTATCCGGTGTGGTTTCCCTTTATCAGTGGTGCAGGGCGGAGAGAGAAAGAGAGAAATGGGGTTTAACGTCCACTCGACACAAACTAGGTCAATTCGGGACTAACAAATGGGTCAGTTTTATTTCAATATAATTCGACACATTGTATGGCGAATGCCCGTCTTCATTAGCCCAATCGAAGCAGAAAAGTAGGACGTTAAATCCATTTCATTTCATTTCCGTTCTCAACAACATTATTTGAATAGTAAACTGAGAAAATAAACGTAATATTTATACGTTGTTGGCATAACTGACAATCTTACGGTATTTCCTATTTTTATTGTTAATCTGTTAAATTTAACGATTAATTTCCTAAGTTTAAAGATTAATTTCTTGGTTTTATACTTTAATTTATAATTTAAATTGTTTATCTTTAATTTTAAACTTTACTTCACAATTAAAAACTATAATTCACAATTTAAAACTTTAATTCACAATTTAAAACTTTATTTCAAACTTTAATTCATAATTTTAAACTTTAATTTCACAATTTAAAACTTTAATTTACAATTTCAAACTTTTTCAAACCTTACTTCTCAATTTTAAACATTTTCAAACTTTAATTCTCAATTTCAAACTTTGGTATTTTGTGTTTTGATTTTCATTTAAATAAGATATTATTTTGTATTTTGAAAAACAATCTTTATTTTTGGAACTATCGTGGGACATGTAATTGAGGCTACAAGCACCATTAAGCAAACCTCGAAGACTTGTCGCTGGGTTATAGTGTCGGGAAGGGCGCCCGACTTCTGCCTTTTTTTACTGAAATAAGGAACCCCCTTTTTTTTCGTCCCATCCGAAAGAATACGTTGTTCATTTCGAGTCCATTAGTTCTGAACCAATGACAAGGGTAACCCAGCCGGAAAATCACGATCAATTTTCTCGGCCTAAACCGGGATCGACCAGGGGCGGAGCCCTCCAGGGTAGTGAACCAACGTCTTATTCACTGACTTCATTTCAGGACAATTATATTTACTGGCTGCGCGGAATAACCAGAGGACACGCAATCGACCCCAGACACAGTTCATAACACATCAAATAGGCTACGTGATACATATTTTTCATTTGATTAAAAACTTGATCTGTATGTGTTACGAAATGTCGTTATAACCTGAAAACTTGACATATGTGTTAACCGAGGAGTAGTTACATTCATATACTTAACATACGTTATGTTTATGGCTGTGAACACATAATCTAGAAACGGATTATAAAGCTATTTTTTATTTTATTTCTCTAAAAGAGAACTGAAAGAATACGCCGAATCCAGGAAGAAAATTTGATATGGACCGCCTACGTCTTGTGAGGGCCCCGGATTAGACAAATGGGTCCATTTGTCTCCAATCCAAGAGAGAGAGAGAGAGAGAGAGAGAGAGGGGGGGAGAGAGAGAGAAATGGGGTTTAACCCCCACTCGAAAGAAACTATGTCATTTCGGGACCAACATATGGTTCAGTTTTATTTCAATAGGGACCTTTAGCACTGAGAGGAAACCGGAGGACCCGGAGAAAACCCACGAGGTTGGACAGGCGATCTCACGCCTTGTCACGTACAACCCGGGAATTGAAACCACGCCAATTGACTCAATGACAGACCTTATAATACAACGCGTACGCGCTAACCATTCGGTCATCCTACCACTCTTCCAGTCTAAGGGCCTCTATATCTGTGTACTGTCGAAAGGCACATAGATCTTGACCAAACAGCTCTTAATTCAGTTTTATTAATCTTTATTTCTTAAAGGGACATTATGGGAGATTAGATAAATAGCTGGCAGTTTAAAACGAGATAATGTAAAGGGAATTTGCTGAAAATTTCAGTTAAATTAATCCACCCTGAACCGAGTGTTTAGCGATTGAATTTTTCGGTCTAGCCTCGATCATCATTACTAAAGTCGGTACGATAAAAACATAGTCTCGATTATCCAGTTTTTGATTTAATCAGAAGAAGCAAACCGGGTTCTAATCCAGTAAATACCGCTGGCTAGCGATGCCATCGAGAGTTGATAATGGTCGAATAAGTTAATTAATGTCTAATTAATAATTTAGATGACATTTCAGGCCTAAAGAAAGGCCTGCAATTGGAAAAATTAGCTCTTGCATAATGTATGTTTAATGCATTGTCCTTAACTCTTATTTCTTCATTAATTGTCGTATTTGACATTTGTACACTAAAATTAAAATTTGTATCTTAAAATCGATAATTGTAAATTTAATATTTGTTTCATTTAATTGTATTTCAATATAAAGGTAAAATTTATTTATAGAAAAAAAAATAGCCTATATATAGACATACAATGAAAAATAAACCTCGAACAACAAATTTCCAAATACAATTCTCCAAATACAAATCTCGAAAAACATTTCTCGAAATTCATTGAACGGAGTATTATGATGACATGAGCGGAAATCAACCTGGCATAAAATAATTCACCATACAATAAAAGAAAAATCGATGAGCGGGCCTTAAGTGGAGTCACGTGCGTGGTATGGCTAATCTGTGGCATGGCCAGTCCTACAAAACTGACAAAGGGGAACTCCGCCGGAAAATCCTGATGAACGTTCTCGGTCAGGGATGGATTATGGGACCTACAGGTAAGCGAGGCAACGACTTACTCACTGAGCCACCGTGGTTCCCCATTCCGATAGAACGAAACAGCAAAGTCCAATGTACATATATGCGTGCATGCAATAGAACCTCTGAAATTTGATGAAGCGTAGACCTGGTCGTCAGTAGAGACTTTTGGCAAGCGTAAATTCCTGGCCCGTATCGCGTATCCGTATCGATTTTGCGTGTGACGTCATCAATGCGTGTGCATTTCTCATACGTGATACGGCACACGGATACGGCAGGACGTATTTTTTGCTACTTTTAGACGCTGATATGTTTGATGAATCTATGTGTATGCTAGAACACAAAGGTGTATATTTGATGTGATTTTAACCATGATAAAGACTGGAATTTAATCATTATTTTTGATGAGCTTTCCGCGGTATTTTCATATGTGCTAATTTAGGGAGGTGGGACCCTGCAAATCTGTAAAAGGGGTATATACTTTCTGAAATGATACAGTAGTGAAATCAAAAATTGCTGTGAGGTCGAAGTCGAAGATTTTTTTAATAAGATTCGACACTAAAATTTTTAAAATTTTAAATAGCTTAGCGACTGTCAAGCGTCTTTACTGACTTCATGTATTTGTAGGCTAGGCACTTGCCTTTTACTGGTAGATAACTGCCATCATGCTGTAATAGACCTAACCTCAGCTCAGCTAAACATATGTACGCGGCGCGAAAATCTGCCAAAAATTTCTAGTGTCCAGAGTAAATCCCTTGTCACAAAAGGTATGGATGGTGTATGTCTGTCCTCATTAACAGAAAAAAAGAACATTAAACGTCATTTTGTGGCTACCATGTGAATTTGCTACATTTCGTGAATGGCGGTGTGAATCCTATGAACACGTTCCAGGTCCAAATTTTAGGCGTGACTATGAGTGGAGGGGACGAGGGTGAGTGATGGCGCCGAGATAGGATTAGTTCAGCTCTGAACGTAGGTCTCATTACACCCGCCCTGTACGTTCTGGAACCGCCCTATTGAACCCAATCAATTTTACTGGGCACTTTTTTACTGCTAAACAGTCGTGTGCCAATCCCTGTGAACGCCTGTACCATGTAAAGGAACATTTTAGCGAGAAAATACGACCTTGATTACCACGCAAGAGTAAATGTGTACGACACAACATGCTGAACATGTTCGATCCCTGCATTGGCCGAGAAAGTTAACCCAGATTTTCCGGCGTGGTTTCCCCTTGTCAGTGATGCAGGATGGAGGGCCTGAGAAGGACAGCTGTCTAGTCGTTCGGATGGGACGAAAAACCGAGGTCCCGTGTACACATTGGCGTGCACGTAAAAGATCCCTTGGCAGTTGGAATTCGATATAAAAGTAGGCCGTAGCGCCGCTGCCCGGGCAAAATTTCCCTCATAGCACACTGTATGGCGTATGCCCGTCTTCATTAGCCCAGGTTAGGAGCAGAACAGTAGGACGTTAAACCCCATTTCAGTTCAGTTCAGTACATGCTGAACAAAGATATGACATGGTTTATGCTTGAGTCTTTTTATAACCTTCGTGGTGGTTTAGCGCAGTCTCTAACTGCATGAAAACCACAACATGCAAACTTTAGGTTTGTTCTTTAACAGTTAAAGGAGCTAAATCGCTAACATTTGGGACCTAGAAATTGACAAAAGTGGGTCGCAACGCATATAATACTGTAATATGAATGTATATAAACTGATTTGCATTCAATAGTTTCCGTTTTTACTCCAATTTCAAATCAGTTATGTTCGGCGAAATAAACCAGCAGTCTCAATCGAGTGCAAATTTCTAGCGTCTGGTTATTCCAGTCTACATAGGCCGTTCGATTTGGTGCAATGTGTCTAGGCTCGTCCCTCGAGTCTCTTTTTACATCTGGGGCTGAAGCGCATTATGGTACACGATTCGTGTACCAATGGTAAAATGTTTATTTTGTCTTAAATATTGGATATCAAAAGCCCATCTTATTCCGGTAAGATCACAACATCAATGTTGATTTAATTTGACAAATAAATCGTGTTTTCAATGTTGAAGATTTTGGATGATATTGAGTTAGAGACTAAGTAATTTGTGAGTTTTTCATGGCTAATGAGTGTTAGTCATTAAATCTTCCGTCGAAGATAATGGAGTGTGTTTTAGCGGTTTAGCATTCGGATAACCCTGTGGTTTCTCGGGTTTGGGTTACATTGAACAATTGCCATTGATGACATATTTTCATTTTGTAAATTGAATCATATAAGAGTTCTTGTGTACTTTATTTATTTCATCTTCCGGTAGTCTTTGTTTAGTGAAATGAAATGAAATGTGGTTTTATGGCACGTCAGCTCCCGAATGGTTAGTGTGGGCGCGTTGTATCATGGTCTGTCATTAAGTCAACTGGCGTGGATTTGATTCCCTGGTTATACGTGACAAGGAGAGAAGGGTCGCCTGTCCAACCTCGTGGGTTTTTCTCCGGGTCCTCCCATTTCCTCCCACTGCTAAAGACCCTTACGCGCAAGCGAATTTTTGAAATAAAATTTAATCATATGTTAGTCCCGAAATGACCTAGTTTGTGTCGAGTGGACGTTAAACCCCATTTTATCAAAGTTCAGATGTTATTAAATAATGGTGTACGTTGGGCGGCGAGAGCACGTTATGGAAATGAATGATGTGAAGTTTCTTGGACAGCAATTGTATTCGGACTATCTAGGGTTCTTTTACACGCACTTATTCACTGAGCCACCGTGGCTATAAGTAGAAATAGTTCATTTCCGCACCTTATTATTAAATTACTGATGAAAGCACGCAATATACCTGCGACGCACACTGATAATGTTTCAATCTATATTTATTATATAATTACTTAAATAGACACCTTTCATTATCCTAAACAGAAATAAACTTTTCAATAATATGATCATTTCCGTTAATCATTCATATTTAGCTTTCATCCATCATCCAAAAAACGTCAATGATAACAACTCTTCCAGATCCTAGAGTAGTAAAGACAAGTAAAACGAAATAGGATCTGTGTTTTAATCCGATTGCTTTCAGATAGCCGCAAGGGGAAATCGTCTGCAGGAGAAAGACTATCAGGGGAGCGTACCGACCATGGATTGTCCGTGCGACGCTAGATAAGCCTATTTCCAGGGAAATACAGGGCCGTATGTGGGATTTTAAAAGTGGGGGTGCAGCAGAGTGGTGGGGGGCGCCAATATACTGAGCGGCGACCGGTGAAGGCGGGAGCCCGCGAGCGCCACGCTCGCGCAGCGGTGTGTGTGTGGGTGTGTGCGTGTGTGTGGGTGTGTGTCCCCCCGAAAATTTTGAAAATTAGGCTGCCGCAAACGCGTTTTCCAAACGCGTGGCGCCCCATAGCCTCCACAGAAGTGATATAAGAAAGTTTGGATCATGGCAAATGAATCAGGTACCTATTGGCGTGTGGGTGCCATTAAAACCGACCGACTCATCAGTGCCTTAAGAGCATCACTGTGTGATTATAATCAAGTGTATTATTTTATAATTGAAAGGTTGTGGGAGCAATGTGGGATTGTGCCATCCTGTTGATCAATGGCAGTAACCATGTCGATCCCCTGTTTTCTCTTCAGAGCTGGGATAATTTCCTCCTCGTCATTTCCACACGTTTTCTGACCCACCCTGCATTTTAATAATTTACAAAAAATACCTTAGCCTTGACATCTGCACAAGTAAAATGGTGGGCATACAACAGATCTAAGCAATATAAGTAAAAAATTGGACGCTTGTGTATGATGAGGGGCAGTGTTGCCAGTCCAACCTCGTGGGTTTTCTCCGAGTCTTCTGGTTTCCCCCCACTGCTAAAGATCCCTACGCGCAAGCGAATTATTGAAATAAAATTGAACCACGTCTTAGTCCCGAAATGAACTAGTTTGTGGACGTTTAACCCATCTCTCTCTCCCCTCTCCCCTCCCCCCTCTCTCTCTCTCTCATATAAATAAGTAAAAGATTGGACTTATATTAATAAATACTTGATAGTCGAAATGTTAAAAGGCTCTTCAACAGAGTGTTTCATTCATAAAAGCAATGAAAACTTGTGAAACAGCATGATACATCGGTGTATAATATAATAATATAATATGGAAACCTGGGGCCATGTAGAGGCGTAACTGATGTAACTTAGAATTTGGACAAGTCTTAAACGAAATGAAATCGAGTTTAATGTCCTACTGTTCTGTTACGACTGGGTTAATGACGACAGGCATACGTTATGAGGGAAATTTTGTCCGGACAGCGGCACTATTATAGGGTCTAGTCATATATCGAATTCCAACTGCCAAGGGATCGTTTACGCGGACGCCAATGTGTGCACGGGACCTCTGTTTTCGGAACGACTAGACAGCTGTCCATGTCAGTTCCTTCGTCCTGCATCACCGACAAGGAGAAACCACGTCGGAAAATACAGATGAACTTTCTCTGTCAATGCAGGGGTCGAACACGCGACCTCCGGTTTAGCGAGCTAGAGTCTTAGCCATAGTGGCTCCTCGAGATCGAACACGCGACCTCCGGGCTAGGGAGCTAGCGTCTTACCCACTTAGCCACAGTATCTCCCTGAGCTCGAACACGCGATCTCCGGACTAGAGAGCTAGCGTCTTACCCACTTAGCCACAGTGACTTCCTAAGATCGAACACGCGATCTCCGGACTAAGGAGCTAGCGTCTTACCCACTTAGCCACAGTGTCTCCCCAAAATCGTACGCGCGACCTCCGGACTTGGGAGCTAGCGTCTTACCCACAGTGACTTCCCAAGATCGAACACGCGACCTCAGGACTAGGGAGCTAGCGTCTTACCCATTTAATCACAGTGGTTCCCCAAGATCGAACACGCGACCTCCGGACCAGAGAGCTAGCGTCTTACCCACTTAGCCACAGTGGCTTCCCAAGATCGAACACGCGACCTCCGGACTAGGGAGCTAGCGTCTTACCCACTTAGCCACAGTGGCCCCCCTCCCCCAAGATTTTTAGAACAAAGCATAATTAGCCCTCATCTTGATGTGTATTACACATTTTAATTTTTCTTTTATTCTGTATTTTTAAATTTATTTACATATTTGTTCATATTGGTTATATCTATTACAGAGAGCAGCATGGTATTGTGGTGTCATCTCTGTATTTGTGTTTGTCGGGGTATCGTCGTTATCGGGCACCTGTCAACCATCCCAAGAAGCAAACGAACTGAAGAGAATATTTGAGCGATTCCGAATATCCAGAGATTTCGACCCACACTTTCCAGATCCAATGGAAATTATTGAAGATGTCGAGGAAAACTGTCCACATTTAAATCCGCGAGTTCAAGGTGTCAGTGTTCAGTCCCTGTGTCCGTGGGAGTACTATCAACATCATTCGGAGAATCGGTACCCAGCCAATTTATGGTACGCCCGATGTATGTGCTCCCGGTGTTTAGGAACAAACTATCGATGTCGAGCGGTATACCATAACGTGGCTGTCATTAGGGAACAATGTCTAAACGGCACCTATGACTTCTTTTGGGATACCGAACCTATTCCTGTCGGATGCACGTGTATTCACGAACCAATCAGACGTGTGGCAAACGTGAAACGCACATGGCCTAATTTACTGGAGCATAAATTAAACGCTCATCCGTGATAAACACACTTTTAATTTTCGCAATTCGGTCAATGCTTTCACGCCCATACATGCCACCCGAAACCCATATAAATTACAGCATGTTAGACTGAAATCCAACTTCTACATTTCATCATATTACGTTGTTGATTTTTGCCCGCGGCCGGCAACGAAAGATCAGAAATTATACACGTTTTAATTTTTAGATTCGATTTTAGAGCACTATGTAGGTGCCCCACGCAGTCAAACTTCGCACTATTAAAAGTTGAACTCACCACAGCGAATGTTTACACTCAAATGATAAGCCCCCAGGAGACACACAGCACGAGAATAATCCGTAGTATGTTCTATTAGGCTATAAATAGCCATCGAACGTGAAAAGTTCTAGACATCTATCAGAAAAGAAATGGAGTTTAACATCGTAAAGATCTATCAACTATTAAAACGGTAAACAATCCAGTGTTAAGAATTCTGAATAACAGTACTGTTTATCATTTTGGTTGTTATAGCAGCTTTAGAAAATCAAGTTTCGTTTTGTGTTTTTAATTTGCTCTATTATTAACTATATCATTAGGAGCGGCATCTTTTAGTAACATTAATATCTCCGAAGCTCGCGGGTAAGGCAAGTATTAAATACTAGTAGTATTTATTTCCCTTCGCTGTTACAAAATTCTCAAAACAATTGTTGAGTTGCCTAACTCAGGTGTTACTTAATTAGATTTATTCATCTAGCTTTCTGTAATGCTTCGTAGGAAATAGTCTTGATTATCCAAGCCTGTCACTTAACCGGAGAACGGTCTGTAGACGGGTTAAGCAGTACTTATTTCAAACTAAGGGCACGTAACCTATTTTACGCTAAAAGGAGGCAGACCACCATTAATTTCCCCATTGACTTCAATCTCCAACTTTCCCCAAAATTTTTGTTAGGCTGAATGCTTTTCACTACAGACAGAGGAACAAATGGTCATGTCTTTGCACTAAAATTTGTATGAGGTTGACCACCAAAATTTTGAGATACACAAACTTGAAGAAGCATACTAAAAACATGTAACTAGTTGACATATCGCCTTAGCCAACCTGATAACCCCGTTATCCTTCCGCCTCAAAATCATGAATATTTACCAAAACCTGGCAGAAAATGTTAATTCAAACCCTCTTCGTCCATTCTAGACCAAAAAATCAACAAAAATGGGCATGCAAAAGGGGAGAAAAGAGAGAGAGAGAGAATTGCTATAAATAGACGAACTACAACTCTTACCGAGATGGTGAAATTTAATGGTGGTCTGCCTCCAAAAGATGCCCGCTTGTAATGGCTGCTTGTTGTTTACCTATTCCAATTGATGTTTAAATTGTTATAACTAGTTACATACAAAACGACGATTTATATATGGACTATAAACGCGAGCAAATAATTTAAGGCTTGTTTAATATATAAATAATGTGGTGGAATTTTCGAAATATTTGGAGATATTTATTTATGGTGGCGGTGTGGGGGGGGGGTGGGGTGGAGGGGGTCACCCCACAATATATTTGTTTGGTTATTAATGGTTATTAATTGTAAAATACCAGTAAAACGTTAAACTGGTCTAACTAGCCCACGGTGACATTTATAGTGAATATTTAATGCATGATTTTGAACCGCCGGTCGGATCTAGTAGGCCTCTTGCCGTCGGAGCAGGAAGAGTTGTCACCTAGCCCTGCTTTTATTTTTTTGTTATAGTATGTTTGGCATTAAACATAATATAAATCCTAAACTTATGTAACGGGATGAGATACAGTTTCTAGGCGGTCAATAATTTGACTTGAATTGGGGGCGATATGGGCATATTGTCAATTTGATTAAAATACATATCTATATTGCGTTTTTTTTATACTTTCGATGGCCTCTACTACAGGAAGATTTGACAAGTTGTAGTTGGTGGGAGGTCGCGTTTGAACTTATGGCGTCAGACATTTGATTAACTAATCAGCGTTGATGTTTCTAATGGATAACTGGCCGTAACCGACCGTTTCATTGGCTAATCCCTCACGTCATCCAGAATGCGGGTTATATAACAACTCTTCCAGATCCTAGTGTAGTAAAGACAAGTAAAACGAAATTTTGAACTATAAAAAACGAAACGAAATAGAATCCGTGTTTTAATCATATTGTAGGCTCGGGACTATATCAGTCCCTTGTAATTGTATAACTATATACAACATTAATAAAAAAAACAATATCCACATAAGACAAAAATATGATTTGATCTTATAAATATGTTTAATTACGATTTGGCATTTCCGCTTCTTCGTAAACAATCTCTGTTTCGCTTTTACGTGAAAAACTGTTCAACATATTGAACAATAATGTGCATGCCGTTCCCGATCAAACAGGAAATAAAACGGACAACTCACTTGGATTTGTGTAAACACACTAATACAGTAATTCAGTATTTAAATTATTCGATCGTCCAGTCCTCGCGTCTTATTTATTAAATGCAGCAAACATATAAATACACCGATCATGCGCGAATGATCAACATGTTTTTTGTTATGCATATTTGATGGTTGCATGGCATTGAAAATGTTTGTTCCACACATATTACTGTTATGGGAATATCCCCCATAAATACGGTGTGGTATCGGGTGTCCTAGAAATATTAATTATATCCACTTGGCATTATTATTGGTGTAATTTACTATTTTGAGGATTCACAAGTAGTAAAAACTACGTGCAGCTACACGTGAAATGAAATGAAATGGGGCTAATGCGTGTGCATTTAATGTGCTATGAGTTAAATTTTTCCCGGTCAGCGCCGCCACGGGCTGCTCTTATTTCAAATTACAACTGCCAAGGGTTCTTTACGTACGTGAATACCAATACGCACACGGGACCTCAATTTTCGTCCATTCAAACGACTATATGTTGTCCCTTTCTACACCTCAAGTCCCGCATCACTGACAAGGAGAGGGGGTTGGGGGCGCCGGAAAATCCCCATGAACATTCTAGCTAACATCGGGTTAGAACACGGGACCCCCAGGTTAGCGAGCCAATGTCTTACTCACTGACCCATCGCGGCTTTAAGGTAAACCATTTCTCGGCACTGGTGCTGTAACGTCTTTGTTTCATTATTTCATAGAATATTTATGGCCTTAGGCGATAAAACTAGAGAAATAATAAAAAAAAACTACCCCTACGATGATACCTTTTATCAGTTTATTATATATTGATCATTCGTTTCCCCCATGCATTTATATTTTTCTTTCATAGACATATGATTAAATTTGAATAGTTTATTTTGCATTTAAATTATTTATATCAATATATATATTTAAAATGAATAAAATGCTATGTTTAATTATGTAAAACGTGTTTGTTAATATTTTATCAAATTGACGTTATATAACCCATTCCAATATTATTATCGAATAGAAGGGGACAATAATAAAGAAATAAACCGGCCTATAAGGGGGGGAGAGAGAAATGAGGTTTAACGTCCACTTGACACAAAAGAGGTCATTTCGGGACTAACACACGGTTCAATTTTATTTCAATAATTCGCTTGCGCGTAGGGTTTTTTTTTAGCGGTGGGAGGAAACCGGCCTATAAGGACGTAAACTACAATCCGTTTTTACCCTTCGGTAAATTTATGACCTCCATCACATGGGCATAAAGGTCAACTTTCTAAAATATGCATACCTTATTTTAGCCTCGCGATCTGTTATTCAAATATTTACCCACCGTTTACCTCCCTATAGGCCGATTTATTTCATTATTTTTATCTCCGTCTAGGCGGTAATAATATTGGATCGGATGACCCATAGGGAATACTCGATTGAACGTTCCGGAATTGAATTCTCTCAATCTCCCAAAATATGACAATCGCGTGATAAGGGGTATTTCGGGTTACAACGCATGTGTCGACTGGATAAGTAAATATATCAACCAACCATGACAGCCGAAACATATTCGTTGTGTTTAAGTAAGTCTCGATTCTACTCACACCAGCCCTGTTGTTGGGACTGACAGAACTGTGACAGGACTAAATTCCGCTCACTCGATTGCAATTCTGTCAATTCGGGACGTTCTGGGCTGACAATCGAACATCCTCTAAATAACGTCGGGTGTGTTCCTATGTCACTGCGCTATTCTTTATGACTTTAATATAGAGATCGGGGGATCACGTAGCTAAGTGGGTAAGACGCTGGCTCGCTAGCCTGGAGGTCGGGTGTTCGATCCCTGCATTGGCACAGAAAGTTCATCAAGATTTTCCAGCGTGGTTTCCCCTTGTCAGTGATGCAGGACGGAGGGCCTGACAAGGACAGCTGTCTAGTCATCCGGATGAGACGAAAAACCGAGGTCCCGTGTACACATTGGCGTGCACGTAAAAGATCCCTTGGCAGTTGGAATTCGATATAACAGTAGGCCGTAGCGCCGCTGCCCGGGCAAAATTTCCCTCATAGCACACTGTATTTCATTTAATATAGAGATCATTCTCCCAAGCAGAGTTGTCTTCCCCTGAATATGGAATTCGGGCGTGTAAATAATCTTGAACTGTGGCATTGGAAGGATGTTGGGGAGGAGAAAATGAAATGAGATGAAATGGGGTTTAACGTCCTACTGTTCTGCTCCGAACTGGGCTCGGGGAGGAGGCTAAATAAATTGGTGTCATAGTTCGTAACCCTACTCTACATTAAAACAAATCCTCGCCAAAGATCTGTAGATTTACAGGAGGGTGGATGGCTGAATGGCTAGCACGTGTACGCGCTGTATCATAAAGTCTATTATTGGGTCAACTGGCGTAGTTTCAATTCTACGGTTGTACGCGACAAGGAGTAGGATCGCCTGTCCAACCTCAATGAAAGACCTTATGATCCAACACTCCGAATGATATCAGAAATAAGTTGTTATTGATATGCAGATATGTCAAGCGGATAATTATCTATTAATAGTATGCTACGTCAAGCTTGTGTCTCGGAATGTGGTCTCAACAAATGGTGTGGCAAATAGACCAGGGTTAACATTAAAGTCAAGGTTAGGTTTAATGCCATTAAAGAAATTCCTGATGTTCTACAGCCAAACGGTATTTATATCGAGACAGACCACCATTAAATTTCACCATCTCGGTACCAACAAACTGTCTCTTTTCTCCACTTTTGCATGTCCATTTTTGTTGATTATTTGGTCTAGAATGGACAAAGAGGGTTTTAACATTTTCTGCCAGGTTTTGGTAAATATTCATGATTTTGAGGCGGAAGGATATGTACGTCTACTAGTTACATGTTTTTAGTATGATTCTTCAAGTTTTGGTGGTCAATCTCATACAACTTTTATTGCAAAGACATGACCATTTGTTCCTCTGTCTGTAGTGAAAACCATTCAGCCCAACGAAAATATAGGGATCAACAGAATTAACATTGAAGGCAATGGGAAAATTAATGGTGGTCTGCATCCTCATGTATTAAATAGGGTTGTCTCCCTTGCATTGCTTATACTTGAACTAAACAGATGAACTTTCTCGGCCAACACTGGAATCTAACGAGTCAACGTCTTCATCACTCAACTACTCGGATCCTTATTTGATTATTTGATTTACTGGGGGTGGGGTGGGGTGGGGGTGGGGTGGGGGTGGCCGAATGGTTAGCGTGCTGTATCATAAGGCCTGTCATTGAGTCAACTGAGGTGGTTTCGAATCACCTGCTGTACGTGACAAGGAGTAGGGTCGCATGTCCAACCTCGTGGGTCTTCTCCGGGTCCTCTGGATTCCTACCACTGCTAAAGGCTCCTACGTGCATGCGAATTATTGAAATAAAATTAAACCATACATAAACCCCTAAATGACCAGGTTTGTGTCGAGTGGACGTTAAACCCCACCTCTCTCTCTCTCTCTCTCTCTCTCTTCTCTCTCTCTCTCATTAGCGAAAGATGAGACTACGTCCTTTTCATTTCGCAAAGTATCTCATTTGCGACTGCAGTTTACTTATAGCTATTACTACTACCGGTTCCTACATTTGGATGTACATCTTACCGTAGTCGAATCATACCATACTCCTCGCAGTGTGTCGTGGGGGGGTGGGGGTGGATGACCGAATGGTTAGCACGCACGCGCTGTATCATACGGTCTGTCATTGAGTCAACTGGAGGGGTTTCGATTCCCCGGTTGTACGTGACAAGGAGTGGGGTCGCCTGTCCAACCTCGTGGGTTTTCTCCGGGTCCTCCGGTTTCCTCCCACTGCTAAAGACCCCTACGCGCAAGCGAATTTTTGAAATAAAATTGAACCGTGTGTTAGTCCCGAAATGACCTAGTTTATGTCGAGTGGACGTTAAACCCCATTTCTCTCTCTCTCTCGCAGTGTGTCGTTTCATTATACCTAATCCCGCTTAACACTGTTGTAAAGGAACCAAATTTCTGTTCATTTCATTTCACGTCGTATGTCCTTCATTCAATCGCGAGGCTGGTTCAGAAGTGTTCCACTTCATGCATGAAATGAAATGAAATAGGTTTAACGCCCTACTTTTCTGCTCTGACTGGGCTAATGAAGAAGGACATATGACATAAAGTGTGCTATGAGGTAAATTTTGCCCGTACAGCAGAGCCACGATCTACTCTTATATCGAATTCCAACTGTCAAGGGATCCTTTACGTGCACATCAATGTATACACGGGACCTCGTTTTTTTCGTCCCAACCGAACGACTAGACAGCTATGAAAATGTGTCTGTAGCGGACAAAGAAAGTGGGGAACAAGGCTGAGAAAATGATAATTATCAAAGAGTTTATATCCCTAATGGTACGTACATGGTATTTATCTATAGGGGAGACAGAGGGGGCTAAATGAGGGTTAACATCAACTGAACATAAAATAGGTCATTTCTGGACTAAAATATAGTTCAATTTCAATCATTCGCAATTAGCAGTGGGAAGAAACCGGGGGACCCTGAGAAAACGCCAATGTGCACACGTGACCTCGGTACTTCGTTCCAACGACTGTACGTTGTCCCTTGCCAGACCCAAGCCCCCCCCCCCCCCCAACCACCCCTGCAACACTAACAAGGGGGAACCAGGTCGGAAACTCCCGCAGAACTGTCTCGGCCAACGCTAGGATCGAATACCGGACCTCCAGGTAAGGGAGCCAACATCCTACATCCTACTCACTGAGCCACCATGGCCCCCTACAGGAAAGTGTCATTTCCGCCTAGTAGTTGTTGAATTCCAACTGCCTAGTGTTATTTACCTGCAAGTCAACGTGTACACGGGACATATTGTTTGTCCCAGTGGCGTGGTTTCGATTCCTCGCTTGTACGTGACAAGGAGTAGGGTCTCCTGTCCAACCTCGTGGACTCCCCCCCCCCCTAGTTTCCACCCACTGCTAAAGAACCCTTAGCGCATGCATGTAAAGTATTGAAATAAATTGAACCATAAATTGAACTTTGATGGAGTATTTTTTAATATAACACAACTGGGTCTATATAATGGATTATTTCTTGTTCAAGATGAATTTAATAGTACTATATCAGAATAAAATTAATTGGTTGATAACACTGTTTTGAAACCGTAAACGAGAAATTGGATGGCCTTCAAATTAAAAAAAAACAAAAGAAAAACAATCAGATAACAGGCTGTTGATCTATCCCCTGTTTTAAACAATACTAAACAATACTTTATTTCCTTTCATACAATGCCATTTAAAATAAACAGCAAATAGAGTATTGTCACTAACGCTAACTTAATTAAATAGAATGGTCAATACCTATACATTGACTGAACTGGAACTATTTCATGCAATGCCAGTAGACATCAACTGGGACATTATAACTACAGCTATTATATTGACTGAACTGGAACTATTTAGACAAAAGATAAATGAAACTGTCCACTGTAGATAGTATAGGTTTAATTCTTTGTTAACAATATATGGAGTCGTATCATTAACTTTCATGTGAAATAAAATACGATTATTGACAAAATATATGCTTGTATTAAATTCTAATAAAAATATGTACAATGCGTAAAGAATGTATTTTTTATTGGCTTCACGGATAAATAATACTTAGATGGTATCCCATATAAATAGCTATTTTTGGATGAATGATTATCGTTTAATTTTAGTTGTCAAAGCATATGTTTCAATCTACTATGTGTTCATTTGAGAATTTGTCATTTTGTATTAATGATTCAGACACGGAGGTTCAATTTTTATAAGCAGAAGAAGTCGAGGCCGTGATCCATTGTGTCTCCAGTGTTCAAATGGGCTACCATCATCATCTCTGTGATTGATGTACAGGCCGTTTGCGTCATTGTAATTACACACAACAATATACGAAGCTTAAATAACCCGTGAAAGGTGAAATACTTATAATTATTAATTTTACTTCAAGGTAATCACGTATTATACCTGTTATTATACCTATTTCAATGTATGAAATTCATTGTGTCATATTTTATTTTATTGTTTTAGCCTCTGGACGAGGATCAACTTTTGGTATTCCAGATAATATCAATCGAGAAATCTGTACCATATTAAATCCGGTGCCTTGGTTAAAACCTATATTATATTATACCCGGTGCCTTGGTTAAAACCTGCATTATGCATCTAGACAAATTAATGATCGACATAGGTGACTTTGGATGGTATCAAATCTTCATCGTGGCCTGTTTCCTGTCAACGACGATTCCTGTAGCTTTTACAATGTTGGAGATGGCTTTCACGGGCTTTATTCCGGATTGGTGGTGTGATTCCATGACAATCTCTGATCTCGTAACCAGTGACTACGGCAATTTATCCTACTTTGTTACCAATGGCAACATCAGTGGTTTAAATCAATGTTATGGCTCCGGTAACGCAACAAATTGTACACGAGTGTTTGATATGAGTAAACGAACCATGGTGAATGAGGTATGTATATTTGATTCTTTTCAACCGTCGTAGACAGTAAACTTTATTTCATTAGGGGGGCCACGGTGGCTGCGTGCGTAAGACGCTGGTTAGCTAGTCTGGAGTAAGCTTGTTCGATTCCATCTTTTGGCCAAGAAAGTTCATTGGGGTTTTCCAACTTGGTTTCGCCATATCCATGTTGCAGGACGGAGGACATCGGTGCGGCTTTATAAGCTCGCGATATTAACTTTTTTCCTTCTGCAAATTAAATTCTAGAACATATTTTGAATTTTTTAAAAAAAATAAATAAAGGTGCTTGAAGTATATCAAGAAAAAAATCCTATTTAGTGTAAATGAGTATATAAAATGAGGAAAAGGCGCCATTCTGTCGGGATTAGTTTACCCTAACATCCTTCGTAAACAATGGACGCGCCATGGAACCAATGATTGACGCCCGGTGATCTGACGTCATATTTTCAATTTATAAATGTCAGTCATCTGTAAGTGTTTTCGCAAATTGGACAATTTCCATGTAATCTGTATAAAAAATGGAATGAAATGGGGTTTAACATCCTACTGTTCTGCTCTGACTGGGCTAATGAAGATGGGCATGCGCCGTACAGTGTGCTAGAGGGAACTTTTTTCCGGACAGTGGTACTATGGCATACTTAATATCGAATTCCAACTGCCAAGGGATCTTTTACGTGTATGCCAATGTATATAGGTACGGAACCTCGGTTTTTCGTCCCATCCGAACAACTAGACAGCTGCCCTTGTCAGGCCCCCCGCCCTGCATCACTGACAAGGGGAAGCCACGTCGGAAAAGTATTGTGTATGCATATATGTTCTTGTATATATGTTCTGTATGTACATAAACTAAACTTATTTTTGTAAATTCTGGAGAGGAATCAACATAGGCCTAGCCTGTTCTCCAATCCATTTTCGAATGAAATAAAATAAGACGTTTTGACAGCGAATTGATGATTCTGTGACAGTTATCTGTTCTTGTATTTTTACAGTGGGACCTAGTGTGCGATAAAAGATGGATTAGTTTTACAATCACGTCAGTTCAAATGTCGGGGGGGTTAGTGGGAGCTTGCGTTGTAAGTTACACCGCAGATAGATTTGGTAGACGCAGAACACTTTATGTCATGCAGTTTCTTCATCTCATCTTTCTTGGTATCTGTGCGGCGTCGCAGTCTTGGCATGTATTCGCGGCCATGAGGTTTGGTATCGGATTGGCAGTCGGTGCCACGCTTGTTGTGAATTTTCCAGCTTCCATTGAATTTGTGGGAAAAAGGTGGAGAGCGTTACTAGGTGCATATCCAGTCTGGTCTGCGACAGCGCCATTTCTTCCATTGATCACGTGGTTATTCCCGAATTGGCGCCATTTTGAAATCATCGTCTGTATCATCTCTGTTCCTATTTGTTTAGGATACTTGTAAGTTACTTTCTTTATTATTTTATCATTGAATTTGAATGCTTGATATCTGTTTGCTTTAGGCCTTTTTATATTGATATGAGAATTACTGGAACGCAACAGGCGAGAATATCACATGATATCCGAAATTTGTATAAGAATAAAAAGATAATATATATCAACATTTATATGAAACGCAAGATAACAATAATTCCAGAGTTTCTAATACACTGATTGCTCCAAAGTATATATTTTTCCATTTTGGTCACTGAGACTGTAATGTGTTTTTATTAATTATTCATTTGCATTCATTGCGTTTTATACCAAAACGTATCTGATGGTTGACTGACAATAACACTTACTGAAAAAAAAAACCCAACGGTTTAGAATATCACATGCTAACTAAACCTATGTCTCTCATATACGAACAGGGCACTGTGTCTCGAAATCTAAATTAAAGATAAAATCCAAATTTTAGTAGATATTGATTGGCTAAGCACTAAAATCAATCTAATATTATCCCATCAAATTACTAAAATTTGGATTTCGTGAAACAGGACCCTGATCTTATATTTAATAGCATCACTAGGCCTCGCGTTATCTAGAAATTTATTTTTGTTTAAACATCCTAAAATGAATAATGACATTTATTACGGTTCTTAGAAATAATATTTCTGCAAGATATTCAAAACAGAAATATATTTTTCACTTGGGCTACTCCGATATTAATTAAATTTATTCATCAAGTTTCGTACCAGAAAGTATCAGATGGTTAACTGTAAAAGGAAAATTAGAGGAAGCCGCTGCTGTGGCACGAAATATCGCCAGGAGAAACAAAAAACCTGAACCTAATACCGCCATCTTGGAACTGGTAGCCAAGGAGGAAAAACTGACCAACAGAACTTATTCGTCTTATACGCATTTGGATTTATTTCGTGACAAGCGAATTGCTTTGGTAACTTTACGTCTCTGGTTTTCTTGGTAAGTAGCAATCCAATTAAAATACAGATCTATATTTCGTTTCTTTTCTTTATATTTTCGATGGCCTCTACTACTTGAAGACCTGACTGATTGTAGTGGAAATAGGTCATACGAGCGGCTTCTGACTATACGACGTCAGACATTTGATTAACCAATCAACGTTAATGTTTCTAGTGGGTTACCCACAGCTCCAAACATTTCGCTGTAACAGACCGTTTCGTTAGCTTTCCAAAAACGAAACGAAATAGGATCTGTGTTTTAATCAGATTGTAGGATGTAGTCCGCGATCAATCCATTACTCGATCCTCTTCCAACTTTCATACTGGCTTACTTCGGCTTAAAACAGACTTAACGTTGTGCCTTGCCACACAATGCTCACCTTTAGGCACATGCCGCTTTCTAGTACTGTACACTTTATGCAAGAGCTAGATCTGCCTATTGGTGGTCTTTCTTTAGACCTGAAATGTTATCTAAAATATTAATTAGACATTTATTAACATGAAAACCCCTTAATCAACTCTCGATCAGCTTTATGTTTCGGATTTTCTCTGGATTTGTATCCGATTTGCTGCTCAACGCCCATTGATAATTTAACCCAAAAATGGATAATCGAGACTATGGTTTTTTTTTATCGTACCGACTTTAGTAATAATGATCGAGGCTAGGTCTAAAATTCAAACGCTAATACCTCGGTTTAAAGTGGAGCAATTTCTCATAAATTGAAATTTTCAGAATATTCCATTTACATTATCTAGTTTTTAACTATTATAGCGAGAACTGTCAGCTCTTTATCTAATCTTCCATAATGGCCCTTTAATTATTCCCAGTAACGCGTCGCTTTAATTTACACCATTAAAACATAATATTGATTTCCAGATCCCAGCAGCGTGTCGCTTTAATTTCAACTTACCTGTGGTGAAATGTTTTATATATACAATCTATATTATACAAAACACGAATTTTTCTTGATTAAATAAAATGAAATGGGGTTTTAACGTCCTACTGTTCTGCTCCAATTGAACTAATGAAGACGGGCATGCAGTGTGCTATGAGGGAAATTTTGCCCTGACAGCGGCGCTACGGTCCACTCTTATATCGAATTCAAACGGGACCACGTTTTTTTATACCATCAGAATAACTAGACAGCTGTCCTTGTCAAGCCCTGCACCACTGACAAGACGAAACCACGCCGGAAAATCCCCATGAACTTTTCTTGATAAAGATACCCTTAAGAGTATTGAAACGTTGCAAGAAATAAACTAAGAAGTTGTAAATCCATAAAGTTGTGATTTGTCTAATGTTAAACCCTTACTTATAATTAGATGTCAATCAATGATATTATGTTAATATTGTATCTTATATTTGAAATTAACAGGTTTAGTGCCGCTGTGTGTTACTGGTGCCTTATACTAGGAATACAAAACATGTCGGGCAATTTCTATCTCAACTTTTTTCAAGTATCTATCGTAGAGATTCCAGCATCGTTTATAGTTTTACTCTTCGTGAACAGGTTAGACAGTTTTTCTATTTTTGTAAACAGGTTAGACAGTTTTTCTATTTTTGTGAGCCACGATTGTAAAGTTGATTTAAATAAGGTTTAATGTTTTATTGTTCTGCTCTGACTTGGCCAATGAAGAAGAAGAAGAAGAAGGAGAGAGAGAGAGCGAGTCATTGAGTCAACTGGCGTGGTTTCGATTCCCCAGTTGTACATGACAATGAGGAGAGAGAGAGAGGGGGAGAGAGAGAGAGAGAAGAGAGAGAGAGAGTGAGGGGGTAACGTCCACTCAACATAAACTAGGTCATTTCGGGACTAACATGGTACAACTTTGTTTCAATAATTCGCTTGCGCGTAGGGGTCTTTAGCAGTGGGAGGAAACGGCAGGAACCGGAGAAAACCCACGAGTTTGGACAGGCGACCCTACTACTTGTGACGTGCGCATCGAAACCACGCCAGTTGACTCAGTGGTAGACCTTATGATACAGCGCGCATGCGCTAACCATTCGGCCATCCACCAATGAAGAAGGGAATACACAATACAGGGAAGGCATCTTTTACGTGCATTCTAATGAGTACACGCGACATCGAGTTTATCATCCCCCCCCCCCCCGAACAACTAGATAGCAGTCCCTTGTCAGGCCCACCACTCCTTCACCACTGACAAGAGGGGACCACGCCGGAAAATCCCAAGAAACTTTAAATTTATTTATCTGTCATTTTTACATTTTGTTTAGAAAACGGTTTGGAAGAAGATGGTCGATTGCCATGTGTAATATGGGCGTAGCTTTAGGTGCTTTTGGGGCCATCGTAGCGTCATTGGCTGGTAGGTAGAATCTTACAATCATCAGCGTACTTGTGCATTTGATTCTGTTGGCAGCCATTATAGTGTTGAAATTATTCAGTTTATATTAAACATACATTATGCAAGAGCTAAATCTGCCTATTGCAGGTCTTTCTTTAGACATAAAATGTTATCTAGATTATTAATTAGACATTAATTAACTTATCCAGACCATAATCAAGTCTTGATGCCATCATTAGCCGCGATATTTAATAAATGTGATAACGATCTGCTGCTCATTACTCATTGATGATGAAATGAAAAAATATAATCGAGACTATGTCTTTATCGTACTGAATTTAGTAATGATGATCAAGGCCTGGCCTAAAATTCGATCGCTGAATTCTCGGTTCAGAGTGGATCAATCTGACTGATATTTTTAGCATATTCCCTTTACAGCTCTTTGTATATCTCCCATAATGTCCTGGACTAATGAAGACGGGAATTTTAAATGCATCCCGAAGAACTGCAGACTGCATAATAAGCTGATTGATTGATATCTGAAACATCACTTAAACATAAATGACCACCGACGTCTGTGCATGGAAAGAAGGCACTGTTAGCACAATGTCTTCATTAGCGAAATAAAATGAAATGAAATGAGGTTTAACGTCCTACTGTTCTGCTCCTATACTGGGCTAATGAAGATGGGCATACGCCATACAGTGTGCTATGAGGGAAATTTTGCCTGGGCAGCGGCACTATCGCCTACGCTTATATCGAATTCCAACTGCCAAGGGATCTTTTACGTGCATTCCAATGTATACACGGGACCTCGGTTTTTCGTATTATCCGAAGGACTAGACAGCTGTCCTTGTCAGGCCTTCCGTTCTGCACCACTGACAAGGCGAAACCACGTCGGAAAATCCAGATGAACTTTCTCGGTCAATGCAGGGATCGAACACCCGACCTCCGGGCTAGCGAGCCTTCATTAGCGAAAGAGTTGGGTTGAATGGCCGAATGGTTAACACGTGCTCTATCATAAGGTCTGTCATTGAGTTAACTGGCGTGGTTTCGATTCCCCGGGTTTAAGTGACAAGGAGTAGGGTCGCCTGTCCAAACTCATGTGTTTTCTCCTGGTCCTCCGGTGTTCTCCCTAGCTAAGGACCCTACGCGCAAGCGAATTATTGAAATAAAATTGAACCATATGTTGGTCCCGAAATGTTCTAGATTGTGTCGAGTGGACGTTAAACCCCATCTCTCTCTCTCTACCTCTCTCTCTCTCTCATATTAGCGAAAGATGAGACTACGTCCTGTTTACTTCCCAACGTATCACATTTGCGACTGCAGTTTACTTATGGGTATCATTACTACCGGTTCCTACATTTTGATGTACACTTTGCCGATCTGATAGAGCTTACAGTACATTTTGGACCAGAAACTGATCCCTAAGCGAGACTCGATCTGGTTCTTGTTGACCCTCGAAAAAATAAAAGCAAAGGTTCGAATTTTTGGAAAATGCGCATTGATTGACTTACTTCAGATTTCTAAGATGGCTGCGATGACGCCATGCTCGATTTCTGACCAATAATACTCAAATGGCCGAAAGACAAGTTAAATTTGTTGACAATTTGTTTCCATTTCAGCCCCTCCAGAACACAAAGCTTATTATGGCAGCATCTGTGAAATGGTAGCTAATGTTTGTTGTATATGTAGTTGGTCTTGTTTGATCCCATTGTTTCCATTTCAGCCCCTTCGGAACACAAAGCTTATTATGGCAGCATATGTGCAATGGTAGCTAACTTTTGTTCTATATGCAGTTGGTCGTGTTTGATTCCATTTACTGCTGAATTATATCCTACGGTTATACGGTTAGTAGTAGACGCGATTATTCTCCATTACACTCTCAAACTGGTCGACAGGTAGACGCGGTTATCAATGAGCAAAGACTGGTTTAAATTTATTTTCAAATGCCTATTTTGGTTTAAAATCTAATTCAATTAATTGAGAGTGTAATTTCTTTACGTTGTGAAGAGTTAGGGTAAAGTGGTGAGTTGGTGGTAAAAAGTTTACTTTTTTAGAACACGGGAACAGTGCCCGCTAATCTCTCCTAGTTGGGGGCGTGGCATTTTCAAGCGTGTCTGTTAGGGATAACAGTGTCTAGCAGTGGTCATTTATGATTCCTGTGGTAGTACTGAACAACTCCAAAGCTATTTTAGGTGGTATAGATTTCAGCTAATCTATCCAAACTGTGGTCTGGAAATTAGATAACTCTTGTCAGGGATACTCCCTCACTACAATTACATAGCTACGTCAGGGGTGCCCCACCACCAGAAATATCTGTCAGAGTGTTTTTGTAATACTTGAAGATGTACGGTACACAGTTGTACGATTTTCATGTGGTACACTTTTGGGGTAATCTAGCCTAGTTGGGGGCGGGGGGCGGGAGCATGGCATTTTGGGCGTGGAAACCACACCCACCACTAGATACCTGGCAGACTTACATTCTGATGATACCAGATATACATGCATTGATACCATATAGGTGAAAATTGGTACACTTTTCAGCTAGGTTGACCCCCTGGGCTCTTGGTCTATTCCGACCTTATGTTGATACATGACAGCGAGTGGGGTCGATTTCACGGGTAAGCAACCTGTCTTGCAGTTATAATAATAATGGTTTATTTTAGGAATCTTGGTTATGGTAGTGCCGCAACTATTTCAAGGATCGGATCGATCTTCGCCTCACAAGTTATATCGTTGGTGAGTATACGCAAGCACGATTAGGGCATGTGTTAGTGTGTTAGTGTGTGTGTGTGTGGGGGGGGGGTGTTGGTGGGATCAGTCGAGTTTTTAGTAGGGTTCTAATATCACCTGTACAAATAAGTCTTGGATCCGCCCAAGTAAAAGTCTAGTATATTTTTAAAATTAATAGCGTGGATTGGTCAAGGTTTCTGAGGGGGCCCTTTGCGACCAAATCAAAACTGGTGGATTATCTACCGTTAATGAGTTGGCTTCGTTTTTAACAATTAAACAAGTGGTATCGTTACGTTGTGCTCCACCAACCTGCAGGTTCACCCACGTGAAGTGAAGTCAGGGGCGTGGTGACCCATGATTTTGCGTGAGTAACAAGATCCAAAAAACAATATTTATATGTGTGTGCGGGGGAAGTGGGGGGGGGGCATGTTCCACAAGGCCCAATATTACTCGGTGGTACTGGGAGCCCCCCCCCCCCACGAGTAATATTGGGCTGTGTGGAACATGGTAGAGTCGATTTGTAGCATATCTGACCCACGGTATATGTTTGACAATGGTCGAGCATTGTGATTATAATGTTGAAAACCGCATTGAAACCGCGTTATTCTTTGCCATTTGCGAGGGGGCACAAAACTCAAAACCATGACGCAAAGCTCGTCTTTTCGCCTCAACACTTGGTACCTGAATGGAGTTTACCGTACTGCGTTTCTGCACCGATGTTTATACTTTTATAAAAATATAATTGTCAATTAATTACAGATGTATTACGAAAGATTTAGATAAAGAGCTGCCGGTTCTTGATATAGTAGTTCAAAAATAGATAATGCAAAATGACTATATTGAAAGATTGAGTTCAATAACTTTATTCTAAGCTGAGTTGTGAATGTCACTGGTTAGGTTAATAAACAAAATCTATTTTAACATTAAACATATATTATGCCAGAGCTAATTCTGCCAATTGCAGGTCTTTGTTTAGGCCTGAAATGTTATCTAAATTATTAATTAGACATTAATTAACTTATCCAGACCATAATCAACTCTCGATGGCATCGCTAGCCGGCGATATTTACTGGATTAGAACCCGGTCTGCTGCTTCTGATTAAATAATAATAATAAAAAAAGATAATCGAGACTATGATTTTTATCGTATCGACTTTATCGAAATACTAGGTTCAGGGTGGATCAATTTGACTGAAATTTTCAGCAAATTCCTTTTACATTATCTAGTTTTAACTTTTATAGTGAGAACTACCAGCCCTTTATCTAATTTCTCCCATAATGTATCTTTAAATTATTAAACATCGATTGACTTTTAATTCAGTCAGAATCACGTCCATCCGGTGTTCTGGAGATTTCATTATGGACAATAGAGACATAGCCTCGTTTGTCCATTTTATTATTTAATTAATCTCACGGCGTTAGAATCCATTCAAATCTCTGCCATCCGATGATCTAGAGAATTGCCCCTGGGCTTGTCATGTGAATAAATGGTTTATTATTAATTTGTATATTTGAAACAACAAGATCCGCAATAGGCAGATTATACTCTTACATACGTCATCTTTATGTGTCATCCATTTATTGGGGGATTTGCTACGAGGTACATCAGTCTGAGTGTTGGCTTGTATGAATACACCATTTCTGTATATTATCATACCTGTATTAATACACCATTTCTGTATATTATCACACTTGTATTCATACACCGGTTTTGTATATTATCATATCTGTATTAATACATCATTTCTGTATATTATCACACTTGTATTCATACACCGGTTTTGTATATTATCATACTTGTATTAATACACCCTTTCTTATATTATCATACCTGTGTTAATAAACCGTTTCTGTATATTATCATACTTGTATTGATACACCAATTATGTATATTGTATATTATCATACATGTATTAATACGCCGTATTAATATTATCATACTTATATTAATACACCGTTTCTGTATATTATCATACTTATATTAATACACCGTTTCTGTATATTATCATACTATTAATACACTGATTCTGTATATTATCATACTTGTATTAATACACCGTTTCTGTATATTATCATACTTGTATTAATACACCGTTTCTGTATATTTACAGGCTGTTAAAGGTGGTTATGTGCAGTATGTTATTATCTGCATTCTAATGGCGATAGACACGTGTTCTATTCTAACTTTACCGGAAACACGTGGTGAGGCGCTCGAAGATACTCTTAATACAGAGAAAACATATAAGCGCCCGTTGTCAAAGGTTAACGAAGACACATTACAACCAAACAAAGGACTTGAACAAACAATATATCTCTAGGTAATAATAATAATAATAATATAATCCTCTATTTATATAGCGCGATAATACTAAAATATAAGTTTCTATTGCGCTTTTCAAGTTTTCACTATTGAACTACGGAAACGCTTCTGTAAACAGGAACGTCTTTAGCTGAGATTTAAATGCATCGAGGGAGTCAGTGGTTCTAATGTTGTAAGGTAGCGAATTCCATAAGAGAGGAGCGGAGAAAGAGAAAGATCTTTTTGCTATTTCAAGACTCACTGATGTTTGGGTAACATGATTATTCATCTTTCGTCATATATTTGAAGATCCCGAAGACATATTACCAACCCCAAAAGAAAGAAAGTGAAAGAGAAAAAACAATATATCTCTAATTAGTATTAGGGGTAGATGGTTCGGTAGTAATAAAATACATGTATATACAAATCATGCCTGGGCACTACTTCTTGCAAAGGTTTGTCATTGGGTCAAGTGGGGGGGGGGGGCGAGTCTCCGCTTGAACGTGACATGGAGTAGGTACGCCTGTCCAGCTTTGTGAGTTTTCTCTAGGTCGTCCTGTTTCCTCCCACTGCTAAAAACCCATAAATGCAAGCGATTAATTGAAATAAAATTGAACCATATGTTAGTCGGAAGAAATCGCAACGGTCGAACGTACGTACTCGGTGGAATGGGGTTATTTTATTAGGGTTTTTTATGAATCGTTTAAAGCATTTATTTAATTTAGTTCACACCGCAATTACTGTTTATTACTGATTACCATTCTTAAATCAAAGAGAGAGAGAGAGAGAGAGAGAGAAAGAGAGAGAGAGAGAGAGAGAGAGAGAGATGGGGTTTAACGTCCAATCGACACAAACTTGGTCATTTAGGGGCTTACATATGGTTTAATATTATTTCAATAATTCGCATGCGCGTAGGGGTCTTTAGCAGTGGGAGGAAACCGAAGGACCCGGAGGCCCAGGAGAAAACCCACGATGTTGGACAGACGACCCCACTCCTTGTCACGTACAACCGGTGATTCGAAACCACGTCAGTTGACTCAATGACAGGCCTTATGATTCGGCCCCCCACCCCCAGTAAATCAAAGAAGGATTCGAGTAGTTGAGTAATGAAGACGTTGACTCGTTAATCTGGAGGTCACGTGTTAGATTCCAGTGTTGGTCGAGAAAGTTCATCTGTTTAATATTCTGTGACCGATGTAAATAAACCCTCTATGTACGAAATGTATCTATTTTATCACTATAATAGTGTTACACAGTGCCCCCCATCCCCCCACTAAAAGGCCCAGTTACAAAAATTGAAAAGCTCAGTTACATATTATACGTTGCTATCTGATATTCTCTTGTGTGGTCTTAACCCTTGTACCACGTCTACTGGATTACTCGATTTATTAAATAAAATGGCAGTTCCAGCTGAATTACTCTTTCCGTGTGCAAATATTATGTGATCTCCCCATTCTAGTTGCCAGGTGATTTCATCTGAGTTTGTGCTATGTGTTCCTTGCAGAAATATAACTTTTGCTTTTTGTTTCTTTAACCATACAAATATTTTATTACGTTAGATTTTTATTACGCATACCTCTAGTATTTAAAGATATAATTTTTAAGTCTTCCATTGATATATGTAGATACAGTATATTATAGTTGCATTTGTATTAATTTTGTTCATGTTTAAGCATAATTCGTATAATGAGCATAATCTAAATAAAGTAAAGCTTACGATTGTTCTAACGATATAAAAAAACATTTTTAAAAACGGTGACATCACTGTATATATATAAATATTGGTTTAAACTAACAAGGTCATTTGGTACTATGCGTTTAAATGTGGAATTAGACAGCGCATGATTGTCAATTGAGTCGATTCCAACAATTTTATCCACCAACAACAACTTGGGACAATCGAAATGTTTCATTTCACAGCATTTTGTACTTTGGGCGTTTCAGTTTTTAAACGGAATAATTCAAATCCTTTCTCAATTGAACGTGTGGCTAATTGAATGGATTATTAAATTCACCATAAATAACTACGCTACATTGTCATAGCATTTTGTACTTTGGACGCTTCAGTTTGTTAAACGGAATATTTCCAATCCTTTCTAAATTGAATGTATTAAATTCACCATTGTCATTTAAATATATTAAACAAATGAAGATCCATCAACAATAAATATACCTAACACATAAATCGATATATACATCAACTTCAATACATCTCCAAGGCTGCTACGATACACCCACATATAAGCCGAGACCTAGAATAAATACAGGGACTTGAAAAATCTCCAGAGAATTAAAAATCGTTTATAGGTACATCTAATCTACATACATATTGTTAACGATTTGATTTTAAAATATTATTCCTAGGGTCAAATATGTTACAAAATATGATCTGTGGGTCACATATACCCCAATTAATACTAAACCAAGGCATAGCATATTAAACATACATTATGCAAGAGCTAAATCTGCCTATTGCAGGTCTTTCTTTAGGCCTTGAATCTTATCTAAATTATTAGTTAGACACTAATTAACTTATCCAGACCATAATCAACTCTCGGTGTCATCGCTGGCCTGTGATATTTATTGGATTTGAATACGAGTTGCTTGCTGCTCAACGCTCATTGATGTTGTAATCCAAAAGTGGATAAACGAGACTATGTTTTTATCGTACCGACTTTAGTAATGATGATCGAGGCTGGGCCACATAATGATGTTTATTCTGGTAATAATCGTAAAGCTGTTTACCAAGTTCACCACCTGGACAACGGTAATTATGGTAATT
This sequence comes from Patella vulgata, assembly GCF_932274485.2. Classification (NCBI taxonomy): domain Eukaryota; kingdom Metazoa; phylum Mollusca; class Gastropoda; family Patellidae; genus Patella; species Patella vulgata. The sequence continues at coordinate 4,476,971 of NC_065884.2, forward strand.
GGTTTTTCCAATTCAACACATCTGCATGTATTATTCTAATGTTTCTAATGTCCCTTCATTATTAAATAGACGTTAAGCTGCTAATGTAATGATAGTGGGTTGATAGCCGATACATTAAAGACACATTATGTAAGATTCAGACAAGGACTGGTCTCTCTCCTCCTGTAATAGTTCAAAAATATATAACGCAAAATGGCCGTGAGAAATTCGTGGTATCGTGTGATTATTTTCCGTTAACGGAATACCCGGAGAAAACCCACGAGGTTGGACAGGTGACCCTACTCCTTGTCACGTACAACCAAGGAATCAAGATGAGTTCAAATGATTGTGACCTCTGTGTGGCGATAATCTTATTGATTAAACAGTTGGGTCAACGAGAAGAGAATAACCAGTCTGCGGCCGTATGTTTTTCCTATATAGGAGGCAAACTACCATTAAATTATTTAGTCTGTCTGTCTGTCTGTTTCTCTCTCTCTCCCTCTCTCCCTCTCTCGCTCTCTACTTTCAAATGACCATTGTAGCTGACATTTTGGTGTAGAATGAAAGAAGAGGGCTTGCAATAATGGGGAAATTAATGGTGGTCTGCATCCAGTAGCAATACGACAGAGTTGTCTTTATAGCATAGCTATTGTCCGGTTGCAATGTCCGGTATTATATGATTGAATAGTCATATCCTACAGGTATAATACACAGTACACCGTACATATAGTATTCATGATATATTCAATAACATAGTCTACATGTCACGCCTCGTCAATTTCCACTCAGTACAACAAAATACTCAACATACTAACTAGTCCTTGACAGATACAGATACAGATCTAACCGTATGTTTTTGGGGCCAAGGAATACACCGAAATTATCCATTATGTTGTGGGGTGATTAGATGAGAGTAAAATGCAAAATGCCAGACATGGCCCTTTAACTCGATATTGGCGGTTTGGACAATAATTATTTCACCGAACCAAACTATATATTTATGGGCATAGGAGCATTTGATTGTTACGATAACACAACATACATGCCTAACAGGGGGTCCAGGGCCACATGGGACGGCCCTGAAAAGAAAGACACAATCCGTGTTTTGATCATTTATAAAAACAAATTCTACCCGCAAAATACCCCCACAAAACTAGGTAATATTCAGTTTAATCTTTTAGTCGTGTGTCTGGTTGCAACCTTCGACAGCACAGGTGCAAAATACTATACATTCTAAGCCACCCCTAGTGCAGCTACAAGGAAGCGTACTGTTTGGGGCGTCACTCGTGCATCCTCATTTGATGAGCCACAGGAGCAATTTGACCGATTGTAATGTTCTCAATTTAGTCTCCTTAACCCAGCAATACAGTTCTGGATCAAGTACCGGTGGATTGCAATCTTCCAGTGCACGCAACACAATAGCATGGTGGTGACATCGTTTTACTTTCCATACGAATGCATCATTCGTTGGAGCAAGACTACATGGTTTAAGTGTGGATGATGACGATATATTTCCAGTTTCAGATGCGTCCATTTGCAAGAGCTCTGTCCATAACAAGCTGACAAGAATCACGTCACAACATCATTCGTTGGAGCAAGACTACATGGTTTAAGTGTGGATGATGACGATATATTTCCAGTTTCAGATGCGTCCATTTGCAAGAGCTCTGTCCATAACAAGCTGACAAGAATCACGTCACAATGGAATCACCAATCAAAGAAGAAATAACCGTTGACACTGGAATCACCAATCAAAGACGAAACAACCGTTGACATGTCAATTATCATTGGAATCTTGTCAGCCCATACTCTTACTCGATATGACACGGTTACATGCTGCTACAGCTTTGGAAGTGGTGAGAGCTTGATTGTATTCTCTCTCTCAGGCGGTGGAGTAGTAGAATCAGTGCTTACACAGGCCACTGTATTCATGTCAGCTTGTTATGGACAGAGTTCTAGCAAATCGATGCCTGAAACACGCTGGTGGGTATAGACATCTAAAAGTCATCATCCCCACTCAAACATTGAGGTTTGACGACCGGACAAACTGCTTTGATACCAAATAAGCGGGTTTGACGTGAGTTCTGGTGTCTTAGAGAACTAAGAATAAGCGGGCTGACAACTAGTTTGTTTTTGTAACACTGACTGGACTGGAATCCAATCTGGTGAGTGAAATTCTATCTGCACTGTACATGCACATGAGCATTTGAGCATTAGGGGTGACCGAAATGTCCAACTGGTGAAGCTGAGCAGCCTGATTGATTACATTCGATCCCTTGGTGGTGAGCTTGACAATATCCCCACCATTATTTAGGTTATTGTCGCAAATTATGCACGTGTCCATGGCGAAATACGGCTCTTTTCACAAAATTAGCAAAAAAAGTTTCAAATATCTTGGGAAAACCCAGACTGGATTGCAAGCCAATCACCAAAGATTAACAACATCCCCACTATTATTTAGGTTATTGTCGCCAATTATGCACGTATCCATGGCGAAATACAACTCTTTTCACACAATTAGCAAAAAAAAAAGTTTCAAATATCTGGGGAAAACCCAGACTGGATTCCAAGCCAATCACAAGAGCTTGACAACATCCCCACCATTATTTAGGTTATTGCCGCAAATTATGCACGTATCCATGGCGAAATACGAGTCTTTTTCACAAAATTAGCAAAAGAAAGTTTCAAATATCTGGGGAAAACCCAGACTGGATTCCAGTCCAGTCAGTCTGTCACAAAAACAAACTAGGTCACAGGTCGCTTATTCCGAGTTCTCTAAGACATCAGAACCCACGTCAAACCCGCTTATTCAGTATCAAAGCAGTGTTTTGACGTCAAAATAACGGCAGTGTGACGTCATGACGTCATTGTGACGTCAGGGCGTCACACCATGACCTGCTGGTGCTGTGATAATTTTATTTTCCGATTCGTTGATATCACTTTTGTATCTAATGATAATACATTTATTGCTCTAAAACGAGTCGTTTCCAAGATATGGAGGCCAGAAAGTCCAATTGGCGGCCATCTTGGATTTATGCTAATTATGAAAAACGCTACAGGGTTTCAGAGGATAATTTTGAGTTGGGAGTCCTTTAGACACCCCTTTACTAGATTCCAGTGAAAGAAATTCTTTTGCAATTTGTTCTCGGTAGTTTTTTATTTCTCTCCGTCTAATGTGCTTAATGGACAAAATCAAAAGTTGAATTATTGACAACAGAAGCGAATCATAACAGGTAAATACGAACAGTGCTTTACATGTTATAATAATAAACAAAGTACAATCTAGTGTCCAGGATAAGACAAATCTCGTAGAATTAGACTTTAAATGGTGTCGGTATATAAATATTCACACACTGTATGCGAATTTAATTTTAAAGAAAGTGAATTGACACAGTAAAGATTGATATATCAATGATCTAGGGAACTGTGGATATAACCAGTGACTTATATAATCCAATAACCTATACATAGGCTAGCGGCTAAGCCCCAAAAAGGGGGTTAAATGGCGAGATACCCCTACCCGAGGTAGAACAAAACACTTTAGATATTTTTTGATAGAGTCACATCACCGGAACTCAAAACTGGTTCTTGGGCAAATTTTCAACATGGCCCAATATATTTTTTTGCACTTTTACCAATGATCATGGTTTCTTTAACGGTAATAGATTTGATGGGGGTAGGGATAGATTTTTGGTTCTTGTTCTTTGGTACTGAACAAACTTGAAACTTAATGTTTTTGGTTAAAACTTTGAAATTTGCATATATGACGTAATTGTAATGTAATAGTGACGTCATTGCTATCATATTACTATTAGAGTACCAATTAACGGGTAATTGGTTAATTAAACTTCGGAATCCTTATTTTAAAAACACACATTTTGAGTTTGAATTATCCATTGGAACGGATTAATATAGTTACTATATTTAGACAGTAATACAATATGGTTTATTCCATATAAAGAGTCCACCAAGAAACTTAAAATCCTAGTGTTTTTGTTATTTTGCGAAATTCCAAATGTTCTAAATGCTACAATGATATTCAAATAAGTAAATTTAACTAACAGATTGGTTTTAAATAGCATCATTTGATATATTGCCATTGCAGCATCTGGCATGATATTTACAGTGTCTGCATATGGGAAACCGCTAAATAAAGCGTCGATGAAGAGCGGGGCCTGACGCATTAAGGACATGGTTTTCTCCGAGGACGGGCTTGGTTCGTGGGAAAGGGTTCGTCCCACACTGATCAGAAGTGAATATTCGCTAGGCAGCTACAATCACTGATAAGGATGACATCAATGCGACTTAATGAGTCTCAAATATTAACTTTTTTCCACCGACAAATTAAATTCTAAAACATTTTTTGATGCATTAGAAAAATAAATAAAGACGTTTGGCGTATTTGTAGGTAAAAAATATTTCCTATTTAGTGTAAATGAGTATTAAAATGACTAAAAGGCAGCATTCTGCCCGAAGCAGTAACGTCTTATGTAAACAATGCACGTGCCATTCGGCCAATGATTGACGCCGCGTGCTGTGACGGCACGTGTTAAAGGCAGTCATCTTTTACAGAGATATTAGAGGACTCGTAATTCTCTGTAAAACAGTTTGGGTTCCTCCCCGTAGGCGTATCTTCCGGTGTGTAGCGAGTTGCGGCCGGTTCGGAGTGCTTCGTCTCGGCTGTAGTCAGACGAAGAGCGCCTGTCTTCGGACTGGCTGCTCTGAACGGCGCCAGGGCGAACGTAGCTCCAGGCTGAGGAACGACCCGTTACCCCCCACCCCCATCCCTGGTGTCGTTGCGGCTGACATGACTGCCGTTCGTAAGCTTAGGTCTTCGACGCTGGAGTGGCAGGAATTGGGTAACAATTTAGAGGGTTGGCGGCTCTGGTCTCGACTGGTCTTGAAACACGGCCCAAGCTTGAGTTATGAACAACACGACAAAGAGAGTTTAGTAGGGGAATTTTTATGAGGAGGATCCAAATGAAACAAAACTTGATCACATAACTTTAGTTTATGAGGATGCATATTTGACAATCACCTTGTTAACTACACACATTGACATTTACAAGAAAGTTGTATATATAAAGTATTTTGTACATTTTGTGTATTATAAATGGATTTCAAAAAGTAAACATAAGTGTTTGTGTTTAAATTTGTACATTCTTTTATATGGATAGAACCTTAACTAATCCTAATAATTGTTGTAAATAAATAGGAGTTAGGGCCTACTATGTAAATTTTTGAGGGGTCCAAGTATATTCAGCCCCCCCCCTCCCCCGAAAAACAATTAAATATAAAACAATTATTTTCATTAGGGACAAGAATATAAAACAGGAACATAACTCATCAGGAATATAACAATAACATTAACATGGTACATTAAGACAACCATTCGGCCCTTCAGCCACGGCAGATCTCCCCCCCCCCCCCTGCTTTTCTCGGCTCATCGCCGGGTCTTATATACCTTCGTATTACATTCTATTTAATCAAAACCATTATCACTACATCTGGAAATTATTCAGTCCGTAATTAAATACGTACAAATATGTACGTATATATATGTTTGTTCTTTAAATGGCATTTAGTATCTGGATAGAGTAACAACAAAACACATACTTATGGAAAACAGCTACTAGTGTATTTAAGGCGAGTTAATTAACTCTCTATCTGCTATTGTATATCTTAATAAGTGTTGGTGTAGGCCTTCGATCATGTTGTTGTTATGTATGGTTTCGGTTATGTTGTTGTATTTTGTCTATATATATTTGCCTCATACCTGTTTTACTGTATTAGCTTGATAACGTTGAGAGAATACTCTACGAAACGTCGCCTTAAATACTCTAGTAGCTGTTTTCCATATGTATGTGTTTTGTTGTTATATATATACTCAGCCAAATTAAAAACTTGACACTGATGAATTTCAACAAAAAAAAATTTCTGGTAAGTCAAATAAATTTTAAAGTAGTAACACTATAAACCTCAGAATGCCTCGTTCGGCATTCTGTCCAAACGAGGCAAAAATTTTAACACATTTTTGCCACGTTTTAACGAGGTAAAAAAAATACCTCGTTTTTCTGGAGTTCCAAAACAAGGTTGTTTTTAAATTGCCCTGTTTTTGGAACGAGGTATTTTGGTCAGAACGAGGCTGGGTAATACAGGTCACAATTCTATGGAATACAATTACTGCTTTTTACTGAGCGACGTTTCGACTAGGCTTCTCTAGTCATTATCAAGCTATGATAAAAAAATGAAAATATGAAAGGACAATATATACATGTACACAACAATACTTAGTTAATGCTGACAAACCAGAGATCTCCCTTAATTGCGTGTACCTAAAGGTAATCTAATTTAATTAAGGACTATAAAGTTAAACGCTAATAAGAACATTCGATAATACCAATTAACCTAAAAATTGACTAATTGATTAATGGATAAGTTGTTCTAGAGTATATACAATGATTAGTAGGTTTTAATTATGACAAACGTTGAACGAGAATGAAATTTGATAAAATGTTATCAACGACCCCTTTCACTGAAATAAACACAAATGATTAATGATTATTTTGGAGTATTTACAACGATTTGATGAGGTTTTAATAATGACAACACCCCAAGAAGATGAGATTTGATTGGTATTCTCGTTTACTAAACGAGGTTTTTTTCCAAGATAATTATTAGCGGTATTTGCTATCAACAAATAGAGCCATACAAATAATGTTCGGACCATCACGTGACAAATTGCAGATCTACAAAATAGATTATTTATTTGGGACATGATATTGTTCATAGTTATGGCTTACTATACTGGGGTTCTATCGTGTATAATAAACGCTTCCCAAACGGGGGATCGCGTGGGTAAGACGCCGCTTCGCTAGCCTGGAGGTCGGGTGTTCGATCCCTGCATTGGCCGAGAAAGCTGCATTGGCCGAGAAAGTTCATCCAGAGTATCCGGCGTGGTTCCCCCTTGTCAGTGATGCAGGATGGAGGGCCTGACAAGGACAGCTGTCTAGTCCTTCGGATGATACGAAAAACCGAGGTCCCGTGTATACATTGGAATGCACGTAAAAGGTCCCTTGGCAGCTGGAATTCGATATAAGAGCAGGCGATAGTGCCGCTGCCCGGGCAAAATTTCACTCATAGCACAGTGTATGGCGTATGCCCCTCTTCATTAGCCCAGCATAGGGGCAGAACAGTAGGACGTTAAACCCCATTTCATTTCATTTCATTTTGCTTCCCAAGCGAAACAAAACATAACAATGTCACGTGACAATATTACATATGGCGGATAAAAGCGTTTTTGATTACATGCTTTTTGGTTTGATTATTAAATAATACGGCAATCTGTATTTATGGGGAAAAGAGAATGAATTTTCCCAAATCCAAAAATAGATGACTGGAATATTTATTGAATGGAAAGTAATTTTTTTTCTAAACAAAGATCTTCGGATGTTCAGTTTTCTAGCTTGGACAGATTTGTGATTTGAATCCATGTCACGAGGACAGTAAACAATTCGATTACGGTACACTATTGTAAACTTTTATAGTGTATAGGCCCTATTTATATTAGCTTCTCGTCACATCTATAGTATGATACTGCTTGTATACTATCGCATTTTCCATAACTTCAGTTGGCATTTGCTAGACAAAACTCGAACTCAGTGTTTTATACATTTTATTATAAAATTGTAATAATTGTTTGAACATGAATGACTTTAATAAAAAATAAAATCTACTATTTAAAACAGTACAATAACATTGTGATTTGAAAAACTACAAATCACTAAAAGTATAACAATTGCTTGTTGAAAAAGCGTTACTAATATGTTTTTTCCAATGCAGCAAAACCTACTGGACTGTTGTATTAAAGTTATTATTTTTTATAAATATATTCAAAAAGAATGCGTATTTTACAACTTTCAATATAACCACAAATAGGTGATTATTTTGATGCACTGTCATGCACGATGCTAAGATGGGTATTAATGGTTTGTATTTGAAAATCAAATTTATACAAGAGAAACATATTAAAATATATCTTAAAACAGCGCCCTTCTCAGTTACTACTTCGGTGAATATCATTTGATAATTTAGATGATCAGCATTAAACACCACCGTTTTCCTATGTAATCATTTTTTTAACATGAGGTGTGGAGGGGGGGGGGGGTATACCTAATTAGGGGATTGGATTGAAGGATTATAGCTACCATCTTATGGAGATATAATGTGTGGTTCATTTACGGTCTTATAAAGCTCTATTCCTACATAAAGAATTCTTGATCCGCACGGAATTGTTTTAGCCGTGATCATTTTAAATCATGCTTATGCGAAGATGTGGGTAAGTGTTTATTTAACTAGATACCAGAAAAGTACCACGTTTTCATAAATTTCTGACGACTAAAGTAGTTTAGATAAATTGCGAGCGCAAGCAATTTTAACTAAAATCTATTAAAATTGCATTTTAAGTTACAATCGATCTTCGTGAAATGCATAAAATTTAAAATTTCAGTTTGATTTTAGTTAAAATTTATTTTAGTGATTTTAGTTTAAGTTTTTTGTGAAACAGGGCCTAGTTCACTAGTTACAATAAAATCATGCATTATAGCTATTTTTATTTATTTATCCTTGGTGCTTCAAATTCAGTTTGGTTCTTAGGGTGCATCAACATATTTAAAAATATGTTTTAAAGCTTTAGGTCATTTTCTACCATAAATAATAGCCCGAATATAAGTACATGTACAGTACGGGGGGAATTAATCGTGATGCCCGTTGCACAGGTGCGTGTTTAATGGAGAATAAATTACTTTAAAATCGCTCGGGGGATTTTTTGGTGCTCGTTGAAGCAAGTGTTCGCTGATTAGGAGTGCACGCCAGAGCAAGTTCTACTGTATACCAAAAGTTAAAGAAATATAACCAGCTTTTGAGTCATTCAGATATATGACTGCCAAATTTTGTTTCCAGCACGCGTGTTTTTTAGGCTAAAGTGTAACCAGAAAACATATTGTCCATACATAATAAAATTTATATTCCATTATATTAATCAATTCCATTCCGCCATTGGTTTGTCTTAAACTCGTCATTTGTGTTCATGGGCATCAGGGTCGAGATGGCAACGTTATATGTTTTATTCGTCTAATTTACTATAAAACACCATTCGGTTCGCGTCACGGGTTAACTGCATATTAATAGCTTTATTCACTGAGATGGTTCCTTACTTATAGTTTATTTTTTTCGAATTGCTATTTGTATTTATTTACAGAGGTTAAAAGTTTAAATGGAAATATTCTATTTTTTTTGTTATAGCTGATTTTCTGTCATAACACGTCCTACACAACAATACAACTGGTTGTTATAATCATTTATTTAGCACCTTCTTGTTAAACCGTTGAATGACTTGAAGTTTGGGTTAAGGTTAAATGAGTGTAGGTCAAAGATGCCGCTGGCAGAGTGTGTATTAGGGAGTTAAAGATTAAAAGTTATTCCCTACAAGGTGGTTCTACGGTTCTTACCATACAATTCAGCTGTGAAATAACACAATTTCTTTCATTATGTGTACAACAATAAAACTATTTCAATTGCAAGTTGGTTTATGCATCGAAGTGTTTCGACGACCCACCAATCAGTAGTTGCATGATGATTAAATTTATCGGACATGGAATGTGAAAATGCTTTGGAACATTCAACTCTAACACTAATTACTCAAAATAAGCCAAAAGGATCCGCCTTGTTCATTTATAGTCAGGCCCTGTCTTCAGTATTAAAATATAAAAATGAGCACAAAGTATATTTAGTAATCCGTATTGTAGTAATGTCAATCAAAGCTTGTGTGTGTGTTTTTTTTTGTGCAAAATTCATAATAATTACGATGTCGTTTAACACTCGTAATAACATATTTGGTTACCGGCCATTCAGCCATTCAGGTCGTATATGTGTCAAGTATATAGTCATATATACAAACGCCTAACAATTAAAACCACGATTCTTTTAAATTTATAACTGTTAACTCTTTGTCATTGTCATGTATATGAAAGAAGCCGAACAAAAAGTTGAAACTCTCAGAGTGACACACTGGTGTCATGTTGGTTTTAATGTTTTATGGCCCCGTTCGACATCGTATATAATTCCTGGTAATCATTTCTTTCTCACTTGTCTGCGATACCATCCAAGGTGGAAGCGAACGTAAAACCCTACGAACATTGCTCATCATTGTTTCACGTGCCTATTCTTTACGCTGTGATTCAACCGGTACTTTTTGAACGGATATTTTATCAGTATGGAAGTGTCGGTATCAACCCTACAGAAAGACGTACGTCTGCTGTATTTAGGATGTTTCAGCACAACTGCAAGTCTTAATTGAATCCCTGAACAGACAACGTAACTGCGCTGAAGTACAAGTAGTTTTGGGGTAAGAATACAGAAATTATTTAACGAGAGAATAATTCTTAGTCTTTCTTACGGTATCAAAATAAACGGGAGCAGGTCGTTTCATCACAAAACCATTTTGCCCCCACTTGTTGCAAGGCAAATTGACATGCGTCGTTTTGTCCTATATGGAAAGCTGTTGCATCACATAAATCAAAAAAGATCATTCGTTTCAAAAACACATTTTTCCATATTGTGTAATAACAACTTTAGGCCAGTATTACGTTTTTTGGGGTTAACGGAAGCATAGATAAACACATAATTTTAATAGTTTTCACTATATAGAGAACATTAACACCATTATAGACTTTGTAAATTTTACCAATGCCAAATGTCAAACTATAAATATTACTCAATCACTTGGCTGATTAAATGCTAGCAAATAACATAGGGGATCAAACCGTCCGGGATGCAACAACCCAAACAAAAAAGTAGGTTGGATTGAAACAGTTATATATATATATATATATATTGTGACGTCACGAGGTAACCTTGCAACGTTATTAGTATCAATGGCTTCCTGATGAAAATATATTGAAACATGTAGAAGCAAATCGGTATTATTTTTATATTTTATACTATGATATATGATACTGTACATTAGAACAACAACTCACTACAGCTATATATATAATATATATATATATATATATATATATATATATATAATCTGGAAAATCTGGCATCCTTAGTTTTCATGTTAATTGTGGATTGAGTTTTATAAAACCTGGCGTAAGTTTCCTCTCATAGTAGAAACGGTCACCTTTCTTCAAGTCAGAGAAAGCTTTTCCAATGATACAGCTAGGCAAATGTTTCACCGACGATGCCACCAGGTACAGGTGGTTCAGCTACACCACCAGGAAACAAATCAATATCATCAACATGACTGAAACAAATATGAATGGCACAAATGATAAACAATACCTCCATTACGAATTGAAAATGAAACGGTGTCCGACTGGGCTAATGAAGACTGGCATAGACCATAAAGTTTGCTGTGAGGTATTTTTTCCCGGACAGCGGCGCTGTGGTCTACTTTTGTATCGAATTCCAACTACCAAAGGCTATTTTACGTGCATACCATTGTGTACGCGGGACCTCGGTTCTTCGTCCCATCCGAACGAAAAGACAGCTTTATCTTTTTGATATTACAGCATTTAATAACTTCAATATCCACCTTTTTGACGGGAATGATGAACCATAAAGTAACCTAATTCTAAATGCGATCTGTTCGATGGGTAATATCGAATAGTATTCAAGATATTCCATTTCATATCTGAGGGTGTGAGAGACATTAACTATGAGATTAACAGACTTTGCCTTGGTTTATTATTAATTGGGGTGCCTGACCCACAGATCAAATTTTGTAACAGATTTGGCTCTAGGACTAATATTTCTAAAATCAATTCGTAAAGGGATAGTATGGAGGGTAGATAAAGAGATGGTAGTTCTCACTATAATAGTGAAAAACTAGATACTGTAAAAGGAATATGCTGAAAATTTCAGTTAAATTGATCCACTCTGGACCGAGAAATTAGCTTTTGAATTTTAGACCCAGCCTCAATCATCATGACTAAAGTCGGTACAATAAAAACATAGTCACGTTTATCCACTTTTGGATTACATCATCAGTGAGCGTTGAGCAGCAAATCGGATTCAAATCCAATAAATATCACAGGCAAGCAATGACATCGAGAGTTGATTATGGTCTTGATAAGTTAATTAATGTCTGATTAATAATTTATATAACATTTCAGGCGTAAAGAAAGACCTGCAATAGACAGATTTAGCTCTTGCATAATGTATGTTTAATATGCTTTGCCTTGGTTTAGTATTAATTGGAGTATATGTGACCCACAGATCATGTTGTATTTTGTAACATATTTTACCCTAGGATTAATATTTTAAAATCAAATCGTTAATGATATGTATATAGATTAGATGTACCTATAAACGATTTTGAATTCCCTTGCGATTTTTTAAGTTACTGTATTTATTCTATGAAAATAGACGAATCCAAAAAGTTTCAGCTTATATGTGGGAGTATCGTAGCAGCCTTGAAGATTTATCGAAGTTATTTAGTTTATCGATTGATGTGTTAGGTTATTGTTGATGGATCTTCATTTGTTTAATATTTTTCATTGACAATGGAACGCAGATATTTCTGGCGAGATTAATACATCCATTCAATTAGCCAAACATTCAATTTAGAAAGGATTTGAATTTATTCCATTCAACAAATGAAGCATCTAAATTACTCATGCTATGATATGAAACATTTCGATTGTCACATGTTGTTGTTGGAGGATATAATTGTTGGAATCGACTAGATTGACTATCAAGCGCAGTCTATTTGGTGAATTTGACGTACGAACTTTGTAAAGGTTCATCATATGTCATTCAATAATATTAGATGTTCACGTTGTTGCTGGAAGACTTGATTGTTGGACTCGTCCAGCTTCCAGGACACCCTGGGTGAATTAAAGGGCTTGCCGCTCTAATTTTGGAACCTTAAATGGGCCTACAAGTCGGTTCATAATCTGGCCATTGCTGGATCACGGACAAAAGTTTAATTCGAGAAAATGTCATGGAAATTGTGAATTGGTAATTCGAAAGTCTTCTCGTTCAAGAAATCGTTTGAATGCAACCCACGTACATCTGGTATTATATGTTCAGTGTCGTAAAAAACATAACCAAACCAAGGGAATAATTGAGAGATTCGAGATTCAAACGGAAGTGTTGCTGAGTTGTGAACTAGTTACATGAATTTTACCTTGATTGTTTCCTGAAAGAATGTGATGTGTAATTCGCTTGTACTATCATTTAAATAGCACTAATCGCTAGGGAATTTGTCATTGACACATCAGTTTAACGCCAATTTATAACTTGGTGCAAACAAATTATCGAGCACGGAAACGATTTGGTTGTGGATCTAAGGTATGACATGGACTGGTCAGCCAACACATCTCTACCACATGTGATAACTAGTAACGAAACAATGAATGATCACATTTAGTAGAACACCTGACGCTAGTACAATACTAGGTTATTTTCCTTTCAACCAACGATTTGAATTTGAGCAATTTGTGGTGTGACGAAACAGATATACGTTGACCCTGATATCCAGTTACGCTTTCGAATAAATAATGGTTCAACAGTCAAACGTATCGCCCTTTATGGACAACATAACAATGGTTCAACATTCAAACATCTCGTCCTGTATGGGCAACCAGACATTGAATGAATGCATTACAACAGGTATAAATAAATTTCTACTTGGAAGTATATTTGTAGTAACGGACATTGTATTGATAGCACAAAATATTATATTGTTTCAAGCCGTACGTAAACTGGTTAGTATTTCAAAAGCCTGTCGGGGGATTTGGTATAATGAATTGATTGTAGAAATAGGGATTTATTTGTTTTATCTCGTAGGCGACATTCCGACCTTTTTCTTAGACCTTAAGATAAGACATTTCGGGCTGGTCCAAGTAGTACTACTCATTATGTTTTTCACGTGTTTATTCATGTCGACACATATGTTAGCAGCTAATATGTACAACATATATCTAGCATTCCATGTCACGTATGATTATTCATCTATAAGTGAAAAGGAAATTCGCATTTTCTTGCTGGGGTCTTGGTGCCTCAACTTTCTGATCTCTTGTATGGTTTTGTTGGACAACAGCCTACTTGTTCCAAGTCCAACTTTGATAGTAGATTTCCAATTAACAACATCAAACATGTGGATTGTATTGATTCAGATTTTGAATTTCATTGTTTATCCCACTGCCTGTGTAGCATGGTCATTTATGCGAATTAAGAAACTTCAGGCTTGTAACAGAGCTTTGAGTAATGCGGTCCATGTAGGTGTCCTGGCTGGATATAAACTAGCCTATCTGTTATTTAAATTCTATATGGTACACATGGTATCCATTGCTCCTTATATCATTTTTCTCTATTTTGGCCGCACCCTTAAAATGTTCGAAATTGGTATTGAATGGAATGTGTTAGAAACCGTGTGTATGCTTATGGGTCTTGTGGCTCCGTTTTTAAAATTGCCGATATTTATATTGCGAAACAAGGAAATGAAACAATTTCTAAAATGCAAACAATGTTGCTACAAAAACTCAGTTGTGCCATCTTCCGCATAAACCAAATTTAAGTTTCATCACTATCGTATAATACACAATTTGCTATCTCATATAGTAACTATTTTTATCCACGGTCATTATAACTGTCATTTCTGAGATGAAATGGGGTTTAACGTCCTAGTGTTCTGCACCGACTGGGCTAATGAAGACGAGCATACGCAATACAGTGTACTATGAGGTAAATTTTGCCAGGGATCTTTTACGTGCACGCCAATGTGTTTACGGGACCTCTGTGTTTCGTCCCATCCGCGTGGCTATAAGCTGACTTTGTCAGGCCCTCCATATCCCGCACCACTGTCACCACAGACAAGGGGAAACCACTTTGAAAAATCCCGATGAACTTTTTTGACCAACACCGTCTTACCCACTTAGCCACCGTTGCTGCCCCTGTCGTTTCTATTTTATGTAATATTTTTTATGCGGTAATGTATTATTGATATCATTGATACCAAACCCCCATCTTGATAAATATGTATATATGTTAAAATGGGAGGGGTTTGGAGGCAGGGGCACGCCGGTAAATCCTGATGAACATTCCTTGCCAACACCGTTATCGAACACATGTTTCGCGATCCAGCGCCTTACTGACTGGACCTTCGCGGTTCCTTCGAGTATAACAATGTATTTCCAATGTGTCTAAAATCCTAAACCATGTAATACAAATTTACCACATATACTATGGACACCAACATTGTTGCATTTTGAATATCAATTACATATATTACATGTGGCGTATCTGCTATTACATGTTAATTATCGTAAATGAATTATATACGATGTATTCTGCTATTACATGTTAAATATTGTACATGAATTATATACGATGTATTCTGCTATTACATGTTAAATATTGTACGTGAATTATGTACGATGTATTCTGCTATTACATATTAAATATTCTTTAGCCCTGAAATGCTATATAAACTATTAATTAGACATATATTAACAAAACGAGATCAAAATCCATTCTCAATGCATCGGATACGCGAGATTTTAACTAGATTAGAACTGGGAAAGCAAGATTAGGTCTCGAATATACCAGTGCTATGGTTACCACTATGCACACATTTTGTCAAAACTAAAAACGGTGATATCTTGGATAAGAATGAAGTAATTTGAATCAAATTTCAGTATTTTCAATTTACATTATCTATTTGTGAGCTTTTATAGCAAGCTCTTTATCTAAATCTTATATAATGTATCTTTAACCGTAATAATAATGACAGTGACTAGTGCAAAATGAAATGAAATGAAATGGGGTTAAACCTCCTAATGTTCTGCTCCGACTGGGTAATGAAGACGGGCATACGCCATAAAGTGTGCTATGAGGAAAATTTTGCCAGGGCAGCGGGGCTACGACTCACTCTTGTAACGAATTCCAGCTGCCAAGGGATCCTTGACGCGCACGCCAATGTGTTTACGGGACCTCGGTGTTTCGTCCCATCCGCGAGACTAGAGAGCTGACTTTGTCAGGCCCTCCATATCCTGCACCACTGTCACCGCACAGACAAGGGGAAACCACTTTGAAAAATCCCGATGAACTTAGCCATCGTGTCTGCCCTTGTCGTTTCTGATTTTATGTAATATTTGTTTATGCGGTAATGTATACTCAGCCAAATTAAAAACTTGACACTCGGGATTTTTGGGACTAAATTTTTAATATTTGGTTTAAGGCAACTATTTTAGTGTTATGTTGTGCACAGACGACCTTGACATCAACAGAAAGCAAGAATACGTCTCGCCGAAAGTCCTTGACATTGATAACGTTCGTGATGTCACAGTACCCCCCAAAATGAAATTCACAGACTTGGAGAACAATCGGAATAAAGTGTTTAGTAACGTTTGTGGCCTCCTCTAGCGTCTCGTACTGCCACACAACGTCTTCTCATGGATCTCAGAACATTAGTAAACACTACCCGAGGAAGACGTCGCCACTGCTCAGCAAGAGCATGTTGAAGGTCTTGCAACGTCAGTGGTGGATTCACTTGCTGACGAACACGTCGACCCAGTTCGTCCCAGATGTGTTCAATAGGATTAAGGTCGGGGTTAAGCGACGGCCAATCCAGGACTTGGACACCGGCATTTCTTAAAAAATTCTGGGTAGCAATTACTGTATGGGGTCGAGCATTGTCTTGTTGAAACGTTAGTTCAGGCCCATGTCTCTACATAAACGGAAGAAGAACAGGTTGCAAAATCTGATCCCTGTACTGGACAGCATTTAAGTTCCCTTGGACAACAACAAGAGGAGAACGTCCATGTGCTCAAAAAGAACCCCAAACCATGACGCTGCCGCCACCAAATCGGTCAACTTCTCTGACGCATACTTGAGCGTAACGTTCACCTCGTCTGCGGTACACTCGGGCCCTGCCATCGGCAAATCTCAAAGTGAATCGAGATTCGTCACTAAAGACAACCGAATTCCACTGTCTTTGAGTAAATCTTATGTGTATTGTGGCCCACACAAGTCGGTTACGGCGATGAAGAGGTGTCAATATTGGTCCATTATAGGGCCTCCGAGCTCGACGACCAGCAGCCTGCAAGCGATTTCGAACAGTTTGTGCAGTTACCCTTCCACCAAACATCTCTCTACTTGTGGAGGTTGCAGTGACAAATCTGTTTCTAAGATGACGTAATCGTATTGCTTTATCTTCCTGGAGTGACGTCACACGTGGCGCTCCCGCCCTTGGGCGGTCAGCAATAGTTCCAGTTTGAAGCACTCTCATTCTAAGATTAATTATTGTCTGGCGTGAACAATTAAATGCTCTTGCAACAGTGACCACAGACTGACCAGCATAGAGCCTACCTATAGCACGTAGATGTTCTACATTTGTAAGGCTTGGCATTTTCTAACAAAGATGAAAATAACAATCTTAATTTGTTTTTCCAGTTCAAGTTACGTGTGCGTGTTCAGTTTAAGCAAACTTGCATCGATTGACCTCACGAGTTTGTGTTTGCACGTGTTTTTTTCAGGTTTTTTATCTTTATATGCTCAAAAGTCACGTGATCCACGTGACTTTACAATTTTATGAAATTAAAGGCTTCTTACTACTTACTATCGTTAGAAACACTTTAAAATTTATTTGACTTACCAGAAAAAAAAATTGTTGAAATTCATCAGTGTCAAGTTTTTAATTTGGCTGAGTATATTATTGATTTTATTGATACCAAACCCCCATCTTGATAAATATGTATATGTTAAAATTGGAGAGGTTTGGGGGCATATAACGAATTCAAACTGTCAATGGGTATTTTACGTGCATGCCGATGTGTAGACGGGACCTCGGTTTTCCTTTCCATCCGAACAACTGGACTGCTGTTCTTGTCAGCCTCCCCCCCCGTCCTGCACCACTGACAAGGGTTTTCCACGCCGGAAAATCCTGATGAACTTTCTAGACCAACACCGGGATCTAACCCATGACCTCTAGGCGAGCGAGCCAGCATCTTACTCACTTAGCCACCATGGCCCCCTGACTTGTGAGGATGAGCCTATTGATCATTATTAACTTACTGTTCTGCTAGGAATAGGACCGGCCGACTAGTAAATCAATCTATTTTAGAATCCGGTGTAAATATTATAACAATGCCAATGCTTTAGAGATTTACACCATCTTTTTGACATTACGACATTTGATAACTTCATTATATCCACCTTATTGACGGGAATGATGAAACATAAACTTCATTATCCACCTAATTCTAATGCGATAGGTTCGATGGGTAATGTGTAGCGATGTATCAAATAGTATTCAAGACATCCCATTTCAAATCTGAGGGTGTGAGAGACATTAACTATGAGATTAACAGACTTTGCCTTGGTTTATTATTAATTGGGGTGCCTGGCCCACAGATCAAATTTTGTAAAAGATTAAGCTCTAGGACTAATATGTCTAAAATCAATTCGTAAAGGGGTAGTATGTATGGAAGATTAGATAAAGAGATGGCAGTTCGCATTATAATAGTTAAAAACTAGATACTGTAAAAGGAATATGCTGAAAATTTCAGTTAAATTGATCCACTCTGGACCGAGAAATTAGCTTTTGAATTTTAGGCCAAGCCTCAATCATCATTACTAAAGTCGGTACAATAAAAACATAATCTCGTTTATCCATTTTTGGATTACATCATCAATGAGCGTTGAGCAGCAAATTGGATTCAAATCCAATAAATATCACAAGCCAGCGATGACATTGAGAGTTGACTATGGTCTGGATAAGTTAATTAATTAATACTTTATATAACATTTCAAGCGTAAAGAAAGGCCTGCAATAGACAGATTTAGCTCTTGCATAATGTATGTTTAATATGCTTTGCCTTGGTTTAGGATTAATTGGAGTATATGTGACCCACAGATCTTATTTTGTAACATATTTGACCCTAGGAATAATATTTTAAAATCAAATCGTTAACGATATGTATATAGATTTGATGTACCTATAAACGATTTTGAATTCCCTGGCGATTTGTCAGTTACTGTATTTATTCTATAAAAATAGACGAATCCAAAATGGTTTCGGCTTATATGTGGGTGTATCGTAGCAGCCTTGGAGATGTATTGAAGTTGATTTATTATATCGATTCATGTGTTAGGTATAATTATTGCTGAAGGATCTTCATTTGTTTAATATATTTCAATGACAATGGTGAATATAATATATCCATTCAATTAGCCACATATTCAATTTAGAAGGGATAGGAAATATTCCGTTCAACAACTGAAGCGTCCAAAGTACAAAATGCTGTGAAATGAAACATTTCGATTGTCCCAAGTTGTTGTTGGAGGATATAATTGTTGGAATCGACTAAATTGACTATCAAGCGCTGTCTATTTGACGAATTTGACGTGCGAATTCTGTGGTATGAAACTTTGTATACGTCAATCATACGTTTTTCAACAAATTTAGATGTTCACGCTGTTGCACGAGGACTTGATTGTTGGAATCGCCCAGCTTCCAGGACACTCTGGGTGAATTAAAGGGCTTGCCGCGCTATTCTTTGGAACCTTAAATGGGCCTACATGTCGATTCATAATCTGGCCAGTACTGGATCACGGACAAAATTGGAATTCATGAAAATTGTGAATTGGTAATGTAAAAGACTTCTCGTTAAAAGAAATCGCTTGCATGCCGTGTTTATATGCAACTCACGTACATCTGGTATTATCGAACCCAGGGAATAATTGAGCGGTCGATCGGAAGTGTTACTGAGTTGACAACTAGTTACATGGGTTTCACCATGATTGTGTCCTGAAAGTATGTGATATGTAATTCGCTTGTACTATCATTTAAATAGAATTAATAGCTAGGGAATTTGTGGTTGACACGACACCAGCTTAACTTCAATAACTCGGTGGAAACAAATTAACGAGCACGGAAACGAATTGGTTGTGGATCTAATTTATGACATGAACTGGTCAGCCAAAACATTTCCACCACATGTGATAACTAGTAAGGAACACCTGACGCTAGTTCAATACTAGGTTACTTTCCTTTCAACCAACGATTTGAATTTGAGCAATTTGTGGTGTGACGAGACGCATGTACGTTGACCCTGATATCCAGTTACGCTTTCGAAGAAATAATGGTTCAACATTTAAACGTCTCGTCCTGTATGGACAATATAACAACGGCCCAACATTCAAACATCTCGTCCTGTATGGACAACCAGACATCGAAAGAATGCATTACAACAGATATAAATGATTTTCTACTTGGAAGTATATTTTTAGTAACAGACTTCGTATTGATAGCACAAAATATTATATTGTTACAAGCCGTACGTAAACTGGTTAGTATTTCAAAAGCCTGTCGCTGGATTTGGTATAATGAATTGATTGTAGAAATAGGGATTTATTTGATATATCTCGGAGGGGACATTCCCGCCTTTTTCTTAGACGTTGAGATAAGTCATTTAGAGCTGGTCATAGTGGTCATTTTGTTTTTCACATGTTTATTCATGTCAACACATATGTTAGCAGCTAATATGTACAACATATATCTAGCATTCCATGCCAAATATGATTATTCGAATATCAGTAAAAAGAAAATTCGTATTTTCTTGTTGGTTTCTTGGATGCTCAACATTCTGATCTCTTGTATGGTTTTGTTGGACAACAGCCTACTTGTTCCAAGTCCAACTTTGTTAGTAGATTTCCAATTAACAACATCAAACATGTGGATTGTATTGATTCAGATTTTGAATTTCATTGTTTATCCCACTGCCTGTGTAGCATGGTCATTTATGCGAATTAAGAAACTTCAGGCTTGTAACAAAGCGTTGAGTAATGCGGCCCAAGTAGGTTTCCTTGCTGGATATAAACTGGCCTGTCTGTTATTTAAATTATATATGATACACATGGTATCCATTGCTCCTTTTATCATTTTTGTCTATCTTGGCCGCACCCTTAAAATGTTCGAAATTGGTATTGAATGGAATGTGTTAGAAACCGTGTGTATGATTATGGGTCTTGTGGCTCCGTTTTTAAAATTGCCGATATTTATATTGCGAAACAAGGAAATAATACAATTTCTAAAATGTAAACAATGTTGCTACAAAAACTCAGTTGTGCCATCTTCCGCATAAACCAAATTTAAGTTTCATCACTATCGTATAATACACAATTTGCTATCTCATATAGTAACTATTTTTGTCCACGGTCATTATAACTGTCGTTTCTGAAATGAAATGGGGTTTAACGTCCTAGTGTTCTGCACCGACTGGGCTAATGAAGACGAGCATACGCAATACAGTGTACTATGAGGTAAATTTTGCCAGGGCAGCAGCGCTACAACCCACTCTTTTAACGAATTCCAACTGCCAAGGGATCTTTTACGCGCTTGCCAATGTGTTTACGGGACCTCAGTGTTTCGTCCCATCCGCACTACTAGAGAGCTGCCTTTGTCAGGCCCTCTATAACCTGCAGCACTGCCACAACAGACAATAGGAAACCACTTTGAAAAATCCCGATGAACTTTTTTGGCCAACACAGTGGCTGTCCTGTCGTTCCTAATTTTCTGATATATTTGTTTATCGATTTCACTGATACCCCCCCCCCCCCCCAAAAAAAAAAAAAAATTGATACATATGTATATGTTGAATTGGGGGGGGGGGGGGGGGGGGCAAGAGCACGCCAGAAAATCCTAGTGATCATTCTCTGCCAACACTGGGATCCAACACAGGTTTTGAGATCCAGCGCCTTACTGAATGGACCATCGCGGTTCCTTCAAGGATAACAATTATTGTACATGAATTTCTCTGCTATTACATGTATGTGAATTATATGCGATGTATTCTGCAATTAGATGTTAAATATTATATGTGAATTATATGCGATGTATTCTGCAATTATATGTTAAATATTATATGTGAATTATATACGATGTATTCTGCAATTATATGTTAAATATTATACGTGAATTATATGTGATGTATTCTGCAATTATATGTTAAATATTATATGTGAATTATATGCGATGTATTCTGCAATTATATGTTAAATATTATACGTGAATTATATGCGATGTATTCTGCAATTATATGTTAAATATTATACGTGAATTATATGCGATGTATTCTGCTATTATATATTAAATATTATACGTGAATTATATACGATGTATTCTGCTATCATATGTTAAATACTGTACGTGAATTATTCTGCTATTGCATTTTAAATACTGTATGTGAATTATATACGATGTATTCTGCTATTACATATTAAATATTGCACGTGAAATATATATGATATATTCTGATATTGCAAGTTAAATACTGCATGTGAATTATATACGATGTATTCTGCTATTACATATTAAATATTGCACGTGAATTATATATGATATATTCTGCCATTGCAAGTTAAATACTGCATGTGAATTATATACGATATATTCTGCTATTACATGAATTTCTCTGCTATTACATGTATGTGAATTATATGCGATGTATTCTGCTATTATATGTTAAATATTATACGTGAATTATATACGATGTATTCTGCTATCATATGTTAAATACTGTACGTGAATTATTATGCTATTACATGTTAAATACTGTACGTGAATTATATACGATATATTCTGCTATGGCATATTAAATAGTATACGTGAATTATATACGATGTATTCTGCTATTACATATTCAATATTGTACATATATTATATACGATGTATTCTGCTATTACATGTTAAATATTCTCCATGAATTATATATATGAAAACTTTTCCGAAAATGAAAAATTCTAAATGCACAGCTCTGCAGTTTTATTTATTATATCTTACCCCTATACAAACTTCATTCATTTAAAGAAATCCCTCACAATTGTGGTAATTATAATCAGAATAGGTTTTAGCTTCGTTTTATCTCCTGAGGGGGTAGGGGTGACGGGGTGGATTGCTGAATGGTTAGCACGTGCGCGCTGTATCATAAAGTCTGTCATTGAGTCAACTGGCATGGTTTCGATAACCCAGTTGTACATGACAAGGAGTAGAATGGCCTGTCCAACCTCGTGGGTTTTCTCCGAGTCCTCCGGTTTCCTCCCACTGCTAAAGACCCCTACGCGCAAGCGAATTATTGAAATAAATAAAAAATTAAACCATATGCTAGTCCCGAAATGTAGTAATATGGAGGGAAAGAATTTGTGCTTAGAAACTGCTGTGTAAATTTTTTTATGGTTTTGATTAATTATTCCTCATTGCCAAAATATTAGCTAAGGTACATATTGTGACAATAACAAGACAGGGGGTCTACAGACAAAGGATGGAGAAATATGATGGCTAGAACAATAGCGTTATCTTTTATATTATTGATTCTAACTTCATAACCACAAATATAGAAAGTATATGCTGGTTATTACGTTAACTAAGCTATAGATTAATGAACATGTTGGTCGTTTACATTTTTCTCTACCTCTACTACTAAATGCCATTTAAGGATATTATATCATATTTGTTGACTAAATTAGGAAACAATCCCTGTCGATATACAGGTTTGGGGTGAATGACCATTCCATACTTGGAATTTAGCTGTTATCAGTTGTTTACGTAAATAACAGAGACAAAAGACTATGCACCTATATAAGGGAGCGGGACTAGAATAATTGAGTGAGATCATGTGGATTTTGTAGACGACTATTTCATGTGGTAGTGTTTTCCTGGGTCTAGCCATGCTGGCTAGATTTTTACAGGATTGGGGTTGGAGAGAAAGAGATGTTAATTTTAAATATTATAATGTAGACTATAATGTGTAACTGTTGTGACATAAAATGTTTAGCAAAAACACTATCGTTGTTCCTGTTACTTATTTGAGTCGGTATCGTGAGAAAACACAATGGTGAAGTCCTTAAGAAGAAAGATACAACAGTGGCAGTCCAGAGCCAACCAACCCCCCATTAGACGATCAGGCCAAAAACTAAGATGTGTAGTTGGATAGTACTACATGTCTTATTTGATTGCCGTGCCAGGATTCGATTTTTAAGGGAATGAAGCAGCCTCATATTGGTACATATGTTGATTTGGCACCAGACAAGGATAAATCTGAGATGAACACGGTGAGCAATGGAAAATTGGTGGAAATGGGTAAATACATTTTTTTCCTGACAAACTGAAAGTGTCACTTGCTTTAACAGGCCAAAAACTTAGATGTCTAGTTGAATAGTACTACACCACTGCTAAAGACCCCTACGCGTAAGAGAATTATGGAAATAAAATTGAACCATATGTTATTCCCGAAATGACCTAGTTTGTGTCGAGTGGACATTAAACCCTATCTCTATCTATCTCTCTATCTCCTGAACACGACACGGATAAGACAAGATTAATTAACGGAAAGAATTACTGTTGACACCTGTTATGTTTCCTCTCAAATTGTTCATGATATATTAATATTCATAATATACTTAAACATACATTTTCATTAATTTTCTCGAGTAACTATATATATAAGTTCCTGACAATAACTATGTTATATACCATTTAAACGCCATGTTTAAGTAAACATACATTATGCAAGAGCTAATCTGCAGATTTCAGATCTTTCTTTAATTTCTATTCCCTTAAATAAGAATAAGACAAGACTGGTTTGGGCGTTATAAGATTTTAATTTAAAAATTAGCGAGTAAAAATAGATTGATTACCCCTCGCCGATAAATTTGTCAATATTTAAGACATAAAATCAAATGTTGAAAGGGGTTTTAATTTTACAATATTCCAGTTTCAAGGTTGTCTTATATATGAATACAAATACAATAAAAATATATACTAAAAATGTAATACACAAATGCTGATAAAAGGGAATGGGAGGGTGGGAAATAAATAAGTCGACAGCCAGGTAAAGAAGCGCTTCAATGCTAGATTACAGGGCGAACAACACCTATCATCTCGCGCACTTGCGGCAAGTTGAGCGAGTTCATGGTTTGGCTGAAGGAAACGCACGCTAGCTATTTGAAACCTATCACGGTTTAAAGGGCTAATTCGACTACAAAAATTAACAGTAAATTCCCAAGTACTTTTATACTTAGACCTGAAATGTTATCTAAATTATTAATTAGACATTAACTTATCCAGACCATAATCAACTCTCGATGTCATCGCTAGCCTATGATGTTTACTGGATCAGGATCCGATTTGCTGCTCAACTTTCATTCATAATTTAATCATGAAATGGATATTTCGAATTCCATGCAACTGTCAGGGGTTCGGTTACGGTAGCGTCAATGTGTACACGGGACCTCGGTTTCTCGTCCCATCCGAACAACCATACGTTATCTCCTGCCAGGTCCTATTACCTACACCACGTCAAAAAATCAAGATGAACATTCTAGGTCAACGCAGGGATCGAACACGGGGCCATCGTTGGGACTTCCGTTTTGAGTTCTTAGAAATGGCTGGTTAATCATAATGATCATCTTATTCATGTGTGGCTTCCAGAGACATTCAGACGTTTGTTCTTTATTAGTTTTGAAGTTTTAACCAGAAACAGCTGATTTTAAAGTAATACTGCCTGGATAACCACGCTCGATTGTCAGTCTATCGAGGACTAAAAGGCGTGCGGCACTAATCCATTCAATTTCTTGGCTACCCGATAGTCCAGGGAATTATTATGGCTTCTCGGGGCCATGTCTAATTTTCCAAAACCATCAAATGCCAAAAACCTCTTCATTTTGATCGAGATTGAAGGCTTCGTTAAATATCAGAAAACCCACTCCCGGCATTTTTCCATAAAAGTGCCTATTTTATGTTACTAATTCTATCTGGTGAATACGAACAACAAACTAGCTCGTTGTTCAGGTATAAAGATAGCTTGTAACAATCTATTTCCTAAGACTTTGACGTTTTAAACCAATTAGGCTCATAAAATAACAACCCCAACGTATTCCTGATAAAATTGTCTTTATGGTGAATAACGAAGGACGAACCACAAGTTAACTTCACTTGGCTTATTGTTGTCATCCGTACGTTTACGTTTGTGGTCACTCTACAGGTCACAATTTTAATCCGATTTTAACGAAACTTAAAACATAGGTTTATCTTCCACCACAGATCTCGGTTCCTTTCCTTTCGATATTGGCATGCATCGGACCGTAACTTCATGGATTATGGACCCTGATTGTACGAAATAGGTTGTGGACACTCTAGATGTCAAAATTTAATCCGATTTTGATAAAACTTGAAATGTATATTTATAAATAAAATATCTCGGTTCCTTTTAATATTCGTGTCTCTCCCACCGTAAATTCATGGATTATGGACCCTGTTTGTACTAAATATCATGTTTTTAGGTTGTGGACGCTCTAGATGTCACAATTTAATCCGATTTTAATAAAAGTTGAAACTAAAAGACATCGCTCACAATCTGATTAAAATACAGATCTATATTTCGTTTCGTTGTTTTATACTTTCGATGGCCTACACTGCATGAAGATCTGACCAGTTGGTTTGGGAGGTTGCGTCAGGGGTCATTCGAGCGGCTTTTGACCCTATGCCGCCAGGCCTTTTATTAACCAATCAGCATTCATGTTTGTAGTGGATTACCACGCTTGCCATAACAGACCGTTTCATTGGCTAATCCCTCACATCATCCAGAACACGTCAATGATAACAACTCTTCCAGATCCTAGTGTAGTAAAGACAAGTAAAATGAAATTTTGAACTATAAAAAACGAAACAAAATAGGATCTGTGTTTTAATCAGATTGTGTCTCTCAAACCGGAACTTCCTGATTGTACGAAAACCGCGATTTTAGCTTTAGTCACTCTAAAAGGTCACAATGTTTATTCGATTGGATATATCACCGTTACACCCTAATGACGGTTAAGTTCGATTTTTTTTTTAAAGCCGGACTAAAATTGCCAAACAAAATGACCGCTCCTGTAAGCAAACTTTTATCTGATTTTGATGAAATCTAAAATATATGCTTATATCCGACAGATCTGAGCTCCGTTCCATATCGAGCATTTCGGAACGTAGAAAATCAGGTTTGTTGCTTGCGAACCCTCTAGAAGTCACAAATTTTATCCGATTTTAACAACAGTTTCAATATATCACCATTACACCCCAATGATAGTTGATTTCGAAAAATCGGACTAAAAGTGCCCTACAAAATGGCCTCACCTTGTACGCAAATAGTGTAAAAATATGTAATACCGACGTTGTGGAACCTCTAGAGGTTACAATTTGATAAAACTTAAAATATATGTTTATATACCAAAGATCTCGCCTTTTTCGATATTCCCGCATATCGGACCATAACTTCCTACATTATAGACCCTGATTTTACGGAAAATCGCGTTTTTAGCTTGTGGTCCACCTAGAAGTCACAATTATTATCCGGTTTTGATGAAGCTTAAAATATATTTTGATATCCCAAAGATCTTGGTTCCTTTTGGTATTGTCGCTGGTCAGATAGTAACAACCCGGATTATGGTTCCTGAGTGTACGCAAAATCGTGTTTTTAGATTCTTCTCTGTCCATCTCTTCCACATTTGCACGGCAACAACCTTTTAACAAACGTTTCAATGAAGACCAAAAAAGACCAATTTTTGGCAATTGGCCATTTTTCCAATGAACGCTTAACAAGACCCAGAATAGACAGATTTAATCGCTCAGTAAAAGATCCCTTGGCAATTGGAATTCGATATAATAGTAAGCGATAGTGCCGGGCAAAATTTCCCTCATAGCACACTGTATGGCGTCATAGGTCATTTTTGACTTATTTTTGAATTCCTTGGTATCAATTTCCTATAGGCTCCTAGTACATTATTAACCCCAAATATGAATATTAAGCGAGTTATCATAGACATTAACGGATTTTAGGGCGATTTCGGGGGTCCAAACAAAAAAGCCCCCTAAAAATTTTCCCCAAGGCCGACCAAGGGGGAAATTTTTTCTGAAAGGCTACTCACATTACTTGTTCATATGAAATAATATTCGCTTGGGTAGGAATTTTTTCCCACCAATTATGTACCTCAACCAGGCTATGAGCATTCTTGATATAATAGTAAAAAACAAAGATATTGCAAAATGAATATATTGAAATTTCATTCAAATTACTTTGTTTTGAGCGATTTATCACTGTTTGTAGTTTTGACAAGATGTACGCATTGATTGGTTTTGCTTCTCTATTTTAAAATTAAAACATTACATGGTTGAAGCATTCTAATCTACTTATAATCGGTGCCATCCGATCACCTAGAATATGGGCTTGTCATGTTAATAAATATTTAAATAATAGTTATAACTATTGAAGCCAAACGAAAGACCGGCTCCGGCTGGGCTAATAAAGACGTGCATACACCATACAATTTAAAATGCTCTTATATCGAATTCCAACTGTCAAGAGGTCTTTTACGTGCACTCCAATGTGTACACCTGACCTCGGTTATTTGTCCCATCCGAACGACTTGACAGTTGTCCTTGGCATCCCCTCGTACTGCATCGCTGACAGCGGGAAACCACGCCTGAAAATTTACTTCTCGGCTAACACCAGAAGTGAACCAGCAATCTTACCCACTTAGCCACCGTGTACCAGCATCTTTAAGAAATCAAAATATATATAACAGCGCTAGATAATGTCTATCAATTTGATTCACGGCAAAAGAAGATGGTGGCGTTTTGTAACATACGGAGCAGCATCTACTATGCAATTTTCAGTTCGTCATATCTTTGTAAATAATGAATGGAACTGAATCCTATTTGAACGGAAATTTCTATTAGAGAATCATCTTTCACAATTCTGCAATGGATTCTACAGCGTCAAAACCCTGCATGGAATCTTTCAAAATACATTATGCAAGAGCTAAATCTGCCTATTGCAGGTCTGTCTTTAGGCCTCAAATGTTATCTAAATTATAAGTTAAACATTAATTAACTGATCCAGGCCATAATCAACTCTCGATGGCATCAGATTTCTCCGATATTAAATAG
Organism: Patella vulgata; assembly: GCF_932274485.2. NCBI lineage: Eukaryota > Metazoa > Mollusca > Gastropoda > Patellidae > Patella > Patella vulgata. Next base: position 4,505,943 of record NC_065884.2, read on the forward strand.
ATTAGAAAGGTTCAGCCATATTTTGATTTAATTTAAAAATGGAGGAGCGAAACTGAGCTTCGAACAACCAGTACCGTATTTGCATTATTGCACACCACTTGTCAAACCTTCAAAGGTTAATATCTTCGCTCGCAATAGAGTAATTTGAATGAAATTTTCAAATTGTTCATTTTACATTATTTATTTTCGAACTATTATAGCAATAATGACTAGTTCTTTATCTAAATCTACATAGTGTATCTTTAATAATCAGATTGTTATTAATGTTTCTCAATCTGCATGATTAGTTTCTTACATAAAGAATATAGAAGCGTCATTAATTGTTTAACATCCGTCACCCTGGCATTATTTTATAGCATTGTTCAGGTTGAAAAGGGCGTTTGGTTTTGAAAGAATCGGACGATCTAAGGTTCTATATACATTATTTATTTATCTAATATCCCGTTTCTTCATTGATCTTTTAACAAAATGATATCTTCCTTTTAAGCTGAATACATGTAATAAACGCTGGAGGAATTTATTTTATTAATGGTTTTAATCATAATTTTTTCATAAAATAGCAAACATAACATGACAATAATAAGAATATGATACAAAGCTAAAATCTTGTAATATATAACGTGCTTCGTGTACGACTTTATTCCCTTGAAGATATACAAGAATAGATTTGTATACTTAGTAGTACTAAATACATGTATTTAGTATGTTTCTTGTGTAAATTCCCAGTGTTTTGTCAAAATGATCTCTGATCTCTGTATGTGTGTCGGGGGATGGGGGGGGGAGCAGATGAGACACTTGTCCAGGGTCCAGAGCCGAGAGGGGCTCGGATAGGTGCTGAGTAATGTTTTAAAAGAATTGTTGGTAAAAATTAATGAACAAAATACATTATAACTTATTCGTAAAGTAGACGAAAATCGGTTACTTTCCTGTGTGTTGGTGGGATTAGAATCCGATTATGTCAGGCCACTTCGGTGAATTAAATATTATAATCCATCTCCGACCAGTTTGAAGCCCTCGTCACCATCAGGGTATCCGGGACCGTTAGGTAATTGGGCCTAGTCCGGGCCTGTCGAACCGTACAATAATTGTGAGGACATCAGTGTTGATCGCTCTAGACAGACTCAATAGTTTATGTGATTAATTTTTTTTATAGATGTTTTTGTTTATCCATTTGTTTGCTGGCTTAAAACTTCTTATCAAAATCATGTACAGCTGATTATTATTACATGAGTAAAACTAAAACGTAGTACATGTATTTGATATGTCACATGTTATTTTAGCGAAGTCATCCCCATTTACCCCAGATATACACCAAAATGATGCTACAAACCATGTATCTTTCAAAGATTTTCGAGCCCATGGTTGGGCTTACGTATCTCTGAATTCTGGTTAAGTGGACATAAATCCTCAGATTCATGTATGCCTATGTGTGGGCCTATTGTTGTAAATGGCTGTCGGGCTGCGACGCAGCAAAACTTTGGTCAGTTCTCACTAAAATATAATATTTGAAGGAACTCCTCATAGATATACCCTTTAAAGATTTTGATTGGTTGGGCTTACGTATCTCTGAATTCTGGTTAAGTGGACATAAATCCTCAGATTCATGTATGCCTATGTGTGGGCCTATTGTTGTAAATGGCTGTCGGGCTGCGACGCAGCAAAACTTTGGTCAGTTCTCACTAAAATATAATATTTGAAGGAACTCCTCATAGATATACCCTTTAAAGATTTTGATTGAATCAGTGCGTGGTGATTTATTGCTTTAGATCCTGCTCGTATCTATACCCGTAAACTGACCGACACGAAATTCATTAAAACGAATAATACTAACGCAGTGATTCATTGTGAATATATCGAGTAAGTGGCGGATTAGCTTTATTAACGTCCGCTTACACCGAAGTGACGTTCGTTCGTTCCTAGAGTTTTCCGTCCACTTCCACCATAGGGATCTTTAGCAATGGGATGAAACTGGAGGACCAGTAGTAATCCCCGGTTGTACGTGACAAGAAGTAGGGTTGCTTGTCTAACCTCGTGGGTTTTCTCCGGGTCCTTCGGTTTCCTCCCACTGCCAAATACCCCTACGTGCAAGCGAATTATTGAAATTAAATTAAACCATATGTTAGTTCTGCAATGATCTAGCCTGTATCGAATGGACGTTAAACCCAATATCTCTCTAACTATTGTCCGGTTGCCATGTCCGGTATTATATGATTGTATAGTCATATCCTACAGGTATAATACACAGTACACCGTACATATAATATTCATGATATATTCAATAACATAGTCTACATGTCACGCCTCATCAATTTCCACTCAGTACAACAAAATACCAAACATACTAACTAGTCCTTGACAGTTATAAACGGTGATTAACTTTTACACTAGGAGCGGTCGTGCAGGATGTAACACAACTAACCGTGTGCTTAATGGACAAAATCAAAAGTTGAATTATTGACAACAGAAGAGAATCATAACAGGTAAATACGACCAGTGTTTTACATGTTAATAATAATACACAAAGTACAATCTAGTGTTCAGGGTAAGACAAATTTCGTAGAATTCGACTTTAAATGGTGTCAGTATATAAATATTCACACACTGTATGCGAATTTAATTTTAAAAGAAAGTGAATTGACACACTGAGGCGTGATATATACGAGTGATCTAAGGAACTGTGGATATAATCAGTGACTTATATAATCCAATAACCTATACAGTAGTAAATTTACCTAGTAATCGTTGATACAATCGGGGATATATCAGTGACATATACAATCCATTAATCGATAATGTAACATCCACACATCCGGATTCATACATTGGGGCATAAGAGATTGATACACAAATAAAATGCATGCTTTGATTACAATATTGTGTCGCAATAATGTGACTATTTAAGCTGCCACGCGGGATTGCGCCAGGGCGATATACCTTCCCCGCCTTTGTTCACTCAATTTACAAACGATTTGGTGGACAAATGTTTCTCTTTATTTCTTGAGTTTCTTGAGTTTAGAAAAAGTATTAAATGAAATGGGGTTTAACGTCCTACTGTTATACCCCGATTAGGCTTATGAAGATGGGCATACCCAATACAGTGTGCTATGAGATAAATTTTGTCCATTGTCCATTGAATTCCAAATGTAGAGGGTTATTTTACGTGCGCACCAATATGTACATGAATTTCGTCCCATCAAAAGACTCGAACATGAGACCCCCTTAGTTAGCGAGCCAACGTCTAACCCATCAAGGAATCTCGGCTCTCCAATTTTTTATAGTACATTTACTGAACCTCCAGTTGATTAAACATGCATTATGCTAGAGCAAAATCTGTTTATTACAAGTCTTTCTTTAGGCCTGAAATGTTATCTAAATTATCAATTAGACATTAATTAACTTATCCAGACCATAATAAACTCTTGATGTCAAGGCTAGCCTTCGATGTTGGCTGGATTAGATTCCTATATGCCGCTAACGGCCGTTGATAATTAAATCAGAAAAAGTGGATAATCGAGACTATGCTTTTTATATAAATGATTTTAGTACTGATGACCGAGATTAATTAACTTATCCAGACCATAATAAACTCTCGATGTCAAGGCTAGCCTTCGATGTTGGCTGGATTAGATTCCTATATGCCGCTAACGGCCGTTGATAATGTAATCAGAAAAAGTGGATAATCGAGACTAAGCTTTTTATATAAATGATTTTAGTACTGATGACCGAGACTATGCAAAATTTTCACCCGCTTCTTTCTCAGCTCATAGTGGATCAATTTGACTGAAATTTTCAGCAAATTACCTTTACACTATCTAGTTTTTAACTATTATAGCGAGAACTGCCATCTCCTTATCTTATCGCCCATAATGTATCTTTAATAAATTTAAAATTAAACTTTCTTGTTTGTGAACAGAAATAAGAAAAATCATGTAAGAGACTCAGAACACAAGAGGATATGAGTAGTGAATCTGAATCTGGTGCTGCCGTGGAATTAAAGACAGTTGGTGATAAAGAGATTCCTAGTGATGGTTCACATGAGATGTCAACCAACAAAGCTGTGGATGATACTCCACGTCTTGATTACTATGAAGAACAGGTTTGTATATAATACAAGAGAGAGAGAGAGAGGGAGAGAGAGAGGGGGAGAGAGGGAGAGAGAGAGGGGGAGAGAGAGGGAGAGAGAAAGAGAGAAAGAGAGGGAGAGAGAAAGAGAGAGAGGGAGAGAGAGAGGGGGAGAGAGGGGGAGAGAAAGAGAGAGAGGGAGAGAGAAAGAGAGAGAGGGAGAGAGAGAGGGGGAGAGAGGGGGAGAGGGGGAGAGAAAGAGAGAGAGGGAGAGAGAAAGAGAGAGAGGGAGAGAGAGAGGGGGAGAGAGGGGGAGAGGGGGAGAGAAAGAGAGAGAGGGAGAGAGAGAGGGGGAGAGAGAAAGAGAGAGAAAGAGAAAGAGAGAGGGAGAGAGAAAGAGAGAGGGAGAGAGGAGAGAGAAAGAGAGAGAGAGAAAGAGAGGGAGAGAGAAAGAGAGAGTAAATAATTTGTGAGAGAGAGCGAGATAGTTTAACGTCCACTCGACGCAAACTAGGTCATTTCGGTAATAACATATGGTTCAATTTTATTTTAATAAATCCCTTGCGCGTCCGGGGGTTTACCAGGGTGGGGAAACCGGAGGACTTGGAGAAAACGTACACTTGACACACACACTAAATCGTTTGAGTTGTAACATATGGTCCAATTATATTTCTATAATGACAGGGGTTTTTGTGTGTGGATGGAAACCGGAGTACCCGGAGAACTCTATGTTAAGATGTTAAGAAGAGGCTTGTAATAAAACTGTGTAACTGCTGAGGGTTATATGTACGTACACGTCAACATGTACACATGACCACGTGTGGTTGTCTCCATCAAACGACTAGACGCTGTTTGTTGTCAAACCCACGGGACCCCTTGACTAGAGCCTTACTCATTGAGTCACTGCGTCGAGAGAGAGAGAGAGAGAGAGGGGTGGAGTTTAACGTCCACTTGATACAAACTAGGTAATTTCTGGACTAACATATGATTCAATGTTATTTCAATAATTCGCTTGCACGTAGGGGTCTTTAGCAGTGGTAGGAAACCGGAGGACCCCGAGACAGACGACCCTACTCCTTGTTACGTACATTCGGGGAATCGAAACCAATCCACTTGACCCAATGACAGACCTTATGATACAACGCGCACGCGCCAACCATCCGGCTATCCAATCCCCCCCCCCAATTCACCGCGTCTCGCACCATACAACACTAACTTATTAGCATCTTTTACAAATGAAATCGATTCAAATAAAAAAACTAGGCCCAAATAAAGGGACATTATGGAAGATTAAATAAAGTGCACTGTAAAGTTAAAAAAAAAAGATAACGTGACGAGAATTTGCTAAAAATTTCGGTTAAATTATTTCACTCTGATCGGAGAAAAACGAATTTCAAAAACACTGTAGCTCCGATTGTCATTGTTACCCTTGTTATGACAAGTTACAAAATCTCGATTATCCATTTTTACGATTATCATGCGCAGTCGTTGAATCGCAGATCGGATTCAAATCTGTTTAAAAATTGGGACCATCAGATGACATCGCGAGTTGATTATGGTCTGGATAAATTAATTAATGTCTCATCAATAATTTTTATAACATTTTTAAGGCCCTAAGAAAGATCTGCAATATCCAGATTTAGCTCGTGCATAACATATGTTTAATGGATAACAATTACCATGGATTATTTCACTGTGGCGTTTTAAAAGAGAGTGAGAATTAGGGTTTAACGTCTACTCGTCATTTGGGAACTTTGGTTCATAACCAAATAATGTTTTATTTGATTATGTTCCATTTTTAAACGTGCAACTTTTCTGCAACAACCGGGATAATGAAATCGTTGCCAACAGCAACACCGCGATATCATCCATTCGCAGAGTTTAGGTCAGTGACCAAATATGCATGGTGTCTAGCTTAAGGGTTCAATTTGATTTGTAACATCGGCTTTCTGCCTTGACGGAAAGATACTCAATAAATTTAGACAGAGCTGCAAGTCAGTGGCAGGCTTTGTTAACGCTTGCGCGTTTGATCATAAGGTCTGTCATGGAGTCAAGTGGTGTAGGTTCGATTCCCCGCTAATTGTACATAACAAAGAGTAGAGTCCGCATGTCCAACCTCTGCCCCCCCCCCCTCCACACTGTTAAAGACTCCTATGCGGTAGCGAATTGTTGAAATAAAATTTATTTCTCTCTCTCTCTCTCTCTCTCTCTTCTCTCTCTCCATGTTTAAGACTACACTGTGTATAAGAAATGCTTCTGACAGTGTCAAAACTATATACCAGTGATTCTCAACCTTTATTTGCCAACGGCACACCTTGGAACACATGAACAAATAGCGGCACATGTGGCTAAATATATATGAAAAATATTTGAATTTTGAAAATTTAAACATGGCAAGTCATAGACGGCATTTTTTTAGAGTTCCGTTAAAAATTTTGCGGCACACTTAGGAAGATCATTGCTATATACACATTATCCGTTTCGCCCTAGATCTTAAGGCCCTAGGTTTTAGTCTGGGCTATTAATTTATTTCCAGGAAGAAGAAGACGAAGTTCGCTGGATAAAGTCACATGTACAGAAAAAATGCCAATACCATAAATATCTTGAACCTCTACACACACGAAGTAGACTTGATGAGTTAGTAAAAAGTTTTTTTAAAAGTATAATCTCTTCATTAATTCATTTTGATTATTGTTCAGGATTAACAACCCCATATGTTACTGTTACTAAGGTATAATTCACACATTTAGTAACATTCCCATGTTAATGCCGTGGAAATATGCTCATTATGTCCATGCTGGTCAAGGAGAACTGTCTATGTTATGAATATACGTCGTATCGGCTTCGCTGCCGAGAATAATACCCCCATTTCACTGAGCTGCGGAAAGCTGCGGTACTCACGGACGCCGGCGGAATGGCTTCTACGGAAGAGCTTCGGCATTTTTACGCGGAAAAGTGGAAAAATAATTCCACGGAAAATGTCCATTTCACACGCTCTCGGAATACCTTCGGAACAGTCACGGTATCTTCGGAACACATACGGGTAAACTATGGTAGAAATCACGACGAAGCGGCGGAGAAACTGCGGAACAATTAGGAATGCGCCCAGATCGTCACGGAAGATATTCGGACAACTTGCGGGCTACACTCGGCAATGGCGGAAAATACGCGGGATAACTGCGGTAGCTGGCGGTACTAATCCGTTTGGCAAGGTAAAACTTCGGAATGACTGCGGAACAAGCGCGGACCATCTTCGGCAACCGCGTTTCGTCTCAGACCATTCGCGACGTACCTGCGGAAAATCGGTAAAGATCAAAGGAGGGCACCGGATTCCGCCGATAAAATCACTGTTTTGAAGACAGAAAGAACGTTTGCGGAAAAATTTGTTCGTGCTCTTCCATTGTTAAACCGGGAGTGACCCCTAACATTCGCAAGTTTTCCGCTGTTATTCCGTATACAAAGGCAGTTGCCGCATGTATACCGCAGACATTCCGTCACTTTCCGCGGGTGTCAAATAGTCACGGATTACATGCGTTCGTGTAAGGTAAAATACGGAAGACCTTCGCCTGCGAAATAAAAGCGCGGTATAATCACGAAATGTTACGGATTAGACGCGAATGAGATACTGAAGTGGCCTAAATAACCTGACGCCATGGATAATGATGCATTACAGAGCGGTGTGATGACGGGTTAGTCACGGATTAGGCGAGGTTAATATACGACTCGTTTGCGGACTACCTGCGGAAGCCGCGAATCAATTGCGGACTGTTTGCGGACTTCCCGCGGAACAATTTGCAGGGTATAAAATCCGTGCAAAGTCATCCTTCATTCATAGATATTTCTACCTCGTCATCCACAACAGGTATTGCAAACAATTGTTTTAAGATGCCAAAGGGGAAGCCTAGTTGTAAAAAGAAGGGTGCAGCAATTTTATAGGCGAAATCACGTGCAAATCATGTGCTCTTTACCAATTTTTCCGCAGGTACGCCGTGATTGATCCGAGACCAAACGCTGTTGCCGAAGATCGTCCGCACTTGTTGCGCATTTATTCCGCGTATAACGCAAGTACTCACAGATTATTCCGCAGTTCTACCGTGCCAAACGGATTAGTATCGCCAGATACCGCAGTTATTCTGCTACTGCCGGGTGTGACCCGCAAATTATCCTTATGTCTTCCGTGCTCATTCCCATGTGTTCCGCAATTTTTTCGCGATTTTTTTCCCGCAGCTCTGCCGTCGAGGTAGAAATATCTATAAATGGAGGTCGGCTTCCCACGGATTCTATACCCTGAAATTTTTTTCCGCGGGAAGTCCGCAAACAACCCGCGATTGATTCGCTGCTTCTGCAAGTAGTCCTCGCGTACCGCATGCAGTACTCAAATGACCCGTATATTAACCGCGCCTAATCCGTAACTAATCTGTCGTCAGGTCGGCTATCCCTCGTTCTTGTGCGTCTCATCCGCATCTTTTCCGTAAACATTCCTTGATATACCGCGCTTTCCTTTCGCAGGCGAAGGTCTTCCTTATTCTTCCTTACATGAACGAAGGTCATCCGTAACCATATAACACTCGCGGAAAGTGACGGAATGCCTGCGGTATACATGTGGACAACTTGCGGCAACTACGTTTGTATACGGAATAACAGCGGAAGACTCTCGGATCGATCCCGATTTAATTGCGGAAGAGCACGGAAAATTTTTCCGCAAACGATATTTTAAGGAACGTTCGCGGAACAATTTGGGCTCGCAAAAGTCTGTGGACGACGAGGAATGACTACGGATTCACTGGGCTTCCTGGCGGAGCCATACGGAGTGAGAGGAAAGACTTACGGACTTTGCGGTACACTTGCGGATTTCCTTCCGCAAGTCCTCCGTGGCCCAGTGAAATGGGGGTATAACCAACATGATGAAAAATGTGTGACCTATTTGATACATCAGTTCTAATGTGTTTTATATCTGTTATACACACGGGGACAAACAATGTAAATGGAAGCAGAATAAATACTTCTCATCATTCGAGAAGATTTGTCGATGTAGGAATTAAAATTTGATCAACTCGCTTGGTGTCTGTTTTCAAGTGGAGCTAATTATAAACAAACAACGGACGTTTCGTAGACGACAGGGAATTAGAACACGAGGATAATAACGATATCTGATTCTTTAATAATCTTTAAGAGTTATTATGAACGAAATATGATATTTTTTATTGATGAAGAGAGCCACGGTGGCTAAGTGGGTAAGACGCTGGCTCGCTAGCCTCGAGGTCACGGGTTCGATCCCTGCATTGGCCGAGAAAGTTCATCCAGATTTTTCGGCGTGATTCCCTCTTGTCAGTGATGCATGGCGGAGGGCCTGACTAGGGCATCTGTCTAGTCTTTCGGATGGGACGAAAAACCGTGGTCCCGTGTACACATTGGCGTGTGAGGGAGAGAGAAATGGCGTTTAACGTCCACTCGACACAAACTAGGTCATTTCGGGACTAACATGGTTTTAATTTTATTTCACTAATTCGCTTGCGCATAGGGGTCTTTAGCAGTGGGAGGAAACGGGAGGGCCCGGAGAAAACCCACGAGGTTGGACAGGCGACCCTACTCCTTGTAACGTACAACCGGGGATTCGAAACCACGCCAGTCGACTCAATGACAGAGTTTATGATACAGCGCGCGCACGCTAACCATTCAGCCATCCAACCCGCCACATTGGCGTGTACGTAAAAGATCCCTTACAGCACACTGTATGGCGTATTCCTGTCTTCAGTAGCCCAGTTCGGAGCAGAACCGTAGGACGCTAAACCCCATTTCATTTCATTTCATTATGAAGTGATATCGATATAGATTTAAATTTTATATTTTAGTAAGGTGGTTGGTTTAAACCCCGTGTGTACTTGTGGTAATCTCAGAAGTCAACATGAATCCACTGATGTTTTTGGTGAATTTGAATTTGATAACGATGATAATCAACTTGCAAGGGTAAAACATTTTTTTGATATAGATAATATGTTTAAATTCAAATGCAAATAAAACGTTTCGGTAGTATACAATGATTTTAGTGAACACATTAGAAGTCATCTGTCGGGGAGGGGTAGATGTCATCTAAGTTTGAAGAGAGAAATTAAACATGTACAACGTTCGATCTTGGGATATCTCTCTTGTGCGAAATTCGAAAGTCATGTAGATATCCCGTATGATTAATGTTTTATTAAACTAAGGCTGTAGAAATACATATAAAAGCACATTGAAAATTATCAAAAAACACACATTTATAACTACACTATATAACATATTCAAAACTCTGACAATTCAAAACACGAGAAATTAAAAGAAATTACGAACACTATAGCGAAACTTTTGTTAAAATATTTTCAACAAATAGAGCATTTTTATGTCTTAAAATTTGCCAGTTACATATCCGAAATTTTCGTTTGAGTTTTTCTACAATAGTCACACCGATAACAAATTTTCTTTTAATGATACAGTTTATCAATAAACTTAACCAGAAATTTATATAGTTAATGAGTTTACGCTCTACTGACGTCGGTAAACTTACCCAATCAACATTCTTAATCTCTTGAGCACTATAACACCAAGGTGCTAATTAAGTGGTGAGATTAACAGAATTTATTCCCATAAAAGATTTAATACACAAGCCGTACATTACTAATGTATGGACTAGTCTCTGTGGTTCTAAATTATAACACCGAGAGAAATATTAAACAAAAATTAACAAATATATTATGGCGTGGTTGCTATGTGATGTAGAGTTAGAACATAACAATATCTTTAACTTGCTTTTTCTCAAAACTATCTTTTCTGACTAGTGCGACCTCACACGGATATAGATTAGTCAATTTACAGTTTAATATCAGTTATCTTTTTAAATAAAGCAACCGAACTGCAGTCGCCTTGACACCAAAAGTTTTCCAATATGAACTCTGAATAAGCTCGTGCACGCTTGTACATGTATAAAAGGAATTGCTCCTTTGATCCAGAAGGTTGTCTACGATATCACCCTAGGTGGAAGTGGACGTAAAAATCTAGAAACGAAAGCACGAACGAATGATCGAGAAGGGTTACTTGATTGAACGGTACAGAGGTGTAACTTGGTCATTTCTACATAAATTGTATCATTATAATATTCTAAAAAAAGACACCCAGGCTTGTAAGCGAGTTGTTCGGATCTTACGAGTCATTCTGATCACAAAATTAAAGATAAGGTATATGTGACCCCCCCCCCCCCCCTATAGCATACTGAGTCGCAATGAAGACATTGATTTATTTTTATTGTTATTTTCACATTCTCCAACTCATTACCTTCAATTTGATGTATAGTTTGTTTGAATTGGGCAACAATTGACTGAGCTGTGTCCATTAGAAACTACCCAACTCACAAAAGTAAGTTTTGAGAAAAAGCAAGTCAAAGATTTGGTATGTTCCAAAACAAAATCCCATAGCAATCAGGCCATTTATTTGCTGTTTTGTCGTTGAATATATCTTTCCATGGATTTTCAGGGGTGCTGAAGACGAAAATCGTAGTCAAAATTTGATCCGACGATTTCCGAAATTCATTTGCTATTTTGCCGTTTAATGTGTTTTTTTGATTTAGGATTTCAAGGGTGCTGACGACGAAAATCGTAGTAAATGCACTTCTTTCGTAACGAAACATCCACAACACATACGACATAATATTCACATCATAGTAGTCTGTTGTGTACATTGTATAATAGGTGTGCCCCCACTATGCCCACTTTTGAAAAATAAGGGATTGGATTAAGTCCAATTAATTCTTAATTGGATTAGTGTATTAAGCGGATTAGTATATTAAGCAGATTAGGATTAGTTGATTGTGGGCACTTGGAAGGAAAAAAAATATAGATATTACTGTATAAAGTTTTATTTTTATTTTTCTGTTTGATATATCATACATGATGAAATATGGCAGTATGACTTCTGTGTGTCCTTATAAAGACAGTGTAATGTGTGCTGAACATTATTCATATTATATTCAAGTGTAATCATGTTATTATAAAATTCATCAATTTAACGATTAGAGTGAGTTCATCTCGTCAATCATAAGACTGAATATTTAGTCACTTCCAGTTTACTTCTGCAAATGCAGGTGAACTGTAGTTCATATATCAGGAGATATGTGCTAAGTACTGACCACACTAATTAATTCCTTGTTAATCTCTCTATTGTTCCCTCTAATGTTCGTCGCCTGAGTGAAACTTGTTTTTATTAGAAAAGTGGGCATAGTGGCATGCGACCGTATAATATAACTTTGGTGAGGTTAATCTCATCAATTAATTAACACATTAGCGCCAGCTGGTGGTCAGGAGATTAAGATTGTTGATTGGATAATCATCAAAAAAGCCGCCACAGCTGTACGCGTGTTCATTAACGAAATGAAATGGAGTTTAAGGTCCTACTGTTCTGCTCCTATACTGGGCTAATGAAGACGGGCATACGCCATACAGTGTGCTATGAGGGAAATTGTGCCCGGGCAGCGGCACTATCGCCTACTCTTATATCGAATTCCAACTGCCAAGAGCTCTTTTACGTGCATTCTAATGTATACACGGGACCTCGGTTTTTCGTCTCATCCGTGTTCATTTAACACGTGAATTAAAATAAGATTTTGCGTGTACGATATTTTCAGGTACCATAACGTTATCAAAATATGAGTCCCTATAGAAATATCAATTTCATAGTCAAGAAATGCTTACGTTCACTTCCGTGCATTTTGGCTTTGATGTAAATATCAACAATATTCGACCCATGGTGAATTTTAAACAATAATATCCAAGATGCATTCCATACTAGAAGCGACAGTAAACAGAATTCGGCAATCTATAAAGAAAATTATTGGCCATTTCGTTTATTTCCTTTTAAGGCCTATAAATTATGTTATGAGATATCAAATAATCACCACTTGGATTAATTATTCGGAGTAAATAATGTAAAATGAAAATATTGAAAATTTCAAACAAATTATTTCGTTCTGAAGCAAGTTATCAATGTGTTTAGTTTAATTGGGATTTGGCCTTGCTTTTCCATTTTTAAATTAAATTTTAAATGACGAACCGTTCTAATCTAGTTAAAATCTCGAGTATCCGATGCCATCAAGAGTTGATTATGGTATGGATAAGTTAATAAATGTCTAATTAATAGTTTATATAACAATTCAGGTCTAAAGAAAGTCCTGCAATAGGCAGATTTAGCTCTTGCCTAATGTATGTTTAAACACACACAGAGAAAGAATATGATCTTGTAAAAGAATCACCACAATTATTTCTAATAGCATGATACGCGAAAAGAATGTATACCCCCACCCCCACCCCACTATTCAATCTTATATTGTCAATTTGGTTTTCTCATTTCCAGTTCATGAAAACTGATGATGTCCAGTTACTCCCACAACTACTGACTAGAAGTCAACGAAGATGGAACAACCCAAGAAAACTGATTTCTATCGTAGGAGGAAATCACAACATCCTAATGTCGAAACAGTCAAAGGAAATATTACGTCACGGTTTTACAGATATTGCAGAGAAATATGAACGAAGTAAAGTCTTCATATCTTATGATGTGAATTTGTTTTTTTCACTTTGGGACCGTTCTGCGTGTAGAACAGTTTACGGTCTTGTTATTCTTGGTCGAAGTGAATTGTTTTATAATACATAAGAATATATAGAGAATCTCTTAAAAATCGTTTTTGATATCAACACAAGTCGATAAAGTAAAATAAAAACCGAGGCTTTAGATATATTTTGATATCAAAAAAGGCGAGTAGGAGATTTTATTTATCACCCAATCCTTTCTTACATGCAAAAATAAATAAATATAATTTACTGAACCTGATTACATTACGGCGTAGTGATACATCATTGTTTTGACAGCAATTCAACCATTGCAAAGTCCTTTATATTGACCCAATGTTTCCATCATGGCCAATTGAATAAAAATAGTTCCTTTTTAATAAAGAAAGAAGAAGTTACTTTTAATAAAAAAATAAATTGTTCATTGAAAATAAATAAAGTAGTACCTTTTTAATTCAGCAATCAAATTCATGTAAAGTGATATCTCTTAAGGAGATATCGCAGTTGATTATGAAATTTATCACACAGGCGATACCTACTTTAGAATGTGTTATTGGGTGATAAAAGGATATTCTAATATTACTAATGACTGATTCGGTTGTTATTGTGGAGTCGTTGAGTGTATGGTGGAGACGAGATTGAAATAAAATGAAATACTGTAACGTCCTACTGTTCTGCTCCGACTGGGATAACGGAGAGGATGGTTACTGGTAGTTTTTGTTATGCAGTGGGGCTTAACGTCCGATTGGGCTAATGGAGACGGGAATTCGTTATACAGTGTGCTATGAGGGTAATTTTTGCCCGAACAGCAGCACCACGGTGTACCCTTATTTCGAATTCCAACTGTCACGTTCACGCTAATGTATACTAGGTTCCTCGGTAATTTATATGCCATCTATCAAACACATTAATCAAAGTAAATCCGAGAAGAGAGAGAGGAGGAAACCGTACGACCCGGAAAATCCAACGAGGCTGGGCAGGTGACCCTACTTCTTGTCACCTTGTCACGTACAAGCGGTGAATCCAAAGCACACCATTTGACCCCATGCCAAACCGTATGATCTAAAGCACTCTCCGTATGTCATTCGGTCACTCAACCGCCCAAAGGGGGGTGGATGGCCGAATGGTTAATACGTGCGCGCTGTATCATACGGTCGTGGTTTCGATTCGCCGGTTGTTCGTGACAAGGAGTAGGTTCGCCTGTCCAACCTCGTGGGTTTTCTACGGGTCCTCCGGTTTCCTCCCACTGCTAAAGACCCTTACCCTTCTCCCTCTCTCTCAACCGCCCAAACTCACGAAGAGTAAGTGAAATCCGTACCTTTAATTTATTACTGGATTTATCTTTTACTGGGCAATGGCGGTCAATAAACCGGAGAAGAAAACTCGAATCCGTCGCATTGATCTGTAATTTAATATTTCCCTTCTTTTATCCTGTAGATATCTGTTTTGTAACGAATGGCGTGAACACCACAATCAACAGACTTGTTGGTAAATCATGTAAGAAGATGAATTTATTAACCGGATCTAACGGATATATTAAATTGACACCTGTTATAGGAGTTGTACCTTGGAGTAACATTCCCAATAAAGACCAGTTAATAGATAGACAGGTAACTATAGTAACAAGATATTTCATTAATAGTTATCTCCCCTTGGTGTAACATTCCCAAGTAAGATCAATTAATACACAAAGGGCGGAGCAAGGTATGTCGTTAATGGGGTTAATAGATACATAGGCAACTATAGTAACAAGATATTTCATTAATAGTTATCTCCCCTTGGTGTAACATTCCCAAATAAGATCAATTAATACACAGAGGACGGAGCAAGGTATGTCATAAACGGGGGTTAATAGATACATAGGCAACTATAGTAACAGGGTATTTCATTAATAATTATCCCCCCTTTGTATGATATTCCCAAATAAGATCAATTAATACATAGAGGGAGGTAATTGTAATACCAAGGTATTTTATTAATAAAGTTAATCCACCTTAGATTATCTTACCTCAGAGTAATTCACATCTAAGATCAGTTAATACATAGAGAGTTAATTATAATAACACGTATTGCATTAATGAGGTCAATTGACCATAAGTTATCTCCCCTTGGTGTAGCCTTCCCGACATAGAGAGTTAATTATTTTAAGACGGTATTTCATTAATGGGATTAATTCATTGTAGGTTCTCTCCCCTTGGTTAAAAGTTGATATTTTTAACCGGACGTATTTTGTTTAATTTATGTGTATATTTTAGGGTAAATGGCAGTTTAAGTACAGTCAAATATATGATAAAAATAGCGTGAATTTAGAAACAAATCATACAGATTTCTTCTTTGTGGATGATAATGACGAATACCGAATGGCATTAGAGAGACAATATTCAATAGGTAAGTTCTAAGGCACTCAGTCAGCAACAATCCCGTGTGGGTCGAGAAATTTCATCAGGATTTTCCAGCGGTGCAGGACAGAGGGCCTGGCAAAGGAAAACGTATAGTCGTTCGGGTATACATTGGCGTGTACATTCGGCCACTGTGGTTTGGTTAAACCTATTACCTCATGAAAACCGTGCTATGAATATAACTTACTTAGATATTTATCCAAACTTTAAATCTCTAGACCATTGGATGGTTGTGATTTTCAACGGATTTAAACATGATCACATGATTTAGTTAAAATTAAAAAATGGATAACTGAAATCGTAGCAACGACGTAACTTCGACTCATGACAAATGATTATAAGTTTAACTTATGGCAAATGATTATAAGTTTAAATTCAAATTTTGTCAAATGATTATAAGTCTAACTTCAACCTATGACAAATGATTATAAGTTTAACTTCAACTTATGACAAATGATTATAAGTATAACTTCAACCTATGACAAATAATTATAAGTTTAACTTCAACTTATGACAAATGATTATAGGTCTAACTTCAACTTATGACAAATAATAATAATAATGTATATTTATATAGCGCCAATTCAATCCAAAATTACATACTCAAGGAGCAGTCATGACACTCTGTACACTTTACACTATTTACACTAGTAGCTTGATCACACGTATGAGTATAAATGAGTTTTCAATTTTGTCTTATAAAATGATTATATGTTTAACTTCAACTTATGACAAATGATTATAAGTCTAACTTCAACTTATGACAAATGATTATAAGTTTAACTTCAACTGATGACAAATGATTATAAGTCTAACTTCAACTTATGACAAATGATTATAAGTCTAACTTCAACTGATGACAAATGATTATAAGTCTAACTTCAACTTATGACAAATGATTATAAGTCTAACTTCAACTGATGACAAATGATTATAAGTCTAACTTCAACTTATGGCAAATTATTATAAGTCTAACCTCAACTTATGACAAATGATTATAAGTCTAAATTCAACCTATGACAAATGATTATAAGTTTAACTTCAACTGATGACAAATGATTATAAGTTTAACTTCAACTGGTGACAAATGATTATTACGTTTAACGCTAGGATCATTGATTAATAAGTTTAACCTCGGAGTGCTAATATTTACGATGACTATTCCATTTGCTAGGTATTTTATTGGTAATACGGGGCGGAACAGAAGCCTTCCCGTTTATTGAAGAAACAATTAGAAATGGTTTGAGAATAGTTTTTATAAAGGTGAGAATCAGCTTTTTCATTCCACCCTCGCTTATACATGACAAGGGGTAAGTTCGCCTAACCTCGTGGGTTTCCCCCCATTGCTAAAGATTCCTATGCGCTAGCAAATTATTGAAATAAAATTGAAGCATATGTTCGTCCCGCAATGACCTAGTTTGTGACGATTTCTTACAAAATCCATACTATGAAGACCTACTCAGGATAAATGTCAACATTTGTTGTTTTGTTTTGTAACTAAACGTCGAAATCTTCAAAATATAAGCTTGTTTCACGATTTCAACCCAAAAAGTCGACGAATTTAGAATACGGATCGGACAAATATGAACTTTACTTTGCTAAAGATTTAATACATATAAAATTATCCATCGATGGTGAGATGAATACTTATATAACCTTATAAATGTTGTTGGTGTCGTTGAAATGGTTTCAAGGGATCTTTTACCTAATACTGAGCAAATAATATTTAGTAAGGGAGGAATGCGTTAAGATTGATAGAAATTGAGCTCTTTAAATTAATAATAGCATTATATTATATCGTTAACCAGTTCCTGATATAAAATGTAGAAACGAACTGGTGCATTGTTATTTCTGGTAGATAAATGTCTTACCGGCCGAGATAAAAAATATAGTAGAAGAAAATAAGAAAAAAATAACCAGAGACAATACTAGGCGATCACAAGGCTATTAAAATATGTAGCAGAATAGAAAGTATGCGTCACACGTTGGATGTGGGAAGTTTTTATGCGTTGTGAACTTTCCACATCTAGCCAGCGACTCATAGTACGGCATAGTGCTACACAAATTGAAGTGATGTTTCACTAACTAACTAAATTAATAATCATCATTAAAACGAGCAAACGCATATAATTATCTTATAACATTGACGTGATGTTTTACTAACTAACTAAATTAATAACCATCATTAAAACGCGCAAACATAATTAGCTTATAACATTGACGTGGTGTTCTACTAACTAGCGCGATATAAATGGAATTATTATTATTATTATTATTAACTAAATTAATAATCATCATTAAAACGCGCAAACATAATTAGCTTATAATATTGACGTGGTGTTTTACTAACTAACTAAATTAATAAACATCATTAAAACGCGCAAACATAATTAGCTTATAACATTGACGTGGTGTTTTACTAACTAACTTAAATTATAATCATCATTAAAACGCGCAAACATAATTAGCTTATAATATTGACGTGGTGTTTTACTATATTAACTTAATTAATGATCATCATTAAAACGCGCAAACATAATTATCTTATAACATTGACGTGGTTTTTACTAACTAACTTAATTAATAATCATCATTAAAACGCGCAAACATAATTAGCTTATAACATTCACGTCGTGTTTTAGTAACTAACTAAATTAATAAACATCATTAAAACGCGCAAACATAATTATCTTATAATATTGACGTTGTGTTTTACTAACTAACTAAATTAATAAACATAATTAAAACGCGCAAACATAATTATCTTATAACATTGACGTGGTGTTTTACTAACTAAAACGCGCAAACATATATGATTAGCTTATAATACTACCGTAAATAAATAAATATATATCTATTTATGATACAGCTGTTCTTACCATTGTTTCACATAAAAAAAACATATCAAAACACGACCCGGGATGGGGGAGGGCAGCCTTAAACGTCCACTGAGCTGTACAGTGCCGGACCCGTGATGGTCACCCCTCAACAAGTTTAACTTTTTATTGCCGGTGTTTAAAGTGAAATTGAAATCGATATTTAAATCATCCAGTTATTTGGTTGTTTGTGTTTTTATTGTAGGGGTTTGGTGGTGTAGCTGATATCGTGGCTCAAGTTTTACCGTTAACCAAAGATGAGGAGTAAGTTAAATAATATAATATTGGTTGATTTATGCATTACCACATTCATTTTACCGACTTCAATGTGGCCTACATCAATTTTTGAACATTCCGCTATGTGTATAAGAGAGAGAGAGAGAGAGAGAGAGAGAGAGAGAAAGCATTTGACGTACACTTGACACACACTTGACACACTAGGTCACTTGATGACTAACATATGGTTCAATTATATTTTTATAATAGTAGGGGTCTTTAGGTGTGGAAGGAAATCGGATGACCAGTAGACCCTCCACCCCATCCACCCCACTCACAGACAACGTTGGACAGGCGACCATAGTCCTTGTCATGTACAAGCGGGGAATTGAAACCACAACACATGACTCAATGACAGACCTTATGATCTAAAGCACGCGCGTTAAACCATTTTGCCACTACCACAAAGATTAAATTATGTGATGGATAATGGCCGAAGACTGTTAGCCCCGAAGTTTTTCTTTGTATTTACATAATGGACAGTCTGAGGCTATTATCAAACTTAAAAAATAGCAGCATAGAGATACAAATAATGGATAGTTTTCTAAAACAACAAGCCATAAAATAATGGATATATTCTTAAAACATCATGCGCATGCTCATGAATGCATGTGACAAAACACTCCAGTCATACCATGCAAGCATACACAGACAGTCCAAAATATTTTACATGGAGACATGTTTACAACACAGTCGAAAACAAATATTAATAATGAGAATATATTATGTGATAAGCATGTGGATACTGATTACATTGGTAATGCACTCGATATGGAAGATAATAGCCGTAATAATTGTGATGTTCTTGATATGGGGGATAATAGCCGTCAAAGTTGTGATGGAAAGGCTCCTCACGAGAATGATTTAGATATTGATAATATTCTTAGTACTGTGGTTAATATGGAGGGTACTAGCCGTCCCAATTTTGATTTAAAATTTGATATATACTCTGGTATAAGTGACAGGATACAGGATCACAGGCACACACCAATTCACGAAATGCAAACTCAACTGTCATTATGGTGTAACGGTGATATATTTGACGTTTTTTATAATCGGATAAAAATTGTGACCTGCATAGGTTTCACAGGCTCAAAACACGTTTTTTTGTTCAATCCGGGGCCATAATCCAGGAAGTTACGGTCCGATATGCGCCACTATCGCAAGGAATCGAGATCTTTGGGTTATAAACACACATGTGTTCAGTTTCATCAAAATGGGCTAATAATTGTGACCTCTAGTGTGTACAGTCAGGGGCCATAATACATGAAGTTACGATCCCATACAAGCCAATATCGAAAGGAACCGAGATCTTTGGATATATAGACCTGTAGAGTGTCCACAAAGAAGGTGTGAAGTTGTGGGCGTATAAAAACGTATCATCGATATAGTGCCGAACATACTATTAAACGGATAAGTGACATATAACGGAGGGATTTAAGTGGAATTCCTTATGTAGACGAACACGTGAAATCCACATTCGGCCATGTGACATTTCGGTAACTATGAGGTTTTAAAGTAATTTCATGTTCTGTAATTTAATTTGTTCAGAGAATAAATTATCCCAAAATACATGTTCATTTTTCAGATACGTGTCTATTATTGGTATTTTCTTAAACAATCGTCTATTATTTATAAAATTGTCCATTATTTATTAACAAAAAATAGACAGTTTTATAAATAACATACGATTGTTTAAGAATAGCGTACATTCCCCTATATACTGGTTAAAAACATCAAAGGGTGACGTCATATCTATGTTTTAACCAGTGATACGAGGCATCGTAATGGAAGCAAATCATACAATGTATCGGACGATGGGCATAAGATGGTATACAGCAAAATAGACAGTTTTATAAATAACATACGATTGTTTAAGAATAGCGTACATTCCCCTATATACTGGTTAAAAACATCAAAGGGTGACGTCATATCTATGTTTTAACCAGTGATACGAGGCATCGTAATGGAAGCAAATCATACAATGTATCGGACGATGGGCATAAGATGGTATACAGCAAATTCGGTTACTACGCAAAGACACAATATCAAAGTACCCCCCCCCCCCCGAGCAGAAAATTCAAACTAAAAATAAAGAATAAAAAAAAAGACTTCTATGCTAATAAAACACACATGGTATATTGTTTTCTTATTATTTAAAATCAAATAATTGATGTGATTTATTTTGGTTTTGTACAGGAGACACAGCCTATTAAAAATACTGATCGAACGCGGCACATGTCTGGGGGTCAGTTACTGTGGTGAAGAACTGCAACAAATCATGGATGCCGTAGAAAACATTGTCCATCACAAGAAATCCGTAGCCGTTTATGATCTCAGTTCAGACAGATCACAAGATTTTGGACGGTTTCTTTTGTATCAGATTGAAGAATCCCGTTATGGTAAACTAAGAGAAATTACAGCCCAATCTGATTAAAACACAGATCTATATTTCGTTTCGTTTCTTTTTATACTTTGGATGGTCTACACTACATGAAGATTTGCCCGGTTATAGTGGAAGGTCGCGTCAGGTCATACGAGCGGCTATTGACACTATGACGTCAGACTTTCAATTAACCAATCAGCGTATCAGCGTTGATGTTTCTAGTGAGTTACCCACAGTTCCGTGCACCTCACGCCAAAAAACTCGCCGTAACAGACCGTTTCATTGGCTAATCCCTCACATCATCTAGAACTCGGGTTATATAACAACTCTTCCAGATCCTAGTTTAGTAAAGACAAGTAAAATTTTGAACTATCAAAAACGAAACGAAATAGGATCTATGTTTCAATCAGACTGACTACAGCCCTGATGACACTTCGCCCTCCATTTATAAAAGATGCAGTATATAAGATATAGATAAAGAGCTGTAATATTTCAAACATAGATAAAGACAAATTAATATATTCAAAATTTCAGTCAAATGACTCGTTTCTGAGCGAAGTTATCAGGTTTTGAAATGTTCTTAACATATCGTCTTTGATTGGCATATTGAACATATTAACACAAGGTACAATTTTATGGATACACAATTACTGAATTTAATACTAAGCGATGTTTTGACGAGGATACTCTCGTCTTTATCAAGCAATTGTGTATCCATAAAATTGTACCTTGTGTTCTCAATTATACTACATATTGTAAGTCGGGACCATCCGGGTTGCCACGTGAATAAATGTCTAATCAATAATTTATATAACATTTGAGGCCAAAAGAAATGAAATGTATCTTTAACATATCGCTTATTATGTATCGACAGTGTGCTATGCTACAGTGTGCTATATGCTATGCTACAGTGTGCTATATGCTATGCTACAGTGTTATGCTACAGTGTGCTATGCTACAATGTGCTATATGCTATGATACAGTGTGCTATGCTACGTGTGCTATATGCTATGCTACAGTGTGCTATATGCTATGATACAGTGTGCTATATGCTATGATACAGTGTGCTATGCTACGTGTGCTATATGCTATGCTACAGTGTGCTATATGCTATTCTACAGTGTGCTATGCTACTGTGTGCCTTTTTGTAGAACTTCTAAGTATCGATATGGATCCGTCTGATTAAACGTCTCCTACATGAAATTCATTAAAATAGACCGGTATTTGTCACATCCAATGTTTTAGACTTATTTATCACATCAACCTTTTTTGAAATATTGTAATTATATTTTCGCCGCTCCTAGACTCAACGACATCAGTATTAAAACATGGCTAAGAAGTAATAGTTATTGTTTTTCAGCTCCTGGAATAGCCAAGCACGAATCTCCGATCGGCGGTGACTTGATGATTATAGAGGAAATGAGAGATGCAATTGTCGGTGGTAATAACAGTGTAGCTATAGAATTACTGGAGAGTGGAAGATATGATGTTAATTATTTACAGGTATTTATATAGTCTAACTGACAATCAATCGCATCAACCAGTATATACGCCAAGAAGAAGGGCACACGTCATGCAATGTGCTATTTGGAACATGTTGCCTCGACAGTAGCGTTTCTGGCTACTCTGCAATCGAATTCTATCTGCTAATTGTTCCTTTAACTGCAGCTCAACAAGTATATGCCCAACCTCGTGGATTTTCTACCGGACCTCCCATTTCCTCCCACTCCTAAAGTCCCCTACTCGCAGGCGAATTATTGAAATAAAATTTAACCATGTGTTAGTTCCGAAATGACCTACTCTCTCTCTCTCTCAACAGGTATATGACAGACGCTTGGTTGTTCTTGCCCACCTCCTCGTCTATCACGACTGACACGGGTTAACTAGTCTGGACAATTCTGTCGATCTTTCACTGTTGAACCCGGGACCTTTGGGAACCACTGTGCCCCCCCCCCCTCATAAAGATATGACTAGGCTAATAAAGACGGGTATACGCCATACAGTGTGCTATGGGGGAAAATATGCGCGGACGGTGGCACTACAGCTCACACATATATCGAATTCCAACTGCCAAGGGATCTTTTACGTGTACTCAAATCCGAACGACTAGACAGCTGTCCTTGTCAGGCCCTCCGTCCTGCATCACTCTTATGGGGTAGGGGGGGGGGGGGCACGTCGGAAAATCCCGATGAACGTTCTCGACCAACGCAGCGATCGAACACGGAACCTCCAGATTAGCGAGCCAGCGTCTCACCCACTTAGCCACCGGGATAACACTCGAGGCAAGGAAGAAACATCCACGGAATTATATCATATTGTAATCAGGGTGATAAAGATGAAAGAACTAACTTTAAACTGTGCTACAAATAAACAAATAACTTTAATGCCATAAAATTATTACTTATTCTATTCGGGTTGATGCATCTGAAAAAACCCACCCGAAACAAACATCCGAACCACATATGTTCCACATATTTTATACTATGAACGCCGTCTAAAGTTGCTGATATATTGTTATATTTTATGAGTTTTAAAGTTCATTGGATTAATGGATATATTTCAGGGTAAAGATAGTAACTTCGGACGGAGAATGACCAAGTTGTTATGTAGCAACAATTATGAGTGTCTTGATGCATTTTTTAACAATGGTTTAAAGGGTGGCCAGTTTTTAAGTCTCCGAGTATTAGAAGACTGTTATAAAGCTGAAGGTGTAGATGTTCACACGGTATAACTGGATATTATTATTATTATTATTATTATTAATGGACTAGAAACCATTCCCCAGACGCTACACATCTTATTGTTCTTTTTCGTTTGCTTGGGGGAGAGGGGGGGGGGGGGCGTGACGGCCTTTAAAAAAAGTCCAATACTCTGCCAATTCAAGTACGATGGGCACGACATTTGGCATGCGCATTCCATGGGCATCACAATTTCAAGATGGCTGCGATGACGTCATACCCGGTTTCTGTTTTATGGTATGCAGCACTTGTT
This sequence comes from Patella vulgata, assembly GCF_932274485.2. Classification (NCBI taxonomy): domain Eukaryota; kingdom Metazoa; phylum Mollusca; class Gastropoda; family Patellidae; genus Patella; species Patella vulgata. Next base: position 4,530,526 of record NC_065884.2, read on the forward strand.
TAGATAATTTCCCATTTATGAAGTCCATTTACAATTTCAAGATGGCTGCGATGACGTCATACCCGGTTTCTGTTTTTATGGTATGCAGCACTTGTTTAGATAATTTCCCATTTATGAAGTCCATTTATAATTTAATCGATTTTGTCTTACGGTTTATAGTTTACCTCGTTTAGGAAATGCAATGAAATAAAATGGGTTCAACGTCCTACTGTTCTGCTCTGAATGGGCTAAGAGGGACATATATCGAATTTCAACTGCCAAGGGATCTTTTACGTTCACGTCAATGTGTACACGCCCCCCCCCCCCCGACACACACACCCACACACACACCTGAACGACTATAACTCGTTTAGGGGTTTAATCACAAAAAAACATAATTTGGAACAAAACTACTATTTTAATTAGATCGTTTATGGTTTATAACGTACAATATTTGCACTTCAGACTTCATATCATCTGGAAATCTTAATTCTATGTAATAATCGATTTTGTTAATATTTATTGAGTTTGTATATTGAATATTGGTAATGGTTGATTGATTATATGGTAGTTAGGAGATAAAAATCGACTGTTCAGATTTTAGCGGATCTCCCCGCCTTTAAAGGCTCAATACCACTCTTGTTGTAACTGAATAATATGTCCCAATCTTTATTCTGGTCAACAAATTGTACCATTTCAATTAATTGATGATACAAATTTCATCTTAACACACCTTATTTAAAAATTTTGAAAAATTCAACATAATGGTTTGAAACGTCTAACGTAAACCTTTTCAAATGAAACTTCGATTTAAAAATATTTTCGAACCCTCTGGACAAGTAAAATAGGATGTAATGGATAATTTACACAACAGGTAGGACACTTAAACATCTAGTACTTAGATAGAGATATTATTTATTTTCTGGAGCTTTCAAGCCAGCATTAGTGTTATTGTCCCTTTAATGATTTAAAGTAGTTGAGTCTCTAACTAAATATCATCCAAAGTCTTCGACATTAATAACAATTTAAATCAACATTGATGATGTGATCTTATCGGGAAAAGATGGACTTCTGATATCCAATATTTAAGACAAAATAAACATTTTACCACGAATCGTGTACCATAATGTGTTCCAGCGCCATTTGTAACAAGGGAGTCGAAGAACGGGGTTAGACGAATTCCTCAAGTCATGTTAAACGGTGACGCCATTTTCTTATCTGGAGATAAATTCTATCGGCGTAGACTAGAATAACCAGACGCTAGAGATTGCCATTCGATTAAGACTTCTGTCGTATTTCGCCGAACATAACTGATTTGAAATTACAGTAAAAACAGAAACGATTAAATGTAAATCAGTTTATATACATTCATATTGCATTATTATATGTGTTGCGAACCATTTGTGTCAATTCCTAGAACCCAAATATTGGCGAATTATTTTATGTACTTACTATTATAAACTTTCAGCTGGAGGATACCTGGAAAGAATTCATCGATAGTTTAAAAGATTTGGGATACAGATGGCCGTTTGATCTAGGTAGACCAGGTAGGATTATGGGTTGTTTTATTGTAGTAAAGGTTTGGGATACAAATGGCCGTTTGTGCCAGTTTCACAGGGTGGGCTTAATTGTTTTATTGTAGTAAACGAATTTAAGAATGAAAAAATGAAATGGGGTTTAAGAACCCACTTTTCTGCAACAAACAAGGCAATTAAGATGGGCATAAACCATACAGTGGGCTATGGGGGAAATTTGGCCTGTCCTGCACCACTTAAAATAGGAACCACGCTAACAAATATAATCGGGAAACTACATCGGTATTTTCTAGTTAGTGAGCCCGCCCCGTACTCACGGAGTCACCATGGTAACCAGGAAACATAACCCGTAAACCTATAAAGTCCATATTTAACGTCGTTCACCCAATTACCATCGAATCAGAGCGGTATGTAAAAAATCAGTTTATTTGTAAAAGGTGGGGAGGGGGTATATCGAATTTATACCTTTTTCCGGTCGCAGTTGATCGGACGTTGATGAACCTGGAACATAATGAGATCTACTTAAACATGCAAGATCTAAATCTGCCTATTGCAGGTGTATCTTTAATTCTTCTTCCCTTTCAGTTGATGATAAAATAATAGACCTGGAACATCTGTTTGTGTGGAGTGTAGTGTTTAGACGACACGAAATAGCAAAGTTAATCTGGGCAGAATTAGACGTATGTTATATTTTCACCCTATTAATACGAAAGTCACTATAATTCCAAGTAGTCGAAAGAAAATTGAATATAGTCTAGTCTGTATTGTAATTCCTTCTGCTTTTCGGGCAGAAAACATGGACAAGCTCTTTTTTGAAGGTTTCGACGTTTAGTAACAAAAAACAAATGTTGACATTTTTTCTGAGTAGGTCATCATAATTATGGTACGCCATTGTTTGAATGGTAGCTATTAGGCGATAATATTCCAGCTTAATTTTGATTTTTCAATTCATATATAATGTTATCGACATATCAACTGTGATTTGGCAATGCACTAATATCGACAGGGATTATGACAATGTTTCAGTTTTTTCCAGCACATCATGCAGATATTTTCCGGATGACGACCATTTTTTTTCGGGGGGGCGGGGGAGACGAGGTGCAGATTTTGATTAAGTGGTAGTGTTTGGTGTCCATATATATGTTTTCGGGTATTATCGAAATCTTAGAATATAATTTATTAATTAAGTTCTGACGAAAAGTATTATTTATACAGGAACCTGTTGCCGCAGCTTTAGCGGTAAATAAAATACAACAACTTATAATCAGCACCAAGAGGATTAAAGATACGGAAGTTTTAAGTAAATACGAACAGTACTCAAAGTAAGAAATTATACAAGTTACTGTAGTTACCTTCAGAGTTATGTATGTTATTATTCTTACTGTCGGACTTATACTAAACCCCATTTCATTTCATTTCATTTCATATTGAAATTACGTATAGTTGTGACGGTCATTAGCAAAGTGATTTATTGTCATTTTTCTTCAATATTCTTAGTAAGAAATTTAATCAATCTAGTTGCCATAAATATCAATAATTAAATTGGCTTCGTATCACAAACATGTTGACAGTTTGGTTGATCAAGGCTATCGTATTAAAATAGAAACGAAATGAAATGGAGTTTAACGTCGTACTGTTTTGCTCTGAACTGGGCTAATGAAGACGGGCATACGCCATGTCATTTCGTATTTTTTGGGAGCCACGGTGGCTAGATGGTTAAGACGCTGGCTCGCTAGCCTGGAGGTCGGGTGTTCGATCCCTGCATTGGCCGAGAAAGTTCATCTGGATTTTACGACGTGGTTTCCCCTTGTCAGTGGTGCAGAACGGAGGCCTGACAAGGACAGCTGTCTAGTCCTTCGGAAGAGACGAAAAACCGAGGTCCCGTGTATACATTGGAATGCACGTAAAAGATCCCCTGGCAGTTGGAATTCGATATAAGAGTAGGCGATAGTGCCCGGGCAAAATTTCCCCCATAGCACACTGTATGGCATATGCCCGTCTTCATTAGCCCAGTATACATGAAGGAGCAGAACAGTAGCACGTTAAACCCCATTTCATTTCATTTCGTATTTCGTAGCTGATCAACTTTATTTGTTGATTCCAGTGATTTTACAGATTTGGGTATTGAAGTTATTGATGCATGTTACGAGAATAAGATAGCTAAATATAACTTACGTCGGAAATTAAGAAATTGGACGGATCAATCTTGTTTAATCATGGCTTCAGAAACTGACAATAAAAGATTTATATCTCGAATAGCCTGTCAAGAATACATCCGATCTATTTGGTGGCGGAATGACGATCTTCGATACTCGAAATATTCTGTAAGTATCAAGTTTATCTTTTGTAACGTCTTTAAAATTGAATAAAAAAATTCAGAAACGGTATCTAATATTAAGTCGAGTGGACCACACTACACACAACTAAAACTGAAAACACCAACCTGTGTACACAATATCGTCGACTACTGGCTGGCGTTTCGAAATAGCGATAGTCTGACGTCATGTGTCACAACGTCAAAACAAAAAATCAACAATAATAAGGACGATAATCGGGACAAAATTTCGGCGTTTCGAAATAGCGATAGTCTGACGTCATGTGTCACAACGTCAAAACAAAAAATCAACAATAATAAGGACGATAATCGGGACAAAATTTCGGAAAACGCTAAGAACGTATAAATAAAATGAGAAAATAATCTGTGAGTACCGGGTGTATATTATATAGATATTTAGTAAATATCCCCATAAATATCGAATAAATAATTCTGAATATATTCTATAAGTAGCCAGTAAATAGTCTATAGTTAACAACTAAATATTCTATAAGTAACCAGTAAATAGTCTATAGTTAACAACTAAATATTCTATAAGTAACCAGTAAATAGTCTATAGTTAACAAATAAATAGTCTATAAGTATAGCCAGTAAATAGTCTATAGTTAACAACTTAATTTTCTATAAGTAGCCAGTAAATAGTCTATAGATAATCACTAGATATTCTATAAGTAACCAGCAAATAGTCTATAGAATAATGACTAAATAATCTATAAGTAACCAGTAAATAGTCTATAGAATAATGACTAAATAATCTATAAGTAGCCAGTAAATAGTCTATAGATAATCACTAGATATTCTATAAGTAACCAGCAAATAGTCTATAGAATAATTAGTAAATAGTTTATAGATAATTCGGCCCTTTTTAGGCATCTCTTAGCATTTAATTTCAGTTTTCTCGGTATATACTGTATTGGCTTTCACGATGTTGTTCCCAGGAAATGAGAGAGAGGGCTAAGCAACTGAGTACATCACCAGTGGTGAAATTCTCGTTTAATGCGGCAAGTATTATTTTTATAATAAAGTCAGTTAAACATTTTACTGCCCAAATCAATCTTTTAAAAACAACTTCCAGTAAAAAATTTCACTGTATCAAGTAACCTTTAGCAACAACCTCGGGCCACATATATTTTACTGTCACGTATTTGACAACAACGTCCAGTAAAACATTTTACTGTCCAAATTAATCTTTTAAGAACAACTTCCAGTTAAAAATTTCATAGTGTCAAGTAACATTTAGCAACAACTTCAGGCCACATATATTTACAGTCAAGTAAACTTCTTAACTCAACTCTCAAGCATTGTATTGTGTCAAGTAATCATTAACAACAACTTTCCGTCAAACACATTACTACTACAAGTAATATCTAACATCAACTTGGCGTCAAAGATGTTACTGCGCCAAGTAATATCGCTAACTATAACTTGGCGCCATATATATTTCTGCACCAAGTAATGTCGTTAACTTTAAATTGGCGCCATAGATATTAATAGCAAACAATGGTTTATTTTTCAGTTATCGTATGTGATATTTCTTATTCTATACAGCTATCACATGCTAACCAACTTCAATAGTCAGTTCACAATTATTGAAGGAGTTCTATGTTTCTGGGTTTTTACGTTGATTTGTGAAGAAGCTCGACAGGTCTGTTAATGTAATAAAACAACTTGGTTGATCATTATTAAGAAGTTAGTTTTATTGGATAATTTGAAATTATTATTTGAAGTGCTCTCAATTTTAGTTTAGTTGGCTTGTTGTACCATATTTATTTTTTAATTTAAGAAATTAGAGTAAAGGGGGGGAGGGTATTTCAAAACGTTATTAGGAGGGTCTTATTGTAAAACAGTATTAGACTGGCAGAACACAATTTTTATGGGAAACAATCACTGGTTTTATTCTAAAAGCACGACGTTTCGATAAGAGGATATTTGTCGAACGTCGTTCTTTTAGCATAAAACCAGTGATTGTTTCCAATACAAACTGTGTTCTGTTCATGTGATTCCCAATCGCTAAATTTCAATTAATGATTATTATTAGATTGGCTATATCTTAAAACGTTATTAGAGAGATCATATTTTAAAACATAATTGGTGTGTGTGTGTGTGTGGGGGGGGGGGGGCTATTTTAAAAAAGTAATTGAAGGGGTTATATTATAAAACGTTATTAGACTGGCAAAATTTAAAATGTTAATAGAGGGGTAATAATATTAAACTTCATTAGAGGAGTTATATTTGAAAACGTTACTAAACTGGGGATATTTTGAAAAGTATTTGGAGGTGGGGGTAAACTCTGAAACCTTATAAGAGGGGCTATATTATAAAATGTTATTAGGCTGGAGATATTTGGAGGGGTAATATTATAAAACGTTATTAGAGAGGTTATATTTGAAAACGTTATTAGAAAACTGGTAGTTAGAAGTGGTATGGGATTCTTAAATGTTATTAGAGGGGACATTTTATTTTTAAAGTAATTTGAGGGCTGAATTTTTGTGAAATAATTAGAGGGAGATATTTTAGAATGTTATTAGAGGGGACATAACATTTTTAAAGTAATTGGAGGGCTGATGTTTTGTGAAATAACTAGAGAGTGATATTTTAGAACGATTTGGAGGCTGATATTACGGGGTAATATTTTATCTGAAAAGTTGACATAGTTAAACAATTTTTGTTATAATAAGTATGTACGAGTATACGTATACTATTTTGAATTTGTTTCTATTACAGTTTGTAACCAGTGACTCAGTATCTCTGAAGTCTAAGCTAAAGGTGTATATAACTGATTCGTTGAATGTTTTAGACTTAGTGACCATTGTGTTATTTATACTGGGTATTATATTACGGTTTATACCGAACAGTGACTGTTTCGAAGCATCTAGAGTCATTTTCTGTCTCAATCTCGTATCGTTTTATATCAGGTTACTGCGAACATTTGTACCGTACAAACAGATCGGACCTAAACTTGTGATGATTAATAAAATGGTAAGTATTTAGATGTACTGTACTTAATCTGATTAAAATACGTATTGTTTAATGGTCGAGAGCGAGACATTAAGTAATATATTGTAACAACAAGAGGGCCATGAGGCCCGAGTGTTTTTACAACATATTACGCAATGTCTTAAGCTCGAGACCATTAACAAACATAAAATACAGACACATGCACGTGCTTTGCAATGACATACGTCACTCGGGTTCAATATTTTAACTAGTTAAACTTGGCATTTTTATTGTCTGTACGATTATTTGAAATAATGGTACGCCAACATCAAAGGAATACGTCACATCTGTTTTTTTAAAGATTTATATTTCGGTTCGTTTTGTTTGCTTTGGATGACGTACACCACATGAAGATCTGACCAGTTATAGTTGGAAATCGTGTCAGGGGTAATACGAGCTGCTTTTGACTCTATGACGTCAGACATTGATTGATCAATCTGCGTTGACGTTTTTAATAGGATACCAACAGTTCTGTACACCGCACGCCAAGAACTCGCACCAACAGTCCGCTTCACTGGCTAATCCCTCACATCAACCAGAATGCGGGTTATATAACAACTCTTTTAGATTCTAGTGTAGTAAAAAGGAAACATGATCTGTGTTTTAATCAAATTGCACTGTACTGTGCATGATTTAGATTACTCTAGATCTGCGTGTACCATTTTGAATATTCTGACGTAAAATTTTAGCTGATCCCATAAAAGCATTATTCAAGATAACACACACATCATGCAGTTGTTTTCTTAAAGTGTAGCCGTATCAAAGTTGAAACAAAAGCTGGATCATTTTGTTTTTTTACTTCACTGAAATGCTTCTAGGCGTTCGGATGGGACCACAAATAAAGAGTTCAGCTCTTGTACTGGTTGGCATGCACCTACAAGAACATTTGACAGTAGGAAACGCCGCTGTGTGGCAAAATGCCACTAATAGCAGACAGCATGGCCATGGCGGTGTATACCCGTTTTCAGTTAAACCCCATTTTATTGAAATTCATTTTTCTAGATCGAAGAAGTAAAATAAACCAATTCATTCTCCATGCACATTCATATTTTTATTTACAAATGTTCGATTTAATAGGACCTTGAAATAACTATAATATTAATATTTGAAATTTGTATATTTCGTCAATATATTTAACGGGGGGGGGGGGGGGCACCGTGGGTCAGTGAGTAGGTCTTTGTCTCGAAAACCAACGGTCCCCGTGTTGCGCCCCACCCCCGACCCCCGGTGTGGGCTGAGAGAGTTTATCGTTATTTCCAGCGTGGTTCTCCCTAGTCAGTAGTGCGGGGCACAGGCAAACATATAGTCGTTTGGATGGGACGACAAACTGAGGTCGCGTGAACGCATTACCATACACGTAGAACACCCTTCGAAATAAGAGTGGGTCGTAGTGCCGCTGTTCGGGCAAAATTTTCCTCATAGCACACTACAAGGGGTATGTCTGTCTTCATTAGCTCAGTCTGAGCAGATCAGTAAGACGTTGCACATCATTTCAATTCATGTCTTTTCATTTATGTTTATCAGATTTGGCAGGATTTAACACCTTTTATGATCATCCTACTGGTCTTTCTGGTAGCTTACTCTGTAGCGTCGGAAGCATTGTTATACCCAAATACAGAAATATCTTGGAAACTGGTTTACTACCTACCGAGAAAAGCCTACTGGCAGATATACGGTGAACTATTTTTGGATAATATTGAAGGTAAGAAGTGGTCGGACAAAAACAAACCATAATCGACACATGATTCAATTTACGTGGTTCATCCCGGTAATATTAGGTCTGTCGTACAGATGGCATGGTCGATAAGACGAAATACGCTTGAGATCTATGATTAAATCACTATGTCAAGGCCCTATATGTAGATTTTATCAACATTTCCTCCTTGACAACAATGCAACTTTTACTTTAGATGTTTGAAAATTACTATTCTCTTTTAGAGAGGTGCAGGTCCCAATAAACCAATTCCAGTTCTATCTATAGCCGATCCTGATTGTACTATTGATATCGTTTGGAGAGTTGCAGGTCCCAAATAACCAATACCAATTCTATCTATAGCCGATCCTGATTGTAGTATTGATATCTTTTGGAGAGTTGCAGGTCCCAAAAAAACAATTCCAGTTCTATATATAGCCGATCCTGATCGTAGTTTTGGTACCTTTTGGAGAGTTGCAGGTCCCAATAAACCAATACCAATTCTATCTATAGCCGATCCTGATTGTAGTATTGGTATCTTTTAGAGAGTCGTGGCTCCCAATAAACCAGTACCAATTATATCTATAGCCGATCCTGAGTGTAGTATTGGTACCTTTTGTAGAGTTGCAGGTCCCAATAAACCAATACCAGTACTATCTATAGCCGATCCTGATTGTAGTATTGGTATCTTTTAGAGAGTCGTGGCTCCCAATAAACCAGTACCAATTATATCTATAGCCGATCCTGAGTGTAGTATTGGTACCTTTTGTAGAGTTGCAGGTCCCAATAAACCAATACCAGTACTATCTATAGCCGATCCTGATTGTAGTATTGGTATCTTTTAGAGAGTCGTGGCGCCCAATAAACCAATTCCAGTTCTATCTATAGCCGATCCTGATCGTAGTATTGGTATCTTTTGGAGAGTTGCAGGTCCCAATAAACCAATACCAATTCTATCTATAGCCGATCCTGATCGTAGTATTGGTATCTTTTGGAGAGTCGTGGCTCCCAATAAACCAATACCAATTCTATCTATAGCCGATCCTGATCGTAGTATTGGTATCTTTTGGAGAGTCGTGGTTTCCGATAAATAAATATCATATCTATTTGTAGGCGATCCTGATTGTATACAGGATGCTAATTTAAATAGTGATTATAGCAAACAAAGATGTCCGACTGAAGTAGGAAAATATGCAGGCCCTGTTTTTCTTGGAATTTATGTTCTTTTTACAAATGTGTTGTTGTTGAACTTATTGATCGCCATGTTCAGGTAAACACGTGTTTTGTTTACAATGTTAATATATACCAGTATAAGAATAAGTCACACATTAGATGTTCTAGTGTATACATACCATGTACAGCATCAATAACTACTTGTCAGTAACACATTGTTTAGGATCGGTATGCTTACTCTTTTTAGACCATCTGATACCAGTTCTGATTTTTGGACTGCACATAGCTAACAATGTTTTGTTTTAATTAAGTTAGCCCTGTAACAAGGATCCGGAGTGATATGATATTATGTTTGTTTTAATATCTCTTATAATATAATTAATATTATTGTTGAATTTATAGTATTAAATCAAGATTTCCATACTTATCAAAGGGTGAAATAACTAATTTGTAATACTCGTATATCTTAGAAGTTAATATGGTTTTCATGCTTATCTGAGAAAATAATGAGAAGTTAATATTGGCTTTATTGTAGTAAATCATGATTTTCATAATTATCTGCGAAGTTAATATTGTTATGTATTTAATAGTGATATGTATTATTTTTAACAGTAATACATTTGCAAGAATCCAAGAACAATCGAATCTGTACTGGTGTTCTAATTATTTTCACCTTGTTCGTGAATATGATGGTCGTCCCGTTCTTCCTCCACCGTTGATCATCATTGAACATATCTACAGGATATTAAAATCTATAAAATGTCGATGTTCGCGATGTAAACAAGTTCAATCGCATTCAGATGCTAACGTCACCGATACAAAATTTAGTAAGTTTTATTTTTTTATTTTATGTCGATAGATTTTTTTTATTCATGAAAACAATGTTTTAGATGGACACCATAGGACTTGTGTTACAAACGTTTGGCACACAAATATGGTTTCGATATTCAATTTTTTGTCTCGTTGTTTGTATATGACACACGTCGAGTTCCCATTGACAGTGTGAACTTAGGGGATCTCTCGAGTTAGCTTGTTCGATCCCTGCATTGGCCGAGAAAGTTCATCTGGATTTTCCGACGTGGTTTCCCCCTGTCAGTGGTGCAGAACGGACGGCCGGACAAGGACAGCTGTCTAGTCATTCGGATGAGACGAAAAACCGAGGTCCCGTGTATACATTGGAATGCACGTAAAAGATCCCTTGGCAGTTGGAATTCGATATAAGAGTAGGCGATAGTACCGCTGCCCGGGCAAAATTTCCCTCATAGCACACTGTATGGCGTATGCCCGTCTTCATTAACCCAGTATAGGAGCAGAACAGTAGGACGTTAAACCCCATTTCATTTCATTTCATTTCTCGAGTTAGCTAAACAGACGGAAATACTGATTTCACTTTAAAAAATGTCCCCCACGATCCCGTTGTTAAAATCTCATTCTATTCAAATTAAATTTATTTTCAGAAATGACTCTGGGCTATAAAATAGATAATTACTGTGGTCGTTTTGAAAGGATGGCAGCGAAATTGTGTTTACAAAAGAGAAGAGAAGTATCTGTCGATAGTTCCAAATATGTACGACAGTGGTATGTTGGCCAATCTTATATTTAACGACAGTCATAGTGGTTAAATCTATTTGTTACGGTCGCCGAGATGTAAATAAGGTTAGGGAACAGTCCGCACGTGCTAACCATTCGGCCATCCAACCCCGCAACTTTATGGTGCACTGCGTCATGTGAATCAGCTGTAGTCATAAAGAAGTGTAGAGTTCAGTACTTGCTTCATCTTGTGAATTAAAGTTACAATTTTATATTTTTAAGTTATATTTTTAAAATGTATTAAAATAAAGCCTTAAAATAGATGGTATCTATAAACAGTCCTACCTTGTTAAAGAATAATCCTATTAATCCTATAATTCACTATTGCCAGTTGAGAAATTGGCAAAAATATCATTTTCAACTTCAAATTCAAACGTTTGAAGATAGCTATTCCATGGTTGGCAATAGAAAAACAAGGGAGGTAATTTGGAGGTAATTGAGTTATTTCCGGTGTGAAGATGTGGACACAGATCACTAAAGATTGCCCCATTGACTCCAATGTTAATTCTCGTATCTTAGACCGGCTCTAACTTTTTCCCAAATTTTCGTTGGGTAGAACGCTTTCTACCACAGATGGAGCAACATGTGGCAACCACTTGCCCAAAAGCACGTATGAGGTTCTTCATGAAAAACTTGAGATACACAAGCTGGAAGTAGAGACAAGTAAACATGCAATTTCAGGCCCTACATTTCAACGTCACCAACCTCTCAACTCTTGTATCCTTCCGCATCAAAATTATGAATATTCACCAAAACCTGGCAGAAAATGTATTTTCAAACCCTTTTCCTCGATTCTACACCAAAAAGTCAACAAAAATCGCCATGCAAAAGGGGGAAAAAGGAAAAGGGAGAGGAAGACTAAAAATAGCTTTGGCCCTTGTTTCGTGGGTGACGGCGTAGGAATATTTGGTGATCTGTGTCCATGTTTTAAGTGTGAGAAAGATAACCTATGATCGTATAATAGTGAGTTGACAACCTATTGGGAAAAAGACATAGAAATAATTATGTTTTGACTTTCTTAGAAAATATGAAATTGTAACTTTAAAGGTACAATATAGGGAATATTAAAACACACATGTGCTCCAAAAAACGTCATAATAATAACAGTATTGTATATTATATTTAAATTAAATAAGAATATTTAATTACAAATATTTATTAGGTTAGAATCAAATCAGTCAGAGTTAAAGGAAGCTTTGAACAGAGAGAAGACGATAAGTGAAAGTCCTGACCAGGAAAGATCAAGACGAGATATCAATGAGGATAATCTGACAGCCTTGAGACAAGAGGTAGATATGATGAAGGTTTTTATATGATTAAGTGCTATTGAAAATGCACTTACAAGAACTCTTTACAGATTAAAAAAACATACTTATTACTTGCACTTGTTCGGATAAAAACATTATAACTTGGTGGGGGGGGGGGTATCAGTAGGTAGCAACCTTTCAATGTGGAAATAATTCACGTCTAATTTGAAACAAAAAAAAATATTTTAAAACTGTAGCCACTATCGCTTTCAGATTGTCGTCAAAGGAGGTTACTCCTAAACAGAAGATTGCGTACCGCTAAATATCGCAGTCACGAAGTATTTGGCTAAGGGGCATAACTCTGAAACGAAAGGAAACCAGATGATCAATAGAGTTCGTCCCCTAATGATGTCAATGTTTCAAACCCTATTTGAAAAAAAAAATCTGTTTAAAACTATAGCCCCTATCTCGCCCACAAGTTTTCGGAGAATGGAGCATAATTTCAAAACGGAAGGTCACATGCGTACCGAAATAAAACTCAGAAGAGTTATTTTCATCCTAAGCAAATATATTAAAGGGGCATTTTGAAAATATTGGCAGTTCTCAAAATATTGGTAATGTAAAAGAAGTATGCTGAAAATTTCAGTCAAATGGGTCCACTCTGAACCGAAATATTTTCGATTGAATTTTAGGCCTAGCCTCGGTCATCATTACTAAAGTCGGTACGATAAAAAAAAAATAGTCCCGATTAATCATTATCAATGAGCGTTGAGCAGCAGATCGGATTCAAATCCAGTGAAAATGCATAAGATGGCATCGAGAGTTGATTAAAGTCTTCTCACGTTAATAAATGTCTAATTAATAGTTTATATAACATTTCAGGCCTAAAGAAAGACCTGCAGTAGACAAATTTAGCTCTTGCATAATGTATCTTTAAGTTCCAACATACTTCACGTATCTCCATAACGGAAGGTCAGATGCGCACCAAAATAAAACATGTTGCGTAAAAGTCAAGGGGCATAACTGCACAAGGGAGGTCCGATGTACAGGGAAGGGGTCATACACCTGTAAATCTGGCCGAAGGTGAAGATAACAAAGTAACAAGGCTGTCACGATCATTTCTATTAGATAAAATCGACTGAAAGGAATTATACATTATTTTCTTTTGACGTTTTAAATTTTGCAATTTACAGATTGATGCCAACCAGAAGAAAATAGAAGTCCAGGTTAGTTAAATGTCTAGTGGTTGGGGTGACTTACTGGTATAGAGTGCCGCACTTCGACCTCTAGCTGGCCGGTCAGCTCTGACTTACGGTTGTGGTATGTGGCTTGGAGATAGGGGCGCCTTCTCAACAACGTGGGTTTACTCCGGGTACTCCTGTTTCCAGCCACAGGAAAGACCCCTGCGCATGCGCTAAGATAATTAAAATGAAAAATAAGACTTTTTTGCGGTATCACCTTCGGTGGAAGCAGAAGTTAAACACTGAGAACAACAACAACTCTAAACATCAATCCTGTCCATAATAACATATTTCATGTATTGGACGCTAAATCTTTAATAAACAACTACAACAATGTCTAAACATCAAGGAGAATACAATCTTTTATTTAATTAAAAATCTATTTGAAGTAAAATAACCGAGGGTGTATGACCAAGTGTCATGTTTATCCAATTTATATTAACTTGTAATTTTACTCAAAATCTATTCATTTATGCTATTGAAAGTGCTTTGTTATTCCTATTGATGCCAAATGATTTATATAACATAAGACCTGAAAACGAAACTTTATCCAGATTAATAACAATAGTTTTGTTGTTTTTATTTTAGATGAAAGAGATCTTAAATTATATATCCAGTGTATCAGACAAAAACATCAACTAGAGTACCAATCTGTTTCACAGAGGATTACGAAAGTCTTCTAATATCTCTGTAAAGCTTTCATTTGTATGCCGAAGATACTCAATGATATATTTCATTTACACCTAAATTGTCCATCTTCTTTCAATTTGTCAAAATTGCAACTTGAGAACTGTATTAGTGAAATTAGAAAATGGATGTCAAAATACTTTCTAAAATTGAATGATGATTAAAACTGAATATTAGTTATTAGGCTCAAGGCATCAATTAAGTAAATTTGCACATGATAACCACCCTGTTGTAATTGACGTGGCAAGGAGTAGGGTCGCCTGTCCAACCTCGTGGGTTTTCTCCGGGTCCTCCGGTTTCCTCCCACTGCTAAAGACCCCTACGCGCAAGCGAATTATTGAAATAAAATTAAACCATGTGTTAGTCCCGAAATGACCTAGTTTGTGTCGAGTGGACGTTAAACCCCATCTCTCTCTCTCTCTCTCTCTCTCTCTCTCTCTCTATCTCTCTCTCTGTGTTGTAATTGGTAATTGTGATATATTTTCATCTTATTCTGCTCGTAATATTGGTGCAATCTTTGATAGTTTTATGCTTATGGGAGCTCAAGTAAATAATATTTGTAAATTGTGCTATTTTAATTATTTTATATAGGTAAAATACGTAAATTTGTAATTGTAGAGGCCATTCTTAAAAGTCACTTGTTAATTATCTGGTCACTTCTCGGTTAGATAACTTTAATTGGGTTACCTTTAAAGCTTATAGATAAATTACAAAAAGTACAGAATACTGCGGCTAGAGGTGTTACTTTAACTAAGAAATGTGACCACATAACTCCGGTTTTATATACTTTACACAGGTTACCTCTTAAATATCGTATTGATTTTAAGATTTTATTACATACTTTTGAATGTTTAAATAATTTAGCTCCTGTACGGACTATTTCTGTTGTCTCGTGTTCTCTTATCTAATGACATTCAATTACTTTATTGAATTGTCAGGTGTCCTCTTACAGTCCCATATAACAACTTTTGGTCTTCGAAGGAATTATTAGTGAGCAGAAATTCGGTCGTGTATCTGTTATCACTCGTCACATCAGTAATTATATAAGGGGTGACTCGTGTTTCCCTTTGTATAGATATGTATAGATACATATACAATAATTAAGGATACGGTATAGGAGATTAGATAAAGAGCTGATAGTTTTCACTATAATAGTTACAAACTAGATCATGTAAAGGGAACATGCTGACAATTTCAGGTAAATTGTTCCACTCTGAACCGAGATATTATCGATGGAATTTTAGGTCTAGCCTCAATCATAATTACTAAAGTAACGGAACCGTAAATAAAACATAGTCTCGATTATCCAGTTTTGCATTTAATCATCAATGAGCGTTGAGCATCAGATAGGATTCAAATCCAATAAAAATCGAACACATAAGGAGGCATCGAGAATTGATTAAGGTCTTCTCGTGTTAATAAATGTCTAATTAATTATATAACATGTCAGGCCAAAAGAAAGACTGCAATAGGCAGATTTAGCTCTTGTATAATGTACGTTTAAGCATAAAAACACAAATCATATTTGAGGGAGATTAAACAGTTAAATCATTCAATATGTTCTAATTTCATAAATTAGTAAATTAGTAATTTTTCGAACTCATTTGCATAAAATACAGGACACATAATTATGCCTTGATATCAAAACTAATTAAAAAATTGCTTCGGCAAGCATCTTATATTCCAGTCGTACATAATGATTTCAACAGTGTCACTTCTTTGAAATGGTTTAGACATGATGAATTGGTAAGTTTTGGACATTTCCAGGTTTAGTATATCATGAATTGTGCAGTAGATTCTTCTTCCTTGGAGTTTTACGTACGCTTCCACCAAGGGTGATATCGCAGACGAGCTGTAGATTCATTGTCACCCCCTTGAATTACTTTAGGATACAATTTAGGTTTTGGTTTGAAAATTAGGTTACAACACGACAATTATGTTACAACACGACAATTGGGTTACAACACAATTATGTTGCAATACGACAATTAGGTTACAACACGACAATTAGGTTACAAAACCCCAAAAAGGATCAGAAAACATGCAAATCTATTTGTGAGAATGCTATAAAAAACGTAACTTTAAAGAACTATAACAATGATTCCAAACCCCAGGAGATGAGAAAATAAGGCTAATTTATTTGTGAAAAAGCTAAAGAACAAACGTGGTTTTCAAGGACTAATAATGATAATAATAATAATATTAACAATAAAAATTACAATAGCTAATCCACTTACGGTTAATCAGGCATAAAACTTCAAGCAAGTAATTCTACACTATTATAGTAAACAATTTGGATCCCGTTGCTAGACAAGATAAACAAACCGTGAAAAGTTGGTTGAATTTATTTTAAAGGGATATCGACACTCTTGATCGTCCTTAGTTTGTTAAATTTATTTCGAAAGGGTATTGACACCCTTGATCGTCGTTCTGTGTAAAATACGGAGCCCAATTTGTGATACTGGATACTGGGTTTCCGGAGTGGCCTCGTGTCCCACGGCTAGATTGTCACAAATAATCAGGTCACCTTCCTCCCACTGAAAATAAATGCAGAACAAAATCCATGAATAATTAGCACTTAGAACAAGTTGAACAGAACAAAATCCATGAATAATTGGCACTTAGAACAAGTTGAACAGAACAAAAAAAAACATGTGTTCAGATTAAATTATTTCAGCTTGGTATAAGGGAGTCGCCGTAGCTCAATGTGTAATATGGTGGCTCGCTATCCAGGAGGTCCCGGCTCATTTCCCCTTGGAAGGACAGAAGGTCTGGTATGAAGTGTCTAGTTGTTCGGATGGGACCAAAGTCCGCAATCATTTGTACACAAATTGGAATTCAATATAAGAGTAGGCTGTAGTATAGCTGTCGGACACAATTTCTCTCATAGCGACAGAGAGAGAAAAATGGGGTTTAACGTCCACTCGACACAAACTAGGTCATTTCGGGACTAACATATGGTTTAATTTTATTTCAATAATAATCGATACTCCATTTTTATTTCCAATTTGGTCTGTAAAACCTGTAACGGAGAGAGAGAAACATGACGGGAAATAATTTAAAAATTCAGCTAATCCCACTCCCAGCGGATATCTCTCAACAAAAGAAAAAAAAAGGGTTTTTTTTTTTATCAAAACAAAGATTTGTACCGTTCGGTCGAAGTACTAAAACAATACATTTCAGCACAAAAACGAGAGAGAATGAGAGAGAGGGAGAGAGAGAGAGAGAGAGAGAGAGAAATGAGGTTTAACGTCCACTTGACACAAACTAGGTCATTTTGGGACTAACACATGGTTCGATTTTATTTCAATAAATCGCTTGCGCGTAGGGGTCTTTAGCAATGGGAGGAAACCGGAGGATCCGGTTAAAACCCACGAGGTTGGACAGGCAACCCTACTCCTTGTCACATACAACCGGGGAATCAAAACCACGCCAGTTGACTCAATGACATACCTTATGATACCGCGCGCACGTGCTAACCATTCGGCCATCCACCGCTCCCCCCACTCCAATTTGGGACGACGATCATGCAGAAACTAATGTATTCCTTCTAACAACCGTACCTTTCGTTAGACTGAGACTCGCCGTCTAAAACCTACCTTCTACAACAATCTACACGATCATGTCTCTCCTTGAATATATCTCGTCGTGTTTTACTAATGTATTTGTGAGCGTTATTCTTAAAGGACCTAAGTCCGTAACTCAAAATCCTCCAAAATCTTCGACATCGAAAACACGAATTATTGGTCAATTTAAATCAACATTGATGATGTAAACTTACCGGGAAAAGATGAGCTTCTGATATCCGATATTTAAGATAAAATAATTTTTTTAACATTGGTACATGAATCGTGTACCATAATGCGCTTCAGCCCCAGTTGTATTGAGAGACTCGAGGGACGAGGCTAGACACATTGCACCAAATCAAATGGAGTTATATAGACTAGAATAACTAGACGCTAGAAATTTGCACTCGATTGAGATTGCCGACTTATTTCGCCGAACATAACTGATTTGAAATTGGAGTAAAAACGGAAACCATTAAATGTAAATCAGTTTATATACATTCATATTACAGTATTATATGCGTTGCGACCCACTTTTGTGAATTTCTAGGTCCCAAATGTTAGCGATTTAGCTCCTTTAATTGCATTTTGACAGTGAAATGTAGCGTATCTTTTAATCCGTACTTGGTAGGTGTAAATATATACGTTTATTGTTATTTAAATGTTCCGTATACTATAAACTATCTCGTTAGAAATATGTCCATTGTAGAAGATTGTTTACTTGTCACCGGGACATGGGATCACGTGAGATTGGATCACGTGCACTTTAATAAATTGTGGTTTATATAAGATAAATGATGACGGATTCAATACAAAGATGACACGCGCAAGGTATAAACTAATTTATAATGTAGTTTGGAGCCGCGGTGGTTCAGTGGGTAAGACGTTGCCTAGCTAACCTGACGGTTCCGTGTTCGACCACAATCTTGGCGGAAAAGGTGCATCGGGGTTTTCCAGCGTGATTACCGCTTGTCTGTTTGACAAGTGATAGCTTATAAACGTTGGGTTATGTAAATCGACTCGTGTAATACTATAAGGGTTGTTTTTGTTCTATTATATGTGCTCAGTTTAATATATTAAATTGGTTAAACAAATGGGTGACAAAGCGGAATAGGCTAAGTAATTATTTTGCAATCTCATCATGATGAGACCGTAGAGAAGACATAATCCGTGAGTTCCTAAAGTTGAGAGGCTGGGGTAGAGACAAAATGTGATGTTTAATCCGTTAGGTCAGAGTTATAAAAAATGTTAAACTCAGACCGTGGATATTTTAATAACTCCTAAAGTATCTCTAATAGATGTTGTAGTTTTCCTGTATTTAGTTTGCTGCATTTGTTATATAAACTTAGTAAAAACATAAACGGCGTTCGAGAGTCAGTTAATTGTTAACTGAAATGATTGATCTTACAACGTAAAGTCAGAGAAAGTGCCACATCCATAGTGTCACACCAGTACGCCTGTGAGCAAGCCGTATGGTCTGGCAAAGAAAAATGTCTGGTCGTTCGGATGGGACGAAAATCCGAGATGCCTTGTACTCTAGATTCGGATATCGTCCCGCTGTTCTGGTAAGAAGAAAATCCCAATAGCGTGTATTATGCCCACCTGCATTAAGACAGGGGATAAATCACACAAAATCTAAATTGGTTTAAAATTGGTTGATATATTATCAGTTACATTTATATAAAAGTTAATATAGTCACTCATACTTGACAATTCTATAAAATATTTAAAACGTTATCCAAGTCAGATAAGGTCTTAAGTTATAATTACCCCAATGATTCAAATATGTAAATAAACTGGTTTGTCTTCTACCATAGTATATGTCTAACAGTATATAGGTCATAATTCATGGGTACATGGAATATGATCAATGTTTAAATGAGAGAGAGAGAGAGAGAGAGAGAGAGAGTGAGAGAGAGAGGGGGTAACGTCCACTCGACATAAACTAGGCCATTTCGGGACGAACACATGGTTCACTTTTATTTCAATAATTCGCTTGCAGTGTGGGTGGGGAAACCGTAGGACCCACAGAAAACCACAAGGTTGGACAGGCGACCCTATGCCTTGGCAAGTACATCCAATGGACTCAATGACAGCCTTATGATAATGCTAGCACGCGCTAACCATTCGCTCCCCCCCTCCCGCCTCCACTAAGACTAGAGAAGCCTTGTCAAAACGTCACATGGAGGCCTATAAGTCAGAACGACTCTAAGCAGTAAATATATTCCACGGAATTGTGACCTAAATACCACTGAATCATATTTATTCTATATCTTGACACAATCAGCTGACATGAAGACCCTGGATGTCTGACGTCTCGACTTTATACACACTTCAATCAATATATACCAACCTCGTGAGTTTTCTCCGGGTTCTCCGGTTACCTCCCACTGCTAAAGAACCCTACGCGCAAGCCAATTATTAAAATAAAATGGAACCATGTGTTAGTCCCAAAGTGCCCTGATTTGTGTCGAGTGGGCGTTAACTCTACCGGTTTCCTCCCAAGATCCCTACGGGCAAGCGAATTAGTGAAATAAAATAAAATCATATATTTAAGTCCCGAAATGACCTGGTTTGTGTCGAGTGAACGTTAAATCCCCCTCCCCCCCCTCTCTCTCTCAATCAATATATGACTACCTGACAGGTAAGTTGTGAACATCTCAGTGTGACTAGGTAGAAACCAAGGAGGTTATTAACACCAACGATATAAATGATACAATGTCTATGAAGATGACAGAAGATAATAGTTTGCACTACCATATATATATATTGTTGCTAACTGACATTTTAGTTCTGGGTGTGTTAGAATAGAATCTGAATGGAGATGGCACTATTTATTGTATATTATGTCAAATATTGTTATTACTAGATACATATATATAAAGATACTAGACAATAATTAAGTTGGTATTATGCTTTGTTCGGATCCCCAGGATTTTTTAGACCAGGTATTTTATTTTATATATAAGGCCAAACCCATTCAACCGAACAAATCGACCAGACCGACGAAAACGACCTAAATATATATATATATGTACATACTATGTCTAAATGTTTGTCCGTGTCCAAATGTCCGTCCACATTCATGTCTGTTTTGTTACAAATTCGTCTGTTTTGTAAACGTCCACTGGCACCTTTTTATTCTTTGCACCTGTTATCTCAGGTCTCTTGCTGTTATCTATTGTCTTCTGTACATATATATAAAAACCTAATTATCCTCTTTTTCACTAATCGCATTTTAAATTATTGCACCTTGTATACATACCATATTATTGTCTGCGATATCACCTCGGTGGAAGCGGACGTAAAATACAACTAACTAACAACAACAACAACATTTTATCATCCCAAAACAGAGACAATTACTACTGCTTAATAAAGATACATTATTGAAGATTAGATAAAGAGCTGGCAGTTCTCACTTTAATAGGGAAAACTAAATAAGGTAAAGGGAACATGCTGAAAAGTTCAAGTAAATTGATGCACTCGAGATATAAGCGATTGGATTTTAAGTCTAGCCTCGATCATCATTACTCTAAAGTCGGTACGATAAAACAAAAGATAGTCTCGATTATCCACCTTTGCATTTAATCATCAATGAGCGTTGAGCAATCAGACATGATTCAAATCCAGTGACGATCGAACACATAAGATGGCATTGAGAGATGATTATGATCTTCTCATGTTATTAAATGTCTTATTAATTATATAACATTTCAGGCCAAACGAAAGACCTACAATAGGCAGATTTAGCTCTTGTATAATGTATTTTTAAGCTTAAAAACACAGATCATATTTGAGGGAGATTAAACAGTTAAATCATTCAATATGATCTAATTTCATCAATTAGTAAATCATAAATAAAATACATGTCACAATTCAATTTATTTCATTTCTATTTTTCGTACTCAATTGAATAAAATACAGGACAAACAATTATGCCTTGACATCAAAACTAATTAAAAATTGCTTCGGCAAGCATCTTATATTCAAATCGTAATGCAAAAAAACAATATAATTCATTAATGGTTTGAACAGTTTCACTTCTTTGAAATGTTTTAGACATGATCAGGTTTTGAATTGAAATGCAATGGGGTTTAACGTCCTACTGGGCTAATGAAGACGGGCATACGCCATACAGTGTGCTATGAGGGAAAGTTTGCCTGGACAGTGGCACTATGGCCTACTCTTATATCGAATTCCAACTGTTTAGGGATCTTTTACGTGCACGTCAATGTATACACGGGACCTCTGTTTTTCGTATCATCCGAATGACTAGACAGCTGTGCTTGTCAGACCCTCCGTCCTGCATCACTGACAAGTGGGAACCATGCCGGAAAATCTGGGTGAACTTTACCGGCCATTGCAGGGATCGAACACCCGACCTCCAGGCTAGCGAGCCAACGTCTTACCCACTTAGCCACCGTGACCCCCGATCAGGTTTTGAACATTTCTAGGTTTAGTATATTATGGATTGTGCAACGGATTCATTGTCACATCTTAGGAAAGATTTTAGGTTTGGTATGAAAACATAAAATGAACTAAAACTTGATTAAAATGAAAGGCGTTTAAAACAAAGTAACAGAATATAATAGCATGCTCGACCTCATTTTGGGGTATGTTGGTTCGCTCCCGGTGTTGGCCGACAAAGTTCATCGTGATTTTCCGGCGTGGTTTCGCCTTGTCAGGGGTGCAGGGCGGAAGGCCTGACAGGTACAGCTGTTTAGTAGTTCTGATGGGACAGGAAACCGAGGTCCCGTGTGCGCATTGGTGTGCGGGTAAAATATCCCTTGGAAGTTGGAATTTATTATCAAAGTAGCCCATAGCGCCGCTGTGTGGGCAACATTTTTCTCATTAGCCCAGTCGGACGTAAAACCCCATTTCATTTAATTTCAAATTTCACTGGTTAATTGAAGCAATATTTCTATTCCATGTTTCCTAAATATGGACAGGGGAAACATGCAGAGCTTATCCAAACCCAGCTTCCCTTAATTAAAATAAAAGTAGGTATATCAATTTTAATTAGGGAATATGTTTTTGATGAACCTGTTTGTTTCCCAATCCTTAGTGAGTTCGGCATGTTTATTGTGAAACAAACAGGCGTTAAGCAAAAACATATTCCCTAATTACAATTAAGTTACAACACAACAATTACAACACAATTAGGTTACAACAATTACATTACAACACGACAATTATGTTATTAGGTTACCAGACAACAATTATGTTACAACACAATAATTACGTTAGAATACGACAATGACGTTACAGTACGACAATTACGTTACAACACGACAATTATGTTATTTGGTTACAAGACAACAATTATGTTATTTGGTTACAAGACAACAATTATGTTACAACACAATAATTACGTTAGAATACGACAATGACGTTACAGTACGACAATTACGTTACAACACAACATTTATGTTACAACACAACATTTATGTTACAACACGACAATTAGGTTATAAAACTCAAAAAGGATCAGAAAACATGCAAATCTATTTGTGCGAATGCTATAAAAAAAACCGCGACTTTCAAGCACTAAAAATAACAATGATTACAAACCAAGAGATCATAAAACATACACATTTAGTTGTGGCTTTCAAGCGCTAATATTAATAAGAATAATATTAATAATAATAACTACAATAGGTAATCCACTTAAGGTTACCCAAACATAAAAGTTCGAGTTTACACTTATATAGTAAACAAGTTGGAGCTCAATAAACTATAAACACACTTATGGAAAACAGCTACTGATTTATTTAGGCGACGTTTCGACGAGTATTCTCTCGACGTTTTCAAGCTAATACAATATAACAAAATTTGAAGCAACATATATAGACAAAATTACAACAAAAGGTTGAAACCATTCATAGCAACAACAAGATCAAAGGCCTATGAAACAATGGGGTTATGATATACAAAAACAAGATAAAAGGGACTAATTAATTGTCTGAAAGTGGGGGTTGGGGTTCGTGGCTAGACAAGATAAACAAGCTGTGAAGAGTTGGTTAAATTTATTTCGAAGGGGTATTGACACCCTTAATCGTCGTTCTGTGTAAAATACGGAGCCCAATTTGTGAAACTGGATACTGGGTTTCCGGAGTGGCCTCGTGTCCCACGGCTAGATTGTCACTAATAATCAGGTCACCTTCCTCCCACTGAAAATAAATGCAGAAGAAAATCCATGAACAATTAGCACTTAGAACAAATTCAACAGAACAACAAAACATGTGTTCAGCGTCGTCGTAGCTCAGTGTGTAAGACGGTGGCTCGCTTTGCAGGAGGTCTCGGTTCATCTCCCCCTTGTCAATGGTGCATCTATAAACAGGGTCTTGTCCTTTGGAGGGGACGGAAAGCCGTGATAATTTGTACACATTGGCGTGCACACAAAAGAACCCTTGAAAGTTGGAATTAAATACAAGAGCAGGGATCAGGACAAAATTTCTCTCAAATTACACTGCATGGTGTATGTCCTTCTTCATTTTCCTCCTGTCCAACCTCATGGGTTTTCTCCGGGTCCTCCGGTTTTCCCCCACTGCTAAAGACCCCTACTCGCAAGCGAATTATTGAAATAAAATTAAACCATACGTTAGTCCCGAAATTGCCTAGTTTGTGTCAAGTGGACGTTAAACCCCATCTCTCTCTCTCTCTCTCTCCCCCCCCCCCCCAATTAACTAGTGCATAGCAGAAAAACTAATTGCGTGACAAACGGGTCTATCCAAACGGAGACAATGTAAATAATACTGTTTGAAGACGAACAATACCTTAAATCAGATTAAACGAAGGGCTGTCATGTTTCGGTACTTGGGATAGATTTGATTGAACGGGAAGAATAGACACATTCCCTCAAAAGCTGACGTATCAGAAGTCAATCCAGCAATGGCCAAAGGGGGATTTCTCGGGCCATTGCGTCAGAAATATGAGAACCCTCCTATTTCAACTACCCCCCTATTTCGACTACGGTTTATAACAGATTATATGGTCTGGTGGTTTCATTGTCACTACTTATATACCTCTCTATAGTTAAAATAGATTCGTCCATAAAAAAAACATCCCATTTCATTCCATCCTTTTCAGAGGAACCTTCCTATTTCGGAAACACCCCATTTCGACTACAGCCTATACAGATTACATGGTTTGGTGGTTTTATTATCCCTACTTATATACCCTCTCCATAGCTAAAATAGATTCGTCCATAAAAAAAAGTCCCATTTCGACTACAGCTTATAATAACTGATTACGTCTCACGAAGTCCCGCCATAAATATACACATAAAACAATGCAATATCAATAAATACATTAAAACAAACGCAAAATATTTCTACTTCCGACGTCTTGAAATTGAAAATAAACACGACATTTATATAAAAAAAAATCCAATCCAGATTACAAAATTTTGTCTGAATGATAGGGATCTCGAAAAAGGATTGCACAAAATTTATCTCATATAGCTAAGCAAGTATTAAACTCAATTTTTCCAAGAAAATTCCATACCAATTTTTAATTATATTATAATGTGCATACAATAATGCACATAACAATATGTAGCTTATGGCTATTGATCAACAATGTTGTAGAATACACATAACATAAAATAACAAAATGTAGCTCGTGGTTAGAAATACAGCACCATGGACATTATATCTCAAAAGGCTCACTCTCGCAAATAATCATGAAAATGGACAATCTGATTAGAATACAGATCTATATTTTGTTTCGATTTTTTATAGTTTCGATGGCCTGTACTACATGAAGATCGGGCCAGTTGTAGCGGGACGTCTTACGAGCTGATTTTGATCCTCTGGCGTCAAACATTTGATTAAAGGACAATATTGGTGCCAGTCATTATCACATGTCATAGAGTTGGTTAAACACATTCCAAATATAATTTTAACACAGAGATCATTGCTACGATAGCTGAGTAATACAGGTTTCCTGAATCGGAAGTGACGAACGCCAAAGGAAAACACGAGTCATACCTCTATATAACTGACTGATGTGATAACAGATACACGACCAAATTTCTGCTCACTAATAATTCCTTCCAAAACCAAAAGTTGTTGTGTGAGACTGTGAGAGGATATATTTGGAATGTGTTTAACCAGCACTATCACATATGTGATAATGACTGGCACCAATATTGTCCTTTAAGCAATCACCGTTGATGTTCTAGTAGGTTACGCACAATTCCGTGCATCGCACGCCAAAAACTCCTTGCAACAGACCCTTTCATTGGCTAATCCCTCACATCAACCAGAACGCGGGATATATAACAATTTTGAACGATAACAGAAAACGAAACGAAATGGGATCTGTGTTTTATCAGATTGGAAAATGGAGAAAGTAAGACTCCCCTATCTCCTAGACAAGCCTCTAATCTACGACTGTCTCTTCATGGCAGCTTACTAGAAATCACTTGTCTTACATATCACCTTGGTGGCAGCGGCTACGGACCCCCCCCCCCCCAAAAAAAAAAAACCGAACAAATATAATACATACCTTGTGCTTATAAATAAGACCGTTGCTTTGCTTTATTTCTTTGTCAATATCTTTCAATGCATCTTCTGTTTCATCGTTTTTAAGGAACCTTTCATCTTTCCCGCCAAAATCAAATATACATTCTTCGATAAGTCCTAAATTGAAGCACATCGTCTGAAAAACACGGAATATTTCATTTTATTTGTGTATATTTTAAATACAAATGAAAAGAAAAGAAAATGAAATGGGGTTTAACGTCCTACTGTTCTGCTCTGACTGGGCTAATGACGACGGGCATACGCCATACAGAGTGCTATGAGGGAAATCTGCCAAAGGATCTTTTACGTGCATGCCAATGTATACACGGGTCCTGGGTTTTTCGTCGTATCCGAACGAATTGACAGCTGTCCTTGTCCATCTCTCCGTCCTGTACCAATGACTAGGGGAAACCACGCCGGAAAATCCGATGAACTTTCTCGGTCAATGCAGGATCGAAAACGCAACCCCCAGGCTAGCGAACCATCGTCCCACCCACTTAGCCACCGTGGCTCCCTATTTTAAATACAACAGACAGTATCTTATCTCGATTTGTTTATAACTTGTATATGTTGATTTGTTTTAAAAATAAAGATATGTTTAGATTTTAAACCCAACTTCTACAGACAAAGCCAATTATCAGACATAATCGATATTTGGACACCAAAATTAATCAACAGTATATTCATACCCACTTCCGCTTTATCGGTTTACTGGGGGTTGGATGCCCGAATGGTTAACACGTGTGCGCTGTATTATAAGGTCTGTCATTGAGTCAACTGGTGGGGTTTGGATTACCGGGTGTACGCGACAAAGAATAGGGTCACATGTCCAACCTCGTGGGTTTTCTCTGGGTTCTCCGGTTTCCTCCTACTGCTAAAGACCCCTACGCGTAAGCGAATTATTGAAATAAAATTGAACCATGTGTTAGTCATGAAATGGCCTAGTTTGTGTCGAGTAGACGTAAAACCACATTTCTTTCTTTCATTCTTTTATCTGTTGAATGCAGCGCACTCGGATGCAACCCGACCCGTCAATGTTCAATGTTGAAAGGTAGCTAATTAGCTATATTAAAGGTGTTTGTCACTTACCGGTTGATAGGTAGCTAATGAGCTGTATTGAAGGTGTTTGTTACTTACCAGTTGACAGGTAACGTGTTGGCTACCTGTTTGTCACTTACCGGTTGACAGGTAGGGGGTTGGATGGCTGAATGGCTAGCGTGCGCGCGCTGTATCATAAAGTCTGTCATTGAGTCGACTGGCGTGGTTTCGAATCCCAGGTTGTACGTGACAAGTAGTAGGGTCGAATGTCCAACCTCGTGGGTTTTCTCCGGGTCCTCCGGTTTCCTCCAACTGCTAAAGGAATCTAGGAAAAAAAGTCACAGGAAAAAAAGTCACAGTAAAAAAGTCACAACTTATATATATTGTATTGTAGAGTGAGTATATCCTTGCACCTTTAAGTTATTTGTCTTTGAGTTAATTAGGTTTGGTTAATCGAGTGGTTTGGTTAATAGATCGTGGGTAAATTGTATTTAATCATGAATTTATTATAAAGCTGTTTGTATGTAGGTATTCTTGTTAGGTCTGTACTGTTACTCTACATTATCTTGCTGCAAACACAATACAAACACTATGGAACGTACATGATGCAACCATGAACAGTGCCCCCTGTACCAACAACATCTGCGAGGGATGGAACAACAAATTCTACAATCTTGTCGGCCAACACCATCCATCCATCTGGAGATTGGTGGAGTGGTTCCAGAAGAAATCAGCCACAGTCCAGACTGTCGTCGCCCAGGATGCCATCGGAAATCCACCTGTCAGGAAGGTCAAGAAGAAGTTTGTAAAGATGCAGACACAACTACGAAATCTTTGCAGAGATTGTGTCAGCGGTGCCAAATCCATCCCAGAATTCTTACATGGAGTTGGATGGAACATTAGAATTAACAAAGAGTATTGATGTGGTAGAATGTTGAATGAGCTAATAAGTGCTAAACCGTCTGATGTACTGATATGTCAAATGTGCTATAATGTATTAAAATGTGCTATGATATCAAAGTGTGCTAATTTCTAAAGACTAAAACAGTCTGGTTACATCTGTGTAATGAAAGGTTAAATATGTATGTTATTGTTTATATTGTTATTGAATTTGAGATGTAATAAAAAAAACTGTGACTTTTTTTCCTGTGTTTTTTTACCTAGGCAAATTTGTGACTTTTTTACTGTGCCTTTTTTTCCTGTGACTTTTTTTCCGCGCACCTGCTAAAGACCCCTACGCGCAAGCGAATTATTAAAATAAAATTAAAAACCATATGTTAGTCCCGAAATGACCTAGTTTGTGTCGAGTGGACGTTAAACCCCCATTCTAGCTATATTGAATGTGTTTGTTACTTACCAGTTGACAGGTAACGTGTTTATCACTTACCGGTTGACAGGTAGCTTATTAGCTATATTAGAGACTTTTGGCAAGCGGAATTTTTACCATCCGTATCACGTATCCGTATGTATACGTGATACGTTGCGTCAATGCAGTTTTTGAGTTTTGGCAGATTTTCGCGTAGCGTACGTTTGCATCGCTGAGCCGAGCTTAGTTCTATTACAGCATGATGGCAGATATCTACCAAGGTCACCATCAGTGCTAGTCAAGTGCCTAGCCTACAATTTCTCGGTGCGAGTGAAGTCGCTCGATATTAAAAAAAATTAATATCGACTTTGGTTTCACTTATGTATCATTTCAGAAAGTTTAGATTTGTAAGATCCTACCTCCCTAAATTGAGCACGTAGATCAACCAGCATGCAGACAGACGGGAAATGTATGAAAATCCCGAGAAAATCCCAACAAAAATAAGGATTAAATTCCAGTCTTTATCATGGTTAAATCACATCAAATATACACCTTCGTGTTCTAGGATACACGGAGATTCATAAAAACGCTATGATACAACATTTCAGCGTCTAAAAGTAGCAAAAGAAGGCAGTAAAAAGACGACAATGTTATACGGACCTTTTCCGTATGAAAGCTGTTCGATACGTGCTACCGTATCCGTGTTCCGTATCACGTATGAGAAATACACACACATAGATGACGTCACACACAAAATCCATACGGATACGCGATACGGACCAAGAATTTACGCTTGCCAAAAGTCTCTATTGAATGTGTTTGTTACTTACCAGTTGACAGGTAACCTGTTGGCTACCTTTAAAGATGTTTATCACTTACCTGTTGACAGGTAGCTAATTAGCTATATTGAAGGTGTTTGTTACTTACCAGTTGACAGGGAATGTGTTGGCTACCTTTAAAGGTGTTTGTCACTTACCGGTTGACAGGTAACTGGATGTGGATAGATCAATGGATGTATATTTTCATAACCATATTGTCTGAATATTCCATGAAGTGAATTCCACTGTTCTCTCTTTTCGGGTGTTAGTTGATTGATCAAATCATTCAGAGAAATAAAGGCTGTAAATGATAATTTTCCTACTTCAGTTTGTTGACGTTTATTACCAATAATTATGTGTTAAATGATTATCACTGCCCTGGAGTTAATCATCCTGACCAAGTACTATGTCATATAAAACCGGGGAATGGCGGATTGGTTAGCGAGTATCATAAGATCTGTCACTGAGTCAATTGGTGTGGTTTCGTTTGCCCGGTTGTACGTGACAAGGAGTAGGGTCAACTGTCCGGTTTCCTCCCAAGCGAATTATTGAAATAAAATTGAACCATGTTATTCCCGAAATGACCTAGTTTGTTTCGAGTGGACGTTAAACCCCTCCATCTCCCTCTCTCTCTCGCTCTCTCTCTCTCATAAAACCGCTCATATAAACCCATGTTCACAAAATAACGTAATAACATAATAATACATTGCAGTACTAATATATATATTACGAACAGTACCTACCTGTACTGCCTTCTCTTGGTACAGATACCATATTTAATATACAGAACCTGAATGGCTTTTCTATAAAACTACCATCAATATGCCAACCGTCTCGATTAAAGCCCACACATCCTTCCGTGCTATCATTAGAAACACGAAGAATATCAGGATGGGGTGATCTTTTGTGCTTTATATGTTTGGAATCCAGTTCTCCGAACCATCGACTGATTTCCAGATGGCGTTCAGCGGTGATTTCACCTTGGTTTTTAAATATCAGGAGTTTATGTTCATGTATATCCTTTTTAATCTTCTCAAGAATATTGTCTGGTACTGTTTTCTTGAGATCAATTCCACGTACTTCAACTCCAAGTTGGCCATTAGATCGATACTCCATTATTATTTCCAATTTGGTCTGTAAAACCTGTAACGGAGACAGAGAAACATGACGGGGAAATAATTAAAAATATTCAGCTAATCCCTGATTTTAGTACCGTTCGGTAGAAGTACTAAAACAATACATTTCAGCACAAAAACGAGAGAGAGAGAGAGAGAGATTTAACTTCCACTTGACACAAACTAGATCATTTCGGGACTAACACAAGGTTCAATTTTATTTCAATAATTCGCTTGTGCGTAGGGGTTTTTAGCAATGGGAGGAAGCATGAGGACCTGGAGAAAACCCACAAGGTTGGATAGAAGACCCTACTCCTTGTCACATACAACCGGGTAATCAAAACCACGCCAGTTGACTCAATGACAGATCTTCTGATACAGCGTGCACGTGCTAACTATTCGGCCATTCACCGATTCCCCCGCTCCAATTTGGGACGAAGATCATACACAAACCAATGTATTCCTTCTAACAACCCTACCTTTCGTTAGGCTTAGACTCGCCATTTAATACCTACCTTCTACAACAATCTACACGATCATGTCTTCCCTTGAATATATTTCGTCGTGTTTTATTAATGTATTTGTGGGCGTTATTCTTAATTGCACGATGACAGAGAAATGTTGCGTATCTTTTAATTCATACTTGGTAGGTGTAAATATACACGTTTATTGTCATTTAAATATTCTGTATGCTATAAATTATCTCGTTAGAAATATGTCCCTTCTAGAAGATTGTTTTCTTTTCACCGTGACATGGGATCACGTCAGATGGGATCACGTGCACCTTTATAAAATGTGGTTTATATAAGATAAATAATGAAGGATTAAATACAAAGATGACACGTGCAAGGTATAAACTAATTTATAATGTAGTTTGGAGCCGCGGTGGTTCAGTGGGGAAGACTTTGCCTAGCTAACCTAAAGGTTTCGTGTTCGATCACAGTCTTGGCGGAAAAGGTGCATCGGGGTTTTCCAGCGTGATTGCCGCTTGTCAGTGGGGCAGGACGGAGGGTCTGACGCTGGGTTTGGACAAAACGTCGAGGTCCCGTATACACATTGGTGTGCACGTAAAAGAACCCTTTGCAGTTGGAATTTTTCTATTCTAATGTAGCCAGATTGCTAAGAATACGTATTTCAACGGAGTATTTTATTAATTAAAGGGGCTAAGTCTCTAACTAAATCTTTTACATAATATTCGAAATGTTGTTATCTTGCCGTGCAACTAGATGATCCTAATATCCAATATTTAAGACACAATTAACACTTTACAATCAGTACACGAGTCGTGTACCGCATGCTTTCGGTGCAATTTTGTAATGAACAAATAAAAATATATCCTAAAACACAATGTGGAAATAATAACTAAAGACTCATTCACAAACGACAAAATAATAATTTTAAAAATGTGTAGAATGCACTAAGCAGGCGTAAACGACTGCCATTTAATTTGAACTGTTCAGGTATATCACCGAAGATAATTGATCTGAAATCACTTTTTGTTCAAAAATTGAATATTAATCACTTTACATATATTGTCATATTACATAAATATGTGCTTTTAGAACCATTTTTGTCTATTTCAAGATACCTAAAAATAGTGTCATATGCCCTTTAACTATTCCGTTAAACCATTAACTAATCTTTTACAGTAAATATTTTACAATCATTTATATACCATTATATTATCAATGAACATAAAGGACATTTTATAATGGGGAGAGACGGGGGTTAACGTCCACTCGACACAAACTAGTTCATTTCGGAACTAACATACGGTTCAATGTTAATTCAATAATTCGCTTGTGCGTAGGTGTCTTTAGCAGTGGGTGGAAACCGGAGGACCCGAAGAAACCCACCAGGTTGGACAGGTCACCCTACTCCTTGTTACGTACAACCGATGAATCGAAACCACATGCGCGTGCTAACCATTCGGCCATCCAACCCGCCTTGTTTAAAAGGAGCTGTGACATTATGTGTTTAACCCTAATACAACCCTTTGTATTTATGAGAGAGACAGAGAGAGAGAGAGAGGGGGCGGGGTGTTAACGTCCAGTCGACACAGCCTAGTTCATTTCGGGACTTACATACGGTTCAATGTTATTTCAATAATTCGCTTGTTGTTATATAGGGACCTTGTCTCGTATAGTGCGGAATCGAAACCATGCCACTTGACTCAATGGCAAACCTTATGATCTAACGCGCACGCGTTTAACCATATTTGCTCCCCATCTTTCAATTATTTTAGAAACTGAATTATTAACTCAACTTACCTCTTCAGACTAGTCCAAACAAATGTGAACCAGACTGTCGTCTCCCCTGCTGAAAAATAAATAAATATGTTAATATCACCACATGAATGCGGTGGTTTTCTTTGCACAGTCATGCCTGACCGTTGGCGACAAGGAGTAATAGCTTACTGTGTATGGTGTCAATTTGATCTCGGTGTACCAAATATAAAACGAAGTTGATTGTACAGAATATGCTCATGTCCGACATATAAATTCAGTACATTATTACGAGACCTTGTCGACAAACAATGTCATTTGCCTGGCTCATATTATTTCTTTAAATATTGTTGTGCAGACTATTGCAAGGGAGGTAATCCATGCACGGAAGCAGACCGTCATTAATTTCCCAATTGCCACTGACTCCAATGTTAATTCTGGCTCTTTTCAAGGCTCCAACTTTTTGTGGGGCTGAATGATATTCACCACAGACAGCGAACCAAATGGTCATGTCTTTGCACCAAATTTTGAGAAACGCAAACTTGAAGTAGCATACTAAATGCATGTATCTTTTCGCCGTGCATATCGCCGGAACAAACCATGATGAATGTTAATAAACACTCTCCTCTTCCATTCTAGACTAAACAAGTATGAACGTATTATGGACCAGGAACTGACAATGTTGTCAGATAGAATTCAAAAATCTAATTCACCAAAATTGTGCAAAGAACAAGCGAGCCCCCTTCCATGTCGATCAGACTTGACGGTGAAATTTAATGATCATTTTCTACCAGGTTAATCATAGTGATAAACAATTTAGATTGGTCAGTACCTCTGAGAACACTATACTAGCTTTGGGTATAAATGAAGGATAGGGATGCAACTGGGTGTTTCATTACTGCATCAATACCCTGACTACGTTCGATTATTTTAATTACCTGTCAATGCTTAGTATTTCTGATTCCAATCAGAAAATCGGGTGTTATTTTTAGATTACAGTAAAATACTCTAGCTTTTTTGCTCTATTTATGCCATTTTCCAGACCAAATGCAAAGACATACAAACTGGTAATATCAAACTGTTCTAATTTGAGTCTAACTGAAGAAGGGTGGTGCAACTTGGTATTTCATTACATCAATACCTTAGTACTATTGATTCAAATCAGAACAAATCAGAAATCGGGTGTTATTTTTGGATTACAGTAAAATTTCTCTAGCTTTTGTGCTATATTTATGCCATATTTCTCTGCCATTAAAATGCAAAGACATACAAACTTGTAACATTATTATATTTTATTGTTTTAATAAATATCTAAGACGAACAAGCGCCTTGTGATTTACTAATTACAATTAAGTTACAACACAACAATTACGTTACAACACAATTAGGTTACAACACAACAATTACGTTACAACACGACAATTAAGTTATTAGGTTACAAGACGATAATTATGTTACAACACAATAATTACGTTACAATACGACAATTGCGTTACAGCACGACAATTACGTTACAACACGACAACTACGTTACAACATGACAATTAGGTTACAACTCGACAATTAGGTTATAAAACTCATAAACGATCAGAAACATGCAAATCTATTTTTGCGAATGCTATTAAAAAAAACCGCGACTTTCAAGCACTAAAAATAACAATGATTACAAAACCAAGAGATCAGAAAACATACAAATTTAGTTGTGGAAATGCTATAAAATAAACCTGGCTTTCAAACACTAATATTAATAATAATTACAATAGGTAATCCACTTAAGGTTACCCAAGCATAAAACTTCGACTATGTAATTCTACACTTACATAGTAAACAAGTTGGAGCTCAATAAACTATAAACACACTTATGGAAAACAGCTACTGATTTATTTAGGCGACGTTTGGAAGAGTATTCTCTCAACGTTTTCAAGCTTATACAATATCACAAAATTTGAAGCAACATATAGTCAAAATTACAATAGCAAGGTTGAAACCATTCATAGCAACAACAATATCAAAGGCCTGTGTCACAATGGGGTTATGATATACAAAGCAAGATAAAAGGTTGGAGCTCGTGGCTAGACAAGATAAACAAGCTTTGAAGAGTTGGTTGAATTTATTTTAAAGGGGTATTGACACTCTTGATCGTCGTTAGTTTGTTAAATTTATTTCGAAGGGGTATTGACACCCTTGATCGTCGTTCTGTGTAAAATACGGAGCCCAATTTGTGATACTGGATACTGGGTTTCCGGAGTGGCCTCGTGTCCCACAGCTAGATTGTCACAGATAATCAGGTCACCTTCCTCCCACTGAAAATAAATTCAGAACAAAATCCATAAATAATTAGCACTTGGAACAAATTCAACAGAACAAAATCAAGTATAATAATCACTTAGAACACATTGAACAGAACACAATCCATGAATAATTAGCACTTAGAACAAATTCAAAAGAACAAAATCCATGAATAATTAGCACTAAGAATGAATTCAACAGAACAAAGACTATTAATAGTTAGCACTCAGAACAAATTCAACAGAACAAAAAAAAACATGTGTTCAGATTAAATTATTACAGCTTTTTATAAAGAAGTCGCCGTAGCTCAATGTGTTATATGGTGGCTCTCTATCCAGAAGATCCCGGCTCATTTCCCCTTTGCAGGACGGAGGGCCTGGTATGGAATGTCTAGTTGTTCGGATGGGACCAAAGTCCGCAATCATTTGTACACATTAGCGTCTACGTAAAAGAACTCTTGAAGATTGGAATTCAATACAAGAGTAGACTGTCGGGACATAATTCCTCTAATAGCACACAGCGTGGTGTATGTCCGTCCTCATTTACCCAGTCGGTTCAATGTGGTGGAACGTTAAACACCATTTAATTCACTCCTATTTCATTCATTCCATTTCAGAGGAACCCTCCTATTTTGTTTATTCCGTTTCAGAGGAACCCTCCTATTTCGAGGAGCCGCGGTGTCTAGGCAGGTAAGACGTTGGTTCGCTAGCCTGGAGGTCGGGTGTTCGATCCCCGCATTGGACCGAAAAAGTTCATCCAGATTTTCCGGCGTGGTTCCCCCTTGTCAGTGGTACAGAACAGAGAGCCTGGCAAGAACAACGGGCAAAATTCCCCTCATAGAACACTGTATGGCGTATGTCCGTTTTCATTATCCCGGTCAGGAGCAGAACAGTAGGACGTTAAACCCAATTTCATTTCATTTCCTATTTCGTCTTCAGCCTATAACAACAGATTATACGGTCTGGTGGTTTTATTAGAGACTTTTGGCAAGCGTAAATTCCTGGTTCCTATCGCGTATCCGTAACGATTACGCGTGTGACGTCATCAATGCGTGTGTATTTCTGTAGCACCATGGGTCTTTCTGTCTAACGTGGAGAGCGGGCGAGAAAACCGATCGCCACATCCTACATACGACCCATGCATCTTTTCTTACTACATATTTCTGTAGCCTTGTGATCGTCTAGAATTTGTCTCTACTTCTGCTTCACGTTGTGTATTTACTTCTTACAGTTTCTTAAGACGTTTGTCTTACCAGGAATAATAATGCATAGTTCGCTTCTACATTTTATATAGCATATAACTGAATACAGGTATACAAGCATAGCACAAATTACAATACTATATAGCTAAAACCACTTCTCCACCCTATCCAGCCTCTCGGCTGTCTAGGAACTCGGATGTACCCTCGATCTATGGAATCTAATGCAAGTCTGACATACAGGGTTCCACGGTTTCTTTTAAAGATATATGAATATCATGCACAATAAAGCGTGATCATGGCCCTGAACTTGTGTAATTAACAAAATGATTGGTTACTTTAAATCAAATGATGCAATTAAAATAATTCCACTCACGTGTAATTCTGGTGGTAAATAATTGACATATTTTTGTTAAAGAGCTCTTTTTTATATGTCAACTGTCAATTACAGACTAAGTTGATTTAGTGCACACTATATATGCGAATATATTTGAAATTACTAACTTGCCAAAGATATTAATTAATGAAATATAAAGCCATCTTATTTCAAGAGCAAAAATTCTAGCAATATTATTACATTTCTCATACGTGATACGACACACGGATACGGCAGCAAGTATGGAACAGCTTTCATACGGAAAAGGTCCGTATAACATCGTCGTCTTTTTATCGTATTTTTTGCTTCTTTTATACGCTGAAATGTTGTGCCGTAGCGTTTGTTTATGAATCTATATCATAGAACACGAAGGTGTATATTTGATGTGATTTTAACCATGGCAAAAACTGGAATTTAATCTTTACTTTTGATGAGCTTTTCGCGGAATTTTCATATTTTTCCTGTTTGTCTGCACGCTTGTTGATCTGCGTGCTCAATTTAGAGAGGTGAGACCTTGGAAATCTATAAAAGGGGTATATTTTTAATAAGATTCGACACTAATTTTTATTTTTTTTTAAATAAATCAGCGACTGTCGAACGACTTGACTCCCTTCAGGAATTTGTAGGCTGGGTACTTGACTAGTACTGATGTTGATCTTGGTAGATAACTGCCATCATGCTGTAATAGAACTACGCTCAGCTCAGCTACCCATACGTAGACTGCGCGAAAATCTGCCAAAACTAAATTAACGCAACGTATCACGTGACGATACGGATGGGAAAAATTCCACTTGCCAAAAGTCTCTATTATCCGTATACCATCTCTATAGCTAAAATAGATTCTCCCATAAAAACACCCGATTTAGGCGACAGCGTATAACAGATTATACGGTCTAGATTCTTCCATAAAAACAATATCGAAACAACAAAAGAATGAAAAGGTAATCTATGCAGAAATCATATAATATAAGTAAAAAGTAAGGACGCCCATTAGGGTCAATCAAATGAAAACAAATCTAATTGCTAGATAGTTATCTTGTTATTACAAGATACGGGGAAGCCCATGAGTAACTTATTTTAAGGTCGCCATACACCGATTTATCGCCAACAGCTAGGCCAACACCATATTCTATTTTATGTTACAGAATCGGTACATTTATGTCATGCTCCCATAAATATCATTCGCTGTTTTCATTTCTCCATTAAAATCATAAAGTTCATACTCCCATTAACATCATACTCCCACCAACTTCATATTAATATCATAATTCATCAACTTTAATGCTGCACTTGCAGCCACAGAACGCTATTTACATTTTTCGGAAAACTTCTTTAAATTTTTCGTTTTCCTTTGTGTTGGCTTTATACAGTTTTTATTGTCTGCAGTTATCGAGTTTAGCGATTTTGTTCATTTCAACACGAACGAAAACAAAAATCATTTTTATGGTTATCATCAACGGCCGATGAACAGCAGATATGATTCAAATCTTGTAATGTTAATTTAATGCATAATTAGCAGTTTATATAACATTTAAGGCCGAAAGAAAGACCTACAATAAGCAGATTTAGCTCTTGCAAAACATATGTTTAATAAGAACCCACTGACGTATGCTTTAAACAGTCATATAAGTTTTGGTTGTTTGGGCTTAGCGCCGTTTCGTCTATATCCCTTTTAAACACGCCGTTGCCATCTTTACATTTCGCTGAACCTCGTTCATGCGCCTCTAGTAGTAGGACGTTAAACCCCATTTCATTTCATTTCATCTCATTTGATTTCATGCGCCTCTATTTAATTATATTGAATCAAGCCTACAAATTATCTATCGTTGCTATCTTGATTTTGATTTCTTTAGTTACATGAACTTAAAACGTCAGTAAAATATTAAAACATGCAAAACATTTACTGGCATGATAGGGTAACATGTGAAATAGACATGCATGAAGTTTGAATTCTACGAAAATTGCATGCAAATTTTAAATCATTTTATATAATGTATATAAAATAAGGCACATTAATCAACAATGTTGTAGAATGCACATAACAGGGAAATAACAAAATGTACATTGTGGTTATCAATCAACAATGTTGTAGAATGCAAATAACATAAAACAACAAAATGTAGCTTGTGGTTATACATCAACAATGTTTCTATAATACAGATGAATGGACCTTAAACAGCACCATGGACACTATATCTCAAAAAGCACGGTTGTGCAAATAATCATGAAAATGGAGGCAGTGCAACTCCTCTATCTCCTACCCACGCTAGACAAAGAGAGAGAGAGAGAGAAAAATGGGGTTTAACGTCCACTCGACACAAACTAGGTCATTTCAGGATTAACATATGGTTTAATTTTATTTCAATAATTCGCTTGCGCATAGGGGTCTTTAGCAGTGGGAGGAAACCGGAGGACCCGGAGAAAACCCACGAGGTTGGACACGCGACCCTACTCCTTGTCACGTACAACCGGGGATTCGAAACCACGCCAGTCGACTCAATGACAGACTTAATGAAACAGCGCGCGCACGCTAACCATTCGGCCATCCAACCCCCCCACGCTAGACAAGCCTCTAATCTACGACCGTCTCTTCATACATGTTTACTAGGAATCACTTGTCTTAGATATTACCTTGGTGGCAGCGGCTGCGGAGCCCCCAAAAACGAACAAATATAATACACACCTTGTGCTTATAAATAAGACCGTTGCTTTGCTTTATTTCTTTGTCAATATCTTTCAATGCATCTTCAGTTTCATCATTTTTAAGGAACCTTTCATCTTTCCCGCCAAAATCAAACATAAATTCTTCCATATTTCCTAAATTGAAGCACATCGTCTGAAAAACACGAAACATTTCATTTATCTGTGGGTTTTTTTTTAAATACAACAGACAATCTCATCTCGATTTATTTATAACTTGTATATGTTGATTTGTTTTAAAGATAAATATATGGTTATATTTTAAACCCAACTTAAACAGACAATATCAATTATTTGATATTATCGATATATGGACACCAAGAAAAATGACCAAATATATTTATACCCACTTCCGCTTTATCTGTTGAGGGGGGTTATATGGTCGAATGGTTAACACGTGTGCGCTGTATTATAAGGTCTGTCATTGAGTCAACTGGCGGGGTTTCGATTCCCCGGGTATACGTGACAGGGAGTAGGGTCACCTGTAAAACCTCGTGGGTTTTCTCCGAGTTCTCCGGTTTCCTCCTACTGCTAAAGACCCCTACGCGTAAGCGAATTATTGAAATAAAATTGAACCATGTGTTAGTCATGAAATGGCCTAGTTTGTGTCGAGTAGACGTTAAACCCCATTTCTTTCTTTCATTCTTTTATCTGTTGAATGCAGCGCACTCGCATGCAACCCGACCCGTCAATGGTCAACATAAGATCAACCAATTGGACTTTTAGGGTCACGTCTTCTCCCTTATAGAATGTCTCAATTTGCAATGTCCCCTTTTTGAGTAATATAACGCTCACAGTCTGAACAAATTCAGTCCACATCATATACCTTGAAGATGTTATTAAACGTGTTGGCGATCTTAAAGTTGTTTGCCACTTACCGGTTGACAGGTAACAGGGTGTGGATAGATCAATGGATGAATATTTTCATAACCATCTTGTCTGAATATTCCATGAAGTGAATTCCACTGTTCT
Source organism: Patella vulgata (assembly GCF_932274485.2). Lineage (NCBI taxonomy): Eukaryota > Metazoa > Mollusca > Gastropoda > Patellidae > Patella > Patella vulgata. The sequence continues at coordinate 4,571,137 of NC_065884.2, forward strand.
CTCTTTTCGGGTGTTAGTTGATTTATCAAATCATTCAGAGAAATAAAGGCTGTAAATGATAATTTTCCTACTTCAGTTGTGTTGACGTTTATTATCAATAATTATGTGTTAAATGATTATCACTGCCCTGGAGTTAATCATCCTGACCCGGTGCTAGTTCATATAGTTCTGTGTTAAATTCTGGTGTGAAACTGAATAACAACATGGTTCTCACTGTCCTGGAGTTAACCATCCTGACCTAGTACTAGTTCATATAAACCCGGGGTTGGGGGCGGGGATAACCGAATGGTTAGCGCGTGTGCGTTGTATCATAAGGTTTGTCATTGAGTCAACAGGTGTGGTTTCGATTCCATGGTTGTACGTAACAAGGAGTATGGTCGCCTGTCCAACCTCGTGTTTCTTCTTCAAGTCCTCCGGTTTTCTCCCAAGCGAATTATTGAAATAAAATTGAACCATGTGTTAGTCGCGAAATGACCTGGTTTGTGTCGAGTCGACACCACAAAATAACGCAATAACATACAGTACTATATAGCGGTACTAATATATTACGAACAGTACCTACCTGTACTGCCTTCTCTTGGTACGGATACCATATTGAATATACAGAACCTGAATGGCTTTTCTATAAAACTACCATCAATATGCCATCCGGTTCGACCAATGCCCACACATCCTTCCGTGCTATCATTAGAAACACGAAGAATATCAGGATGGGGTGATCTTTTATGCTTCTTATGTTTGGAATCCAGTTCTCCGAACCATCGACTGATTTCCAGAATGCGTTCAGCGGGGATTTCACCTTGGTCTTTAAATATCAGGAGTTTGTGTTCATGTATATCCTTTTTAATCTTCTCAAGAATATTGCCTGGTACTGTTTTCTTGAGATCAATTCCACGTACTTCAACTCCAAGTTGGCCAATAGATCGATACTCCATTTTTATTTCCAATTTGGTCTGTAAAACCTGGAACGGAGAGAGAGAAACATGACGGGAAATAATTAAAAAATTCAGCTAATCCCACTCCCAGCGGATATCTCTCAACAAAAGAAAAAAAATTATCAAAACAAATATTTGTACCGTTCGGTAGAAGTACTAACACAATACATTTCAGCACAAAAACGAGAAAGAGAGAGAGAGAAAGAGAGAGAGAGAGAGAGAGAGGGGGGTTTAACGTCCACTTGACATAAACTAGGTCATTTCGGGACTAACACATGGTTCAATTTTATTTCAATAATTCGCTTGCGCGTAGGGGTCTTTAGCAATGGGAGGAAACAGGAGGACCTGGAGAAAACCCACAAGGTTGGACAGACGACCCTACTCCTTGTCACATACAACCGGGTAATCAAAACCACGCCAGTTGACTCAATGACAGACCTTCTGATACAGCGTGCACGTGCTAACTATTCGGTCATTCACCGATTCCCCCACTCCAATTTGGGACGACGATCATACAGAAACCTATGTATTCCTTCTAACAACTGTACCTTTCGTTAATAGGCTTAGACTCGCCATCTAATACCTACCTTCTACAACAATCTACACGATCATGTCTCTCCTTGAATATATTTCGTCGTGTTTTATTAATTTATTTGTGAGCGTTATTCTTAATTGCATTATGACAGTGAAATGTAGCGTATCTTTAAATCAATACTTGGTAGATGTAAATATATACGTTTATTGTCATTTAAATGTTCCGTTAGAAATATGTCCCTTTTAGAAGATTGTTTACTTTTCACCGTGACATGGGATCACGTGTGATGGGATCACGTGCACCTTAATAAAATGTGGTTTATATAAGATAAATGATGAAGGATTAAATACAAACATGACACGTGCAAGGTATAAACTAATTGATAATGTAGTTTGGAGCCGCGGTGGTTCAGTGGGGAAGACGTTGCCTAGCTAACCTGAAGGTTCTGTGTTCGACCACAGTCTTGGCGGAAAAGGTGCATCGGGGTTTTCCAGCGTGATTGCCGCTTGTCAGTGGGACAGGACGGAGTGTCTGACAAGGGACAGCTTATAGACGCTGGGTTTGGACAAAAAGTCGGGGTCCCGTATACACATTGGTGTGCACGTAAAAGAACCCTTTACAGTTGGAATTTTGCAATAAAAATGTAGCCAGATTGCTATGAATACGTATTTCAACGCAGTACTTTATTAATTAAAAGGGCTAAGTCTCTAACTCAATCTTTTACATAATATTCGAAATGTTGTTATCTTGCCGTGCAACTAGATGATCCTAATATCCAATATTTAAGACACAATTAACACTTTACAATCAGTACACGAGTCGTGTACCGCATGCTTTCGGTGCAATTTTGTAATGAACAAATAAAAATATATCCTAAAACACAATGTGGAAATAATAACTAAAGACTCATTCACAAACGACAAAATAATAATTTTAAAAATGTGTAGAATGCACTAAGCAGGCGTAAACGACTGCCATTTAATTTGAACTGTTCAGGTATATCACCGAAGATAATTGATCTGAAATCACTTTTTGTTCAAAAATTGAATATTAATCACTTTACATATATTCATATTACATAAATATGTGCTTTTAGAACCATTTTTGTCTATTTCAACACTGAAAAAACACTTGTGTTGGATCTCAACACAAGTACTTGTGTTAAAACTAATCTACACAAGTTATGTGTTGTTTTGCATTGCATTAACACAAACTTGTGTCGATTTATAAAATCTTGTGTTTTTTTCATATCATTAACACAAGTAATGTGTACCTTCCAAGATTTGTTTTCTTTTTAAAAAAAAAACTCCATACAAAGTCTGAATTCGGGAGTCGTCAAGTTTTAAGAAAAGTAATAAAGGGCTTAATTCACATCTCGAAAATCACATGCTGTTCTTCACTGGAAGGGTGTGAGTACCAATTAATCAGACAATTGCCAGACAGACTTGAATGTTAATTGATGTTAAGTTGTCTGTAAAGTTAAAATGTCTGTCTTTTTTTATTGACCCAATAAACCGATAGATCAAATGAATATATAGTGTACATGTGACTTTCAGCACCCTGGTGTTTTCGAAAATTGATTCAATGTACAATGAACAAAAAAAATGAGTAAAACTCTTAATAATGTAATTGGTTGATGTGATCGAAATTGGACAGTATTGGTTAACTGAAAAGTAACCAATCAAATTTAATTGATCATCCACGTGTATCTCATAATCGACTTATTGATATAATGGTTCTCCAAGTTATCTATACTTTTTGTCTGCGATATCACTTCGGTGGAAGCGGACGTTAAATACAACTAACTAAGAAGAAGTATCTATACTTTAGTCATTGCGACAAATTCTTTCTTTGATATTATATCAGCGACATTCAGTTAGATAGATGTAGTGAAGTTAGCATCAACAGGGTGCTTTAGCCGTGATATTTTAAAAAAAATTATAATGGTCACATAGAATACCAGACCGCAGGTTTGTAAATTTTTACAAAAAATAAAACCGTGTATTTAATTTAGCATGTATATATTGCTTCTATGTATATAATAATTCGTTTCGTTTAAAACAGTCAGATTTAGAACTACTGCCACTGGCTGCACCGGAAGTCTATTTATATAATGGCGCCACAAAGAAATTTTTTTTGATGTGTTCTAAAAGTGTTCCGCTAATTCAGCAATCTAATGAATCTGTCTTAATTTTTCTGAAATAGTGTTTAATTATTATTAGCTAGTCGGCGCTACACCGTTGTTCAAATACTTATAATTGCAAGAAACCCCCGACTAGGACCAGCAGGTAAGAATCTGTCTTGATTTTATAGTAATACCCGGTTGCAATTATTGGCCGCCATCTTTGATTTTTATAGACGTTCAGGCAAAAGGAGAAATGTATATCCAGACATGGACTATAGCTAGATACTAACTTTTGTGTTAGTTGTTTAGTTGAAATGTAATCTTATTTCTGTAAAAGAAAAAAACAACAACAAACAAATCAGCCTTTTTTTATATCAATGTCATCAATGTGTAGGCCTAATATTAGACTTTCAATGATTCAGAAGTTTCTCTACAGTTTCGTTATTTTTTTTCCCAGTCATTGATGTTAGCATGTACTACACAAAGAAAAACAGGTAACAGAATTTCATTTCCTTTTAATATATTTTTTTAATAATGGCCAATAATTGTTATTGTATGTAACACGAAAAGTATTTATCTCTGTAGAGAGAGGGCGAGTAAATGGGGTTTAAAGTTCACTAAATTCACGTGACACAAACTATGCCATTCATTTCCTTGTATTAAATTGGTCGAATCAAGTAGGTCCATGCTATATATATATGTCCTAGAATCAAGTAGGACAGGTAGTCTTCTTCCGCCCTTTTTCTGAACACTGTCTCATTCTATTGCCATCTGTGTATGTTGTGTTATATTAATTCTGCATAATTAACTCTAGTTAACCTAGTTAACTCTATAATAATAAATGAATTTAATATATAAATAAATAAATAAAATATAAATAAACCAATAATATATTTGTAGTTTAATATGTTTTATCTTATCATTACAGGCAAAGCATGAAGCCAAAGGAAATGTTTTTACCAAGGCATGTTCCTCAATAGCGGAGAGAGTTTTATCCAGTGTCGGTTCTGCAGAAGAACCCATTCATAGCAGACCACCCATTGCAGCACTTGTAAGGTCGCTATAAAGAACCCGACAGACTCTGCGACCAAAAGATCCCACTGACGTGTCGTCAAGCATAAGTACTCATGCAATTAAATACCCATGTATATAAGAATTTATTAACATGTTATTAAATGTACAATTTTATTTATTTATTAACATGTACTTAAATGTACTTTTTTTATTTATTTTTTGTTTTAGCTTGACGAAGATTTCAACGATCATAGTGCACCAGGATTTTATCAAAAAAGAGTAAAAGTTGTGGAAAGGCGCCATCACATTTTTTGTACTGATAGACAGATGCAACTACTCGCACGCGCAAAAACTTGGTATATGGATGCAACTTTTCGGGTGGTGAACAAGCCATGGTCTCAGCTGTTTTCCATACACGCCTTCATTAAGACTGGAGAGACCACTCGACAGTTACCATTGGTGTTTTGTGTAATGTCGGGTAAAAGCCAAGACGACTATTATAAGGTAAATAGCACTTACGGATTGAATTACTATTAATAGTAAAAAAGGACTATTATTTGGGACCTTGAAATTGTCACAAATGGGTCGCACTAACAGCGACATTTGTTTCAGGCATATTTGTTTCATCGGTGACACGTCTGGTGTCATGTGAATGCAACGACAACAGCCTGGTTGATTGATTTGTTGATTGGAGTTCAGATGTCTACATTAAAATCGACCACTTTCAGGTTGCCGTATTCACGGCCAGGCAAGACCGACTTGAAATTTCTAGAAATTTTTCTGGGGGAGACAGGCCCCAACAAATCCCCCGACGGTGCGTTTCACGACTTTGGCGCAAGACGGTGACCTTGAAGAGACGTCGAAAACCATTTAATAGACATAGTAAAAGTCATATCTTACGAGATTATCGCTGGTCTTGTCAGAAAATGCTATTTTATATATGACCAGTTTGTGTTTGAAAAATTTAATTATTTATTCTCCCACCATTAAAGCACACTAATTACGAAATATCGCTCTCAGAAACTTCATGGTTTCTTTTGCAATTTGTTTGGGGTAAGACGTTATATAAATAATATCAATCTGTCTACCACACAAATTTAACAGATACAAATGCATGTTATTCCACAGGTAGACAGACAGGGCCTCCTTTGAAGGGACTCAGTGAAGAGAACGCGGTTGGTTTAGAGTTTGTCTGACCCCTTTGAATATTTGCGTCTCATCTCCAATGAAAACAATCATGTTGCTCTCATGCTGTTCTCAACCAGAATCAAACATATATCGTACCTGAGATTTGTTAGCATGTTCCACACAACCCAACATTTATCGGCACCGGGATTAAGGGTGTATATCTTTGTTTCTAACGCTTATTGGGAATACGCCACGGAAACTACAATAAAAACTTATTTACAAAAACATTCTAAAGAGGGAAAACTGACATATTTCAAGCTTTACTGTATTTAAAGAAATAATTTAAATCAGCCGGCTGAAACCCCGTCTCCGCTATTTGTTCAGTCATTCTTTAGGTATAGTGCCAGTTTCCACCGACAATGATATTGCAAACAAGTGTCCAATCTATAAAAGCATACATGCCTACAAAATGTTTCTTTAGTCAAGTGAAACAATAAATTCATAACTATGCGAGGGTGTGGTGAGTAAATTCGTGGTAACAAGTGTGAATAGGCTAAAGTAACATAGAACAAGGTCACATTGATGTTGACAAATACGTAAGACGATATGAACATCAACTAAAAAGATATGTAATGTGATTCAGCTGCAAGGTGATATATGCAGCATAGATAATTAAAACTTCTATTCAAGTTAAACCAACTGTATCTATTTATTTAAGTCTTACGTCGAGCTGAATACATTTTATGATTTATTTTCATCTATTGGTGGTTAACAGTGTGTAACTAAAAACTAAAGTTGGATCTTATTATTGCCAATGATATAATGTACATGTAATAGCAAGTGTATATATATTTTTTGTTCAGTCTGTACACAGTAACATATCTGAGAACCATATTATTATCATTTCTGCCCAAGGCTCCCTGTGCCTTATAGTTAGCAGTGATACAAGGCAATTACCAATTTTCCATGTTCTTGGCCTGAAGAAATAAAATAATAAAAGTCAAGTTTTTATTATTATGCAAGTGGAAAAATACAATTATTCATAGTATGATTTGAATAAATACAACTGATTTGAAGTTGGAATTATTATTTGTCTAAGATGACTGGGCATTTACAAATTGAAATAGCTACTCTTCATCAAGAAAATACATGAATATTTTTCCCAATTCACCTGGATTTTATTGTAGGTCTTTGTACGTGAAATAGCTTTATTTAACGTCCGCTACCACTGAAGTGATATTGCAGAAAATTAACAAATTCGGATTCCCTTTTAAAGGAAATTGACTGCACTATCGCTGGATTGTATTATATAGGTCATGTCAGTTTTTTTCAAAATGGCGCCCAGAACACAAAACAAACATTGCAATTCAGGGCTGACTGGTGTCGAGGCTATATCCTAAGAATGATTTTTTGAATATTTAATCACACAGAAACACAATTATGCACATGCAGTTATGATATAATATTAAATTAGCTTACCTCAAATACCTCGAAATATACTGTTTGGTCAGTTTGTCCGCCCGCCATATTGCTATTAGTCACACATCCTTCGGTCAATTAAAATGGACGTATATTTTGTTTTAACCGAAACGAAAAATTTGCGTTATAAATAGTAAACGAGCTTGATTGACCGACCACTGCTAATGTTTTTTCGTGAAACGGTATAACTGCAATCAACACACGGCCGCCATTCTCGATGATTGACAACTCACATTTTTCCTCATCCACCAAAGAACCGTTAGGTTTCTTTGAACATACTGTAATAACATTGGGATTATCAGTTAATCAGCTTTAATTATCCCGCTTTGATCGTTGCCATTTCTTATATTTTCCACAAAAAAACTTTGCCTTGTACGCACTAATTTATCAATTGGTATTGCCATCTACGACAAGCATGTCAACGTGCAGCTCACGGATTATCGTTAACAATTTCTAGGGGCTTGTAAAAAAAGATTGCATGTCGTGTAAATATTTATTTTGTTTTTTGTGTAGGTCATTTTCAAATAAATTCATCAGCATATTATTCGTTTTAAATAAATATAAAACTTTTATGAGAAACGATGATTATCAAAGAACCGTAAGTGCAACTAATGTTTTATCGTTTGGTTGAGCCTTTTACTAACCACGTGTTTCATGTTAATAAATATTTTCTTTCATGTTTTGTTTGAATTGGCCTATTTCTAATAAATTATCCCGAGTCCCAAACGTCGTTAACCCGAGTCCCAAACGACGTATACCAAAGTCCCAAACGTCGTATACCGGAGTCCCAAATGTCGTGGTCATATTTTTTTGAGTCCCAAATGACGCGAGTCCCAAATGACGTGAGTCCCAAATGACATGTAATCAACCTAGAGTTGTTGTTAGTGTTTGTCGGATAGATCCTTTATACTTACTGGCGCTAGGTAATTTCGAGGCTAATATTGTTCAATTTTATTTGAATGATTTGCTTGCGCGTACCGTAGGAGTGTATTAGAAACAGTGTTTGCGCAGGTTCGAGAACGGCTGAAGAACATGAAAACACTTTCATGAGTCTCGAACATGAGAGAACGGTATCCATGGTAACAAGATGAATTAAATTTATACAATCTGTTACGATAACTTGTTTAGTATTTACTTCGCTATTAAGCATAATTTTGATAAATTATGACACCGTTTTACTCCTTTTCAATTCTTTGGATGACGATTACATCACCTTTTAATACGCCCTCGTCCGTAGGTTTGTCCGTCGTCTACAGAACTGATTATTTTAAAATCGATATGTTGTTTATTTTAATGAGATGAATCCTATTTAATTTCAATAATTTCTGTTAGTTTCTTCTGGAGTTATGGCCCTTGTTTCACTTTGTGAAATTCATTTGAATCTTTTAAATTAGTGAAACGAAGACGTCTATTAAATTTCTGCGATTTCTGTGAATTATGTCTAGAGTTGTGGCCCTTGTTTCACTTTTTCGAACCTTGTGAACGCACGAACAACAAAATTATCATCCGATTTGTATGAAAATTGTATGCATTATTTAAATTAGTAAAACACAAAACAAAAAAATCTGTCAAATTTCAACAATTAAGGCCTTTGTTTCAGTTTGTTGAACCTTTGTAAACCCACAAAGGACGAAAATTATAATCTTGTATGAAATTTTCTTGTAAATGCCCACATTACCTACAAAAGAATGAATATGCGACAATCCCAGTTGACTGCGCAAACGATTAAACTGCTGTGGGCATATGTTTCGTTGCCTGGCAACCTAACTTACTTCATGTTATACTGGCCACATACTACATCCAATTTTCGAACGGTATTAAACTTCTAAATTAATAAATGCACCCATGATGCTGTTTTCTCAGCAGTTATCGATGCGTCGACCTTTGTAAACCCACAAACGACAAAAATTATAATCTTGTATGAAATTTTCTTGTAAATGCCCACATTACCTACAAAAGAATGAATATGCGACAATCCCTGTTGACTGCGCAAACGATTAAACTGCTGTGGGCATATGTTTCGTTGCCTGGCAACCTAACTTACTTGATGTTATACTGGCCACATACTACATCCAATTCTCGAACGGTATTAAACTTTTAAATTAATAAATGCACCCATGATGCTGTTTTCTCAGCAGTTATTGATACGTCGACCATGTTTGTTCTCCCTCACACCAGCTATGAGGTAGTGTGGGATTTGAGAACGGGAATGTGTTCGTGAACGCATTCCAGACTGCTCAAGTCCGACAAGAACCCATTCTCCGTCCATTCTCTGCACCGGAACACTGTTTCGAATACACCCTAGGGGTATTTAGCAAAGGGAGGAAACCCGAGGACCCGGCGAAAACCGACAAGGCTGAACAGGCGACCCTATTCCTAGTCACATTCAAGTGGGGAATCACATAATAATGGCCTATTTCAAATAAGATATTTGCATATAAAGAAAGTAGGCTTACAGCCTCTTCCAAATGTGATATTTGCATATAAAGAAAGTACAAACTTAAATCGTCAGTGCTGGATAAACTAGCCAAAGGATTTGGCTGAATCAATTGGCGCTAAACTTCACCTAGTTTATCCACTGACATACGCCCGAATCAAACATGTTTGATATATTTGGCCGAATTGTATTTGAGTGGTGTGTCTGCTTCGCCGAAGCATTCGTCTGATTTTAGAATTCATTAGCCAATCACCACTCATTCATATCGAGTGGGTATCGCAAACTAGCAGTCGAACTGTGACACGGGTGCTACAGCCAACAAATTCCAACTACCATACTATCGGCTTAAATGCACGCCAATGGGACCTCAGGTTTTGTGTTCCATTGAAACGACTAGAAATGAAATGAAATGGGGTTTAACGTCCTACTGTTTTGCTCCGAACTGGGCTAATGAAGACAGGCATACACCACACAGTGTGCTATGAGGGAAATTTTGCCCGGACAGCGGCACTGCGGTGTATCGAATTCCAACTGTCAAGGGATCTTTTACGTGCACGCCAACGTGTACACGGGACCTTGTTTTTTCATTTCATCCGAATGACTAGACAGCTGTCCTTGTCAGGCCCTCCGTCCTGCATCACTGACAAGGGGGAACCACGCCGGGAAATCTGGGTGAACTTTCTCGGCCAATGCAGGGATCGAACACCCGACCTCCAGGCTAGCGAGCCAGCGTCTTACCCACTTAGCCACCATGACGACTAGGCATGGAATCCATGCTGAAAAATTTAAATGAGCTTTCTCGGTCAACACTGGGAGCGAACCCGCAACCTCCCGGGTACCAAGCCAGTGCCTTACACACTAAGCCACATGACTCTCTTCTAATTACTGTGACAGTCCAGTCACATGACAAACAAGGGTTATTAAAACAGATTTTCAAGGCTTGGGTAAGATCTTCGGGATTCAAATGGTTTTAGATATCACACAGTTTGTATATGGTAAGGTATCTTAAACAGTTTATTACATGTCACATATTCATATTTTTCAGTTTCCATATTAGATGCCATAGCAAATCAAAGATCATATAATAAAATAAGTCAAAAAACCCAAATATGGAAAAAGAAAGAGCTGAAGAAATGGTGATTTGAGCACCTATGCCTTCTCATAGGTGTTTTTGGAGGGTGAGTGTTCAATTCTAATAGAAAAGATTGTTGTTATGGTATTTTAGAATCTCACCATAATGTGTTTGGCACAATATATCCCGGTTGGAGCTGATGTGACATAAACCTCCATTTCATTTTATTGTTTTGAAATTTAAAATTCAGTTTATTATAGTAAATTTGTACACGTACATGTATGTGCACAAACAGAATCTTACTTATGTCCAGATACATGTAGATATGACTGTCTCATCTGTCGGGGACCACGGTGGCCAAGTGGGTTAGACACTGGCTCGCATATTTTAAGGTCGCGGGTTTGCAGTAAGACATTGCAGTACGGAGGACTGGGCTAATGAAGTTGGGCATATGCCATACAGTGTGCTACGAGAGAAATTTTGCCGGGTACCGTGACCTTAAGGCCTTCTCTTGTATCAAATTCTAACTGCCAGGGGATCTTTTACATGCACACCAATGTGTACACGGGACCTTGTTTTTTCATTTCATCCGAATGACTAGACAGCTGTCCTTGTCAGGCCCTCCGTCCTGCATCACTGACAAGGGGGAACCACGCCGGGAAATCTGGGTGAACTTTCTCGGCCAATGCAGGGATCGAACACCCAACCTCCAGGCTAGCGAGCCAGCGTCTTACCCACTTAGCCACCATGACGACTAGACAGGGAATCCATGCTGAAAAATCCAAATGAGCTTTCTCGGTCAACACAGGGAACGAACCCGCAACCTCCCGGGTAGCAAGCCAGTGCCTTACACACTAAGCCACATGGCTCTCTTTTAATTACTGTGACTCTCCAGTCACATGACAAACAAGGGTTATTAAAACAAATTTTCACGGTTTAGGTAAGATCTTCGGGATTAAAATGGTTTTAGATATCACACAGTTTGTATATGGTAAGGTATCTTAAACAGTTAATTACATGTCACATATTCATATTTTTCAGTTTCCATATTAGATGCCATAGCAAATCAAAGATCATATAATAAAATAAGTCAAAAAACCCAAATATGGGAAAAGAAAGAGCTGAAGAAATGGTGATTTGAGCACCTATGATTTCTCATAGGTGTTTTTGGAGGGTGAGTGTTCAATTCTAATAGAAAAGATTGTTGTTGTGGTATTTTAGAATCTCACCATAATGTGTGTGGCACAATATATCCCGGTTGGAGCTGATGTGACATAAACCTCGATTTCATTTTAATATTTTGAAATTTAAAATTCAGTTTAGTATAGTAAAACTGTACAGTACATGTATGTGCACAGACAGAATCTTACTTATGTCCAGATACATGTAGATATGACTATCTCATCTGTGGGGACCCATGGTGACCAAGTGGGTTAGACACTGGTTTGCATATTTTAAGGTCGCGGGTTTGCAGTAAGACGATGCAGTACAGGGGGCCTTACAAGGACAGCTGTCTAGTCGTTCAGATTGAACAAAAAAACGTGGTCCCGTGTACACATTGGCGTGCATGTAAAAGAGCCCCTGGCAGTTAGAATTTGATATAAGAGTAGGCCTTAGGTGTTACGGTACCCGGCAAAATTTCTCTCGTGGCACACTGTATGGCATATGCCCAACCTCATTAGCCCAGTCGAAGCTGAACAGTAGGACGCCAAACCCCATTTCATTTCAGTTTTTTCATTTTGTCTCATCTGTGACAAAGCAAACCAACACATTACAATACAATTTAATTAAATTAAAACTTTCGTCTATTTAAATATTGAATCGATTTAAGTCAACTAAAACATAGTATGTTGTTTTTCTCAGTTAACTACATCAGAAAGATCAAGACAGTTGGAAATGGCTATTCATATTATGGAAACTTTTTCTCACAGAGCTTGATAATCAGGTAAATGTAAGTAACATACATATTTGTATTTTTAATCATCAACTAGTTCTATACACTTGATTGGTAATCTAGTTATTCTTCTTGGGGCAATGCCTAGGACTCTCCTATTCAAGTCGTGGCATTCTTGATTTTTGACAATCACATCCATTGATTTTCTTCAAGTTGTGATAGACCCTATGTGTATTTTTACAGTAAATAGCAGTATAAAAATGGACAATATTTTACTTTTCAAATAGATTTTAATAGGTAATATCCAATTTGTTGTCGATGGAAATAAAATATAATAATCTGCCTGGGTCTGTTACTGGACAAGACACAATAAGTGTTACCCAAAGATGAAACAAAATAGAGACTCAGTCTCGATGTGGCAAAATAAATTGTTTATTTAAACATTGTGAACCATAAATAGTAAGAAAGTATTCTTATTGCCTACTTTTTTTTTTAGGCTGGAAGATTATTTGATGTATGATAACAACAAGAGATCCCAAGCATCAATTTATTTTATAATTCTGGAAAAGAATGCATTTGACCCAATTTTTGAATATTTTTTTTGTTTTTACTGTTAAATATTCATCCCAAACACAATTAGATTTTAATTCTCTACAGAAATTTATGTATAATATAGAATGTAAAGTGACATATAAATCACTTAGAATTTGGTCGGAAATCATAAAGTATTTAATAGGCATAGTCTAGAAACCAAATGTAGATCAAATATACATTAAGGTGACTTTCCCTTGCTTATGAAATGAAATAGGGTTTAATATCCTACTTTTCTGTGTTATTATGGTGATTCTGCCCTACAACCTACTCTTATATCAAATATTTCAACTGTCAAGGGTTGTTTAAAGGCAACCCAGGAGGGCCGAATGGTTAACACAAGCACATTGGATCAGAAGGGTCTGTCATTGAGTCAGATAATTCAATTGTCAAGGGTTCTTTAAAGTAAACGCAGTGGGGGTAGTTTCAATTCTGGGCTTATACCCACGTGTGGGAACTATGTCGGAAAATCCAGTTGCAATTTCTCGGCCAATGCACTCACTGAACCACAGTGGCTCCTCCTTGCTTTTGACTTGTGATTATTTATATATATGTTGTACATATTATTTAATGTTTGCGATTTTCTCTGATATTTTTTTATTTTTCAATCCTGTAATCTTGATGCTTTGCTCCTTTTATGTACAAAATATTCATTTTGTTTGAGGAAAAGGTTCTACATCATTTTATTACTCCTGCAAAATAGTGCATTTTTCTTTTGTTAGTTTTCTGTGTATGCTAGTTATTTCTAGATGCCTCACAAATCACTTGTAATATGACTTTGTAGCACTTTTCAGTTTCTGAAAGTATTTCAATTTAGTGCATAATTAATCTAATTAGGGCTTGGTTTGGATGTTATTAAATTTAGATATATTTGAATTATATATTTTTGGGGTATGGGGTAGGGAGCTTTCTTTTCTCAGTTCTTGTTTTTGGGTAAAGAAAAAATTAAATAGCTATTTTGTATTTTGTGATGTGGGGGGGAGGGGGGCAAAGTATAACAACATTTTTATTAGTATTAGAATGATGTCTATTTAGTTTTGATTTGGTGGTGTTAATTTACTTTTTCCTATCATTTTATGAATAAATGATAATTTAACAAATAAAATTGTTGTTACCTCATTTATCAAACTTTACAGGTTAAACAGAGCAAAAGGGGTGGGGGGGGGGGCTGCATGGGAAAGATTGCTAAATTGAAGGAAAATAAAACACAAGTTTGTGTTGGTGGTTATACACAAGTTTTTATGAAACCACACAAGTTTCAGAAATTTCAACACAAGTTTCAGAAATTTCAACAGAAATTTCAACACAAGTTTCAGAAATTTCAACACAAGTTTCGACACAAGTATTGTGTAGATTTTCACACAAGTTTCAACACAAGTTTGTGTTGTTTGGTAAATTTTAACACAAGTCTTGTGTTGTTTCAACATTTAACACAATTTTGTGTTGTTTCAACACAAGTTTGTGTTGTTAAATAGAGACACCTAACTTGTGTTGAAAACAACACAAGTTTTTTTTCAGTGAAGATACCTAAAAATAGTGTCATATGCCCTTTAACTATTCCGTTAAACCATTAACTAATCTTTTACAGTAAATATTTTACAATCATTTATATACCATTATATTATCAATGGACATAAAGGACAGTGAGGACATTTTATAATGGGGAGAGATTGGGGTTAACGTCCACTCGACACAAACTAGTTCATTTCGGAACTAACATACGGTTCAATGTTATTTCAATAATTCGCTTGTGCGTAGGTGTCTTTAGCAGTGGGTGGAAACCGGAGGACCCGAAGAAACCCACCATGTTGGACAGGTCACCCTACTCCTTGTTACGTACAACCGATGAATCGAAACCACATGCGCGTGCTAACCATTCGGTCATCCAACCCGCCTTGTTTAAAAGGAGCTGTGACATTATGTGTTTAACCCTAATACAACTCTTTGCATTTATGAGAGAGAGAGAGAGAGAGAGAGAGAGAGAGGGGGTGTTAACGTCCAGTCGACACAGCCTAGTTCATTTCGGGACTTACATACGGTTCAATGTTATTTCAATAATTCGCTTGTTGTTAGGATCGTGTCTCGTAAAGTGGGGAATCGAAACCATGCCACTTGACTCAATGACAAACCTTATGATCTAACGCGCACGCGTTTAACCATATTCGCTCCCCATCTTTCAATTATTTTAGAAACTGAATTGATATTAACTCAACTTACCTCTTCAGAGTAGGTCAAACAAATAAAACTTTTAGCGGTATTCTGTGAATATCGATGGGTTAGAAATTTGGGAAATTTGTTATTGTTGAAATTAAAACGGTTGGGTACAAAATCTCTAAACTGTGTGAACCAGACTGTCACCTTCCCTGCTGAGAAATATATAAATATGTTAATATCACCACATGAATGCGGTGGTTTTCTTTGGTATACACAGTCATGCCTGACCGTTGGTGACATGGGGTAATAGCTTATTGCGCACATCTAACAATACTAGACTCTTTCTATAGGCCTTTAAGAATAGACAGCTATTCGCGATGTATATTCGAGAATAAAGATCAAATATCGCCTTTATATAAATTCGTTTGCTTTCCTTATCTGGTTTTATTTGCCCATATTTTCATATGTACGTATATTGTCGTCGCCCCTATTGTTGATAATCTACAGGTCATGATATTTATCCGATTTTGACGAAGTCTGAAATATAGATCTCAGTTCCTTTCGATGGATCATTCCTCCTTATTGTACGTAAATCACTCTAGATTTTATTCGATAGTTTATAACCCAACGATCTCGGTGGGTTCCTTTCGATATACGCGCATATCGGGCCGTAACTGTCTTGATTATGGCCCCTTACTGTAAGAAAAATGTCCTTTGCAGGCTGTGTACCCTCTAGGGGTCACAATTTTTATCAGATTTAAAAACTCGTTCGAAATATCAACGTTACACTATAATGATGGTTAAGTTCAAATTTCGTGAAAATCGGACCGAAACTGCCCGACAAAATGGCCGCTCCTTGAACGCAAACAGTGTTAAAGTATGTGATATTAAGGTTGTGAATCCTCTAGAGGTCAAAATTTTGATCCGATTTTGATGAAACTTGCATTACATGTTTATACCCCAAAGATCTCTATTCTCGCATATCAGACCGTCACGTCATGAATTATGGCATCAACAACCCCCATCTCGTGATCTCACATCGATCTCACCCAACCTGAAATCCTCACGTCATACTATCGACCCAATGTGTCTGGCAACGGTTTATATCCTACCCCCAAATACTACCGTCAAATAATAAATTAAATGAAATGGAGTTTAATGTCCTACTGTTTGGCTCCAAACTGGGCTAATGAAGATGGGCATCCGCCAAACAATGTGCTATGAGGGAAGTTTTGCCCGAACAGCGACACTACGGCCTACTCTTATATCGAATTCCAACTGTCAAAGGATCTTGTACCTGTACGCCAATGAGTACACGGGACCTCGGATTTTCGTCCAATCTGAACGCCTAGACAGCTGTCCTTGTCAGGCCCTCCGTCCTGCATCACTGCATCATCCAAAATCATTAATTATTTCCTGACGAATTTGTAACTGATTCACCTCAAAATCTATTGCTTTTTTCGATCTACTAACCGGATGTCAGTGATCTAAATATTAACAGTATCCTAGATTCACTCGACACAGGCCGTTGATCGAGAAGTCGACATTAAATTTCTAGACAAAGGGGCTTAAAAGCGTATGGAAGTGGAAATGGGTGGAATGGGAGGTAGAAAGAGAGCTATGTATTTACATTATAATTCAGTCCTTCATGTTTAAGGGGAGCCTTCGCTCCTGCTCCTTTCGACGCACGTCGGCTTTCCTTCGAAGGAGTCATTAAAGACTCCAGCAAATTAGCTAAATCGCTCTCCTAAATATTGAGATTAATAAACTACTTTCAGTTTTTGTATACTTTTAAACTGCATATCTTCAAGGTATCAGGAGCTTTTTATGGCTCCCGCACAATTTTATAAACATGAAGGACTGATAATTCATGAGAAAATTCAGTTTGCTTTTAAAATATTTAGAATAGAAACCGGGCCCCGACTTAAGTTAACAATTTACTCAAAATTGTTTGCCTTATTTTAACTAAAATATAGCTCTTTATAAATCTTTTGTTTTAATGTATCAAATACATCAAAAATAAACTATGTGTAAAGTTTTGTGTTTCTAGATCAAAGTTGTTTCTCATAAACAATGATTAAAAGTTGAGTAAATTAAGTTTGAGATTGATTTGTGAACTCGGGGCCGGATTGGTTAATTGCAATCCCTTTGCAGATGTAGATGCTGACTAGAATATGATATTCTTGTTATCCATGGATGGCCAAATGGTTAGCGCGTGCACGTTGTATCATAAGGCCTGTCATTGAATCAACAGGTGTGGTTTCCATTCCCGGTTGTACGTGACAAGGACTAGTGTCGCCTGTCCAACCTCGTGGGTTTTCGCCGGGTCCTCCGGTTTCGTCCAAGCTAAAGTCCCCTACGCAACAGCGAATTATTGAAATAAAGTTGAACCATATGTTAGTCCCGATATGACCTAATTTGTGTTGAGTGGACGTTCAACCCCCATCTCCCTTTAATTTGTAGTAGGATCGATGGTACGAAATGTTACCCACATGGTTTATTAACAGTCAGAATATTGCGATAGATACTGTTAAGGATATCTTCGCTATGTATGGTGTCAATTTGATCTCGGTGGACCAAATATTAATCCAAGTTGACTGTACTGAAAATTCGCATGGCCGACATATAAATTCAATACATTATTACGAGACCTTTTCGACAAACAATGTCATTTGCCTGACTCATATTAATTCTTTAAATGTTGTGCTGACTATTACAGACCGTCATTAATTTCCCAATTCCCATTGACTCCAATGTTAATTCTGGCTCTTTGCCCGGCTCCAACTTTTTGTGGAGCTGAATGATTTTCACCACAGACAGCGAACCAAATGGTCATGTCTTTGCACCAAATTTTGAGAAACGCAAACTTGAAGTAGCATACTAAATGCATGTATCTTTTCGCCGTACATATCGCCGGAACCAACCATGATGAATGTTAATAACAAGTCTCCTCTTCCATTCTAGACTAAACAAGTGTGATCGTATTATGGACCAGGAACTGACAATGTTGTCAGATGGAATTCAAAAATCTAATTCACCAAAATTGTGCAAAGAACAAGCGAGCCCCTTTCCATGTCGATCAGACTTGACGGTGAAATTTAATGATCATTTTCTACCAGGTTAAGCATAGTGATAAACAATTTAGATTGGTCAGTACCTCTGAGAACACTGTACTAGCTTTGGGTATAAATGAAGGAGGGGGATGCAACTGGGTGTTTCATTACTGCATCAATACCCTGACTACGTTCGATTATTTTAATTACCTGTCAATGCTTAGTATTTCTGATTTCAATCAGAAAATCGGGTGTTATTTTTAGATTACAGTAAAATACTCTAGCTTTTTTGCTCTATTTATGCCATTTTCCAGACCAAATGCAAAGACAAACAAACTGGTAATATCAAACTGTGCTAATTTGAGTCTAACTGAAGAAGGGTGGTGCAACTTGGTATTTCATTACATCAATACCTTAGTACTATTGATTCAAATCAGAACAAATCAGAAATCGGGTGTTATTTTTGGATTACAGTAACATTTCTCTAGCTTTTGTGCTATATTTATGCCATATTTCTCTGCCATTAAAATGCAAAGACATACACACTTGTAACATTATTATATTTTATTGTTCTAATCAATATCTAAGACGAACAAGCGCCTTGTGATTTAATGTGCAGGGTTCGGTGTGTACATCTTTGTTTCTCAAATTCACACCTGAAAAATTAAAGATACATTATGTAAGATTCTTATTATAATAGCTCAAAAATAGATAATGTAAAATGAAAATTTAATTCAATTTACTTCATTCTGAGCCAAGTTATCACCGTTTGTAGTTTTGACAAGATGTGTATATTGTGGTAACCAGGGCACTGTTATATTCGAGACTTAACCCCGCTTTCCCATTTTTAAATTAAATTTTTAAACGGCGAACAGTTCTAATCTAGTTAAAATCTCCAGTATCCGATGCCACCGAGAGTTGATTATGGTCCTGCTTTGTTAATAAATGACTAATTAATAGTTTATATAACATTTCAGGCCCAAAGAAAGACCTGCGTTAGGTAGATTTAGCTCTTGCATAATGTATGTTTAAATGCCACATTCCGTTTTTTTAATGTTAAATTTTATTCATTAATAGATGATCTAGGCAAATAACATCAGTAATGTTGAACTCCATATAACCACCCAGGAGAAAACGTTTCAGAAACAATGTTGTTTTAGGCAGAATGAATACAAAAGTGTGGTACCAGCAAACCATTCTATAATTGGAAGTCGAAATAGACATTAGTGCAGAAAATTCGGACTTTAAACCCAATTTTATTATATCGTTTATCAAACAAATTTAATAACGGATCAATACGTACGGTGCAGTTCGCTGGTGTGGGTCGGGTCGTGGCGGGGGATGGGCGGGATGATGGGGATACTACTAATAATATCTAATATTATACTTACAAGTTTTGATAAGTGACATTATCTGATGCACAGACTTCATCAACCGTTGTTGGACATTCCTGATGTGAAAGTTGAACACAGAGATAATCTAAAACTGCTTGATCACCATCAAAACCAGGCAAGGTCTGGTTATTGCTGGTTGGTGTACAGCTACCATAATGGGCTATGTCTGCATGAATCCCTTGACATCTAGCTTTAGTATAGTAACATCTGTACATATACCAATAAATTCAGATTAGCATTTCTAAGCAGCCATTAAAAATGATTAATCCTCACAAATTGGCGTAAAAATTTGTGGTTTCGAATTAAAATTAGTAGTAAACAAGTTAAAATTCGGATAGTAATTATGTATAGTAGATGGTCTGACGTAAAAATGTGTCTGAGAATGCTTTGTGAACTCGGGGCCAGATGTCACTAATGGAAACATTACATAAATAAATAAGATTGGGCCCTTTCTGATTTTATAAATATTTATCCAAAAACTATTATTCTTTGAAGAAATTCTTTACATTTTGTATATATATATCTATATATCTATATGTAGAATTCCTGTATTTATAACACCTGTATTTATAACACCTGCGGCCTTGTCCGTCAATACTTCACAATACCTCGCCCCTCCCTCTAATCGCTGAGTAATGCATATATATCATGATCTGATATTTCTAGTTTAATTGATATGGGAAGTGGCATGGTATGGGAGGTGGCGCACTTGAAAGGTTACCAGTGAAACCCGACAGCTTGACTTCTCATTCTAATTGCACTTATTTTGGTTGAATGTCTATTAATATCTAATATTCAGTACGATCATAGGCACTTAAGTATTTGAATTGTGTCTTTCATTCTGTAACGAATTAAAGCAAGGAATACGATTATGGTCAACGCTAATGGGTACTTTTCCGTGCGAAGAACCCGACAAAAACAAACGGAAAAGCCTAAAACTGCGACCACCTCATTTAATTGCCGAAATACGACGTAGATTAACATATTAAATCAGGTACACGGGGCTGCATGAGAGAGGGGGAGGGAGGGAGAGAGAGAGGGGGGAGGGGGCGGTAACGTCCATTCGGGTCACCTAGAGATAAGTAAGTTCCTATAAAAGTGGAAGAGGTGCTATGTATTCAGAACAACCTACTGGTTATCGTAGGTAACACCATCTGTACCACACTGCAAGTCTTTAGGATCCAAGTCACAGTCTCTGTTTGATAATATTCTACAATAGAAAGATCCGAAGTGGCCACTAAACTGACAATTGGCAGCAACTAAAAATATAGAAAGCATGGTGTTTCAATCATGTTTAAATCGTTTTCCGTTTATAACAAATCCATGATATTTAAAGCAACTTTGCTACTACTATGAAGGAAGCATAATATTTCAATCATATATTTAATGTCCTTAAACGTTTTCGTTTGATTTTTGTCTATTTCCCCTGGAGGTCGGTTGTTCGATCCCTGCATTGGCCGAGAAAGTTCATCCAGATTTTCCGGCGTGGTTTCCCCTTGTCAGTGATGCAGGACGGAGGACCTGACAAGGATAGCTGTCTAGTGGTTCGGATGGGACGAAAAACCGAGGTCCCATGTACATATTGACGTGCACGTAAAGGATCCCTTGGCAGTTGGAATTCGATATAAGAGTAGGCCGTAGTGCCGCTGCCTGGGCAAAATTTCCCTCATAACACACTGTATGGCGTATGCCCGTCGTCATTAGCCCATTTCATTTAATTTAACCCGGTCGGGGTCTTAGTCGGTGTCTATATAATAGACACGTGAACATGCAGCTCTGCCAGATTTACTTACAATGATTCATTGATAAGATTACTAGCGAGACAGTATAGACTATATTACTATGTCACGTCTCATATTATTATGCGACGTTTGTGTGCTCCAGCTCGTCTTGGTTGGATCACTTAAATCTATTTTGACTGTCCCAAGGAGCGCTTTATATACTATTCAAAAAAGTAGGGGATATTTGATTTTGGGGGCATAATACTAAAATATGCAAATGACTACGAAAAAAGTCACTATAGAACCTAACGGAAAAAACATTTCCAGTTACATGTGACGCCCAAACGCACCAATAGCTACCGCATGGAATGCAGGTGATGCTTGGGATCATCATGGGGGTCCAACCCAAGATTTGCACGACTCTGACTTTGAATGTTACAGTCATTGTGGCATTGAATTCCAGGGTGGAAACATCAGTTTAATTGTTTTAGTGACCAGAACACAAATTTTGATATGCGTCGGCTTACCCAAAATGAAAGGTTACGTGCCCTTGGCATGCTACAGATCGGCACAACACAGGCGGTTGTGGCGCGGACGATGAATGTTTCTCAGTCTGTCATAAGCAGGCTATGGTCCAGATACCGTGATACACAATCTGTACAGGACAGACCACGCTCAGGTCGACAACTCAAGCCCAGGATCGATTTATCCGTACCTTGGCCTTGAGAAATCGTGCCATCACAGCAAATCAGATCAGCGCTCGTCTTCAAACAGACACTGGTGTGAGAGTGAGTGGCCAGACGATTCGGAATCGACTGCATAGGGGTCACCTTCGCGCCCGACGTCCTCGCGTGATCCCTTGTTTGAGAGATCATCACATTCAGGCAAGACGTCGTTGGTGTAGGGATCGTCAACACTGGGATAATCGACGCTGGAGCAATGTGATGTTTTCAGATGAGTCAAGGTTCACTGTTGATTTTTTGGACAGACGTAGGAGGGTGTGGCGTCGTCGAAACGAGCGCTTCCAAGACGTTAACGTCATCATACATGATCGATTTGGGGGTGGTTCTGTTATGGTGTGGGGAGGCATCACTGTTGCTGGAAGAACGGCTTTACATGTTGTTGCAGGGCGTGTTACAGGCCAGTACTACCGGGACAACATCTTGGCAGTCCATGTTGTGCCGTTCGCACGACGTCATGGCCGCCGTTTCATCTTCCAGGATGACAACGCAAGATGTCACAGGGCCAGGATCGTTACAGGTTACCTCCAACAACAGAACATAACCACATTACCTTGGCCATCACTGAGTCCCGACCTCTCCCCCATCGAGCATGTCTGGGACATGCTTGGACAGAGGTTACGTCAACGTCAACAACGTCCTGCCAATGTCCAAGAACTTGCTGCTGCGTTGCAACAGGAATGGGACAATCTGAACCAAAATGAGCTTAGACGTCTCATTAGGAGTATGCCACGTCGGATCAATGCTTGTTTGGCAAACAGAGGAGGATTTACCCGTTACTGACTTGGTTGTGATGCTGTGGTAACTTTGCTGTTTGACCCCGGGTATCATTTTACCCTTATAATGGTCAGTCTGTGCCTTACTTAGTCTAACGATCATTTGGAATAAATCGATGAATGTGAACTTCATTTCATTTTGTCATTTGTTTCTTCGTCAGTTTCATTAGGTGACTTTAATAACACTTAAAAATCAAATATCCCCTACTTTTTTTGAATAGTATATTACAGATTTTTGTTTAACATATTCAAAGATAAATCGTTTACATGTATAAGAAAATAAATTAAGTAGTTTACCTGATAGTGCCAGCAATAATAAGATAGTTCGCGACATGACCCCGTGTCCTGTATGTATGAAGTGAAAAGACTATTTGTCTATTTACTGATTATAGTTTTAAGATAAGAGATTGGCAGAGATGTGTTCCCACAAGGGATGGTCAGTGTATGTTGTGGTCAATTACACGTAAGTGGCCTAAAATAACGGAAGAGTGGCGAACATTGATATCAACTGTTCCTTCAAACTTGATGTATTATGCCGTCAGCAGTGAAGAGCTAGATGGGAAGTTTCACACAGTCCATCGAAGAGGGGATTCAGTATAAAGCATGGGCGCAAGTTCACAAAACATTATCAGGCATAAGTTAAGAATTTACTCAAAATTGTTGGTCTTATTTTAACTAAAATATAGCCCTTTATAAAATTGTTGTTGTTTTAATGCATCAAATACATCAATAAGGAACTATGTGTAAAGTTTTGTGTTTCTGGATCAAAGATATTTCTCATAAACAGTGATTGAAAGTTGAGTAAATTCTTAACTTAAGTCTGAGAATGCTTTGTGAACTCGAGGCCTGTTTTCTAATGCAAGAGTTTCACCGGTTACAGTTACATAGACACTGTCCCATTACATTTGCATTATCCCGACTTTTTCTCCGGCAACAACGCGTACATGGAGAATGGGCCTTAATTCTATATGTCATGTATTTGGCGATTCACTCCATTAACGTCTAGGTCTTTCAGAACACACGTGTCGTCGGTTGTGATTGGTAGATTGGACTAAACATTCCGCGGATTACTGAACCGGCCTTGTGAAGAAATATATTCATACCATGATCAGATGCAAACAACCGTTTGCTTCTGAACAACTAGTGTCAATGAACTCCGATAACTGAAGGGGGTTTCCCTTTGTAGTCTTAAAGACAGTTGAAAGTTTTGAGGTTTTTTTTAAAAAAAAGGTCAGTTGGAGAACACAACACATTTTTTCTAATAATGTTTATTTGATATAATTAAATATACAGAATACGTTCCTAAAATTTAGTGGGAATGACATTATACAGGACAGGCTTGATAGGTCTGGATATTAAGGGTGTTGTCGTCACATCGTGCTTGTTCAAAAAGGCATCTGTAATAAGACGGGGGAGTAATAGATAATAATGTTTGCGAAAAGCAAGGCTGTAACTATCTAAGTCGAAGAACGGGGTATTTTACGTTACAGAATCAAGCGGATTCTATTTTCCCCATGGTAATAAACATTAGTCAGCTGCAC
The DNA here is from genome assembly GCF_932274485.2 of Patella vulgata. NCBI lineage: Eukaryota > Metazoa > Mollusca > Gastropoda > Patellidae > Patella > Patella vulgata. Next base: position 4,595,726 of record NC_065884.2, read on the forward strand.
CCATCCGCGCTTCTCACGACAGACAATTTTAAAGAGAGAGAGAAATGGGGTTTAACGTCCACCCGACACAAACTAGGTCAATAATTCGTTTGCGCGTAGGGGTCTTTAGCAGTGGGAAGACCTGGAGAAAACCCACGAGGTTGGACAGGCGACCCTACTCCTTGTCATGCACAACCGGGGAATCGATATCCCGCCAGTTGGCTCAATGACAGACCGTATGATACACGTGCTTCCCCCTCCCCCGCAAAGTTTAACTCCATGTTTTAAAAGTATATACTGTTATATACGTAAATTAGATGAAAAGAAATACTTACAAATTATCATATGTTATCATGTCCGTTCCACAAACGATTTCCAGATCAGTTCCACACTGTATATGTTTTAGATTGGCACAGAAGAATGTGTAGACCAGATCGCTACCATGAAGATTAGGATCAGGTTTATCAACGGTGGGATCACAGGTACCATTGTGGGAGAAATGAAGATCTGGTTCAAGACAATGGGCTTTAGCAAATTCACATCTACAAATGTAATAACATTTTACAGCTTCATGTAATTTAACGATTTCTATGGAGACCTTATCAATATAGATAATGCAAATGGAATATACTGAAAGTTCTGCGCAGATTGTCCAATTTTTAATTAAATGATTTAACTTGCGATCGTGTTTAAATCTGTTGAAAATCTCGGAGATCCGTTTGTCTAGAGGGTTGATTATGGGATTGGCATGTGAAGAAATGTCTTACTAATAATTTGTATAAGAGTAGGCGGTAGCACCGCTGCCCGGGCAAAATTTTCCTCATCGTACACTGTATGGCGTTTGCCCGTCTTCATTAGTCCAGGTTAGGAGCAGAACAGTCAGACGTTAAACCCCATTTCATTTCAATAATTTGTATACCATTTGAAGCTAATATAAATTCTGCAAGAGGGAGATTTGGCATTTATATAATGTATTCTTTATACTTCTTTGACTGCAGTCTTTATCCTCAATACATATAGACATCGACTGACAGCATATTCAGATATCCCGTGAGAATTGTTTCCAGAAACATTCATCATTGAGATATTTTAAGAGAAACACATTTTACTCTATATCGATTTTAACCCAGTCGCCATTATAAAACTAAAAATACCACATAATTTTTTTTTGGTCTCCTAGGTGACACAACTATTCTCAGAGAACATAATTATCTTTAATATGGTCACCTAGATTTAATTGTAAAGTTCCCTACTTTTAATTTCATATTTAGATCAGGACCCTTATATTTACTAGAAACTAAACTGGCCATGCTCTTTAATTCGTACCAGATTTGGAATATGTTAGCTACTGTGTGTTTTGAACCATAAAGTATGACTTTTGAAGGTATCACCACAAAACAATTGAATTAGAAAGGACCATTGCTGTCTCTTTTCTTCAAAACTGACCTATTTTTGTAGGTTTTGGCATCAGTAGCACACTGTATATGATCAGCGAATATAGTACAGTCGGCACCAGCTAAATATGCGCACACTGAGGTACCATCATTCTGTTCACCAGCATCTAATTGGCCATATGCAGCCACTGTAACAGTAATGTTGACAGGAAGGTAATACAAAACAGAAAAACAGATTAATTCAGCGTATTAGTAAATCTCGACCCCACCCCCACCCAAAAGAAATTATTTTGGCTATTGGACAGAAATGGAGTTTAACGTTCACTCGACAAAAACTCGGTCATTTCGGTACTTACGCAGTGGGGAAAACCCACGATGTTTGTCCTGCGATCCCACACCTTGTCACATATTACCGGTGAATTGAAACCTCGCCATTTAACTAAATGACTACCGCCGTAAACCCTACGGTCACTTAAAGCGCAAATGGCAAATTTTCAAGTTATATTTTTAAAATAAGATGGTATCCATAAACAGTCCTACCTTGTTAAAGAATAATCCTATTAATCGTATAATTCGCTATTGCCAGCTGAGAAATTGGCAAAAATATCATTTTTAACTTCCAATTCCAACTTTGGAAAATGGCTGCCCCATGGTGTCAATAGCAGAACAGGGGAGGTAATTGTGTTATTTCCTGTGTCATAGATTCTTAAGGGTGGGAAATAATGCCCATGATCGTATAATAGTGATTTGATAAACTATTGAGCAAAAGACATAGAAATAATTATGTTTTGACTTTCTTAGAAAATTTGAAATTCTCGCTTTAACTTCCGTGATTCGACAGCATATAAAGACATGGATATGAATCTGCTTTCACAGGTTATCTATATCAGTATCTTAGTTTGAATCAAGGTTCGAAATACTAGTTTGGTTTTGTGAGTTGCAAAATCAATTTTCTTACCTGCCAGAAGACCAAGGAAGAGTGTAAGTTTAAACATGTTGTCAGATGTACAGATGGAAGTAAAAGATGTTTTTTCAAAAGTATAAACGACTGTCCGTTTTTTTTTTATCTATGTAGGTGTGTAATAAGGTCACGCGTGGGAGCACCCTGTCGCTGTTATAGATAGTAGTTAGTGCTGGAGAACCACATTAAACGCCAGACAAAACCGATAAGAGAGAAAAGAGGGGGGGGGGAAGAAGTCCACTGAACATAAACTAGGTCATTTCGGGACTAACATATGGTTCAATTTTATTTCAATAATCGTGCTTGTTAATCGAACAGTCAGGGCGGACATAGGCTTATGCTCTGTCATTTTGTAATCTCAAACACTGTGTAATAGCAAATGTTACCTATTTTACGTTCTGGGGGGAGTAAATGTGATTCTGTCGAGGTCAATAATATAGGCGGCAAATGGGCAAAACCAAACAACTATTGTTTGTACAGGTCAAGGTGTTATCAGCTTCGTCTTTATAAGAGGTGTTGGAGAATCGCTAATCCATCTAAACCGTACACTCTTTAATTAATACTCTTTCTACGTTAGGAGTTGACAGCCTAAGCTCTTCATGATCTTCTATATCATTGTAATCTGAAGAATTAAAGGAAAGGTCCTCCAGTTCATCAAGCTGCTTCACTACGAATGGCAAGCTTGCTTCGGCGATCTGCCCTGAACTGTTTATATTTCCCACTTTCTCCGCCACGTCCCTAATCCTGCTGTCAATCACGGTAATTACAAACTCTTGAGCACTTCGAAGCCACCTTCCAAGCGTAGCCTCCGCTGATGTGGATCTTCTGTTGAATTTTCCTCGCTGAATGAAAAGGACATTGGATTTCAAACTGTGTTTGTCTGCGCCGTACCTGGTGTGATGCCTGATCTCATTTGTCACGATTCTGCATTGTTGGGTCCCTCTAACGGATTTTACAACCATGAACGCCCCTGATATAGTCAATTGAATTCAGATCAGAGTAGTAACGAACTCCTGGTGCTGTCGGCCATAACGATTAGCTGTCAAAGGGGAGCGCAGTCATATGAAGTGCAAACCTATATATTCCTCTGTATATAAATGTATGTCATGTTCCTATGTCGTTATACCCGTGCTCTACCACCATCATGAACATGACAAAGTATCTCTGATCCGACCATTTAGTTTATTACCATGGTGCCATGTTCTAATGATGACGTCTTCGGCACTGTCATTCGTGCAGCATTACCGGCACGTGACGATAGGTCGCCTGGCAGGTCTTATAGCGCTATAACCGGCCAATTCGAGCTGCCTGTGACGATCTATTATGTGAGTTAAGGGTGGTCAGGTACCCATTCCCTTTTCTATATAGTGTTTGGCGCAAAAGGATGTGCTTCATCTCTTGCAGACATATTGCGAGAACGGCCACGTTCACATGTATATAGTTATTCACGTATTAAACTTCGTTTAAGCGCATACATTTTTCTCGCTGTGTATTTTGAGTTGTATAAGGATTTTATTTCGTTAAATATTACTGGCAGCACTGATTTACATATATATCTTTAGTTCAACTATTTTTTAATGTATTGTAAAAGAAAGGTTTACCGTTTCCCTTAATCTTAAATTGTGGATATACGGCTAAAGGCTATCTTGTTTAGGAAGGTCATGATATGATCGATTGTCGCATGGAAATCAAACCCCCTGCATTATGTTAACAATGCACAGGCGCCTGTAACGTGGAAAATATTTTACAAATAACACCAAGCTATGACTAAGTATATATCTAAAGTCTGATACATCTATATCAAATAACTGGTCTGATTCCGATTTTCTCTAACATGATCTTAGAATTACAATCTGATTGCAAATACAGATCTATATTTCGTTTCGTTTTGTTTATACTTTCAATGGCCTTACCACGTGAAGATCTGACCGGTTGTAGCGATAGGTCGCGTCAGAGGTCCTACGGGCGGCTTTTGACCCTATGACGCCAGACATTTGATTAACCAATCAACATTGATGCTACTAGTGGATTACCCATAGTTCCGTGGAAAACACCCCTAAAGCTCGCCGTAACAGACCGTTTCAATTGGCTAATCCCTCACACCATTCAGAACACGTCAATGATAACAACTCTTCCAGATCCTAGTGTACTAAAGACAAGTAAAACGAAATTTTGAACTATAAAAACGAAACGAAATAGGATCTGTGCTTTAATCAGATTGTTAAAATTGGAAATACTGTGGAAAGCTATGTGTTTTGGGGGATTTTTTTTATAATTCAATAATTAACAATAATATATGAATATGAATTATAGCTAATGCAAGAAATATATGAAGATAAACTTGTATGATTATGTTTATTGATATATATAGATATATTTTTTCTACACGTTACTGAAACTGACATTATACAGGACAAGCTTGATAGGTCTGGACTTGAAGGTTGATGTTGTCGCATCTTGCTTGTTCAAAAAGGCACCTGTAATAAGAAAATGAAATAAAATGGGGTTTAACGTCCTCCTATTGTTCTGCTCCGACTAGGCTAATGAAGACGGACATACGCCATACAGTGTGCTATGAGAGATTGTGCCAGGACCCAGACACTACAGCCTTCTCTTATATCGAATTCCAACTGCCAAGGAATCTTTTATCGGCCCGCCAATGTATACACGGGACCTTGATCTTTCGTCCCATTCGAACGACTATATGTTGTCCCTTGCCATGCCCTGTCCTCAGTCACTGACACGGGATCAAACACCCGACCTCCATGTTAACGAGCCCTAATTGCTCGCCAAATAAGAAACAATTCCTACAATAATTGAGACCACCAATTATCTGTTGTGAAACACACTGTTCGATCTATTTAACAGATAAAACAGTTTATTTCCGTGTTAAAGAGTGGTTTGTTTGATTGCCGGAAGTCGGACTCGTTCTAGTTTCAGATATCCCTCTGTGTCTTACAATGTTCAGTTATGAATCTATAATTCCCGGATGATGAGATAATCCATGATGGAGGACAAATTCTAAACCCATTTGTCTTCCGCTTATCAACACTTGTGCCTTTTCATCTGGCTTGAAGATGACCACATAATGAAAGCGCATACTGGCAAGACTACATCTGCAGTCACTATCACTGGAACGTTGATATCTTTGACTAAGCAACAAATAACTGTTATAAATGAAAATATACGACACAAATAATAGATCAAAGTCGTCAGTTTATATACATAATGTGTATTAGTCGGCTAATAAGTGTTAGTAATCAGGCAGTAGTCATTAAGTAGGTGTTAAAACTTTGACTATTGAATGATATACACCACTATTGCCCAGTTTTGTGTATTCAATAGTGATGGGTATTATAAATAGTCACACTTTTACATCAGTAGTCACATATTTTACAGCTAGTTAACCACCTGCTACTTAATGACAACTGTATAATTTCTATCCACTTTCTATACATACTAAACATTAGGTTAGAATACTGACCACTTATATGATTTAATGACACAAATTGTCATTACTAAAAGGCCGAGCTTCATTAATCAACGGTATCAGCTTACCAGTGTATATAGATGGTAATAGTGTGTAATCCTGCGGCTAATAGTAAGAATATTTCAGCCCGTTGTCGTCAGAGAATGGCCATATGTGGTTGTCATCTTGAATTTGACAATGGCTATTTGTTTTAGTGGCTAGATTGACCCCTACCATTCATCTGATAATTAGTAGTACAAAGCTAGATCTAATCTGTTTCATAGAAATATTGCAAGAGTCTTCTTAGAACTCTGTGTAAGATGACTGACTCGATAAGCGCGTGCATTGTTTACTTAACACGTTATTGCGTTAACTGGTCCGGGCAGAATGGTGGCTTTTACTCAATTTATATACCCATTTATTATCCAGATATATATACTTCAAACACCTTTGTTCATTTTTTTAATACTTACATAACATGTTCTAGAATTTGATTTCTAGAAGGAAACAAGTTAAATTGACTATGGCGGCATAGCGAACATTCACTGCTAATCAATCATTGTGAGCAAGTTCCTCGATGCCATTAACAGAATCCATATAATATTACGTCATTTGTGCTGGGCCGTCTTCGATATAGCGTTCTCACATTACCAAATTAGAGGAAAACGAATACTTACAAATTATCGTAAGTTTTGCCATCAGTACCGCATACGATTTCTAGATCCGCACCACATGTTTGATGTTTTAGATTGTTACAGAAGAATATGTAGACCAGGTCGTTACCATGGAGATTAGGATCAGGTTTGTCAACAGTAGGATCACAGGTACCATTGTGGGAGAAATGGAGTTCCGGTTCAAGACAATGAGCTTTAGAAAATTCACATCTAAAAATAAGATGACAATATTTTAAAAGAGCCCACTTTTTTAACACGATAACTCTGCTTTAAACTGGGTTAGATTGTTCCACTCTTAAGTAGGTGTCTCGTACTTAAGTCCTTACAAAGATGAGAATATTCTGCTAAAGTCTAAGCAGAACTACGCAATAGGATTAGTCGGTGCTAACAGAAAAAAGTTTCATTACATCAACACATTGATTCAGTTCGATGATGATCATTAAGTGCACAAGTTGAGCAGAGTGATTAGCAATGGATTGGCCGACTTTCGAACTCGATAAAATTGATAATATTTCAGTATGAGTGGTGAAATTTTGTGTATAGTTGTATTACTCCAGTTGCCAATCAATTTGATTGGTTGACTTTGAAGCCCAATAACCCTTCTGCTAATTTAGTTGGCGTGGTGCTAATGTGTGTATCGTTTCATTCCCTGGGCTAAGTTCAATGATCATTTTCTATCATTTGTTGATTGGGAGACTTTGAAGTCCGATAACTCTCTTGCTAATTGGGATAGAATGATCAAACTCAGTGTAGGTATTGGTTAGGAGAGGGTTGGTCCGATGATGAGTGTTTTAAATTATGGCTAAGCAATGATAAGCAGTTTGTTTCACTTGGTTGGAATGCGAACCTTTGAATTTAATTGGGCGAGACGAGGATTTTAGTCTCATTACATCAATACCATGACTAACTTTAATTGCGAAAATTATTTTCTGATACGGTGTAGTAGCCATAGTAAAGGTAGAATGTGCATTACCTTGACAGTGTTCGATAATGATTTTTTTTGTGCCCAGGTTATGCAGAGTAATAAACAATTTTTTGTCTCAAAATTATTAATGTTTTTTTTTAATTCGAGACATCTGTCATAAATTCTTTTTCTGGGCAATTGTGTAATATAATATTACAATCTATATTTACGAACCAGAAACTACAGTAGCGTGCATTTTTATATCTTCCCCAAAACAATTTGAATCATGGCTCATTCTATCTGACACTATTGTGCTCGAAAACAACAAGAGAATCATTGTAGAAACTTAGCTCCGATTAAAATATATTAATCGCTTTCCATAGAAATGTTATGTTCAATTACTAAATGCCTTTTAAGCAGTATATCGATTGCAGTCTGTTTTTCCTTAAAACTCACCTATTGTTGTAAGTCTTGGCATCAGTAGCACAAAATACATGGTCAGCGAATATAGAACAATCAGCACCAGCTATATATGCGCACACTGAGGTACCATGGTGGTGTTCACCATGATCAGTATGTAATTGGCCATAGACACTCACTGTAACATGAATATTTTCGAAAAGTTACTACGAAGAAGGTGAGAGAGAGATGGGGTTAAACGTCCAATCGACACAAACTAGTTCCTTTTAGGACTAAAATTTTATTTCAATAATTCGCTTACGCGTAGCGGTATTTAGCAGTGGGGGGGGGGGGACCCGGAGAAAACCCGCGAGGTTAGACAGGCGACCCTCCTCCTTGTCACGTACAACCGGGGAATCAAAACCACGCCAGTTGATTCAATGACAGACATTATGATACAGCGCGCATGTGCTAACCAATACCACGAAGAAGATAATAGATGGATTCACGCAAACGATTAATGCAGTGTTGAATTCCAAAGGATACCTACTGAATTTGTTCTGTTTTTGTTAAAGGCACACGTCGTGGGTAGCCTGAATGATTTTACGGGCTGATCATTTTCAGATTTAGAGCCACTGCCGTAAATATTAATGATGCCACAACTAATCAAAATGTAACGCGGTAGGTATTAAGGATTATACGTCCGTTCCCACCTTGGATCATATCTCAGACAACATTAATCTTTATATAATTGCTCTACACATTTGTTACTGTACTTGCTTGAAAACGTTGAGAGAATACTCTTCGAAACGTCGCCCAAATAAATCAGTAATTGTTCTTCCATAAGTTTGTGGTATAGTTTATTGCTCTATCCAGTTACTAAATGCCTCTAAAAGATCAACATTAATCTTGACCTAAGACAAGCATTTTAAAGCCTAGACGGGGTCGTTGTTTAATGATCCGTAACACAATTGATCTGTCCACTGGCTATAGTGTAGTAGCTGCTTCTCAACCATCGCCCAGCTTAAGTTTGGTCGTGCTCACTCGTGATGTAACTGGGTTTCTTGATTGATACATCGCCATCGGTCCATGAAAGCTGCCCAGTTCAAATCGCGGTTCGATACAGATTATATATAAATATATCCTAATATATACACACTTATCAAATAAAAATGTTTCAGATTACAAAATGAGCTTAATATTTCACAAAATGAGCTGAATATTTCATAAAATGGGATTAATTAATATTTCACAAAATGAGATGATTATTTCATAAACTTATCTTACCTGCGACAAGCACAAGACAAAGGGTAAGTTTAAGCATATTGTTGGGTGGCCTGTTGTACTACAATGTGTTGAAAAGAGTTAAAAGACTGACTCGATCTGTTTTATCTACGTAGATGTATGTAAAAGTCACGCGTGTAACTGGAACACCTTACTAGTTTTATAGATAAGAAATGTATATTTAAAACAAAGTCAAATTTTATCTTCGTAGATTGACTGAAATTCATTTTAAATTGCAGACAATCATAAGAAACAATACAACCATTTAAGGGTATAATTAAGTTATTCCCACTCGACACAAACGTGCGATTTATTTTTAAATTCAGACAGTTGCACGGAACGGGACACTCATTTAAAGGAATGATTAAGGTATTCGTGCAATCCAAACTGAACTGAATAAATCCTCGGATAAATAAAAACACCTCTCGGTTTAATTACAGTTTTATTGATGTAGTTTAGGTAGGACATGCTTGATATGTTGATATCTGTAGGTTGATATCATTACATCTTTCTTGCTCAAAGAGACATCTGAAAGAAACAACAGAAAACAGAATTAAAGCTGGATTTGAGTTTGCCAAGATTTGTTTCACAAAGAGGGGGGGTCACGTTAGCTGGGCGGGTAAGACGCTGGCTCGCTAGCGGAAAGGGGTATGAATATATTGTTATTATTTATGATATCCAAACATCGATTATATCTGATAATTGGCTTGTCTGTAGAGTTATATATAAAACGAGATAAGATACTGTCTTGTATTTAAAAAAGGGAGCCACAGTGGCCAAGTGGGTAAGACACTGGCTCGCTAGCCTGGAGTTCAGGTGTTCGATCCCTGGATTGGCCGAGAAAGTTCATCCAGAATTTCCGACGTGTTCAGCTATGCAGGACGGAGTGGCTAGACAAGGACAGCTGTCTAGTCGTTCGGGTGGTACGGAAAACCGAGGTCCCGTTTAGACATTGGTGTGCACGTAACAGATCCCTTGTCAGTCGGAATTCTAAATATAAGAGTAGGCAAAATTTCCCTCAGCACACTGTATGCCCATCTTCATTATCCCAGTTCGGAGCAGAACAGTAGGACGTTAAACCCCATTTCATTTCATTTCCCAATTAAAACACTGAAACAATATATAATTAGTCTACATTTATACAAACCATAACACCCTCCAGGAAAGCAAGCCAACATCTTACTTACTGTGCCACAAGATAATTGGACAGAAATGGGGGTTGGTTTAAAAATATTTATTTACCATATATTACATACTGTATACAATACATAATAATTTATTTGGATTGGGAAACAAGAAATGGGGGTTACGATCTGGGGGCCTAGCGAATATTCACTGCTGATCAGTGAGTGTGAGACAGGTCCTCGATGACATTAACAGAGAAAGAGTGAGATGGGGTTCACTCAATAACAGACCCTATGATACAACGCTCACGTGCTAACCATTCGGCCATCCATTAACAGAGACACGTTACCAAATTATAAGAAATCTAATGCTTACAAATTATCGTAAGTTTTCCCGTCAGTACCGCATACGATTTCTTGATCAGTACCACATGTTTGATGTTTTAGATTGGCACAGAAGAATGTGTAGACCAGATCGTTACCATGGAGATTAGGATCAGGTTTGTCAACTGTAGGATCACAGGTACCATTGTGGGAAAAATGGAGTTCTGGTAGAATACAGTGAGCTTTAGAAAAATCACACCTGAAAAAGTTATTTTTTTAAAAATCGAATGTTGTCAAAACGGTGTTGTTTCTGCATTAAACATTTTTGATGGAATATAACATTCAAAACCCAACAACGTTTCTACTCAAATCAAAACCTAAAAACTTATCTGCTCAGATCAAGACTATGATGAGGGGTGTTCACTGAACTATTACATCCCAATATATGTTCTAATGTCCGCAACTTGTTCGTAATATCTAACTCAGCATTGGATCGGCATCTTCGTCTCCAATTTTCCATGCATAGACGAAGACGGCTGGAAGAAAATAATTTAGTTATACGGCTAGGGGGCGTCCAGAAATGTATTTTTGTTCATAACCTTACCATTTCTCTAACTCGGCATTTGATCGACCTTCTCGTCTCGTCTCAATTCACTTATTTAAACACTCATACAAATATGAATTCGTACTACATTGAGTAAAATAGAGCACAATACAATTCTAACCACCGGCGAGGTACCCCCAGAGTTCTGATGTCCCTTTAAATATGTACAAAACTCACGCATATTTAATACATCAAAGCTCTTGCAATTAAAGTATATCAATTGTGATTTCATAAATGATACCAGCGGCTGCCAGGCAGGATACGCCCACATTGTCGAGAGATGGATAGAGAACAAGCTAAAAAGAAAGTGATTTTTCGTACAATAAGGAGCCATAATTCAGGAAGTTACTGTCCGATATGCGCGAATATCGACAGGAACCGAGATCTTTGAGTTGTAAACTTACATTTCAAGTTTCATCAAAATCGGATTAAAATTGTGACCTCTATAGGTTCCACATACCATATTTTTACGCTATTTGAGAACGAAGGGCGGCTATTTTGTCTGTCAGTTTTGGGCCGATTTTCACGAAATTCGAACTCAGTCGTCCTTAGGGTGTAACAGTGATACAATAATACGTTTTTTTTTTAAATCGGATAAAAACGCGATTTTCGTACAACCAGGGGCCATAATTCAGAAAGTTACGTTCCGATATACGCGAATATCGAAAGGAACCGAGATCTTTGGGTTATAATCATACATTTCAAGTTTAAACTAAATTGGATAAAAATTGTGACCTCTACAGTGTTCACAAGCTAAAAACGTGATTTTTCGTACAATCAGGGGCCATAATCCATGAAGTTACAGTCCGATACATGCCAATATCGACAGAAACCGAGATCGTAATGTGATAAACCTATATTTCAAGTTTCATTGAAATCGGATACAAATTGTGACCTGTAGACTGTTCACAAACAATTGTGGACGGACAGGGGCGACGACAATATACGTCCACATGAAAATGTGGGCGTATAATAAAATGTGTTTTCTGCATCGACAGGCCATCCAGTTTGCTATGCGGACCATTAAATTTACAGTTTACTCTTATATTTCATGTGTCAACGGTTATTTTATGTGTAGGACAATGTTTAATCGAGACCTCGGTTGTTCGTCGCACCACTTCACCACTGACATAGTGGGTCCATGCTGGAAATCTGGTAGTGGGAGGAACTGATGAACCTGGAGAAAACCAAGCAGGATTAATTACAAGACTATTGTCCAATGGCGACACTTGACTCAATGACATACCTTATCTGATAAAGATTATGAAACTAGTTATTCGCCCAGCATAGATTATGAAACTCGCCTTACAATCTGGTTACATTGCTTGTGACAATCAACATGTGGCAAGGCACTATCAGATATGAAATAACCCCAAAAAGTGAGGATTTCTGTAACAGGGTCACTTTGTGCAATGAGCCCTTGTAATTCTACACTGCAGTGATGTGAAAACCTTTTGAAAATTCTCTGTAAGATGACTGGTACCAGAGTTCACGTGCAGTATAGGTGTACGTGTGACGTCACATCACTCGACATTGATAGCTCATGCATTGTTTATATCGTATGTAGTAACAAACTTTCCAGGCGTAATTTGAGCCTTTTTACTCATTCTGCGCGTCTTATGAACCCCTTTACACAAAATATATTTTTTTTCAAAACAGATAAACTTCCAAAACATTTAATTTATTTTTTAAAATAAATAAACAAATTGATTCAGAATTTAATTTGCAGAAGAAAAAAAGTTAATATTGAGATCTGATTAGATCGCACCGATGTCATCCTTCTCAGTGATATAAACGAATATTTACTGCGGATTAGTTTGTAAAAGAGAGAGAAATGGGGTCTAACGTCCACTCGACACAAACTAGGTCATTTCGGGACTAAAATCATGGCTCAATTGTATTTCAATAATTCGATTGCGCAGTGGGAGGAAACCGGAGGACCCGGAAAAAACCCACGAGGCTGGACAGGCGACCCTACCCCTTGCCACGTACAACCGGGGAATCGAAACCACGCGAGTTGACTCAATGACAGACCTTATGATAGAACGCACACGCGCTAACCATTCGGACATTCAACCCCTCTATAGTAAAAGTACAACTGGGTCTGGTAATATTCAGTAAGGGATATGAAACGAACGAACAGCAACAGAATAAAAGTTAAATAAAGGCGCAATACCCAGCGTATATTCATGTAAAACTCTAGAGTTAGCAACGAAAAAACAAACAGACGTAGAGGGGTGGACAGATCCCCAGAACAGTGTTAGTTCGCTGAGATACGGCTTGCGGGTATGCAGGACAAAATCTTTTTAAAAGCTATTTTTTCGGACTATTATAGAAAGATCGACCAGCTGTTTATCTAAATTTTACCATAGACTGCTTCGATTCTCTGCCGCTCGCGCCAGACACGACCAAATCTCAATGTCAATGGTAAACCAAGCGACGTGATTTTTGACATTGCGGGATTTTATGCTTAGAATTTACGGCATTGTTATGGTTACACGATAATTTTTCAACCGTTAAGTATTTCTATCTGGTAGTCACAAATTTCTCCAGTTTAGAACTTTGAAATTTCTAAATGCAGCAGTTGAAAATCATGAAATGATAGATGTCAGTATGTTCGTAGTTTTTGTAAGCATTTTGGTTTTGCTTAATAATCCAAATTCCCGCACGTCTGAAGGACTTTAAAATGATCAAAATAAAATTCAGGTATAATAATATCCGGAATTATGATTAATTGTGCAGAAGTTAAAAGTAAAGGGGTGTTTTAGTAGATTTGCTTTAAACGAAAACTCCGAAGTCCTAAGTAAACAAAGGCGTTGTTTGGATACATCTACACCCCAATCATAAGTAGTCGATCTATGTACGGGTAGAACAAGAAAACAGAGTAGCAAGATTAATAAACAAATTTTGAATTAATTTCTGTTTATTTGCCTGTTATCTTAATATTGGTAATTGGACGAGGGGAGGTAATCTTAGTTTAGTCACGATTGTCAGGTCTAGTTTTTGCCGCGGCACAGAATTCTGAAGGCTTCGTGGGCGTTGCCTATCCATCTCTATATAGTCCATGATCTTACATAGTCCTGATGCGCCATTTTAGTGCTATAGAAATAATTTGCAAACTACAATATTTTAAAATATGGATCTCTAAGAGCAACATCAGTCTACAAATAGTTCCATTCCATTTAGTATTCACAAAGACATAAGGAATTAGAATTTAAACGATCTATGCTGTTTAGCTATGCATTTTGTTTTCCGCAAAAAAATATTTTAAATCCGACTGAACGAAAGCCTGGACAAAATCTAGGGTTGGTATTTTTATTTTCTTTTATTAAATATTAAATAATCTAAGTATATATTAGCGTGGTTTCAGATTATAAAAATATGATATTTCAGCGAAAAATGCAAATGGCGCATCGGGATTCTAGGGATATACTTGATTGAACATTCCGGATTTAAATTATCTCAATTCCAAATATAGTGTCAATCGAGGGAACAGGAGAATTTCGGAGTACAACTAGTGTACTGAATGCATAAAAAATATCTAAACCAATCATGACAGCTGAAACATATTAGTTACTCACAATTCTACTCATACCACCTCAGCTGTCGGGACTGGCAGAACTGTGAGGTGATTGCAATTCTGTCAAGTCGTGGGACGTACGACTGACAATCGAGCACCCGCTAAATGTTTCTTACCGGTTATTGTAGGTCTTAGCATCTGTGCCACAGATCGTATGATCAGCAAAGAGCGTACAGTCAGCGGAGGCTATGAATCTGCACACTGATGTAGCATGGTGATGTTCGCCGTGTTCTGTATGCGGCCATTGAGCTTTTATACTCACTGAAATCAAGGTGTAAATACAATTAATACGATAAACCAACCTTTTCTAATATGGGTTCACTTTTCCACATGCCCACAATTGCTATTTTTAAGTTAACAATAAATATTTTCAAGAACTGGAAAAAAAAAATCCCAACCATAGGCTATATATAGGGATAATATGCCATCCCTTCGTTGAAGTCCATCTGCCTAGTGAACTTTTATACGTTCATCAACGTATAACAAGGGGAAACCTGACTGTAGAATCCTTAGAAACGTTATCAACCAACTCCTATTAAAACGGCAGATTGGGTGGAAGATTCAACTTATATCATTATTTCTTACCGGTTACAAATATGATCAAGCCCACGTATTTCATCATCTTGTGCAGGTAAAAGTTCTTGTGATTTGTGTCTTTTTATTTTGTTCAACTTATTTTATCTGCGCGTGTGTTACACAATTAATGCGTCACGGCATGTGAATTATGTCAGCCTATAAATAAAACTGATAACCCACAGCCATTCATAAATGAGGAAATGGAGATCAAAAATAATCAGATATGTGCGCGAGGGTTGGGAGTGTGCAGCAATATTATAGCCTCGACCTAAATATTGCTTCCATTATTAGATAGTGTCATAAAATACAATTAAATAATAGACGTACGGGGTCCACATTGAAATAATCAAAAACAAGAGTCATTCATTTTACCTTCAGGTGGTCGTGTTAAAAACTAGATAATGCAAAGTGAATATATTAAAATTGTCATTAAAATGACTTTATTCTGAGAGAAATTTTAAATGTGTGTAGTTTTGACAAGATGTCTGCATTGATTTTTCACTTGTAGATATTACATAACACAAAATAACCATATTATTATCAAAACAAAAGTAGCTCGCCAAAAAGTAACAACGTAAAAATCTACTTATGTTTTTTTCAATTTCTACTTTTCACTTTTCGCATTTGCAAATTCACGGTGACTTTTTCATTTTTGCATTTTCAACCACTAAAATCTCTCCAATGTAACTGACCATATAAGGAAAGGGGCATGTTTACGAGTTCGGACGAATTTGACGTCATAACTCATCTGTTTTATCGTCCAGACTAAAATTAATGCTCCCTGAAAGGGACGATTACTGTAAATTATAAGGGAGCATTTCAAACACAAAACTATGGTTTTACAAATGTATTCAAATTCTGTGAGATATTCAAACGTTATTATTGTAGAATATATTAGATTGATATATTTTTAATATCAAACTTGTTCGTCCTAACCCATTCACTTAATACATCTAAATTCCAACATCGCGTGTGGCCTATTTATTAGTCTTGATGAAAAATAAAAAGTATGTAACGCCCGCCCGAACATCGATAAGCAAGTCGTAAAAAGAATATGCTACATGTACCTACATGCGTCATACGTGTATATCCATTCGAATGTATTAAACTGATTCAGATGTAAATGCTCATTTACGGGTCTTTTTATTGACATCGAAAGAACCTCCATTTTGGTATCACGTGATTTTAATTACCTCCCCTGATGTACTAGAATTTGATTCGTGTTAAACACCGAAAGTCATTGACAACAATGCAATGTATTTCAATCATTCGATCTTAATCGGCTCATTATTGCCGGCTTCAGTCGGTCCATGTTTACAAAATCCTACTGATAAAACAAAGAATCGTAGAACAGGTTAATTATAACTTGTGGCTACGAATACGATACGATGATAGTCACCATACCTTAGTCAGAATCTGGGTCATTAGCACATTTAACGGTAGTTTTGATAATCCGGAAAATAATAATTGGATTACACATTTGATGGTTTTACTGACCAGTTGTTAGTTAAATTTAAATAGCCATTCGATATAAACCCCAGATAGACCACCGAATATCTTGAGAAACACACCGAATATCCTGAGAAACAGTCATTTCACGAATCTCGATGACACGTGACATGCATTGGTTGGAATTAGGTCAATAATTATAAACCAGCGATACTAGATTTAGTTCTTAGTGTCGTTTACCGTGATACACATGCTGACAGAGGCTTATACTCTTTAAAATATGTCGTTATCATTGACGGCTATTAATAGTCGTACGGAATTTCATTTTAAACCAATTTCAATTATGGTTGTCACCATTACCATTAGTAAGCTACATTACGTGAATTAAATATGGAAAATTATTTTCCTTTCAGTCAGTGTTCGGCGTTTTGAGTAGACTTGATTTTGTGGTTTATGTTCTAAGTATGTACAATATATAACTGAAAGCAAAACCGTAGACAAGTAATGACTTTCTCATTAAAAAAACATAAATAAATCCAGGCCGCCCTCCCGCCCCAACAATTTTCAACAATAGCCAAATTTTATTTTGCACCATCCTCTAGCCAGCAATGGGGTAAAAAAAAACGAAACCGCCCTCCCCCCTACAGTTTCAGCTGTCAGTTGCACGTGAAACAAGACATTTATTTTGTGTAGCTCTTCATATGACTCTCATCTTATTTTGTAGGTCAATAAGACTGCAGAGCAAATATTGCAGGAAGCTGCTGTCACCTTGATTAATGCGGCTAATAGTTTAAATAGAATTAAACCAGCATGTACCAATACCAGCATATCTACTACCTTTGAACCATCATGACCTGCACATGTAGTTCAACCCAGTGCCTCCAAACTTAGAATTTGGTTTAGACCATACCCTCGACCAAACTGGTCGACGTCCAAAACAAAACCCATTAATTCAAAATGGAGTCACAAGTTTGTGTGTTTGTCTAGTTGCAATCAGGTAATTGTATCACACAATAATGTAATATAGGCCTAGATATTGCTTGTTTGAAAAATTCCGCTTCACTACAGTATATCTCCCAGGTGTTCGGATTTTACTGCTTCATCCGTAATGTCTGCAAATGGGTTCAACATTTCTAAGTTATCTATACTGCTATTGAATATGATTTATATATTTTTGTTCAGCAGGATAGTTAGTGTTCGAGATAAAACAGAAAAGAAAGCCCTGGGTCTTGGTGAAAAAATGATCACATTCGAAAAAAAACAGTTCTCCGAAATATTTTTTAGGTCAACTAACCAAAGCCTATCAGCAAATACCAGGGAAGGTTTGTATGGAAGGGTATAGCTGCCAATATTAAATGCTCTGCTACAATGTCGTTTCCATTGATTATATGTAAAAAGTACAATGTACAAAGTCATAATACCGGTAATGATAAAGTCAAAATACCTCTAAGGCAAGAGTTAAATGTAAAACGTCAAATGTTAAGTGTTAAATGACAAATGTTTTGAGGGAAAATGCTTTTTTTGACGTGTCTACATTTTACATTTCTCTCATTACATTTTACATTTGCGCTCTGCCACATCCCATTTGTCCTTCACGCTTTCTACATAGCAACTTTCGCACAGCATCAACTTGCATATGCAAATGTAGGATATCACGTGACTTATTAACATATATGCTAAATTTGTAAGTACTTCATATAAATGTCTAGCTGATTTAAAGCGGAAATCGCAAATTTTTAAGTTATATTTTTAAAATTTATTAAAATAAAGCCTGAAATAAAGCCTACCTTGTTAAAGAATAATCCTATTAATCCTATGATTCATTATTGCCAGCTGAGAAATTGGCAAAAATATAATTTTCCTCTTCATTTTTAAACGTTTGAAAAAAGCTACTCCATGGTGGAGAATATAAAACAAGGGAGGTAATTGTGTTATTATTTCCTGTGTAAATGAATTTTAAGTGTGAGAATGACACCTATGATCGTATAATTGTGAGCTGACAACCTATTGAGCAAAGGCCATAGAAATAATTACGTTTTGACTTTCTTAGAAAATTTGCAATTTCCGCTTTAAAATCATCGGGAAAAGCAATTAGTTTTAATGTTTCCTGACCAGTGTCTACCCCCCTAATATTAAAATCATTTCTTATAAAATTACATAGGGTTTCAATTACAGGATTGAATAAGTTGCTCCTGCTCGGATAACCCTGGCGAAACCCCCTTTCTATTGGAAAATATGGCGTAGTAAAACCGTTATTTATCACACAACATTTGACATCATTATAAAGGGTACGAATACATCTTAATAATTTACGTTTACATCCAAAGGAGGATAGAACATTAAGCAAAAACTTTTGACTAATACTGTCAAAGCTGTTTTAAAATCGATAGCTAAGAGAAAGCCTTTTATTTTCTTCAATTTTGCCACATAAAAACAATCATCTATTATTCGTATATTTTCCTGTCCATGGCGCCCTGGTGTAAAAGCTGTTTGATTATGATTTATTAATAATTTTAAAAGGGGTTTTAATCTATTTGAAAGAGCGTTACTTATGATTTTAACATCTACATTAAAGTAGCTAAGTCTCTAACTCAATATCATCAACATTGAAAACACAATTTTTTTGTCAAATTAAATCAACATTCATGTTGTGATCTTACCGGAAAAAAGATGGGCTTTTGATATCCAATATTTAAGACAAAATAAACATTTTACCATTGGTACACGAATCGTGTACCATAATGCGCTTCAGCCCCAGTTTATCAAGAGATTCGAGGGACGAGGCTAGACACATTGCACCAAATCAAATGGCGTATGTCGACTGGAATAACCAGACGCTAGAAATTTGCACTCACTTGAGACTGCTGGCTTATTTCGCCGAACATAACTGATTTGAAATTGGAGTAAAAACGGAAACCATTGAATGTAAATCTGTTTATATACATTCATATTACAGTATTATATGCGTTGTGACCCACTTTTGTCAATTTCTAGGTCCCAAATGTTAGCGATTTAGCTCCTTTAATCAATGTTATAGATCGCCAATTAGATAGTAGAGATTTATCTTTTCCGGGTTTGGGTATCAATCTAATTATGGATTGTATTTGCGACGGTGAAAGGATTCCTGTTTCAAAACTATAATTACAGGAGTTTAAAACGTAGTTTTTAATTATGTCCAAAAAATGCTCGATAAAATTCCGTCGTTTCCAGGAGACATTATTTTTGAAAGATTTTATAGCCTCCTTACACTCACTTTCATCTAGTTTGTATTCTAACATTTGACTTTGATATTCGTTCAGTTTTGTTCAGTTCTGGTCAATGTTTGTAAATTGATCATTTTTAATATTAAGGTTAAATTTATAGCTATTAGGCGGGTCAAACGACGGCTAAATGATGTCGTACGTAGAACAAATTGCAACAAAAGGTTTTTTGTTTTCTATTGACCCATTATAATGTCCTTATTAAGGAAAAGAAAGTTTACCAAAATCGGAGTCCAAATAAGGACAGGGGGCGTGGCGAAATCCAAGATGGCGGCTGTCGATCAAAAATTGCAAATATCTCTAAAACTATTGGATTTAGACACCATAAATGTATTGCGGACAGATAGGAAGTCGGTACCAGCGAGTTAAAAATGGCGACGTTATGTCTCTACAACGTCATGACGTTACTGTGACGTCACAACGGCATATCAGACGTCGCATTTCTTCCAAAATTAATCCATTTATGCATGTTAGCAGTAGAAACCAATGCTGATTCAGAGAAGAGGATTTGCCCATTATGGGTTGATAACAAGAACAATGTGTTACAATAACGTAGAAGGAAGCTAAAAGTATATATATATTGCTGCATTGTCGATAGGTGATACTATTACAGTAGCCGTAGGAACACAGATTCATTTCAATTGTTGACAAAAATAGCCCATGTCAATAAAAAAGAAATGAAATGGGGTGATACATACGTCCTACTGTTCTGCTCCAACTGGGCTTCATCAGTATGCTATGAGGGGAATTTTGCCCTGCAGTGGCGCAAAAGCACTCTTATATCGTATTCCAACTGCAAAGGGTTCTTTTACTGGAGAAGTGCATTAAAGGTTGAATGGGCGGGGCTGGCCAATTTTCAAATTTGGGCCACTCAGAAGTAGGTTAATCCCCAAAATCATCATAAGGATTCATATTTTGACACAGGTGTACTCGAGATGTGTTACAAAAATAAAAAAAAAAAAATTGGGCTGTAATGCGAAAAGCGCCCCCTGGTAGTGTTCCTAAAAGCTACACTTAAAAAGTTACGTTTTGCGGGTCCCGTTCATGTGGACAGACAGGAAGTCAATACCACAGAGTTCAAAAAGATGAAAACGGGTCTACCCGATTTATGACGTTTTAGCTGAAAGTCTGTTGGGATGTATTTTTCCTGATGAGCATGGCTAATGGTACTACTCCGGTAGTCAAACACCAGGTTAAGCCGTGCGATGGAAATAAAGCATGCCCCGTAAGAGAGGGGGGCAACTGACACATGTCCAGGGGCCCGGAGTCTAGAGGGGCCCGAAGGTATTCCGCGTAATGGTAATGTTTTAAAAAAACATTTGTTGGTTTAAAGTAATTAAAAAAATACACTGTTACTTGATCGTAAAGCAGAAGAAAACAGGTAACTTTGCTGAATGTGGGTATCTAGTTCCATTGGTAAGATTAGAATCGGATTCTGCCAGTTCACCTTTTTTGGAAAAATTGGTAAATTTAAAACTATAAGTCACCTGCCACGGCCTTAGTGCCGTGGAGCCCTGACCCGTTCTCGTTCCGTTTGATGCTATCGTCAACATCAGGGTATCTAATCCAGCATCTGACTATGTTTCTGTAGGAAAGTTTGTGTAGTGAGAAATTTTTTGTAGAAATGTTTAGTGGGTGCCGAAGTAAGTATTTTGAACTTGGGTGGACACTCACCACGTGGTAGGTTATTTCACTATGACGTCATCAAATATGGCCGCCGACATTATATCAATTTTATCCTACCGCTCTACTTTTCCGTCAATTGCTATGAAATAAAGGCCAGAATGAAGCTGTTTATTTGAACGGATTTGATAAAAAATAGTTTTGGTATTTTTTTTATTAATTTTCAAGAAAACACATACCACATTTTAAAGCGAAAACGTGGAAAAAGTTTTAAAAAAATATAAGAAAATTAGCACATTTACAATGCTACAACAATAAGAATACTTTAATAACACTCAAAAAAGAACTTCTGTCTTTTTATATAAAGAACTAGCTGTGCATACTAATTAATGATGTCAAGCATAGTTACCGCAAGATGTGATGTCACAATACATAGTTTCCACAAGATGTAGTATCTCCTGACTGTGAAGAAATACATCGAGCGGAATCTCCCACACGAATTCAAAATGAAATTAGCAAACATATACCTAGCGTCAATAAAACCTATATATATTTATTATTTATACGTATCACGATAATAATTGTTACCTTTATAATAGAAGCATTGTAAGACATGTTATTACCGTAAACACTAAAATATCGCAAACTAGGCCCGCAGTAAAGGGTACGTTCACTTTGCATCAAACGGTATTCAAACCAGGTTTGGTGGCAAAATGTTTTTTATTTCTCAGAATCAAGGGATGAATAAACTACTAGACTGCAAAATTTCATAAGCCGCCTATGTTGTATTGTATTCAGGACGCCTATTTCACACAAAATATTATTTTATATCCATATTAACATCTATCTGCATAATAAGTTTATGAAAATATGCATTTAAACAACATTTAGATATTATCTACCACCTGTAGCAATTTCCCCGCAAACTAACAATAAATTGTTTATTGGAATTTTCTATTAAACGGAAAGGTGCTTGTTGCTGTAAAATACTCGATCAATATACCAATTGCTAATTTATATAATAATTTAAAGCATACACTATTTAACACCATATCTTTTTGCATGAAATGACAATTTAATTGCTTTTTGAATAAAACGAAAACATACTTTTCCTTCGTTATTGTAGCTGTAAAATAATATACGAATTATTATTTTATATAGCGTATTTCTACTGATGATTAAAGTAATCAGGTACCGCAGAAATTTGCAACACGTTTTAACATCCCATCTTTCCCCTCCCTTTTTAGGGATGGGTTGAACAAGAGTATAGTAGTTTCAGGGCTCCCAAAACTAGTTTAGGTTCTTGCGTAATTTGGTGTCCCCGTTTAATCATGAATTTATGTCGTTTTTGATGAATTGCTAAGGTTGCCGCAAGTTAGATGTGCAGAAGCTAGAAACACCAATATATACTCCACAAAGCACTTCGTTTTATTAGCCGCTAAAAATCTGGAAGTTTTTCGATATTTTTGGCAATTGCGGACCTTTTTCCAACCAATGTGCTTTAGCAAAGTGACCTCCAGTTACTCCAGATATACGCCAAATGACGCTAGAGACTATGTGTCTTTCAAAACGTTTCGTCGAGTTGCTTGTCCCAGAGCCTGGATGTCGTTGTCGCGGGTCATGAAATAAAGTCCATCTAATGTGTTTTGATGGATTATATATCTTTAATATGTGCCGATTCAGAATCAGGATGATGCCAATACAAATTAGTATTCCAATATGACGACTTTATTCAAAATATGGCCACATATGACGGGAAATTTCGATGTTAGCAATGTGGTGGCACAATACGTCAAATAGTAGGTTTACGGGGTAGGCAAATTAACATCTGAACCGCAAAATGTGCCACGACTGAAGAAAACACCAATATGGTAATCAAATTTGCCGTCACTTTTGGGGGCGGGGGGATGCCCAAGCTCTTTGGATTTAGCGAGTCGTATTCTTATAAAAACCAACCTTCAAACCGACGTCTGAAATAAATTACAAGAAAATGTATGGGGACAAATATTAGAACTTCTTCAAAATGTGGCCTAACATAACTAGTATAAAGGCTATATAATCAAATGTAAGGATGAAGCCGAATGAGAGCGACGATGTAGTGGCCAAATAGATAAAAAAAAAGCGCCATTAAGGAGCCCAGCGACTCAATGTTTGACACCCATTTTGTGCTTGTACTGTGGAAGTGCATTGAATGTTGCATGGATAGGGTCGACCGATTTTCACCTTTTTGGTCTCTCTGGTATTCAGTTCCTATCTGTCCACATATGATCTGGACCCACAAAACGCCACTATAAAGTAATGCTTTTGTGGACACCACCAGGGGGTGCTGTTCACATTACCGCGAATGTTGGTTTTGTAACACATCTCGGGTACATCTTTCTGATGATTTTTGGGCCAAATGTCAAAATTGATCAGCCCCACGCATTCACCTTTTGATGCACTACTTCTCCAGTAAAAGACCTCATGGCGGATGAAATTCGATATATGAGTAGGCTGTTGTGCCAATGCAGGGCAAATTTTCCCTCATAGCACACGAAGCGAGCCAAATCGGAGCAGAACAATAGGATGTATAACCTCATTTTATTTCATTTCTTCAACATTGAAATGAATCTGTGTTCCTGCAGCTACTCTGATAGTATCACCTGTCGGCAATGCAGCATTAGTTATACCTTTAGCTCCCCACCCCCTCTCCGTAATTGTAACACATTGTTCTTCTTTATCAACCCAACATAATAGGCATGCACTCTTTTCTGCATCAGCATTCGTTTCTGCTGTTAAGATGTGTTAATGGACTAATTTTGGAAGAAATGCGACGTCTGATATGCCGTTGTGACGTCGCAATTTTTGGACTCGCTGATCCGACTTCCTATCTGTCCGCAATACATTTATCGTGTCTAAATCCAATAGTTTTAGAGATATTTGCAAATTTTGATCGACAGCCGCCATCTTGGATTTGGCCACGCCCCCGTCCTTATTTGGACTCCGAGTTTGGTAAACTTTCTTTCTTTTCCTTACTTAGGACATCATAATGAGTCAATAGAAATCAAAAAACCTTTTGTTGCAATTTGTTAGTTTAGTTTAAACATATTTTATTGACAAATATCAAAAGGATTGAGCACAAGTTTCAAAAACTTAGAAAAGCCCTTTCCATACATAGAAATGATAGACATTATTTAATACTAACAAGATTTCGAAATAGTATATACAATAATAAATAATTTATAAGTAATATAAGTAAAGTCAGATGAATTATATCTCAAAGCTCTATATAAAATAAGTGAAGAGGTGATAAAGAGAATATAAAATTATATTTAAAACATTGAAAAAAAAAGTTTAATAAATGGGATATAAATGAACTGATGCATGTATAAAATGATAAAAAGAAATAATAAAAAAAAAAAAAAAAAAAAAAAAATGGGGGGTGGGGGGTGCGGAAAAAAAAAAAAAAAAAAAAAAAAAAAAGTTATCCACCAAAAAAGCTAAAGCTAATAATTTATTCTAAGATGTAACTACTAACAATAACTTTTATTTAAATTTAAATCGTTTTGAAAGTTTGATATATTTGTGAACTTCAAGGAAAAGGTTTGTATTCATCTCAATTGACAATTCTGAATTGCCGCACAATAGGATATCTATATTTATCACAGAATAACTTGACAATGTATTTAATAGTTCAGCACGAATTACATCATATAAGTGACATTGCAGGAAATAGTGTTCGGCATTTTCTATAAATTTGCCACAAGAACATGTGGGATCATTCACAACGTTTATTTCATACAAATCATTTTGCAACGAACTACACCCATGCCGTATTCTAGTGTGAATAATATTTTCATGTCTATTACCTTTACAGTAGTAGATTGGCGCTTTATGTATTAAGGAACGTAATTTTTGTTTGTATAGATATTTGAAGGATTTAAGAGTGGTTGATTGCTTTATGGGGTCCTCTAATAATTCCCAATCTCGAATTGTTGTGGGGAAGTACGAAGTTTGGTGTAATGCTGTTCTACAATAAGGATATCTATATTCGCTAATGTTTCTTAAATTGTATTTTTGTGGTGTTTGTTGATAATATTCTAGAATGTCATATAAGTATGCTGGGTTTCTCTGATTTTTAATTTGAAAAAATGTGGTTAGTCGCTTTTGTGTACGTCTGTCTGACAATTTATTCCATCCGGTTTCAAAATAAAGCGCTTCACGAGAACAAGTTTTAGTTAGTCCAGTCACAATCCTGGCAGCTTCTAGCTGTACCTTTTCAAGTTTTTCGGTATTGGAAACGTTACACCCATCCCACACTTCACATGCGTATTCCAATTTTGGCCTTATGAATATCAAATATACGTTATTTAGAGTTTGTCTATTAAAGGTGAATTTTAGTTTCCGCAAAATATTTAATAATTTTGAGGTGGACGAGATAATAGTTTCTATATGGATGGTCCATTTGGCGTCATTTGAAAGGGTAATGCCCAAGTGTTTGTGACATTTAACCACTTCAAGTGCTTGATTATCGAATATCAGACTCGGATAATTTTCTGTTTTTTTTGGAGCTAAATAAAATAGCTTTTGTTTTGTTTGGATTAAAGTTTATAAGCCAATTATTCGCCCAAATGTTGAGATTTGTCAGATCGTAGTTTAGGGACTGTTCTATCTCTGAAACTGACTGTTTGCTACACCCAAGTGCCGTGTCGTCTGCAAATAATCTAGCCACATTATGGAGTACATCTTGTACATCATTGATGTAAGTCAAAAACAAAAAGGGGCCCAAAACTGATCCCCGGGGAACTCCTGATTGAAGAGTAATTTCTGATGACACAGAGCCATTTACGAATACCCGTTGAGTCCGGTCTTGGACATAACTAGACAACCACGTAATTAGCATGCCTGAAACCCCATATTGACTTAATTTGTGTATCAAACCAGGTAAATATACGCGGTCAAACGCTTTAGATATATCGCAAAAAACATAGCAGGAATATAGTTGCTTATCTATTGCAGATGAGATATCATGATACACTTCTAAAAGTTGATGAACAGTAGAGTAGTTCGGTCGAAACCCTGATTGGTATTTGTACAAGAGATTGTTTTCATGAAAATAGTTAAACAGGTGTTTGAAAACTACCTTTTCTAATAATTTGCTCAAAGAACTTAATAGGCTTATAGGTCGGTAGTTTGAAACTAGAGAGCTGTCTCCTTTTTTATAGAAAGGTAGGACATTTGCTTTTTTCCAAATTGTTGGAAAAACGCCTGATTCTAGTGATTTGTTAAATATATATTTTAATGGTAAACATATTGAGGTTTTGGTATATTTTAGTAACTTGTTACTAATATTATCAAATCCATTGGCTTTTTTCAATTACAGTGTACTTATAAGATCTGCGATTTCCTTTTCTTCGACTAAAGGAATATCAAGTTGACAATTTGTTCGCTTATTGAATTTTGGTAATTCTCCTTGCTGAGTGTTATTTGAAATTGATCCGAAATAGTTGTTAAGTAATTCAGCTTTATCAAAATTTGAATGAGCAATTCTTCCATTGGGGTCTAAAAGTGGAGGAATATCATTTGATACATTTTGGCCTAATACTTTCCTTAAATTATTCCAGTAATTCTGGCTATTTGTATCGTTAGAATTCAAGAAATTTGTGATTTCTTCTTTGTATTTTGTTTTTAACGCTTTTTTAAAATTATTTACTTTATTTCTTTGAACTTTGTATTTTCTTAAATCGCATTCATGTTGTGTTTTCAAAGCTTTTTTGTGTAACCTGTTTCTGATTCTTATCGCTCTACGTATTTCTGTATTGAACCACGGTTTGTCAGTTAGTCTTATAGTTATTGATTTCTTTGGTATGCACAATGTAATATAGCTATTTAAAATTTCATAAAATTTTGAACATACTAAGTTAATATCAGAATTTGCAAAGGTACTCTCCCAATCGTGTTCTTTGATAAGAGTATTTAACCTATTATAATTACCATCCTTATATACAAATATCTCCCGTTTAAAATTCCTGGGACTTGAAACTGGAAAATCTAATAATGCATAAACACCCTTATGATCGGATATGTCAGGAGTGACATTAATCGTTTCACTGGAACTAATCTGAATTTCATCATTTACTAAAATTACGTCTAATAAGGTTGATGACGTCCCAGTAACGCGTGTAGGTTCATCAATAACATTTCTGAGATTATTTAAAGATAAAATATCCCGTAGCTTGCAGCGTTGTGCTAGCAAGTCATCATTTAGATCACCTAAAATTACAACCTTAAGCGTGGTTTGATAGGCTAGTTCAATGGATCTTTCGAACAATGACCAGAATTCAATTGTGCTGTTTGGCGGGCGGTAAAATAAGGCAACAAGTAATACGGTGTTTGGAAATTTGCATTCCACCCAAATACTCTCTATACCTGTAACCTCAAGATCATCTCGCCGTTTGCAATAAATGGTTTTATTAACATATAATAATAACCCGCCACCATGCGACGTCCGATCCTTCCGGTATGGAGAATGGTAACCGTCCCATTTTAGAGATGAATCTAACACATAGTTATCCAGATGAGTCTCAGTGAAACTACAAATATGGTAATCATTGACATCGTTGTATATTGTTTCAAGTTTGTGTCTTATACTACGTGCATTTAAGTGATAGACTGATAGGTTTTCATTTGAATCGTGATTTGAAGGTCCAGGATTTTTATGAACGTCTCCTGATCTTAGAACTAATAAGGCTAAAACAGTACTTAGCAGACAAAAATTATCAAGTTCACATAAAACTATTGGAGATATTATTCGACATTGCCATTTCTCAGATGCCTCGTGCTTTACTGTGTAGTAAATGTCAACTATTACAGTAGCAATGAAAATATAATGAGTGTTGCACTTGCGCCAGTATTGCACGAGGGGACTGAGAAATCATCAAACAGTTAGATTTTAAACATTTAGTGGTTAGTTTTGGTGGATATAGAGACATGAGAACATGATGTAAATAACTAGTAAACAAATAAAACATACATACAGACAAAAACAGTGAATTATTTACAGTTAAAGCAATAGTATAATACATAAACATTGAATGTTTCGGTCATAGTTAAGTTAATATAACAATATCGTACGATGATATCTAAAGCAGGCAATATTGACAAAAAATGAAGATGAAGGTTAAAGTGATAATACTTAGAGGGTGGTCAGTTTAACAATCCGATATGCAATTTTAATGCAAGACTGAGTTCCCATAATTGACAATTATTTAGATAATTGGCTGTTTATATTTCAGTAATTTAAATGGAATAAAAAACGAAATCAAAAGTTTAAACTGAGATGATAACCCAATTAGTTAATATTTGAATGGAACTTTTAAGTAGATAATTGAGAACTTTTAAAAGATACGCCCATAAATAATGTGGGCATAGTTTTATACATTCGATTTTTTTTATTATCATAATTAGTTATATAATAATATAAATGTATAACTACATGTAACTATGTATTATAAACTAAACAGTGGTCTAAGCTAATATTACTCTGTAATAGTTAGACAATAGGGAACCAACAAGTAAAATACATGTACATGACTTTACTTTACAGAAAGATTTTGTCATTGTTTTAAAAATCTAAGCAAACTTATTATTACATGAAGGATAATTGGGGCAATGGTGAATGCATGAAACGATTTGAGGTACTATCCAGTTGGTCATCAACTTAAAGATACATTATGGGCGATTAGATAAAGAGCTGGCATATCTCACTATAATAGTTAAAAACTAGATAATGTAAATGGAATTCGATTATCCATTTCATGATTAAATCATGAATGAAAGCTGAGCAGCAAATCGAATCCTACTCCAGTAAATATCGCAGGCTAGCGATGACATCGAGAGTTGATTATGGTCTGAATAAGTTTTAATTAATGTCTTAATTAATAATTTCAGGCCTAAAAAAGACCTGCAATACGCAGATTCAGCTCTTGCAATGGATGTTTAAATATAATTAAATACGTATATATATTTATGCATTTGTAGACATTAAGAAAAACAGGAAAAATCAGTACACAATAAGGTACAGTACTTTGGGAATGATATTGATGAATGAAATTGGTTCAAAAATATAAAGATACTGTCAGGCATCATTATTTCTTTTTATCAGGCTGTGGGGTCGAGGCAAACCCGCCAAAATCTCGTAAGGATTGTTGTTTTAATGGCCCAACTCTGTTATCATCGTCTATACAGTCGGAAGATGTGTTGATTGCAGAATGTGATAAAGTAGCTTCGTTGTAGTTAAACAAAGACTTATTAGCTTGTGAATTTACTCTGTTTGTTGATGTATGAAAGTTATCGAAGTCCTGCTCACAGGTTATGACAATATTTCGGTCGTCTGCTAGAGGTCGTATGTAAACTCGACCATCATACGTCCAACAGTTTTTAATTAGCTTTGATTTAAACATATCACGACATTTTTGTAGAGTGCAGCGCGTTTACGAGTGAGGGCTTCATTGATAAAGATCTTGTGAATCTGGGTGAGGTTTCTCTGTTTTAAGTTGCGTTTAGAACTATATATCTTTGCCCTGTCTCTATAACTATTGAAACGTACTATTATATCACGGCCCTTTTCTCTGCGTTTGGCTCCAACCCGGTGAGTTCGGCCAATTTGACTTAGTGTGAGTTTAGCCTGTTTTTCAGGAAGTATGTCATTGTTAATAATATTTAAAACTATATTATCAGTGTTTTCTTCAGGTGTTTCGGGGATGCCACTAAATTTTAGGCATGTTAGCCTAGAATACTGTTCTAAGTCATCAACTCGGTTCTCTAAATCATCTATACGATTGTGTAGAGGGTCTGTTAATGTTGGATGAATTATTTTTATAATGTGGTCCATTATCAAATCTCGTTTGAATAATTCTCCAACGAATGACTTTAAGGATGATTCATTCGAAAGAACATCATCTAAAAACTCAGAAATGCTATGGGAACTGGCACTCGAATCATGATTTCCGCGTTTACGTTTTATGGATACAGACCGACCTCTAAGTTTGGATACAACCGGTTCTTTCACTTTAGGCATGTTTGGTGTTTTAGTGTAAGGTTGAACGAATCTGGCTGTTACAAAATCTTCTCACAACAATCTCACACAACTGAGTATATGTCAACCGAGGAAAATATCTACACTTGTAAACATCAAATATTTTAAAATCGGCTCTACATAATGTTAATCTAATTTCACAGAACACTTCGTCTTCATACTTATCTAAGCTATGCAGTTTTTAGAACCATAATATAAAGTATACCACTCATGATTTATAATAACTTGCTATGACCAGGTACACGTCTAACTTCTGTCGGCCATCTTATTTGTTCTACGTCAAATATTAGTTTGACCAGCCTATATTGTCACGCGAAGAATACAATGTTTTACAGTAATCATGAATTTCACTTAAAATATCATTACATTGGCTAAATTTAAGAAAAAAAATTGAACTCTTTTCGCCATGTACATACCATTGAATTTTAGATCTCAATATGGCCCCCTTTGCTTCATCTTCGTAAATTTGATCTAGTCTGTTTAACAAAAATTGATATTCTTTTTCAACAGTTTTTATTTCAATATTACCGGTAGTAATAAATTATAATTTTTAATCCTTTAAAGGTGTTTCTTTTTCTTGCAATATTTAATAGTACTATGTTTACTTTTAAATTTTAAATAATACCAAAGACCCCCCCCCCCCCCCCCGTGTCCAGTGGATTATGGAACTCACGACCCCAAGTTTCTATAGATTGATCAATATATTTATAATTTGTTTTAATCTAAAACCAGACTATTATTGAAGATCCATAAGCCCGGGCCTGTTGTTTTTGGTGCATGCCCGACCCCCAGGGAAAGAGCCACGTCCATTCTTTGTACAGGCCGCATTTCTTAATGGATCATTTTGAAACTTTGTATACTTACTCCTAATATGCTAAGGATTATCTCTATTGTTTGTCTTGCATGCCCAACCCCCAGGGCCAGAACCACGCACCTTTTCTCTTTGTGTCGCCCACAGGCCACAATTCTTAACTGATCGCCTTGTAAATTTGCATACTTATTCCTTATACCCTCAGAATGATCCCTATTGTTTTTGGTTATTGCCGGACCCCCCAGGGACAGAGCCATAGTCATTTTTCTTTGTGTGTATGGGTGCGGACTATAGGCCACAATTCTTAATGGATCGATTTGGAACTTGGCAAATGTGTTCCTTATATAGCCTAAGAACGGCAACTATTGATTTTGTGCCGATCCTCAGGGGGAGAGCCACGTCCAATTGTTATGTTTATGCTATATAGGCCGCAATCCTAAATATATCATCTTGGAACTTGGCTTATGTATTCCTTATAGCCTAAGGGCTACTACTATTAATTTTTGTGCATGTCCCGACCCCTAGGGGCAGAACAACGCCCATTTTCTCTTTGTGTGTTTGTCCCAATTTTTAATGGATCGTCTGTTCATACGTTGTCCTTAAAGATGACATCATTTATTTTTGGTGCATGCCCAACATCCTGGGGCGAAATGAAATGAAATGGGGTTTAACGTCCTATTGTTCTGCTCCTATACTGGGCTAATGAAGACGGGCATACGCCATACAGTGTGCTATGAGGGAAATTTTGCCCGGACAGCGGCACTACGGCCTACTCTTATATCGAATTCCAACTGCCAAGGGATCTTTTACGTGCACGCCGATGTGTACACGGGACCTCGGTTTTTCGTCCCATCCGAACGACTAGACAGCTTTCCTTGTCAGCCCCTCCGTCCTGCATCACTGACAAGGGAGAACCACGCCGAACAATCTTGATGAACTTTCTCGGCCAATGCAGGGATCGAACACCCGACCTCCAGGCTAGCGAGCTAGCGTCTTACCCACTTAGCCTGGGGCAGAGGCATGCTCGAATTCTAGATGGATCATCTTGGAACTTGGCATATTTATTCCTTATACCGTAAGGATAGCAACTATTTATTTTTGTGCAGGTCCCGACCAAAACACACACTTTTTTGTTATTTTTTTTTGTCCGTTAATACTCCACAGGTTGCATATCAATCATTTCAGTAACAGGGTTGTACCTATTTATATTGTTCCATCCCCATTCCCCAAGGCATGAGCCAAGCCCATTGTTTTGTGTTTATTATCTACAGACTGCAATTCTGAATGGAACATCTTGAAACTTTAGATATTTTTTCCGTATACTGTAAGGACAGCAACTATTTATTTTTGTGTATGCCCCTGTGTCGTGCCCAGGTTTTTTGTTCATATTTACGCTGTAATTTTGGAAAAATTAAACCCAACGCCTCGCCTTCTTTGTCTCTTGTCATATTACAGCTATTGCAGCCTTCCATACTGCATTATCTTCATTTTAAAAAAAGTACTATATCAATTAAAGCAGGAATGTGGACGTATATTGCAGCGGTCCGATGCTCTAGTTCTCACAAGAGAGGACATGGGAGACAGAACAATAGGCGGATGCTTGTAGGGTTGTCTTAACGCAAGGACACTGGAAGGCCCACCAGTAAAAGAGCCATACTTTTGATGTACAACACGTGTTGTTGTTTATTACAAATTTAACGTCCAATACAATAATCATGATATTATGGACAGGTTGATTTAATTAAAGTATTTACCCTTGAAAATTGTTATAAACACAAAATAAAAGAGTCCTCGGATATCAAAAGTTCCTTAATGGGTTTTAATATATATGTTTAATTTTATCGACCCATTGGCCTGTTTGGCAGATAGCCTATACTGCTGTTAAAACAACCCCGAATAATAATAATAATATCGCATTAGTCATAATCATGGTATCAGCTGTCATGCTTTTGCCGATCGTTAAACTACCTATAATTTCTTAGTTTATTTCCATTTGTACAGTTTTTATCTTCCGTTTTTAAATACCGGAAAACATCCTAAATACCGGAAAACACCCTAAATAGGTAACCCGGAGCCTGGTCCTCTGTGTGCGGTTTTGGACCAAGTGAACGCCGATGAAGGAAGGTCAAGGTCATTACGATGTTCGTTTTACAAATACCCTTCCACCCCCCCAAAAAAATTTCCGATTTTGTTTTCTCCAAAATTTTTTTGACGAAAAAAAATTTGTCACAAAAAAAAATTCGAATTTTTCCGAAAAATTGGTTTTACAGAAAAACATTCCGTAGAAAATAATTTTACAGAGAAAAATACTGGAAAAAGAATTTTTTTGGGGAGAAATTTAGGAGAAGAAATTGTTAAAAAAAAATCTGAAAAATTTTTCTTTGAGCGTAGGCGATCGCTCGCTTGTGTGTTAATGAACTTATTTCATCAGCGCTCACCTGGTCCAAAACCACACACGAGGACCAAACTCCGGGTTACTAAATAGCTACCGGAAAACTTAGAGTAAATTGTGCCCGTGACGAACATAGATCTTCCGTTCCTCAACCCATATTATTTCCACAGTCATTGTTATTAATCACAAATTACGGGATGATATACGAAAATGCAGGTTTACTTTGAAATAGTGCAAATGATACTCATCATCTACAATCTTCAGATCAAAGGATGCAAGTTCTTACACAGTGCAGCATAATTTGTGCAAAAGAAGACATCTCGAAAATCGATCCGGAAAAAACATTTTCTCGGTGTAAGTCTTCAGCCACCAGGAAGTGGTTAAAATAGTAATGTTTTATTACGATAGTAGTATATAAAACAAATTGGTTGCCTGAGATTCTCGAGGAGGAAAGTAGCCTCATCGGCTAGAGTCCTCTATTTCACAAACAAAAACAACAATTGCTTCCTTGAAAATTTATCGATCAACCCTTTTCACAGACGTACAGCTTACCACTTCCCGTCAATGCAGTAAGATAGATTATGTAGTTTTCTCATGGACAATTGGGCGAAAGTTGGGGTTTTCTCAAGGAAAACTGGTCAACAAGTTGGGGAAAAAAGCTCGAATAGTAATCCAGAAAAAAATCCTGTGTGCGGCCCTCGGAATATGTTGAATATTATTATGGTTCAAGTGATTATATTTGACCCTGGAATGAAAGTAAGCCTAGAAACAAGTAGATTTTTAGCCCTTACAACGAGATGGATAGCTCTTGGAAAGGATAAACACTTTTCAGATTACAGCCTGTCAGAGAATTGCGTGGCATCCATTTCGTTTGGTGATTAGGACACATAGCGGTTAAACCTGGAACTTCAACTCGAACTATTCAGAGATTTATTAACTCGCTTTTGATGATACTTGCTGTTTTATGATGCGATTTTTTGTTACCTAGGGAAGAGTTGGCCTAGTCGTGCCTTCCACTAATTCGTACTACCCTGATGCCACCGTTACAGGTAAGAACCAGGAGATCGGCGCAACTGGCATATAATGGGGCCCTCCGAGGGCAGTGTTTAATCTACCGAAACACTGAAATTTACTGAAAACTAAAATTAAAATATAAAATAAAATATTTCAATGATGGAGGTAGACTGATTGCGTCTTTTAAAACATTCAAAACATAATAGGCATCAACAAAATTTTAGAGAAAACAAATCGGAAATTTTTATTTATTTATTATTTTTTTTAGGGGGGGGGGGCTATTTGTAAAACGAACATCGTAATGGCCTTGACCTTCCTTCATCGGCGCTCACTTGGTCCAAAACCGCACACAGAGGACCAGGCTCCGGGTTACCTATTTAGGGCGTTTTCCGGTATTTAGGATGTTTTCCGGTATTTAGTGTTTTTCCGGTATTCAGTATAAAATGGTGTTTTCCGGTTGTTTTCCGGTATATAGTATGCCCACTACTTGCCAAGTCATCTTCTAGAGGTCATGTAACAGAAACTCTTCAAAATTTTCACTGGCTGCCTGTGAAAGACCTGAGCGACTTTAAAGTGCTACTAAATGTGTATAAAGCTTTGTTTTCTGATACTGCCCCCTCCTACATAAAACAATTATTCACATTCTACAAACAGGAAAGACCAAATCTTCGATCGTCTACAGATACTACGTTATTCTTAGTGGGGAATGCTCACTAGTCCACGTGTTCATTACTCCACTGATATCTATTATTAGGGTTGGGTTAGGGTTCATTAGTCCACCGATATCTGTTATTAGGGTTGGGGTTAGCTTTATTGATATTTATAGTATTTCTTATAGCGGCGGATAGTATTTTTTATAGCGGCGGACTATTGCACCCGCGGACTAGTGAACGCCTTTCGTATTTGTGACCCAGGGGAAAATTATCCTCCCCTTTTATTATAATGGTGCCCACATGTGAAATAAGCTACCAAAACAAAACTCAGAAGGAGTTCAAATTTTGTTAAATTTTATTTGGAGTTAAAAAAAAAACCCGATTGTTTCAATATTACTACAAACTGTGATGTGACAAATATTTGTAAAGAGCTCTGTAGAAGATGGATGATAATAATAATAATAATAATTCTGTCAGTTAATTAACAACGACTGGAGACGATGTTTTGTTTGCCGATTCTGAAATTCTGTAAAATGCTTTGTAAAGACTGTCAGACCTTTCGTATGGATAAAAATGCCACCATGTACAACCCCCTGGTTGGTGTGTTCTCCTATAAGTGCAATCATGGTACTTAAGCCCACCATGGAAACAAGTACGTGAATCATTAAAGTCATACCTTAAGGGATCAAGCTTAACAATTTTCCACAACTGATGTGCCTTTGGAAGAAAACAAAGTTTGGATTTCAAGATGGCGTAACTAATAAATGTCTGATCATAATTCCATTGACTTGCACTTCTGAGTAGATCACCATTGGCGCTCACCAAATCGATCGGACTATCCACGCCAATAACATTTTTCCAGTCACCTGCAGTCATTGCGATAAAAGTCATAGGCATTGTTCCGCCACTTTGAAGGAAACGTGAATATTGAAATATCCATACACGATAGCTTTCCTCCAGTGGTTTAAATATGTCAATGTCCATGACGAAAGCGTCGACGTCTGATATTACAACCAAATCAGTTGAACGGATGAAATCTTCTTTATAGGCGAATAGTCTTTGTAATTGGGACTGCAAAGAACAAGACATATTTGACACTGCTGGAACCAATATAACTGTGTTGCCTATATGTTGTAAATCTAGTACGTATCGCCTTAGTTCCATATTAAATGTGTCCTTTATGTCATATATTACAAACACCATTGTTGATACAAAGGTTTTCATATGCCACAACCTTGTACTCAATTTAGTCGCTAGCCTATATGGAAAATGTTGTTTATGGTGAAACTCTGTGTTCTTTGACCAGCAAACAGAAAGTGATAACCACGTTGTCCTTGTAACGTTAGAACTGTCACCTATATAAGGAACAAACAATTTAGATTGTAGATGCCATTTAATATAAACGCAAACCAGCACAAAACATAATGTTAAAATTATTTTCTGTTTCAATCCCACCATCGCAAATATTTTATAGTTGAATAAAACAGTGCTCTGGCACCCTACAGTTAACAGTATGGTATGCAACCGCGCCAATATATATACATGTACTTTTACCAGGTGTGGGTGTGTTTAGGGGCAGGACCGTAGCATAGGGTACATACCTATATATTGTATACAAATCGTAAGTCAGTTAGAAATATCATATTGATCCATACTAGTATAGCAATTATAAGTCTAATGTAAATATCGTATCGATTCAAATTAACTTTATATAAGCCCATAATGATTGTCATCTGTAATTTGTCGGCATACTTTTTATCATTTACCATACCACAAAATAGTGCTGTTTTACGGCTGTGCCAATGTTTTGATGTAATATTGAACAAATTAGTTGATCAAAATGATGTCTAGAAAAATCAAATACTATTTACCAGGAACTATATTGGTAATTACCATATGTACAGTTATACAGTATCTTAAAATACAGGTAAAGTTAATTCTAATCTATTTAATTTCCCCCATCAAAGGATTTTGTTCTACCGTATTTGGGGGGGTTGGGTGGCTGAATGGTTAGCACGTGCGCGCTGTACCATAAAGTCTGTCATTGAGTCAACTGGCGTGGTTTCGAATCCCCGGTTGTACGTGGCAAGGAGTAGGGGCGCCTGTCCAACCTCGTGGGTTTTCTCCGGGTCCTCCCACTGCTAAAGACCCCTACGTGCAAGTGAATTATTGAAATAAAAAAATTAAACCATGTGTTAGTCCCGAAATGACCTAATACGCCCTCTATTGTGCTATGAGGGAAATTCTGCCCGGGCAGCGGCACTATGACCTACTCCTATATCGAATTCCAAATGTCAAGAGATCTTTTACGTGCACGCCAATGTATACACTTGTCCTCGTTTTCTCGTCCGATCTGAATGACTAGACAGCTGTCCTTGTCAGGCCCTCCATACTGGTACTATCCGATTTAATTCAACAATATGTAACTTCTCGTCCGTAACGTTCGTCTCATAAAACCAACTTGTATGTCCAGTACAGATGTCAAAATTTTGAGAGAGCTTTTGTGCACGCAGCCCCAAAAGAATGGAACAAATTGTCATGCCACTGGAAGTACAAAATAGTTCCAACCTTGTTGTTTATTTGTATACATGTATATTTTCCATAATCATGTTCACATTGTAAGTCGCCACAGTCACACTGACTGAATGTTCAACGCTATAACAAACGATAATTATTTATTTATCTATTTAACATGTCTCTTTTTTAGAAATCAACTCGGACAAAAGCTTATATGAAATTAGCAGAAAAGAACGTGGCCGAAGGTAAGTAAACGCACTACACACTTCTTTTATAAAAAAAAGAATTATGTTTAATTGATTGGGGATAACACGAATCATATTTTACTGTCACTAATCGATCAACCAGTCTGTATGTCCAAAATTTCTTGTTAATAGTCTAAATACTGCAATCATCATCCAATTTTTTTGTGTAGGTTGCGTACTTTAATAAAGCGGGTGCCCTGCAAGATGTGCCGACATTTTGCAAGAGAAGGACAAAGAACAAGCTAAAAAGGCGATAAAAGGCCATAATCCACTAAGGTACAATACAATATGGACGAATATTGAAAGGACAAAGATCTTTGGGATATAAACATACATTTTAAGTGTCATCACAATCTGATAAAATAAATTGCGACCTGTAGAGGGTCCACAGCCTGGAAATGAAATGAAATAGGAGTTTAACGTCCTACTGTTCTGCTCCTAACCTGGGCTAATGAAGACGGGCATACGCCATACAGTGTGCTATGAGGGAAATTTTGCCCTGACAGCGGCACTACGGCCTACTCTTATATCGAATTCCAACTGCCAAGGGATATTTTACGTGCACGCCAATGTGTACACGGGACCTCGGTTTTTCGTCCCATCTGAACAACTAGACAGCTTTTCTTGTCAGCCCCTCCGCCCTGCATCACTGACAAGGGAGAACCACGCCGGAAAATCTGGATGAACGTTCTCGGCCAATGCAGGGATCGAACACCCGACCTCCAGGCTAGCGAGCTAGCGTCTTACCCACGTGATCCCCACCACAACCTGGTATTACATGCTTTAATACTATTTGCGTAAAGGGGAGTAGCCATTTTAACGTGCAGATGTGGTCCGATTTTCACAACACTCAAACTCCACTGTAATAAAAGTGTAACGGTGATATAATATAAACGGTTCTATAAAATCAAATCAAAATTGTGACCTCTGGAGGGTCCAAAAGCCACGAACACGATTTGTCGTACAATCAGGGGCGATAATCCAGGAGGTCACAGTCTCCGATAAAAATTGTGACCTCTGAAGGGTGCATAACCTTGGTATTACGTAGTTCTACACTATTGGCGTACAGGCAGTGGGCAGTTTCAGTTTCAATCGACCTTATGTTGTAACGGTGATATATTTGAACGGTCTTTAAAATCGGATAGATACAACCTTGGATATTACATACTTTTACACTATTTGCTTACGAAAACTCGAGGAGCGGTCAATTTGTCGGGAAGTTTTGTTCACGAAAAACGAACTTAAACGTCATTAGGGTGTAAATGTCATATATTTGAACATTTTTTTAATCGGCTAAAAATTGTGACATCTGGAGGTACCACAAGCTAAAAACGCGATTTTTCTGTACAATCCCATATGCAAGGAACCGAGATCTTTTGGTGCATGATAACCATATCATTTAAGTTTCATCAAAATCAGAAACAAATTGTAACCTCTAGGTTGTGCACAAAATTGTGATCTCTGGGGGATCAAGATACATGTCAATATCGGCAGGTACCGAGATCGTTGGGAGATAACCCTATATTGAAAGTCTAGGCAAAATCTGATAAAAATTGTGACCTGTATAGTGTGCACAAAGAAATTATGGACGGACAATATACGACCACATGAAAATGTGGGAGCATAAAAAGTATTTTATTTTCAAAGATTTTCAACTCCCAACTTTCCGGCCAATTCCCTACTAAAATGCAGCCCGCGTGAAGACTTCGCTTACAACTATCGTCGGACAATTTGTTCTCAGAAATTTTCACTACCCCAATTCAATCTACAGATCTAATATTTCTGCCCCACCCCACTCCCTGATGAAAATCCGGGATCCGTCCCTGTATTCTTTGTATGCATCCACGTTTTTATGTGATCATATATTGTCATCAATACAAAACCATTCATTTTGAATAATTCCCATTATTAAAAACACTTATATGGATATACTACTTCTGAATTTATTAACATGCTACGTTTCGATACACATACAGATATCGTTATCAAGCAAATAATGATATTTAACAAAAATGTGGTGCAATATATAGATAACAATTCAAAACCATTGATTACAAAAGTATTAATAAGTTTTATCTGCTAAATTCATCTCATTTCAAATTGTTATCAATATAATATTACATTCTTTCATCTTGTTAATTCTTTGTAATTGTTATCAATATTAATTCTTTCATCTTGTTAATCCGTTGTAATTGTTTATCAATATATTACTTCTTTCATCTTGTTAATTCTTTGTAATTAATGATTAATCTGTTATATGGTTTCCAAATGTTATCTATATATTGCACCACATTTTTGTTCAATATCATTTTTGCTTGATAACGATATGTGTATGTAATAAATTCAAAGTAGTATATCCATAAAAATGTTTTAAATTTGTAAATTCTACTTCTATATGTCTTATAAGAATTTCCATTATTACTCCTAGATGTACCACAACTTTGAGGTTGTGGCAGATTTTGTAACGAAAATGTACTGCCGGGAGGACGCCATATTGCGTTGTCTGGAAAAGTATAAAGTTGTAAAGATAACGCATTGTTCATTTATATTTTTAGGAAGAATTTACGGACATGATAAAAATTGTACCGAATATATTAGCACCAACAAACTTAATAACATGAAACGATTACTGAACATGAAGACGACCGAGGACGTTGAAGACATTCTGTATGGTCTGGGATATCCCAAGAGGACTACAACATCCGGTGACCTCTATATACCTGATTTACCAGACCCTAAGGTTCATATTCCAGATATTCCTGTAATTGTGGCAGGTGCGTCGTCTAATCATTTCAAGGAGATGCAAGCTATGATGCATAATATTGATACTGTTATAAGACCAGTTTATCCTGATATAAAAGTTATTTTATACGATATAGGATTTACAGAACAAGAAAGACAAGCGGTAAGTGGCATAGTATTATCTACTTTGATACACATTGGATAACATCTGGTACCAGTATAGGTGGGGTTCAACAAGGTTGGGTACTAGGCCCCTTTACTATTTATAATATACATAAATGATATAGTTCCAGATGTTCTTGCTAGTGTTAGAGTCACAAGAAGATTCCCGTTCTTGAAAGCTTCATAACTCATCTATCGTAGCAATGATCTTCGTGTTAAAATTATACCGGGAACGTGTTTAACTAGTTCTATCACATATGGTCCTTTAATCAATTTATCGATAAAACAATGTTAATGAATATATTCTCAGATAATGAAATATGGGAGATGTGAATTGAGGAAGTTTAACTTTACGAAATATCCAGATCACATAAAATATCTTCATACCTGTGCCTGGAAACCTATCATTATACAGGTAACTTAATCATTCACACAATTCACCTTTATGTCGGAAAGACTTAGCTTCGCCCCATTTTATTATTAGCACCACCCACGCGTTCAGCGTATCGTACCTGGAACCGTTCCAGGCCCCGATAAAATTCACGAAATTGCACAGTTTACGTTGTTATACAATAGCCGTGCTCGGAATCGTGCCTGGTATGCTTAAACATGCATTAATATGCAAGAGCAAAATCTGCTTATTACAAGTCTTTCTTTAGGCCTGAAATGTTATTTAAATTATCAATTAGACATTAATTAACTTATCCAGACCATAATAAACTCTCGATGTCAAGGTTAGCCTTCGATGTTGGCTGGATTAGATTCCTAAATGCCGCTTAACGGTCATTGGTAATTAAATCATGTGGACGTATTATGCTGTCGCCCCTGTCCGTCCGTCCACAATTTGTTTGTGGACACTTTACGGGTCACAATTCTTATCCTATTTTGACGAAACTTGAGATATAGGTTTATCTCCAAAACATCTCAGCTGCTGTCGATATTGGCATGTATCGGATCGAAACTTCATGGATTATGGCCCCAGTTTGTACAAAAAATCACGTTTTTAGCTTGTTGACCCTATAGAGGTCACAATTTTGATCCGATTTTGTTGAAACTGGAAATGTAGGTTTATAAACCAACGATCTCGGTTCCTGTCGATATTTGTAGTTTCCTGAATTATGGCCCTTGATTGTAGGAAAAATCACTTTCTTTTTAGCTTGTTCTCTATCCATCTCTGGAAAATGTGGCGTATCCTGTCTGGCAGCCACTGGTTTTTGATTTGGTTGTTTAAATAAAAACAAACGTTTATTACACGGCATAGTACAAAGTTCACTTCATCATTTCAATGTACCCATTCACAAATAAAAAAATAATAAATACAATAGCGATTTTTCATTACAATTGTGCCTTCTAGAGTAGTGTAGAGGGGTCATTTCTCTGAAGGGTGGCGGGAGTGTATCTGGCACCATCCAATGGCAAATGAAACCAGTCAGGGGCTGTATATATCGAATATCCAGGAAAGGGTAATACAAGGTGTACTTGAATGGCATATGCGATAAGATTAAATGAAATTTGACATGATTGAAAATCAGGATGTATCGGCCGGAAAATCTCCTGATCTGAACCCGATTAATGTTACTACATAAATTTTGAGCATGTCAAGTGGACAAAGTTGGGAACATGACCCTTCCAAAAATAATTATAAAAAAAATATATGTAATAGCACATGACCTCAAAATAACAAATCCGAAATTATACCGCTCTGTGACAAAAACTCGCCGAGATATGTCCATTTTAAATTAAAGTGCCGAAATGGGCCATCAATTTAGTATTTTTATTCAGTTTTCAGGTGCTTTAAGCTCACATTTCGCACTTTTGGTCCAGATTACGAATTAAGCACCTAACTCAAGTGTACGATTTATAGCTTGCCACCAGGGGTGGCAAAATGTGGAACAAATCGTCGCGTTTCTCGCAAACCGATGAATCTGGGAATTTTATGTTTCGAGAAAAACTCATTTAAAATTTGAAATCTAATGTAATCTTTGTGGGCTTCAAATAATACTATTTATTTGTGATTTAATATTTCATACCTGTACATAAGGGCCCTGTTTCACGAAATTTTAACTGAAGATAAAATCCAAATTTTAGTAGATACTTCAATTTTGATTGGCTAAGCACTAAAACCAATCTAATATTATCCAATCAAATTACTAAAATTTGGATTTTATCTTAGTTAAAATTTCGTGAAACAGGCCCCAGAACTATAACTATTCTTTAGTTGTTACTGTGTGGTAGGTAATGATAATTACCTTTGTCATTTTGTTAGACAAAAAAGAAAATGATACGGTTCACAATTCGTCACTTTGTAAGATCAAGAAAATGTTGTTTTATAATGGAAATGGACAGTATATGGCATTCTAATCATATTCGTCATACATTTGTAAATGAACACATAGTCTAAGGGCATCACAGTACCGCAAGGCAAATCACTTATGTAACTCAGCAAAATAAAATTGGTGAATGTATGTAAGTTTAAAGGAGCTAAGTCACTAATATTCGGGTCGCAACGCATACAATAATGTAATATGAATGTATATAAATTGATTTACATTCAATCATTTCTGTTTTTACTGTAATTGTTAATCAATTAGGTTCGGCTAAATACGCCAGTATTCTCAATCGAATTTCAATCTCTAGCTTCTGATTATTCAAGTCTACGCCGATAGTATTTATTGGGCATGCTCTCCAGATAAGAATATAGCGTCACCGTTTGACATGACTTGTGGAATATGCCTAGCCTCGTTTGTCGAGTCCCTTATTACAAATATCGCTGAAACGCATTAAGGTTCAAGATTCGTGTACCAATTGTAAAATGTTTATTTTGTCTTAAATAATGGATATCAGAAGGTCATCCTTTCCCGGTAAGAGCACAACATCAATGTTGATTTAAACCGACCAATAAATCGTGTTTTCAATGTCGAAGATTTTGGATGATATTGAGTTAGAGACTTAGCTACTTTAACATCGAATATTAAAGCTTAAAACACACAAAAAATGTTTTCTGCAGTCGGATCAAGACTTTGTAGGCCCATGAGATACAGGTCCTCACAAAAACAGCAAATGTGGTCTACATCTAAGATATATTTACACACGGGGCGCCCTTAGTGTACCTGTATATTGAACAGAGTAGACGCTACGTACTAAAAAATCTATATTGATTGAGTCGCTATTTAAATAGTTCCATATAGAGAACCGGTACTTATACTTTGATTTACAGAACAAAGAGGTCACGTGTAAACTTTGGTAAGCACTTACATGTCACAATTCAATACAATTACTACGTATTACTGAGCGACTTTTCGACTTGCGAGTCTTTATCATACAATGAAACAAATTGGAAAGCACGTTAAAGAACCCTTGACAGTTGTAATTCGATGAAGTGTAGGAAGAAACGCCACCGTCGGGGCAATATTTTCCTCGTAGCAGACTGCATATGACAACCATCTGTATTCATTAGTCCGGGTTGGTGCAGAAAATTAGGACGTTAACCCCATTGATTTCATTTCTAAATCTGAACTGCCAGTCAGATTTAATTCGTCCCACTCATCGGGATGACGATTGAGGACAGACGAAAATATCAATCCAAACGATATTAGTATATATGGATATGTGTATTGCTTATTTTTGTTTTGTAAATATTTTTGCTTTTCCCGATGA
Source organism: Patella vulgata (assembly GCF_932274485.2). Lineage (NCBI taxonomy): Eukaryota > Metazoa > Mollusca > Gastropoda > Patellidae > Patella > Patella vulgata. The sequence goes on from NC_065884.2 coordinate 4,640,599, forward strand.
GTCACGGGTAATAAAAACTGGAACTTGAACTTGACAACTTGGTTATTCCTTCAATCTAGTTAATTGTTAATTTAAAAGTAGATACAAGCAATTAACTAACTCAATAAACGTGATTGTTGCTAAATTAAACATTTTATTGGTTATTATTTTGGGTATTAATTTTACATACAGGTTTAACAAGACAACAGATGTTTGTGGATGCGTTTCATTTAAAAGTAGATACAAGGGTTCGATGCCCCATTTGAAACAATTAATGGCAATGAAATAAAATTTGATTTAACGTCCTACTATTCTGAAACCTACTGGGCTAATTGATAAGTGCATACGCAATACAATGTACTATGAGGGGTATCTTGCCCTGACATCGGTCGATAAAATAGATATTTAACCACAAGCATGGCATTAACTGGATATGATTTACTCAAAACGTTTCTGTCTTCGATTGTATGTTAACACTGGGAAAGTTAGATATATAAGTTTGAGGTGGTAGAGCGTGTCCATATCGAAAATCGGAGAGGAGAGAGAGAGATGAATGGGGTTTAACGTCCACACGACACAAACTAGGTCATTTCGGGACTAACATATGGTTAAATTTTATTTCAATAATTCGCTTGCGCGTAGGGGTCTTTAGCAGTGGGAGGAAACCGGAGGACCCGGAGAAAACCCACGAGGTTGGACAGGCGACCCTACTCCTTGTCACGTACAACCGGGGATACGAAAATTACCCGAAAAATTGGCCAATATTTCGAGGTTTAAAAGGGTTAAATATTTTTAATTTGTGTTCTTAAAAACAGTTTAAATATACAGTATTACACGCTATTCTTTTTCTCACAAACTGAATTTATTGATCATTGGAGGTTAGTCCAGCGTCTGCTTCAAATGCACACACTTTTGAAAGGGTAACTGTTGAATTTTCACGTTGATTTTAAAATTACGTCTAAATGACCTTTACCCCTCAATTTTGTATTCAGAGTAATTTGTTGCGTAGATTACAGATATTTAATCGTTTTGGATGAACATCATACTGTTCTAATTTTATTTTGCCTCCAAAATGGGAAAAAACATAGGCTGCCAGGCAGGATACGCCCACATTTTGCAAGAGATGGATAGAGAACAAGCTAAAAACAAACGGGATTTTTTTGTACAATTAGGGGCAATAATCCAGAAAGTTATGGCCTGAAATGCGCAAATATCAAAAGGGACTGAGATCTTTGGGATATAAAGATATGTTATAAGTTTCATCAAAATCGGATAAAAATTGTGAGCTCCAGAGGGTCTACAACCTTCGTATTGCATACTTTTACACAATTAGCGTACAAAGAGCGGCCATTTTGTCGGGCAGTTTCATTTCAATTTTCCCGAAATTCGAATTCAACCGTCATCAAGGTGAAATGGTGATATATTTAAACGACTTTTAAAATCGGAAAAAAATTGTGACCTCTAGAAAGTCGCAAGATAAAAATGCAATTTTTCGAACAATCGTGGGCCATAATCCAGGTAGTTTACGTTCGGATATACGCGAGTATCAAAAGGAATCAAGATCTTAGTGTGTAATGGTGATATATTCACGTTTTTTTTGTTAAATCGGATAAAAATTTGTGACCTCTACAGGGATCACAAGCTAAAAACGTGACTTTGTGTACAATCAAGGGTCATAATTCAGGAAGTTAGATCCGATACATGCGAATATCGAAAGGAGGCAAGATCTTTGGGTTATAAACATGAATGTCAACTTTCATCAAAATCGGATCAAAATTGTGACCTCTAGAGGGTCCACAAGCTTGGTATATCAGATGTTATACACTATTTGCGTACGAGGGGCGGCCATTTGGTCAAGCTGTTTTGGCCCGATTTTCACGAAATTCGAACTCGGTAAACATTACGGTTTAACGGTGATATACTCGAACGTTTTTTTTAAATCGGATAATAATTGTGACCTCCAGAGGGATCACAAGCTAAAAACACGATTTTTCATACAACCAGGGGCCATAATTCAGGAAGTTACTATCCGATAAGCGCGAATATCGACAGGCGTCGAGATCTGTCGGTTATGAACATACATTTCAAGTTTAAACCAAATCGGAGCAAAATTGTGATCTCTACAGTGTTCACAAGCTAAAAACGTGATTTTTCGTACAATCAGGGGCCATAATCCACGCCACTATCGAAAGGAACCGAGATCTTAGGGAGATGAACTGTGTATTTCACGTTTCGTTGAAATCGGATAAAAATTGTAACCTGTAGAGTGTCCACAAACAAATTGTGGATGGACGTCCGGATGGGCCGACAAACAGGGTCGGCGGCATAATACGTCTACATGAAAATGTGGGCGTATAAAAAAATAAAATCGTCATTCCGCCTCTCGAATTGATGAGACTGGATACCACCAATCCCATGAGTGGGATATGTAGTATGTCAAGTATCCATCAGCTATCTTGTACCATGTATTCTTGTATTATTACATATAGGCCTCATTCATACGTATGTTCCCCTAAAAAAGTACCCAAAAATAACCGATTTTCTTATTTTTCAATGACTTAGTACCTCTCAGTGACTTGCGTTCGATAAATTTCTGTTTGCTCACACCAATAGTGTGACCTCTGGTCTACCCTATCATGATATGCCAGCTGACCTCTGCCCCGCAAAGAGCGAGATAGAGCTCATTTAGTTTGGTATGTTAAGAAAATAGAATAAATGGTACACTTGATAAAGCTCAATTAATGATGGCATCAAACGGTAATGAAAATGAAATGAAATGGAGTTTAACGTCCTACTGTTCTGCTCCTATACTGGGCTAATGAAGACGGGCATACGCTATGAGGGAAATTTTGCCCGGGCAGCGGTACTATCGCCTACTCTTATATCGAATTCCAACTACCAAGGGATCTTTTACGTGCATTCCAATGTATACACGGGACCTAGGTTTTTCGTCTCATCCGAAGGACTAGACAGCTGTCCTTGTCAGGTCCTCCGTTCTGCACCACTGACAAGGGGAAACCACGTCGGAAAATCAGGATGAACTTTCTCGGCCAATGCAGGGATCGAACACCCGACCTCTAGGCTATCGAGCCAGCGTCTTAACAACCTAGCCACCGTGGCTCCCCGCATCAAACGGATGTTTGTTTGAAACACGATCATCTGATGCATCATTCAATCAAACACAAACCAATAGGTGTCGAGCGTAAACTAACTGTGAAGATGGGGCAAATTTTTAAGTAAATTTTAGCCTTAATCGAATAAAATGACCATTGGGGGTCGGGGAAGAAATCATTTGAGCTTGAAACTTCTAACCACCAGAGTGTCTAAGACCATTATTTTGATTGAAAACTGTTTTATAGAACCTCGTCTATTCTGTGATTTGTGGCCATTTGGGAGCTCACTACTAGCGGCAACATGATACCCGCGCCGAGCATAAATGAGTTTGCTTACCTGAAGTCTGAGATAGGGGCGAAACACTGGTCCAATTGTTCAAACTGAATAAGTTGTCGGTATTTTACTGTTCTATCCATTTTATTTCTCAAAATAGGCGTCACGGTTAGGCTTTAAAAACAGAGTTACACCGGCAGAAAATACGATAAAAGGGAAATAGAAGCATTTAATGTTATAAACAGCTCTAGACTCATCCAAAACATCTAAGCACTGGTCTACTTGATTCCACTTATTTGTAGTCCAGCTCTGAAGCAAGGTCTTATTTTCTCACTAAGATGTTCCTTTACATTGTACAGGCGTTCACTTGGATTGACACCCCACCGTTTAGCAGTAAAAAGTTGCCCAGTAAAATTGACTGGGAAACCAATTCCTGTGGACAAGGACTCAATAGAAGGGTCCCTGGACGTAGAGGCGAGTGTAATGAGACCTACAAATGAAATGAAATGAAATGTTGTTTAATGGCACGTCAGCTCCAACCGGGCTATATTGCGCCAAACATATGGTGATTTATGCGAGACAAGTTAAATAAATATCACAGAAAAAGTATTATATGCATAAATAAAAACAATATCACAGTAACTAAAATTAAAAATGAAATAAACCTTTTATGCATATTAATATTTAAAATACAAAAATGAAGTGATAAATATACAATTAAAATTTATGATAAAAACATGTCTCTTTTAAAAAGTCTAGTATGTTATAATATAAACCCGGTTGGGCAAATAGATGACGTAGAGACTGGCAACGGTAATATTTCGATCTTATGTTCTTGGGATGATTGCACTCAATCAAGATGTGTTTTACTGTCAAAGGAACATGACTGAACACATTCTGGTTGAGGCTCTCGCTTCAAAATGAAAATGAGTTAAAAAAAAGTATGACCAATGCGAGAGCGGCACAAAACAACTTCATCCCTCCAGCTGGTTCTATAGGAGCTTGGCCAATCTTCTAAAAGAGGCTTAATGTGATGAAGTTTATTTGTGCCTGCAAGATCCCAAGACCGTTGCCAGCGGCCATAAATGAAATTATTTATAATAAATTTAAAATCTTTATATGGCTTTAAAAATTCAGATATGGGAAGATCTAAAGCAGACTTGGCAGCCGAGTCTGCTTGATCGTTCCCTTTGATTTCCATATGACTGGGGAGCCAGCAAAGGACAATGTCCTTGCTGGTACTCTCGAATGATAGTAGCAGACGATAAATGTCTGCCACTAATGGGTGATCAAGCTGTTGTTTGTTGTTTATTGCTTGTAGGGAGGACAAAGAATCAGTAAATATTATATATTTAAATATAGATGATGATTGAATGAACTCCCAAGGCCTGTAAAGATGGAAGAAGCAGGTGGTAGGCGGACAGAAATTGTCTCAGATGGTGTCACAGTAGCCGAAGCTACCCGATCATCATCTTTCGAACCATCTGTATATATTGGAGCATAATCACCATATTTAGACCTTAGCTCTCGAGCTAGTATCTCTCTTTTTATGTTGCGAAAGATCGAAATCGATCTTTAGGGGAGATACAGCCCACGGTGGAGTCTCAAAGAGAGGGGTATTCGCGATACTGTCAAGACTGATACCAGCCTCAAACAAAAGGGGTTGAATGCGAATACCGAAAGATGGAATGACGTTTGTCTTAACAAGATATAAATGCTCATGAAGAGGTCTAAATATGGTGTTAAATGAAATATGTTTTGGAAGTGATGCAATTTTCGTAGCATACTGCAGGGCCAGTTTAGTACGTCTGTTGTGCAGTGAGGGCTCATGCGCCTCGACGTATAAACTGTCCACTGGAGATGTACGAAACTGATTTTAAGTCCCTGGTTGTGTATGGTGTATTTGATAAGACTCTCAATATGTTGAGGGCTTTCAGACATTTCTTTTTTAGGTTATTAATGTGGGGGATAAATGATAATTTCTTATCAAATATCAGCCCCAGAAATTTGGTTTCATCCACAACTGGAAGGCGGTTGCCATCCAAGAAAAGTTCTGGATCTGGATGTAAACCTCGTTTCTGACAGAAATGCATGCAGACAGTCTTGGATTTCGAAAAACGAAATCCATTTTCGGTTGCCCATTGTTGAAGTGAATTCAAACAAAGCTGCAACTTACGTTCGATTATCCGCATGTCTGTAGAACCATAGCACATCTGAAAGTCGTCAACATAGAGAGCCCCGTTTGTACCTGGTTTAAGGCAGGCTGGGATAGTATTAATATTTATTGCAAATAATCTTGGAGATAAAATACTTCCCTGGGGAACCCCCATTTCCTGAGGAAATGGGTCAGAGAAGATTGATCCCAGTCGTACCTTAAATGACCTCAGTCGTACCTTAAATGACCTATCTTCCAGGAAATTTTTAATAAAGATAGGTAAGCGACCTCGTAGGCCGAGGTTATGGAGGTCGCGCATGATACCATGTTTCCATGTGGTATCATATGCTTTCTCCAGATCAAAAAATATTGCAACTAAATGTTGCTTCTGGATGACAGCATCCCTGACAAACGTTTCAAATCGAACGAGATGATCAAGAGTGCTCCTTTGGGACCGAAATCCACATTGGAGGTCAGTAATGAGGTTGTTGGACTCAAGGTACCAAACAAGCCTTCGATTGATCAATCTTTCCATGGTTTTGCAAATACAGCTAGTTAAAGCGATCGGACGATAGTTGGTAGGATTCGTATGATCTTTGCCGGGTTTAGGGATGGGAATTATTGTGGCTTCATGCCACGAAGGGGGGAATTTCCCATCAACCCAAATCCGGTTAAAAAGATCCAGTAAAATTAAGAGAGTGGAAAAAGGTAAATGTTTAAGAATTTGGTAGTGTATTTCATCTGACCCAGTTGCAGTATCTCGAGCTCGCTTTAGCGAATCCCGAAGCTCTGCAATGGAAAAGGTATCATTATAGCATTCATCATTGCGGGACTTGAAATTAAGTCGCCCTTTCTCCTGTTGTTGTCTAATGCCTCAAAAGGCATCGGAGGAGAAATTGGATGACGAATTAAATGAAAAAGTACTGGCCAGAGAATTAGCAATATCAGGAAATGTTGTTAAGGTGGAATTATCAACATTAAGATGGTTTACTGATAATGTACTACTTTAACCTTTAATCCTACGAATCCTATCCAATACCGACTTAGATGTGGTACGGGAATTGATCCTTGAGACGTAACCTTGCCATGAAGACTTCTTTGCTTGACGTATGGTTCTACGGGCCTTCGTCCGGACCCTCTGGTATGCCGCAATATTCTCCATGGAAGGGTGGTTCTTTAATCGTCTTAGGATGCGATCACGCTCTTTAAGAGCGGATTTGCAATCATCGTTATACCATGGTTTATTGAAACGTTTTGGTGTAGTCGTGGTTTTTGGAATCGCCTGCTCAGCTACATCTTGTAGAATTGAAGTGAATAAGGCCATGGGTTCATCTGCATCTTCTAACTCTTTTTTGTCAAAAGAGAAGATACACAAAGATTCACAAAGAGCCCAATCAGCCTTATGCAACTTCCACCTCTGGGGTCTTTCGACCGGAGAGGGACCATTATTATCAATCAAGATTGGAAAGTGGTCACTACCACATAGATCTTTATTTACTCTCCAAGTAAAATCCTGAAACAGGACCGGAGAGCAAATGGTAAGATCTAGGGAAGAAAAAGAAGCTGTGGCAAGATGTAGATAAGTAGGCGAGTCATCATTTAATAAACACAAATTATTAATGTTAATGAAGTCCGCTATTTGTTTACCTCTGTTGTTATCATCTGCACTACCCCAGAGTGAATGATGACCGTTGAAATCTCCCGTAATAATAAACGGGAGAGGAAGTTGTGCAACAAGGTCATCAAGATCTCTGGGATTAAGATGTAAACTTGGCGAAAGATATACAGATCAGAGTGTTATAGGAATATTTAAAGTCACTCTAACGGCAACTGCCTGTAAAGGCGAGTTGAGAGTGACTTGACTTTGAGGGATATCTCCATTAAGAATAATAGAAACACCCCCATGAGCTCTACCATCACCAACTGAATGATGATGGTAACCAACAAAATGTCTAAAAAACAAAGTGTCAGAATTCCGTAAAAAAGTTTCCTGTAAACAAATAGCTAAAGGATTGTGCTTTTGAATTAATAGTTCAACTTCATTAAAATTTGGTTTTAAACCACGACAATTCCATTGGATAATGGAATTTACCATTGTCAGGGAATTTTATTTTTTGACGGCTTACCATGTGGGTCCATATGGACATCCACGACGGCAATACCGTCCACCAGATCATCCCCATATCTATTATAGAGAGAGATAGGGTCTTTTGAACCCTTTTTCCCTCCCTCTCTAAACTTTGCTAATTTGTTGTCTTTCTTTGATGAAGCACCCTTTAACTGCGATCCTGATCCAGTAGAACTGGAATCAAGGATGACAGCTTCAAAGGGGGGCGAGGGAGATGACCCCTTGCCCTTCTGGGAAGAAGTGTTAGGAATAATCCCAACAGCTTCAATTGGAGGCAAGGAAGATGAACCCTCGCCTGGCAAAGAATTAGTAGTAATCTTGATCGAGCTCTCACTTGTTTGAGAGGAGCTCGATACCCCTTTATTATGATCTGATATTATGCACATTTTCCCTTTATTTGGCCAGGTTAAATCTGTCTGAACAGAGATGCTTCTGGTGGATACTTTTACTGCGCCCGCAAAAAGACGTCCCTTGGGATGGAACGGGAAATAGCGCAGTTAGATCTACTTGCTTTCGAGCATCATAATAAGGTATTTTGCGCTCAGACATTACCTGTTGAATTCTTTTTTCTTTTTGCTATATTGGACATTCGCGAGAGTAAGCAAAGTGCTTACCCTTGCAATTGAAACAACACAATTCCGCCTGGCAGGTAGCACTCTCGTGGCCATCATGACCACAACGAGCGCAGGTGTCCTTACCTCTACAGACGGTCTTGCTGTGTCCAAATTTCTGACATTTGTAACAGCGTAGCGGGTTACTGATGTAAGAATCAACAGGTATGTTAAGATAACCTGCCTTGAGAGTCTTAGGAATGTCGGGACGATTGAACGTGAGGATATAGGTGCTTGTAGGAATCAACTTTTCTCCTCGGCGTACACTGATTCTTTTTACATGTGACACGCCTTGAGAAGAAAGGTATTCTACCATTTCTTCCTCACTGCTGCCTTCAATATCCCGACAGCGAATTACACCTCTACTGGAGTTCAATGACCTATGTGGTGACACCTTGATAGGTATGTCTGCTAAGGATGTAGATTTCAGCAGCATGGTAGCATGCTGTTCCTTAGCACACTCTATCAAGAGAGTTCCATTTTTGAGTTTTTTTAATAGCCTTGGGCTCACCGGCCAAGCCAGCAATGCCCTTGGTTATTAAAAATGGTCAAACTTTTGAAAGGTCTGTAGAGGGACTCTCAATTGAAGAAACCTCGGCCATGCCTTTAAACTTTTCTTTGGGTTGTTAAATAAGTTAGAAACGTCCTCTGTATTTGGACGTTTCTGTTTGTTATTGATTGGGGATTGGGGAATCCATAAATAACTTTTTTTGATTCACCCCTCGTCGTCCCCCAGGTTACTTCCCTGCCTACCAGGGGGAGGACTAGCACGGATAACCAGTGCATTGCCTCAGGGCTCGACGAGGGGTATACTCAAGCCAGAAGTAAAAAATACTTTCCAACCCGATTGACCCAAGCCGCCGCTCTGTAGAATGCACTAAGGACACAAAGGTAGGTAGTATGCTGAGTGAATAACCAACAGAGCATTAAACTGGAAAGGGTACACTCTACAGAGCTAAAAACGACCAGAGCCGATTGATAAGAGTGGGCCACTCTGACCTCCCGTCTAGGTGAACCATGGGCCAAAGTAATGTGTTGCAGGGAAAGGGCTCGCAAGCCAAATCCTCACTCAATTACCAGGATTCCACTCTCCACCGACACGGGTCGCAACGCACGGCAAACACGCTGCCCTATTACAGGGATCCTTTTAGTCGCCTTTTACGACACGCAGGACATACGGAGGGTATATTCTTATCACCCCCTACACCCCAGGGGGGTAATGAGACCTACGTTCAGAACTGGACTAACTTATTTGATGCCTATACTCGCCTTCAGAACAGTAGGCCGTTAAACTCCATTCCAGTTTGTTTATGTATATATTAGTATACAGTTTATTGTATTTTTCAGGAAGTGTTAAATCAACATGGGTTTACAATGTACATGGATGCTTCAATTCGCTTAAAGAGTGAAAACCTGACTCGTGCTTTCAACAAAGTGAAACGATCTGGCATCAGTTCTATCTATACTCCTTTTTACAATCATTTTATTCCAAATCACACATTTAGTAAAACATTTGAATATTTTAATACAAAGCCCTGTTTATTTCATGGCTTAGACGAACTTCAGGCAGGATTTGATTTTGTTGTGAAAAATAACTTATACGCCTACGTTATAATGAGGTCGTGGTTGACATGCTGTCTTCAGAGATATTGTGTAATGCCGAAGGGAGCCGAAGGGAGAACTTCCTGTTCTGGATTCAAAAGATACCATAAATGTCATCGCAACGATCAGTCAGCTCTGAGCATTGCTGTTTATATGACAATTCACGATTCAATTGGATCACTTGGTATTCCAAACGAATTATTTTCAATACGACGGGGGCAACAGATGGACTACTTTCAATAATTCGAATTGAGTAGAGTGGCATTGCTATAATTCTGAATATATCTCATGATGTGAGTAGGGTGGTCTGAGGGGGGGGGGGGGCTAACGCGTGCCATTAGATTATTAGGTCTGCCATTGAGTCAAGTGGTTCGGTTTGGATCCGTCTGGTTGTGGATCCATTTTTCTTTTCTCTCCTGTTTCTCTTATAATTGTACTATTATAACTGCCAATTACAATGCATGTAGAGAGGGCATTGATAACATTTGTTCCAATCCTTTCAAACTGTATTTATGTGCTGTTGCAATAAAATATGCTTACACCAGAGGTAGTGGGTCCCTCGACTGTTTTATTAGATGCTTAACGCATGTCTTGTACAGGGAGTAAACAAACAAGTGAAAGTCGTATGTTTATAAGGTCAGTAACCCTAATTACCTCAAAACTCTGCATATGGCTATTTGGATTTAGCCAACATGGGCACTTAACGGTAATTGTGCCATGGGTCAGTTAAAAGTTAACGAATACTAATTCGCTTAAACCAATGCAAATCTATAGTATCTAAAGATGTAAACGGTTGTATACGTAAGCCCCTTTTAAAGACACCGAGACATTAAAATTCAAAATTCAGTGCATTAAACCAATGCAAATCTATAGTATCTAAAGATGTAAACGGTTGTATACGTAAGCCCCTTTCATACTTATTATTTTTTTCTTATTGAAGTGCTGAAATCATTGTGGGGTGTGTTTTAGCGTTGATTAAACCGTGAAAAATACGATATTGTCCATTGCATAGTCTATATAACTGTAACAAACTCATTCGACTAAACAGAGCTCCAAATTGGACCAAATATGTTTACATAACGTTACGCCATGACTCAAGAAATATTACACCCAATTAACCAGTGCATAGCAGAATATTGCAGAAAAAAACTAAGTATAATACTTCTCGCAGTGTTTCATTTGATTAGGCCGAATCCCACTTAACACTGCTGTAATGGAAGCAAATTTCTGTTCCAAATTATGACTGGTCGATATTCCGATTAACAACCGATAGCTAACTGCGTAACACTATCATTACGCTTTAAACAGAGCTTCAAATTGCCAAACATGATTACATAACGTTACGTCATGACTCACGAAATATTACACGCAATTAACCAGAAAATCTAATTTCGTGACAAACGAGATTATTAAACGGCTACAATTTAAACAATACTGTTTGGAGACAATTAATACTATCACCGTTTTTAATACCTTAAATCACTGCAGTCCAAAGATTTAGGGAAGACCCCAGATTACACAAAAGGCTGTCGTGTTGTTGTACTTGGGATAGATTTGATTGAACGGGAAGCATAGACACACACAAGTTCCAATATCAGAAGTCAATTCGACAATGGCCGGATAGGGATTTCTCAGGCCTAGCTTCAGGAATATAGAGTTACATAGACCTAGTTATTGATTCGGTTATTTTTTACCACTTTTTCTGTTATATCTGGTACTATTATAGAGGTTTCAAGTTACATACCACTGCTATTGTTGAGTGTGGTGTATAGTTTGTGTATGAAAAGATGAATAGTGGTTGATACAATGTTGAACCCCATTTCATCTTATTTCCATTGTTTGACATTTTGGTTAATCGACGCTGAAGTCGAACAAAAATACACCATAACAAAACTACAGTTGAACAGGATTTTATTTTGAGAGTGCCTTCATTTTATGCCTCTTAATTCTCTGAACATCAGAATTTATTTTGTTTTTATTTTAATATAAGGGATATCCTTTAAAGATACATTATGGGAGATTAGATAACGAGTTGGTAGTTCTCACTATAATAGTTAAAAACTAGATAATGTAAAGGCAATTTGCTAAAAATTAAAGTCAAATTGATCCACTATGAAATAAGCGATCGAAAGTTCCGCATAGCCTCGGTCATCTTTACTAATGTCGGTACGACAAAAACCATAGTCTTGATTATCCATTTAATCGTTAAATCGAAAAGGAAAGTGCAGCAAATCGGTTCATAATCCAACAAATATCACAGGCTAGCGTTGACATCGAGAGTTGATTATCGTCTGGATACGTTAAGTAATGTCTAATTAATAGTTTATATAACATTTCAGGCCTAAAGAAAGACCTACAATAGGCAGATTTAGCTCTTGCATAATGTATGTTTAACAATGAGTGTTGGTTTATCATTGGTAAATGTTTATCATTTTACCAACTTGAGGAATGTGAAAACCAATGGTTTCACTGTATGCATCCCTGCTCTCTTTGGTCCACTGAGCTGCAATAGAAAAATGATTAATTACTAAATAATTGTCTTGCAGTCCATTAATCTCTTGGACGCCACGGTGGTCCAGTGGTTAGGTACCTTGCTCACTAACCAGGTCTTAGGTTCGCTCCCAATTTTTTGGCAGGGTTTTCCCTTAAAGGCTCAATACCACTCTTGTTGTAACTGAATAATATGTCCCAATCTTTATTCTGGTCAAAAAATTGTACTGTTTTACAATATTCCAATTAATTGATGAGACAAATTTCATCTTAACACACCCAATTTAAAAAATTGGAAAAATTCAACTAAATGGTTTGAAAAGCCTGACGTAAAGCTTTTGAAATTTGACTTGGATTTAAAAATATTTTGAACCCTCTGGACAAGTAAAATAGGATTTAATGGATAATTTACACAACAGATAGGACACTAACACATCTAGTACTTAGAATAAGGCTATTTTTTGTTATTTTCTGGAACTGTCAAGCCAGCAAGAGTGTTATTGTCCCTTTAATAGTGCGGAGGGTTTGGCAGGAAACCGCATCTAGTTGTTCGGATAGAGTGACATAATGAGGTCATGTGTGTGCGATAAAGAGAACCTTTGGTAGTTGGAATTAGAAATAAGTGTACGTCTAAGTGGCACTGTCTGGGCAACATTTTCCTCAGCACATTACATGCCGTATGCATTAGTTGTATTAGTTGTGCAGAAAAGTAAGATGTCAAACCCACATTTCAATTCTATTCTCCATAAAAAAAAGTCATGTTCATCAAAAAAAGAAACAAAAAGCTTATTTACCAACATTACTACCAGAACTTGATTTTTTTTTTTTTTTTTTTTTTGCTGGGCCCAGCTACAATTTAAAAAAAAAATCGAGGTCCTATAGAAAGAAATGAAATGGGGTTTAATATACCACTGTTCTGCTCCGATTGGGACAATGAAGACGAGCATAGGCCCTACAGGGTGCGATGTGGTACATTTTGCCCAGACAGTGGCACTACAGCCTACTCTTATATCGAATTCCAACTGCCAAGGATCTTTTACGTCCACGCCAATATGTACACGGATTTTCCTCCCATTTAAACGACTTAACAACTGTCTTTGTCAGTCCCTCCGTTCTGCACCACTGACAAAGGGGGATCCACCGCGGAAAATTCCGAAGAACACCGCGATCGACCCCGCAAGCCCCAGACTGGCGAGTCCGTATTACCCACTTAGTCACCGTGGGTCTCCACATTTCAATGGAACTGTAGTTGCGTGGATCACAGTGTAAAGCTTTACTCAACTCTGTTCAGAGGTCCTGATCAAATATTCCATTTTCTCGTGAGTCACATATGCAGCTGAATTTGTCTGTTACATGCTATGCGTAAAAATGTCTAGTATTGTACAACAGGCATTTGGAAGCATTTACTCCAGTAGAAAAATATTTTATATGCATTACACTAGCATAGATGATTTTATGTAAAGTTCATCAGATATTGATCACGTGAATATGCGGCCAGTTAACAATTATTTTTCCATTAGAACTTGCATGAGTCATACTTGGATCTTTGAAAATTAAACAGGACATGTTGTTGGAGGAGGGGTATTATGATTTTGCACTTACGTTGTTTTTGAAAGTTCACGCTGTTTTTGAAAGGTCATCCTTCGACTGTGGTGTAAGGGCAAGACAACCCATTTTTTTTCCTTTTAAGGGGTAGGGGATGCATAGCTTTCGACATTTACAAACTGGTCAATCATAGCCGTACGGGGCAGGGGGGACAGTTGCCCCCCTAACTTTCGGGCAAGCTGACTTTTCGGGCAGACGGGTAAAGTGAAAAACAATTTTATTTCATCTACTTGGCAAAATAAAGTGCCCGAAATCTAATAAAACACTAATTTTACGGGCTGGAATAGCAGGAAACGCGTTTGCGGCTGTCAAATATTCCAAAATTTTCTTGCGGGGTCCATACAAGGTCAGTTCCGCTTCTTCGCCTTTCGAAGAAAACCGGCGCGGCTGTCGGTAAACCCGAAATTTTTTCGGGCATTTCTAGTTTTGCTTCCCTTACTGTTATCGAGCCCTAATATAACACTCATTTTACTTTTCTTTTAATTGAATACCACGAATTAGTACAGAGTTGATTATGGATTAAAAAATGTTGCCTGGAGTCACTCTACATTGTGCGACATTTTTCGGGCATCGATTATTATTTGTGAATGCAGCTGCAACAGTCTGATTGGATGGTTGGAATTCAGAGTGGGATATCGGTTACAAAACCATTGGATACTTTTGGAGTTTACACGTGCTAGAATAGCAGAAAACGCATTTGCGGTGGTTAAATTTTCAAAATTTTCTTCGGGAGGGTATACCCCCGAACCCAGCGACGATTGATGGTTGTTTGGAATTCCGGTCAGCCAGGTAGGCTATATTGGACCAAATTGAAGTTGCTGTATTCACAGGCTGTAATAGCAGGAAAATGCGTTTGTGGCAGTTAAATTTTCAAAATGTTCTCCACACGGTCCCGTCTTCGTGGACTGTAAACGATTGATTGGAATTCGAGTCAGCCACCTGAAGGGGGTGGGGGGGGGCAAGGTAAGCTCCGCTCTCTTCGCCTCTCAAGGAAGACCGGCGCTCTCTGTAAACCCGAAATATTTTCGGGCACATCGCGTTCTGCCCCCCCCCCCTAACTGTCATCGAGCCCGTACGCCTATGCTGGTCATTCTTAAAAAAAAACCCATCCGATTCCATAGAAGTGATATCACTGAGAGTTGGGATTGCTGTGTGTGTGTGACGTCCGATTCCATAGAAGTGATATCGCCGAGAGTTGAGATAGCCGTGTTTGTTTTTATTTCCTTTTATATATCGAGTGGTCCAGAAAGAACGAATACACAATTTAAAGTGGAATTATATTTTTAAAAAAGGTATTGTACGGCAATATGGATGTTTGACAATTATAGGCGAATAGCTCAAATAGTCGCAACATAGTACGAGTTTAAAAAAGAATGTCAAATCAAGTTTTACCGGAGTAAGAAGCCACATGACACTCAAGTTTGCATTAACAAACAAAACATGGGCGCCTTTAGGGTTGGGATGGCCTAGTGGTCTAGAGTGTCGCGCTGCGATCTCTAGCTGACCAGTAACCTCTGGCTAGCGCTCATGGTTTCGATCCCGGGTGTGAGCGAATGTGGCTTGGCGATGGGTAGTCTTTTTCCTCCCTCAGGAAAGACCACCTGAGCGTGGGATAAGATAATAAAAAAAAGTGAAAAATAAGACTTGTCTGCAATATCACCCTCACTGGAAGCGGACGTTAAACACTAAGAAGAACAACGAGCGCTGTTTCCACCCAACAATTTGGAGTGCAGTTGTCAGTCATCCAAATGGAACGGCATGAACAATGTTAATAAGAGGTTTAGTACTTTTTGAATTAGTCGTGTACTCATTATTTTTTATTGGCCATCCGCAGTGTTATAAAGTCACTCGCTATCTGTTTCATATATTATTATTAGATTTCAAAACATGTGGTTTCATTCACAACACTGCGAAGGCTATCAACATGCTCTATTGTTAATACAACTGCGTCATAAAGCGAAAATGGACTATTTATAAGACAGGTAAAAGATAATGGCAGAGGGAGATAATAGGAGATATATATTTTAGGGGACGGCCAAACTAAGTATACTTACATCCCTGTAGAATAACAGTGTGAAGTAAACTTGGTGAAAAACGAGCTACTCGTTATTCGATATTGGCGATCGAATAACGGAAAACAAGTAGCTTGTTTTGTAGTACTATATGTCTATAGGGGTTATATTGGTTCTATGTAAGGTGTTTTGTTTAAACTAATGAATTCGTCAATAGTTCGATTTAGAAGATGTCATAAACGGGGATGCCAAAGCAGTGGATTTACATAAAAACTACACTTTCTCCTTGTTTTATTTACATTATGATATATTTAGTACGTTTTAGAAAACAATGTGTTTTGGAGACAATCTTTTCAGATTCAAGTTTGCTACTCGTTTTTCGTCATTATCAAAAGTACGGAGAAAGTGCATTTTGTATGGAATCGGACGTCACACACACACACACACACACACACACCACATAGCAATCCCAACTCTCGGCGATATCACTTCTATGGAGTCGGATCTCACATACACACGCTATTAACCACATGTGTACTAACCTGAGGATCGGCCCTTGTGGGGAGACCCCAATACGAGGAATTTGAACTATGGGCGACAACCTCATGTAGGCAAGCTTTTCAAACGGCCATTTTGAGGCTTTTAAACATTTTCTATTTACACATACTTTGTGCAGCCCACATATCCATTAAGAGGAAAAAATGGGTTTCCTCCTTTTTGACCACAGTTAAAGAGTTGACTTTGAAAATGGGTCTGATGCAAAACTTTGCCCGAGGTTACCAAAATTGAATGAAAATTGTAATATGATCCCCTGCACAATTCCCCCAAAACGACTTCCGGATCTCTGGAATCTGAGTGGCGGCCAATTTCCCTAGGTTACCTAAATTGAATAAACAAAATCGCCATAATGTTCCGATCTTTAATTTGAGAGATATTTTTAGTATTTCATCCTAACCCCCTTAATCCTGGAAAAGTGGTATCAATTTGGAAAAATTAACCAAATCCAGCTTTAAATTACCCATTTACCATGGTATATTTTCCCGCTTTTAACACATACTTTGAACTTATTCTCGTTTATACTTTTTTAACAAAACGACACGAATAATCCAGAAACAGTTATATTGCATAAGCTACATATATATTGCAATGTACCCTGTTTCACATTAAACCATTGATTTAAAACCTAATACCGACCCACACGCTCTCTCGCGAATTTACAAAGGGCCATTCAGTTTTAAATTTTCCTTGGGCAATTTCCGTTACCCAAAACGCGATTTTACACAGATCCATACCCGGTTAGACATATATATACATTACTTGAACAGTACATTACATTCATTTATTTTCTTTTACCTAGCTTTACTGTTTCAATTTTAGGATTCTTATTTATTCCTACGTTTATAGACAATTAGTATATGTTTAAACTCTTATTTACTTAACAATGTATCGTATCTTCTATGTAGCACTATGCAGTTCTATGAGACACTGGCTAGATGTGGAAATCCCTCCAAACCCCACATCCAACGTGTGACGCATACCCTCTTCATTGCGATATTATAATAGCCTTGTGATCGTCCAATTTTTTAAACTTCACTTTTTTCACTTATTTCCTTGACTTCAGTATTTTACTAGTTTGACATTCTTTTTTTAAAACTTTATATTAAGCAAATCCCTAACCTTTAAAATTTGTTAAATTTATCCCTTGGTCTTTTTGGCTTTCCATTGTCAGTTTACTAGGAAATATGTACCTACCTAAAAACGACTGGAAACTTCGTCTTCGTCCATGGATTGCCTCCAGGGTCGCATCCGGACGTCAGCGGTACCATTACTGCTATCTGTAATCATTGGCCCATGATCATCGTGAAGGACTTCCTGCTGTTATGGCGATTCACTCCCAGATTCACAGTCACGGCATCCATTACTGATATCTGTAACACTATCTTACAGATAACAGACGATCGGCATAATGTATAAAACATTTATTGAGAACATGAAATATACATAAATCGGGAGGAGCTCTATTCCAAGTCTGACTTGCTGTCAGTAAACGCCTGCTTATTAGCGTCTAACAATTAGAGGAGATGGACAGGCGTGATAATCATATATGGTATTGTTTATTATCAAATTATGGTGTTTGTAATTACACTGCATATTTCTTTGGAAGTCATTGTCAGGTCAAGGTATAATGCACTGACCACTAATACATTTTCTTTGAAGTTATGTCTAGTGTTATACACGGATCACGTGTACCTTGTAAAGAACATATTGAATAAACTAGATGTTTAATAAGATCTTGCCTTAACAGAAGTTATAGAGAGTTTAAACGTTATCTTCAGGTATACATCCCTTTGTCACACATGACAACGACTGTCGACAGAATCCGGCTAGCCGAATACAGCGTTGCGAGCGTAATTGCCCATCATACGAGGACGAAGCTCGAGAGTATGAAGGGAATTATACTATTTAAAAAATGTAGGGGATATTTGATTTTTAAGTGTTATTAAAGTCACCTAATGAAACTGACGAAGAAACAAATGACAAAATGAAATGAAGTTCACATTCATCGATTTATTCCAAATGATCGTTAGACTAAGTAAGGCACAGACTGACCATTATAAGGGTAAAATGATACCCGGGGTCAAACAGCAAAGTTACCACAGCATCACAACCAAGTCAGTAACGGGTAAATCCTCCTCAGTTTGCCAAACAAGCATTGATCCGACGTGGCATACTCCTAATGAGACGTCTAAGGTCATTTTGGTCCAGATTGTCCCATTCCTGTTGCAACGCAGCAGTAAGTTCTTGGACATTGGCAGGACGTTGACGTAACCTCTGTCCAAGCATGTCCCAGACATGCTCGATGGGGGAGAGGTCGGGACTCAGTGCTGGCCAAGGTAATGTGGTGATGTTCTGTTGTTGGAGGTAACCTGTAACGATCCTGGCCCTGTGACATCTTGCGTTGTCATCCTGGAAGATGAAACGGCGGCCATGACGTCGTGCGAACGGCACAACATGGACTGCCAAGATGTTGTCCCGGTAGTACTGGCCTGTAACACGCCCTGCAACAACATGTAAAGCCGTTCTTCCAGCAACAGTGATGCCTCCCCACACCATAACAGAACCACCCCCAAATCGATCATGTCTGATGACGTTAACGTCTTGGAAGCGCTCGTTTCGACGACGCCAAACCCTCCTACGTCTGTCCAAAAAATCAACAGTGAACCTTGACTCATCTGAAAACATCACATTGCTCCAGCGTCGATTATCCCAATGTTGACGATCCCTACACCAACGACGTCTTGCCTGAATGTGATGATCTCTCAAACAAGGGATCACGCGAGGACGTCGGGCGCGAAGGTGACCCCTATGCAGTCGATTCCGAATCGTCTGGCCACTCACTCTCACACCAGTGTCTGTTTGAAGACGAGCGCTGATCTGATTTGCTGTGATGACACGATTTCTCAAGGCCAAGGTACGGATAAATCGATCCTGGGCTTGAGTTGTCGCCCTTGGTCGACCTGAGCGTGGTCTGTCCTGTACAGATTGTGTATCACGGTATCTGGACCATAGCCTGCTTATGACAGACTGAGAAACATTCATCGTCCGCGCCACAACCGCCTGTGTTGTGCCGATCTGTAGCATGCCAAGGGCACGTAACCTTTCATTTTGGGTAAGCCGACGCATATCAAAATTTGTTTTCTGGTCACTAAAACAATTAAACTGATGTTTCCACTCTGGAATTCAATGCCACAATGACTGTAACATTCAAAGTCAGAGTCGTGCAAATCTTGGGTTGGACCCCCATGATGATCCCAAGCATCACCTGCATTCCATGCGGTAGCTATTGGTGCGTTTGGGCGTCACATGTAACTGGAAATGTTTCTTCTGTTAGGTTCTATAGTGACTTTTTTCGTAGTCATTTGCATATTTTAGTATTATGCCCCCAAAATCAAATATCCCCTACTTTTTTTGAATAGTATATATGAATATATAGCCCGAGGGCTCACATTGCATAATTCTCGTATAGACTGTATAAACAATTTAACTTTAAAGAAGAAAAGTATCTACCCACTGCACGTGCATCTGTGACCTATGACCCATACACCATGTATATAAGGTCAGGATGAATGACAACAATTTTCTATTTAAAGTATATGTATTGGCAACTAGATAATAGCCCAAGGGTGGGAAAGGGAGGGTAATGTAAACCCTCGAGCCCCCGGGATATATATTCATATAATTCCCTTCATTGTTAAAGGTTGGCAATATATTCCGAAAACACAAAAACAAAATCACAAACAGGTTCAAAATATTTAATATTTAACTCATTTACATATTTACATTTTCACCTGCCCAACAAATATTACACCCCGCATTAAAAGCAGCGGAAGTAGAAGCTCCTCTAACAGAGTGAGCTTTAAAAACAGATGTGTCAATACCGCTATTTGACAAACTTTGCTTAATCCAATGAGCTATAGTACTTGACATTACCGCCTTAAACGTGTAAAATGATACCAATAATTGTCTGGATTTACGTTTGTTTCGAATAATACTACAATAATGTGGTAATGTAAAACAAGGACAAACTCTTTTGTCATGAAAATTTACAATATTTATTACAATGATCTTTTAGAAGTTTTCAGAACACCTGAAACACAAGCGGTCAAATAAAGTCGTTTGCCCCTCAATGGGTGCAACAAGTCGCTGTGAGCCAACCTCAACAAATCTTTTTGAATTGGAAGCCTCCTTGGATTTCCAATTATCATTAACATTAACAGAGAGGGAAACCAAACTTGAGTTGACCAACCTGGGATGATTATGATGGCTTTCGCTACTTGATCTGAACACAACTTGTTGAGAACCAAAGGATTTACACTGAAAGGTGGAAAAATATATGGTTTAAAATTTGACCATGAAATAGATAATGCATCAATTGCAACAGAAAAATGATCATTAAACCATGAAACCTACTTTTCGAGTTGTGTATTAATCCTTGTAGCAAAAAGGTCAATATATCGAAGACAGAAAACTTTGCAAATCTTTAGAAAAATATATTCATTGAGTTTCCACTCAGTAGAGTTTGAAAAAACTCGAAAAAGTTCATCTGCCTGAACGTTACTTTTACCAGCAATGTGCTTATTAGTAAGATGTATTTTACGATTAGTACACCACAACAAAATATATTTAGACAACTCGAATAAGTTTTCTATTGGACCTCCTATATTATTTACATATGAAATGGCAACAATGTTATCAGATAAAATACAAACATGTTTATTAACAATAGTGGCAAGTAAAGATCTTAATGCATAATAAATTGCCAAAAGTTCTAAGTAATTGATATGGTGTTTAATTTCAGATTGATTCCAAAGACCATTAGCAGACTTATCATCTAAATGTGCTCCTCAACCAAGTGTTGATGCATAAGTAGTCACATAAATTGTAATCCGACTGGGCTGAAGGTACCAGCCATTGTTTAACTCTGCCTGATTAATCCATCAATTCAATTCAAACATCATATGAGGTGTTAAAGTAATGACCGAATTATAATCAAATTCATTCAAGGATAAAACTATTTTTCTGTTTATCCAAATAATGGATATAAAGTGGTGCCAAAAAAATGGCTGTACGTGTAAAGGAACATAACCCTATAAAGGAAGCAATATCCCTAACAGACATTTTAGTATTAGACAGTAGGTTTTAGCCTGGCATTTAATTTTCTCAAGTTTATCACATGTAACAATAGTGGCAAGTAAACATCTTAATGCATAATAAATTGCCAAAAGTTCTAAGTAATTGATATGGTGTTTAATTTCAGATTGATTCCAAAGACCATTAGCAGACTTATCATCTAAATGTGCTCCTCAACCAAGTGTTGATGCATAAGTAGTCACATAAATTGTAATCCGACTGGGCTGAAGGTACCAGCCATTGTTTAACTATGCCTGATTAATCCATCAATTCAATTCAAACATCATATGAGGTGTTAAAGTAATGACCGAATTATAATCAAATTCATTCAAGGATAAAACTATTTTTCTGTTTATCCAAATAATGGATATAAAGTGGTGCCAAAAAAATGGCTGTACGTGTAAAGGAACATAACCCTATAAAGGAAGCAATATCCCTAACATACATTTTAGTATTAGACAGTAGGTTTTAGCCTGGCATTTAATTTTCTCAAGTTTATCACATGTAACATAGATCAAAAAAGTACTGGTATCAATCTTAAACCCTAAAAAGGTGATTTGCTTTGAAGGTGTCAAACATGATTGTTCCTTATTTATACAGAACCCCAATCTCTCAAACATATTTACAGCTTTTTCTGCTCTCCGATACGCTGCCCGTAACCTTGACCTAAAAAAGATCTATTACCATTATTAAATGAGGGGCGGTTGTTAACAACCCTACCTCCTCGTATACCATAAACTTTAATGGACTGATCAATCTCTCTTAAGTCGACTTGACACACCAGGGCCCAAGAAGAGTATCACCAAAAGGACTAGAAGAGGAACAAATAGGATGATATTTCTTGCTCATATTTTTTCAGGAACTGGCTTCTCCGAGTAGAAATATCAGGCAAAGAATTTCCAAGAACGGCAACCGAATCAGTTATTTATACGGATGTCAGCACTACAATTAGAACCAGAAAAAAAATTCAATAAATGGGAAATGCCCAGTCCAATCAATTTTTGAGTGTTTTGAAATGTAATGTCCTGTGACCTGGCTGCCCGTGGCAACCAAATATCCTGATCTACAGGTGGAGGAGTCAACCTCATACAATTTGAGGGAACAGGGTATTTGCTAGATATTTTTGTCAAGTCAACTTTTTTTGGACGTAGATTCAACAATGAAATCCGCCCAATTAGAATCAATTGGATTCCCAATATTTCCTTCATTTTGAAAAATGTCATCAAAAGTTTGTTGGAAATTAGCAGGTCTAATGATATTCTCATTAATTTTAGTCAATGGGGTTTGTTCCTCAAACTCATCGTACACTGCCTGAGGATCCATCAAATCTAATACTGGTTCTGAAAAGGTGCCAGTAAAACTGTCCGAGTCGTGAGACTGAACATCCGTCGCTGCTACTGGATTAGAAATAAAATTTGAATTATAAAATGGCGTATTTATATCATTATCAAAAGCGTACCCAGCTGATCTGTTATTAGACAAGGACATAACAGTTCCGGAGAGACCAGATATCTGTTTTTGTAAACCACTTAATAAGCTTACATTAGTATCAAAATTAGCTGGATTGTTTGCCATACTGAATACGGGTGCCGTACCGGTCGTATTCCTGCTTGTGTTTGTTATTGAAAAAGGCGTTTCGCTGGACGCCATATTTATATAATTACCGGCTCGCTTGTCACTAATGACAGTGGCCGTTGGCCCTCTTGTATATGAACGACCAATACAAGAAGAAGTATCTATTTTCTTGACCTCGGGTTGAGACGTTCCAAGACCTTTAAACGATCTATTACCCTTATGAGATGCCTTGCGTCTTCTACTAGTACTAGGTTTGTTTTTATAGAACTTCCAGTCAATTTGACTGCCGAGTAATGTCCTTAATTAGAGTAATTCAATTACCGTAATTAATCTGTGATCCGTTTGCCTCTCTTGTAATCTCTCTTGTAATCTGACTAAAAGAAGACCGCTCAGCAGCCGGTCAGTCTATTTATAGCCCGGCATAGTAATACGGGAACTATGTTGTGTAACTTGGTTAGGTTTGGTCTGTTATAGTCCCGGCTACTGAGCGGGGCCCCGTTCAATAGACACCGTATGTGTTACGGTCATCAGCAAAGATACAACATTCTTCCCCTATTTCTTTTACAGGTGAGGTACCGTCAAACTAAAATAAAATCCTATTAAAAAATTCCCCAATAATCTTATGAAAAAATGACAACTCGCTCTCACAGAATCATACCGGTACCGGTATACATGTACACCGTAACATTGTTTTTCACACCCTTTCAGTCCGACGGTCAAAAAACATTTTACAAATCTATAAGTACCGGCTCCCAGTCTTCGGGCTCCGTATTATGAGTGGATACTGGAACAGCCACAGGTTGGGTACACTGAAAGTGCCGGAAACTGCTTATGTGTCGGGGATGTAGAAAATTGAGTAGCACCATGAGGCAGCGCCAATACAGCAAGCATACGTGGGAATTCATTGGTACCAGGATATAATCTTCCCTCTCGGGCCAATGTTTTATCTTGCATACTCCCCTAAGGGTAGGGAATGTCACGACCCTAAGGGAACCCTCCTTGAAGATACGTTGATTATTCAAATGGAATGCCAAATCAAAGGGAGTACCCCCAGCCAAATAGCACAAGTGCTCCAAACCCTTCATCTGCTAATTAATAATTTCCGGGTCTAAAGTAGTCTCCAAAGCGAAAAAAGGTAAATGTTCCTTAAAACAATGGTTCTTAATTTTCCTGTCAATCCGGTGGCAACCTATAATGGGACATATTTGGTTCCGGCCCTGCGTCCGGTGTCTCCTGTTATCCGGTAACATACATCCTGGTTGTGATCCTGTAGGTCTCCAGGTAATTTGAATCCATTGCTGACTTGCTGCCCTGCTGGGTGGTTCTCTTGCGGCGGCTCTGGTGGCTTTGCTGGATTGTTCTGCTCCCATTACCCTGTGAGAAAAATCCCCATCCCCCATTGGAACAACATACCCCCCCCCCCCCTCCAGGTTCATCCGGCGATCCAGCCTGTGTAATCTACTACGGAAACATTGTCCGGAAACATTCATCTAAAAACAAAAACCCAAATACTAACACTGCCTTTACCGTTAAATGCGGTAAAGACAGTAATTGAATTACTTAAAATCTCCCCAAACCCTTATTTCGACATTATGTCGGTTTAAAAATTTAATTAAAGACAGTTCCCTGAGAGGTTGAGTGGCTCTGGCCTGATTGTACGTAATATTCGTTCGCCGGGTCCGGCGGTCCAATCTGTGGAGCCTAGTGTGGCCCCACCGTGGTCCTATGGCATTATCCATTTTCCTGCAAAATATAGAAACTAACACTGCCTTTACCGATAAATGCGGTAAAGACAGTAATTAAATTACTTAAAATCATCCCCCCTTATTTCGACATTATGTCGGCTTAAAAATTTAATTAAAGACAGTTCGGGAAAAAAAACTCCTTATCGTCCCAATCCGAATCCGGATCTATATTGAAGCAACGGTAGTGAAACCAATCATCACATCAGTCACAACATATCATCGGACTGCCGTCATCCGGTTTTTTTTACAAATACAGTAAACGTCAGTGTCCCGGTTATCGACCGGAATGGTCATGTTTGATTCCGATCTCCTACGGAATCTCAATATCCACGGCGGCAATTCCCTATCATGGCAAGACTTTATAGGGTCGTGATTTAAAACCGTTTCGCCCTTGCGCGTTTTGATGCGGAACAAATATGCGCGGTGTGATTACTTGTGTTATAACCCCTGGGCCCTTCCACGTAGGAGATAATTTGCGGCTTTTGCCCTTTTTGGTACCGGTATCCAGGACATAAACTGATTCGCGCGTAAATCGTAACCTCTTTTCATGCGCTCCTGTCTCGTATTCAGTTTATCGCGGGCCAATTTATGCGTTACAATTAAAGCCTGTTCAAGTTTTTGATACGAACTAATCTACGTCCCCAGCGTTCTCAACGGATGAACTGTACATAAGGTCAGCGGGATGATTGATTTCTCGGCCTAACATTAGTTTATTAGCCGTATAACCTGTTTGTCTATTAACACTAGACCGTAAAGCACTCGCAAGTTGCGGTAAATAAATATCCCAATCATTTTGACAACCGTCTATGTAACACTTTACTGCTTCCATAAGCGTGCGATTATAACGTTCAACTTGTCCGTTAGATGACGGTCTATAAGGGGTAGTGCGACACTTATGAATTTGTAATACTTTGCATAACGCAGTGAACAAATTGCTTTCGAAGTTTCTCCCCTGGTTCCTAAAAACTTGAAACGGACAGCCAAAACGCGAAAAGAATTCGTTCACGACTGCCTTGGCAGCATTCGACCCATATCGAAAACTGGTCAACCATCATCAAGATATACTCATTACCCGTGACTGGTAACGGCCCTAAGAAATCTAGGTGCACAAATTTCAGTCTTTAATTCTTCCAGTACAACCAACCGAGTGTCAGACAAATTACTAGGTTGTTTTACGCGAAGAACACCATTATCCAAAAGAAATTAATTACGGTTAATCCAGTAATGTTTTAACGCTGGTTTTTTTTAAGGTTAAATCGCTTTCTTCCGGTTCGATTCCCGTATTCAGCCAAGTTAGAATAATCTCTATAAGTCTAGATCATTAAAAATACATTATGCAAGAGCTAAATCTGATTATTGCAAGTCTTTATTTAGGCTTCAGATATCATATAAATTATAAATTAGATCTTTATTTACACAACAAGCACAAAATTAACTCTGTAGACCCACGGATAGCTTGAATTCAGCTTGGATTTAAACGGGATTTCGTTGACTGACTTAATTTTAAATGGCGTAGTGTGCGGAGATTAACCGTTACGTTGACGTCATACTCCCGGATCAAGGCTAAATGATAGAGTTTACGAAGCGAGGCCGCTGTTGAGCGATGCTTTAACAAATGACATCTAAACTATTTAAAGTGCAATAAACACAGATAATGACAAATTATACAATTCCTGGAGACCGTGTGATGACTAATACAGATGGACAGGTCTTCTGTCTTAATAATATCAATACAAATATTTTTATTTCCACAATAGACTTGACGCCACTGGTGTATACCTATAGATTTATCATAATTGTATTATAATATTATGTCCTATATTCAGTTGATTTAATGCATGCCCAAACTACAAGTAAGAATAAAAATTTACCCTCTCACTCATTTTGTCCAATTGTTATAAAAATCCAAAAAGGTAAAACACAAATTCGGATATGATGACAAAACACAGCAGAGATTATGTAGGTGGAGTTAACGCCTGTCAATCAAACGATCGGACATACTAAGAATCGGTGAAGATGGAATTCAATCCCATTTCTAGTCAAAAATTACACTGGTGACAACTATGTTCAGAATAAAGTAATTTGACTGAAATTTTCAATATATTCTTCTTTCATCATCTATTTTTGAACTGTTATAGCAAGAATGGCTAACTCCTTATAAAAATCTCCGAATATGTATCTTTAATAGAACGGTTTTCAACACATTGCATACGAGTTTCCATTCCTTCAGACTTGGGCGAAACTGTCTCTTTATATTGGGGTGTATTTACCGCTCTTACACGAGTAGACTCGTACTCTATGTTAGGACTACGCGTCTCACGACGGTCTGTACGACCAAAAATAGCAATAATGTTATGCTTGTACCATTTAATCGCTTGAATTACCCCTTCAAGTGTTTTCGGGCGAGAATTACAGGCATATTGTCCAGCCTCTTTATCATAAGATCATTGATAAAAACAAAGAATTACTTGACTTGTTACAGGTTCATCGGTACAATCCGTAAAGGCGCGGGAAGTCACTGACAAAACTATCAGCCCAATCGTTCAACTTTTCATCGCAAGATTGTCGCAAATTATGAAATTGAATCATAGACGTTTCGGGTAAATCCTATTACCAAATCTACGGTCTAACTTAGCCATCAATTCAAAAAACGTCATATTAGTACACCTAGTGGAAACTATGGAGTAATACTCGCTGGCTTTGCCTTACAGGCAAAAACATAGTTGATCCCGACACTCCTGGTCGCAAACCTTGTCTTTGATCTTGTTGCAGATTACTATTCATATAGGTATTTCTAGTTGCACCGGAGAGTGGCGGTGTCGCTTCCTCAGAAAAGTCGAAACAACAAAATAAGGATGCTGACAAATCCATAACCTCTGGAATTTGCATTAATTCTTCCCACAGGCCTCACGGGTCCCCAACAATTTATCTGTATAGCCGCGGGACTTACGCCCAGATTCAACAATTCATCACGGGTGCACGTGTTGACTTTTACCTTACATGCCATAATGTCCCGTTAAACCGTCGATATTAAGTTATAAACCTTTAAAGGACGATATTGGTGCCAGCCATTATCACATATGTGATAGAGCTGGTTAAACACATTCCAAATATAATTTTAACACAGAGATCATTGCTACGATAGCTGAGTAATACAGTTTTCCAGAATCGGAAGTGACGAACGCCAAAGGAAAACACGAGTCGTCTCTCTATATAACTGACTGATGTGACGAGTGATAACGGATATACGGGCGAATTTCTGCTCACTAATAATTCATTCGAAGACCAAAAGTTGTATGAGATTGTGAGAGGATATCTATTCCCTATGCAATACGGAATTTATTCACCCGAGAATAAATGCAATAATTAATTAGCCACGTTTACTTAACACTTGTTTAACCCTAAAGACGGCTGCTCTGAACACAGCGTGCAGGTAGCACGTGCAGTCAAGTGTTAGGCCCCCAAAACGCACGTGGACTGCTACTTGTATCAATTTTTCAACAATGTGCTAATGAATTGTATCCGGAAATGCGAACACACGCTCACAAATACAACCCTTCGCACTTAGATTGCCAAAAACAATTAGATAAAGGAACTAGTAACTTTTATTTCGAATATCGTAATTCCCTCTCCCTCTATATTTTGGACGAATAATTTAAATAAATGTCACAATTAATTTAAATGTTTAACCGTACTACCAAATATAGAATTTCCAGTCAACTTGACTGTCGAGTAATGTCTGTAATTAAAGTAATTCAATTACCGTAATTAATCTGTGATCTGTTTGTCTCTCTTGTAATATGGCTAAAACAAGACCCCCTAGGCGGTCAATCTATTTATAGCCCAGCGTAGTAATACGGGAACTATGTTGTGTAGCTTGGATAGGTTTGGTCTGTTATAGACCCGGCTACTGAACGGGACCCCGTTCAATAGACACCATATGTGTTACGGTCATCAGCAAAAATACAACATTTACAACAACTGACTCTTCTGCTTTAGAGTCCTTATTAGTATTTGCGGTGTCACCTTGGCCTTCAATACAAGTATTTATATCAGAGGGACGAAAACCTTCAAAATCGCCCTCATCTTCAACAAATAAATCGTCCATATTCTAATCAATAAATGATTCAAACAAATAATTTGACACAACGTGACAAATGACAGCAATGATTTCCAAGTTAACAACTTCGATGCTGTAAAATAAACAATATATCGAAGATCACCAACTGAAGATCGTATTTATTAATATTACATTACGGTAAGTACTAGAAAGCGATTAGCAATCACTAAAAAAATATAACCAAGTACATAACTACACAACTTGTAGCACAGTCAAGATCTGAACGAGAAATAAGACAATTGTTGTCATTCACATGGTGTTTGGGTCATAGGTCACATATGTACGTGCAGTGGATAGATACTTTTCTTCTGTAAAGTTGAATTGTTTATACAGTCTATACGAGAATTATGCAATGTAAACCGGAGATGCTCGAAGGGCATAATTATAGTGGAATATAATACTGGTTACCTATCTTATAGACCGACGGCTTTCACTTGTTTGTTTACTCTCGGTACAAGACACGCGTTTAACATCTAATAAAGCAGTTGAGGAACCCACTACTTCTGTTGTAAGCATATTTTATTGCACCAGAACATAAATACAGTTCAAAAGGACCTTTCGATACCTTCTTTACATAAATTCTAATTGACAGTTATAATAGTGCAATTGTAAGAGAGACAAAGAAGAGAAAAGAAAAATGGACCCACAACCATGCGTAACCCTGAGGACTCGAAATCAAACCCACACATTGGTCATGTAACCACGCTGCACAATTTGGGAAACCAAACTGAACCACCTGACTTAATGGCAGACCTTATAACTTAATGCCACCCTACTCATATCATGAGATACATCCAGAATAATAGCAAGGTCGCCCACACTGAATTTTAATTAGTGAAAGTAATTCATCTGATGCCCACGTCTTATTGAAAATAATTCGTTTGGAATGCCAAGTGATCCAACTGAATCTGATTTGTCATATAAACAGAAATGCTCAGAGCTGACTGATCGTTGCGATGACATTGATGGTATCTTTTTAATCCAGAACAGGAGGTTCTCCCCTCGGCTCCCTTCGGCATTACACAATATCTCTGAAGACAGCATGTCAACCACGACCTCATTATAGTGTAGGCGTATAAGTTATTTTTCACAACAATATTAAATCCTGCCTGAAGTTCGCTTAAACCGTGAAATAAACAGGGCTTTGTATTAAAATATTCAAATGTTTTACTGAATGTGTGATTTGGAATTAAATTATTGTAAAAGGGATTATAGATATAGCTGATGCCAGATCGTTTCACTTGATTGAAGACACGGTTCAGATCTCCACTCGTTAAGCGAATTGAAGCATCCATGTACATTGCAAACCCATGTTGATTTAACACTTCCTGAAAAATACAACAATCTGTATACTAATATATGCATCAAAAACTGGAATGGAGTTTAACGGCCTACTATTATCAAACAGCTGGAATCAAGTAGTCCAGTGCTTGGTTTATGGGTCTACATTGTGGACTATTTCCCTATTATCGTATTTCTTGTCGGTGCAGTTCTGTTTTTAAAACCTTGCCCTGATATAAATGGTTCCATTAGAGAAAACCAGCATTGAGGGTATGA
Source organism: Patella vulgata (assembly GCF_932274485.2). Lineage (NCBI taxonomy): Eukaryota > Metazoa > Mollusca > Gastropoda > Patellidae > Patella > Patella vulgata. The sequence goes on from NC_065884.2 coordinate 4,671,256, forward strand.
AATGATAAAGAAATTTTAATTTATGCTCTTATAGTATAAAGTGGACGAAAATTACTTGATATGACTTCATATCTGAGAACCCCCAATAAATTACACGGGACACAACTCTAAACTTATCAAGTGTACCCCCCCCCCCCCACACACACACACACACACATTCACACAAAACAAAATTGTGTCGAGACGCCCCTGCCTCCCGAATCAAGTACGCTTTCTATGATCCGAGTTTGATACCTTGGTTATAGTTTATTGGTTAAAGCTTAATAAAACACACAAAAAAAAACTGTCTTTATGAATGTAGTAACGAATGGAAGTAAATGCACACTGCATCATCACTACCCAGCGGGACCATTTTATTCACAATTTAAAAATAAAGACATTGGTATGCACTTTGGTCTTGACGCCAAGAGATAGAACACACAGATGTTTTGAATAGCTTCAGATCTTCTGTATTCCCAAGAATGCCTCTAACTGATTCACTAAACCATGTTCAAATGGAGTCAATTAGAAACGAATGACACAGGAACATTAAGATCACCTTGCACCATTTTAGCCCATTAGGAATCTCTTGCAAACTACAATTTTATAAACGGTGAACCTTTCAAAGAAATGTCAGTCCAGAAATGGTTCAATTCTGTTTGATATTGACAAAGTTATGCTGAACTGAAACTTCATTGATCTATAATCTTTGCTATGTAATAAGGCTGTCGCTCATTTGTTGTCCACGCATGATTATTGATGGGTGAGCCTATTTAAATTCCGATTTAAATCAAGCCAGGGGTTTATCAAGCGATTGTAGCTCGTGTTTGTTTTCTTCATTTACACGGGGAAGTCAATGTACGTTACACAATCATAATCAGTTTAATACCCCCATTTTGAACCAAGAGAATATATATAGTAGTAGTAATTTCGCCAGGAGAGAAGAGCCAAAGTCGTTTTCAATATTAAAAATAATTCAATAGAATCTAAACGAATTACGTTTACGGTGGACAGTGATTACTTAAATCTCTAAACATTAAGAAACCCGCCTAAATTAATACCATATAACCATACCTAAATAACCAATATCATAAAATACAAACAGAAACACGAGCTTTCCAGGCTGAGATTACGTGACTCGTGAATAGCAATATGGACGGACAAGGATGGACAATATTTCCCAGCTTACAAAATAATACTTGACTTAGTTTTGTATCTCAGGATACTATTTTCTCAATCGAGTGACAAGGACCATCTACCATAAAACAACTAATGAGCAAGCAAGAACGGGTAATTCCCACCATAGAATCATTAAACTTTCTGAATGAATCTTACCTGTATAATGATGGGTTTCCAGGCACAAGTATGAAGATATTTTATGTGATCTGGATATTTAGTAAAGTTAAACTTCCTCAATTCACATCTTCCATATTTAATTATCTGAAAATATATTTATTAACCTTCTCCTGAGCAAAGATTTATCGCAGCGCTGATATAGAAAATCATTAGGATCTATTCTCTCTTGCCTCTAAATCTTCAAGTGAAGCGGAGCCACGATGGCTAAGTGGGTAAGACGCTGGCTCGCTAGTTTGGAGTTCGCGTAGTCGATCCCTGCATTGGCCGAAGAAGTCCATCTACATTTTCCGGCGTGGTTTCCTCTTGTCAGCAGTGTAGGACGGAGGGCAGACAAGGGCAGCTGTCTTGTTCTAATGGGACGAAGACCCGTGTATACATTAACATGCTCGTAAAAGATCCCTTGATAGTTGGAATTTGATATAATAGTAGGCCGTAGTGCCGCTGTCCGGTTCATTGAAGAACAGTAGGACCTTAAATTCCATTTTCATTTCATTTCAAGTGAAGCGAAAGTCTAACAATAGCATGAATATCTAAAACTATATCATTTATGTATAAAATAAATAGTAACGGGCCTAATACCGAGCCTTGTGAAACACCACCTACAATACGACCATACTGGTACCAGGTGTTATTTAATGTGAATTGGAGTAAATAATACAATACTTACCACTTGTCTTTCTCGTTCTGTAAATCCTATATCGTATAAAATAACTTTTATATCAGGATAAACTGGTCTTATAACAGTATCAATATTATGCATCATAGCTTGCATCTCCTTGAAATGATTAGACGACGCACATGTCACAATTACAGGAATATCTGGAATATGAACCTTAGGGTCTGGTAAATCAGGTATATAGACGTCACCGGATGTTGTAGTCCTCTTGGGATATCCCAGACCATACAGAATATCTTCAACGTCCTCGGTCGTCTTCATGTTCAGTAATCGTTTCATGCTGTTAAGTTTGTTGGTACTAATATAGTCTGGGCAATGTTTATCATGTCCGTAAATTTTCCCTAAAAAAATACAGACATATCAGATCTCTAGATTGAAGTATTGTACTGAAAATTGGCGAGCAAAGCAGATGCCAATTTCGACACCCACATTGTCCAATGAACGTTGTAATTACAATGTGTAGACTGTTGTAACAAAGGGTGAAGTCTCTGCTGTCCTTTTTGACCTAACTGCTCTTACCAACATCAATATGATTATTGTTAAAATAAGCTACCTTTAATTTATTTATTTATAAGTATTCAGCTGTCATCATAATTCTTTTTATTCAATATCAATAATATGTAACTTTATACCTCACCTATAAATTGGTTAAGGTTTCTGATGAAGTCAGTTCAGTTAGTTGAGTTGAGTAGCTCAACACAGAACCATGGAGGCAGACGTGAATTAAGACGATGGCCGTAAAGATTACAATATTATCAAATGTATTGGTTGTTATACATGTAGTGTAGTTTAATGTTTGTTACCGTCTTGCTGAATTAAAGAAGTCCAATCCACAGTTATTATCTGATTATGTTGCACCTTTTAAACGAGCTACTGGTGGATCGATTCGTGGCAGAACAACATGATTCATGTTATTCCCTATCAAATTAACATAATATTCTTTTTAAAATAGTGTAGTGTGTTTACTAACCTTCGGCGACGTTCTTTCCTCCCAATTTCATGTAAGCTTCTGTTCGGGTTGATTTCTGAAAAGGGCCAGAGATCAAGTTATAACTGATCATTGAACAGAGAGGCGAAGAGAGAAGGGCCGTATCAGTTTAACAGTGTATCTATATCTCCCATTTAGTTTCAAATAATATGAATGCAATAACAAACCATATGTACCATATATTCATTGTATATATGCTGGCGTACTAACCAGAAGGTCTCGGGTTCGCTCCCGGATTTTGTCGGGCAAGTTCCCCAGGATTTCCTGACGTGGTTTTCCATTGTCAGTGGATATGTCGGAGGACCTGGAAATTCAGTTGTAATTGTAAAGGTGCGCGACATCCATACAGTCTCAGTTTCAAACATAAGCTTAGTTTTCTCCGGGTCCTTCGGTTTTCGCTCACTGATATACACCCCTCCGCATAAGCGAATGGTTGAAATAGAAATAAATCACGTGTTTGTCCCGATATGACCTAATATATGGCGAGGGGATGCTAAATTCCACCCCTCGCTCTCAAATACATCCAGGCATTTTCTGCCAAAATGATCGATGCAATACACGGAACCAATGAAATGTTTTTATAGGGAATATTTACATTAAAGGAGCCACATTGCTAATATTTGGGACCTAGAAATTGACCCAAATGGGTCGCAACACATATAATACTGTAATCTGATTGTATATAAACTTATTTACATTCAATTGTTTCCGTTTTGACTCTTAATTTCAAATCAGTTATGTCCAGCGAAATACGGCATGAGTCTCAACTGAATCGCAATTTCTAGCGTCTGGTTATTCCAGTCTATTGCACTTGCTCTCCAGATAAGATATGGCGTCACTGTTTGACAGGAGTTGTTGAATGTCTAGCCTCGTTCTTTCTGGTCACTTATTGCAAATGACGCTGAAACGCACTATGGTACACGATTCGTGTACCAATGGTAAAATGGTTATTTTGTCTTAAATATTGGATATCAGAAGCCTGCCTTTTCCTGGTAAGATCACAGCATCAGTGTTGATTTGAATTGACAAATAACTCGTATTTTCAACGTGCAAGACTTTGGATGATCTTGAGTTAGAAACTTGGCTACTTTAAAAGTCGAACACTGTATGAAAATCATATTAAAAACAACAGGTAAAATAATCTGAAAAGTGAATCAGGAACAGTTGGCTTTTTCACGCCCAAAGTTCAAATTGGAAACTAATTTTGGCATTGGTTGACATATATAATTAAATATATGAAAACGTTTATTGGTCGGATTGGACGAAAAACCGAGGTCCCGTGTATCCATTGGCGAGCGCGTAAAGGAACCCCTGACCGTGAAATTCGATATAAGAGTAGGCCGTATAGTTCCGCTGTTCCAACAAAATTTCCCTCATGGCACACTGTATGGCGTTTGCCCGTCTTCATTATTCCAGCCGGTACAGAACCGCAGGACGTTAAATGGATTATGCAAACGAACTGCTAGCAGGAGCACCAATCATTGTTTAAAACGCTTCCGGGTTTCTCAAAATAATGCAGCTCGTTTAGTCACTCGATCTAAATAAACTTGTGCGACTCCATTGGTTGCCTGTTGAAGCTAGAATTGACTATAACATTCTGACAACTATCCATAAGGCCATGTTTCTGATACTGCGCCACAGTATATGCGTGGTCCTTTTTTCATTCACTACTACTTTGCGACAGAACTAGCTATCTTCAGCAGATAAAACATTGATTTCAGTTCCCAGATATAATAAATTGTATGGAAAATACTCTGTACTAGTTCGGGGGATCACGTGGATAAGTGGGTAAGAAGCTGGCTCCCTTATAGACGGGACGTCGGGTGTTCGATCCCTGCATTGGCCGAGAAAGTTCATTCAGATTTTCCGGCGTGGTTTCCCCTTGTCAGTGATGCAGGATGGAGGGTCTGACAAGGACAGCTGTCTAGTCGTATGGATGGGACGAAAAACCGAGGTTCCGTGTACACATTGGCGTGCACGTAAAAAAATCCCTTCGCAGTTGGAATTCGATATAAGAGTAGGCCGTAGCGCCGCTGCCCTTGCAAGATTTCCATAATAGCACACTGTATGGCGTATGCACCTGTTCGTGGTGCATTTTTATTGAATGATCTTCCTCAACAGATGCGCTCGACAATTCTATTTCAAGTTTTAAGACAACACTATAGACACATAAAATATTTGTGCAAGATCAAATAGTTGAACTTACTGAAGCGCTTAGAAATGGACAATAATTATTTCACTGAACCAAACTATATATTTATGGACATAGAAGCATATGATTGATACGATAACACTACATACATGCCTAACAGGGGGTCCAGGGCCCTGAAAAGGGCACAATCTGTGTTCTGATCATTTAAAAAGAAAATTCTACCCGCAAAATATGAAAATACCCCCACAAAACTAGGTAATTTCCAGTTTAATCCTTTAGTCGTGTGTCTGGTTGCAACCTGCGACTTCACAGGTGCAAAATACTATACATTCTAAGCCACCCCTAGTGCAGCTACAAGCAAGCGTACTATTTGGGGCGTCACTCGTGCATCCTCATTTGATGAGCCATAGGAGCAATTTGACGGATTGTAATGTTCTCAATTTAGTCTCCTTAACCCAGCAATACAGTTCTGGATCAAGTTCTGGTGGATTGCGATCTTCCAATGAACGCCACACAATAGCATGGTGGTGACATCGTTTTACTTTCCATACGAATGCATCATTCGTTGGAGCAAGACTACATGGTTTAAATGTGGATGATGATATATTTTCAGTTTAGGCGTCGATTTGCAAGGCGCTCTGACAAGAATCACGTTGGTGGGTATGGACATCTAAAAGTCATCATCCCCACTCAAACATGATAGTCTTGCTCAATGAATGATGCATTTACAGGGAACGTAAAAAGAGCTCATCAACAAGCCATTGCTGGGTGAAGGATACTAAATTGATAACACTACAACCGGCCAACTTGCTCCGGGGTCTGTCATGTGTCACATCAGATGCGGATACAAGAATGACACATCATGCAGTACGCTTGCTTGTAGATGCACTACGGATGGCTTTGAATGTACAATATTTTGTGCATGTACTGTCTTAGGTTGCAGCCAGAAACACGACCAAAGGATTAAACTGAATATTGCCTAGTTTTTTAGGGGTTATTTTCGTGTTTTGTGGGTAGAATTTGTTTGTTTAAATGTTCACAAAACAGCTTGTGCCCCCCTTTATCCAGAAATATGTAGTTTGTCTCTAGACATAGTTTGGATTGGTGAAATAATGGTCCATATTGTCTGGCATTTTAGATTTTACTATCATCTAATCACCCCACAACATAATGAATGATTTCAGTTTATTCCTTGACCCGAGTAACATACGTTTAGACCCAAAAATTATCGTCCTAGAATAAATACTATGGGAGTTGTGGGGGATTATTTGAAATGGCGGTCGTCTTGGACGCCATTTTGAATTTCGCAAAACGCTCAAGGGTGACCGGAGTTCACCCGGCAGGTTCTGAAAGAAGACACCATAGGTTACTAAAATCCATCCTAAAGAACTTTATAGACAATTTCCAGATTCACTCGAAATGAGGTTTGACGACCGGACAAACTGCTTTGATACCGAATAAGCGGGTTTGACGTGAGTTCTGGTGTCATAGAGAACTAAGAATAAGCGGGCTGAGAACTAGTTTGTTTTTGTAACACTGACTGGACTGGAATTCAATCTGGTGAGTGAAATTCTATCTGCACTGTACATGCACATGAGCATTAGGAGGGGTAACCGAAATGTCCAACCGGTGAAGCCGAGCAGCCCGATTGATTACATGCGATCCCTGGGTGGTGAGCTTGACAACATCCCCACCATTATTTAGGTTATTTTCGCAAATTATGCACGTATCCATGGCGAAATACGACTATTTTCACAAAATTAGCAAAAAAAAGTTTCAAATATCTGGGGAAAACCCAGAATGGATTCCAAGCCAATCACTAGATTGGATTGCAGTCCAATCTAGTCAGTGTAACAAAAACAAACTAGGTCACAGCCCGCTTATTCTGAGTTCTCTAAAGCCTAACTTATGTCGCGATAAAACTGACGGAGACTCGAAATCGGCGACTGGTTTACGATCAAGTGGAACAGATCAGTTGTGACCTGAGCGCTGTTACGACTGGTGTAAGTCGGACGGCAACCAGTCGCCGTCCAGTTTCTCTTTAGTCGCACATGTTCTACTCTTACGACTGGAGACAACTAGTTGTCCCTAGTCGCAAGCGACATGAGCGCACCTACGACTGGCTTAAGTTGGCGCTTCGCTGACAGCCAATAAGAGTCACGTGGTACCCAGGGGCGGTAACAGCCACGGGAGACAAGTGGAATGAGGCCATGTTGAAGGTTATCAAGTGTCAGGGCGTCACACCATAACCTGCTGGCGTTGTGTCCGCCTTGGTTAGTCGATCAACCAACGGCCCTTTTCAGGGCCACCCAACTTATTCAGAAAGAGTTTTCATATTCTATTTTGATTTTAAATAGTAAAAGTTCTATTTTGATTTTAAACAAACAAAAAAAAAACCCATCTAAAGCTAAACGTCCTTACTTTTAATTCTGAGAAGGGGGCTCTTATATCGAATTCCAACTGCCAAGGGATCTTTTACGTGCATGCCAATGTGTACACGGGACCTCGGTTTTTCGTCCTATCCGAACGACTAGACAGCTTTCCTTCTCAGCCCCTCCGTCCTGCATCACTGACAAGGGAGAACTACGCCGGAAAATCTGGATGAACTTTCTCGGACACGATTCGTTGATATCACTTTTGTATCTAATGATAATACATTTATTGCTCTAAAACGAGCCGTTTCCAAGATATGGAAGCCAGAAAGTCCAATTGGCGGTCATCTTGGATTTATGCTAATTATGAAAAATGCTACAGGGTTTCAGCGGACAATTTTGAGTTGGGAGTCCTTTAGACACCCCTTTACTAGATTCCAGTGAAAGAAATTCTTTTGCAATTTGTTCTCGGTAGTTTTTTATTTCTCTCCGTCTAATATAAGACAATTTATTATTATTATTATTATATACTGAGCGCCGTGGAAAACGCATCACTTTTTTTCCCAAATATTTTATTACTAGGTGGTTTTGTATGTATAATATTATGCAATACTATGAACTGTTGTTTCACACAATGCTCCCAACCGCAAAAATATCGGCCCGTGTGCAAAAAAAAAAATTGCACGAGATGCACATGAAAAACCCAATATTCACGTGCAGCATTGTGTGTGAGCCCTTTAAAAGCATGTTTTCAACTTAATGTGCAGTACATGAACTGTGAAACGCCAATCTGTCGTAATTTGTTGTTGGACGTGTGAAGGAATCGAGCTAGAGATGCCGAGACTTACTGAAAATCAACGGAATGAAGCCATGGGAATGTCCAGGGCTGGCATGTCTACACGTGCTATTGCCAGACACTTCAATTGTCATCAGTCCACTATTGTACTGGATCAACACGTGACCGTCAACGTCCTGGTCCACAACGCGTTACAACCCAGGCTCAAGACCGCTACATCCGGGTCACTCATCTGCGTGACAGATTCCGCCCAGCGACTCGAACAGGTGCAGCAGTCGTCGGAAGACAAGGACCAGTAAGTGCCAACACCGTAAGACGTCGTCTAAGAGAAGTAGGACGCAGTGCACGACGACCTTATGTTGGAGCTATCCTCAGGGATCATCACCGTGAGCGGCGTTTGATATGGGCTCAAGGACACCAGACATGGAGAAGAGTAGACTGGCAAAGTGTGCTCTTCAGTGATGAGAGTCGCTTTCATCTTTATCACGCTGATGGCCGTCAACGTGTGTGGAGACGTCTTGGGGAACGTCTTGCAGACTGCTGTGTCTTCGAAACGAATTGATGGGGCAGGGGAAGTGTAATGGCGTGTGGAGGCTTCACATTTCATCACCGGACCACCCTACACATTTGCAGGGGTCGCGTTAATGCTGTAGCCTACCGTGATGATGGCCCGTGGAGGATACACGCGCTACTGACATCTGTGTCGTACTTTTGGTTTTGACCCCTCTGACTTTGTTCCCTTAATTACAGATTTAACATCCATAAATGTACAAATGTGTTGTTATTGATGTGTTCCCATTTGAATATTGTTCACAATAAGAAGCAAAATAAATAAGATATGTTTACAGGGTCATTTTGTTATACGAAAAACTAAGTGATGCGTTTTCCATGGCGCTCAGTATATATGCTTTTTTTTAGCTTGTTCTCGGTATATCTCTCGCAAAATATGGGCGTATCTTGCATGGCAACCGCTTGTTCGTTAGTTTTCGCTATTTTTATTTTATTTTTGATTTGTGTTAAATTTAATCAATATGTCAATTTCATTAACAATTAATTGTTTTATTTTGGTGCGAAAGGCCTTTGAATTAGGTTATGGTTAATCGGTAGTGTTATTGATTGAGTTAAATATCCAGGTATGCATGTACAAGTCCCAACCAGCTCTATACACGCTCAATTATCTGTTACGTTTCCGTGACTTGTATAATTGCTTAACTTTAAAAAGCCTTTTTATGTGCAATGCAGTATCTATTCACATTGATTAATTAAATACAAGACCCTGGTCTACTCATAAATATTTAAGTCTTTCTTTTTTTTTTCAATCACGTTATGTCATGATCAGATGTTAAACCAAAGATGAATACGCAATATGACTGCTACAATCTATAATGTGCAATTTCATACACATATTGCATGCTTTGGGTCTGGTTTTCGGTTGGGTTGGGGTTTTGAGGATGTTGGTTTTTTGGGGTTTGTATGGAGAATACTAATTGTTAGAGTCATACTATCAAACAGAAAATTATAAGTTACAATAAATTGGATATCTTAAAAATACATATTATCTACACTTTATACACATTGAAATACGAATGACAAGGAGACAAAAGAGATATGAGCGTCTCGATTGTAATGTTCACTACAAGGTTTGTGATCGAACTGGCATATTCTGAAATGAAATGGGGTTTAACGTCCTATTCCGGCTGGGCTAATGAAGACAGGCATACGCCGTACAGTGTGTTATGAGGGAAATTTTGCGCGCGCTGTGGCCTACTCTTATATCGAATTCCAACTGTCAAGGGATCTTTTGCGTGCACGCCGATGTGTACACGGAACCTCGGTTTTACGTCTCATCCGAACGACTAGCCAACTGTCCTTGTTAGGACCTCATTCCTGCTCCACTGACACGGGGAAACCACGTCGGAATATCCAGATGATCTTTCTCGGTGAATGCAGGGATCAAACACGCGACCACCAGGCTAGCGATGTAGCGTCTTACCCACTTAGCCAGCGTGGTCCCCTGGCATATTATAACTATCAATATATAGTATTAGACAATATATTTAAAATCCTCTTTCTCACTGTAACTGCCATCCTAGATAACATAATACATAAGAAATATGCATATAAAAAAAGCTAAACACAATATCAATGTAGGGGCCATGTCCTTGGATGGGCGAACTAAATAAAGTAGAACATAATATTAATGTAGGGGGTCATATTCTTTGGTGGAGAGAGAGAAATGGGGTTTAACGTCCACTCGACACAAACTAGGTCATTTCGGGACTAACATATGGTTCAATTTTATTTCCATAATTCGCTTCCGCGTAGCGGACTTTAGCAGTGGGAGGAAACCGGAAGACCCGGAGAAAACCCACAAAGTTGGACAGGCGACCCTACTCCTTGTCACGTACAACCGGGGATTCGAAACCACGCCAGTTGACTCAATGACAGACTTTATGATACAGCACGCACTTGCTAACCATTCAGCCATCCAACCCCCCTATTCTTTGGTGGGGGTGGGGGACTAAATAGTGTAGATTAAAAACAAGCTTACCTGTTCTTTAAGATAATGTATAACTGTACATACGATGATTGCCAAAATAGTTCTTGGTAAATAGTATTTGATCCTTCTAGATAACATTTTGATCAATATTTAGGAACACAATAAATTCTCCAGTTTTTTTTTAATATATATTTAGTCATTAATAACGAATCCTTAGTTGGCATGCCATAAATTGAAAAATATATATCTATTGAAGCGGTTGCATACCACGTGACAACAGTAGCGTGTCAGAAACACTGTTTTATTTAACCATAAGCCAGCCAGGCTGTCTAGTATATTTGCAATGGTGGGATTGAAACAGAAAATGATTTTAACGTTTTGTTTACTGCTGGTTTGCGTTTATCTTAAATGGCATCTGCAACTTAAATTGTTTGTTCCTAATATATGTGGCAGTTCTAAACTTATAAGGACGGAGATATCATTTGATAGCAGTTTCTTCAACGAACTGCTAATGCCAAAAAGACGTGGTTATCACTTTCTGTTTGCTGGTCAAAGAACACAGAGTTTCACCATAAACAACATTTTCCATATAGGCTTGCGACTAAATTGAGTACAAGGTTGTGGCATATGAAAACCTTTGTATCAACAATGGTGTATGTAATATATGACATAAAGGACAAATTTAATATGGAACTAAGGCGATACGTACTAGATTTACAACATATAGGCAACACAGTTATATTGGTTCCAGCAGTGTCAAATATGTCGTGTCCTTTGCAGTCCCAATTACAAAGACTTTTCGCCTTTAAAGAAGATTTCATCCATTCAACTGATTTGGTTGTAATATCAGACGTCGACGCTTTCGCCATGGATATCAATATATTTAAACCACTGGAAGAAAATTATCGTGTATGGATATTTCAATATACACGTTTCCTTCAAAGTGGTGGAACAATGCCTATGACTTTTATCGCAATGACTGCAGATGACTGGAAAAATGTTATTGGCGTGGATACTCCGGGAGATTTGGTCAGCGCTAATGTTAATCTACTCAGAAGTGCAAGTCAATGGAATTATGATCAGATATTTATTAGTTACGCCATCTTGAAATCCAAACTTTGTTTTCTTCCAAAGGAACATCAGTTGTGGAAAATTGTTAAGCTTGATCCCTTAAGGTATGACTTTAATGATTCACGGACTTGTTTCCATGGTGGGGTTAAATACCATGATTGCACTTATATGAGAACACGCCAACCTGGGGGTTATACATGGTGGCATTTTTATCCATACGAAAGGTCTGGCAGTCTTTACAGAGCATTTTACAGAATTTCAGAATCTGCAAATAAAACATCGTCTCCAGCCATTTTTAATTAGCTGACAGAATTATTATTATTATCCATCTTTTATAGCGCTTCATTATATCGGTGATATTTCTAAGCGCTTTAAAAAATATTTTTCAGATCACAATGTGTAGTAATATTTAAACAAGTGTGTTTGTAACTCCGATTAACATTTAACAAAAGTGGAACTTTCTCTGATTGTTGTTGGTAACTTATTCCACATGTGGACACCATTTATAGGGAAAGATGACTTTCCTGCTTGTAGAATGCGAATAATTGCTTCATGTAGGAGGGGGCAGTATCAGAAAACAAAGCTTTATACACATTTGATAGCACTTTAAAGAGATTCTGTAACATGACCTCTAGCAGATGACTTGGCAACTGGTCGAGCACAGTTATTTTGCACAACTTGAACACGGTTGAGGGAGAAATCTGAAATTCCTGCCTGAAGTCATTTCCATGGTCCAAATTACCAATACTCATAGACCTCTAGCATACGAACATTTGGTAAGATGCCTCCTGGTTCTTGATGTTGGTTTTAACCTCATGCACATTTTACATATAGTCTTGTTGAAATGTGAGATGAGAAACATTGTCTTGTCCATGATGAAATCCAGATTTCGTGCTTTTCATGATGGTGAAATTTCAGTATCACCAAAATTTGAGCTTAATATATGTAACAGTAGTAAATCCTATTTTTTAATCTGTGTAAAAATATTTTTATCAATGATGAATCTATTTGGTTTACAAAACTGTGGAAGATAGAAATTGTACAAATGGAAATAAATTTAGAAATTATAGGATTTTTTAAAGGATTCATACGTTGAGGGTTATGTTATTTGTGGGTCACATTGGGTAAGACGTACTGTTCTGCTCCTATACTGGGCTAATGAAGACGGGCATACGCCATACATTGTGCTATGAGGAAAATTTCGCCCGGGCAGCGGCACTATCGCCTACTCTTATATCGAATTTCAACTGCCAAGGGATCTTTTACGTGTATTCCAATGTATACACGGGACCTCGGTTTTTCGTCTCATCCGAAGGACCAGACAGCTGTCCTTGTCAGGCCCTCCGTTCTGCACCACTGACAAGGGGAAACAACGTCGGAAAATCTGGATGAACTTTCTCGGCCAATGCAGGGATGGAACACCCGACCTCCAGGCTAGCGAGCCACCGTGGCTCCCTTGATGTTTTACAAAAATGTTATCATTTGTTTGATAAAGACGTGAGTACCATCGTCGAAACGTTGCATGTTAATAAACCAGTAATTGTTATTCCATAAATAGTGTTAGAGTGTCACTGTTCAATTAATAAATTCCACTTAAAGAAGGAATACTTATTTAAAGTTCCAAGATATTCCATTCAGAATTGCATTCTGTAGATGATAAACACAAAAAATGGGTTTGGCTCATCCCTTGGGGATGGAACAATATAAATAGGTACAACTCTGTTACTGAAATGATTGATATGCAATCTGTAGAGTATTTACGGACAAAAACGTTGGTTTGGTAGCACCCCACTGGAGGGGGGGGGGGCTGCACAAAGGTCAATAGTTGATCCTTACGGTATAAAGAATAAGTATGCCAAGGTACAAAATGATCCATCTAGAATTCCAGCATGGCTCTACCCCAGGATGTTGGGCATACACAAAAAATAAATGATGTTATCTTTAAGGACTACGTATGAACAGACGATCCATTAAAAATTCGGACCCGTAGGCGATACACAAACAAAGAGAAAATGGGTGTGGATCAGCCCCTAGGGGTCGAGACATACACCGAACTCAATAGTAGTAGTCCTTATATAGGCTATAAGGAACACATAATATAGTCAACACACATAGAAAAATGATTGTGGCTCTACCCCTGGGGGGTCCGGCAATAACCAAAAACAATAAGGGTCATTCTAAGGGTATAAGGAATAAGTATGCAAATTATCAAGACGATCAGTTAAGAATTGCGGCCTGTGAGCGACACACAAAGAGAAAATGGGCGTGGTTCTGGCCCTGAGCATGCGCGAAAAACAATAGAGATAATCCTTCGCGTATGATAATGTTTCGCGTATAAGGAGTAAGTATGCAAAGTTTCAAAATGATTCATTGAGAAATGCGGCCTGTACACGACAATTTCAAAGAATGGACGTGTGGCTCTTTCCCTGGGGGTCGGGTATGCACCAAAAACAATAGTTATCATCCTTAGGGTATAAGGAATAAGTATGAAAAGTTTCAAGACAATCAGTAAAGAATTGGGCAAAGATAAAGTACAGGTCAACGTTCCAGAATATCACATTTTATGGTATTCTCGAAAAATGGTTAACTGAATGATTATAGGCCCGCGGCCCAAATTTCTAGCTAGCTTAGAAACACAATTTCACTACAAGGTCCTCCTTAATAAACAAACTATACATTTTTAGAAAGACTATGACACCACGAACATAAAATGCGAGAGTTCCAATCAAAATGTTTGCAATATCTTGTCTTAGGGCCAGATGAAATTTATCATAATTCTCAAGTAAATGCTGTATTTGTACTAACAATTCTGAAGTGGACATAAAATGAAACATTGGTGAAAACACCTGGTGCCTTCATCCTTGGCAAAGAATAGTTTATTGGTTAAATCATCGGTGAATAAAAAATTCTGGAAAACCATTAACGGTAAAAAAGAGTTATCTCCCTGCCTGTCATATATCTGTAATTGATAGTAGATTTTCAGGTGCATGGTGACTGCTGGTTTTGTATGACGCACAAGACCCGGTGTGGTCACTCAAGCCCAATGATTATTTTGTTCGCGGGATCTCAGGGGCCTGCGAGGGTTGGTGGGTGGATGTTTGTTCAGAAATTATCGTCTGTATGGAACATGCTAGAGTCGATTTGTAGCATATCCTAGCCCTAGCCAGGGGATATGTTTGACAGTAGTTGAGTAATATGCTTTTGAAATAATGGAGATCAGTAGCACTGTAAATCGCATTGAACCACAAGAATTTTTCCGCTAATGCCCCCCGTCAGATTTGGGTGGCGTCCTTACTGCGCTGTGACCTTACAACGACCAGAAAATGCACAACGCGAGAAAGGAAGCCACCCTGGTCTGACGGAGGTATTAAATAAACTTTATAAACCTACAACCCACATACCCTTTTAATTAGCCACTACAGTATTTTTACAACTGTACATGTATCTATAAACCTCTATTTCGGATATGATTTAACGTCAAATTACAAACATACATGTAGATATAAGTTTAAAACATAATTATGTATCTGGGCTGGTATGAAGTGAAAGGTTGGAAAATAGGATGAACAGCTGTGCAATTATTTATTAAAGTAAAATAATCGATGAAAATCAAAATTAAACAGTTACTCTGCAGATCAAATGTCATCAAAGTCCATATGCTGATTACACTATTTTGCCTTATTACACTATTTTGCCTATATCGTTTTTTTTAGGACTTCGAATTTTGTCTAATGGTTTGGATTGTTCGTACTTGGTTTTATTTTATTTCATCATCATCATCACTGTCACTAAATGTATTAACATCAAATTCGGTCTCTCTAACAGTTTTTTTTATTTTCACATTGACTACACTTACACAGATCTGTACAAAACAACTTTTCTGAATGGCAAGAGCAGCGCCCACTGATGCATTTTTCTGATTTGCACCCACAGGACACTGGTTCTAAAACACTATCAGGCGCAGGTTTGTTTTTTTTTCATCCATGTTATGAGGAGTCCATTGGGTTTTTTTTAATTCCCAGCCATGATTTTCCGGTGAAGGCGCGTTGATTGTTTGTCATATGTCTCTTTTATGAATGGCACACTGATAGTTCAAACGAAGAATATGTTCGTTTAAGGCGTCATCAATCGGAGGCATATTTTGCTCAGAGGAAGAATTGATACAAAAGATATGGCTTCGTTTACATGATCACATCTTTCTTCATATAGCCTAAATACAAAAGACTCCAGCAAGGCACTTATACGTGTATGAACTTTTAAAGTAAATGTTGTACCAAGAGTTTCAAATGCCTTTAAAAACTGATTATTTTCTTTAACTATCTGAAAGGCATTTTTCTTTCCTTTTCCATAAAACGCACTAGTAGAATCACACCCGGTAAAAACGTGCACCCAACTAGTGCCTCGGCAAAATCTTGTCCAATGGAATGTACAACTTTCTGTAATTAATGATCCTAGCCTTTTGTTTTCACTCAGGTCAAAACATAAAGGTTGGCACTTATTTTTGGCTGCAACGTTACAGATATAATTGCCACATCCATGTCCGGACTTATAATAACAAAAATTCCAAATTCTTTGGCGGCATGTTGGGCATGAAGAAGCAAACGTGTTTTTTTATTCTTCAATGTTATCGTCACTTTCAATACCTGCACGAATACGTAAACGATGGCACTCCTCACCATGCGTAATATATACATCTATGTCTTTTCCAAAATTCATGAGAGTACCGTCATTCCAAGCCTTGAATAGAAAGTCTACTAAAGCATCTTTATTCTGGCCACTAGAAAGAAATTTTTCTTAGTGTTCTTTCGAATTATTTGACCTGCATTGAAGAGAAACCTTTTTGATTCTGCGCCAGTTTCAGTGCTATTCTCTATATAATGTGGTAAAGGTACTTGTTGATTTTCGCTACTTGTCTCTGGTGCTGAATCACTTTCAGTTGTTGAAGAAGGGGACGGTAATTACTCAAACAAAGTTGACGGGGAGAGCTCTTTTGAATATACCACTTGGCTTTATTTTTTGTGGTGGAACATAAAATTATAGCTCTGGAAACCCTTCACAATCCAAATCTTTAATCTTCTCTGTAAAAAAAAGGAATGAATATCTTTCGACATTTTTTATATTGGAGTTAAATTGAAAACAATACATGTATTTAAAAATTTAATGTAAGGCTCAGTTTAATTCATTCCAAATCTTTAATCTTCTCTATAAAAAAAGGAATGAATATCTTTCGATAATTTTTACATTTGAGTTAAATTGAAAACAATACATGTATTTAAAAAATTAATGCAAGGCCCAATCCAAATCGGTCCTTGAACATTGCCTTGAGAAAATATGCTCTGACAAGCTATACGCAAATTGCTCAGGAGACAATATCAAAGTACAAAAATCCGCGAGGTGAATTAGGTAGACATGTCAAAATTGTTGCTGGAAAAATGTGTTAGAGGATTTGCGGCTGCACTAGTCCTAGTAAAAGCATTCAGCAGCTGACTACGTGTACCAAGAAGCTTAAATGAGACAAAGCTAAAATGAATAATACCTATAGCTGGAAGTATCAACATTTACCTTCCACTCGTTGCCATTGGCAACCTTTGATAAAACTGTCCTGTTTATTTGCAATACATGCATAAAAGTATCCGTGTATCAGAAATGTAAAGAAAGAGTACTGTTCATTTCTGGTACACAGATACTTTTATACCGTTTTAGATACCTATCAAGCAATAAGTAGCTGACGTTTAGTCCGACCCAGATCGCAATTGATATCGATGGCTCTATACAATGTTCATGAAACAACTAGTCAAAATCATAGTAACAAAACAAAATGGGGGGGAACTACATGGCAGTTCAAAAACATATACAATGACATTAAATTAACATAACAACATATTACAAAAATCAATTATTATACATATCAATTGGCATCTATTTCATAATTTGGTTTGATTTATATTAATATGCAAAATATATAAATTAGAATTTTGAATAATTATTTTAATTAATTGTGATGATAGAAGGCGCAGTTCTCTTGCTGGACACTTCACAGGCATTGAAAATAAGCAGGATGAAAAAAAAACGCCTAGAAAGTCATAAACTTTATTACAAATAAATTTCAACGGAAGAACCATCCGCCGATGCATACTTTCACCAGGAATGACCCACGTTTCGCATTTCCTTTACACTACATTTAATAATATCGCAGTCCTCTGCGCCATAGACCAGTTGTTTTGACGATGTGGTCTAAACAAACACGTGATTGTTTTACGCTCAGAGTATGATAGCAAGACGCACGTGTAAAAACTACTCAGGTCGTCTCTCCACTGCGAAATCATTCTACCATGAAATGTAACGTGAGGCTCAGAAAGGGATAAGTAATGAAAGAGCAGAAAGTATTTGCCAACAAATATATCATAAAGCTTGACCACTTAAATGATTTCCTGCCCATTTATGAGTCTTTCTCTTATGACATCTTCACAGAATATTTTGTATGTGGTTAAATATTTGACGGAGGACTTGTCACCTTTGTTGAAAAATATAAATAAACATATAAATGTACACAATTAAAACAAAATTCTGGACTTTGGTTTACTATCATTAATTTCACAGAACAGAAGCATGCGACATTTACTCAGGGTTTAACATCTTATTTCCATGCCTCAACCAGCTAATGAAGACAGAAAGGCTAGAAGCACAAGGAGAGAGAGGTAGAATTGGGGTTTAAAGTCCACTGGACACAAACATTTCTGGACTAGCCCATGGTTTAGTTTATTTCAATAATACCAGTGGCATGAAAGCGAACATCTGGAGAAAACAAAGGAATTATTAACGCAGCAGACAAACTATCACACTTTGATAGTGAGTGGAGGCTGTGTAGAGATGACAAATTTCAGTAATAGACATTATAGGATGAGATAAGAAATTAACTGCAACTGGAATTCCTATCAACATAAAGAAAGAAGCATAAATTTTACAGCCAAACTCTAAGAATCAGAGTGTAGCCTCAAATGAAAAAAAACATCAGAAATATTTACCTTTCCAATAATAACCGTCTAACAAATTTGGTATTTTGGTGATATCGGACCTCAATGGCCACACAATCTTGCCCTCTGATATGCCTTAAAATAACCTCACCCTCTATCAATTCAGCAGCTTTCAACAGCTGGCCTACAAACAAATTATACACCATCTATCGTTGAATGTTGAGTGTGCCAAAGGGTCGGGGAGGCAATGTCACTTTGAGGCCTACATCCTCCTGGCTGGTCAACTCTGGCATGCGGTTGTGGTTCCGATGTGTGAGTGGACACGGCCTGGAGATAGATCGCCTTAGAAAGACACCTGCACGTGGACCAAGAAAATAAAAGAAAAAAACAAGTTATCCTCTCTGTGTTTCATCCCTGTGTTTCAACCAACGACTGTGCCAAATCAACAAAGTGGCTTTACTGGCCAGTTTCATAACAATTTTACAGTGATGGCAGTAGCACTGCTGATTCCGTTTACAACAAAAACAACAACACGGTCATTAAAAACTGTAGAACATTGTATGAATATATTTTTAAGTTATTATAATTTTAATGTTGTTTGGGTCTGAGCCTGGGTTAATACATTCTTCTTTCCTATTTTCTCCAACAGTGATAAATCTTTCAAGTTTTTTTTTCATATTATACACACAACAGGCAGCACCGATTTACTCTTTCTTTTTGCTTCTGGAGCGGCTGAAGTAACTATGTATTTTGGTTTTTGATCTTAATTTCTTTGGACAGCTAGGTCCCAGATCAGCTACACTCTCGCTACTCCCTGGTTGACTTGTTGCCGGAGATTTTAATTTTTCTTTTTCTATAAGATTACGGGCAGATGCAATTAGGAATTTGTCTGTAAAACGCCTGTAGCATTTTGAGTGAAATCCCTGCATCTTATGGTGCGTCGATTAATTTCCTTGTTGATTATATCACTCGAAGTCGCCTGTTCAGCTATCCAGTTCCCTCGCCCATCAAGTTCTAGCCATTCCTGTGCACATTCACGGAATTTATTCCAACGAGCTTTTGTAAATGGTTGTTCTCGTTCCTTTCTTAATCCTTCGTAATGAACAATACAGCGTAAATTTGATGAAGTATTAGTCAATTCACGTTCATTCATGGGCGCTATCATTACATGTGTGTTCTGCCAGTAGCTGACATCGAATATTGAATTTTCACGTCTTCATTAGCCTAGTTCGGAGCAGAATAGTACTACGTTAAACCCCATTTCATTTCATTTCTATTGTATTTTCAGCCAACTTGGCTGCCGAGTAATGTCCGTAATTAAAGTAATTCAATTACCGTAATTAATCTGTGTCGATGCTTTTCTATACCAGACTTGAAATCTGAGTAAGAAGACCGCTTAGCAGACGGTGGTCAATCTTTTTATATCCCAGCGTCGTAATACGGGAACTTGGATGTGTAGTTTGGTAAGGTTTGCTCTGTTATAGTCCCGGCTACTGAATAAAATTAAATATCAACTTATATAAACTTAAAGATACATTATGGGAGATTCGATAACGAGTTGGCAGTTCTCACTATAATAATTAGAAACTAGATAACGCAAAGGCAATTTGCTGAAAATTTCATTCAAATTGATCCACTATGAACCGAGTACTAAGCGAATGAAATTTCTGCCTAGCCTCGGTCATCATTAATAAAGTCAGTACGATAAACAGCATAGTCTCGATTATCCATTTAATCGTTTAATCGAGAAGGCAAGTTATGCAGTAAATCGGCTCACAATCCACTTAAGATCGCAGGCTAGCGATGCCATCTAGAGTTGATTATGGTCTGGATACGTTAATTAATGTCTAATTAATAATTTAGATAACATTTCAGGCCTAAAGAAATACCTGCAATAGATAGATTTAGCTCTTGCATAATGTATGTTTAAATATAATTATCAATTATCAGAATATTTTCTTTTCTACAGAGGATAGAATTTATTTAGAAGAAAGGCTAGATGAGAGGGTTGCCATATCAACTGATGAGGATGGTAAGTGTGTTATTCTTTTATATGTATAAATTAAACAGCATTGCCTGTTTTGAAGTGGGGTGAGGGGGTGGATTGCCAAATGGTTAGCAGTGAGTGCTGTATCATGAGGTCTGTCGTTGAGTCAACTGGCGTGGTTTTGATTTCCCGGTTGTACGTGACAAGGAGTAGGGTCGCCTCGCCTGTTTTCTCCGGGTCCTACGGTTTCCTCCTACTGCTAAAGACCCCTACGCGCAAGTGAAATATTAAAATAAAGTTGAACCATGTGTTAGTCCCGAAATTAAATAGTTTGTGTCGAGTGGACGTTAAACCCCATTTCTCTCTCTCTCTTGTTTTGAAGTAAGAAGCTACGCTTGAATGTTTTACGATTCATAACGTGGGAAACACATCGCAGAGTGGGTATAGACTTTTCCTCTTTTTTTCTTAAAGAAGCTGTTCACGAATCCTATATGAGAAGAAAGGCCAGGCATCTTAAGAACAATGTTAACAAATCAGGTATGATTATATTAATATTAAGCGTGATAATGTTGCAGCTGTAACCTGATGTGCTTGTATGCAACATGCAATGTCGACCACTTATTTCGGCTGCAAGTACATGCAACTGTTTACAACTGAAATCTGCGGGCTTATGTTCAATAATGAAAACAGAATCACATGACTGTCGTGTGATCGGTACAAAATGGTGTCGCAACCGTCTGAGTATTCAAATAAAATAATTAATCTTGCAGGCATGTAAAGGAAAATGTAGCAGGTCATGTCACACGTTTTAAGAAAAATGCTTCAAAAAAGACCCATCAAGCCACGATAACCATTAGGACTAGGATTTGAAAATATGATATTTTAATATCAAAAAAGACCCATCAAGCCACGATAACAGGTAGGACTAGGATTTTAAAAAATGTGGAAGCCCGCCCATTTCATACATGTTGTATGGCATGCATTGTTACTAAACATTAGATTCAGGGGTAATGATTACTGGCAAATATTACAGTGACATTTTGTTGTAGATTAATTTCATCTATGATATTCAATTTAGATTGTTACTACTTGTCCATGTCAATTTACACCAGGTTTGTACAAATTAATTAGGAAGTTCAACCCAATTTCATTTCATACAAATTAATGCTGGTATACCGGTAATGACCGATGCTAACCCCTATTTCAGAAATAAGTCCTTCAATTTATTATAGCTATGCATTCTAGGTGACGACAGTGAAATAATAATTATAGGTTCCCATGTGAATCAGAGGAGGCAGTCGGTAAGAAAGTTTACATCTATTTTTTATATGTACGATAATTCACTTTTTACCCAAATCAGTCATGTAGGACCTATGTCACAAAGAATGATTCAGATGGGAAGCCATTGCACATGATTTAATAGCAGTAAATGGATACCTGTTGAATATACGAAAACATCTTTTGAAATTTGTGATACCATTGAAATAGGACTAACCTTTACACTAAAGAAGGTATATGCACGTCATAGGCCTACCAGGTACAAATTTTTAATCTCAAAAATACTTTGTATAACATCAATTTTAAATTTATTACAGCCACCATGCCATCTCCTCAATCAAAAAAAAGATGCCGGCCAAGACATTGTCAGGTAAAAATGCATATTCTTGTAACTGCTGTATGCAGTTTGTTGAGATACACGATATTGCACGCTATCTTATATGGTTATTAGGATACATAATATGATTAAAATGATTTGTTTGAACTGACTCTGAAGTAGCTACTAAAAGCGCTATTACAGTTTTACAAATTGGATAAAATTCTTTACTCATTACAGAAACACATAAAGATATTGTTAAAAAGAAAAAAGGGAAATAAAAAAACCCACAAAGAGATGTATGGATTTGAGTGAAAAAAGAAAAGAGGTCTTTGTGAGAGACATTAGTGAAGGGTGTGGTCCAAATCCCTTTGATTTACCTATAGAAGACATGATAGGTAATATTTATATTGGTTATTTCATTACGAATCCTATCGCTTCCAGAAAACAACATGAAAGTATACAATTTTAATAAACTGATTAATATTTACTAGAGCAGTTATGGATTTAACAAAATGACAATACCCGAAAATAATAATCACTGATCGTTTTCTTGTTGGTTAATAACAGTTTATAGACGTTTGATATTTATTCCTGAAGCAGAGAATAATGGTATGTATGCTACAAATTTTATTAATAAAGTTCATTGACTGAACACCTTATATACTTACAATGTAGCTCAGTCGGATGTTTATTTAAACCCTATGTTGTATCTATACTCAGCCAAATTAAAAACTTGACACTCGGGATTTTTGCAATTCAGTAGGACGCAGTGATGCATTCGGAGCTTTAAGTATTTTTAGACATCGTCTACCTGATCATAATTACACAGTAATGTTGGTTATCCTGAAGTTTACCCTGAAGACACAGTTCGATAATAAAATCACAGATCCAGAAAAGATGTGAAGAGAAATGTTAAGTATGTCTAAGTTAAAGAGGTGGGTTGGGTGGCTGAATGGTTAACGCATACGCGTTGGATCAGAAGACCTGATATTGAGTCAAGTGGCGTGGTGTCGATTCCCCGCTTGCACATGGCAAGGTTTAGCTTCGCTGGCTAACGTCGTGGGTTTCCCTCATGTCCTCCGGTTTCCTCCCACTGATAAAGACGTCCTACGCACCCGCGCGCGTGAGAGATGGGATTTAACGTCCACTCGACACAAACTAGGTCATTTCGGGACTAACACATTGTTCAGTTTTATTTCAATAATTCGCTTGCGCGTAGGGGTCTTTAGCAGTGGGAGGAAACCGGGGACCGGGAGAAAACCCAAGAGGTTGGACAGCCGACCCTACTCCTTGTTACGTACAACCGGGAAATCAAAACCACGCCGGTTGACTCAAAGACAGACCCTATGATACAGCACGCACGTGTTAACCATTCGGCCATCCAATCCTGCAACCCCTACGCTCAAGCGAATTATTGAAATACAATTTAGCCATCATGTTTGTCCGAAATGGCCTAGTTTGTGTCGAGTGGACCTTAACCCCCCCCCCCCTCCCTCTTTCTCTATTTGCTAATAAAAGATAAGCGTGAGAATTAACTTGGTAAGTAACATAATCTCGATTTGGGAGATATTTTGTTGAGGGGAGTTAACTCTGACATGCCTGAATTTTTTGGTATTGTGATTTCATGGCTTATGTCCTGTTACACTCGTGTCACAGGAGAAGTACTGATATTTGGTATAGGGGAGTTAACTCTGACATGCCTGAATTTTTTTGTACTTATGGCCCTGTTACACTCGTGTGTTACCGGAGAAGAAATGAAATTGGGTTTATAATAATAATAATACTAATGATGACTTTATTTTCTGAGGGAACATATTTTGTACATGAGTTATAATTTTCAACATGTCCCTTCTACTCTATAAAACTAGCAACTACACAGTAATAATATTTACAAAGTGCATATATATCATATTATATAAGCTTATAATAAAGAAATATCAAAACTAGCAACTACACAGTAATAATATTTACAAAGTGCATATATATCATATTATATAAGCTTATAATAAAGAAATATCAAACAAACAAACAATAAAGAAAGAAAAAAAGGGCAAATAAACATACATTCAGAGGACAACAGTAATTAACAAGGTTTCAAAGATTTAACGTGTTTTACTAACTCCTTTCAGAAGATAAAACTTGAAGACCCGTGTTTCACAGTTTGAGGTAGTGAATTCCAGAATAAAGAGGCGGTATATTGGAAGGTTCTTGTCATTGCCTTTTTCTTACTTTTTGGAATTGCTAATTTAAGTTGACTTTCTGATCTCAATGTCATGGTAGATTCGATCAATTTAGAATTTTCACAGAATGTGTTATATAAATATGAAGGTAATTTGTCTCTTAGAATTTTGAAGGTGAGCATTCCGTGCGTGGTTATATTGAATGCGTTGGTAGATTGTAAGCCAATTTAGAGACTCAAACAAAGGTGCCGAATGTGAATCAGGTTTTTCATCCAAAATGCTCCTTGTCGCACGCTTTTGAAGTTTATACAGGACCTCTAGTTTACCTTTATTGGCATTACCCCAAACTGTGGAACAGTAATCTAAGTATGGTAAAATATAGCCGTTGAAAAATAAAATTCTAAGATGGTGTGTTAAATAAGGTTTTAACTTCGTCAGGAGGTAGATTTTGTTAATTTGGAGATCCCAATCTAAATTTTGGTCAACAGTAAGTCCTAAAAACACTGCTTCAGATACATTTTCTAATGATTCTCCATTAATTTTTTAGTGATAAACAGTTTGTGTTTGTTTGGTGTTTTGAAGGGATTAGCATGGCTTTGGTCTTTTCAGCATTCATTACCATACCATTATCATTACACCAATTAAATACATTTAGTAAATCCTCTCGAAGGGCAATCTCTATATTAGCTAGATTATTGCTAGAGAAGTGAAGGGTATTGTCATCAGCAAAAAGATCAGTATTGCATTTACTGACATGAAGTGGGAGATCGTTTATAAAAATCAAGAAAAGTAATGGACCAATATTGGATCCCTGTGGGACCCCACATTTCACATCAGTAACAGTTGAATGACATGCCCCTAAGACTACTTGTTGCTTTCGAAATTCCAGATAGGATGAAATTAGTTCATGCGATTTCAAGTCAAATTTGTATAATTTTAATTTTTGGAGGATTAATCTATGGTCTATAAGATCAAAAGCCTTACTAAGATCGAGATAAACAACTCCGGTCATATTACTTGACCACAGATGTCTGTAATTCTCAATAAGGCTGTTGAACACGAATGATTTTCCTAAAACCCGATTGAAATTCATAAAAAAGTTTGTATTTTTCAAAATATTCTGTAATTTGAGAACTAATGTGTTTTTCAAATATTTTTGATATTGTGGGTAAGACAGAAAATGGCCTATAATTATTTGGAAGATCCTTGTCTTCCTTCTTGTGGATTGGGATAAGTTTAAGAAATTTTAAATGTTCAGGGAAAATACTTTTTGAGATGCATAAATTTATTATATAAGTTAATGATTTAAAAATATAGTCTGTCGACATCCTTAGAATTTTTGGTCCTATAGAATCAATACCGGTAGCCTTACTTGGATCGAGCATATTTAGATATTTGTGTGCATCTGCACATGAGATATAATTTATGGTAAATTCTTTGTCGGGAGGAATTGTTTTTTGAACAAATTTATCAATCTTTTCACAATATTTATTGGAAAGAGGGTTATATACAGGCTTAATATCATCGGTAACATTGGTAAAATAATTTTTCATAATATCAGCAATATCAGATAAATCATCATATTCTTTATTATCTGCTTTGATAGACATCGGATAGCTACAATTCGTTTTATTTCCCCTAGCATTGTTAAAAAATTTCCAAATACATTTTGAGTCTTTCTTCTTTTGAATGGCAGTTTTGATATATTTAGACATAGAACTTGTTATTAGGTTTAACGCCCTACTGTTCTTCTCCTGCCATTCTTTGTTACCAGAGACATAAAGCAAAATAAGTGGGTAAAACGCTGGCTCGCTAGCCTTGGGGTCGCGTATTCGATCCATGCATTGGTCTAGAAAATTCATCGGGATTTTCCGGCGTGGTTTCCCCTTGTCAGTGATGCAGGACGGAGGTCCCGACAAGGACAGCTGTCTAGTCGTTCGGATGGGACGAAAAACCGATGTCCCGTGGATACATTGGCGTGCACGTAAAATATTCCTTGGCAGTTGGAATTCGATATAAGAGTAGGCTACAGTGCCGCTGCCCGGGCAAAATTTCAATCATAGCCCACTGAATGGCATATGCCCGTCTTCATTATCCCAGTCGTAGCAGAACAATGAGATGTTAAACCCCATTTCATTTCATTTCATTTCTGTTTCCAAGCTATATGACTTTAGTTAACAAAAAAAACCGGTTGGATCTATTTATTTGAATCATAACTGAGTTTATTTTGAGTATAATAAAACTCATACAAGAACTTTCAGTAAGCAATAAAGCATAAGTTTGGTAATGTAAATTCATTAATATTAAAGTACATATGGACTAACTATATGGAAATCACAAAGTAATAAAATCCCTAAATGCGTGACACGAGGTTTGCCAATCGATTTAAAAACCTATTTACTAAATGTGGGAAACAGTAGGACGTTAAACCCCATTTCATTTTCATTTCACTAAATGTGGGTATCCATTAGATATTGTAAACAAACATTTAGTTGTTGAAAGAGATTCGATGTAAGAGATTGTAACAAATGATACCGGTCATTAATTTCTTTAATCATCATAACAAAAGTATCTGTATTTATCTATCTAGTTTAGTTGGTTATACCAAATATGTAAATGATTAATCAATCTGTTATTCATATTGTATTATATCAATAGTCAGATAAATGTCTGGCATCAATTGTGTAGAAACTTTAATTCTCTTAGTTCTTATCATAGAGGGGGCGGCTGGGGTGGGGGGATAGTTGAATGGTTAGTTCTTATCATAGAGGGGGCGGCTGGGGTGGGGGGATAGTTGAATGGTTAGTTATTATCATAGAGGGGGCGGCTGGGGTGGGGGGATAGTTGAATGGTTAGTTCTTATCATAGAGGGGGCGGCTGGGAGGGGGGGGTCGAATGGTTAGCCCGTGCGCGCGCTATCATAAGGTCTGTCAAATAGTAAACTGGCGTGGTTTCGATTCCTCCTTTGAACGTGACAAGGAGTAGGGTCGCCTGTCCAACTGCGTGTGTTTTCTCCGGGTCCTACGGTTCCCTCCAACTGCTAAAGACCCCTATGCGCAAGCGAAGTATTGAAATAAAATTTAACCAGTGTTAGTCCCGAAATGACATAGTTTGTGTCGAGTGGACGTCACCCCCTCTCCCTCTCTCTCTCTCTCCCGACTATAAAGATAGCTATTGAAAGGAATACCATAATTTTCTAAGTGCTGGAATGATGTGACTAATGATACATAGATATAAAATAACAAACAGTGTTTAATAGTTCTCTGTCATTAACATCATTTAATACATCATTTAATCAACATTAAACGGAATTAAGTAACGTTTAGTCATGTTTCTCGTTAACCGTTTTACATTGTGTTCCATAAATTTATCAATTATTAGTATTAGTCTATTCGATGATAGATTTTTTATTGAAGGTAGATAGTCCATTACCACTATTGACGTGTTCTACAGTGTCCAACCATTACAAAGTCGTGGGGAATGTACTGTATAAGCGAACAACGTTTGGACTACTGGGTACTTTTCTGTGTTGCCTTGTAGCAGACCAGCTATTAGTGGTATGGACGGATTTACTTTCTACACCAGAAACGATATTGAGTAAATTGTTGATCTATGGTATGGGCGGATTTATTTCGAACAATTAATTGTAAACCAGAGAGAGAGAAAAGAAATGGGGCTTAACGTCTACTCGACACAAACTAGGTCATTTCAGGACTAACATAGAGTTCAATTTTATTGCAATCATTCGCTTGCGCGTAGGGGTTTTTAGCAGTGGGAGTAGACCAGAGGACCCTGAGAAAACCAACGAGGTTGGACAGGCGACTTTACTCCTTGTCACATACAAACGGGGAATCGAAACCAAACCAGTTGACTTAATGACAGCCCTTGATGATCAAACGCGCACTAACCATTCGGCCATCCAAAACCCCATATTTAAGAGTCAAGGGGATCACGTGGCTAAGTGGGTAAGGCGCTGGCTCGCTAGCCTGGAGGTCGGGTGTTCGATCCCTGCATTGGCCGAGAAAGTTCATCTCGATTTTCCGGCGTGGTTTCCCCTTGTCAGTGATGCAGAACGTAGGGCCTGACAAGGACAGCTGCCTAGTCGTTCGGATGGGACGAAAAACCGAGGTCCCGTGTTACATTGGCGTGCACGTAAAAGATCCCTTGGCAGTTGGAATTCGATATAAGAGTAGGCCGTAGCGCCTCTGCCCGGGCAAAATTTCCCTCATAGCACACTGTATGGCGTATGCCCGTCTTCAATTAGCCCAGGTTCGGTGCAGAAGAGTAGGACGTTAAACCCCATTTCATTTCATTTCATTTAAGAGTCAATCTTAAAAGTATAATCTAGCAACACAACAACAACACAACAAAATATTAAAATCGTCTACGTTTGCTTTTAGTACCCCGAAAAAGTACAATAATATCAGTCTTATCTTTTTCAGATGCGTCTTGTGATTTCCTGCTGTTTTATTCTCTTTGGTGTTGGATTGACTCTGGCGAATAATGCCACAGAAGTGGTCGACAACAACGAGAACGATGGAGAGCTGGAAATGTTACGTCGTTGTGTACAATGTCAACCACAGAGCGTAATATCGCTAAATCCAAATTGTGTGGAGTGCATGTGTGATTCGAACTGTATTAAATATGGTGATTGTTGCATTGATGTGATGATACCTCTGGGATTACACACCGTCCAAACACAATCTGATTTCACCTGCATCTCACCTGAACTGGAAACGTCTCAAATGTTTTATTTAAAAAATGTGAGGAGTATGATGGATGGTTATTATATGAAGACATGGTTTGTGGATGATTATGGTACTCGTCATGAATGTAAGAACCAGCCAATACAACCTGTTACATGTACAGCTACTGGTATCACTTACGTTAACATGGAATGTGCTTTCTTAAACCAGCAACTGGACTGCACACACTGGAGTCTAGAATCAGAATGTAATGCAACAGATCCGACTAACATGTGCAAGACGTACCTTATCCCGCCGTTCTTAACGGAGCTAAGATACTGTGACGCCAGGAGGTCTCAACCGATTATATCCCACTGTATGGATGGTTTTGATTGGTATTCCGAACAGTGTGCTAGGTACTTTTATCCTGTTTATAATGGGTACGATGGTACAATTTATAAAAATATATTTTGTTATTTGTGTAATTTGAATATGCTTGAAACAACGACTGTTGATATGACAGTCCCTTTGGAAATTCTTACCCGTTTTACGGATCTATTTGAGAAAGCTGTCTATGACCTTCCCTGTGATGGTACAACGGCTTGGATGGATTTCCGTGTGGTAAGTATCTCGAACGTATATCTGCAGTTACTCCCAAGCGACCGCCACCGCATTATTAAATAACCAACTGAAAGTTTGCCTGAACAATGGCACTAAGGCATATTCTTGTTTCGAAGTCCAATTGTCAATGGTTCTTTTACGTGCACGACAATGTTTCACTTTTATTTTCTCTCATCAGAACAACTAGAAATTGCTCCTTGCCAGGCCCTGCATATGAGTCACACTGTACCGATGCAATATGTAAGAGAGAGAGAGAGAGAGAAATGGGGTTTAACGTCCACTCGACACAACTAGGTCATTTCGGGACTAACATATGGTTTTTAATTTTATTTCAATAATTCGCTTGCGCATAGGGGTCTTTAGCAGTGGGAGGACTCGGAGAAAACCCACGAAGTTGGACAGGCGACCCTACTCCTTGTCACGTACAACCAGCAATATGTAAGAGCTAGCTCTGCCTCGTCCAAGTTACGAACAGCCGACTGTGTTTATTGTCGTAGCATTCTTGCTTGACAACCGAGACTATCAACATTTTGTCAAAACTTCCAACACTCATAAATTAATTCGCTCAGAATAAAGTCATTTGTTATTTTCAATATATTCATTTTGCATTATCTATTTTTGAACTAATATAGCAAACACGGCCAGTCCTTTAAATCTGACGTGATATATCTTGGGTACGGGATAATTTGTTCCCGGACAACTTGTCCCCTGACAAGTTGTTCCCGGTTAATTCGCCCATTCCCATTGAACTATTCGTCCCGAGATAATTCGTCCCTAGACAATTCGTCTCCGTACAATTTGTCCCCTAGTACTTTTCGCCCCGATAATAGAACTACCATTATTGTTTTCCAGGGACAAACTGTCCTAGGGGATGAATTATCCTAGGGGCGAATAGTCAAGAGACAATTTGTCCATGTGGACGAATTGCCCGTTGACGAATAACCTTAATTGTCCGGGAAAAAAATTGTCCTTGGGTACGAGTTGTCTGTCGACGAATTGTCCAGGGACGAATTGTACTAGAGCCATATATCTTTAAGATCCCTTGGCAGTTGAAATTCGATATAAGAGTAGGCCGTAGTGCCGCTGCCAGGGCACAATTTCCCTCATAGCACACTGTATGGTGTATGCCCGTTTTCATTAGCCCAGTTTAGGAGCAGAACAGTAGGACGTTAAACCCAATTTCATTTCATTTCATTTAAATGTTTATCTATGATATATTTTTAGAACCGATGTCGACCAATCAGATGTGATAGTAACAAGACGTTACTAGGAGGAAATTGTATACATGATAATATGTCAGCTAAAGGTAATTCGTACCATCTATTACAACAAGTAGTCATAGAATCTGAAGACACTATCCCAATACTCAAGCAAGCTGTCCATAACATCATATCTGACCTATCCTTTCAAATCAAGTCAGCTGATTACCATACTAGTGTAACAAACCCGATAATAAACAGAGGAAATACAATACTTTACGTTGATGTCTGGTTTACAATTACTGACAATATCTCGATCGTGGATTTTGAAAGGAGAGTATTTTACATAAATCCAATTTATTTTCACAGTGTTACGAGTACACCTGTTTTTCAGTCAGTTAATTATACGGTATTCGAGCATCCTCAATCATTACTTGGTATTTTTACACCTGATTTAGAGACGAGAATATTATGTTGTACTGTAGAGAAGAACCTGATTTTAAATAAAATATACACGCCAATCACACATCAATTAGTATGTTCATATATTGAATTCTATTCTGATGAATACATAATGGACAACAATATGGCTCGAATAGATCATCTAAATCTAACATTGCACTCGGGCGAGTTTTCAGTTTACAAAACACTACTCAGGGTCTGTTTCCAACTGTTTTTGACACGGACGGGGATTGTGTATAATAATGAAACCGTTATGTATGATGTGCCACCTGATGATGATAATGATGATGACGATGATAGTATTAAATGGTATCTTAGTATCGTATTAATAGTCTTATCAATGTTGGCCTTATTCCTTACTTTTATAACGTATCTTAGATTTAGCGAAATGAGATCTCAGCCCGGAAAAAACAACATGGCGTTAATAATCAACTTATTTCTAGCCCAGTTAATGTTACTGGTAGGCGTTGATAAGATAGATAATATTATTGCATGTCAATTTCTGGGTGTTATAATCCATTATTTATGGTTAAGTATGCTGTTATGGATGAATGTCTGTTCATATCATATGTTTAAAGTCTTTGTATTACACACAATCATCAGGATGGACAGTTCGAATGGTGTTAAACAAACGATGCTATATTTTCTATATGCCAATGGAACTCCCATTCTGATTATTGTAGTTAATATTGTTATTAATTATATTTTGTCACGTGGTACTGTTATTGGTTATGGTGGCAGTGTTTGTTATTTATCTACAGCCCACCTTGTACTGTACTGTTTTATTTTACCACTTAGTTTAGTTATTTTAACTAATATTATATTTTTCTTATCCACGGTTGTATCTATTCATGGTGTACAACAAACCGGTAAACAGACAGGAGAAAGAAACAATATCTATATTTATGTTAAACTATCCGCGGTAACTGGGTGTTTCTGGCTGTTTGCTATTTTAACAAATATTGTCAATAGCCCTGCCATGGAATATCTGTCTGTTATTCTGAACTCATCCCAAGGTATCTTTTTATTCTGGTCGATTGTATTTAATAAAACAGTAATATCTAAATGTAGGCGGGAAGTACTTGATGTTACTGAATCGTCATCCAACTCGAAAAACACATCGTTGACTGTCAATCCCATCAAAGCGGAGGAGAGAGCGGTGGCGTCAATTAACACAGTCTTGTGATAATTCCATCCACGTCGCTTAATAGAGAGGGGAACGGTGACGTTAATTAACACAAGGTTGTGATTTGTTCATCTATGCCACTTATTGGAGAAGGACACGATGACGTTAATTAACACAAGCTTGTGATTTGTTCATCCATGTCACTTATTGGAGAAGGACACGATGACGTTAATTAACACAAGCTTGTGATTTGTTCATCCATGTCACTTATTGGAGAAGGACACGGTGACGCTAATTAACACAAGCCTGTGATTTATTCATCCATGTCGCTTAACGGAGAGGGACACGTTGACGTTAATTAACACAAGCTTGTGATTTGTTCATCCATGTCATGTAACGGAGAGGGACACGGTGACGCCAATTTACACAATTTAATATATATTAAATATAATATTTATAGTATTGTGTATAATATGTATAGTATCGTGTATAATATTTAAGCTATTATTTAATATTTATACTATCGTGTTTAATATTTAAATTATTATTTAATATTTAAACTATTATTTAATATCTATATTGTCCTGTATAATATTTATAGTATCGTGTTTAATATTTATACTATCGTATTTAATATTTATATTATCCTGTATAATATTATTATTTAATTATTTACTATTATTTAATATTTATGTATTATGTAATAAATATGACAATAAAAAAAAAACCTTTTAAACCATAGTTATTTATTGTTTGAAAACAATCTAACCATAAAATTTATTGGGATTTGTTATAATAGGCTTTTAATTGATTTATGTTTCAAGATTGTTGTGCTCTTCCTTCTTGTGTCAACGGAAGGCCTTGTAAGTGACAACATGTATTCGTTGCGATGAGACTAAAAACCACGGTCCAGTGTACAGAGTTCGCCGTAGTGCCGCCGTCAGGGGAAAAGGTACCTTCATAGCACAATATACTGGCGTGGTTTCGAATCCCCGGTTGTACGTGGCAAGGAGTAGGGTCGCCTGTCCAACCTCGTGGGTTTTCTCCGGGTCCTCCCGTTTCCTCCCACTGCTAAAGATCCCTACGCGCAAGTGAATTATGTAAATAAATTTAAACCATATGTTAGTCCCGAAATGACCTAGTTTGCGTCGAGTGGACGTTAAACCCCATTTCTCTCTCTCCCTCTCATAGCACAATATAATGGCCTATGTCCGTCTCCATTAGCCTAATCGGTTGAGATTAGTAAGACTCATTTCATTTCATAATGGTTTGTAATATAAATAGTATTGAATTTTAAGGCATTTTAAAGTACCATTCTTATATATAAGTTCAGTACATTAAGCTTCAACTGTTCGTATCTGTCGGGTCTTTATTATTTAAGTATTCGTCTCAAGTAACGCCTCATCTATTTACTATTCACGTTTTAGTGCAACATAATATTAGATGCATTAATTAAACGTACATTATGGAGGAGCTAAATCTGCCTATTGCAGGCCTTTTTTATGCTTTAAATGTTATCGAATTATTAATTAACAATTAAATAACTTATCAAGCCCATCTAAATTATTAATTAACCATTAAATAACTTATCAAGCCCATAATAAACTCTCGGTGCCATCGGATGCCTGCAATGTTTAGTGGATTTTAATGTTTAGTTGTGCATGAAACCGTAAAATAGATAACTAAGACTTTTGTCTATTATCGTAACAACGGTAGTAATGACAATCGAGGCTAGCCTAAAATTGAATCGCGAACATCTAGGTTCAGAGTGAAGCAATTTGACTGAAATCTGCAGCATGTTCTCATTTTATTATCTATTTTTTTTAACTATTATAGCGAAAACTGACAGTGTAACCCGATGCCTTATAGTACTATGCTATGCGTCGCTGGTTAGATGTGAAAAGCCACTCCAACAAAACTCCCCACATTCAACGTGTGACGCAATCTCTCTTCGCTGTTACATATTATAATAGCCCTGCGATCGTCTAGCATTGTCTCTGGTTATTTTTGTAATTCTTTGCTCTAGGACTCCACTTTAACTGTTATGTATATACCCTTATCTCGGCCGTTAAAACGTTTCTTTAACTTCGATTATTCAGTTTATGATTACACACAGGAATAACAATACCACAATTCGTTTCTACAGTTTTATGTCAAGCGCTTGATACATAAAGCACAAGCATAGATTACAATTAACATCATTCTCTCTACCCATCCATTTCGTTGGACAAGCTTACTGACGGAACCCCACAACATCACATGGCTCTCCTACGACTTAACGGGCGGTCTAATAGATTGATGTCTATTTTCCAGCCTCTCAGCCGAGGAGGCTGTGACTATGGTGTTCCTATGGGAACTCCGAATAATGTCCTCTCTACGGTCTCATCATGATGTCTGAAGGGAAAGTTACGTGCATAAGTCATGTATTGAACCCCGGGAAATTGACCAGGTACTTCCTTTATCCGGTTGGTCAGCTGCACAGACGCTACCCTCGATGGTACGAACAACCGATGTCCCATATACATACTGTCTTGGCAGTTGCAATTCGATATAAGAGTAGGCCGCAGTGCCACTGTCCGGGAAAAATTCCCTCATGACACACTGTATGGCATATGTCCGTCTTCATTAACCCAGCCAGAGCAGAACAGTAGGACATTAAACCCCATTTCATTTCATTTCATTTCATTTATTTGTGTTTTGTTACTAGGTTAGGAATTTGAATTACGGCCTAATTTCCACTCTATACTTTTCTGCAGCTCGTTAACTGTTCTAAACTAGGTACAGTAGGTTTCAGATTAAGGTTATGATGATGTTAATGTAATAATATTTTATTGTGAGCGTCATTATTGCCTGTTAATGTCAAATGTCGATTTCACAATAACAATATAGATAAAACTGTTTTGTTACAACTATGTTATTAAATGATTTTCCACCATGGATTTATATATAAGTGCCCATTATAATTTCTTGATGTATGCTGAACCACTAATGCTACTGTTTGGGAATCGTTGATATTCACCCGAGAGAAGAGAAAGAGAGAGAGCGAGCATTTACAATATCTGCTAACGTTCTTTTCCTTTTCCTTGCGAACAAATAAAACACACTTTTAAAGGACAGGTTCAACGATGTATAATCCTTGAGTGACATTTAGTTATTGGGCACATTAAACAAACACAACACAATTTATATGGAATACAATCACTGGTTTATACACATATAGCACGACGTTTCGACAAGTATTCTCTTAAGGTTTCATTTCCCCAAGAATAGTACCTGGCCCTTGGACTTTCATATGGCTGGTATGACATTCTGGGTGAGCCCCACACCCGCTCTTTTACAAATGCGGACGCCAGAGACCGACCAAAGTCCTAATGTCCTAAAAATGGGGATGGACATGTTAATTCCTTGCAAATTACCTCGGATTTTTATCTAATTTGTACATCTAGATACATCCCAACACTGTCAGTTCTTTCCTCCGTTTGGTTTTAGTGTTTTGTGATAAACAATCTCTGTACTTGTTTAAAAAATGGATCTTTTTAATTAAAGATACATTATGGGAGATTAGATGAAGAGCTGGCAGTTCTCACTATAATAGTTAAAAATTAGATAATGTAAATGGAATATGCCGAAAAGTTTAGTCAAATTACTTTACTCTAAACCGAGAAAACCTTATTTAAAATCACTGTAGCCTGGATTGTCATTGTTACCGGTGTCACCATAATTAAAGATGTTTCGATTATCCAACGTTGCGTTTAATCATCAATAAAGGTTGAACAGCAGATCGGATTTAAATACAATGAACATTGGACACATAAGATGGTACCGGGAGTTGATTATGATCTTGTTATTTAACAAATGTCTAATTAATAGTTTATATAACATTACGGGACTAACGAAAGACCTCCAATAGACAGATTTAGCTCTTGCTTAATGTATATTTAACAGTGAATATTAACATCATAATAGATTATATGAATAATATGAACAGCTGATACATGGCGTGGTTTCGATTCCTCAGTTGTACGTGACAAGGAGTATGCTCGCCTGTTTAACGTCGTGGGTTGTCTCCGGGTTCT
Source organism: Patella vulgata (assembly GCF_932274485.2). Taxonomy (NCBI): domain Eukaryota; kingdom Metazoa; phylum Mollusca; class Gastropoda; family Patellidae; genus Patella; species Patella vulgata. The sequence goes on from NC_065884.2 coordinate 4,708,053, forward strand.
CCAGTTTCCTCTCATTGCTATGTACTCCTACGCGCAAGCGAATTATTGAGAGAGAGAGCGAGAGAGAGAGAGAGAGGGGGTTAACACTCAACACAGACTAGGCCATTTTGGGACTAACATTGTAGCTAAATTGTATTTCAATACTTCGCTTGCGCGTAGGGGGTGAGGGTGGATGGTCGAATGGCTAACACGTGCGCGCTGTATCATAGAGTCTGTCATTGAGTCAAATGGCGTGGTTCGATTCCCCGGTTGTACGCAACAAGGAGTAGGGTCACCTGTCCAACCTCGTGGGTTTTCTCCGGGTCCTCCTCTTTCCTCCCACTGTTAAGGACCCCGACGCGCAAGTGAATTATTGAAATAAAATTGAAGAAAGAAAATAATGTCTACTGTTAATGGAGAACGACATCACTGGCACTAGCTTTACATAATGTCCTATCCAATATACGAATTTGAGACCAATATTAAGCTGAAGCCATGATATTGTTACAATAGTTATAGTGTTATGATTTTACAGTGGTGGGGGATTGTGTATCCAATGTAGCATGTTCTTCCTTTAACCAGAGCACCTGCAATTACTTCACGGTAGGGGTATTCATTATTCGGATCATTTATCATTCACTTTGTTCAGTTACTAATATCCGATTTGTATTTTTTTAATAGATTTTTTGTATCTGATTGCCTCTTATTCAGTTTTAAAGTTTTGTATAAAATATGTATATTAAATTTCAGGAAATACATATGGTTGTGTAAAAATCGTATAAATGCGATATTTTGTAAGGAAAGACAAGAGGCGTATTTTAAAAGGAAGTAATTTTTATTGATCAGTGAGTGCATGCAAATACGGATATATTTCCGTTATGATTTTGTTTTAAAATTTTCTACACACTCCCGGGTGTTCTTGATTGTAAAAAAAAGAAATTACAGCCACTCCCAGTTGTTCAAACATACAAGTTAATTAGTTACTCCTTTCGTCTTACAATTGGGTAAATATATCTGCAAATATATTTCATTGGTAGAATAAAATACATACTGATATCGACGCGTTTATTGCTTACAGGAAAATAAATCGTATTGATAGTATTGGTAGATATCACCCGCGTCATGTCCTTTATTTTAAACTTCCTTTAATTTGAACTAAAAGACGACAAACCAGAAATCATCAGATTACTATTTTAGCTACTGTACGGAACCATATCTGTATATATAAATAAGTTTGAAATCACAGGTATGTTAATAATCAACTGATATTTGTTGAAATCGAGTGATCTTAACATTATTTAAGAAATGTTTATCAAGGTATTTTTATATATTTCATTTTCTCAAATTGGGGTGAAATTTTAGGTTTCAGCGTTAGTGCCAACTTAGGTTTCGTCATGGCATATGGTGCACGAGACACTGTATGCTTACCTGTTTTGTGTTTGGCTAAGGCATATAGCACCGAGGGAGGAAGACGTTAACTCACTAACCTGTTTGATTTCCCGGCGTGAAAACCGCTTGTCAGTGGTGCAGGACACAGAGAGAGAGAGATGGGGTCTAACGTCCACTCGCCACAAACTAGGTCATTTCGGGACTAACATACGGTTTAATTTTATTTCAATAATTCGCTGGCGCGTAGGGGTCTTTAGCAGTGCGAGGAAACCGGAGGACACGGAGAAAACCCACGAGGTTGGACAGGCGACCCTACCCCTTGTCACGTACGACCGGTGCAGGACAGAGTCTGACAAGGGACGACATATAGTGGTTCGGATAGGACGAAAATCCGAGTACCGTTTACACATTGGCGTGCACATGAACAATCCTTTAGCAGTTGGAATTCGATATAAGAGTAGGTCGTAGCGCCGCTGTCCGGGCAAATGTCCCTCATAGCACACTGTTGGGCGTATGTCCGTATTTATTAGCCCAGTTGGAGCAGAACAGTTATACAACGTTAAACCCCATATTAAATAGCACCCTCCGCACCCATTGCATTCGTCTGAATATATAGTTCATCAGAGAGAACTATAGTGTTGTTCTATCATACCTTTGAACAAGGCCTGTAGGAGGGTCTAAAACGGCGGAAATATATAAACATCATTTACAGATACACAGTCAGAGAAATAATAATTCTTTACTTAGCGACTTTTGGGATAATAATTCACAATAACGCATAGCTCAACAACTTCGGAGATAATAATGGATTACTTCAGAAGTTGGGAGACCATGATCGAATCGTCATAAATTAGGAGAAAATAACCGATTACTTCACAAATTAGGAGATAATACTCGATTACTTCGCAAATTGGAATATATTAATCGATTGGGAGATATTATTCGATTATTTCACAAAATAGGGGGATGATAATCGATTACTTTACAAATACGGACAATAATCGATTATTGGGTATAACATAATAGAGCGATACTGATTCCAAACTTCCCACCAAGGCAAGAATATTTCAGTAATGAGTAATCGGTTGTTCTAAAACAATGAGCATAGCCTGACACGCGGAAATCAGTTATTCTGTATGTTGGTTCAGCTTACATTTAGGTACTGACTATCCCATAAACAGGTTAAAACGTCTGTTTACTATAAATAATGATCTAAAATATAATCGTATTGTTTTTAGGCTGCATGTATTTTCTGTTGTACTTATAGGTTTTATTCGCATGCGTGATGGTGTTTGGCTTTGAGGCAGTTCTAACGTCCGGCTGTAAAGAACCCGATTTGTCTACACTACAACTTGGTGCAGATGGTATCCACGAGAGTTTCTATCAGTTACCATCGATGAGCAGCCATATGGTCAACAAGACAATGTCCGAGTATGTTAATATTCACCATGGTTACATACACGGTCCTAAACGCTGTCCAAGCTGGGACGAGATCACCAGAAACTACGAGGGTCGACTCTGTCCTGTATATTATGTTTTAAATCATGACGAGAACCGAATACCCAGAAGTTTTGTTGAAGCTCGGTGCAGCTGTAGAAATCCCCCAACAGAAGTGAAACTCGGGTCTATTAACTCGGTCTATGATTGTGCACCTCTGATGAAGTATTCGAAAGTTCAGCGAAGAATTGGTTGTGACGGTAATGGAGTATATATTTATCAACCAATGTGGGAATCTGTTCAAATCGGATGTTTCACCCAACTGTCTGTAAGATCTGGTTCTCCTTCCGAACCCCCACATGCCCCCGAGTAATTATGATTTCTCAAATTTGCCTGTATTTGATCTAATCGTAATGTTTTAATTAGATTCTAATGCAAAAACGTTTCTAGATTTCGCCCTTTCGTAAATTTTGTTCCTCTTAACAAAACTACCTATGTCATATTGTACCTTGTTTTCGGGTACATTTTTATATTGCTTAAACAGTTTCATTTTTATAAATTTGATAAGGTATCGCTTCTATACGCAAATGTTGTTTTAATTCGAATACATTTTGATATTGCTTAAATAATTTAATATTTTATAATTTGATATGGTATCGCTTCCATTAACCTTTATTTTTATTGGTACACTGTATTTTATCGAGTTTAACCGATTATTGAAATGTAGATTATATTGATTAATACATGTTGATTATAATGTTATATTTTAATGTTATAATATGGAGTTGACTATAGAAGACCAAATGTAGATCATATTGATTGATAAATTATAATGTTATATTTTAATGTTATAATGAAAATGACTACAGAAGACCAAATGGGACAATATTAATGATTTACGTGTCTACATTCTAGTTTGATCATTTTATATACGAAAGCAATATTTCAAACTAATGATATACTTACGTCAACATTTAATGCACGAAATCATTATTATAACCCCATGTGATCTTTCGTGGATGAGAGACTATCCAAGTTTATCATATTGGTAATTAGTTACATCATAGTGATGTATATTATATAAAAGTTGTATTGTACTGGTATGGTAAAATTCTCCAAAGGTTGTTAAACTTTTATTTTATCAGATGTATTGGATACAATAAAGTAATGCATGTATATTTAAATTACTTTCATGTGTCCTATCAAAAGTTTCACAATCCGTTAGTGACTAGTGATGGGGTCGGGGAGGGAGGGGGGTGGAGTGTAACCGGTAGCTCTGTATTATTCAACAGTAACCTACTCAATGCACTTATTATGTCGCCATAAAATACTATTATGTTTCATTTGTGTTACCATGTCGTCCTACAATACTTTTGTGTTTTATTTGTTACCATTTCAAATTAAATCAAAGCATCAAGCATGTGCTTTTTGTTGTTTATTTTTTTTTTATCCGCCCATATTTCCAAGCGGTCGCATTTTATCGTTACCCCTTATAATGAACTTCATATTATAACAGTTACGATTTTGTGTCAAATTGAAGGGACACAACTCCATAGAATACAATTGGTCTCCCAACTAGTACATCTCTCCTCATTGACTTCAATGTTAAATCCATGACATCTCTTGGTCTTGATCTCAAAATGATTAACGTAGTGATTTGACATGATAAATATTTTCCGCTAAGGCTATAAGGAGATGAGCAAATTGATTGGTCGATGCTTTAGGACACGATAATATGGTGTATTGATTGACTGCATCAATACCGTCAGCCCATCCTTCTCTTTTCAGTTTAGTCCTAGTTTCTAAAGAGATATTTCATTTCATTTATTTTCATATATGTGTATCGTTTTTTTTCCTGGATCATTTTGCGTGGTTTCGAATCCCCAGCTGTACGTGCCAAGGAGTAGGGTCACCTGTCCAACCTCGTGGGTTTTCGCCGGGTCCTCCGGTTTCCTCCCACTGCTAAAGACCCCTACGCGCAAGTGAATTATTGAAATAAAATTAAATCATATGTTAGTCCCGAAATGACCTAGTTTGGGTCGAGTGGACGTTAAACCCCATCTCTCTCTCTCTCTCTCTAATTGAAATCAGTCATTCTGTACAACGCGAACAAGTGTAGGTTGTATTGTTATCTGTTATAAGATAACACTTGGTTAGACTTCGATCAGATTTGAATATGTCGTAATTAAACATACATAATAATAATATATAATTTAGCATTTCTGGAAACATGCAACATCAATTTTACATTTACTTTATTCATCACATTCCAAATATAAAACAATTCTGAGTGATAAAATCAACGCCTAAAAAGCATAAAAATATTTCATATAACACGAAATACAAAAATATAATTATGTAATCCTAGTAATTAAATTTCACATGGATTTTATCATCAACAATTTCTATATATGGATTTAATTGGTATAAAAGTTGACACATGTGTACAAATCCATTATGTTTCGTATAAACTGATTTAAAAATGGCATATAATATATGCGTCACGTGTTAACTGAATATTGATGGATGGGTGTCGCTGCCAATATTAAATGTTCTGCTAAAATTTCCTTTACATTGATTATGTCTTAAAAGTACAATGTCAAAAGTCCTAATACCGGTAATGATAAGGTCAAAATACCTCTAAGGCCAAAGTTAACTTAAAACGTCAAACGTAATGTGACATAATGACAATGAAATGGGGTTTAACGTCCTACTGTTCTGCTCCTATGCTGGGCTAATGAAGACGGGCATACGCCATACAGTGTGCTATGAGGGAAATTTTGCCCGGGCAGCGGCACTATCGCCTACTCTTATATCGAATTTTGTCTCATCCGAAGGACTAGACAGCTGTCCGTGTCAGGCCCTCCGTCCTGCATCACTGACAAGGGGGAACCACGCCAGAAAATCTGGATGAACTTTCTCGGTCAATGCAGGGATCGAACACCCGACCTCCAGGCTAGCGAGCCAGCGTCTTACCCTTGGCAGTTGGAATTCGATATAAGAGTAGGCCGTAGCGCCGCTGCCCGGGCAAAATTTCCCCCATAGCACACTGTATGGCGTATGCCCGTCTTCATTAGCCCAGTTTAGGAGCAGAACAGTAGGACGTTAAACCCCATTTCATTTCATTGTATAATCAAAGAACAATGCCTTTGTTAATAAATTCATACATCAGTAGCAGACACGTGTACTTTACTAATGGGTGATCAATAATTTAGTTTTGAGAAAATATAACAGCACGCCCGCGCGTGTTTATTGTTTAATAAAGACTAGAGTAGTCAACCTATCGAAGCCTCGCTCAGTAAAAAGCAATAAATGTATTGAATAGAATTGTTACCCGTGTATTTCATTTAGTTACTAGACGCTATTGAAACAATTTCTCAATAATGTTGAAGGCTTTCTGAGATTTCTCAGCGGGTTGGGGATGGAGACGTTGAAAAAAACCTCATACCAATACCAAAGGTGTCATTAACTTGTTTTCTCCAGTCCGTGGTAAAGAAGCATGGGACATTAGCAAATTCAACTTCGTGAAGTCTCAAACAGAAAATAGTAAAGGTCCCTTTAACTGTTCTGAAACAGGCAGCAAATTGTATTCGATTATATTCTTCCTGATAACAAAATTATAAATAAAAACATGCATACTGTTGATATTCTATCTATACTGCTCCAACAAAAATAATAGTCCTTCGGATGAGACGAAAAACCGAGGTCCTGTGTATACATTGGAATGCACGTAAAAGATCCCTTGGCAGTTGGAATTCGATATAAGAGTAGGCGATAGTGCCGATGCCCGGGCAAAATTTCCCTCATAGCACACTGTGTGGCATATGCCCGTCTTCATTAGCCCAGTATAGGAGCAAAATAGTAGGAAGTTAAACCCAATTTCATTTCATTTCCAACAAAAATAGCACTTTTTAACTCTACTTTTGCGTATGTAGCAGGATCGATGGACAACGGACTATCCCCTTTCCAGGTCGCGGGTTGAACGAAAAGAGACAAGGACAGGAACACAGCTATACAGTTTATTTACAATACACAGGAACCAAACAGCCAATTATTTACAGAAAGAAGAACAAGTAGAAGACAAGAAGGAGAGCACTGAAATGACAAAATAACTAAATTAGCAAATAAGAATAAATATATATATAAAAAAGGATGTAGCTTAGAAATAGCTTCTAATAACTAATCATATAATATAGAGAGATACATTGCCTATTACAGGTAATAATAATGGAGCATTTAGAACTATTATACATAAATAACATAACAAAATGAGAAACTAACTAGAAACATACCCTGATAAAGGTGCTCTTAAGAAATGAAGAATTAGAACTAATAATGTATAAGAAAACCATATACAGGTACAAAAGAGAGAAACACTAAAAGATAAAACAAACACCAAATTAGACATACATTTTAAAATATAAGTGTTTACTTCCTTGGATTGATTATACATGTATTATTTTATTTATAACTTATATGAGAATAAAACAGTATTTAAATTAGAAAGGAATTGTCTTGTATTATATTGTCAAGTCAAGTTAAACAAATATAAACCTACCCGAATTAGTAAATGCAGTGCTGTAGAAAGAAATTGTTGCCTTCAAGATGGAGATCTAAGAAAAAGTGACTAAAGGTGAAACATGCTGTTAGGACAGTATCTAAGTAACAGAATACTACTCACCATGTTAAAATAACATGTTTAAACTATAAACTAAACTAATTATACCAACTGGAAAAACAAAACTTACTGGATATACAGGACAATAGAAATGGATAAAATACTTAAAGAGAATATCACACCAAATACTTAAAGAGAATATACCACCCTACTACACGTACAACAATCAACTTTCGTGCGTAAGTCGACCAACTTCAGATATCGCTATATATACTGCCTAACAACATTCCCCGACCCTTCCTTCCTCTCCTAAAAACACCCCGTTTACCCCCCCCCCCCCCGCTTACTGAGAGATATGTTAATTCGACTTCCGCGTACAACATTTGATTTTTTTTACAGCTAAGCCAATATCAATATTTATATACTGTTGACCTATATTCTATAACAATAGAGACCAAAGAAGTATTGAGATAACGTTACGTTTAGTTAGTGGAGCGTGACTATTAGTAATTTAACATTTAGATTGCATTTAGATCATAAAATATTTATAACATATTTCCATTTCAATATACCTACCGGGCGTCGTCGGTAAAAGCATTGTTTTTGGTTTGTTTGTTGTCTGTCTTAATGTACACGTATATTTTCTTTCCGTTAAGGATTGTACTATTAAGAAAAGCTACATCAAAGCTTTGAGCTGAAATGAAATGAAAATGCAATGAAATAGGGTTTAACGTCTTACTGTTCTGCTCCTAAACTGGGCTAATGAAGACGGGCATACGCCACACAGTGTGCTATTAGGGAAATTTTGCCCGGGCAGCGGCGCTACGGCCTTCTCTTATATCGAATTCCAACTGCCAAGGGATCGTTTACGTGCACGTCAATATGTACACGGGAGCTCGGTTTTTCGTCCCATCCGAACGACTAGACGGCTGTCCTTGTCAGGCCCTCCGTCCTGCATCACTGACAAGGGGAAACCCACGCCGGAAAATCTGGATGAACTTTCTCGGCCAATGCAGGGATCGAACACCCGACCTCCAGGCTAGCGAGCCAGCGCCTTACCCACTTAACCACGTGATCCCCCAAGCTTTGAGCTTATATGACGCCATGAAGTCATAGTTTTTATGGCATCATAGTTGGGACCCAAAATGGCGCCTGTAAATGACTTGTCGTAACTTTCCCTATACAGGGCTTTGACAGAGTATGACGTCATCTCAGCCATCCTGGAGTTGTGACGTCATTTCAAAACTCAAAGTCTATCAGTCCATGCGAAATTCTCCAAAGAACAAACATACCTAGTTTCATGTCGATCAACATTATGAGTAGCCCTTGTTCAAGATGGTTATCATTGACCTTTAAAATATGTCGGGTGTTCGAACCCTGCATTGGCAGAGAAAGTTCATCCAGATTTTCCGGCCTGGTTCCCCTTTGTCAGTGATGCAGGACGGAGTCCGTGACAAGGACAGCTGTGTAGTCATTCGGATGAGACGAAAAACGGAGGTCCCGTGTACACATTGGCGTGCACGTAAAATATCGCTTGACAGATGGAATTCGATATGAGTAGGCCGTAGTGCCACTGTCTGGGCAAAATGTCCCTCGTGCATAGTGCACTGTATGGCGTATGCCCGTCTTCATTAGCCAAGTTCGGTTTTCCGGCGTGGTTCCCCCTTGTCAGTGATGCAGGACGGGGGGCCTGACAAGGACAGCTGTCTAGTCGTTCGGATGGGACGAAAAACCGAGGCCCCGTGTACACATTGGCGTGCACGTAAAAGATCCCTTGACAGTTGAAATTCGATAAAATTAGGCCGTAGTGCCGCCGTCCGGGCAAAATTTCCCTCATAGCACACTGCATGGCGTATGCCCGTTTTCATTAGCCCAGTTCGGAGCAGAACAGTAGGACGTTAAACCCCATTTCATTTCATTTCATTTCATTAGCCAAGTTCGGAACAGAACAGTAGGACATTTCATTTCATTTCATTTTAAAATATGCCTGTTTTAGGTACACTATATTTAAAGTGGAATACTGTGACAACTTCACTCTAAATTGCAGGTCCACCGCTCAAATTGTGATAACATGTCAATCATAATTTCTAATGAGAACAAATCCTAACCTTTGAGAAATTTGAATCGGGAACAGTGTTATGTTCAGTGACTGGAAATTGTAGAGCATATTGGAAGGGGGTCTATATTTCTATGAGCAGAAGGACTAAAATGACGCCACGGATTGTTTATTGACGGAAAGTTACGACTACTCACGGAGACCGGCGGAAATTACTAAGTTGAAATTTACCTGTTGCAGGTAATATTGACATTTGGGTTCGTGTTATACTTATGGAAAGGATATGTTAACATAATTACTTGCATTATTTAAAAAATTTATGAAGCTTTTCCGGTGACCTTTAATATGAAACTTGTGCACGACATTTCATTACGTATAGTGTACGGACATTGTAATCTTTTTATGGCATGTTTAATTTTTAATTTCACTTATCGATATATCGATGACGTTTTATCACTTAATAATCCTAAATTTAGTGATTATGTAGAATTCATATATCCTGATGAGCTCGAAATTAAAAACACCACTGACAGTGACAATTACGCTTCCTACTTGGATCTGCGTCTCGATTTTGACCATTGCCATAAACTGAGTGTTAAATTGTACGATAAGCGTGATGACTTTGACGTTCCGATTATTAACTTTCCATTTATTAGTAGTAACATTCCGATATCACCAGCTTATGGAGTGTTTGTGTCTCAGCTAATTCGTTACTCGAGAGCTTGTTCCTTTTATTCTGATTTTTTAAGTAGATCGAGGCATTTGTCATCTAAGCTTCAACTACAAGGACACTTGCGCACTAAACTTATTAAAACCTTTAAAAAGTTTTATGGCCGTCATATTGATTTGATTGGTAAATATAACGTGTCTCTCTCGACTATTATTCTAGATATATTTAATTGACACGTATACTATTATTATCTCCCTGATAATGTCTACTACATCGTTGACACAGTTCATCGCATGCATTTTGCATACCGATAGTTCATTGGCCAATCACGCTATTTTACCGACATTTCGCCTAATAGTTTGGATGCAGCTATGGCGGGTGTGGCGCCAGGCAGAGTAAGCTTACTCTTCCGGACACCTGTTACCACTGTTTGTCGTGATTACTATGTTAACTTAGTACAATTATTATTAGCCTATATTTGACCTCCCAAACCCTTTGGATCAGTTTATTGTTTATCTTAGTGCTATTATGCTTTGTTTTCATAACTTTTGTGAATGTGGTTTTATTTTCATTCACTACACCTTGTGTTTATAAGCTTATATCTGTTAAATATACAGTTTGTCTAATGTATGATTTCCCCCTAATCATTCTATACCCTTGTCATCACATGGTTCTTTTCAGGTCTTTGATGTTAAATATGTCTGTTAATTGTTTGATCTCTTCTAATCATTAGTAATAAGTATGGTTTCACATTGTACATATATATAGACCCTCAAGTTTACTAAATGTCATTGTGCTTGATAACGATAAGAGAATACTTATCGAAACGTTGTGCTTGTGTAAAATAAACCAGTGATTGTTGTGCCATATAACTGTGTCAGTTTTGTTTTAATAATAATAACTGTTATAAATGAAAATATACAACACTATAGATCACTTAATGATATCCATAATGTGTAGTAGTAAGTTAAAATTGTTAGTAATCAGGTAGTGGTCATTAAGTAGGTGTTTTGTCACTAAGGTGTGACAATTGAATGATATACACCATTATTATCCAGGTTTATGTATTCAATAGTGATGGGTGTTATAAATAGTCATGCTTTTAATTACACCAGTTACAGCTAGTTACACACCTGCTAATCAACGATAACTGTATAATTTCTAGCCACTTTCTATACATACTAAATATTAGCATACTGGCTACTTATATGATTTAATGACACAAATTGTCACCATTAAAAGGTATAGCTTCGTTAGTCATTAGTTTATAAAACAAAGACCTACCGTATTGTTACTCATGTTTCAGTATATGCCTGGATACCAGAACTTTAAAAAATTCATAAAGTTGATGAAGTCGGAACAAGATAAAGTTGAAACGGACAAAATCAAAGCTCGTCAAGGTACATTATTTTTTTAACGACCGTTCGAAGTTTCACATGACAAACAAAATGGCGACCTCCAACTATATTGTGTAGTCAAAAGCGCCTTCGCCTTGTGTGTCCACTGCGTTGCTTTAGTAACTCTGACAACCTGATTAAAACACAGATCCTAATTCGTTTCGTTTTTATAGTTCAAAGTTTCGTTTTACCTGTCTTTACTACACTAGGATCTAGAAGAAATGTTATATAACACGCGTTCTGGTTGATGTGGGGGATTAGCCAATGAAACTGTATGTTACGACTTTCACTACAACCGGTCGGATCGTTACGTAGTGGAGGCCATCGAAAGTATAAAACAGCCAAAGGAAATATAAATCTATATTTTAATGAGACTGTAACTTCGTCCGTAGGATCAGTAAATATCGCAGGCTAGCGATGACATCGAGAGCTGATTATGGTCTGGTTAAGTTAATTTACGTCTAATTAATAATTTAGATAACATTTAAGGCCCAAAGAAAGACCTGCAATAGGCAGATTTAGCTCTTGCATAATGTATGTTGAACCATACATATTTTAGACTTTTGAGATTTGGCTTTTTGCATTTATAAGCAAATACGTAATACCGTCGAATCTAAATACTACCAGAATGGTGTATGGGTGCTGCCTAGTCAAGCAGAGCTATCTACGCTAGGTGCCAAAGATTTAACACTTCTGTACTTTGGGCAAGTATTAATATTTGTAGTAATATGTTCTGAGCGACCATATTGTATATATCTAACTAATTATTTGGTTCACATACACATAATGTATAGAAGTCATATCTATGCCCTCAAATGAATGAGTGATGGATTGACACATAAAAAAGATTTATAAAACCAAAACAATAGCTGGCTCTGTGTGATAAACAGCATGTGGTTATCACTTGTGTTGGAAAATTCCTATTGTATCATTGGCTTAGTAACCAATCATCATAATCAATTACGTAATATTTGTCCAATTAAATAATTGACCGAGTGTCTCAAAGACACTGTCTATGTTATAAGAGTTGTTTAGGTCCTATAGATTTTAGACACCATGAGGATGAGTAGACCCCATTGATTTCTAGGAGAGCCATATGATGTAGCCGCCAGTAAACTCATCTGCGAGTTAATTTTAAGTATTGTATTGTAAATTATGCATTGTAATCATATGTATCCAGCTTGATATAAAATGTAGAAGCGAACTGATGTATTGTTATTCTTGGTAAGACAAACGTCTTAACGTTGGAGATAGTAAGAAGAAAATACACAACGTGAAAAGGGATCCAAAGAAGAGAATTATAAATACTAGATGATCACAAGGCTATTACAATATGTAGCAGAGGAGAGTATGCGTCACACGTTGAATGTGGGGAATCTTCGGCTTACTGGCTTTCCGCATCTAGCCAGCGACGTATAGCACTGCATAGTCCTACATGTTAGCATTATTCTCAACAGGTCAACACATAGAGTTTAGTCATATATACACTAGTATGCTTTTATTGCAATCTAGTTACGGGAGCAGCGCAAATCCAGTCATTACAACCAATCTAAGAAAATTTCGATGTCGTTTTGTTTTGTTTTATCAGTCTGGACGTACACGTTTATAATAATGCAATACCATTTGTAAGTAGTTCTTTACGATTTCCAACTAATAAACGACATACATTTTAATTGATACTTACACCATTTGTAAGCAGTATTTTACGAACAGTTTAAACCTATGTTGTTTGTGAGTTGGAAATCGTAAAATACTACTTACAAATGGTGTTGAATTATTATAAATTTGTGTTAGGCCAAAAATGATTCCGGTTAAAATAAAAGGTAGGGACTACAAAATAACCCGAGAACAGGGGGGAATAGGGGGGGGGGGATATTTTCATTTTTCGAATATCCATATGCCCCAGTGCCTCTGTTTCCTTAAACTAGGCCCCAAAACGCGGCAATGGATGGTTTGCTGTAAGCCCCAGTATTTTCGTTTCCTTAAAGGACAATATTGGTGCCAGTCATTATCACATATGTGATAGAGCTGGTTAAACACATTCCAAATATTGTCCTTTAAACCATGCCCGACAACGCGGCTATGGTTTGCTGAAATTTAAATTATTTTCGCCCGTGGGGACAGCCTACTCGAACCTCGTTATAACCCAGTTCCTTAAAACAACAGTTGACGTACTTATCTATTTCCAGATATATTCAACATATCCAGGTACCGTGTAATAACAGGGTGAGGCTGGGTCACGTGGGTGATGGAGGATGGGATATGTGTGAGGACGCTCCATATAAACCAGCAAATAACAGTCTGGTCTATTCTTTTGGGTAAGATGATGGATGGTCTATTCTTTTGGGTAAGATGATGGGTGATCTATTCTTTTGGGTAAGGGGGGGGGGGGGGGTTGGATGGCCGAATGGTTAGCGTGCGCGCGCTGTATCATAAAGTCTGTCATTGGTTCGACTGGCGTGGTTTCGAATCCCAGGTTGTACGTGACAAGGAGTAGGGTCGCCTGTCCAACCTCGTGGGTTTTCTCCGGGTCCTCCGGTTTCCTCCCACTGCTAAAGACCCCTACGCGCTAGCGAATTATTGAAATAAAATTAAACCATATGTTAGTCCCGAAATACCTAGTTTGTGTCGAGTGGACGTTAAACCCCATTTCTCTCTCTCTCTCTCTCTCTCTCTCTCTCTCTCTCTTTTGGGTAAGAAGATGGATGATCATTTCATTTGGTTAAGATGGGGGTTGTTTATTATTTTGGGTAAGATTGTCTGTCTATCGTCTTTTGGGTACAATTTTTTTTCAGCGGCCCGTTTAGAGAACGTGGGGCCTTAACGTGGAAGATCATCAAATAATAAATATCTATTTAGAAAAAATCTCCCCTGTGACATATGCAAATAAAATATTTTGTAAGCCAGCAATTAATTTTTATTAACGCCGGAAGTGACGTACTTGGTTCAACTTTGATTACCCGTTTTGGATTTAATACATTTAGTATTTGTATTGCTAATCGAACATAGGCTCTTTGGTCTAAATCAGAATAAAATAGAATGATTTGTGTTGCTATCAACGTCCTACTTTTCCGCTCCGAATGGGTTAATGAAGACAGACTTTTGGCATATAGTGTAATATGGGGGGGGGGGGGGATGTTGCCCGGATAGTGGCGCTTCGACCTACTCTTCTTTCGAATTCTAACTGTCAAGGGTTCTTTTACTTGCACGTCATTGTGTACACGGGATCTAGGTTATTCGTTCCATCCGAAAGACTATACGCATTCAGCTAACGCGGCCTTGCATGATGTTAATTACAATCTGATTAAAATACAGATGTATATTTCGTTTCGTTATTTTTATGCTTTCGATGGCCTACACTACATGAAGATCTCACCAGCTGTACTGGAAGGTCACGTCAGGGGTCATACGAACACCTTTTGACCATATGACGCCAGACATTGATTAATCAATCAGCGTTGACGTTTCTAGTGATTTACCTACAGTTTCGTGCATCGCGCGCGGAGAAGTCGCCGTGACAAATGTTTTCATTGGCTAATCCCTCACCCAGAACGCAGGTTATATAACAACTCTTCCAGATCATAGTGTAGTACAGACAAATAAAACGAAATTTTGAACTATAAAAAACGAAACGAAAAAGGATCTGTGTTTTAATCAGATTTTGTTAATTACTAAGTAAACGAAATCACCCTCGAAGTCATACTTATAATCGTTTTATAAAGCTGAAAATTCGTGCTGACCAACACCAAAGTTCTCAAACCTTTATATTTTTTGTGTTTTCAGAATAGCCAAAGACTTTAGCTTCGACGACGCCATTGGAGCGAGAATAAACGCCAGGGTTCACTCTTTTGATCCAACGTAAGTCATTTAATATTTCCTGTTGTATTCGGGCATAAACGGTCCACCGTTACAGCAAATCTACACTCGATATAGCAAACTAATCACGACCCACACAGTGATAGTAAATATACACACCTAGCTCGATATAGCAAACTAATCAAGACCCACACAGTGATAGTAAATATACACACCTAGCTCGATATAGCACGCTAATCACGACACACAGTGATAGTAAATATACGTACCTAGCCCGATATAGCAAGCTAATCACGACACACAGTGATAGTAAATATGTATACCTAGCTCGATATAGCAGACTAATCACGATCCACAGTGATAGTAAATATACGAATCTAGCTCGATATAGCAAGCTAATCACGATCCACACAGCGATAGTAAATATACACACCTAGCTGATCACAACAATAACACGTCACCAATTTGTGACCCATGCGCAAATCTCTAGTGTAGTCTTGTGAAACGATACGAACACTTGTTGTACTTGTAGGAATGAAATGGGGTTTAACGTCCTGCTGTTTTTCTCCCACTGGGCTATTGAAGGTGGGCATACATGATGCAGTGTGCTACAGATGGGGGAAATTTTGCCCGGACGGCGGGGCATGGCTTACTCTTGTGTCGAATTCCAACTGTCAAGGGTTTTTACGATATAAGAATATAATACAAAGTTAGCAGCTTGTTACAGTAGTTGTACCTGTAGTGTCGTTATGATGTACATACAATCTGTAGTTTTATGTTTTCAGTGTAGGTGTGAAAGGTGTAATACAATATACCTATATGTTTTCAGTACACGCGAGAAAGATGTGATACAATATACATATGTTTTTAGCACAGGCGTGAAATGTGTAATATAATATACCTATATGTTTTAGTATGGGTTTGAAAGGTGCAATACAATATACCTATATTTTTTTAGTATAGGTATGAAAGGTGTAATACACTATACCCACTCGGCAAACCTCGGCAGATTCCGGTACCCTACATCTAGCCTCGGCTGTATGACAGTAAGTGATATGTACCTACGCCTATACATTTGCGATGCGGCACCGGTTTACTTATAAGGAAAACATGCCCGCGTTTACAAAGAAATGCAAATTTGTCCTTGTCTAAAGAAATACGGATAAACTTGAAAGAAAAACCACTTCAAATCTTTGAAAATTTTGAAGATAAAACATTCTTCAAATACGTCGTCATCAATGACGTCATTGGTCGTCATGGACAACGCCATTGTAATCCGGGAACTTCTAAGTAGTTTTAATGGTGGACTTTGTCATACAGCCGAGATTAGATGTAGGGTACTGGAATCTGTTGAGGTTTGCCGAGTGACACTATACCTGTATTTTTTTTAGTACAGGTGTCAAAGATCATAAAAGAAGTGATAATGTCTACTTCCACGCGACTGGTATATCCGATACCACTGGTACCAATGGTAACGGCTGGAAAATGGGAACTTTATCGGCCATTAAAAAGGAACTTGGACATGAAAATGTGGGTAAAACAATATTTGGTTAGCCTATATCTTAATAGTTAGGCAGAGTGATAAGCAATTTAGTTGCTCGTTACTTTATACATAATGAAAATAAAATGGTGGTTGCCGTCCTCCTGTTCTACTCCGACTGGGCTAATGAAGATAGGCATACGCCATACACAGTGTTGTGAGGATAACGGCACTGCGGCCTACTCGTAGCTCGAATTCCACTTTGTATACGGGATCCGTCTGTCGTCCCATACGAACGACTATACAGCGTCCTCTGTCCTGTCTCTTTAGAAAATGAAATGAAATGTAATGGGGTGATTTAACACTCTACTGTTCTGCTCCAAACCAAAAACCGAGGTCCCGTATACACATTGGCGTGCACGTAAAAGATCGCTTGGCAGTTGGAATTCGATATAAGAGTAGGCCGTAGTGCCTCATAGCACACTGTATGGCGTATGTCCGTCTTCATTAGCCCAGTTTAGGAGCAGAACAGTAGAACGTTAAACCCCATTTCATTTCATTACTAACAAGGGGGGGGGGGGGTCCACGCGGGAAAATGCAGTTAGACTTTCACGACCAACGGCGGGATCGAACACGGGGTCACCGCGGCTCCCGTATGAATATAGATGTGGATATTGCTGATAAAGTCCTGGCTATTATTTGTATGTAAGGGTTATCGACTGAGACAGGGGTTCAAGTTAGATGAACACCCGAGCTCGACCAATGTGTAAGTTACATTATTCCATCGAAATGGTAGAAGCGATCGTCTCATTAACACTTCATATGGGTGGCATTATCACTTCCATGTAAGGGATAGAGAGGAAAATATGGTTTAACGTGTACTCGACATTTAGTTCATTTCGGGACTAACATATGGTTTAATTGTATCTTAATAGCTGTTGGGGGGGGGGGGAGACCCGAAGAAAACCCACTTGGTTGGACAAGCGATCCTTCTCCTTATCACGTACAGGCGGGGAATCCAAACCACGTCACTTGACTCAATGACAGACTGTATGAGCTATTGCGCATGCGTTAGACCATTCGGCCACTCAAACCCGAATGATCCCTCTTTTTATGTAACTTTCAGGAAGTTTTGTCAATTCTGAAAATGGATATTGAATCCTGGGAATGGAGAGTTCTACCACAGATTTTAAAAGCTCACGAACTAACCAATACAAAACAAGTTATGGTTGAGTTTCACACCTGTAGACGTTGTGCTGATAGACAGGTTGTGAAGGAATTGACTCATGCTATAACTATTCTTAAAGATCTTTACGATATAGGTTTTAGAATATTCTGGATGCATAAAAATCCTGCATGCACGTACACGTGTAAATATACAGGTGCTAAATTGTCTAAATGTCAGGAAGTATATTTCCTAAAAAAATAATTGTAATGTTTTATCGACAGGTGTGTGTAACTTGGGTAACTGGATGTCACTTTGCTAAAACACCAAGTTATATTGATGTAATGATAATCTGACAGGACATGTTAAGCAAGCAAACAAATAGAAAAACAAAACTCTGACCATTAGACGACAAAATATCAAAAATAAAATGTTTTCATCACATAAACTATTCGGTTTTTTTTCACTACCCAAAGTCATGTTGAATTGAATTCAAACGGAAGAGGACCCGGATACCCTGACGGCGACGAGAGCCTCAGGTGGAACGAGGACTGGCTTTAGCTTTATATTCAGCAAATTTTCCAAATATCCAACCCACGCCACTAGGTACCCACATTCAGAAAAGTCACCGGTTTTCCTCTACTTTACGACAATCTACAATGTATTTTATTAATTAATTTATACAAATAAATGTTTTAAAAACATTACTCGGCATACCTCCGGGCCCCTCTAGGCCCCTGCACAAGTGTCCCAGCTGCCCCCACCCCTTTTCAAGAGCCCTGCTGGTAGTTCGTTACATTAATATCAGGAGCGTATCCAGAGGTCGTGGGAGGCCCACCCTCTCATGCATGCGAAGATCATGTTTTGGTTCTCCAATAAATTCACCGTAATGACGTCGAACACACTAATCTGTGACGTATTGCCACCGTTCAGGCCCCACCCCTTTCTAATCACATACATGTATACAGCAGCCGGGAAAATTCCCCAGACCTCCACCCAAACATTCTCTCCTTCTTGGACACATTCCTGGACACGCCCCTGAATATAGAATTAATCTTATTATTGTCTCAGTCGTGCATTAATTATTATATGATTAGTCGGTTTTTTTTAATATTCATATGAAAGACATCTGGGGTTGGTCATTACAATCTGTGAATACGACAGGGTGGTGTTTTATCAACAAAGCTCTACTTCCTCTATATTAACCAGCTTCTTGACGACCTATCTAGTTCTTCGAAAGCAGGGGTGTGGTGACCCATGAGTTTGCATGAGGAACAAGATCCCGTGCCCCCCCCCCCCCAAAAAAAAACAAAAAAAACAAAACAAAACAAAACAATATTTATATGTGTGTGCCGGGGAGGGGTGGAGTGGCAGTCCCACCCAGTGCCACCGTGTAATAATGGGTTGTGCGGAACATGCTATAAGAGTCGATTTGTAGCATATCTGACCCACGGTATATGTTTGACACTGGTTGAGAATTATGATTATATAATGTTGAAAACCGCATGGAAACCGCGTGATTTTTCGCCATTTGCAAATGGCGCAAAAACTCAAGGCTACGGAAAAACTCAAAAGCATGACGCAAAGCTCGCCATTACGCCCCTCTCACTTAGCTTTTGTTCGAAAGGAGCATTGTACTAGACATAAAATGTAGCTGTCCAACATAAGCTGATGATATCGCCATAGTTAGTCCGAATGAAAAGGCTTATAGGACCTAGTGAATAAGTGCCAGATCTAGTAAGGGAGAGAGAGGGGGAGACTTGATTAAAATATTATTGTTAGTCCATTTGAATGTAAAGAACACCTTGACCGTGATCTTCTAATATATGACCGCAGAGGCACGCGGGGCTGTCAGCAACATATCTAAGGAATTTGTGACCCTGCAGGTCAGAGCATCGGAGTCTTGGTCTACTATGGATTATTTTGTTACCTTAACAACAGGTTCCCGGATGCGAGAGGGAGAGAGATTGGTGGGGGGGGGGGAAGTAAAGGTCATTTCGGGACTAACATATGGTTCAATTTTATTTCAATAATTCACTTGCACGTAGGGTCTTTAGCAGTGGAAGGAAACCGGAGGTCCCGGAGAAAACCCACGAGGCTGGACAGAAGACCTTACTCTTTGTGATGTATAACCGGGGAATCGAAACCAAGAAACGTCATACTGTTCTGCTATGGAAGGATATCTGATCTTCTTTATATAATGACCATTTGCGACGTGGTTTCCCCTTGTCAGAGATGCAGGACGTAGGGCCTGACAAGGACAGCTGTCTAGCCATTCGGATGAGACAAAATCCGAGGTCCCGTATATACATTGGCGTGCACGTAAAATATCCCTTGGCAGATCTAATTCGAAAAAAGTGTAGGCCATAGTGCCGTTGCCCATGAGACTATATTGAGACTAACACATGGTTCAAATTTATTTCAACAAAACCCGATCAAACTCCTTGTCACGTACCAGCTGGGGATCGAAACCACGCCACTTAACTCAATGGAACCTTCTGATTTAACGCGAACGCCACCCAGCTCCCTCTAACTGTAATACAATAGGGTTTATTTTAGTTATAAGAAAAGTGTTCTGTTTAATATAGAAATTCTTTACCTACATGATGTGTGACGAAAACTAGGTTAATGAAGTACCTTGCATTTTTCCAAAACTATCTTAGACTATATAAACTCACCGACAGTTATGTCAGTATCCTTTGCTGGAAGTAGGGTACTATAGTTCAGTCATCTAGTGCACGGATTAGTACAACTAACTAGAATAGTGTTGACGTAAAACGGTGCTTGTTTGATTTACCCTCAGATATCATGATGAGTCCGTAGGGAAGATATTATTCGGAGCTCAAGGGGAATATACCCATAGCCTCCTCGGTTTAGAGTCTAGGGTGAACACATCATCCTAGCGCCAACCTTATGCAGAACTATCAAGAAGTATGTGGCTGGATATTAAACTCAGACCGTGGATATTTTAATAACTCGAAAAGTAGGCCTACTATCATAACTTTGTAGTTTGCTGTATTTTTTTAATTATATAAACTTAAAAAGAACATAAACGATGTTCCAGAGTCAGTTAATTGATGATTGAAATAATTGATCCCACAACGTGAAGTCGAAGAAAGTCATAGACGATAGTGTCACAGCCTATCTCTTATTTGGAGTCACATCTACCCCGTAGTGTCACATAACGTTGGTAATAAATGACTAGTTTCATCATCTTTTCGTTGTCAAGCCTATAGAACAAAACTAGTAATTGTGTTTCCCATAAAAATTATATTTTGTTTTATATGTGTATGTTATTTTGAACAGAAACTCTATCAAAATAAAGGGGGGGGGGGTCTAGTGGTTTAATACGTGCAAGTGAAATCACAAGGTCTGTCATTGAGTTAATTTGCATGGTTTCGAATCCTTCCTTGTACGTGACAAGGAGTAGGGTCGTCTGTTCAACCTCGTGGGCTTGATTCACGTTCCTCCGCTTTCCTCCCACTGCTAAAGACCCATAATGAAATAAAATTGCCTCTCTCTCTCTCTCTCTCTCTCTCTCACTCAGCATAGGTTCTTGGGCCTACAGTAGTATAAATTAGTAGAAAAATTTCAACCAGCAACTCTTTGTGGTTATAAAGATAAAGATCACAAGTACGTTCATGGAATTGACATTGAAGTTACTAGGTTGAGGAGTGGGATCGGGTCGGGATGTAGCAGCCTGATCCCAGCACTCTTTTGAGAGTTATCTCCCCGGAAAACGGGGAACGAATAGACAGCGCTGCACACTGAGTGACAACAAAACGTTGATGAAATGCGTAACTGAATGAATTTAAAGCTTGTGGTATACAATCGTTTTACGTGTATATATGCCAATCCGTTGTTTAATCCGCGAGAGTCGGTTTGTAAATGATGAGGGTGTAATACATTATTTTTTTTCGCGCAGACGGAGTGACACGTTCTACGCGTTCAACTTATCTTAAATCTACTTCCGTTTTCTCCCCTGGAAAACCCTGAACTATTTTTAGACCTTCACACCAAACAGTTCTTGAAACTTGATTTTGTCATTTTCCTTCCGTATTGGTGAAGTAAGTATTAATATTATTCATTAAGACATTTATTACTGACCACTGAACTAGAACCTTCTTGAATTTGAGAAGATAACAATAATTTGAATACCTGGTAAAAACAAGATAGATTGCACAATGAAATGAAATTTGAAAATGACGTCTTACATTTCTGTAACCTACCAACTGGGCAAATTAAAGGGATCCGTAGATTTACCCAAAACAACTTAATTACCCAAAACAACCTGTATTTTGAATAATACAACACATTTTTATTGTTTTCTTTCTTTGTATGAATATGATGACATTTATTCCCTTGTAATAGTTCTGGGAAAAAAAATAAATAAAGGCAGTTAAGATCTCTTTTTATCGTCTACGCTACACGCACATCAACCTGATTTTTTCTTATCACAATGATTAGATCTCCTGCTTTCACAGCTGACCAAAAGGCAACCCTCTGTGTTTCGAGATAAGAGATGATGCCATTAACTCCAATGTAGCACATGCGGGAGCGATTCGCAAACGGCATTTGTAAGCAAAATTGACAATATTTTTAATCAAAACAACGATTGATTATTGTTATTTATAATATTTCTGCCACATCCAACTACAATTTAGCATATAATCCTACCTGAAACGGGTACAAATCGTCGTTTTTAAAATTGAGGCGTTAAGCCGTTACTAAGACTGCCATCTTTTTAAACGATACGCTGTCATCATGAAGGCGGGGCTAGATATAAGGCTTTTCTAACAGCCAATCAAAAGGGCAATCTGAAGCATTTTAACTATGAATGGATTTCAATGGCGGTGAATGTCAGACAAAAACAACGCTTCATTAATTTAAACGCGAATATTTGGAGTTAGGCGACAGTTGTGCCACTACATTGGCCTCTGTAAGTTTAATTAATCATAATAGCATAAACTCATCTTATTTTAAAGATGTAACATGCATTAATAAAGAAATTGAGTTTGCCACTTGCAACTAAAGGCATCCAATCGTAGCTAAAAACAAACACATCAGTATATCTCAACGTTTTTAGCTACGTTCTCGTAGCTAGCCTATACTGAGCCAGTGCCTTATTCAGTGACACTCCAAGGCTCCTCCTGAGGGAAATTTTGCACGAACAATTTATGCATTTTCACATACATGTACTCTCCGTATAGTTCTTTTACATACAAGCCAACGAGTATAATATCGCTAGATATTCAGTCCCTAGATTCTTTTTTCTTGTCCGACCCTGCATCCAGCACCACTGATAGGAAAATCCTGACTAATCCACCGCCAACAAGATTTTAGAATCTGTGTTTTGATTATAATTAAATTGAATTTTATTCTGATATTTTAAGTGAGTAAAGATGTTAAAATGGAGGAGACAAAACATCAAGTTTTAAGAGATTTAACAGATGTGTTTCCACAGTTACCAGAAAGTGTTCTACTGGAAGTCATTGTTGATAACATAGAACCAAATGAACCTTTAGAACCTGAGAGAAAAACTTTGGTCCAATCATGTGTTGATCAACTACTGGACACTTGTAAGTTATCATTTGATAAAGAATAAATCACCTCCAATTTCTACCCATGTCTGTCCACCCCCCCCCCCCACCATCCGTTGGTCTGCCGTCCACAATTGCTTGTAGATGGTCTAGGGGCTCAAGTTAACATCCGTATGACATTAAATTTATTCATAGTGTTTAAGGTCATGAGACGCAGAAGTCGATTCATTTTCAGAGATTTCTGATAATTACTTCCAGAGTTTTAGCCCTTGATCATTTTGAAAATCTTGTGGATGCTCTAGCGGCTAAAGTTAATATCCGATTGACTTTAAATTTAAACACAGTATTTAAGGCCATGAAAGGAAGAATCCTATTGATTTTCAACGATTTCTGATGATTACTGCCAGAGTTATGACTCTTTATCACTTTGAAATATCTTGTGGACACTCGGGAGGAAAATGTTAATATCCGATTGATTTTAAATTGATCCACAGTGTTTATGGTCATGCAACGAGGAAGCCTCTTGATTTTCAACTATTTCAGATAATTATTGCCAGAGTTATCACCCTTGACCTCTTTGAAAAATCTTGTACATGTAGAACTAGAAGCTCTAGATGCTAAAGTTAATATCCGATTGACTTTAAATTTATACACAGTGTTTATGGTCATGAGATGAAGAATCCTATTCATTTTCACCCATTTCCGGTAATTACTGCCAGAGGTATGGCCCTTGATCCCTTTGAAAAATCTTGTGGATGCTCTAGAGTCTAAAGTTAACCCTTGTTGACGATTTAGATGCTGTGGGTGTATGATTTGTTGCCTGGCAACCTGTCTTGTTTAATTATATGTTAATGTCTCTCTGCTTGCTTGCATCATTATTTGATCCGGCAGCTACAGAGATCTACTGGCCGTCCAGCCTGTGCTACTGTTTTAAGGGAGGTTGGGTGGCCAAATGGTTTAATGTGTGCGCGTTTCATTGTAAGGTCTGTCAAATTATCATACGATCTATATGGAATATATATACATTATTTAAATTAGTGACACAAAGAAGGCTATTGAATTTCAGCAATTTCTGTCAGTTACTTATAGAGTTGTGGACCTTGCTTCACTTTGTTGAACCTTGTGATTGCTCTAACGACAAAAATTATAATGAGATCTGCATGAACATGTCTTGTAAATGCCCCCCCCCCCCCCATTACCTTTTAACCAACCTTGTCGACCACTCAAATGATTTAGCTGCTGTGGGCGTATGTTTTGTTGTCTGGCAACCTATCTTATTTTTTCGACATCGACAGGATTAAAAATATCAATTATTCAGTTATCATGTTATTTTTTTTTGGTAATATTGACCTGGTTATAAATCATGATATGAATCCTCTTGTAGCACCTGAATTGCAATACATATGATACCGTGACTGCAGTGGCAATACCCAAATACCCAACACTTAATATTTTTGGTCCGATCCAAATAACTAGACTTATTTAGCATGAATTAAGCCATGAGAAATTCGATAGTTTAGCAAAAAATGCCCCAATCTGATTAAAACACAAATCCTTTTCTGTTTCGTTTTTTTATAGTTCAAAATTTCGTTTACTTTTGTTTATCACACTAGGATGTGGAAGAGTTGTTATCATTGACGTGTTCTGAATGGTGTGGGGAATTAGCCAATGAAACGGTCTGTTACGGCGAGCCTTAGGCATGTTTTGCACGGAACTGTGGGTAATCCACTAGTAACATCAATGCTGATTGGTTAATCAAATGTCTAACGTCATAGTTTCAAAGACTGCTCGTATGACCTATGACGTGACCTATTGCTACAATCGGTAAGATCTTAATGTATTGTAGGCCATCGAAAGTATAAAAAACCGGAACGAAATATAGATCTGTATTTTAAGCAGATTGAAAATGCCCATGACACATCAAGCCATAAACATGTTTGTATCTTTATATTTCAGCTAGATTTTTATTCGGCAATGGTGACAGTCAACAAAATAACAACAAATCGCTTTCTTCATTGCCTGAAGATGGTAAAAGATACCCCATTGTGGTTCCAGACCATTCCGACAATGAACTTGTAGACCCAGGGTGTCAGATAAGATCTCTTTTTCCGGGTGTAACGCTGAAGAAATCAAAATGTTCTGTTGATCAGCCTGAAAACTCAACCAGATCTTCAAGTCAGCGACCTCAAAATATATGTGGAGACATTTCCGGTCATGTGATTTGTGATAGCGATAATATGTTTGATTTAGATTTAACGTCGCCCGGAGCTTATTCATCAGACTCTATCTCTAATCCCCTTGTTTCTTTAGGATTGGACAGAAACAATACATCAGGTGTAAGTGCCTCGAGGACTTGTCATATATCTACGAGTACTAATGCCGTCCCGCAACAAGCAAGTCGTAGTATGACGATACCTACTGTTACTGATATTAACACAACAATAGGCAGACCTATTACAAGTTTGTGGACACATTCAAAACCAAATCTGTCTCCATCCTCATCGTCACATACTGTTAAATTGTGCAGTATTAATTCACAAAATCCCTGCTCCTCCCCATCAGCACCACAAACTGTTAAATCGTGTAGTATAAATTCACAATATCCCCGCTCCTCCCCATCAACATCACAGACTGTTAAATCGTGTAGTATCAATTCACAATATCCCCGCTCGTCCCCAGCAACATCACAGTCTGTTAAATCGTGTAGTATCAGTTCACAAAGTGTTAGTTCTGCTCAAAAACAACCAACTGTGTTTAATCCAGACGTTTTGCCACATTCTCGAGAACCGCCTCAATCTTTTGATGAATTTTTTAAAACAATTACAGATTCATCAAAAAGTCGTAATAAGAAATCTATATCAGCCGAAAATAATTTAGCATCTTCAAAAAGTTTGACAACAAATAGTTTTAATACAAGCAACTCAGTAAGTCTATCGACATCATCAACCAGTGGATTTCATACAACATCTTCACAGTCTTCAACAACAGCAGAAGTTGGTAAGGTCTCAGACATCTTTGTGAACTTGACTCCACATGTCACCACTTCAAGACCAACAGCAAATAAGACTTCAGCTATTGGTCTGAATCTTGCGAAAAACTGTGTAGGCCCAACGTCGTCTTCAGCTGTTTCATCAAACCTGATTGATGTTATGACAAAATGCCCGGCAGTAAAAAATACAAACTGTGTAGGCCGAACTCCATCTTCAACTGTTACATCAAATCCACCTGATGTGATGACAGGAAGATCAGCAGTACAAAATTTAAATCAGACTGAAGCAGTTAGCCCGAAATTTAAACCTAACTGTATAAGCCCGTCACCGTCCTCAAAGCCGTTTAATGTGAAAACATCAAGAATAACACTACAAGATACAAATCAGAATTCTTCAGTTCGTCAGAGTCCTATACCTAACAGTGTAGGTCCATCAACGTCCTCAAACGTGTCATTAAACCCACCTAATGCAACAACATCAAAAAAGACAGTTTGTAAGAATCTTGTACAGAACTACATGTATGTAAGTCCAACACCACCATCGACCATGACATCAAACTTAATAGTTATAAATATATCAGATGACGAAGATAAAAATTCCTCAATAACTACTTTAAACAAAGTAAATTCAATTTCTCCAATAAAGCAAAACTCTCAACAAAGGAACGCAAATGATGGGTTATCACCCTTGAAATCAAATGTGATAGAAAGTGTGGTTCTGGGACATTTCAAGAATGAAGACAAAAAATCATCGAAAGAAGATGTTGCCGTTTTGAATCTAGTAGAAGAGGGTGATGAGGACATCCATTCATCCTTACAGACAGTGGTGAGTATTATTAAACTGAGAAAATATAACTGTTCCTAGACAATACAATAAAACTAGAGTTATTCCCCTTTTAAATTTACTGCGAATTCACTGATAGGGCTCGTTTGTCAATCCAGAACGTCCCGAATTGACAGAATTGGAATCAAGTGATACAGAATTCAGCGATGTCACAGTTCTGCCAGTCCCAACAGCTGAGGTGTTGTGAGTAGAATCGTGACGTATTTTTAATAACAAATATGTTTCAGCTTTCATGATTGGTTGAGAGATTTTGTATGCAGTCGGCACATGCATTGTACTTCGAAATTCTCCTTTTCACTCAGGTAAATAACCTGTCTCGCTCAATTATCAAAGACCAATCACATGACACATATCCATACATGTGTACACACACACACACTCTTAAATTGTTTAGGTCTTGACACACATTGCTCCATATAAATATCGTAATATGAAACCTCTTTATTTCTTCGACATCGGAATGCCTAAAAGTTCTTGAAAGTCAGCGAATCTGCTTTGGCTCAGTGACTCGAAGATTCGTACAATTCTATCATCCGTATCCATGCTAATTCCGCCAAGTATCATGGTACCAAACTTGCGTACTAAATCGAATACTTCGCTGTTGAGGTGTAGAATTCAGATTTTAAAATATACATTGATTATCAAAACACGAATCACACCTGTGCATGATACCGTATTTACATGTACCGCGTGCGGAGGACAAGTAACGCCCCCTGGAATTCCTTTCTCACATATCCTGTCTATATTTACGCTACAAATTATATTTATATGTGAAATATTTTCCCGATCTAATTATTTGATTTTGTAAATTTTCTTATAAATTATTCATAGCCTTTATTTATGAAAATTGTTTAAAACTTTTTAAATGATTAAATACACCAGGCAGCGAGCCGTGTGCATTTCCATTCCAGCTACCACTATATTTACTGTGGTGCAACTGAGTGAACACTTAAACATATATTCATACCAATACACCTCTTGTTGTAGGATTAAACCGCCAATTATTGTTGAGTTGATTTGAAACGGCTAATTATTGTTGAGTAGAAACAGTTGATTATTGTTACGTTGAGTGAAAACAGCCAATTATTGTTAAGTTGAGTGGAAACAGCCAATTATTGTTGAGTGGTAACAGCCAATTATTGTTGAGGGGATTGTTGAGGGAAACAGTCGATTATTGTTGAGTGGAAACAAACGATTTTTGTTGAGTGGAAACAGCCGATTATTCTGTTATGTATTTTTTGTCATTACAGTTAGATATATTTCCTGACGCTGATAGAAACTGGGTAGAGAATCAACTTAAAGCTATAAAAACCCAAGATCCAACAAATTATAGCCAGGTTGTTTGTAATACCATGTTTGATAGTCCGTACAAAAAACATAGAACCATCGAGATCGATGAGAGCGATAATAACTTACTGTTGTTATCCCTGCCAAAAAAACATACAGCCAAGACTAAACATCTTGACAAGGCGGCATCGTGTTCTACTCTTGATTCCAGTCAACAGACCTTGAATACGACTATGTCACTAGAAATCAACAGAAAGAGAAAAGCCGATGAAGATATGTCACTGAATGATCATTCATCTATTATTAAATATGTTAAAAAGGTAAACAGATTTAATAGTTTATGGAAGGGTTGAATGGTTAGCGCGTTCGCGTTGTATCGAAATACTGGATTACCTGAAAAACACCTACGGGGCAAGCACTGGGTAAAAGTGTCAGGGTATCACTGACTATTGTCTGTCAGTTTATTGAACGTGACACGGAGTAGAATCGCCTGTCCAGTATCGTGAGTTTTCCTCAGCTAAGGACCCCTATTCGCTGGCAAATTATTGGAATATAATTGAACCATATAATGTTAATCTCGAAATGACCTAGTTTGTGAGGAGTGGATGTTAAACCTCTCTCTCTCTCTCTATCTCTCTCTCTATCTCTCTCTATCTCTCTCTCTATCTCTATCTCTCTCTATCCCTCTCTCTATCTCTCTCTCTATCTCTCTCTCTATCTCTCTCTATCTCTCTCTCTATCTCTCTCTATCCCTCTCTATCTCTCTCTCTCTCTCTCTATCTCTCTCTCTATCTCTCTCTATCCCTCTCTCTATCTCTCTCTATCTCTCTCTCTATCTCTCTCTATCCCTCTCTATCCCTCTCTCTATCTCTCTCTATCTCTCTCTCTATCCCTCTCTCTATCTCTCTCTATCTATCTCTCTCTATCTCTCTCTCTATCTCTCTCTATCTCTCTCTCTATCTCTCTCTATCTCTCTCTCTCTCTCTCTCTCTCTCTATCTCTCTCTCTTTTAATTTGAGAAAATTTTGTATATGTTAGGAAGATGATAAATCTGTTAACAATCAAGATGATGTTGATACCAGTAGTTCTACTCCAATGGATTGTGATGCCAGTAACGCCACCACTGATGAAGGTTAGTTAATTACACAATTTATGTTATCACAGATTTATGAATTACAAATTATATTAGCGTTGAAAATACATTCAGCGCTGCACAACATTCTATGTTCCTAGCACTGTGTAAAGCGTGTTGTTACTGAAATACATGCACAACATACTAAGTTCCTAGCACTTATAGTGTTGGTATTCAAATATGTGCAGTGCTACACACCATACTAAGTTACTAGTACTGTACAGTTGATAGTCCCACCATACCTAGTTACTAGTACTGTACAGTTGATAGTTACACCATACCAAGAGTGTAGTACAGTACAGTTGATAGTCCCTAATACTAAGTTCTAGCACGGTACAGTTGATAGTCCCACCATACCAAGAGTGTAGTACTGTACAGTTGATAGTCCCCCCATACCAAAAGTGTAGTACTGTACAGTTGTTAGCCCCACCATACCCAGAGTGTAGTACTGTACAGTTGATAGTCCCACCAAACTCCAAACTAAGTTTCTAGCACTGTACAGTTGATATTCCCGCCATACTAAGTTTCTAGTACTGTATAGTTGATGGTCCCACCATACCTAGTTACTGGTACTGTACAGTTGATAGTCCCACCATACCAAGAGTGTAGTACTGTACAGTTGATAGTCCCACCAAACTCCAAACTAAGTTTCTAGTACTGTACAGTTGATATTCCCATCATACTAAGTTTCTAGTACTGTATAGTTGATAGTTCCACCATACCAAGAGTCTAGTACTGTATAGTCACACCATATTTGTCAGTGAACGTTTCTAACTTGTCATCCAGACTCCCATTATCCCCTTCGACACAGAAATGTAGGATGTTAAATTTCATTTCATCTGTCAACTGCCTATTTTCATTATATTTTATATTCCAGATTGTTGCCCGTGTGAAAGTTGTCATCAATTCTACAATCTCTCAAAACTAGGGCAATGCTGTGAAGGACATTTACTGTGTCCAAAGTGTATTTGGGAGGAAATTAAACCATTACTGAATGCAAATTCTAAAAAGGTAAGAAAAACAGAGAAATATCTAGCTGAGCCCTAACGATGATTTAATTCAACCGTAGTAACGATCTCTGTGTTAAACATACTGTACATTATGCAAGAGCTAAATCTGCCTATTGCACATCTTTCTTAAGGCCTGAAATGTTATCTAAATTATTAATTAGACATTAATCAACTCTCGATGGCATCGCTAGCCTGCAGTATTTACTGGATTAGGACCCAATTTGCTGCTTAACTTTCATTCATGATTTAATCATGAAACGGATAATTGAGACTATGTTTTTTATAGTACCGACTTTAGTAATGATGATCGTGACCAGGCCGAAAATTCATTGCTAAATTCTCGGTTCAAAGTGGATCAATTTGACTGAAATTTTTGGCAAATTCCCTTTACATTATCTAGTTTTTAACTATTATAGTGAAAACTGCCAACTTTTTATCTTATCTCCCATAATGTATCTTTAATATTCTATCACAATTTATGTAACAATGACTGACACCAACATTGTCCTTTAAATCCCAAACCATTCTCTCCCCAGGGAGATTCTTGTGTATCTGTATATATTGTATGTTTATATTCCCCAAGGGAGTTTCTTGTGTATCTGTATATTGTATGTTTATATTCCCCCAGGAGGTTCTAGTGTATATCATATGTTTTATAATTCCAAAGAGAGGTTCTAGTGTGTATTGTATGTTTTATAATTTCAGTTACAGATAGAATGTAAAGTTAAAGATTGTACAAGTTTTATGTCAATTGGTGGGTACAACAAAATATTCATTACTTTCATTTCTACCACTTTGAATACTGTGAATTTCAATTGTCTTTGGTTCTGTGAATTCTAATTGTCTATAAGTATACTGTGAATTCTAATAGTCTATTGCGCTGTGAATTCTAATTGTTTATGCTACTGTGAATTCTAATTGCCTATGGTACTGTGATTCTAATTATGTATGTTTTTGTGAATTATAATTATAATTTTATGCGTCTAATTCTAATGTGAACTATAATTGTTTGATATCCATGTGTTTATTGTAGGTGAACTTAAAAGAATCGTGCCTGGTGAAATTATGGAGTTGTTTAACGAGATTTTGGAGAAAGAAAATGAAAATACTATAAACAAACTCGAGAATATAGTCAGGTATACACATGTTACTATAAATAACCTCGAGAATATAGTCAGGTATACACATGTTACTATAAATAACCTCGAGAATATAGTCAGGTATACACATGTTACTATAAATAACCTAGAGAATATAGTCAGGTATACACATGTTACTATAAATAACCTCGAGAATATAGTCAGGTATACACATGTTACTATAAATAACCTAGAGAATATAGTCAGGTATACACATGTTACTATAAATAACTCAGAGAATATAGTCGGGTATACACATGTTACTATAAATAACTCAGAGAATATAGTCAGGTATACACATGTTACTATAAATAACTCAGAGAATATAGTCAGGTATACACATGTTACTATAAATAACTCAGAGAATATAGTCAGGTATACACATGTTACTATAAATAACTCAGAAAAATATAGTCAGGTATACACATGTTACTATAAATAACCTAGAGAATATAGTATAGTACTGCGTTACATTACATGGAAACAATACTGACCTTATGTGGGGATATTAGTCACCAGAACAATGTCAAAGCATGCTTACATAGTGGTGCCTATATCTATATCATTTAATTGAAGAGTCGGGACTGTGATATGTTTATTTTTAGCAAGAAACTAGAGCTTCGGATGAGCAAACAAAAAAGTAGTCCCACCAGATCCAGAACCAAATTTATGAGCCGCATTGATGAAAGATGGATACCAGTTTCTATGTATAATAGTCATCAATTTTCCAAATTTCAAAGTTCTCTTCCCATTTAGATTTAGGCTTTTACAAACCTAATGAGATTGTTCATTGAGATTTCTGTTTTATTTTGGATTCTTTTTCAAAATTAAAATTAAAATGTTGAAGCCTTTGTAAACAGCTCAGACTACAAAGCTGCTAAAGACCCCTACACACATGCGAATTATTGAAATAAAATTGAACCATATGTTATTCCCGAAATGACCTTGTTTGTGTTGAGTGGAAGTTAAACCCCATCTCTCTCTCTCTCTCGCTCTCTCTCTCTCAAGTTGAATGGCCACTCATGTTTTTATCTTCTATTTAATCAGATGTCCGGAATGTGGTTTCACTGCTGAGCTGTTACAGATAGAGAAAGAGTTTCACTGTGGTAATCCAGACTGTATGCTGGTAAGTAAATGTCCATCTTTCTATTACTGATTATCATAATTGTCTCGCAACTAGGATCGAAAGCAACACCCTCTGTCCTGGTTGGTGGGGGAGGCCGAATGGTTAATGAGTGCGTTCAATCTGATTGAAATACAAATCTATATTTCATTTTGTTTTTTATACTACATGAAGATCTGACAAGTTATAGCGATAGGTCACGTCAGGGGTCGTAAACTAAAGCTATTGGGTAGACACAAACAGAGTGGATGAGAAGTAATTATATAATGTTAGCTATGTGAACTCCTCGGATGAGAAGTAATTATATAATGTTAGCTATGTGAACTCCTCGAATGACACATAATTATATAATGTTAGCTGTGTGAACTCTTCGGATGAGAAGTAATTATATAACGTTAGCTGTGTGAACTCTTCGGATGAGAAGTAATTATATATTGTTAGCTGTGTGAACTCCTCGAATGACACGTAATTATATAATGTTAGCTGTGTGAACTCTTCGGATGAGAAGTAATTATATAACGTTAGATGTGTGAACTCTTCGGATGAGAAGTAATTATATATTGTTATCTATGTGAACTCCTCGGATGAGAAATAATTATATATTATTAGCTATGTGAACTCCTCGGATGAGAAGTAATTATATAATGTTAGCTATGTCATGTTTAATGTTTCAGTCATCTTGTCGATATTGTAAGAAATCGTGGAATGATGATTCTCACACTCACTGTACAGCTTTACTAACATTAGTAGATAGAAAACGAAGCGATGGGGTCGTGACTTCTTGTCCTAAATACTGGAAAGATATAGAAGTCGAGACAGATAAGGTACGATTTTATAACTTTTTTTTTTTCTTTTGCTTATTTGATAATGGGGGATTGGGCCGAATGGTTAACGCGTAATGCTTGTATGTGACAAAGAGTAGTGTCACCTGTCCAACCTCATACGTATCCTTCCACTGATAAAGATCCCTAGGCACAAGCGATTGAATTAAATAAAATTGAACCATATGTTAGTCCCGAAATGACCTAGTTTGTGTCGAGTGGACGTTAAACCCTATTTCTCTCTCCATATGATAATTTTGATAAGTTGGAGCTAAGTTGGCAGGCTAAGTTCCTTTGAATCCCCCCTTTCTTGTTAATGGTGAATGACAGAGGGTCTGGCATAGAAAAGCTTCTCTGGTCTTGTTTATACCATTCACAGCTGGAAAACTAAGGTCTTGTTTATACCATTCACAGCTGGAAAACTAAGGTCTTGTTTATACAATTCACAGCTGGAAAACTAAGTTCTTGTGTATACCATTCACAGCTGGAAAACTAAGGTCTTGTTTATACCATTCACAGCTGGAAAACTAAGTTCTTGTGTATACCATTCACAGCTGGAAAACGAAATACGAGTAGGCCAAAATTATGCTTTTAGCACACTGTATGGCGTATGCCTGTTTATATTAATCCCCGTTAGTGCAGAAATCTAAGCCGGAAAATCTGGATGAACTTTCTCGGCCAATGCAGGGATCGAACACCCGACCTCCAGGCTAGCAAGCCAGTGTCTTACCCACTCACCCACCATGATCCCCCCACAGTTCTATGGAACGATCACTATATTATATACATACAACATTTCAACAAGATTTCATTAGTCCTTGTCAAGCATACAAAATGACACAATGTTGAAGGGAGGTCATATTTCATTAGTCCTTGTCAAGCATACAAAATGACATAATGTTGAGGAGAGGTTGTATGCATGTTCCTCAATCCCTTTTAATAGGTGAATAAATTATTGTTTTAATAATAAATAAAAAAAACAATGTTGAGAGATGTGTTGGATATTTTTCCAGGATTTTTGTATTTTACCGTTGGAGGAAAAGCATGAAGAGTACCGAGCTGTAAAAGATTTGATGTTAGCGTCAATGTCACAGACCCTGATTAAATCTATTTATAGAATACAGAATAATAAATTATGGGAGAAATATTATCTGTAGGTATTTTATCTTTAAACACAAGTCAATTATCTCCCTTGATTCTACTTGTTCTACTCACTAAGTCGATGCTGGATTGAACGTTCCGGAATAGAATTCTATCAAACCCAAAAATAGTGACAATCGGGTGAAAATGGGGATTTGGGGCTAGAACGCATGTGCTGACTGCACAAGGAAATATCTCAACCAACCATGACAGTTGAAACATATTCATTTTGTTTAATTACGTCATGATTCTACTCACACCACCTTAGTTGTCGGGACTGACAGGACTGAATTCCGCATCACTCAATTGCAATTCCGGTGGTTGGTTTTTATCTATACTAATATTTGTGACTGTCGTTTGTTTGTCTGTCTGTCTGTTCAGGGTTGGCTGAAATTTGGTATTTAGGCCTACCACTTCCGGTTTCGGAGTTATGCTTCTTCCGGTTTATGGCTTGGTTAACGGCCAGTAGAGTGTTTCTCAACCTTTTTCTGCCAACGGCACACCATGGAACACATGAACAATGAGTGGCACACCTGGCTAAATATATATGAAAAATATTTGATTTTTGCAAAATAAAAACATGATAAGTCATAGACGGCATACAACCGTAGACACAAACTAGTTATAGACACATAGAATGACTCAAACTAAATAAAGAAATACACAACTATGAACTTACATTATTGCAATCTTTCGATTTTCATCAGTCAAATAGCTGGCTTTAGCGAAAAATTTTCTTAGTGTGCTAAATTTCATTGCACACTTAGTAAGATCTCACGCCACACTGGTTGAGAATCACTGCGCTAGTAGATCTAAGATTGCTTCTTTAAAGCTTGTGTACTTAGACTGTAATATTATTTGTTTCATTGTAGTTCTAGGAAACATATCTGTGATGATTTTGGTGCTCAGAAGTTAAATGAGAGACATCTGTTTCATGGAACCAACCCCCAAAACATCCAACAGATTTGTCAGCAGGGTTTTGACTGGCGTTTATCAGGAAAACAAGTTGGAGCAGCTTATGGTGACGGTAGGTTGTCTTAATTATACATGGCCATTTGTTATAAAAGGTCTGTCATCGATCAAATTGCGTGTTTTCGATTTCCCGATTGTACGTGACAAGGAGTAGGGTCGCCTGTCCAATCTCCTGGGTTTTCTCCGGTTTCCTCCCATTGCTAAAGACCCCTACACACAAGCCAATTTATTGAATTAAAATTGAACCATATTAGTCCTGAAATGGCCTAGTTTGTGTCGAGTGGACGTTAAGCCCCATTTCTCATTGCTAAAGACCCCTACACACAAGCCAATTTATTGAATTAAAATTGAACCATGTTAGTCCTGAAATGGCCTAGTTTGTGTCGAGTGGACGTTAAGCCCCATTTCTCTCTCAGTGAGTAAGACATTGGCACGCTAACCTGGATTTCCCGTGTTCAATCCTTGAGTAGGCCCGAGAAAGTTCTTCAGGATTTTCCGGCATTGTTCCTTCTTGTCAGTGGTGCAGGAATGAGGGCCAGGCAAGGGACAATGTATAGTCGTTCGGATAGGATGAAAAAACAAGTTTTTGTGTACACATTGGCGTGCATGTAAAAGATGATTTTGTAAGTTGAAATTCAATATAAGAAATATATTATCAGAAGATTGGATATATGTCCCTCTCTTGGACAATTACGCATCGATTAATCATTAGGGACTTCAATGTTTGATATGCTGCCACAATTCCAAGATGGCTGTCATGACATCATGATTGGATCCTGGTCCATATTGTAAGCTCATACATGTTATTAATATATGGCTGTCATGTTATTAATATATGTTTTTGTCTACTTCTAGGTGCATATTTTGCAGTTGAAGCTCAATATTCTAATAAATTGACCCAACCAATCAGTGAAACACAAGATGTGATGAAATCTTTATCATTCGGACATTTTATACCATTAACACAGAAATCGGCAACCGTCAGTATACAGAATGATACGTCATCGCATAATCCGACCAATACTACAACTCCGACAGATGATACCACTTCTGTTAATAACACTCAATCATCTATCGGACAAACTCCTGGGAATCCCTTCGGACCTGTTTCCTTTTTAGCATCTCCGTTTCCACCATATCCTGCTGCACAATCACGGACAAGCGGTTTTAATTATTTTGGACAGCAGTCGACATCTGGAGGTGGTCCATCTACGGGAAGAAAAGTTAAATTAATGTTCATGGCTAGGGTTGTATGCGGACGCCCATTTCAAGGAGCTAAAGGAATACGAAGACCTCCACCAGATATTTCTGACAGCAAGAAAAGACTTTATAATTCAGCAGTGAATAATTTAAATAGACCCGATATGTTTATTATATTTGATAGTTCGCAGAGTTACCCAGAATATGTTATAGAATATTATTGTTAACATAACCTGGAATATGTTATAGGATAATTTAAAATGACCCGGAATATGTTATAGAATATTATTGTTAGCATGACCCGGAATATGTTATAAAATATTATTGTTAAGATGGCCCGGAATATGTTATAGAATATTTTAAGATGACCCGAAATATGTTATAGAATAATTTTAAGATGACCCGGAATATGTTATAGAATATTTTAAGAAGACTCGGAATATGTCATAGAATAATTTTAAGATGACCCAGAATATATTATAAAATATTTTAAGATGATCTGGAATATGTTATAGCATATTTTTTGTTAGCATGGCCCATATAGAATATTATTGTTAACATGACCCGGAATATGTTATAGAATATTATTGTTAGCATGGCCCGGATAGAATATTATTGTTAACATGGCCTGGAATATCTTATAGAATATTATTGTTAACATGCCAGGAAATCGGACTTTGATGTTATGGTATGTAACTGAAAATAGAAGAAATCAGACTGACTGGACTGATTAGAAGTGTACACTAATAAATAAATCAAAAACATCAGTCCAGCAAAGGACCCTGTAAAAAAACGAGGAATATGATGCATGTATGTATATTTGTATATATCAATGTATTTATATCATTTTATTTCAAGTTTTGTTATTTGTAAAAATTGAAGTGGTTGTATAAACACTGATTTTTAACTTGTACAATATTGTATCATATTTTATTTATCTGTTTGTTGCTCAGATTTATAAATTTTTTACGTATAAATGTAATCATTTGTACATGTTTGTTACTGAAAGAGGTGTGGAATATATCTAAACCTATACATTGGTGTGTGTTTGTTATTGTATATTATCATTATTAAGAATTTTCATATAGTGCCATTTCCACCAGATTCTCAAAGGAGTAAAAAATGAATACATGAAGCATAAAGATCACAAAATGTTTCTATGCAAAGGATTTGCCGGAGTGGTTTCCCTTGTGAGTGATGCAGGACAGACAGCCAGGGCGACCTTCGGTTGCACAGATCTTCGTACTATAGTCGAACCATCTGCATGCGAATGGCATTTAGTTCAACCAGTGGTCGTGACCAGCCGTAACATGCGATAAAGCATGGTCGGGATAGTTCAAAGATGGCTGACAAAACTGTCACTTGAGAAGATTTTCTGAAAAATATAATAAAATTGCCGATTGCCGTTGCGTTATTTACACCTTGGTCGGTATTATAGGGCCCATGTTAACACCTGAAAGTTAGTGAATGGGCATGTATATAGATGTTAAATTTGATTTTTTTTCGTCTTTTTTTGATGAATTTGACAGATTAGGATCTTCTTATTCGAATATATAGGCACACGACAAAAAACTGTACGTGTGAAATGATCTTGGTTGGGTGACATAAATCCAATGAAAAATATTCAGATATTGACAAATCCTATTTGTAACCTATTCTAAGCTTGCTTTCAAATCACAGTATGGAAAATTAATCAGTTTTTAAAAATACATGAGTAAATAGGAGAAAATATAGCAGGCGGAACAACTGACATTGTCGCCACCATACTGAATAGTCAATGGCTAGGGCCATTTGCTTTTGGGTGCTGGTTCAGACTGTAGTCGCGACCATAGTCTACATCCGAAGGTCGCCCTGTCAAGGACAGCTGTCTAGTCGTTCAGATGAGATGAAAAAACCATTAAGTGCAGGTAAAAGATCCATTGGCAGTTGGAATTCATATACTATTCAAAAAAAGTAGGGGATATTTGATTTTTAAGTGTTATTAAAGTCACCTAATGAAACTGACGAAGAAACAAATGACAAAATGAAATGAAGTTCACATTCATCGATTTATTCCAAATGATCGTTAGACTAAGTAAGGCACAGTCTGACCATTATAAGGGTAAAATGATACCCGGGGTCAAACAGCAAAGTTACCACAGCATCACAACCAAGTCAGTAACGGGTAAATCCTCCTCTGTTTGCGAAACAAGCATTGATCCGACGTGGCATACTCCTAATGAGACGTCTAAGGTCATTTTGGTCCAGATTGTCCCATTCCTGTTGCAACGCAGCAGCAAGTTCTTGGACATTGGCAGGACGTTGTTGACGTTGACGTAACCTCTGTCCAAGCATGTCCCAGACATGCTCGATGGGGGAGAGGTCGGGACTCAGTGCTGGCCAAGGTAATGTGGTGATGTTCTGTTGTTGGAGGTAACCTGTAACGATCCTGGCCCTGTGACATCTTGCGTTGTCATCCTGGAAGATGAAACGGCGGCCATGACGTCGTGCGAACGGCACAACATGGACTGCCAAGATGTTGTCCCGGTAGTACTGGCCTGTAACACGCCCTGCAACAACATGTAAAGCCGTTCTTCCAGCAACAGTGATGCCTCCCCACACCATAACAGAACCACCCCCAAATCGATCATGTCTGATGACGTTAACGTCTTGGAAGCGCTCGTTTCGACGACGCCACACCCTCCTACGTCTGTCCAAAAAATCAACAGTGAACCTTGACTCATCTGAAAACATCACATTGCTCCAGCGTCGATTATCCCAGTGTTGACGATCCCTACACCAACGACGTCTTGCCTGAATGTGATGATCTCTCAAACAAGGGATCACGCGAGGACGTCGGGCGCGAAGGTGACCCCTATGCAGTCGATTCCGAATCGTCTGGCCACTCACTCTCACACCAGTGTCTGTTTGAAGACGAGCGCTGATCTGATTTGCTGTGATGACACGATTTCTCAAGGCCAAGGTACGGATAAATCGATCCTGGGCTTGAGTTGTCGCCCTTGGTCGACCTGAGCGTGGTCTGTCCTGTACAGATTGTGTATCACGGTATCTGGACCATAGCCTGCTTATGACAGACTGAGAAACATTCATCGTCCGCGCCACAACCGCCTGTGTTGTGCCGATCTGTAGCATGCCAAGGGCACGTAACCTTTCATTTTGGGTAAGCCGACGCATATCAAAATTTGTTTTCTGGTCACTAAAACAATTAAACTGATGTTTCCACCCTGGAATTCAATGCCACAATGACTGTAACATTCAAAGTCAGAGTCGTGCAAATCTTGGGTTGGACCCCCATGATGATCCCAAGCATCACCTGCATTCCATGCGGTAGCTATTGGTGCGTTTGGGCGTCACATGTAACTGGAAATGTTTCTTCTGTTAGGTTCTATAGTGACTTTTTTCGTAGTTATTTGCATATTTTAGTATTATGCCCCCAAAATCAAATATCCCCTACTTTTTTTGAATAGTATATAAGAGTAGGTCGTAGTAGGGCTGTATCACAGTTGTTTTGTATATCAAGGTATATCATATGTGTGTTTACATATGTTATATGATTTCAATATGTCTAGTTATTTGTCTAGTAATATATTTCTTGGCCTTTATTTCCAAAGCATATGCAAAATAATTTTAAATTTAGGATTTTTTCATTTAGACTTTAGTATTATATGGATGGCCGAATGGTTAGTGCGTGCATGCTGTATCATAAGGTCTGTCATTTAGTCAACTGGCCTGGTTTCGCCTCCCTGGTTGTACGTGACAAGGAGTAGGGGCGCCTGTCCAACCTCGTGGGTTTTCTCCAGGTCCTCTGGTTTCCTCCCACTGCTAAAGACTCCTAGGCGAAATCGAATTATTGAAATAAAATTCAACTATGTTAGTGCCGAAATGACCTAGTTTGTGTCGAGTGGACGTTAAACTCAATTTCTCTCTCTCGTATAGCATAAAGTTCAGTAAACTGTGACTGTCATATTATATGGAAGGCTTATTAGTATAAAGTTCAGTAAACTGTGACTGTCATATTATATGGAAGGCTTATTAGTATAAAGTTCAGTAAACTGTGACTGTCATATTATATGGAAGGCTTATTAGTATAAAGTTCAGTAAACTGTGACTGTCATATTATATGGAAGGCTTATTAGTATAAAGTTCAGTAAACTGTGACTGTCATATTATATGGAAGGCTTATTAGTATAAAGTTCAGTAAACTGTGACTGTCATATTATATGGAAGGCTTATGAGTATAAAGTTTATTAAACCTTGACTATATTATCATATTGTATGGAAGGCTTCTTAGTATAAAGTTTATTAAACCTTGACTATATTATCATATTGTATGGAAGGCTTGTTAGTATAAAGTTTAGTAAACCTTGACTATCATTATCATATTGTATGGAAGGCTTGTTAGTATAAAGTTTAGTAAACCTTGACTATCATTATATTATATGGAAGGATTAGATTGTAATTGTTCCTTCCATATTGGAACTTGATCAGAGGTTTCTGAGATATGACCCATTTAATTTTGGCCAACATGGGGTTGGCAGTCAACATTCAAATGATTATAGCTCAATAACCAGTTAGTGAAAATTTGAATGAAATGAAATGGGGTTTAACGTCCTACTGTTCTGCTCCAAACTGGGCTAATGAAGACGGGCATACGCCATACAGTGTGCTATGAGGGAAATTTTGCCCAGACAGTGGCACTACGGCCTATTCTTATATTGAATTCCAACTGTCAAGGGATCTTTTACATGCATGCCAATCTGTACGCGGGACCTCAGTTTCTCATCCCATCCAAACGACTAGACAGCTGTCCTTGTCAGGCCCTCCGTCCTGCAGCGGGGGGGGGGGGTGGATGGCCGAATGGTTAGGACGTGTAGGACGTGCGTGTGTATCATGAGGCCTGTCATTGAGTTAACTGGCCTGGTTTCGAATCCCCGGTTGTACATGACATGGAGTAGCGTTGCCTGTTCAAGCTCGTGGGTTTTCTCCGAGTCCTGCGTTTTCCTCCCACTGCTAAAAACGCCTACGCGCAAGCGAATTATTGAAATAAAATTAATGTTAGTCCCGAAATGACCTAGTTTGTGTCGAGTGGACGTTAAACCCCATTTCTCTCTCTTTTATGATAAAACATTCTTCAAAGGTGTCATCATTGGCAACGCCGTTGGTAATCCGGGAACTTGAAAGTAGTTTTAATGGCGGACTTCGTCATACAGCCGAGGCTAGCTGTAGGGTACTGGAATCTGCTGTGGTTTGCCGAGTGTAATCCCTGGGTACATTAACGAAATCAAAATATTCAAATTATAATTGTCCACGTGATTTAATGATACGAATCAATCGAACAGCGGTTTACAAATCAACATTAGAACCATTGTTTACATGCTTAACAGCATAGCGGCTTGTACGCGCGATTATAAGAAAGTTTGCAAAGCCATATGTGGGTCAGGTACAAAACTCGGAAAGCTCGGAAGACTCAGAAAATATTTTCCGACTTTTCCCCTCTCCGAGTTTTAAGAATTGACTCGATTGAAAACACAAAACTCGGAAAAAATTGTCCGACTTTTTGTTTCAAACTGAACAGTCGGACAATATTTTCCGAGTTTTCTATTCAAACAAAAAAAGTCGGACAATTTTTTCCGACCTTTCCTAGTTTTGTGTTTTCAATCGAGTCAAATCATAAAACTCGGAAAAGGGAAAAGTTGGAAAAGTATCAAAATATATATTTTTTTAAATTGGCGGAAGATGTTGTACTAAGATGTCTATTTGATAAGTTAGACATGATCTATGTAACTAATTCTTTCAAATTTAACCAAACGAATGCAATGTGTTAGTTATAGGTGAATACCCGAGTTTTCCAAGTTTTGTATTTTAGCCTATACGAAAAGACCCGGAAAGTGCCTAAACGATAACAAAATAAAATATTTGTCATTTCTCCTTATGGGGATAACTTGATATTTAGTGGAATCATTTATTTTTTGCTTAAAGACAGACATTCAACGGAGGCTAACTTTTAAAAAATAGCGAAAGAAGTGAAAATAACACATATGTTTAATAAGTTGGACATGATATATTTTATTTTTTGTGATATTTATAACTGAATATCCGAGTTTTGTATTTTGGGCTATACGAAAATACAAATCTCGGAAAACTCGGAAAGTGGCAAAAAGATATCAAAATAAAATATTTTTCATTGGATATGATTATTATACAGCGGATTTCTCCTTAACGGGAATAACTTGATATTTAGTGTAGCCTACTCAAGTTTTTGTTGCATCGAGACAGACATCACAGACAGTAGGCCTACTACGTGTCGAGAATATCTAATTGGATAATTAAGTGATAGTAACACATCTATTTAATAATTTGGACATGATCTATAACCTTTTCAGTTAGATTTTAACCAAAATAATGCAATATGGCAGTTATTATTAAATATCCGAGTTTTCCGAGTTTTGTATTTTGGGCTATACGAAAATACAAAACTCGGAAAACTCGGAAAGTGGCAAAAAGATATCAAAATAAAATATTTTTCATTGGATATGATTATTATACAGCGGATTTCTCCTTAACGGGAATAACTTGATATTTAGTGTAGCCTACTCAAGTTTTTGTTGCATCGAGACAGACATCACAGGTAGTACTACGTGTCGAGAATATCTAATTGGATAATTAAGTGATAGTAACACATCTATTTAATAATTTGGACAGGATCTATAACCTTTTCAGTTAGATTTTAACCAAAATAATGCAATATGGCAGTATTTAAAATATCATAGTTTTCCGAGTTTTGTATTTTGAGCTATACGAAAATACAAAACTCGGAAAGTGGCAAAAAGATATCAAAATAAACTATTTTTCATTGGATAATTATGATTATTATACAGCGGATTTCTCCTTAACGGGAATAACTTGATATTTAGTGTAGCCCACTCAAGTTTTTGTTGCATCGAGACAGACATCACAGACAGTAGGCCTACTACGTGTCGAGAATATCTAATTGGATAATTAAGTGATAGTAACACATCTATTTAATAATTTGGACATGATCTATAACCTTTTTGATAATTTTCCAACTTTTTCTCTTTCCGAGTTTTATGATTTGACTCAACTGAAAACACAAAACTCGGAAAGGTCGGAAAAAATTGTCTGACTTTTTTGTTTGATTAGAAAACTCGGAAAATATTTTCCGACTTTTCAGTTTGAAACAAAAAGTCGGACAATTTTTTCCGAGTTTTGTGTTTTCATTCGAGCTTTCAGAGTTTTCCCAGTTTTGTACCTGACCCCATATGTGGTATCAAAAGAAGTGACATACTTTTGAGGTTAGTGTAGTAGAAAGGAACGATTCACGGTTCTTCCGTACGCCCCCTAGAGATTTGCCTCCTTGCCACCCCGGTCATATGCTTGTCTCAAAGCTAAAAGCATGCGAGTCTAAATGCAGACTTGTTGCTCTAGTGGTGCGAAACTGCGAACGGCCCATTGGTCAGATACGGTCCCCTTGCGAAACGCGGATCGGTTTAATGGATAACTGTGGTAATTCTAGAAATAATTCATGCGTGAGGGAGGGGGGCATTTAGCCGCTATCGCATAAATATTGCCGTGAAATGTCTGGCCCATCAATTGTCCACCACAGCTAGAACAGCGGTTATAGACCCGTTCATGGTGGCATCTGGCAACCTCTTAGTTTAGTATATGTAAATGGTAGAAAGGACACCAACCGGGATTCCAT
This sequence comes from Patella vulgata, assembly GCF_932274485.2. Lineage (NCBI taxonomy): Eukaryota > Metazoa > Mollusca > Gastropoda > Patellidae > Patella > Patella vulgata. The sequence goes on from NC_065884.2 coordinate 4,752,977, forward strand.
CAATAGCGGTCCATCGCGAAGAGCCCACCGCCCAATCCCCCGTCGATCTAAGACGGTTCTGGAACAGTGGAGCAAGCGCCGACTCGGAAGGTTTGCATATGGGGTGGGTGTTGGGGTGCCCAGGCTCCTTTTAAGTCAGATAGCGAACAAGTACCGAAAGGGGAAGTCGGAAAGAGATGGAGAGAGAGAGAGAGAGGGGTTTAACGTCCACTCGACACAAACTAGGTCATTTCGGGACTAATATATGGTTCAATTTTATTTCCATAATTCGCAGTCTTTAGCAGTTGGAGGAAACCAGAGGACCCGGAGAAAACTCACGAGGTTGAACGGGCGACCCTACTCAATGGCAGACTTTATGAAACAGCGAGCACGCGCTAACCATTCAGCCTTCCAACCCCCCTACTTTGAAGAGAGGGTGCAAAAGAACGTGAAAGCGCCTACGGGAAAATAGGTGGAAGGAGGGTCGGCCGAGTTCCCGCTACCGCCGATGCCGTTAGCAAGCAACGGGAGGCTAACCTGGTTACTAAACATACAGCATCTCAAAATAGTTCAAATTTATTCGAATTCAGCACATTTGAATTGAACCCATAAGTTTATTGATAGAATCTTACCAATTTAGCATAGCCAGTCGAATATGGAAGCTAAAGTACAATGCTTAGCAAATCCGATGCTTAAACTATCTGTCCAAGAATGGGACTTGGGAATAGACCTGGCCACGGACTTAATACGACTTCCAATATATCTCCAGAATAACACAAATAACAATCTGTTCTTCTTAAATACGTTTTATATCAAGCAGGATACAAAGTTTAATATAATAATATTAATAATAATAACAATAATATAATACTAATAAGCTAATTAATATAATAATAATAATAATAATAACCAGAATTTATTCAGCCCATGATTACTAAATATTTAGTTTATAATGGGCTTTCAAATATATTCTTGGTCACGTAACACTATTTTGAAAAAGATGGGTTTTCAATGCTGACTTAAATGTTTCGATAGATTTAGATGGTTTAATTTAAATTAGTAACCCGTACGCAGTCTTTGACTGGATTCATGGCGTATGGGCATTTCCTTCATGTAGTTCGGCATTTTGACATTTATTCCTTTGTATGTAAGGAGTGTGATCTTGAAGATAATCCACTTTTTCATAGGAAGTCAATGTAAATTTGAAAGGGTATCGGTTAAGGGTCTTGTAGATGAGTTCTATATATGTTAAAGTTTCTGGATTTGATAGTCTGGTATACTGAAGAGTACGTGCATTGTGGCAGCCCAACGTTGATGAAAGAAAGGCATGAACGAGCCTCATGATTTACCCTGGCGTATTCTAGAGATAATAAAATACTGCTGAACAGACAGATTATACTTGTTTAATGAATTTGATAGTTGCCCCGATTTGGTTGGCTGATTCTGATGATTAGAAGGTCGGGTTGTCAAATTGCAGCAGTGGTGATTTGAGCTTGGCAAGTTGTTGCTTTGTGCTGATGACTAGGAATTCCAGTTTTTCTGGCTGGATTAAGTTTCAGAAAGTTCATGGTCATCCACTGGTTTAATTCTCAATCTGATTAAAAACATAGATCCTATTATGTTTCGTTTGTTATAGTTCAAAATTTCGTTTTACTTGTCTTTACTACACTAGGACCTGGAAGAGTAGTTATATAACCCGCGTTCTGGTTGAAGTAAGGGATTAGCCAATGAAACGGTCTGTTACGGTGACTTCTTGGCGTGCCATGCAATGAACTGTGGGTAAACCACTAGAAACGTCAACGCGGATTGGTTACTCAGTACAATGTTACCTGTTTGGCTACGGCTCGAATATTTACATTTAAACCATAAGTTTGCCATTTTACGTAACCCAATGTCATTCAATAGTGTTTTAGGAGAAATGTCTAGGGTGTCAAAAGCGGAAAGGTCAATTAGGACTAATATGATACATTGGTGCTTGTCCAAGGCTCTGTAATGCTGTGTCGTTGCTACGAGATTCTTTATAGACGGATTGAAGCGAGTTATCAAGATGATAGCTGCGTATATGATGATTTAGTTGAAATAAAACACATTTCAATAACCTTTGAAATATGATTAAGATTGCTGACCGGGCCGTAGTTCTTCAGGCTGTCTTGGTCCCCAAGTATCGTTTCTTCAAATGAAGTATCCTGATGCTTTGAAAATAGACCGGTGTCGACAGATTTGTTAATTATGTGACACAAATTGGAAGGAACAGTTCGTGTGCTGTTTTGCTCACATGTATCTAACACATGAAAATTTCTTTCGTCTCTCTTTACCCCTCTTTATTCAGGAACCGCTACACCGTGTTCAATCATCATTTGAAAACAAATTAATTCTGTTTTAAATAAACATCATCTAACAGAGAACTTTTAGGTCAGACTTATCAAATTTATATAAAACGGCATAACATAATTTATATAACATTTTAAAAAAAGCATAAATCCCCAATTATCTTATACTATACCCAATTCATAGTATTTAAATACAATCAGATATGTTGCTTTAGATACATACATACTCAATATTAATAATATTAAAAAAAAATAAACTATAATATCTAGTCCAAAAGTAAAGAAATGAACTGAAGAGAACTAAGATAATATACTAAAAAAATAGCCTCCGGTCCACTTATTTTTACGCAATTCAAATTAATAACAAATATAATATAGAACAGGGTTGGTATATACTAATGTATAAATGTTTCAAAATAATAGATTATAAGAGACAGGGGACAAAATATACAGACACTCAATCTAATAGTTTACAAAACAATCAACACATGTGTCTTAGTGTGCAACCAAAATAGTTTTGTTGTACAATAACAATTAATTAAAGTTTAGTCATCTTGCCTTCAAATTGATAATCACCGTGGTCCAGTTAAACCCTGTTAACCAAAATTAGGATATAAATCTAGAAACTCAAAAATTAATAATTACATATTTTCATAATTGCATATTTACTGTATATTGTATAGATCATCATTATCTCGCGAAGACATTAACAGCATTGTATTAACCACCTAGTCTTATTATTTAGGTAAACATTGTGAGAACTAGCTACAAATAACCCAAGGGTTGCGTCACATCGGCCAAGACAAAATAAGGGCACATTCTCACACATGTGTATAATACATATCATTTTACGCATCTGTAACTTATTTTATTCCGAAATCTGTTATTAGATTCAAGTCGAATTTGCAGGCTTTTTACTGTGTAGCTAATTGTTATGTCATTTTACATTTCTTTTACTTTTTCTGCTTGTTTTTGTCAATGTATTAATCTGTTTGTAGCTAAGACGTGTGAGTGACAACATCTTGCTATATATTTCTGAATTATTGTGTGAATTATTGCGGAGTTGGTAAAATTAATCAGGTTACTCAGTAAATTTGGATGCTCGAGAACTCTAAAGCCTTTTCGTTACTTTTTAGCGTTTGATTAACAAATTGAAAGTATGGAAACAATTTGCCTTAAACAGGGAGTTGTTAATTAATCATTCGTTAATGGATACGTTAATTGTTGTATATACGTCTGAATAATCATCATATCCTATTCAAGACTGTAATATTCATAATTATAGGTACGAGGGTCAATCTTAGCGATATCACTTGACACGTCTTCAGCAATAAGAAATTCCTTAAGGGGCGACGAAAGCACTGTTAAATTATTAATATCCTCATTGGTAAATATCTCTCTAATCTTCTCTTTACATCGTGTTTTAAGTGACGGTACGCTTGTTGCTTTTAGTACACTGGCGTCATCATAAACATCATATTCATTGTCAAAATCATAGGTATCGTAATTCTCGTCACTATACTCATCATCAAGATAAGAAAAAGCTAAATCAATGGTATAATATCTAGGATGTAGACAGTCTTTTAATAGAACGAATTCGTTTAATTCGTATGGCAGATCTAAATCTAGAACTTTAGATTCTATTTTGGTGCCCAATTCCTTTCTGATAATTCTTCTACACAATGCTTTTAGAGACAGCTGGTTGCAATATTTGTCAAACATATAAGCGTCCTCATCCTGGTAGTAAAACGGGTTGTGATAGCTGACTCTCCTCTTCCTAAAATTTAAAGTGGATATAATTTGGTCCATCGGTGCCCCACTTAAATAAAGAAGTCGCCTCAGCTGCGATATTTTAGGCCATTCGTAATCAATTAAATCATAGCTACTTTCACCATTTTGTGGTACAAGCCTTTGAACACAGCAATTTTTGGCTAACAGGAATCGAATGAAAACTACGACGTCTTGAGGATCCCAGAACAATGGAAAGAGTAACATATTTTGTAGGGTTGTGTTGCCATTGATGCAAGGTAAATCAACAATGTCAAGGTCGTCACTAGATAGTAATAATCTGAAGCAACTTAGGTCAAGCACACCTGTATAGATATTCAGGTACTGTAGTGCAGATCGTCCTGAATAATCCAATTTCTTAACCTTAGCACCAGCCGCAAGTAATAATCTTGTTATCTGTCGATCGTTTTTCGAAGCTGCCATCATCAAAGCAGTTCTACCTCCTTTATCTTGAATATTGACGTCTATATCAGCAGTCTGCAGTAAAATATTTATACATTCCAAGTAAACTGGATATATTTGTCGACAGTATTTATGAACAACATCATTTAACTGCCTCTTATTCAGTCCATCTTTAAACATAGCAAACCCAATTATACACAGATGAAGTGCTGTATGACCTTTGTTATTCTGCGAATTTATTGCTACATTTGGGTGGCGTGTGAAAACCTCCAAATACGTACTGTTTAGTAAGAACGAAGCTATCATAATAGGTGTATTTGTTTTAGAACATTTCTGGTTGATACCCAGATCGATATCAAATAGCCATTTGAACTTTGCTACAGAATAGTCGTAATTGACTTTGGCCAAAAGATGAAACATATTCTCTCCTTCATCGGTAACTCCATTAAAAGGCGTTTCTAAACCCATACAATAGTTAAAAATCTCTAGCCGTCCACATTCGAGTATTTGATGAAGTAATGTGATGCGGCTCCAAGCTGAACGATTGGTATCTGCAATTTGTAACAGTTCGTAGACACGAATACAGTCATGCTTACGATATTGAATACAGTAGATATAAGTTGTATTACCATGGTTATCAGGTAAATCTACTTTGGCAGCATTTGAAATTATAAGTCTTAATATGTCAACATTGACCTGTTCCATTATAAAATACATCAAAGGTGTCATTCCTTCGTTGTTCTGATGATTTACAGTACACCCGTGTGAAATTAGAACATTCATTAAGTTGTGAATAAAACTTAGTGACACACCCTGTCTATTCGCTAAACATGCTATATAGAACAGTGGCGTGTTACCCTTTTCATCCTGCTGATTTACATCTAAACCCCGATGTAATAATTCCTTAACAACATGTATACACTCGGTTTCGTCCTTTCCCTTTCCGTCTATTGCTCTTAAAAGTAAATGGAGAATACCGTGACCATCTGCATCAACACATTGTATTTCAGCACCATGATCTAACAGATATTTTACAACTTCTAACAATCCTTTTTTAGCAGCTAGTATTAAAGGCCTCTCATTAGCTACACCGCACGTATTTAAATCTACGCCAGTATTAACCAATTTAATTACACACTGCAATAAATACGTACTACTATTATTTTGTGTATGACGATAATTATTTAGAACAATGCTAAGAAGGTTGGTTTGATATTCTATAGAATAAACTAGATGCTCTAATAAAACGACTACGACGTCGTACCATCCTGCTACCGACATCATCATAATAGCCGATTCTCTGTTTTCAGGAGATACAGACTTTATAAATTCTAGGATATTCCCATCGATGTTAGCTCGGTGTAAACGATTCCAAAGTCTGAAAAAACGAGAATTAAAATAATAGGACCATTTGTTTCTGTTTATCTATTGCCCTAATAATTATTAAAACAAGTCAACAATAAGACTTTTGCAACGATTTATCACTCTCCTCAATTAAATCAAAGTTATCACTGCTACCCCTAAGCAGACAATGTTCATTGCTGAACCTAGCTATTGATATAATGAAATCTGTATTCACAGTTTCATCATGTTCTAAAGTAAACAATGAGAGAGAGAGAAATGGGTTTAACGTCCACTCGACACAAACTAGGTCATTTCGGGACTAACATATGGTTTAATTTTATTTCAATAAATCGTTTGCGCGTAGGGGTCTTTAGCAGTGGGAGGAAACCGGGTAAACAATAAGGCTTATACAATCAAATTGTTCGTCATTACTGAACGTTCATCAATTAGAAACAAAGTTATCGCGTTCTAAAATCTCGAAAAAACAAATTGCTTATCTATGGCTAGCCGAACGAAAAAATGCTCGTCATTTATCTTAGACACTTACATGTACTTATCAAGATCTCTGGAGGAAGGAAGCGTTGTGAGTAAGTATACAAACGGTTGCCACGCAAGATACGCAAACAGTTTGCAAGGGATGAATAGAGAACATGCGAAGAAAGCGGTTTTTCGTACACCCAGGGGCCATAATCTATGAAGTGACGGTCCGATACGCACAAGTATCGACAGGAACACGGATCGGTGGGATATAAACATATATTTTAAGTTTCATCAAAATCGTATAAAAATTGAGATCTCTAGAGGATCCACACACCCCTGTTGCATGATCTAATACCCCCATCAGACCGGGGTCGCGTCCTTACTGCGCTGCTACGGTGACGGAAAATGTCCCCAGAGCGCGTCAAGATCGCCATAATCGTGATGTGGTCTCCATGGTCGCCAAAGATCGCCGTGTCACGGCGTTTGTTTTGAGCATGTTCAAAACAAACGCCAAGGTTCTGCGATCTGACCTCGAAAGCTGTAAGAAAGCGACTTTTTTCAAGTTTGTAATTTTTGGGGACACTTTCTTTCTTTGTGTTCACGTCTGCCGGTGACCTTGTGCATTTTCTGGTCGCCGTACGGTCGCAGCAGCGCAGTAAGGACGTCACCCGGTCTGACGGGGGCCTAAGGGAAACATAATGGCAAAATAAGGACCTACACAAACATTATTAACAATCACAGTGCACATCAATCAATTTAATTTATACGCAAGGAAAACTCTAGTTAATTTTTTACAACATGGAACTTATTGGACGAACACTTTTAATATGTAAATAATTGACGGGGTCAGCTATGTGGTTTTTACTGCGCGCACTTCGCTTTTCCACATAAAGCCAGCGGATGCTTTTTTCCCCAACGGGCTTTTTTTTATCCGCTCTGATGCCGCCAACCATCAGTCAGTTGGACCTCCTGTGTTAACTTTATTATGACAAAGGGAGAAGATGACCCGCCCTCTGTTCTCACGACATCGAATTTATAAGTGTGCTTTAAGAAACTTTTGGTATCCAAGGACCTTTTTATTTTGGATTTTTAACAATTTTCAAGTGTAAATAATTTAATTAAATCAGCCTGTCCATAATATCATATTCATTGTATTGGACGTTAAATCTGTAATAAACAACAACAACGAGGATCCACAAGCTAAACACGATTTTTCGTACTATCAGGGGTGATAATCCGGGAGTTACTGTCCGATATGCGCAAATATCGAAAACAATCGAGATCTTTGGGACATAAACATTTATTCTAAGTTTTAACAAAATCTGATTAAAATTATTTCATATTTTTACACTTTTTGCGTAGGAGGAGCGGTCATTTTGTTGGGCAATTTCAATCCCGTTTTCACGAAAATCGAAATCAACTGTCATTATTGAGAAACAGTGATATATTGGAACGGCTTTTAAAATCATTTTCATTAGATTCCGGAGAGATTACCATCTGAGTTCCTGGACAGCAGCTTGATTCCAGAAGGGAAAAGATGTAGCAATTTCTATCAGCAGACTCGCCCAGCGAGTCTGACTGGATGAGGTTTGAGAGAGAGAGAATGACTTTATTCGATTATGAATTGTACCATATGAAAGCAGCTATGATATATAAAATGTAAAAACGAACAGTTGCATTGTTATTCTTGGTAAGAAAACCGCCTTAAGAAAACAGTAAGAAGTAAATACACAACGTGAAGCAGAAGCAAATTCTAGACGATCACAAGGCTATTAAGATATGTAGTAAGAAAAGATGCATGGGTCATACGACAAATTCTAGACGATCACAAGGCTATTAAGATATGTAGTAAGAAAAGATGCATGGGTCATACGTAGGATGTGGCGACCGGTTTTCCCGCGTCCGCTCTACCACGTCTGACAAAAGGCCCATGGTGCTACGTACAGTAGAAGCATAACTTAGACAAGCTTACCGACAGAACAAGCTTATCGAGAGATGGGGAGATCGCCGTAGAATACAGAACGAGGGTATATTTCACAATGGAAACAGACGTGAATTAGGACGATGGCCGTAATGTCTACAATCTATTATATGTTACGTTCTTGTGTGCTGTATTGGTTGATAGAATTATAGATATAATGACGTTTAATGTGTGTTCCTGCATTATTAAAATAAAGAAGTCAAATCCACAGTTAGCGTTATCATTAGACCCTTTGATAATATGTTACACCAGGATCACAAATCCCGAGGGTTCCAAGCAAAGGGTTCGCTCAAGTTCGATATACGGCCAGATGAAAATTGTGATAATTGTCAAGTAAATGCTATATTTATACTAACAATTGTGAAGTTTACATAAATTAAATATCGGCGAAAACACCTGTGCCGTCATCCTCGGCAAAGAATACGGTATTGATTAAATTTTGATTGAAACCAAAATACAGAAAACATAATTGACATACTGAATCTAGTTACAACAAGATTTATGTTTGAGCTCTAATCTAGGATAAAAGTGTTTGAATTCACCACCAATTCAACAAAATGAAAATTGATCTCTTGACACTTTATGTGGAGGAAATAATACTTTATTTAAATCGTTTCATTTCAATTTCGCATAGATTCATTTACGTAATAAATTTCATAAACATTCGGGTGTTGCGAAAACAAATTTCTCCGTGTATATAATAATCTGATGACGCAGATCTATAAGATATTAAGCGTGGTGGAACTTGAAGCAGAGAAGAACACTTGTAATAAAAATGTTCCTCAATACCAAGTTAAGGAATAAGCTTACCTGAAATCTAGTGACCTATTGCGACCAAATTTGAATCAGTTGTATACTAATTGAATTGAATTTAGAATTGGTTGGCTAAATACAACACTCGTCAATATCATGGTATACTTACCGTTGTTCGCGTGTATCTTTTCTTTGACATAATATGTCTTCTTTTCTTTGATCTGGTATCGCTTGCCAGTCTTAAAAATAGAAGACAACTTTGTCTTTTTCCAATGTAGCCAGTAAAGTTACTTGACAAAGACGGGAGAACCCTCGTCGAAACGTTGCTGTAATAAACTCTTCATGTAACTTGTATTCCATATAATTGTGTCATGTGTTATTCTCATCCAGTTACTAAATGCCACTTAAACAATTTAGCCAGTAATCAGGTTATAAATGTAAAATTTGGGTCGATTTTGATACACTCCATCTCCATCAGGATATTAGTAACTGAACTACCTGAATGGTACATGATCCAAATAATGAATACCCCTACCGTGAAGTAATTGCAGATGCTCTGGTTAAAAGAAGAACATACTACATTGGGAACACGATTCCCCCACTATTATATAATCATAACAAATGAAATGAAATGGGGTTTGACGTCCTACTGTTCTGCTCCGAACTGGTCTAATGAAGACGGGCATACGCCATACATTCTACTATGAGGGAAATGTTGCCCGGACAGCGGCAATGCGGCCTACTCTTATATCGAATTCCAACTGTCAAGGGATCTTTTACATGCACGCCAATGTGTACACGGGACCTCAGTTTGTCGTCTCGTCTGAGCGACTAGACAATTGTCCCTGTCATGCCCTCCGTCAAGCATCACTGACAAGGGGGGAACCACGCCGGAAAATCTGAATGAACTTTCTCGGCCAATGTTCGGATCGAACACCCGACCTCCAGGCTAGCGAGCCAGTCTCTTATACCCACTTAGCCACCGTGATCCCCGTTTAGGTTACAGACTGAATCTAGTTACAAAAACATGTTCGTATGGACTCTAGTCTAGGATAAACGAGTGATATTTACCTCCAATTCGACAGAATGAAAAATGGTCTCTTGACACTTTATATGGACCAATATATCCTGATTCCAAAATTTGTTCCAGGATTGGTTGTAAATTTGTACTGTTAGTCTTCGGGTAGGTAGTAAAGACAAAGGTTACTATTATTGATCCTTTCCTAAAAGATATATAGGATACATACTGGATAACAACTATACTTGATGGTTAATCACAAACTATGAATGTATTTATGTGTTAAAAATAATGCCCATTGAAATATGTATTTATACAAAATCTGGCTCACCCAGTAGACCATTAGATACGAATTGGAAAGTCAGATTCCTTCTCATTACAACACAACATACCTCATTGCTATTACCACAGCCCAAGTTTCACCCGAACCATTGCTTTTTAACTCCGTAATCACTGTTTTTTTCAGCTGTTCCGCTAAAGATCTGAACCGATGGCTGTTACGATTATTGTAATCTGGATGGAATTCAGTCTCTGGCAAATTAAAATTTACAACACAATGATCTGAAAATTAAAAAAAAAACAATACGAGAGATACAAGTAAGATAGCCACAAAAAGCGCAGAAACACGCCCACACAGCAGCAATGTCTCTACGGCATTGCTGAAATGAAAACTTGTATTTTGGCGAAAATTTGATATTTCATCAAAGGGGGTATAACTTTAGAATTAAAAGTCTCAGAATACTGAATATTGACAGAGCTTATCCTCTTATGACTACAATGGTTCACAGCGAATTTGAAAAGAATCTGTTAAACACTATCGTCTGTATGATAGAGTTCATTCTTTCATGACCCCAATGCTTCCTACCAAATCTGAAATCACCTGTTACAAACTAACGCCTCTATCGCGCCTACGAAGTCGCCGGGAAAAGGGCATAACTCGGATATCAAAGGTCTCGGAACGCCGAAATTGCCACAAGTCGCCCTCTCATAAACCAAATGTCTCAATACCATATTTGTAAAAAGCAGCGCTCAAAACTGTAGCCTACTTTATGTTCACTCACTCACTCAATGACATGACCACAATGTGTATTTCCAAATTTGAATAACTACAGCCTATATCATACCGCACTAACAAGGTTTGCTTCACACAAAATTGGAAAAAAATCCATAACAAACTGTAGCCCCTGTCTCGTTCAAAAGCCAATTGTTGACGGAAGAACGGACACTTGACATGCTTTGAGAGTTTGTTCACAGATTATATATAAAGAACTTATCGCCCCAACAGATTCACTGAGCTGCACGTGCGACACGCAATAGCGCCATACATGTGGGAGGGGTTCATTGTCAAATTTGACATTTCAAGGAAGGGTTTATGAAAACTGCCGCGTGCTGGTTTATCCTATCCATGTTTGGTTTCCTATCGGTTCTTGCATAAGATATACTGTTTAGCGTATCTTTGCTTTAGTGTGTTACGTTTAATTTGCAATGAGACGTTTTCAACATGATGAACGTCTACGTGCTATTGACATGCTTCAAATAGGTTCTACACAGCGAGCAGTAGCCAACATGCTTAATGTGTCACAGTCTGTGATAGCAGACTGTGGAACCGGTACCAACAAACACACAATGCTGATGATAAACCTCGTTCAGGTCGTCCTAGAGCCACTACACAAGCCCAGGATCGATACATTCGTACAGAGGTCCTGCGAAATCGAGGGCAAACGGCCAAGCAGCTTTCTGTTAACTTGCACCAAGTTACAGGAATTCGAGTTACACCCCAAACGATTAGAAATCGGCTACATGCAGCCCATTTGCATGCGCGACGACCGCGTTTTGTGCCTCCATTAACTCGCCAGCACATGGCAAATTGGCATCAATGGTGTAGGCAGCGTAGAAATTGGGGTAATCGTCGATGGGCGCGTGTAATGTTCTCAGATGAGTCCACATTTACTCTGGATTTCATCGATAGGCGTACTAACGTTAACGTCAGACAGCATGGCAGATTCGGGCGTGGGTCTGTTATGGTGTGGGGAGGAATCACCATGACTGGCAGAACGGACTTGCATATTGTTCAAGGAAGGGTCACTGGTGTGTACTACCGTGACCACATCCTGGCACCGATAGTTGTGCCCTTTGCTCAACGTGCAGGTCGACGTTTCATTTTTCAAGATGATAATGCCCGTGCCCACCGCGCTCGTGTCGTGAATGACTACCCCAGCGTCACCATATTGTCCATATACTTTGGCCAGCCATGAGTCCTGATCTTTCCCCTATAGAGCATGTCCTTGACATGATCGGGAGACGTGTTCGTCGACGCCAACCTCAACCGACAATAACACTGCAAGAATTGGCCGTGGCACTTGGCCTCTTATTAACATACACTGGTTACCTCTAATAAAAACAGCAATAACCAATACAAGATGGCGGAGGGTGTAAGCCACGAAAATGTCTCCTCTATATTTTTCTGTTTTTAGACGATCTAATTCGCAATGACATCTAATGAACAATTATAAACTAGGATGGATAAACAATAGCTTAGTAATCTTTAAGTAAAATGTGTAAAGTGTTTGGAAATGGCAGAATCATCAAATAGTTTCTCAACACGAACCAACGAATACGGAAAGAACTCACGACACAGTTTGTCAAGCACATCGAGTACAGATTCACCTGTTGTAAAGAAAGCCCATGTAGACATATCGGAGAGCATTAATCAAGGTAATGAAGAAGCTTTTATAGATAAAACAACTCTTATTGAAATTATAAATAAAGCCGTAGCTGTTGCAGTAGCACAGTTAGAGGTTGATTTAAGGAAGGCAATACAAGAAAAGCTATGCTCAATCGACTACCATCGAGGAAGACAACAGGGGAGTATGATTTGAACATGACAAATTTGAAGAACGAGTATCGAAACTCGAGTCAGTTATCGCACAGAAAGATGCAGAAATTAGGCTACTAGACAATAAATTGAATGATCTCGAACAATACTCCAGAAAATCGCACATTCGCATTTTTGGGATCAAGGAAAATACCGGAGAAAATTGCGTTGAAATTGCCCAACGAATCTTTAAAGATAAATTAAACATCCAGGAAGATATTGTTGTCGATGCGGCACATCGCGTTGGAGTTGTTAAGCTGGTTTATAATGATAGAGAGGTGAAACTTAGACCGCGAGGTATTATTGTTAAAATTCTTAGACGAGCTCACAAACAGAAAATTATTAAAGTATTCAGGTATCTCAATATCTGATGACATGACCTTCAGAAATGTTCAATTTCTAACCAAAATGAATGCTCATTCTAGTGTTAAGAATGCGTGGTTTGCAAATGGGAAATTTTTTATTGAGGAACATCAAGGTAACTCGTGCAAGCTACAACCAGATGTTGATATTGATGAACAACTTTTAAAAGCTACAAAACGTGTCAGAGCTCGCTAAATCTGATAATTAGCCAAATATCCCGACAAGGTCAACGCGAACTCCAGCAGAGGATTATCTTGTAAAAACTCGAACCCGAAATTTACTCACTCGGTGTCAATTATATGAATCTTTGATTTGAGTGTACAACGCATTTACTCATACGTCCTAAGTTTACCTCGATTTTGTTAACAGATTTCGTTATCTAAAAATTAACCATGTGATATTGAGCGTGACTGACATGTCGTCACTCTATTTGTAACACATAACATGTTTGTAATCATCTGTGGAAAATAACCACATCAACTTATCCCGAGAACACAACTCATAGTGTGACGTCACATTACATGTCCCTCATCTTACAATAATATTAATTTCAAATTAACTTCTTCAGAGCAATTCGCTAATCAAAAATAGTTACGACCTACTCCCATAGTAATATTTGCATGGAAAATGCTATTTCGAACCAAATTTTATCCGACTTAACGACATTCAAGCACGATCGCTTCAGTGATTCATTCAAGTTTTAAATGCCCAGAAAACTATTTTATTTATAAATTCAAAGGGTCAGTCTGTTGTCATCCACCAAATCGGTCAGAAGAAATTAAACAACCGGTATTTGAACAAACGCCGAGTTAATGCCATCCCAATAAATGCATATAGTATATGAAAGAAATACTCATTCGCTTGTAAGCTATTTACAATGCTGTCCTGAAATGTAAGAAAACGAACTGTCTCTACAACATTACACGAAATTATTTGTTCCATCACAATACCCAGGAAAAGGGTACCTAGAGCGAATTTTCCTATTTATATTATCTTTATGACTTTATATATTCCTTACTTTAATTCACTTCCGCACATTTTCTTTCAGCACATTCTATTTGTTATATCATTGACCCAAATCACAACATTCAGTGAAACACATTGGTATGAAGCCAACTGTCATTACACCACCAGTAACACATTCTCAAGATATCAATCAAACGTGTATTTAGAACTCTAACTAATAATAGGTTTTTGCTTAACAATTTCACTATCTCTCCCAAAAGCCAAAATCTATATATAAGTTTACTGTTAGTTGTACTAACAAACGATATTTCTCCTAATCCAGGCCCCAATTCATCACGAAAACAAGCAGATTTCCACAACCTTACTATCTTCCATCTAAATACTCGCAGTATTAGAAATAAACTAACCGAGATACAAAACCTGACTAATGAATTCCACATTCTCACCTTTTCTGAAACCCATCTTGACGAATCCATTAGTAATGGGACCATTTCTTGGTCTGGATTTCACCCACCAATTCGTAGGGACAGGAACTGCTTTGGAGGTGGAGTACTCGTTTATGTATCTGAACTACTGATATATAAACGACGACATGATCTCGAAGTAGGTAATATAGAATGTATCTGGGTTGAAATCAATCTCCAAACAGGTCCTCTACTTATTTCATGTGAGTACAGGAGACCTAATTCATCACAAGATTTCTGGCACCAACTTGATATCTCTATAGACGCCGCATACAATACCACAAATAAAATTGTACTTATTGGTGATTTTAATGTTGATATACTACGAAACCGCTCAGGTACCTTTCATGATTTGCTTTTAACAAACAGTCTAACAAATGTTATCCAGGAGCCCACTAGAATCACACCTTCTTGTTCGTCTCTATTAGATCTTATTCTAGTCTCGAGGGATATCAGTGTTGTTTTTACCGAAACTTTTGATGTTGACTCAAATATCTCAGATCATAAAGGAATAGGTTGTGAAATAGATATTAAAATCCAACAACACCAAGTCTTCAAGAGAGAAATATTTTCTTACAAGCATGGCAATTTTAATGAGCTCGATAGACTTATACAAAACGTCGACTGGAAAGTCGAACTTGAATATTTAAGCATTGAAGATGCGTGCACATTATTTTATGACAAAATAAGTGAATTTATAGGCAACACAATTCCAAAAAGGGAAGTTATCATAAGGCCAAACGATAAACCGTGGTTTAATTCAGATATAAGAAGAGATATCCGAATCCGCGAAAGATTACGGAAAAAAGCCAAACAATCTCATCATCCAAATGACATTCAAAAATATAAAAAACAACGCAACAAAGTTAACAATTTCAAAAAAATTCTAAAAGCAAATTATAATGAGAAAATTATAGATAACGTTAATAACATATCCAAACCAAACGAAAATTACTGGAAATGTATGAACCAGTTATTGAAAAGAAACAAATTTTCAAATATTCCTCCATTACAGAAAGAAGACGGAAGCTTTGCCCGCCCAAACTTTGATAAAGCACAAACGCTAAACAATTTCTTTGGGTCTGTTGCCAATAATACACCCGGAGATGACCTTCCAACTTTTAATTCTAGAACCCTTAGTTCATTTTCTCTACCACTTATTGTTGAGTCTGAACTAATGGATATAATCAAATGTCTTAATGCCAAAAAGGCCAGTGGTCCTGACAGGATTAGTCACATCTTACTTAAACACTCTATTAATTAAATATGTGTTCCCTTGACTATTATTTTTAACAAGTCCATCACTGAGGGAATATTCCCTGCTCAATGGAAGATAGCAAATGTAATCCCTGTCTTCAAAAAGGGCGACCCATGGGTTCCATCCAACTACAGACCTATTTCTCTTTTGAGCACTGTTAGTAAACTTCTCGAACGTATAATATTCAAACACCTATACAATTTCTTTCAGTCCAAAAACCTGGATTCAGACCACAACACTCAACGGTTCATCAACTTCTTGAAATATATCACGATGTCGTCACTGCGTTTGAGGACGACAAATTGTCCTACGTTTTCGTTGATATCTCAAAAGCCTTTGATCGAGTATATCACAGAGGCCTGATACATAAACTAAAAAACTACGGTATTGATGACCCATGTCTTAAGTGGCTATCAAGCTACATCAGTAACAGGAAACAGGCGGTAACCATCAGAGGTGTTACATCACATGAAACAACTCTAATGTCAGGGATTCCTCAGGGATCTGTTTTGGGACCTTTCCTCTTCTTAATCTATATAAATGACATCCAAGATACGTTGACAAACATAGCACGATTATTTGCTGACGATACAGCTTTCGGCTGCAATGGAAAAACGGTTAATGATATAGAATTATCTCTAAACCATGATTTAAATGCCCTAAATATTTGGTCGCAAAAATGGGTAATTAATTTTAATCCTATTAAAACAAAAGTCCTGTTATTTTCATTTAATCCCCATTCACATCTACCAAACTTAGAACTCGGTGACACAGAATTAGAAATAGTCCCCACACATAAACACCTCGGTGTTACACTATCAAGTGACTTCAGGTGGTCAAAACACATAGATAATATATGTTCTTCGGTATCCAAACAACTTGGTATTCTACGAAAGCTGAAATAGTCGTTAAATAAAAACTCACTACACATAATCTATAAAACATACAGTTTGGGATGGGTGTAATGACTCCGACTGCGCCAAACTAGAAAAAATCCAATTAGAAGCTGCCCGCTTTGTTACCGGTTTACCGAAATATGCAAGCAAACAATCGCTATATCTGGAAACAGGACGGGAAAGCATGTTCGAAAGGAGACATCAAAGGAAACTCACAACTCTATACGAAATTCACAACAACCAATGTCCTACGTACTTATCTGAAATCTTAAACAATTATCAACCTCCTAATACTACATACTCACTACAAAACCCTCAAAACCTAAAACCACCACTTGCTAGAACCACAACATTCCAAAAACCCTTCTTCCCCTCTACCATCAAAGTCTGGAATCGTCTGAACACTACTACTAAAACACCGAGAAATAAGACAATTTTTAAACGTAATATCAAACCTAAACCCAAAACAAAAACTATTTCAGACTTCCTATGTGCAGGGGAACGTAAATATGTGATAATCCATACAAAACTACGCCATAACTGCAGCACACTGAAATCGGATCTATACCGAGCTAACCTGGTCCAAAATCAAAATTGCCAATGCGGCCATACCATTGAAAATGCACAGCATTATTTCTTGGACTGTCCAAATTACAAGACACAGCGCCACGATTTGGTAAGCAACACGCCAGATCATATTAACATTAATATTAGTACATTATTATGGGGTGATGAAAACTTAAGCAATTCTCAAAATTATTGACTAATTCAAAACATACATAAATACCTTAAAGATACAAAAAGATTTGACAATGTTATTTAATTATTACTTTTCTTTATATTCGAAATAAACAGTAAAATTTGTTTAAAACCTGACTTGGGTCAACATTTTAAAGGTGTACTTCCAATAACATATAGATTCTATAGTGAGGTGTAAACGAACATTCGCCAGTGGTTTAAGAGTGGTCCTTATCCTAAGTTACTATTTGGAAATACAGCTTTAAGCTTGAAATAACCTCTTACCAACAGCTCTTGCAACCTTTCGATATTTTCTCCTGTAAGATGGTTGCAAATGGGGTTATAATTCCAAGATCCTTGCACTCACTGGAATAATTCTCAGATGGTTTTCTTATGATCATCTTCGCCAATCTTGAGATTTATTCCCCATCACCGTCTTAATTCTCTTCTTATTTTGCACCCCTTGTTATCTTGAATAATTTCATGTACTTATAAAGGAAAGGATGTTTTTGTAAGTTTATGTAACTTTTGTCCGATCCATTTACTTTGTGGTAATAACAATATGTTTAAACCAAAAACAGCAGTGCATTTCCGCAGTTTTGTATTGTTTCTGAATATCCCCTACTTTTTTGAAGAGTATATATCGCTGTGTGGGTTTAGTTGTTAATGGCCCCCTTAATCAAAGGTGTTAAGTTTTAATAGTATTTGATTGTTATTTTTGTTGCATATTCTGTATATATTTGTATCATTTGCTTGATAAAGACGGGTGTATCCTCATCAAATATCGCTTAGTATTAAACTCAGTAATTGTGTATCTATAAAATTGTACCTTGTGTTAATATGTTCAATTACTAAATGCCAATCAAAGAAGATATATACTTACTTGGATTCCCACGGTCGTCTTCCTCTGGTATATCTATATATAATAAAGGTTAAATGGTGTGAATAAATGAACTAAAAATGAAATGGGGTTTAGCGTCTTAAATTTCTGATCCAACTCGGCTAACAAAGAAGACGGACTATAAACCTAAGATTGCCCAGGTAAGCTGCGGCCTACTTACATTTATAACTTTCAAGGGTTATTTTAGGTGCACTCCAACGTTCACGCCGGACCTCGTGTTTTCGTTCCTCCCGGACCACGAAACCCATGGAGTGAAGAAAAGATCATAATTCGGATCAATAAATTCAAAAATCTATAATGTTTTATAAAGGGGAACTGTCCATAGAGGCGGATTGCCCAATACTGCTTACGGCACAAAAAACAACTCGGCTAACATATTTAACTGAAATATTTATTTTCTTCACTGTATGCCTATCATTATTATCCCAGTCGGTGCATAAAAGTAAGACGTTAAACCCCATTTCATTGCACTTTATTTCACTGTATCTGTATCACTCTTTATGAAGAACCCCAGCCCACCATTGGAAACTGCTCACTCCCTGGTATCCGGTCAAGCTACTTTCAATTTCATTTTCAAAGAGGCTTTGGCGATTTTCTCCTCGAAAAGACAACAGCTTATATTTGTACAACGGTTGTTTAAAGTGTTCACACTGTTGCATTTGATACTTGGCTCCGAGGATCAACTGGTCGTCGCATGCAGATTGATGTGGTAATGTGATCAGTATGTGCTAAATATCATTATTTCCACTGCAAATTGATGTTATTTTATACTTTACCAGTCAGTAGAATGGAGAGAGAGAGAGAGAGAGAGAGAGAGAGAGAGAGAGTTTAACCTCCACTCGACACAAACTATGTCATTTCGGGACTAACACATGGTTCAATTTTTTATTTCAATAATTCGATTGCGCGTAGGGGTCTTTAGCAGGGGGGGGGGAAACCGGAGGATCCGGAGAAAACCGACGAAGTTGGACAGGCGACCCTACTCCTTGTCACGTACAACCGGGGAATCGAAAACCCGCCAGCTGACTCGATGACAGACCGTACTAACCATTCAGTCATCAAACCCCCCTCAGTAGAAATAAACCGAAGTAAGATAATTTGATAATCAAGTCAACTCACCTTCTTCTAATACATTCCTCGCGTGATGATGTCCTGTAGAAGTAAGTGCATCTAAGAATTTTCGAAATACGTTGTGGCCACATTCATTCAACACTTTCGTCAAAAGTTTGTTACATTGATTTCCCCGACCTTGTATTGCCTCTATTTGATCTTTATCGTCTGCGTCGAATACTCTACTACTAAATAATGCTATACATAAGGGCAGTGGGTTCAAGTTTTTTAGAAGAAAGGGAAATTTCCTCTGTATTATGCAATAATCCCGTTCTCGCATAACGCCACAATGTTTTCGCATATTGCCTGTAAGGAAAGTTGAATACATTTACCACATTTAGAAGTATATAACATGAAAGCCCAAACATAAAGTTAGATCCATATCACATGGTCATTTAACTGTGACCCCAGATGATCACCTGTTGATTTTGTGAATTAATTTATATTAAACAGATGATGTATACTTACTTGGATCCCAACTTTCTTCCTCGTGTTTATCTGTAATAAGAGTTTGAATAAATGAAAAAAATGAATTGTAACATGCTTAAGGATGAATCTTGCATTTAGATTGGCCAATTATTTGCCAAGTTTTAAGATGATCTTATCAGAATTGCGGCCAGTATACGATAAACACAAAAATTGGGCGTGGCTCTAATATGTTTTATAAAGGGGAACTGTCCACCTATATGCAAGTAGACAGCTGCCTACGGCCCAAGCAACAAATAGGCCCCAATACGATTAACTCAATTGTTTATTTTCTTCACTGTATCACGCTTTACGAACCTCAGTCGGTTGTAATCGGCGGCTCACGTAAGCCTCTGTCTAACCAAAGCTGGATGTTGTTCAGATCTAACAAGACCGCAACACGCTCTCGACACGACCCATGCGATCCAAGAAGACCTTATCATGACCGAACGCCACCCCCGACGCGATGCAACAAGACAAGGAGATGTTCACTCTAGAATATCCAGACACGATATGAAACTACAAGCCTATTTCTGATCATTTTATACTATTCATATAATATATTCTGCAGAGCTTGTGATGGATCTGGGCAGGACCTGTATAATGTCCTCCGTTTTTTGTTTATGTCTTTTATTTTATGGATTAATGAGTTGTGATTGTTGTACTTTTATATTAGTTGTACTTATGTAAAGCGCCCGAGAGCAGCTCGCTGAGTTGAATTGTTGGCGCTATATAAATCAATTATTAATATTATCATTATGGGGGCTTAAGAGAGAAGGCCTCCTTTGCAATCGTGCTTCGGATAAACTATAAAGGGATCGATTAATTCCAACATTGGAATCTGGTCACTCGCTGGTATCCGGTCAAGTGACTTTCACGTTTATTTTTAAAAAGATTTTGGCGATTTTCTCCTCGCAAATTGTCTCTTTTTTCATGATTTGGCGATAGCATCTTATATTTGTACAACGGTTGTTTGAAATGTTCACACTGATTCACTAGCATAGGTTGTCCTAATGTTGAAGTCACCCCGATTATTTACCTAAGTTTCCAATTCGTCGGCCGAAAGGCCCCTTTTAAGTCTAAAATTAATGACCATCCCCAACAGGAATTCAATACGACATATGAGACTGACTTATCAGACAATGGTTAACTGACAGACATTTTCTTGAGCGACATAACTAAGAAGCTATTGCCACCCTTTAAACATTGGACATAAATTCCCAATCTCGATGTTAGCTAAAGATGAAATAATTGGTGGCTGAAATGAATCGGATCTTAGTTACAGACTATATCATCCTCTTCTTTCAAGTACTTCAAAGCCCTATTCATTACGTGTGTTTTCATTTGATACTTGGCCCCGAGAAACAAATGACTAGATATTTCCATACCTACAGGCAAATTTGTTTCCAGGAGTATAGTTTTACAGACGGCCCAGTGGGTCATACTACCTATGGCACGTCAGACTGTCCATGACTTTGAAATATGTATCTTGATTTCAGGCGCTATAGTATAAGAACAAATAAACTTCGATACGAATGATTATTGAAGAAAACAAATACAAGCAAATTTGTCGACTGTCTTGGTTGGCTCATTGACCGTCTTCGTCGCCACGTCCAATGGGTTCCTTAAATATTGATTGGATATCTAGCCATATCCTCTAATATCATTTAATGGGTATTTAGTAGAAATAAACTGACGAAAGATAATTTGATGGTCAAGTCAACTCACCTTCTTCTAATAAATTCCTCGCATGATGATGTCCTGTAGCAGAAAGTGCATCTAAGAATTTTGGAAATGAACTGGAGCCACTTTCCAACACTTTCATCAAAAGTTTGTTACATTTGTTTGTTCGACCTTTTATTTTCTCTACTGTATGTTTATCTTCTGTGTCGAATACTCCTCTATTAAGTAACTCTATACATAAGGGTAGTGGTTTCAAGTCTTCTAGAAGAACGGACCATGTCCCCAGTATTTTATGCATAGGGCCATATTTTTTTTCCATATCGCCTATAAGTAATTTTGAATACATTTATCACATAAAAGGCCCGTGTATATATTTTACCTATATGTAGATCAGCATATGTGACTAAACCTGGCCGTATATGAACGCATTTACTCATGTGAAAAGTCTTCTCCTCTGTGCAAATTTACTACAACATGTGAGAAAAAGCATTTTTCTTGCTACCAATCTATGAACGTACATCAAATGTACACACGGTAAGCATCACTGTTATTTTGAGTGGTTACCATTTAGCAACGCCCCATTGTTGAATGTTGAAGTTTGAGACAGCAATACCTATGCAGGTTGAGATATGATAAATAGTCATGGACATGACAGATGAAGAACTTATCGTCCCAACAGAACCGCTGAGTTGCACATGCAACACGCAATAGCGCCATATACGTGGGAGGGGTTCATTGTCAAATTTGACACTTCAAGGAAGGGTTGATGAAAACTGCCGCGTGCTGGTTTATCTATCCATGTTTGCTTTCCTATCGGTTCTTGCATAAGATTTACTGTTTAGCGTATCTTTGCTTTGGTGTGTGTCGTGTAATTTGATCGGAAGACGTGTTCGTCGACGTCAACGTCAACCGACAACACTGCAAGAATTGGCTGTGGCACTGCAAGAGGAGTGGGTCAGATTGCCCCAAATCGTGATTGGACGGTTGATTAGGAGCATGTCACGACGAATTGCTGAATGTCTGAGGATTGGTGGAGCAATCACTCATTATTAAGAAAAAAATCAGAATCTTCCACTTTTGACGGTGTATCTCTTTGCGAGTGAAATGGGGCCGTCAGATAAGCCGCCTATATGAACTGTTTATGTTCATGTGTAGGCAATTGGCCTGTTATTAACATACACTGGTTACCTCTAATAAAAACAGCAGTGCATTTCCGCAGTTTTGTATTGTTTCTGAATATCCCCTACTTTTTTGAAGAGTATATAAGGAATATTTCTGCGTCTTCCATGCCAATAGCAACGATATGTTCCCTGGCAGCTAAATCTTCCATAAGGGTTGTCGCATAGTTATTATTTTGTAGGTAATGGGAGTGGGGGCATTTACAAGACAATTTCGTACAGATCAAATTATAATTGTCGTCGTTTGAGGGTTCAGAAGGTTTTACAAACTGAAACAAGGGCAACAACTCTGGAAATGATTTACCGAAATTGTTAAAATTCAACAGGCTGTTTCGTTTTACTAATTTAAAATGATGCATACAAGTTTCATACAGATGATTACCGTTTACCTAATTTACGTAAGAGTGCTCACAAATTATTGAAATTAAAAAGGCTTCTTCATCTCACTTATATAAACAACATACAGTAAATCAATTCCAAAACATTCAGATCATAAACGTAGCCTGTTTAGTGTTCTTAAGAAATTGTAGAGGACGGATTGGCGGACAGAAGTACGGGGGCGAAGGTAATATACGACCCATATCACATGGTCTTTTACCTGTGACCAGATTGCAGTCAGTTAATATGAACAGATGATATTACGCCATGGAGGCACCTGTATTACAAGGAATACAAGTCCATGTTAAGTAAATAGTTTTGTTGCAAAAGTAAAGTTAATTCAATCTGAAGTAAGCTAGATAAATTTGTGTGACCTTAGGCAAGTCAGTGTCATAAGTAAGATAATATATACGCGAATGCCACTGATAGCAGCAGACAATTACTCCTCTCTTTAGACGATGCTATACATTTGAACTTGTTTATTCATTGTGTGCTGTACAAACAGAGGCGACATCGTCTTTCTCTAGAACTGATAGTTCGGATAATGTGCTAAAAAGGGGGATTGTGTTACCTGTGTCACACTTCTTTTGTAGGAATAGCTGATGTTGTTTCAGTTCGGTTATCTCTTGTGCTTGAACTGCCAGCTGGATTTTCATATCTTTCTGTGTTTCGTTTAATTCTTGTTGTGTATTGTACGAGCGTTCCGCTTCTACGAAAAGATTACTTGAATAGTGTTTTCGATCGTTGTCTCTAACGGTGTTAAGGATCATTTGTAGAAGATTGTCAACACACTTCTCAACTCCAGTATCACTGTCAGCAAAGTTTATGGTCGCATACCTATTATGACATTCCTTAAAAAGGATATTTAAAAAATCGCACTCTTCAATAAGTGTGTTAGCGTCCATCTCCTTTGGTTTTCTATTCAAGACAAAAATCACATATTTATTTACATCGGCTCCAAATATATCTCGAAAAAAGTAAATGGAATCTTTGTTTTCATCTGTCAGTTTCTCATCAGCTCGCAACACATAGAGGAAAACATGAGGTCCCGGGGCAGTCAAATACGATAGAGAAAACAGGTGTTTTACTAATTCAGCTGTTTTATACCGTGTGTCAAAAAATCCTGGCGTATCAAATACTCTGATTATTGTGCCGTCGTTTAGTGTACGTGTGCCGGACGAACAATTAGATGTAATCGAAACAAGACTTAAACGGGTTTCGAACAACTGTTTCCTCAACAAACTGTTTCCTAGAAAACTTTTACCCACTCCAGTTTTCCCGGATAAAACTATTTTTAACTCTATGTCTCTGTTGTCACATGGTGGTCGATCGGACGACCCTGTTTCCATTGGGTTAACACTGGTGGAGCCATCAGATTGTACAACTGAACTGATCACATATGGTGGCAAAAGTGTAGTATCGGTCAATGCAGTAGCTTGGTGCTGATCAGCTTTAATTGGTGGTACAATTAATTCTACGGCCAACCGATCGCCATTTCCTGTAACAAGAAGTTATTTGAAATCATTTTCAGCCGTAGATACTACAAGATGCAATATACATAACAAGCATTATTGAATTTGGAGATGAAATCATTGAGCAATTCATATTCAGGTGAAATCATATGAGGATCAATAGTGTTCCTTTGCCTTAGAAGTCGAGTCCATGTTTGTGAGTATTCCGACTTCATTCATACGCATCTACGTACCCGAACCTAACGGGGCATTTGTTGATCCCTTGTTTTATAATGACTTCGTGGCAAGTGTCAAACTGCACGTGAACTAATTCTACATTTCAATTATTATGGCCTTAATAACATAACGTGTCTACTATTTTCTCCAAGCTAATACTCGACGTTTCATTTAACACGTCGGCAGTAATGACGGGTACCATATGTGAGGCCCGCGGGCATTTGGTACCACTTTCAATTATGAGATTTTGTTCATGTGGCCAGCGGAGCAGAACAGTAGGGCGTTACACCCCATTTCATTTCATGTGGTCAATACAGCGACTGTTGATACCCACTTGTGCCCAGGTATTTCACCACTGGTTAATTTAGCAACGATTTATTGATAGTAACTTTGGACAGTTCCAACATTAAGCATGGACATTCAACAATTTTAACAGCCGCCATTGAACACTGGACGTATACAAAACATAGAATCATGCAAGATAGTATATCGTGATCTTCTTTATTAATTTACTAGCAGGATACCCGGCTTCGCTCGGGGGTCATAACTCCGAAACCGGAAGTGGTAGACTAACGCCGCCTGGCCTATGTTACTCCCCGGTCCGAGCTACCCCTATACCCCAAATTTCAGACTCGGGGCAGACCTAGTGTAGCCGCCAACCCCGAACAGACCGGCTTTGCTCGGGGGTCATAACTCCGAAACCGGAAGTGGTAGACTAACGCCACCTGGCCTATGTTACTCCCCGGTCCGAGCTACCCTTATACCCTAAAGTTCAGACTCTGGGCAAACCTAGTGTAGCCGCCAACCCCGAACAGACAGACAGACATACAGACAAACGACAGTCACAAATATTAGTATAGATAATTGTCGGAAAGCTACATCGTAAGCTAGGATCGCGCTTGTGATTGTGGTCAGAAGTTTCTATATATACACCGAAACATCAACAAAACAATCCTGCACCCACTGAGTCATATTCTAAACCCCGTTTGAAACCCCATAATCTTTATAAAATGAATAACAACCCTTTGTATTTGATGTTTGTCTAATAGAACCTTGGAATGTTAGATTCAGTTGTCCAAATTTTGTTTTAGGGTCTCCCAGGCGTTGATATAAAGCCTCTAGTAGCTGAAAGCATACCTGAAAAGTGTTGTGTTGCCAATTCTGAATTATTTTCAGCCGGGTGACCGTATACCGCTGATGCTTGTAACGAATCTGCCTGAGTTATCACTGGAATAGACTGGAGGTTGGCCTGTGCAATCGTTTGATTAATGTCACTGTTATTATCATGAATGTTATCCGGAATGGTATCGTGCTGAAGGGTGTGAACTTCAGCAATATGATGTGTAGAATTCTCGGAATGTCCTATACTTGAAGGAACAGGTTGTGATTGTGTGTGAGTGGTTGGCGAATCTTCGGGGTCACGATCAGTATCTGAGTTGCCCCGCACTGCCTTGAAGGTAAGTGATCGAATCCGTTTGGATGGTTCACAAGTGAGGAGTATAGTTTCAGATGTTCTCTTTGGCATTTTGTAACTGGACAGACTAATTTAAAAAATAAAACAACACGCTAAAATATTATACATCAAGGATACAAAATCTCCCAGTTTATTCGTCACCTAAAGTTGCACCTCATAAGACTATCGACACTATTTGAAATAGACGAGGATGATAATAATAGAGGTAAATTGGCCGCCGTTAGCTACTAGGTACATGTTGATAAATCACTTACCGATTGTCATCTACTGATGCCTCAGTATCGCCCCTGTCAAAGGAAACATGTATTCCATCCTTGACCGTGTATTGGGGAGGGGAAACTTGAACACTTCTAAATCCTCTTAATTTACAAAATCCGTAATTCTTTCTGAGAGAAAATTGGTTTTCTAATGACAGAAATGATTGTAACATGATGGTGATATTGACGGGTCTTCTCGGGGGATGGGGGGGGGTCACTGACAGATGGTTATATAAGAAAGTGAAATAACGGATGACCCACGGGTCTAATAATGAAATCAGTTACTGAATCAACTGATCGGTCATATTTTCAGTATCGTCAATATCGTTACCGAGCATCTAGCATATAAACTGAGTTGGGCGAAACAATAATATGGCCCCTTTTAATACCTGAACATGATACATATCTCCGATTATGCCACACCCAATTCCACAAAACTGAACAGCGATACAATGCTCTTGACGGATATCATAATTGCGAATATTTGAATTCCTTTGCACGCAATTTAGTGTTCAAACGATGAACGTTGGATACACCAAGATTGTATTTGGCAGTCCAGCATGCTACGAGATGGTCAGAACACGTGAATTGGGTGGAACTTAACAATTCAAGTGAAATTTATATCTACTGGATTAGCGGAATTAGAGGGCTACAAAGTCACACAAATGATTTAACACTTTTGCCAAAAAAGAAGAATTTTTACAATAAACTAAAACACATACTTACCTTAAACAAAAAGATTGCAAGACCAAGGATCGACTTTACCTTTGTATTGATTTTGTTCAAGCTGAAGTAGGAGTGATCTCCCTTTGCCCCTTTAATAAAAAAAAAGTTAAAAAAGCTGACATTTTACTGGCATCAACTGACAAGCATTGCAGACTTCACTGCCAATTTAAATATTTACCAATCTTGAAAATGACCTCGAGAGCGACACAAAACAACTTCATCCCTCCTGTTGGTTCTATAGGAGTTGGACCAATCTCCTAGGAGAGGCCTAATGTGATGAAGTTTATTTGTGCCTGCAAGATCCCAAGACCGTTGCCAGCGGTAATAAATAAAATAATTTATACATGATTTAAAATCTTTATATGGTATTAAAAAGGGTGATTGGGGAAGATCTAAAGCAGCGTGACTGGGGAGCCAGCAAACGATAACGTCTTTGCTGGTCAACTCGTAAGATAGTAGCAGACGATAAACATCTGCTACTAATGGGTGTTCAAGTTGTTTATTGTTAATTGCTTGAAGGGAGGACAGAGAATCAGTAAAGATGATATGCTTTAAAGATGAAGAGGATTGTATGAACTCCAAGGCCTGAAGAATGGCCTGGAGCTCAGCTGTAAATATTGAAGCAGCAGGTGGAAGACACGCAGAAATGGTCTCAGATGGCGTCACGGTAGCTGAAGCTACCCGGTCGCCATCCTTAGAACCATCTGTGTAAATAGGAGCATAATCAGCATACTTAGACCTTAACTCTCTAAAGAGAGATTGGAACACCGTAGAGCTAGTATCTCTCTTTTTATGTTGAGTAAGATCGAAATCGATCTTTGGGGGAGATATAGCCAACGGTGGAGTCCTAAAGACAGGGGTATTCGCAATACTGTCAAGGCTGATACCAGCCTTAGACAAAAGGGGTTGTATGCGAATACCGAATGATGGATAACATTAGTCTTCACCAGATACAAATGCTCATGAAAAGGTCTAAATATGGTGTTAAATGAAATATGATTTGGTAAAGATGCTATTTTCGTAGCATACTGCAGGGCCAGTTGATATCGTCTGTTGTGCAGTGAGGGCTCATGCGCCTCGACGTATAAACTGTCCACTGGAGATGAACGAAATGCTCCCAAACTGATTCTAAGTCCCTGGTTGTGTATGGTGTCGAGCTCTTTAAGATAAGACTCGCGGACAGACCCATACACAATACACCCATAATCGAGTTTTGATCGAATTAATGCTCGATATAATCGGAGTAAGACCTTACGGTCTGCTCCCCAGTCAGTATTTGATAAGACTCTCAATATGTTGAGGGCTTTCAGACATTTCTCATTAGGTTTTTAATATGGGGGATAAATGATAATTTCTTATCAAATATCAGCCCCAGAAATTTGGTTTCATCCACAACTGGAAGGCGGTTGCCATCCAAATAAAGTTCTGGATCTGGATGCAAACCTCGTTTCTGACAGAAATGCATGCAGACAGTCTTGGACTTCGAAAAACGAAATCCATTTTCGGTTGCCCATTGTTGAAGTGAATTCAAACAAATCTGCAACTTACGTTCGATTATCCGCATGTCTGTAGAACCATAGCACATCTGAAAGTCATCAACATAAAGAGCGCCGTTTGTACCTGGTTTAAGGCACGCTGGGATTGTATTAATTTTTATTGCGAGAGTGTGGTAGATAAAATGACCTTTCTTCCAGGAAATTTTTAATGAAGATAGGTAAGCGACCTCGTAGGCCGAGGTTATGGAGGTCGCGCATGATACCATGTTACCATGTAGTATCATAAGCTTTCTCCAGATCGAAAAATATTGCAACTAAATGTTGCTTCTGGATGAAAGCGTCCCTGACGAACGTTTCAAAACGAACGAGATGATCAAGAGTGCTCCTTTGGGACCGAAATCCACATCGGAGGTCAGTAATGAGGTTGTTGGACTCAAGGTACCAAACAAGCCTTCGATTGATCAATCTCTCCATGGTTTTGCAAATACAGCTAGTTAAAGCGATCGGACGATAATTGGTAGGATTCGTATGATCTTTACCGGGTTTAGGGATGGGAATTATTGTGGCTTCATGCCACGAAGGGGGGAATTTCCCATCAACCCAAATCGGGTTAAAAAGATCCAGTAAAATTGAGAGAGTGGAAAAAGGTAGATGTTTTAGAATTTGGTAGTGTATTTCATCTGGACCAGTTGCAGTGTCCCGAGCTCGCTTTAGCGAATCCCGAAGTTCTGCAATGGAATAAGTATCATTATAGCATTCATCATTCGTCTTCTAACTCCTTTGTATCAAAAGAGAAGAGACACAGAGATTCGAAAAGAGCCCAATCAGCCTTATGCAACTTCCACCTCTGAGGTCTTTCGATCGGAGAGGGACCATTATTATCTACCAAGATCGGGAGGTGATCACTACCACACAGATCTTCATTTACCCTCCATGTAAAATCCTGAAACAGGACCGGAGAGCAAATGGTAAGATCTAGGGAAGAAAAAGAAGCTGTGGCAGGATGTAGATAAGTAGGCGAGTCATCATTTAATAAACACAAATTGTTAATGTTCATGAAGTCCGCTATTTGTTTACCTCTGTTATTATCATCTGGACTACCCCAGAGTGAATGATGACCATTGAAATATCCCGTAATAATATACGGGAGGGGAAGTTGTGCAACAAGGTCATCAAGATCTCTGGGATTAAGATGTAAACTTGGTGGAAGATATACAGAGCAGAGTGTTATAGGAACATGCAACGTCACCCTAACTGCCTGTAAAGGCGAGTTGATGGTGACTTGGCTCTGAGGAATATCTCCATTAAGAATAATAGAAACACCCCCATGAGCTTTACTATCACCAACTGAGTGATGATGATAACCAACAAAATGTCTAAAAGACAAAGTGTCAGAATTTCGTAAAAAAGTTTCCTGTAAACAAATAGCTAAAGGATTGTGCTTTTGAATTAATAATTGGACTTTATTAAAATTTGGTTTTAAACCACGACAATTCCATTGAATAATGGAATTTACCATTGTCAGGGAAATTTATTTTTTGACGGCTTACCATGTGGATCCGTATGGACATCCACGACGGCAATACCGTCCATCAGACCATCCCCATATCCATTATAGAGAGAGACAGGGTCTTTTGAACCCTTTTTCCCTCCCTCTCGAAACTTTGCTAATTTTTCTTTCTTTGACGAAGAATTACCTTTAGACTGCGATCCTGACCCAGCAGAACTGGAATCAAGGATGGCAGCTTCAAGGGGAGGCGAGGGAGATGACCCCTTGCCGTTCTTGGAGGAAGTGTTAGGAATGATCCCAACAACGTCAGATTGAGGCGAGGGGGATGAACCCTCGCCAGTCAAAGAAATAGTTTCGATCGAGCTCTCTTTTGTTTGAGAGGCGCTCGACACCCCTTTAACATGATCTGATATGATAGACATTTTCCCTTTATTTGTCCAGGTTATATCTGTCTGAACAGAGATGCTTTTGGTGGATACTTTCACTGCGCTTGCAAAATATTTCCCTTGAGATGGAACGGGAAAAGCGCAGTTAAGTCTACTTGCTTTCGAGCATCATAATAAGATATTTTACGTTCTGACGTTACCTGTTGAATTCTTTTTCCTT
Source organism: Patella vulgata (assembly GCF_932274485.2). NCBI lineage: Eukaryota > Metazoa > Mollusca > Gastropoda > Patellidae > Patella > Patella vulgata. The sequence goes on from NC_065884.2 coordinate 4,784,084, forward strand.
TTGCCATATTGGACATTCGCGAGAGTAAGCAAAGTGCTCACCCTTGCAATTTATACAACACATCATGACCACAGCGAGCGCAGGTGTCCTTACCTCTACAGACGGTTTTGCTATGTCCAAATTTCTGACATTTGTAACATCGTAATGGGTTACTGATGTAAGAATCAACAGGTATGTTAAGATAACCTGCCTTGAGAGTCTTTGGAATGTCGGGACGATTAAAAGTGAGGATATAGGTGCTTGTGGGAATCACCTTTTCTCCTCGGCGTACACTAATTCTTTTAACATGTGAAACGCCTTGAGCAGAAAGGTATTCCACCATGTCTTCCCCACTGCTGCCTTTAAGATTCCGACAGCGAATTACACCTCTACTTGAGTTTAAAGACCTATGTGGAGACACCTTAATAGGAATGTCCGCTAAGGATGTTGATTTAAGAAGCATGGTAGCATGCTGTTCCTTAGCGCATTCTATCAAAAGAATTCCGTTTTTAAGTTTTTTAATAGCCTTGGGCTCACAGGCTAAGCCCTTGGTTATTAAAAATGGTGATACCTTCGATAAGTCAGTAGAGGGACTCTCAATTAAGAGAAACCTCGGCCATGTCTTTGATATTTTTAAAGTGTTTGTTAATCAATCAGAAACGTCCTCTGAATTAGGACGCTTCTGTTTCTTTTTACTAATTGGTGGGGGGGGGGGGGCACTGGGGGATCCATGAAATAATTTTTTTAAAATTCACCCCTCTTCGTCCCCCAGGTTACTTCCCTGCCTACCAGGGGGGGGGGGGTCTAGCACGGATTACCAGTGCATTGCCTCGGGGCTCGACGAGGGGTATACTCAAGCCAGTAAGTATAAATACTTAACTAACCCGATTGACCCAAGCCGCCGCTCTGTAGAATGTACTCAGGACACAAAGGTAAACTAGCTGAGGGAAAAAAACAAAGCAATGAAATTGGAAAAACGTACATTCTACAGAGCTAAAAACGACCAAAGCCGATTGATCAGAGTGGCCCACTCTGACCTCCCGTCTAGGTGAACCATGGGCCAAAGTAATGTGTTGCAGAGAAAGAACTCGCAAGCCAAATCCCCACTCAATTACCAGGATTCCACTCTCCACCTACACGGGTCGCAACGCACGGCAAACACGTTGCCCCATTACAGGCATCCTTTTAGTCGCCTCTTACGACACGCAGGAACTACGAAGGGTATATTCTTATCACCCCCTACACCCGGGGGGGGGGGGGATTTGCACGGAATTCGAACTGAATTGTTATTAGCATTAAACGTTTATAATCCTAAGTTAGGTTCCCTTTAAGATAATTAGAAGAGTATCTCTGGTCGGTCAGCATTAACCAACCATTGTTGTACACATGTATATATTGTCTTGTTATATTTTTATATTTTATCATTGCTTGATAATGACTATAGAGAAGCCTAGTAATAAGCAGTAATTGTATTTCATAGAATTGTGACCTGTGTATTCCAATTCAATTACTAAATACCTTTGAAACAACTGATGAGTGTTTCTTATAGGAGAATTGACTTAATATGTGTCTTGTTCATGATATATAAGTGGTTATCGTCGTATCTTTCTAATATATTGTGGCTATAATATAAAGACTTGTCGTTATCGTGTGTATGCCTACCTAATGTATATAAGTGGTTGATAATGCATGTTATCAGGCGTGTAAATCCAGTATGTGATTTTTAAATAGGATATGAAATAGACATTAATTTACATGATGACAGGGATCGAGCGGAATCTCTCACCCGTGTTCGAAATGAAGTTAGCACACATATTCCTACCGCCAATAAAAACCTAGATATAATCATCACGAAAATAATTGTTACCTTTATATAAGAAAATAAAATTTTAAGACATATTATTTAGTCATCCTCGGTTACCCAGTGTACTCATTCCGTTCTACTCCACTATACCCTGGGTTAATCCATAGGGTTTCCACGATTTCAAATTATCTGCCCTGGCCTAGAATGTAGCAGATCACTAATTATTTCCCCATTGACTTTAATGTTAATTCTCGTCTCTTAGACTGGCTCTAACTTTTCCCCAAATTTTCGTTGGGTAGAACGCTTTCTGCCACAGATGGAGCAACATGTGGCAAACTCTTGCCCAAAAGCATGTATGAGGTTCACCATGAAAAACTTGAGATACACAAGTTGGAAGTAGAGACAAGTAAACATGCAATTTCCGGCCCTACATTTCAACATAACCAACCTCACAACTCTTGTATCCTTCCGTCTCAAAATCATGACTATTCACCAAAACCTGGCAGAAAATGTATTTTCAAACCCTTTTTTTCGATTCTACACCAAAAAGTCAACAAAAATCGCCATGCAAAAGGGGGAAAAAGGGAAAGGAAAGGGAGAGAGAGACTAAAAATAACTTTGGCCCTTGATTCGTGGGTGACGGCGTAGAAATATTTGGTGAGCTGTGTCCATTTAGAATAGGCCAACTCCTAACATTGTCCGATGAGAGTTACTCTCCTTTGCCAACTTCCTTTTCATATAACAATTTATGGGATTGGTCGATAAAAATAGCACAATCATCAAGGGCGGATAACTTGAAAACGTGTCTCCCCCATAGATTAACCGAGGGTATAGTGTAGTAGAACGGAATGAGTCCACTGGGTAACCGAGGATGAGTTTTAGTATGTTTACGGTGATATATCTCGAAAAGCCAGCATAGGAAGCTTTTGAAATTTTGTATTCTAGTAGTTTATTCATCCCTTGTTTCCGTAAAGCAAAAAAACATTTTGCCACCAAAGCTGGTTTGGATGCTTTTTGATGCAGCTTGAGCGTACCCCTTGTTTATTGAACCCTTCAACGCCGCCTGGAATCCGGGTGCTAGGAACCTTGCGGTGGTATAACTCGATACGCCAGCATAGAAAGTTAATGAAATTTGGCATGTTCATACCTTATGCATCGGTCAATTTGGTGAAATAAAGATCTTGGAGTCACCAAAGCTAGTTTAGAAGTTAATGCGTGCGCAGTGAGCCTACCCTAACCCGATTCCCCCATATTTTTAGTATGTTTACGGTAATATATATCGAAAAGCCAACATAGGACGCTTCTGAAATTTTGTATTCTAGTAGTTTATTCATCCCTTGACTTCATGAAATACAAAATATTTTGCCACCAAAGCTGGTTTCGGTGCGTTTTGATGCAGCGCGGACATACTCCTTTTCTGCGTGCTCAGTTAACCTAGTGTTCGATATTTTAGTATGTTTACGGTAATAGTTTTTTTTTTTTTTTTTTTTTTTTTTGGGGGGGGGGGTCTATTACATATATACTTTGCATTAATATGTCTTAACATGTTATTTTCTAATATAAAGGTAACAATTATTTTCGTGATAGTTATATGTCGGTTTTTATTGGCGCTAGGAATATGTGTGCTAGCTTCATTTCGAATACGGGTGAGAGATTCCGCTCGGTATGACAGGGCATTGTTGGCTGATCTGGCTACTTTTTGGGGGGGTCCTTTTTTTACAAAGATGCTATCAGAAATGGACAATCTCTTTGAATAAACGATGGTGTGATGCTGGTGGTGTGTGAGAATTAGTAAGGGAGATATTAAAAGAGAGATTGAGCAAGATTGGACATTGACTCAGAAAGAAAGTGAAAGTGAAAGAAAACCAGGCAAAATGATTTGCGGATTTGAAATTTTTCAATCCCAAGTTAATTGTCACTAACCCTAACCCATAATTCATATACAAAGACAGAAATGAAAAAATGAATGAAAAAAGTAGTAGTGAGATCAACCAATATGTATAGACTGATCACTGATCAATAATAATTAAAATTAAAATGAAAAGTAAACCAGGAAGCGGTAATACTCATTCAAACGTTTGCGTCACACCTTACTCGTGTAAGACTTCACATGTTAATCATGGCTGGAACAGCCCTGTATCATACGAACTCACCTGTTTAATCACCAGTCTTGTGGGGGTCTGGTGAAATATGTTTTTACATCTTTTAAGGGCAACTCCGAAAAATAATTCCTTCCTATAAGTGTGTGTGTGCGTGAAGTTTCGAGTACATGTAAGGGAGATAAATCCATTGACACGCTTCGTTGCGCAGGTTACAAAATTTATTATTAGGCAGTGTGAAGTTAGTTTGACATTCGTTTTTCGTTATTCGTGAAATTTGAGATATACAGATTACAATCTAAAAAACCAAACACAACTATTTCATCAAAGCAATTTTATAATAAAAATTTAGAAATCATAAATTGGGATGCGTGTTCAGTTGTTTGTTCTTGCTTCCCGATATTGGTTAATAGGGGAAAACAAGCAGATTATTAGCGGATGGTTAATTATTGAGTGGACTTCATGATTTAGCCTTGTGTTTGAAATATATGTCCTTATTCCTGATGTAAATAACGTTAATATTCACACCATGTATTAACCTGATATTATTACGATTGTTCATTTCAAAAGAACCCAGGAATAAATTTATTTCAGACCCGTGTCGGTTTGTACATATAGGGGCCTTAATGCAGATACTATTCAGAACTCAAATGTACAAAGCTGATATACGTAAAAGAGATTAAAACCTTTGTGTAATTGTTCATGGTGGCATAAGATACAATCTGTTAATAGTAGGTGCAATAACAAGACCAGCCTACAGACAGGACTCAATGTACACAAGACACAACAAACGCACACATCGGAAGAGAATGCATCCGAAGGCTAGTCGTAAGCGCTATACAGTCCCGGGTCTAAAATGACACAGGCTTCACGCAAAATGGAAGAACAGACTAACACACTCGGGAAACCTCGACATTCTTCAGTGCCTACATCTAGCCCCTGTAGCTGCAATATTTGTAGCCGTGCGAATTTTTATTTACGGCTGCAATTGATACACTATTCGAGGCATTGCGCAAGTAAAATTAGGTTCAATTGCAAATTGTTCAACAGAAAATTCTCATCTTCGAACTCCATCAAGGCATTCACCTAATAAACACCTAAGTGTGGATATTCTAGCTCAATTAGAAGTCTCGACCAGTAAAATTTCTTATCGCTCTGTTCCCCGGAGCAGAAAATGCTCATTATTGAACTTAGTCAAAGTATTGATGTAATAAAACTATACACCAAATTGCGTCACTCTCACTTAATTAGAACTAAAGTTATTGTGTCCCAATGCATCAAACAATCAAATTGATTATTTCTGCTTACCCTAAGCAGAAAATGCTCATCCTCGAACTCCATCAGAGCATTGACCTAATAAAATACCTACACCACGTTTTATCGCTATGACTTAATTAGAACTAAAATTTCATCTCTATGACTTAATTAGAACTAAAATTACCGTGTCCCAAAGTATCAACCAACCAAATTGCTTATCTCTGTTTACCCTAAGCATTGACCCAATAAACACCCACACCAAGTTTGAACATTCTAGCTCAATTAGAAGGAGAGTTATTGTCTCCCAAAAAGTTTGACGGACAGACGGACCAAGAGACAGACGGACGGACAGACATACCCATTTTATTAGTCCCCTACTTTCTTCGAAAATTCCAAAGAATCACTTGATGGTTTGCAATCTAGATCACTTGCTTCATCTCATCTATACAAACGTTTGACTTTTCTACCTTGTACACTAAACTTCCCCACAGTAAATTAAAAGCTCGGTTGAAAGACATTATTCACGGAGTCTTTTCAACTAAATCGGGCACTGTTAGATATGAATATCTAGTTGTTAATTACAACCATAGTAATTGCAAAAATAAATGCACCGCCAACAAGATAATTCAGATGTTGGACTTTTAATTGATAATATCTTCGTTGAATTTGAAGGGGAAATATATCAGCAAGTAGTAGGCATCCCCATGGACACCAACTGTGCATCTTTGCTTGCTGATTTGTATCTAATAAATAAACGATTAGTCAGACGTTTGAATTTCACTTAATAATCATAAATTTAGTGATTATGTAGAATTCATATATCCTGATGATCTCGAAATTAAAAATACTACTGACAGTGACAATTATGCTTTCTATTTGGATCTGCGTCTCGATTTTGAAAATTGCCATAAACTGAGTGTTAAATTGGACGATAAACGTGATGACTTTGCCTTTCCGATTGTTAACTTTCCATTCATTAGTAAAATTTGGGCATAGGGTTAATTTTACCCATAACGAGGCACGAGAGATATTTCCTTCTCAGAAGAGGAACACGCATCCCCTTTTTATCGAAAATTCCATTAAACAATTTATGTTTAGTTCGAGGGGAAAGTACTACAGGTGGTAGGCCATATTTAAATGAACATGTGGTTACACATAATACAAGGTAAGGACCAAAGGTTAAGTTCCAACAGGGCGCAACTGGTTCTTACCAAGTGTTCTTTCTAGAGTATGTCCTGGTTTTTCTAGATTATCTACATGTGTAACATGGGATCTAATGATTTGATTTTTTTATTTCAGCAATGCAGGAACAAATATTACAAGTTGTTACATCTATAATTCTAAAATCCAATACAGCACACAGGAACATAAAATATCATAACAGGCTGCAGTCATTATTCACATCTGTTTCCATTGTCTTGTACAGTGGTCTCTTGATAAGTTTGTCTGCGTTATGCGTCTACCTGAGATCATCTATAATAGTCGGGGCGGCACATGCCAAATTATTACTGAAGCCACTTTTGCCTGATATATAATGTTTCTCGGTGGATTATTGTTAGGTAGGGCCCCCTTGATTTTTCCAGGGTGGGTGTGGTCGTGTCACCCTTGGGGAAAATTAAATATTCAAGATGGCGGCCAAAAATGCCTGGAAAAAAAAAAAAAATCATTTTTCACCATCCTAGCTCGTGTAATATATCGTTTTACATGTTTTCGGAGTCGATGAACACGAATTCGGGCATATTTTTAACACCTGACCTATTCCGACAAAGATCTTCAAAATGGTGACCAAATATGGCGGCGGAAGTACAAGAATTTCATATTTCGCCCTACTAGGGCGTGTAATATATAATTTCATGTTATGGGGGTCGCTTAACGCGAATTCGGACATTTTTTCAACATAAGACCCACCATGAAAGCGGGAAATAGCAAAAAATCAAAGTTCACAAAGCTAGATTTATGATAATTAATTCCAGAAATTTCAATTTTAGGTAAAACTGTAAGTAACAAAAGGATACGATATGTAAAACATATAACCAAAGCAATATTAATGTATCATATTGTGTCATCTTCATCATCTTCTAGGTCTTCATCATCCGTATCCTCTGTTCCAGTCTCAAATGAGACGGAATTGAAGCATTTGTCTGAATTGGAACAAGAACAAAAATCAGAAGATGATGAATCTGACTTTTTACAGCCACAACGGCCGCTTTGACATAGCATCTCAGATTGACACCCATATTTTATAACTTTTATCAGAAAATCCGGTACCATCTTAATACCATCTGGTACCATTCTAGGCACTAGTGATTTTTTGGGGTTGGAAGAGTCCTCACCCCAGCCGTAGTCTAGTTGACTTAAGTCTGGTGGATCGGTTTCCAGGGCTGAAAACCATACTTTTAATTGAAGATAGGGTCGTTTTAGGTTCATCTCTTCCAGCCCCAAAAAATCACTACTGCCCAGAAAGGTACCAGATAGTACTAAGATGGTACCGGATGTCTTGATAAAAGTTATGAAATGCGGGTGTCAATCTGAGTAGCTATATTAAAGCGGCCGTTGTGGCTGTAAAAAATCAGATTTATCATCTTCTGATTTTGTTCTTGTTCCAATTCAGACAAATGCTTCAATTCCATCTCATTTGAGACTGGAACAGAGGATACGGATGATGAAGACAAAGAAGATGATGAAGGTGGAACAATTTGATACATTAACATTGATATTGCTTTGATTATATGTTTTACATATCGTATCTTTTTGTTACTTATTGGTTTAGCTAAAATTGAAATTTCTGAAATGATTTACCATATATCTAGCTGTGTGAACTTTGTATTTTTTTTCTATTTTCCGCCTTCATGATGGGTCTTATGTAAAAAAAGGTGTCCGAATTCGCGTTAAGCGACCCCCAAAACATATAAAACGATATATTACACGACCTAGTAGGGCGAAATGTGAAATTATTGTACTTCCGCCGCCATGTTGAATATCTTTGTCGGAATCGGTCAGATGTTAAAAATATGCCCGAATTCGTGTTCAGCGATCCCGAAAACCTATAAAACGATATATTACACGACCTAGGATGGTGAAAAATTATTTTTTGTATTTTTCCTGCCATTTTTGGCCGCCATCTTGAATATTTAATTTTCCCCAAGGGTGACACGAACACACCCACTCGGGAAAAATCAAGGGGACCCTACCCAAGAATAATCCACCGAGAAACATTATATATCAATCAAAAGTGGGTTCTCGAAACTGACGTCCGGACTATAACGGTCAAGGTGTTGTCAACAACCTTACTAGTATTTAACAGTCATTTACATGTTATAATACATATATATTAGTAGCCTTCATTTAACGGACAATCATATAATATTATCTAATAATACTGATGTGATATCTTACCCATGCGATGTCGTGAAGCGACAGCCGGTTATGGGGTAAGGTTGTGCAGTCGAAGGTTGTGGCGTAAGGGTACACGTGGACATTGCTGTTCACTGGGTATATCTACAAATGAGAGAATGACCACATTTGATATTATATGCCGAAACAGTGTATGCCCATTCGAATATCTGGGTTCTTGGTCCTGGGTTTTTTGGGTATGGGTACACCCCGAAAATGGCACCTATGAAAAGCATTTTATATGTAAGATTGAGCAAGCCAAAATAAAACCAATAAAAATCCCCTCCCTCCCCCGGCTCCAATTTTAATTGTAATAGATTACAATATGGGAATTAAAACTATGGCAGACCAGAAACAATACAATAAATGCAATGTCCAAATTGTTTGTCTCGGGGAAAATATTAAACTAATGAACACATATTACCGACCCCCTGCCGGTTCCGACAACTTTGGTAAGTGCAGGACACGCGGTAGGGCACCTTGGGCCCTGGGACAAGCAACTGTCGATTTTTTTAGCGTGTTTTCTAGCAATCTCTTGCAAAATTGCGGGCGTATCTTGCATGATAACTGCTTGTTATTCATTTGGCTGATGTGATGTCTTACCCATGAGATGTCTTCGCAACAGCCGGTTGGGGGGGGGGGGGGCGCCACATAATAGCTCTGCGATGACATATTTTTACGTTCGCTACAAATGCATCATTCCTTGGGGCTACACTGTTAAAATTATGATACATTATTATGTATTTTTACCCTTTTTTAACTGGCAGAAATATTGCCATCGTTATAACTGTATTTTGACATTGCATGGTATTTCACAGTCTGTAATGTATCTTTAGCTCTAACTATTATACATCCAAGGTAAAATTATATATCCGTAAATGGAGTACATTTAAAATTATCATGATGTTAATTTACATAAATTTGTACAATAACATTTAATACAAAAGAATATTGTGTATTTTGACAGAGTTTATGTATTAATACCTCATATTGTAGAATTATGTATTATGTAATTTGCCAAGGTAACATTACTAAAAGGAATGTGTTTGTCCCCGCTTGGCTAATTAGTCCTAGGTTCTATTCTGGCGAACACAGAATTTGTGGAACTTTCAGCCGTATTTTACGTCCGCTTCCACCTAGGTGATATCGCAGACAATAAAGAAATTAAATGAAATGGGGTTTAATGTGCTACTGTTCTGCTCCTTACAATGGAAGAGTAGGTGGCATGACACCGTCCAAGCAAAATGCCCCACACAACTCAATGTATGGCCTATGCACGTCTTTATTAGCCAGTTCTGTGCATTCAAATTTTGAATAACCTATTTCTCTAAAATGGACTAAAGTGATTGACAGAACAGTCAAAATTCGATATGTGGTCAAAGGGGGGATTAACCGATGTGACCACTATTTGACAGTAAATTTACAATTTTCTGTAACAATAATGCTTCAAACGGCATATCTGTTAATATACAGCTCATATAATGTAAACTAACATATGGTTGTTTTACTACATTAAATTTGATGTAATTTTACATAAGCCTTGTATTCATATGCATCGAAATCGTTTTAAATGTAAGTTAACAAACCATGTGATTTGACAAATCCTGCACTGTATTTTTTACTTTTCTTATTACTGTAAATATACATATAATTTTAACAGTGTAGACCACATGGTTTAGATGGGGATGACGACGACACATTTCCAGTTTTGGATGCCTTCAGCCCCCAGTGTGCAAGAGCTCTGTCCATAACAAGCTTACAGTGGAAAGAACAACCGTTGACATTGGTCAAACTACGGAGAAACACATGCCAATTATCATTGAAATCCTGCCAGCTCATGCTCTTACTGGATGTGGCACGGTTACATGCGGCTACGTCGTGGGGAAAGGAACACATTTGAGTGGTTAGAGCTTCATTGTATTCTCCCTCACTCGTCCAATATAATCATTGCTCTACTATATTTATGTCAGCTTGTTATGGACACAGTTCTAGAAATCTATGTCTTAAACACGCTGGAGGGTGTGGACATCTAAAACTGGAAATGTATGGTCATTATTCCCAAACCATGTCATCTTGCTCAACGAATGATACATTTGCCGAGAACGTAAAAATAGCTCATCACCAAGCTAATGTGTGGCGTTCACTGGAAGATTGAAATCTACCGTAACTTGATCTGGAACAGTACTGCTGGGAGAAGGATACCAAATTGAGAACATTACACCCGGCCCACTTGCTCCGGAGTCCGCCTTGTGGCTCCTCAGATGTGGATGCAAGAGTGACAGCTCGTGTAGTGCTTGTAGCAGCACTAGGGATGGCTTAGAGTATACAGTATGTTGCGCTTGTGCTGTCACAGGTTGCAGCCAGAAACACGACTAAAGGATTAAATTGGATATTACCTAGTTTTGTGGAAGTTATGTTCTTGTTTTCCGGGTAGAGTTTGTTTTTTTAAATTTTCAACAATCAGCTTGTGCCCCCCTTTCAAGACCGACCCATGTGGCACTGGAGCCCCTGATAGACATGTATATGGTGTTATCGTATCACCACCATGCTCCAATATTCAGAAATATATAATTTGTCTCTAGATATAGTTTGTTTTGGTGAAATGATGGCCATCAACCGCCGCTAACGAGTTAAAGGGTCAAATTGTCTGGCATTTTGAATTTTGCAATCATCTAATCACCCTACAACTTAATGAACGATTTCAGTGTATTCCTTGACCCCAGAAACCTACGGTTAGACACCAAAATTATCACCCTAGAATAAATACTATGGGACCTATAGCGGATTATTTGACGTGGCGGCCGTCTTGGACGCCATCTTGAATTTTTCAAAACGCTCCAGGGTGACCGAGGTTCACCCGGCAGGTTCCGAAAGATGACTCCTTAGGCTACTAAAATGAATCATAAAAAAAACTTTGATTAGAATTTCCGGGTTCACTCGAACTATTGGGTTTGGCGACCGGACTAAGGCAGTGATACAGTAATCAAGTCGTGACATGACCACAAAATGAACATTTGTTGACCGGGAGTAAATAATACAACAGAATTTTATTTATTTATTTAATTTATTTAGTTGATCTATTTAACATACGTATCCTACAGATACAGTATATACTTATTTTTTTTATTTCTTTGTTCTTGTATCCTAGTCTTTACGGTTAGGATTTGGTACAGGTTCCGATGTTCATGTAACGAGTCCTCTGCCACCAATCTTCGTATGATTCTGTCGGTGGTGGTGGTGGTGTTGGAAGCCCATCTGGATTTGGTGGTGCCGGTGGTGGTGTTGGTGGCCCTGTTGGTTTCACACAGGTCAAACCAGTTTCACATCTGTACAGAATCAAAAGTAAAACATGAAATTAACACGCATGTCTTTATAATTTTATATGCTGGACAGACGTATTTAGATTTCGGGCTTAAATAAAATTGTCTATTTCATTTGTTTCTATGTGCTGATCAGCGGGGATGAGAATCTGTCCTTAGAATTTTTGCATCAGTGTTGTGATATAACCGATTTTAATTTTATCTAAATGGTCAAATTCCTTTCATTTGTGGCTAAAATGAAATTTACGATTTCGTTGAGTTTTATATGTTGATTTATTTTATGGAATGACAGTCGGTCTTCATTGAAATTTATAATAAAGCTAGTTTTATGATTTCCAACTTTAAACAAAATTAGTTAACAGGTCAATCGTGTAGAGATTTAATTATGTTAAAGATGCATTATGTAAAAGCTAAATCTGACTTTTGCTGGTCTTTATCTTGGCTCCAAATGTTATATAAACTATTATCTAGCAATATATTCACATGACAAGCCTATAATCAATTCGCTAGAAAATCGAATGTCTGAGATTTAGATGGATTCAAAAATTCGTAAGATTTTTAAAAAATTATGGATACTCGAAATGTAGCCTTGATTTTCAAGTAAAATTGCTACGATAATACACAATGTACTTTACACAGTAATAACTTCGCTCAGAATAAAGTCATTAGAATGAAATTTTCAATATATTCATCAGTCCTTATCTATTTTCGCACTATCATAGCAAGCAAGGTCAGCTCGTTATCCAATTCCTGCATAATGCATCTATTAAGCTCGATTGGGTAAAATATGTTGATCATATTGTTTTACCTTTTACTATAATCGCCACAACTCTGGTTTTCTTTAATAGCGCATTTGGTACAACATTTACAGTAGTCTAGAACTTGTTCACTAGTCATCATTTGTTGGTACATAAGGACACTGACTTTTCTCGTAATCCGTGCATGGGGAACAACTGTATCCTTCTGATCTACCAACCCATGTTACTACTACTAGAGCACATATTACAACTAACAACTTCATACTGAAACAAACGGTAATTTATGTAATACGTTGTTACAATAAAATAATCTAATCTTGATATCTGATATACCAACCTATGCACAGGCACTTGAAGGGATTAAAATAAAACTTCTTACTACTCTATGACTATATATAACAGTAATAACAAGATTTATCAGCTGACATTTTGTTTTGACTTGTTGACGACATTTCGTCTGCTATCATCTGACAATACTCACTAGTTCTGACACTTCCCGTCGTTTTTATTGCCAACGAGACTTTATTTGATCATTATAACCTTCCAATGTAATTCAATTGGTCATTAATGAAAAGAAAAACCGGTTAGTTATGTATGTTTCTTTTCTTGGTATTTGATCTACCAACCTATGTTACATCTACTAGATCAATGTGAAATTTATTACATCGCAAAGACAGCCACTTAATCTGAAACGCCTTCTATCCAAAGAAAAATTCCATTCATCTATCAAAAGGACCGGTTAGTACGTGTCTAAATGCCCCGATCTTCGATGTAAATGTTGCGACCATAAAACGGCATTTCATAATTCAATCTTTACTTTTAGCGTCAATTGTGACAATAAAAACTCATATTTAACCGGACTTGTAATAGTTGTCACCATTGTTACGTTTGGGAAACAGAAACATATCTAAGAGATAGAGTCTGCAACCATTAACGGAATTGTAATATTAAATATGGGTCCTTATATGCAAATAGACGCAACATCTACAATTAAAATTTCAAATTTTCCCGTTTTATAAAATGAAGACCAATTACATAAACAACGAAAACTAATGGAATACCATTTTATTTTTTTTAATAAAATACGTTCCTCGACTTAATAGACAATGAGTAACTATGGTCCATTAAATATCTTAATCTATTCCGAGATTATTTTCTTTCGCACTCATTGTTCCTGAATTATACCCATTACACGTGTGTACACATGTTCTCTTTTAGTTACCTATATAGTATGTAACAATTGTTACTGTAGACAATTTTAAACCACATTGTTACTATGTAAATATGTATAAATTGTTGTATTTTGTCCCACTGTATACATTGACATTATTTGAGCAAAAAGTACTTTAAAAATACGGGAAATCAGTTTGAGTCGGCATACCTTTTATCTCTTCACAGTTTATGGTAAAACAAAGTAGTACAGCTTTATGGTTGTGCTGATATTTATTGATATATAAGTATATATATTTAAATAAACTTTAGACAATTGCTGGATCGTTTTAATTAAATTGAATTTAACAATTTATTAGAAATGGTTATAAGTATAGATAGTCACTTACCTGCTTTAAGTTTGACCGACAAATCTTGACTGAGGTAGGTATGATTTATTTTCGGCCTATATATTGTATTGAGGCTGATTTTGACACATTTGTAGGGATGGTCTATTAAATGTTAGACCAATTATATCCCCGTGTTGTGCAGGTTAAAACCATTGAATATTCATAAAATCGCAGGAGTAAGGTAATCGATTCAATTAATATATCATTATATCGCTTATGTATATCCGCTGTATGTATAGAATGGGCGGATAATAAAAAAAAGGTACTGTTAGTCACTGGTCGATATAACACACCCGGTGACGTGGAGAGGTTTATTGAGTCCTGGAATCAACTCATTGATTGCATAGGGCCTATCTTCGAAGCCATATTGATTGCATAGGGCCTATCTTCGAAGCGATTTTAAATTAATGAAATAAACGTTTGTTTACAAAGTACGTAGTACCTTAATTGAGTTTAACTCATTGATTGGATAACCCACCCCTCCATGAAATGGATGCACAGGGCGATCACCACTTTTGTCCCATCCCTGTATTTCACTGAACACAGTAGATCAATCTAAATTCTACAATTTATTCTTATCTAATTCAAAGATATTTTACAACTGACTTATTAAATAGACGTTGAACAAAACAAAACAAACCGAAACTATCTACAATGCTTCAGGTCATAGCATCATTCACTTATAAGTGGTTTAACATATACGATTGCAGCTTTCACTAGTAAATATCCAATGCATGATTTGGAAGGGTTGCTTAAAATGTTCGGAGCAAAACTCTTCAGGCCATATTGATATAAGACGTCGGAGCGTAGTTACGAGACAGATAAAAATCAATTAAGTGCAATTCCAGATAGTAAAATATAATAAAATATAACATCTAACATTATTAATATTCAGTTATCTAATTTTCTGAATTAAGGAGGGCATATATTTTTTTTAATAAAATTCATTTCTTGACATATATATTTTTCAGAACACCCATTGCATATTATTAGATATATATATATATATATATCACATAATTGGATTTACAATTCATATTTGACTTCACATGAAAGTTTGTATCTGTAGTGATCTTGACTGAATCGCCCTCAATTAAATATGAGCATAAATGGCATCGTGAATTCCAACACTTGGATACTGAAGGTTTTGAAATATTCGAATCGAATCTGGATTTCGTCAGAATCCTACGTAAATTTGGAGACTGCTTCCGAGTAGTTGTCAATTTACTATTTTTCAGAATGTATTTCATTTTCGAACTTTTGATCAGTTCACCCTACTGTGTAATGTCATCCTCTTATAATGTATATTACATTATATTATATTAATATGTCCTGAAGAGGTTCAAAAGAACTGAAAACGTTATCCATCAACATGTGTTTATTTCTTTTCTCAATGTAATTTTATATATAAACTGAAATCTCATTTAAGATTATGAAAATAATAAATATTGCTTTGTGTAGGTATAGTTTTAAACACAGGCACTTGAAGGGATTAAAATAAAAATTCTTACTACTATATACATTGTACTACAATAACCACAGAGTCTATCACCCGCCATATCGTTTTGCCTCGTTTGGGAAATTCCGTCTGCTATCATCCCACAATGCCAATGGATATTTAGTTTTTCAACTTTAGTATTTTCAAAAATAACGTCTGATGGATTGCAGTTTTTCTAGTAAAAATAATATTTTTAGTTTTGTTAAGTTTAGGCCACGATGAGATAATATTCAGATCTCCAGTTATAGAGTTCGCGATACTTATAGGATGATTATGAAAAATGGTAAAAAGTAAAGTATCATCGGCGTGTTGTTAGTGATATTATCGGAGATATCATTTAAATAAATTAAAAATAGAAAGGACCCCACACTACACTTCCTTGCGGGACTTCAGAATCGATATGTAAATAATTTGATTTGAACCCTTCGAAAAGTAGGCATTGTTGTCTATTACCGACAAGGTGAAAACAAGTCGGAAATTCTGGATGAACGTTTTCGGCCAATGCAGGGATCGAACACACGACCTCCATCCAGGCTAGCGAGCCAGCGTCTTACCAAATTAGCCACCGTGCCTCCTAATTTAAACAGTAAATGTAAAATATATCGGCATTTACCTGGGATATCGCAGAATTGCTAGGTTAATTGAAAGGTCTGCTAAAGAAATGTTAATGATATCTAAGGGTGAAATTTAAGGCCCGTAAACGAATGTCTTTGTTTTTGTTTTGCGTTCAACAGAAAAACATGACACCCAAGTCTCTAATCAAATATTTAAACAACATAACGGACTACTAGGTCCGAGAGTAATAGCTTATCCATACACTAAATTTCAATTGTCGTGAAAGAGCCACACACCACTACGATAGACACGCCTTGCTGCCACCCCTTTGTACGAAATGGTGAATGACAGATTCACAAGACAAGTGGCAAAGTGAATGACAAAATTCACCGGACGGACGAATGACAAAGTGATGGACACAGAAAATAACACAGGTTAACAGGACGAATGACACAGAGAATGGCAGGGTCTAGTCGATGAGTGACTGAAAGAATGACACAGGTTCACCAGTGAATGACAGAATTCACCGGACGAATGACAAAGGTAATAACAAATGACAAAGTGTGTGACGTGGAGAATGACGCAGCTTCACAGGGGTTCACCAGACGGTTGACAAAGTGAATGGCAGAAATTATATAAGACGAATGACAGAATGACACAGATCCATTTGACGAATACAAAATGTATGTCAAAATTTACTGGACGCACGAATGACACATGTTCACCAAACGAATGACAAGATGAATGATACATACTCACCTGACGAATGACAAAGTTAATGACAGAATTGACCGTAGGAACAAATGACAAAAGGCGCGACACAGAGAATGACAGCGGTCTACCGGACGAACAACAAAGAGAATGACAAAGATTCACCAGATTAATGACAGAATAAGTCAGATTCGTCGGACGAATGACAAAGTGAATGATAGAAATCTCCAGAGAAGTAGACGAATGACAAAGTGAATGACGAATTACAGAGATTATTATATGTTCACTCGCGGAATGACAACGTAAAATGACGAAATTAACGTCTGGAATTCAATTTGCGAGTCTTCTAATGAACATGGCATTATCTTTGGCATTCCATAAAACTACAATTAACGTCTGGAATTCAATTTGCGAGTCTTCTAATGAACATGGCATTATCTTTGGCATTCCATAAAACTACAATGTAGGAACTATAACTATTCCATAGTACTGTATGTACAACAGAAATAAACAAAGCTATAGAATCTTACTTTTTCTATAAGAAAATAATTAATAATATCTAGACTCGGTTTATCATTCTAGTTACTTATTACTAGATTCATTTATCCTCAATATAAATTTTACTGGTGGATCGACGACGTTGGCCTCTGTGTCGCCACTAATAAAGACAAAAATAAGTCGATAGTTTTTAAACTCAATGCTGTAGTTGAATTATATTGGCCTAAACGGAGCAGTTATTGCTTAGAAATTCCTTGTCATTCGTCATTCGCTTGTCATTCGTCATGCAGATTAGGAAGGCCCGCCCTGGCAAACCCCCCTTTCTATTGAAAAATATGGCGTAGTAAAACCGTGATTAATCACACAACATTTGGCATCATTATAAAGAGTATGAATATTATATCTAATAAAATTACATCCAAAGGAGGATAGAACAACCTTATGACTGAAGTAATTATACGACCTTGTCATTATCTGTTTAGTAACTATTATATAACGGTCAGCTGTTTATAGAAATTTTACATAATGAATCTTTAATACATACAAAATATTCCTCCATACATGTATAATATGAAATTTAAAATTCAAAAATGAATATATTGACAATTTCAGTCAAATTACTCGTTTCGGACCGACGTTTTCAGTCTTTGAAGTGTTCACAATATAGGCTCGATTGTCATGTACCATTTTTACGATAATAAACAGTGTCGGTTGCTCATTTTTAAATGTAATTATATGTGGTCTAGAGTGTTGATTATGTGCTTGTCGTGATCATAAATGTATAATAATAATTTATATAACATTTGAGGCCAAACGAAAGACATGCAATAGGCCGACTTAGCACTTACATAAGGCATCTTTAAGCTGTACAGAAATTGTTTATTATTGAAATTAGTCAATGCATTAATGAAATGAAACATCACTCTCACTCAGCACCAAAGCTACCCAGTTCCAAAGCATCGACCAATCAAATTTCTTATCTCTGCTTAGCTACCGAAATCTCCTAATAAACAAATTCACCCAGATTAAACACTCTAAAAAAGCTAGAAGCAGGTTAGCGTGTGATTTACAGTCAGACAGAGACACGGGCCGATTCTCAAACCATTTTTAATAGTCCCTTGACGGTCATTAATTCGGGCATAAGGATAGACCGACGTGTGAATATAACAATCATGTTCAACTTGTATCAGAATACTTCGCTTTTTTAATATTGATTTAGTTATTGGTAGTTTGCAAGTTTCAAATTTCATAAAATTATCTACAATTATTGGTACAAGTGTACATTGAAGCGAAAAGATAGTACATGTACAAACCAATAATTATAACCGGATACTTCACTGGTAATAAATGGATTATTTTATCTAGCAACACATTACCTGAAAATGAATATTCTGCCTAAAACTTGATATTTTAACTAATATTTTGGATTTCAGTGAAAGCATATTGACTTGTACCTTACATCAGTAACTATCATGTATTAGGCTATTTAACAGATGGCACCACCATTCGCGCATCTTTACTCAAACGGGCTATTAGTCAGGTCAAAATACAGTTTACCCCCCCCCCCCCCAAAAAAAAAAAAAAAAAAAAATTGCTACAAAAGGTTTCTCGACTGATTCTGGCAGGGTTTAGTGTACTTTATAACATACTAAAAGTTTACCAAAGTAGGACCCCCGGAAAAGTGTTTTTTCAAGATGGCGTCAAAGATGGCCACCGAAACGTCTTAATGATCATATGTAACTATCAACTCGAATTTGATGATCTTTGGGTCTATTCCTAGGTTTTGGCGGGCAAAGAGACCATTAATATCATTAAAAATGATGTTGGCCTATTATGTCAAACATGGCCGCCAACACCTCCAAATGACCGCAAGTTCACAACTATTGACTCAAATTTGATGATCTTGATGTATATCCCCAGGTTTTTGGGGGCAATGAACATATTAAGACAACTTTGGATGTCACTGAGCTGTTCAATCATTACGAAAAATTTAATTCATGACCTTCAGCTGTCCACTATCACCTAATGCACAAACACCACTGTCCATAGAATAAGTTTCAGAGTGTTCAGTTTTGAGTGTCATCCTCCTCAGTATCGACCTATTGAGTGTTGCAACAGTTTTCAGTTTGACAAGGGCCACATACAGCAGTGATGGGGAGTACATAGCATCTGCAGCTGCATCTAGAGGACTTGCATCCTCCCCCCCCCCAAACAGTTGCAATGGATACTTTTCAAGAATTCGCCAGGCGCAGCATTGTTTTGGGTCATAATTGAAATTAACTGATCATTTTCCTGCTCCCATCCCTATTCAGTTGGGGCCATTTCATTTGCCATCCCCGTCCATACCATAATTGGAAAGTACACACGTTGGCTATGAAATCTTGTTGCAGGTGATGTTGGGGGAAGCCGGTAAGGAATGACAGATGCTTCAGCAGTTGCCACTTTCTTGGTGAAAATGATATGGCACATTGATGATAGCGTACCATTCAATTTGCCACCAAAGAGATCAACCATCAGGTATTTGCCAAGATCTGATATGTCATCTTGAGATTTGTTTTGAAGGGTGAATATATGCATTAGCACAGGACTTCATGACAGGATCAGATTTCACTAATTTCCGGAAGGTAGACTTCTTCCGATGCCTAAAATCCTTGAAGTTGAATCACAGCCTGAGTAGACATGTACAAAGAGCAACTCGTTGCACGCGTCTTTCAACAGACAGGTTAATGTTATACACTTTCTGTTCTTTTGACTACATGTTTGAACGGAAGTATATGATCTCATTGTCTGTTCTGGAGTAATAAAGGAGCAAGATCAGCACATCTGTGACAATTCCAACAACACTCAAGAGGTCGATACTGAGGAGGAGGATGGCACTCAAAGCTGAACGCGCTGAAACTTATTCTATGATAGTGGACAGCTGAAGGTCATAAATACAATTTCATAATGATTTAACAGCTCAGTGATATCCAAAGTGCTCTTAATGTGTTCCTTGTCTCCGAAAGCCTGGGAATATACATCAAGATCATCAAATGTGAGTTAATAGTCATGGACTTGCGGTCATTTGGAGGTGTTGGCGGCCATTTTTGACATAATAGGCCAACATCATTTTTAATGATCTTAATGTGTTCTTTCCCCAAAAAAACCTAGGGAAAGACATGTTACATAATCACAGATTATCTGATGTTAAAGACGCTTCCTGCCAACTTGACACCTGTTCGCTATCGACATGCCTGGAGTTCTTGGTCTATGTGATTATGTAACGATTATGTAAACGTTAACTTGCTGGCATGTTTTATTACAACTTTCTTTGTCTGATTAGCATGTATCGAATGTTAAACCTGATATGATACATTAGCCAGATGCCTAATAAAATCCTTTGTTTGGAAGGGTTTATAAACCCAGATTAACAAACAAATCGACAGAGAGGTCCGGTCAGGACAGGCCACGCAGGTCTGGAGTTAAGATCGGACAACGGCCATGTAATGTAAGTTAGTTGGGAGTTGGCACACTCGTGCCTAGCCGAGCTAGGACATGGATCTCTCAACACAAGCTAATTACGGAGTCTTAAGTTTTGTATATATTATGTTAGAAGAAGCAGAGAATAAAGATATTATAAGATGTTAAACTAGTCTTGTCACCCAGAACTTGATTAAAGAACTAATACTGTCAGAGGATATTTGATTTTTAAGTGTTATTAAAGTCACCTAATGAAACTGACGAAGAAACAAATGACAAAATGAAATGAAGTTCACATTCATCGATTTATTCCAAATGATCGTTAGACTAAGTAAGGCACAGACTGACCATTATATGGGTAAAATGATACCCGGGGTCAAACAGCAAAGTTACCACAGCATCACAACCAAGTCAGTAACGGGTAAATCCTCCTCTGTTTGCCAAACAAGCATTGATCCGACGTGGCATACTCCTAATGAGACGTCTAAGGTCATTTTGGTCCAGATTGTCCCATTCCTGTTGCAACGCAGCAGCAAGTTCTTGGACATTGGCAGGACGTTATTGACGTTGACGTAACCTCTGTCCAAGCATGTCCCAGACATGCTCGATGGGGGAGAGGTCGGGACTCAGTGCTGGCCAAGGTAATATGGTGATGTTCTGTTGTTGGAGGTAACCTGTAACGATCCTGGCCCTGTGACATCTTGCGTTGTCATCCTGGAAGATGAAACGGCGGCCATGACGTCGTGCGAACGGCACAACATGGACTGCCAAGATGTTGTCCCGGTAGTACTGGCCTGTAACACGCCCTGCAACAACATGTAAAGCCGTTCTTCCAGCAACAGTGATGCCTCCCCACACCATAACAGAACCACCCCCAAATCGATCATGTCTGATGACGTTAACGTCTTGGAAGCGCTCGTTTCGACGACGCCACACCCTCATACGTCTGTCCAAAAAATCAACAGTGAACCTTGACTCATCTGAAAACATCACATTGCCCCAGCGTCGATTATCCCAGTGTTGACGATCCCTACACCAACGACGTCTTGCCTGAATGTGATGATCTCTCAAACAAGGGATCACGCGAGGACGTCGGGCGCGAAGGTGACCCCTATGCAGTCGATTCCGAATCGTCTGGCCACTCACTCTCACACCAGTGTCTGTTTGAAGACGAGCGCTGATCTGATTTGCTGTGATGACACGATTTCTCAAGGCCAAGGTACGGATAAATCGATCCTGGGCTTGAGTTGTCGCCCTTGGTCGACCTGAGCGTGGTCTGTCCTGTACAGATTGTGTATCACGGTATCTGGACCATAGCCTGCTTATGACAGACTGAGAAACATTCATCGTCCGCGCCACAACCGCCTGTGTTGTGCCGATCTGTAGCATGCCAAGGGCACGTAACCTTTCATTTTGGGTAAGCCGACGCATATCAAAATTTGTTTTCTGGTCACTAAAACAATTAAACTGATGTTTCCACCCTGGAATTCAATGCCACAATGACTGTAACATTCAAAGTCAGAGTCTTGGGTTGGACCCCCATGATGATCCCAAGCAACACCTGCATTCCATGCGGTAGCTATTGGTGCGTTTGGGCGTCACATGTAACTGGAAATGTTTCTTCTGTTAGGTTCTATAGTGACTTTTTTCGTAGTCATTTGCATATTTTAGTATTATGCCCCCAAAATCAAATATCCCCTACTTTTTTTGAATAGTATATTAGGGATTGGAGATTAATGATACTCCTGTCTTAGACCTAATACAATGACTTTCATCATTTGTGGTGTCTCCAAGTTCACTGCGGTAGCGGCATAGGGGTATGTCGACTGGGGCCACTCTCAGGTCACTGCGGAAGCTGGTCGCACCTTTTGAAGCACGTGGGGAACTTATTTCACAAAATGATTCAGATGTTGAGACACAGATGGATACAGTATCGCCTGTTTGTCAGATATGCAGTGAACCATTTATTAATGAACAACCCACAGTTATTGGTCAATGTTTGTCGTGTATTTTGTACACGGTGAACAGATCATATGCTGATTATACTATTTTGCCTTATTTCACTATTTTGCCTATACCCTTTTTTTAGGACTTCGAATTTTGTCTAATGGTTTGGATTGTTCGAACTTGGTTTTATTTTATTTAGAAATTTCAAAATGTCTCGGGCTGAGAAGGAACAGATTGGATACAACAGATTGTTATACTTGACGGCCTACTATCTTAGCTCGTGTCACCTCTGGTTAGATAATCAAGGAACAATTAGTCCCAGTTATCAAGTCCCTTTTTGACCGATATTACCTGTTGGGTAGATGTTGAAACGAGGGGTCTAACACCTTCATATTGAATTGAAATTACCTCGCCCCCTCCCTCTCGTTACAAAATGTGTGTTTGTATACAGATGTGAGTCTGGCTTAGTGTAAGTCAATGTAACTGTATATTGATCGTGGAATATGCCAAATACAGTGACAACCGGTATGAACATACATGCATATAGTGTAATCTATTGTAAATGAGTAAACGAAACGTATGAAACTAAAATATGTAACCGTTCGTTGAAGAGAGAGAGAAAGAGAAAATTGTTTAACATCCACAAGACACACACTATTTACTATCAAGGGCAGGGGGTTCAGTGCATCTAAATAAATTTCAATATTTTATATGAGAAAATATATTCTAAATTTGATGAACGTTATGGAGCACTGTGTCACATTCCCATCCAAACCACGAGTGGTTTACTAAAAGTAAATAACACCAATAACATAATTTTTGCAGGTGGGACACAAGTTTCACATCTCTAAAATTATAACACAACCAAGAAGATCACATCACATGTATCCTCCAGTGAAATCCCTTTACAGCAATAAAACATTATTACTATAAGGCACGTCTGGTAGGTAGTAACTGCGGATAACAGGAACCACAAATTTAAATGTAAGAAACACGCGATGTAAATGTCATTTCCATACATCACAAAATAGAAATTCACACAATCAAAATAGAAATTCACACAATCAAAATATAACTTTCAGAAAGAATAGCAAAAATATTTTTAAATTTAAAATTGTTTTTTGACTTGAGATAAATGATAATGAATGATCTGAACATATTTCCCTAATCTTAAAGGAGCTAAATCGCTAATATTTGGGACCTAGAAATTTACTCAAATGGGTCACAACGCATATAAAAATGTTATATGAATGTATATAAACTGATTTACATCCAATCGTTTTCGTTTGCACTCTAATTTCCACGTCAGAAGTCTCAATCGAATGGCAGTCTCTAGCGTCTGGTTATTCCAGTCGACATAGTATTTATTGCGCATGCTCTCCAGATAAGAATATGACGTCACCGTTTGACATGACTTGTGGAATATGTCTAACCTCGTTCTTCAAGTCCCGTGTTGGAAATGGGACTGAAACGCATTATGGTACGCGTTTGTGCACCAATGGTAAAATGTTTATTTGGTCTTAAATATTGGAATCAGAAGACCATCTTTTCCCGGTAAGGTCACAACATCAATATCGATTTAAATTGAGGAATAATAATAAATATGATATTTTTCAAATAACTCATCAAAATTAACAACGGTCTATGTAAGTTTCGAACAAAATGTGCGAGTCATACACATTTTATTTAATACCACACTCTTTTGCGGATTGGGATCTTTGCTCTCTCCCCAACATACGCATGATATGGATAGAATAGGATTCATTCCAGTACCATTGAGGCAGGGGGGGGGGGGGGGCTCTAGTGGTTTAACAAATATGCGAGGACATAACAAATATATTTTCCTCGGTGGTTTGAATATGTTTTCCAATCGATGGAAACTGTAAACCAAACATAGACAATACAGTCAGAGATGTATTAGATTTACATATCAATTTCACAAACAAAACGAACGATCCGCACATCTCATTCTTGGGCGTTCTAGTGAAACGACGTGGAGAACTCCTTATAACGGATAGATATTCCAACGAAACCGATACCAAAAACTATCAATCTTATAAATGATTTCATCCCAATCTGACCCTAATTCGTTTCGTTTTTATAGTTCAAATTTCGTTTTATTTGTCTGTACTACACTAGGATCTGGGAGAGTTGTTATATGACCTGCGTTCTGGAAGGCGTGGGTGATTAACCGATGAAACCATCTTTTACGGCGACGTCTTGACGTCGGCGCACGGAACTGTGTGTAAACCACTAGAAACGTCAACGCTGATTGATTAATTAATGTCTGACGCGACCTTTTACTACAACTGGCCAGATCTTCATGTAGTGTTGCGACCATAAAACGACAAAGAGCAAATGTAATTTTCATAATTCAAGATTTACTTTTAGCTTCAACATTATGAATTGTTACACAAAAGAAAACTCATGTATGACTCGACTTGGGTACACATCTTAGGGATTGTAACGCATTGATCCTTGTTTGTACATAGACACATCTCTAGATGTGAACAGAACCTACAAATACAATTGCAAATTTTCCCGTTTTATAAAATAAATGTCTATGACATACTAAAAAGAAGTAAATAATGGTTACTGTTGAATGTAAATGTCGTGAAAATCGGACCGAAACTGTTCGACAAAATGACCGCTACACTTAAAAGCATGTAATAATAATCAGGTTGCGATATATATCCAATTGAGATATAATATATCCCAAGGGTCTGGGTTCCTTTCGATAGTGGTGCGTAGCGTAATGGACCGTATCTTTCTAGATTATGATCCTTGATTATACGAAATATCACATTTTTTAGCTTGTGGGCCCTCTAGAGGTTACCATTTTATCTTATTTTTTTAATACCGTTCAAATATATCACTGTAACTTTCAGTCAAATGGCCGCTCCCCTTTACGCAAATAGTATAAAAGCATGTAATGCCCAGGTTGTTGACCATCTAGTTGTCACAATGTTTATCCGATTTAGATGAAACTTGAAACGAATATCACTAGTTCTTAGATGAGTTCAATTTTAGAACGCATTGGCCCTCTGCCTTTTACGCAAAATGTGAAATATGAATTAAGTTTTTGGACCCTCTAGAGGCGACAATATTTGTCCAATTCATGAGATGAAACGTAAGGATCAAAAGTTATTGGATGCGTTCGTCTTTCGTACGCACCAGACCTCACATTCTAGAGTTATAGCCCCTGCTTTTTACGCAAAATGTGAAACATGTACAAATTTTGTAGGCCCTCCAGACTAGTAATTATTTGCCCATTGACTTCAATGTTAAATGGCTGTAACATTACAGGCTGTAGCTTTTTGCTGAATACTCCATTGGTTCCAATCTTGATAGGCACACAGGGGAACGCATTTGGTAATCGCCTCTTCATAATTTTGTAAGGGGTTGACCGTTTACTTTTTTTTTTACCACGAGGATTTGATGTTGACTGGAGTCAAAATGTCACTTCCGAAACGATGAATGCTCTGCAGAATATCAGTATTACCGAAACTGCTATGAAATTGCAAATATGACCCCTTTTCTCCAATTCTAGACCAAAAGTTTAACCATAAAATGCAATCGTGAAATAAAGGGATGTAATTACTAGTCTTAGTCCATGTCTTTATTTTGGGTTATTTCCCTTTAACTGTGTACATTCATTATTATTCGGGACTATTTTATTGTATACTATGACGAATACCTTGTTAAAGATAAATTAATTAACATTTTAATAAAGAGTTGGTCATTCTCGATATAACAATTCAAAAACAGATGATAAAAATTCAGTCAAATTACTTTATTCTGAACGAAATTATCACTGTTGGAAGTTTGTACTAGAAATAGACATCAACTGTCTCCAAGAATTCTCAATTATCAAGTAACCTTCTCAATGCCTACGGTACCTTCGATTATTAGTCCTTTCATCGGTAGTCACCGGTAGTGACGTCAGTGATTAACGATAAATGTTAGATTGGTCAGCCATTCGATGATTTAATTATTAAATGGACGACTGTTTAAATCCAAGCTGTATCCAAGCCATCCGAAGGTCTACTGAGTTGATTTTGGGCTTATTGTGTAAATAAAGGCCTAATTAATAATTTCTATAACATTTGAAGCCCACAGAAAGACTTGCAATAGGCATATTCAGCTCATAACTAATATATCTTTATTATCGTCGTGACTGAAATATAATGCGTGGTGATTACATACCACTATACGTGGCATCTTCTTGGCCATCATATAGTTCGAAAAATCTGTCTTAGAGCACCGGTCGATTGATGATTGTTGTCGCCACTTCCGGTGATAGTTGAAACCCGAATGCCTACGGGTGTCACGGAATACTGCTACAACTTTCTGTCGATTGGCAACGTCGAGCGTCCTACACCATTTTTATACGCCTACATTTTCACGTGTACCTATATTGTCGTCGCCTGTCTGGGCCTCCGTTCACAATTTGTTTATGGACACTCAATAGGTCACAATTTTTATATATGTTTATATCCCAACGGTCTCGGTTCCTGTCGATATTGGCATGTATCGGACCGTAACTTGGTGGATTATGAGCCCTGGTTGTTCGAAACATTATGTATTTAGCTTGTGGACAATCTTGAGCTTACAATTATTGTCAGATTTTGATGAAACTTGAAATGTATGTTGACCATCCAAGGATCTCGGCTCTTGTCGATATTTACGCGTTTTGGACTTTAGCGTCCTGGATTATGCCCCCTGATTGTACGAAAAATTGTAGCTGGTGGTCCATCAAGAGGTCACAATGTTTATCATTTTAAAATCCGTTCAAATATATCACCGTTACACAAAAATAGCCACTCCTCGGACACACATAGTGTAGAAGTATATAATACCAAGGCTGTGGACCCTCTAGAGGTCACAATTTTTATTCTTATATTGATGAAACTTAAAATATACGTTTATATCCAAACGACTCGGTTCTTTTCGATATTATATATCGGACTGTAACATCACGGATTATGACCACTGATTGTACGAAAACTCACATTTTGGTTGAGTTCGCATTTCGGACCGAAATTGCCCGAAAAAAATGGCCGCTCCTTGTACGCAAATAGTGCAAAAGATTGTGGACCCTCCATCCTATTGCCTAGATAATGTTCCTTGCCTTACGTCCTGCACCACTGATACGCAGAAACCACGCTGAAAACTGAAAGAACCTGAGGTTAATGGGCCATCATAAGGGAGTGGCTGGAACATACATATCTAACCGCCTCAGAGTGAACTACAACCTACAGAGTCATTAACAACATGTTACAGTCTGAAGATTGTGTATTGTGTATTACACCTAATTCTTCCTCTATTGATGCTTATCGTCCGATTCCACCGAGGGTGATATCGCAGACATATCTAATTATACTATACTCGGCGCTCCTATCTGCAAGCCGCATACGTTCACACCAGGGATCGAAACCGCAACAGCAAGTCAGTGATGACCATCCAGCTAGAGCTCGTAGCGCGAATCTGTAGACCACTAGGTCATTCCCACATTGATCAACAGTCAATATTCGCAAGGCCGCTATAATCCCTGATAAGGATGACATCGATACGACTTAATGAGCCACAAATATTAACTTTTTTTCCTTCGACAAATTAAATTATTAAGCATTATTTTATGTATTAGAAAAACAAATAAAGACGTTTGACATATGTGTAGGTAACAATTATTTCCTATTTAATGTAAATAGGTATTAAAATGAGTAAAAGACAGCATTCTGTCAGAACTAGTCACGTCTTATGTAAACAATACACGCGCCATTGAGCCAATGGCCGCGTGATGGGACGTCAAGTGTTGAAGGTAGTCATATTGGAAGACTTTTGTAATCCTCTGTGAAACAGATTGGGTCATCCCAACCCCCAGTATTACATCTTCCAGACGGCACCTGTTTGCGTGTTTTGATTCAACGCATTACAGAATGTCATCCAGTGTCCGCTTTGTGCCTTCCGGATGGTGTCTCTTGCGGTGTATTTCAACTTCAGGTAGTTTTGGTGATTGACTTCATTGTAGTGGCGTTTCCGTAGGCGTAGTGCCTTCTTTCTTTCGTTAACCGCCTTCTGACATTCTGGTGACCACCAAGGTTTTCTAACCCTTGATTGCCCTCCAGAAGTCTTGGGAATGGAGTGGTCTGCGGCACCTATAATAGCACTGGTGATGTTGGCTTCGTACACGTCGATGTTGGCATCGATGATGTCTTCTTCTTTCCACCCAAGGCAGCCTACACGGAAGTTAGCCCAATCAGCCTCTTTTATTTTCCAATTGGGTTTCCCGTTATAGACTTCCCTGGTTGTTTCACATTGGATGCAGAGTTCTATCAGTAGATGGTCGCTGCCAAGTGTTTCATCTTCGTGTACTTGCCAGTCGCAGCGGTTTGCCATACCAAGCGTACAGAGCGTGAGATCCAGGTGTGAAGGTGGGGCATTTCCTCCAACATTTCCTCCTCCAACCTGCTTTTTATAATGTGGAACAATATCTGTCGCGTCAGCTAGGCACGCCATAGTTAATAGCATTAGTAATCAGAACAATGAAAACTAATTATTAAGAGTCACACATCCTAACTCTAGACAATAGGAGTTAATACGTGTTATGTTAACTATTTTATCATATAGACACTCCGAATATATAAGTTTGTTCAACCCATTACATCTTACATAATACTATGTCAGTAACCCCACACCTGATAAAGATTAAATCTTACAATTAATCTGTCACTTAATATGTCCAAAATGAGTTACAAAAAAAATATGCATTCAGAATACAATATTAAAATTTAGATCCCAAATGATATTGTATTACATTCCTCCCTTAATCACAATTTTAAAATAGTGGAATATATAAAATAATATATGAAACGATTTTAAAACAATAAAAGATTAAAGCATAATACAATAATTGAAGCATCCAAAAGCAGATGAAAATATTGTCTATGGTAAACAAAATGTTCAGTAGTCAACGAAGTAACGCCGGAGTAAATTTAGTGTCATTGCGGAAAATGAAATGAAATGGGGTTTAACGTCTTACTGTTTTGCTCAGAACTGGGCTAATGAAGACGGGCATACGCCATACAGTGTGCTATGAGGGAAATTTTGCCCGGATAGCGGCACTACGGCCTACTCTTATATCGAATTCCAACTGTCAAGGGATCTTTTACGTGCACGCCAATGTGTACACGGGACCTCGGTTTTTCGTCTCATCCGAATGACTAGACAGCTGTCCTTGTCAGGCCCTCCGTCCTGCATCACTGACAAGTGGGACCACGCCGGAAAATCTGGATGAACTTTCTCGGCCAATACAGGGATCGAACACCCGACCCCCAGGCTAGCGAGCCAGCGCCTTACCCACTTAGCCACCGTGATCCCCTGACATATTTCGTAAAAGTTGTATTAATTTACTTTTTCCTATCATTTTATGAATAACAAAAACATTTATTGTTACCTCATTTATCAAACTTTACACGTTAAACAGAGCAAAAGTAGGGGTGCTGCATGGGAAAGGTTGCTATACTGGATATACATGGGGAAAATACAACACAAGTTTTTGTTGATGGTTATACAGAAGTTTGTATAAAACCACACACGTTTCAGAAATTTCAACATACGTTTCAGATATTTCAACATAAGTTACAGACATACGGCATTTTAAATTCACTCTAAAATATTCCAATCACAAATGTCTAATCTATAACAATGTAAGAAAATAATTCGGTGATTATGATTAGGCCAGTCACGTGGTAATTGGACCGCCAATAGACGCTTGTCAACAGGTGGTGTGTATTGATAGTGCTATATTGTACAGAGAGTGACATATTGTATAGATAATGTATGTAATAGTTATATACCTTGTTTTCAAGGTCTATGGGTTGATACACCGTCTCTTTTTTGAATGGGGCTCCGAGGCGAGGCGAGAAAACAAGGTATATAACTGACTTATACTAAATACTTTTTCGAGCAATAGAGATTTTTTCTATACTAAATACTTTTTCGAGAAATAGAGATTTTTTCTATTTTTCCCAATTTCAAAAGCATTTTTCATTTCACAAATTTATCAAAGTTTCCCATTTAGAGCCCCCCAATTATCTCATCGTAAACGCTTATTTCTACTCAGGTACACCGCACGTGTATTTCACGGTTTAAATCAGGTCAGGGAAAATGTTCATAACAGGGATATTGATTGGTTGAGAAAAGCAAACGTCATCCAATGATTTTGTACAATAGCCATTTCTGGTTGTTTTGCCAACATCCTGGCCGCGTGGATTGTAGTGGATGGCAGAAATGAATGCGGGAATTTGTCGAAGAATCCTACTTTATAATGTCACAGATATATATTTCTAAGACCGAGAATATCAGTTCTGAAAGAGATTTCAATGATCGCGAAAGTGGCCGTGTATCGGTGTATACCCTCCCATTTTCATCAAAGAGTCGAGAAAAAGTATGGGTATAGATACTATGTGTAGTGCCTGGGGATATTGAGGTTTTTGAAGAGTGTCGATGTGTTTAAGACGAGTTGTGAAGATTAGCCAACCGTGAAAGGTGATTTGTAATAAGTGTCAAATGGCCCCTTCTTGTGATGGTGAATTAAATGTAAATAAATAAAATAATGAATTTAGTGACAAACTTGGATATACGTCTACAACATATCGAGCTAAAAGTGGTAAAAATTGGCGAGGTACATTCTATATTATTAGCAGTCTCTACCAAAATCCAAGACTTGGAAATACAGGTGAATTCTATTGTGATGAAAAATCATGACTTGGAAGAGAGAACTAGGACACTTCAAGAAAGTAACAATGAACTACTAAGAAAATCTGAGAAAGCTGATGCAAAACTGGATATCCTAACAAAACAGGTAGATGTAGATATCGACGGCCAGCAATTAATTATGCAGAAAATAGAGGTTTTGACAGAAAAGCAGGAAGAGCTGGGTGTAACGTTGACAGATTTACAGTGTCGGTCAATGAAACAGAATTTAATTTTCCATGGATTATGTGAAGAAGATAACGAGGATACAGAGAGTAAATTAAGAGACTTTATTCACAATGAATTAAATATAAACCATAGAATAGTATTCAGCAATGTACATCGATTTGGCAGACATCGTAATGGTAGATATCGACTTATAGTCGCACGTTTTCTTTACTATACAGAATTGTCATTAGTTAAAAGTAATTCTTATATGATTAAACGATAACAGCGATTTATTACAACGGGAATATTTATATTTGATGAAATAATAGCTTCAGTCGGGTATTCATTTATTTTATGAAATATTTTAGTTTTCCAATTATTTTAGTTTTTCACTGTCTTTAGTTGGCAGGCGGGCCATACAAATGGCTGATTTTTTTGAAACAGTCGACTGGTACTGATATCTTTGTTGTGATATTCTTCCCGTAACTTAAACAGTTGGCCCTCAATATGACGATACCGGGTTCTCTGGTGTCTCCTATGCGATCCCTCGGACATCTTTGTACATGTAATATCGAGAGGTATCTTTTCTGCCTCCGTAAACAATTCGCATATCAATAGATAAAACGGCACCGGACCCATGGCGTTCACCCGTGAATAATTGATTCGTATAAAAATTGAGAATGAATATAACTAGAATATGGCACATATATAATACATTTGGGCTTGGGTTATCAATAATCTCAGCTTGGTTTCAATAATCAACACCAAGTTGCAGTGTTTTTATTTCTTAAAACAACAATGGTTGATCTACAGTGCATGGCCGGTGATAGAAATATTGGACTTAGGACGTGGTCGCGATATTAGCAGAGTTCAAAAACTGTTGGCATGATTGGAACTCCAAGTTTATGGATTGGAGATAAAATTGAATAAAAGTTAAATTTTCTGCTTAAATATCATTGTTCCATCATTTCACACAATTATAAACATATATAATATAAAATTCACACCGTACATTTAGTTCCAATTAAAATGACATCACTTTTGCAAAATCGTGCTGTAAAGTCAGGGTAGGGTATGCGTCACCCAAAATATTTTCAGGGTTCAAATGGTTAAAAATTTCATCAGTATTGATTGGAAAATCTAAATCCTCATTATAGTGATAAGGGAAATAAATATCATAAGTATTTATAAATTCGTCAATTTCCTCGTTATGTTTCGAGTCATGTGACGATAATTTACATAAATGCTCAAAAAATTCTTTTAATTCAATATTACTTACGGTTTCGGTTTTTTCTTGTTAAACAGTTTATGAAATCTCTTTGGGTTATTTTTACTCAAAAGATCCATCATATTTCCTTGATGAGTTTTGTAAACAGCCTGGTCAATACCATTTTGAGTTTGCTCAGTGACATGACACATAGACGAAATATGGTTCAAGGACGCTTCAATGTCATTCTGGATTTTGTCATTCATCATATCGCCCCACTTAAAATTTACACAATTTTGATCCCTCGCTTCATTTTCCTCATGATTTCTATGTATTGCTACATTAATGTTTAAGCACAATGGTAAATATTCCAGAACAGAAATAACTCGAGAAATCGAAATTGTCACTGCGTAGTAGGACATAATCTATTAAACTGGAGCCTTTTGGACTAGTGAAAGTAAAATTTCCCTCTTCATCCTCCCCAAATCTACCGTTTACAATTCGAAAAGCAGTCATAACACATAAGTATAGAAGTTGTCTCCCATAACAGTTGACCGCTTCATCCATATTATTTCTAGTCTGTAGGTTTTCACAGTTATCATATAAGTAATGGGACAGAGATAATAAATTCGACTCAATATAAGGGTTTAATTTATCATATCTAATGAAATCAGGATTAGTCGAAGTTCTGCTATTAAAATCTCCAGCTAATACCAATACATTATCATTAATGGAGTGTTTAAGTATAAGGTCTTGGAGTTCAACAAAAGGGTCAAAATCAAGGACTGACGAATAATAAACACTATTGTGTGTGTGTGGGGGGGAAATAACAAGCGATTATATATATAACTTGAGTATTTTGATCTGATGGAGTGATTTTGATAACTATTATACAATCATAAATATTATACACTATGCTACGTCTATTTACAATTTTATTCTTAATAAAGATAACTGATCCCCCTCCCTTCACTTGAATTCTTGGAAAACTATAAGACGTATAGTTATCTAATTCTATTTCATCATTATTGCTGATCCAACATTCATATACACACACTATATCAAAATCACATAAATTATTCACAAAGTCTTTGTTCTTGAGGGGGATGGATGGCTGAATGGTTAGCGTGCGCGCGTTGTATCATAAAGCCTGTCATTGAGTCAACTGGCGTGGTTTCAAATCCCCGATGGTACGTGACAAGGAGTAGGGTCGCATGTCCAACCTCGTGGGTTTTCTCCGGGTCCTCCGGTTTCCTCCCAATGCTAAAGACCCCTACGCACAAGCGAATTATTGAAATAAAATTAAACCATAAGTTAGTCCCGAAATGACGTTAAACCCCATTTCTCTTTCCCTCCCTCTCTATAGCAATATCTGCCATTCTGCTAAAGGAATCTATTATCAACATGTTGTTTTAAAAGCCTATATCATTACAACACTTAACTCGTCTACGCTTATCATCCCATAAATTATATATAGAAACTGGTAGATATACTAAGGTGCCACGTGATCAACGATTATGTACATTTTGTCAGCTTGAGGAACTTGCCCGTCATTTGAGGATATACGCATTAAGTTTATCAAGCCGTATTATTACACTAGACCTAACGTTTTTAAATTCTTTCAGTTACTAAGTACCAGTAATATAAAAGACTTGTATAAACTAGGTAAATATTTGTCATATGCCGATAAGCGTCGATCAGAATTGTTAAAAAAAAATAATGTAATTAAAAAGGATATAGAAAGCCTAAATGATTATAACTTAAATGATGTTTAGTATAATTAACCGTAATAACAAATTACTATTTTTAAAGACATTATAGTAGATATATAATTTAAATTCCCACTCTCTACTTATTTACTTTGTTATATTGTTCATACTGTAGATGTGTAAATATTGTAATTATATGTATACTGATGAATTTTATATTCAAAGTAAATAAAGAACTGTACTGAACTGACGTCACCGGATTAAGGTCGTAATTGAAAAATTGAAAAGCGTTTTGGCGTGTCTGATACTTAAACGTTAACAAACGACTTAATTTTAATCAGATTGGCGTGAACTTGCCGTAAAGTGGATATAGTAACCATTGCTATACGTATATGAAATTTAGATTTTTCATCTTACGTGGTCTTTAATAGTGTATATTATATACGTGGTCCCTTTGACGTCACTGGCCAATGTCCGGTAATATGTCGAATAGTATTAGTCGATTGGTGCGAGCTTGTCGTAAAGTGTACATATTGACCACTGGCTATAAGTACAGAAAATTTCGTCTGGTGACCTTATGTGCTCTTTAACAATTATAAAGATACTGTGACCATTGTCTGATATATTTCATAACATATATAGACACTGCAATCTGTGTATGACCTGTTTAACTTGTATAGAAATGGACATTTGCTAAAAAAAAATACAAATTAGTGTGTACTGTATGTAATCTAATACATAAATTATGTTTTTCTTGAACAGAAGTCTCCTATAACATGTTTATATGGGATTCCATTTATAAAACGCGACTACCAACGCAAAGTTTTCAAGATCGACTTCTTTTTTCCACCATGGCGTTACACCGTCAAGGGCGATAACAGTGGCCGATACAGTACACCATAGTCGCATTATAAATATGCACTTCAGAAAACTTGTGTAAACAACCATCGTCAACTTGAACATGTATCCGTTGAATGGAAATAACTTATATCTTCATGTATATTTACATAAGACCCTTCATCTATCGACCGTACGTGTCTCGAGATAAGAGATGGTAAGCTAAGTCGCTAATATTTGGGATCTAGAAATTGACACAAATGGGTCGCAACGCATACAATAAGGGAGCGAGAACACAAGGAAAAAGGGAGCGAATACGATGATCTCGCTCAGAGAACACGAGATTATTTTCACCTCGACTTCTCGCTCCCTCGTACCTCGAGTTTTCGCTCCCTCGTGTTCTCGCCTTTGAAAATTCTCGTGTTCTCGCTCCCTTGCCCTCGACTTCTCGCCCTCGTCGACTTCTCGCTCCCTCGTGTTCTCGCCTTTGAAAATCCTCGACTTCTCGCTCCCTCGCGTTCTCGCCTTTGAGTTAATCTCGTCCTCTCGCGTTCTCGCTCCCTCGCTTCGTCACAATCTCGACTTCTCGTCTTCTCGCCTCGGAAGTGCAATTTAGGCGCATGTCCACTGACTACCGTATCGGCATTTGTATTTGGACATGGATTATAATAAACAAAAATGTTTGAAGTTCTAGAAAATTTAATAGTCCTAAACAATTTTAAACTCTTCTTGCACAGATAGTATTGTATTCTGTAATTGATTTTAAGTCTTCAGTCGAATCTTTCTTTGCTTTCTAACTTCATCAACCTTCATCGGGTTTTTTGATGCGTGATCTTGTCAGTGCTGTAGGATGGAGGGGCGGACAAGGGACAACGTAGAGTCGCTCGAATGGGATTTAAAAAAACGAGGTCACGAGCCCGGAATCGAAATGGAGTTGGTTCTACGGTGGCCCAGTGAGTAGGACGTTTGCTCTCTAACATCATCAAAGTTCATCGTGATTTTTCTGGCGATGTCCACCCTTGTCAGTGGTGTAGGATGGAGAGCCTGGCAAGAAACAACATACAATCGTTCGGATGGAATAAAAGTAACCGAGGTCACGTGTCCGGAATCTAAATGAAGTAGGAGCTACTGTGGGTCAGTGAGTGGGACGTTTGCTTTCTTACTTCATCAAAGTTCATCGGGTTTTTTTTTTCTGGCGGGGTTCCCCCTTGTCAGTGGTGTAGGAGGAAAGACCTGGTAAGGGACCACGGATGGCATAAAAAAACGAGGTCCCGTGTCCGGAATCGAAATGAAGTGGGAGCTAGGGTGGCTCAGTGAGTAGGTCGTTTGCTCTCTAACATCATTAAAGTTCGGAGCCACGTGTCTAAGTCGCTGGCGCACTAAACTGGAGGTCACATGTTCGATCCCTGCATTGGCCGAGAAAGTTCATCGGGGTTTTCCGACGTGGTTTCCCCCTTGTCAATGGTGAAGGACGGAGGGCTTGGCAAGGACAGCTGTCTAGTTGTTCGGATGAGACGAAAAACGGAGGTTTTCAATTGGCGTGCACGTAAAAGATCCCTTGGTAGTTGGAAGTCGATATAAGAGGAGGCCTTGGTGCCGCTGCCCTGGCACACTTTCCCTCATAATAAATAATCTCGTGTACTCGGTGCGAGTTGCTCGCGCTCTCGCAATCTTGCCCGCGACTTCTTGCTCCCTCTACTTCTCGCCTTCGACATCTCGCGATTATGAAATGGCCGTAATAGGCTTCCATAGTTATCTAACCTATACAACATAAACTAGTTCGTGTGTCATATGTTCGAGATTTCGTGATATACGTGTAGATCAAATAAAATTAGATTACGTTTATTGTTTCGGCAATGAAGAGACATGTGCAGGTAGTATTGTTTGGAATATCGATTTTATTACTCCTTTCAATTTGGACTTATAAAGATGTTTATTGGTTTCCTAATGAAAACCAACAGGTAAGATGTTTTGTTTCATTGTTTCATTTGAATTTGGTGTGAACCATTGTTGTATCATGAGGGAACGAATCATATCCTTATTCAGCGTTTCACGAGTTTCTATTCCAGGGGTCTCTCTCTCTCTTTGATGACAATTTGGTGATCATGAACCTTACCGTGGTTCCCTGGGACACAAATAGACACACCTAAGCAAACAAAAGAAAAATAAAAAAAATCAATATTCATTTTTATGGAATACCAAACAGCTCTTTATTCAGTGTTCTTAGTTATTATTTCTTAATTCATAGTCCTTAATTCTTATTTCTTCATTTGTTGTATTTCGACATTTGTACATATTTGTACCTTAAAATCAATATTGGTTTTACAAATCAGACATTTGTCATATCAAAATGCATTTTAATTGTATTTTAAAGATACAAATTTGTATATTTTATTGATTGAGTTAATATATTCATATTTACAAGAAAAATGTATGATTGGTTACAGGAGTCAAAATTAGAGAAAATGTATACATGTAAAGATAACATATAATTCGTATAATGGGTGTAGGGTACATGTTTATGATTGGTTAGCAAGGACACATGTGTAAAGTTTGTGACGGGTAATATTAAACGATATAATTCGTGCCATGTGTTGTAGTGGGGTCAGTTTGTAAAGATTCTTGCTCCTTTATATATGGTGGCTGAAAGCTGAGAGTCGCGGTTAAGCCTTTTTCGTCGCTCTGGATTAACGGCGACTCTCGCCTCGGAAGTTGATAGTTTGTTAGATTTTGGATGAGTAAGGGCTGTAGAGCTATAACAATATTTTCAGTGACACTAGGGCAAATTAAAATTTATGAGTGTTACAGACACTTGTACTTTCAAAACCTGTTTAGTTACACTGGAATTAGATTTAAAATGTACACTTCTTTATCAAGAACAGACGAAGATCTCCGTTCAATATCAAGTGAGTTACACTACAATTAATTAACTAGTATTAAGGAAGAAATGAAATGAAATGAACTGGGGTTTAACTTCCTTGCTAATTATGTGTGTACAAATGTGACAGAATGTTCATACTATAAGTAATGCAACACTTGAGAACCTATTAATACAACTGATATAAATAAAGGAAACCCACGTTATCAGTATCCTGTGATCGTGTGTTTAACTATAAATGACTGTATCTGCAAAGAGTACGCGGTCACTCATTCACAGTAGAGTTTACGATTTTAAGTTTAGAACAGGGATTTAAAATATAACACATAATCTGGGTATTATAGAAATGTATTGTTATATAAAGGATATTAATGGCAGTTCATTGTGTCCAATATAAATTACTATTGAAGAGGTATAGAGTGCTGGTGGCTTTCAAGCAGAGTGGGGGTCAGTTTTGGATTGACTATCAAAATTCTAACGAGAAAGTAAAATGAACAAATATTTAGCGGTAAAAATTTACCCTTATCGGACGCCAACCTAAATCTAACCAAAATAGCGTAAAAGTAACGTAAAATTCAAACCATTTTTACCATTTTCGCTGAATGGTAATGAAGTTTCTGTTCGTCAATTTTAAAATCAACACATTAAATGAAAAACATTAATAAGAAAATAAAATGTACATATTTTCAAAAACAGGTAAACTCAAAACTATATTGATTTAACTGGGATATTTACCAAGTTTTATACAGAAATAACATTTACTTACACTTTGAATTTGACTCCTTAATTCAAAATCCACTATGTTATTCACACTATGTTAACCCATTATTCCGCTCGGGCAAGTTCGATCTCCGGGGTAGAGTTTTGCCTTTAGTCCTTAAGGCTAAGACGGGCGTTCCAAATTATGGGGAAATTGTTGATTTATTAGTAGAGTTACTCGTTATTGTAAGGGTTCCGTTGGGTTGATATAAGATTTGTTTGCTTTCCTTTGAATGAATACTATAAGTTCAGGCTGAGGCAGGCAAAGTTATGATATTGATAATTTATTGTAAAGTTTTGAGTGTTTAATCATTTGAGGTTTCCGTGTGGGTGACGTAAGATTCGTTGTCTTCTTCGGTACGAATGCTATAAGTTCGGGCTGAGGCCGGATAAAGTTGTGATGTATATATAGTTATTGTAAGGGTTCCGTTGGGTTGATATAAGATTTGTTTGCTTTCCTTTGAAAGGCAAAGTTATGATATTTATAATTTGTTGTAAAGTTTTGAGTGTTTAATTATTTGAGGCTTCCATTTGGGTGATGTAAGATTTGTGACGTTCCTCTGGATGAAAATTATTAGTTCAGAATGAGTCAGGCGTCAATTGTTGTCAATATCTTTCCTAAGTTTCATTCATTCGGTTGTTTTCATTCGGAAGATATAGAACTTTGTTTAGACGGGACGCTTAGTTTCTTGTTTGATAAAGAGACATAGTTGATGAACTTGGCAGAGTCCTTCTATTTCAGCTGGTTCACCATTGGAGGAGAGAAGACCAGCAGTTACGAACGCGCGTTTCGGTCTTTCAATCTTTGTAATTTCCGAAATAAAAACTTTGAAACTTTATAAATGTGTTCTCTTTTTCTTCGGTTCACACGAGAAACCTGACATCCTGTATACGAACCTGGACTTCCGGTTTGCATACGAGTCGGTCACTCCCACCGCTCGAGTGCAAATCGATAACATCCCGTCCTGTTACATATTTTTGGCGAGCTTGCCAGGATGTCAGATAACTTCTCCCGTGGATTGAGGTCAAAGGGAAACTTTTATTGATAAATCATAAGTGATAAGTACAGAAAGTTAGTTACAGGATTAGATATAGGTGTCGGTTGTATAGTTTACTTAAAGATAAATACAGTGTATAGTTACTTAAGGATAAATATAAAAGTAGTATTTTAAGATGGACAAATATTCATATAGTAGGCCTATCAATGAAATGACAAGTAAGGGTCATTGTGTGGATCGGGGGTCTTTATATAATCCTCCATTATCGACTTCTGCTAAGGTGTCCATGGGTAATACGTCTGGTATAGGTGGTAGTTGTTTTAGGCAGTCTAGTTACTCACTTGTACCGCCAACGACACAATATAAAGTTAGTTTTGCTCCTGTAACGTGCCGGAATCCTGAATTTCTCCCTAGTAGTAGGACTAGGTATGTTGATGCAGGTTACTTTCCGGGGGACGATTCGGATAGTTGTGTCTCTGAACTTGTAGTTAGGTCTAGAGTAGGGTTTACCGGATTAGTGTCTGAGGGGGATATCTCTCGTAGGCATGTGTCGGATACAGTTTATTATAGCAGGGAAGGTTACCCCGGTAGATCGAGTTCGAAGGAGATTCCCTTGACTCCAATGCCGTATATGTCCACAGAGACGTGTACCTCGTCCGTCCCTAGATATTCCAGTACGCCCCATCCTTATGAGTCAGTTCTTAACAGAGATGTTTATGCAGGAATGGGACCTAGTGACCCAGGTTATATGCCCCAGGGACCACATCCCTCTCGTCAAATTATGCGTAGGGAAAAGGAGCCGGATAAGTTTGATGGGGATAATGATGATTGGCCAGATTTTTTAATTCAGTTTGAGCAAGTGGCGGAATGGAACGGGTGGTCATCCCTAGAGAAAGCACAGCAGATTGTAATGTGTCTGCGGGGTAAAGCCCTTAAACTTTTGAGCAATCTTGTACCCTATCAATTAAGGCAATATGAGGAGTTAAAGGTTGTTCTCACCCGTAGGTTTAGCCCAGCGGAGCGACTTGCTACTCACAGGGTCGAGTATAGGAATCGACGCAGATATAGGGATGAATCAGTTGTAGATTATGGGTACAGTTTAAAAAGTTTGGCTAGGAAAGCTTTCCCTGAGTTTTCAGCCTTGAATCTGGAATCTTTAGTGATTGATCAGTACATTCATGGGCTAGGCAATCATGATCTTAAGAAACATGTCCAGTTTTGCCACCCTCAGACAATTGAACAGGCCATCGCCGTAGCGGTTGAATACGAGGCGGTAGAGGGTCCCATAGACCGCATACGCAAGCCAAGTTATGAGGAAGCTAGGCCTAGAAATAGGGAATTTGAGGATTTCCGGGTACAAATCGCCGACATGATTGATAGGAAATTTAAGGAAAATAGGGCTAACACCTTCCGGCCACGGAATGAACACCGGGGGGATAATGAAGGAAGTGATAGGCCTGCAACCGGGAATTACATTCCGAGAGATGGGTGGAACCGGGGTAGGAATTTTCCTTCTCAGGATGTTAGGAATAACATGCCATTTGATAGACGGCAACGCTGTTTCCACTGTCAGGAACCCGGGCATTATAGGCCTGACTGTCCAAAGTTGAAATTTCCACAAACTTCGGGGGAAGCTCCTAATTTAAACAAGTAAGGACTGGTGATTTCGCTGCACCATCAGTCCTCGGTTCTACTAGACGGCCTAGAAATAAAAATAAGATATCTGATGACATTAGAACTGATTTGGATGGCATCACGGCAATAGAAAACAGTATTAGTCATAAGGAAAGTTGTAAAGACACTCGGGTTAATATTAGGGAAGATAAGGAAAATAATTCGGAGATCATTGGGAAAAATAATACGTTTTGTACATTTGTGTCGATGAGTGTTCCAGGCATTCGGCTCCAAAAATTGTTAATATCAGTAGTAGGATATAATGGAATGGAAGTACATTCGCCTGTTTTAAGGGAAACCGCTGTGGTGTTGAAAACAGCAGATGGGCATCCTTTGCAACCAAAAGGGGTGGTAGATTTGGAGGTTGAAATTGATGGTCAGAGATTTATGCACCCATTTCTGGTTGTTGAGTTGGGTATGGATGGTATTATAGGCATGGATTTCATCTTGAGGCATAAATGTTGTATTGATTTTGAGCAGATGAGGCTCATCACTAAGCAAGGTATTATCACGTTGCATGACAATGCAGAGACTCCTAATTGTGCACAGGTAATACTTTCCGAAACGGTGACCATTCCTGCAAAATCAGAAAAAATTGTAAAAGGGTTCACTAAAACTAATTTAGGTGGAGTGACTATGTTGTTGGAACCCAATTTTGAGGTATCAAATAAGAAGTTATTGGTGGCCAAGTCGGTAGCCATTGATTCTGATAAAGGTATTCCCGTGTGTGTACTTAACATGAATAATAAACCCATTGATTTGGTGGGAGGATGTTTGTTA
Source organism: Patella vulgata (assembly GCF_932274485.2). Lineage (NCBI taxonomy): Eukaryota > Metazoa > Mollusca > Gastropoda > Patellidae > Patella > Patella vulgata. Next base: position 4,826,688 of record NC_065884.2, read on the forward strand.
GGTCAAGTAGAAGAGGTGACTGAGGTAAAACCCAGGACTAAGGAGTTGGGGGGTACACAAACATTGCCGGAACATTTACAGATATTAGTCAATGGTGCCTCAAAGAATTTATTCCCGCTGAGGTGAAACAACTGGAACGAGTACTGATTGACTTCCAGGATATATTCATGGGTCCAGACGGCAAATTAGGTCAAACCAATATGACCGAGCACACGATAGACACTGGGGGGACACATCCAATTAAGTTGCCTCCTAGGAGGGTTCCTGGTTCTGTGAGGCAGGTAATTGAGAAAGAGGTAGCAAAACTGTTGGAAAATGATATTATTAAGGAAAGCGATGGGCCTTGGTCAAGTCCTATTTGCTTGTTGAAAAAAAAGGATGGAACTTACCGGTTCTGTGTGGATTTTCGGAAGATAAACGATGTCACTAGGAAGGATTCTTATCCGTTGCCTCAAATTAGTCAGACTCTAGAAAGCATTAGTGGTTCTAAATTCTTTAGTACCTTGGATTTGGCTAGTGGTTAATGGCAAGCCAAGTTGGCTGAGTCGGACCGGGCTAAAACGGCTTTTACCACCCATTGTTGGTTGTACGAATTTAATGTGATGCCATTTGGATTGACTAATGCACCTGCAACATTTCAAAGATTGATGGAATTGGTATTAAAAGAGTTGCAATGGAAGCAATGTTTGTGTTATTTTTGGACCTACCTTTCAGATTGCCCTGGAAAATTTAAAAATGGTATTCATTCGGTAACGTGATGCAAATCTTAAGTTGAAACCCTCCAAATGCGCTCTTTTCCAGAATCAGGTCACTTTTCTTGGCCATAAGGTATCGGCCATGGGCATTGAATGTGATCCCAAGAAAACGGCGATTGTGTCCAAATGGCCCGAGCCTGAAAATAGCAAGGAGGTGAAGCAATTTCTGGGCCTAGTAGGTTATTATCGTAAATTTATTGAGAATTTCGCTTCTGTTGCAAATCCTATAACCCGTTTAACTAGGAAACATGTTAAATTTAAGTGGGATAACGAGTGTTATTAGGCATTTAATAATCTAAAAGAGAAATTAGTAACTCCGCCTATACTTACTTTTCCTAATGAAACTGATGAGTTTATTCTGGATACGGATGCTAGTGGTATAGCTTTAGGGGCTGTGTTGTCTCAGAAACAAGGAGGTCAGGAAAGGGTCATTGCTTATACTAGCCATACGCTTAGTCAGACACAGGTTAATTACTGTGTGACGAAACGGGAATTGCTAGCAGTGGTAGTTTTTATTAAGCATTTCCATTATTACTTGTATGGCCGACATTTTGTTTTACGCACAGATCATGCGTCGTTGAAGTGGCTTCAGAATTTTAAGCATCCAGAAGGTATGTTGGCGAGGTGGTTGACCTTGTTGCAAACCTACGATTTCTCTGTGGAACTTCGTCAAGGGAAGCTGCATGGTAATGCGGATGCTTTGTCTCGAGTTCCCACTCGTAAATGTCTTAATGAGGCATGTAGGGACTGCTCCTCCAAATCTGAAAATAAACAGGGTTATGATGAAATGCAAGTAGGGATGGATGCTGGGAGTTTGATGCAGGCAAGTACAAACCTGCCGCTGAGTCAGACTTCAGCACTCCCCTGTGGGGATAAAGAGATTAGTGAAACTATTCATAGCTTAGGTGAACGGGAGGAATTACCAGGTACCGCGGATTCTAATTGGCTACCTGCCTACCCTTCTGTCGAAATTCAAGAAATGCAGAAAAGGGACCCAAGTATAGGACCTATTTATGAACTTAAGGTGGGACAGCTGGAACGACCAGCACGGGGGAATGTTAAGTCTTTGGATAATGAGTCTAGAGTTCTTTGGGCGCAATGGGATAATTTAATAATGAAACAAGATCTCATGTATCGTAAAAATTGTTCTAAACAGGGTAGTACTCACCTGCAACTTGTGGCGCCTCAGGAAATCAGGAATGAGTTATTCTCGCAATGTCCTTTGCAGAGGATAGCCGGACATTTTGGTAGGGACCGTACTATAGACAGTATAAAGAAGCGATTTTACTGGCCTGGTATGACTAAATCGATACGGCGCTGGTGCGAGACATGTGACCTGTGTGCAAGGTGTAAACCTGGTCCGGGATTGGGCAAGGCTCCTCTTAGACAAGTTCGGTACGGTGGTCCTATGCAATGCATGGCAATAGATATGTTTGGTCCCCTTCCTGTTACTGTTGATGGCAACGAATATATCATGGTAGTGGGTGATTACTTCACTAAGTGGGTGGAATCCTTTGCTATTCCCAATCACACTGCTCTAGTGGTTGCGGATAGGTTGGTAACCGAAGTAATTTGTAGATTTGGTTGTCCGAGTCAGATTCATACTGATCAGGGAAGGGAAGTTGAGTCTCAACTTTTTGCGGAAATCTGTAAACTGTTGGGCATTCATAAAACTCGTACTACCCCATATCATCCCCAATCTGATGGGTTCGTCGAAAGGTTTAATCGGACTTTAAAACAAATGCTAGGGATTTTCTGCAATGAACATAAAAATGACTGGGATGATTTTCTTCCATATTTAATGATGGCATATCGGAGTAGTATTCAGGCATCCACTCAATGTACTCCTAATTTGCTTATGTTGGGCAGGGAAATTGCGTGTCCTATTGACTTAATGTTTGGTACTCCCCCAGGTGAAGATGACGTCTGCTCCATTGAATATGCAGAGTGGCTACAATCTGCGATGAGGTCAGCATTTGCTGGAGCACATCAATCTTTGGGTAACGCTTCTGTAAGACAAAAACAGAATTATGATAAAGATTTAAAATGTAAAAGTTTTGAAGTAGGAACCTGGGTATGGAGGTGGTATCCTCCAGCTGCAGGGATGAAACTCTCTTTGGGATGGACAGGTCCCTATCTAATCGTAAATAAATTAACAGAACTTACCTATATTATTCAAAAATCAGAGGCGGGGCCTAAGATTTCAGTGCATATAAATCAGTTAAAAGGTTATGCAGGAGTGAATGCCCCTGAAAGTTGGCTAGTAGGTACTTCGGATGAGGTGGAATCCATTTCTGAGAGTATTGAGTCTGACATATCTGAGGTGGGGCAGAGTGATCTGGTAGTTGCGGAACCCCTACCGCTAGATCAAACTCGCACAGGTCGGGTGGTGAAACCGAAAGTGCCGTATTCACCTTCTGGAAATAATTAAAGTAATTCATTAATAAGGTTAGCAGAGATTGAGGATAGTTTGGAAATGGTTGAGATGTTTCTTTTAGGGGGGTTAATGTCCCTTTCCTTTATGTTCATGTTGAATTAGTGTTATTTGTTACGCAGTTGGTATGTCCTGTGGAGGAATGTAATAATCATCTGTACCCCACCTTAAATAAATTTAGGCAACATTGGAAAAGTCGCCATAATCAAATGTACACAGTTATAAAATGTAGCATATGTAGGAAAAGCTTGTCTACCTCTTGTAGAGCTAGGGGGCATAACCTCACCCATCATGAGGGTAAGGCCATACTACAGAATCGGGAGGTACAAAATAAACTCTTTATTGATCCAGGAGATTATCTACCGCCCAGAAAAAACCTGAGGGTGGAGGCGGCTCGGGCCCGGGCAAAATTGGTGCCGAATCCCGCTCTAGAATTGGGGTCCAACACCAATCCCAGGCTAAAAATGGTATGGACAGCGGAGGGACAGTTACAGATGCAGGATGAATCTGGGAAACCTGTGGCTTCTCCTGACAATGAGTTGGACGTAGTAGAATGGCCTCAGGAGTAGGGCATTCGGTTAAAGTATCATGTAAAACTGTTATTATTTACAATAAAAATTGGCACTGGTAGAATGATGTGTTCAGTGATTTGTGTTGTTTTTTTTTTCCTCTCCCTCTCACGCCTTTCTGTGGGTCAGGCGTTCAGTCTTAACGTGGGGGGAATGTGGGGGTTTCTTAGGTGATAAGCGATGAGATAAACTTTGACTTACCTTATTTTTGCCTATATATAGAAATGGCTTATATTATCGGCTCTATATTACATTAAACTTCAAGTACCGCTCGTACCACGTGAAATTTCTAGAGAAACCCGCCATTTTGTCAAATGGCTTGGGATGTGTAGTTCGGCGCTTCTGATTGGATGGCGGTGGTGGCAACCAGCCAATGGGAGAGCGGGTATTGAATTGTGATTAAAATCCATGTCAAGGTTCATGCACGTGCATTCTACAGTACAGAGCGTATAGATAGGGTATATAAGCCCACTTAAAGTCAGTCTTAGTCGAACGGTCGGCCGGTGTGAACCTCAGTTGAAATAATCTTTATTTCGCCCTGTGGTAAGCATCTCAAGGGGAGATTTTGCCTTCGAATAACCCATTATTCCGCTCGGGCAAGTTCGATCTCCGGGGTAGAGTTTTGCCTTTAGACCCTAAGGCTAAGACGGGCGTTCCAAATTATGGGGAAATTGTTGATTTATTAGTAGAGTTACTCGTTATTGTAAGGGTTCCGTTGGGTTGATATAAGATTTGTTTGCTTTCCTTTGAATGAATACTATAAGTTCAGGCTGAGGCAGGCAAAGTTATGATATTTATAATTTATTGTAAAGTTTCGAGTGTTTAATTATTTGAGGTTTCCGTGTGGGTGACGTAAGATTCGTTGTCTTCTTCGGTACGAATGCTATAAGTTCGGGCTGAGGCCGGCATAAAGTTGTGATGTATATATAGTTATTAGTGGAATTGTGAATTACTCGTTATTGTAAGGGTTCCGTTGGGTTGATATAAGATTTGTTTGCTTTCCTTTGAATGAATACTATAAGTTCAGGCTGAGGCAGGCAAAGTTATGATATTTATAATTTGTTGTAAAGTTTCGAGTGTTTAATTATTTGAGGCTTCCGTTTGGGTGATGTAAGATTTGTGACGTTCCTCTGGATGAAAATTATTAGTTCAGACTGAGTCAGGCGTCAATTGTTGTCAATATCTTTCCTAAGTTTCATTCATTCGGTTGTTTTCATTCGGAAGATATAGAACTTTGTTTAGACGGGACGCTTAGTTTCTTGTTTGATAAAGAGACATAGTTGATGAACTTGGCAGAGTCCTTCTATTTCAGCTGGTTCACCATTGGAGGAGAGAAGACCAGCAGTTACGAACGCGCGTTTCGGTCTTTCAATCTTTGTAATTTCCGAAATAACCTGGACTTCCGGTTTGCATACGAGTCGGTCACTCCCACCGCTCGAGTGCAAATCGATAACACCCCGTCCTGTTACACATTATTTTGCACGTCACAATATATTGTTGTTTACTCAAGCAGATTGGGGAGGGGGTCAATAACCTGAATATGTGTATACCTGTTTATTTACGAAGCATACAAATCAAATCAATCCAATGTCAGGTTTTTGAAATACAATTTTAAGAAATGTTGATTGATATATGGATAAATGTATTTTAAGCCTATTTGCTAATTTCCGGTTTTCGACACTTTTTTTATACGCCAACCTGTCGTATATTGTCGCTCCTGTCCGGTGTCCACGCTCTGGAGGCTAAACAATTATGGTCATGAGACGAAGAATCCTATTGATTTTCAATGATTTCTGATAATGACTTCCAGATTTATGGCCCTTGATATTTAATGTTTTGAGTACTCAACGTTAGTATAGGATAGAATTAGAAGCCAAACAATTATATTTTAGTGTGTTGTAAATGTTATCCTTACCTTCAAAGGGGGGGGGGGGTCGCTGGCCGAATGGTTAGCGCGTGCGCGTTGTATCATAAGGTCTGTCATTGAGTCAACTGGCGTGGTTTCGATTCCCCGGTTGTACGTGACAAGGAGTAGGGTCGCCTGTCCAACCTCGCGGGTTTTCTCCGGGTCCTCTGGTTTCCTCCCGCTGCTAAAGACCCCTACGCGCAAGCGGATTTTTGACATAAAATTGAACCATGTGAGTCCCGAAACGACCTAGTTTGTGTCGAGTGGGCGTTAAACCCCATCTCTCTCCCCTTACCGACAAAAGAAATAAATATGCGACACCCCTTATTGATTGCCCGGACGACTTAGCTGCTGTGGGCGTATGTTTCGTTGTCTGGTAATATATCTTTAAAATCCACAACAGGCCAATAAATAATGTAATATTTATTTAGTGTGAATGGGGTATGCTGCATTGACTGGAATATGTTTTACATTCACGAATTGTCAGCCACAGAACTAACCATGTGCGAAATAAATAGCATGTGCGATGATGTAGGAAAGGTATTTTACAAGATTACAATTATCTAAAACATGACCAAACAGAAATTTATCCCAGTTCGCTAGGGTTTCTGTATTTGTTCCTTATACAAAGGTAGGGTGACCCGTGCACTCTACAGAAAGCTTGTCTCGACACGGCTAATTAAGCTTCTTGGTTATTACAGCAGATTTAGAAATTACCTTCGTTTCATTTTTTAAATCGCTTTATCATTAACTGTACCGTTAAGAGCGGCATCTTTTTGTTTAGTACAAATAATATCTCTGAATCACTTTCGTTAGCAGGAACATGATACTAGCAGTAGTTTCATTTTATTTTTACAAGTTTCTTAAAACAATCGTTGAGTTGGCTAACGTGCGTATTTCTAAATTCAATTTCTTGTTCCAGCTTTCTGTTATGTTTCGTAAAAAGGTAGTCTTGATTATCCCGACCTGTCAATCAGACGTAGAATGGTCGGTAGACTGGTTAAGCGAGACTAATTTCAAAACAAGGGCACGTATCCTATGTTTTACTCAAGAGTGTCTGAATGTTATGGACGACACTTGGAATCAGTTTTCAGTATATTATTTATGGATGATTAAATGGTCATAGCTTATTAAGTACAACATGATCGTTTATTTAGTGACTATAATTGTGTGAAACTGATTTAAAACTTGGTATGTCATATATAGTGTGGCGTAATTGTCGAGATATTTGGAGATAATTATTTATGGTGGGTCACCGTAACAAAGGGTCCAGTGTGTAACTACGATTACCCCACGATTTGAATCGTAGCGCGAATCGTGATATTGGGAACCTAGCATAATCAATTAATCGTGGTGTACCGATTAATAATGTCAAGTTTAAACAAAATTGACTTAATACACTCCGACCCGCAGACAAACTAAACAAATACACCCAGAATCCAACAATATATGTCCACCTCTGTGAATGTGATTGGATAATGTTTATAGTTAAACTTGTAATTTCAGCCACAGTAAATAAAACGCTAGGATAATTCAAATTGTGTAACAGCCAAATTAGAACTCGCAATTCACATCTGGGCGTATTTTTTTTCCTCTCCTTCAAATATACAGTCTTTAATTTCTCTTAATGCCAACCTCATAAATTCACGTCTAGGACCCCCATCATCCATACCATATTCTCCGGCAAATTTGACACTTAGCATTCTTTCCACTTTAAAACTTTTACGATTAAACGCACACCTTGCTCCCTCTAAAACATTTGATCTGTCAACATTTATAATATTTTTGGACCCATCTTCCTCGATCTTCTGAGCCAACTCCATCAAGACAGAAGTCAGAGTGCCATGACTGCACGGAATAAATAAATACATTTAAATCAATGAAACAACAGCAGTGCACAGCAGTGGGTTTAATAACTCTGACAATCAGATGGAACAAAATCAACAGGGGTCATCTTTGTACTAGATATAGGTAGACTAATCAAATTAAAATACAGATCTATATTTCGTTTCGTTGTTTTATATACTTTCGATGGCCTACACTACATGAAGCTCTGACAAGTTGTATTCGATTTAGCTGCATTTTCCGCTCTGTACCTTCGTATAAAAAGTACAATAAACTGCTGGGAATTCCCTAAAACGAGGAGACATGTATACCGTTCTTCGCGCAGGACTCCATTTGCAAACAATGGATCGAGTTTAATAAAAATTTGGATTTGTATGTATATTAAAATAAAACGAAAAGTAACTTAGTATGATGTCTGACCTTGATTATTTAATCAGCGTTGGGGGGGTTGAATGGTTAGCGTGCGCGCGCTGTATCATAAAGTCTGTCATTTAGTCGACTGGCGTGGTTTCGAATCCCGCGTTGTACTTGACAAGGAGTAGGGTCGCCTGTCCAACTTCGTGGGTTTTCTCCGGGTCCTCCGGTTTCCTCCCACTGCTAAACACCCCTACGCGCAAGCGAATTATTGAAATAAAATTAAACCATATGTTAGTCCCGAAATGACCTAGTTTGTGTCGAGTGGACGTTAAACCCCATTTCCCTCTCTCTCTTAATCAGCGTTGGCGTTTCTAGTGGTTTACCCACAGTTCCATACATGGCACGCCAAGAAGTCTCACTTAAAGCAAAACGTCGGTAATATAACAACTCTTCCAGATCCTAATGTAGTAAAGACGAGTAAAACGAAATTTTGAACCATAAAATACGAAACCAAATAGGATCAGTGTCTTAATCAGATTGTAGGTAGACCTCATTACGCGAAATAAAGTTTAGGCGAAATCGAAAGGTTTTTCGATTAACAACCGCGGAAAGAGGGGTCTTTATCAGACACACAAATGAAGGGATGTTACTGGCAAAACACCCGTGTATTCCAAATGTGTTAGTCTTCTGGTTGTGCAGATTTACCTTGATTCAAAAATCGAGAAATATTTCTTGAGAGAATATTGAAGATATGTCGGAAGATTTAACATATCGATTATTATTTTAAAAAAGAAAGAAAGTCATATTGTGTCGGATATCTGTTAGAGAACTAAGCGAAATTTGGATACGTTTAACAACCCCAACTTTGAAAGGTTTCACCAAGTGTAAGATCAACGTTTAAAGGAGTTAACTAATTTTGAATTAGTATAGCAACCGAAGTTTTTTAGAGTCTATTCTCAACGTTGCAAATTTCGCGATAAATTTTATTGTTGAATTCAACAATAATAAATTATTTCTCTGTGTATTATTGTTTTTCATGTATGAAGTATTAAAATATGTATGGAGGTTAGAGCATTAGTAACATCCCACATGGACTATGCAAATTCTCTTCTATTAGGAGCACCAGAAACAGCTTTAAACAGACTAAAAATAGCGCAAAGTAATGATGCACGTCTCATAACTAAAACACGAAAATTTGATCATATATCAGCTAAGTTACAGAAACTCCATTGGCTTCCAGTTCGAGCGAGGGTTCAATTTAAAGCTCTTGTGAATGTGTTTAAATCAATTTATTCTGACACCGCACCCAGTTATTTAAAAGAACTCTTTGATTTCTATACTCCCCGGCGATCCAACCTCCGTTCTTCAAGTGATCGTAGCATATTGAGGATCCCCAAATATAATAAGCGTTCTGGTGAATATGCTTTCTCCGTCAGAGCAGCTAAAATGTGGAATGATCTTCCAAAAACTCTTCGAGAGTCCTCTTCCATCCAGAGTTTTAAGACTAACTTAAAAACATACTTATTTCAAAAATGTTTTGAACTGTTTTGTTGTGAATGCGCTTAGAAACACTCACGTGTATATAAATCGAACAATAATAATAATAATGATAATGGAGATAAAAGAGATAATTGCACAGTGAAATTCTATAAGTAAATATTTACACATATGCAAAACTTCCAAGATTTGGCATCTACAACTAAAAATCTGTTCAATTTAAAAGCTATAATAAAGATGATACTTATTGTGTTCACCTGGCTTCATTAAGCATTTATTTCTGTTGAATGCAATCTGAAGTGTAGAATTAACATATAATTGTCATACAATTACATAGACTCACTGATTAAAAATCATGTACATGATTTCAACCATTCTAATTTACAACGTGATCTTGAATTTCAAATAATATTTAAACCACTTGAGAATTAGTATTTAGGATTCCCTTTAAAACGCCTAATCAACCAACATCTATCTATACTAATATTTGTGACTGTCGTTTGTCTGTCTGTCTGTCTTTTCGGGGTTGGCGGCTGCACTAGGTCTGCCCCGAGTCTGAAATTTGGGGTATAGGGGTAGCTCGGACCAGGCAGTAACATAGGCCAGGTGGCGTTAGTCTACCACTTCCGGTTTCGGGGTTATGACCCCCCGAGCGAAGCCGGGGATTCTTCTAGTCTGCAATAAACGTGTGTTAAAACTTACTGTAGGCCAGGTGGCGTTAGTCTACCACTTCCGGTTTCGGGGTTATGACCCCCCGAGCGAAGCCGGGGATTCTTCTAGTCTGCAATAAACGTGTGTTAAAACTTACTGTAGGTGTTCCAGAATAAATCGGAACGGGATTAATATCTGGTAATTCCTCATCCGCATCACTAGATAATCTCTCATACATTTCTAAGCAATGATTAGAGCTGCAACTAGGCTGACTTTCTATAGCTTCGTGGATATCAGCACTATGAGTTGGACCGTTGTTGGATTGTGTTGTTTCTTGATTACTGGTATCCAACAAATTACTATGCAGGTATATGCGTTTGGGTGTCGTTTTCAAACACTCTAAGTAATTTGCGATTGTAAATTCTTTATCATTTGTTAAATAATCTCCAATCTCATTTCCAATAAAGTTAGCAATGAAAAAGAAAGTGTCTTTTTCATCTAAATTTTTGATATGTGCTTTCCCATTTGGGAAATACAAATCTTTTGCAAGTTCTAAAACTGGTTTTATCACGCTCTACATCACCAACAAACGTTCCACCACCTTTCGCCAGAGACACCATAGTGTAGTGTTGGCATGCTTCCATCCAAAATTCACCTTTCTGGTAGTTTTAACTCTTTTGCGGGGGGTGGGGGTGATGAATTGCTGCGAAAACAGAATACAATTTAAGACATAAGAATATTTGCCGAAAGTGGTTGCATAAACAGAATTGTGGCTTACATAGACTTACCGACATGGGCTACTTTCCCTTCGTTTCCGTCAGTTAACATTCAACGGCTTAGACTCTGTGTGTAAAACAATGTGGTCGTCCTCATAATGACCTTTCTGTAATTTCGATACGACGGCATTTGTTCAAAGGTAGACAGACTATTTTTAGTCACAAACGTCAAGATATAGTCGATATTTAAAACCAAGTTACAAAAGTAAATAAAAACAGTATCTATCTAGTCGCATTCACCGTTCCAACAGGAATTGCACAATAAACATAGCAGAAGTTGGGATCATTATTTGCTCCAGGAACATCGTTTAGTCGCCATAGTTGTCAATTTACCTTAACCCTTAGCCTAAAATTGAAAGTGGCGGTAGTACAATAACTATGGCGAACGTCCTTGTTTTCTTTCCCACCACGTGACTTTCCGTTTGGAAAAAACCCATTTGACTTCATTCCGGATTACGTCCATTCCCCTGTTGTGACCATGTGACAAACCCACAGATGCCGGTCAAATATAAATATTAAGGCCGCCTGCAGCTTTCGTCATGGTGACGAGATGTAAACAGGGCTAGGGCACGTGATTGTTGCCTAAGATTGTGGCAGGTAGCTTTAATATTCAGATCTAACCCAGATTTCCATTTGTATCAGCATGTCAACGTGACGTCAAAACGAAGAAAGTGTTAAAATAACTTACCTGAAGTATGTAATCTGCAGCGCTGTCGAAGCCTTGCCTTATCCCCTATGGTTGATATTCCGAACTCAAGAAATTCATTATCCGTGAATCCCAACACTTCTTGAGGTCCAACCTGAGACAAAAAAAATATAAAAATAAAAACAATAACAAAAAATACAAAGCATGTTCTTTCAAAATCAGGGGGTGGGGAGGGTTGTACAACGCATGCGCTTTAGATCAAACGATCTGTCATTGAGTCAAGTGGAGCAGTGTCGGTCCCAAGTTTGTCCGTGAATAGGGTCGCCTGCCTAACCTCGTGGGTTTTCTCCGGTTCCTCCGGTTTCCCCCGCCTGCGATCGACACCTACACACCATCGAATTATTGAAATAAAATTATACCATATATTAGTCCTGGAATAATCTAGTTTGTGTCGAGTGGTAGTTAACCCCTATTTCTATGTGGTGAGTTTTCTACGCGTTGTCCTCTCTCTTCCCCCCCCCCCTCTCTCTCTCTCTGTTGCGACGGAATGCTTTGCTGGTGTCAGTAAAATTTTCATAAAGATATGTTATATCATACTTATAGTCATCTTATGTCTTTATTAACAAAACATACTTGCAAAGAGGGCGGCATTAATGCTGATGATGACTGTCAACAGCTCATAGAATGTTATCTAGTACATGAAGTACCAACCTGAGAGTTGAAGAGATTTGGTGCTTTAGATTATTTTCATAAAATTACAGCCATTTTTGATCGATAGGACTACAAATGAACTTTTACCGATAAATATTTCTTATAGTTCACTCCTTCTCAAAAGTAAGAATATATAAACAGGAAATTGATGAATTCTAAATGAAAGCACTGGCATCCTCGGCCCCTAAAAATGGACCCTACGTGTTGTAAGCACCAGCTGGTATAATTCAATTATTGGGGTTTAGTACTCCCGATCAGATTCAGAACATTGTTTATATGGTGACATAACATTGTATTAACAATGTATTTCATATTATACAAACCCAAAGTACAAGAACACGTTATCCAAGATACCCACTTGTAATCAGTCGACATTATAAATTTTTCTATTTTATCTACTTGGCGGGACGCAAAGAATGACACCGCCCTCACGAAGCATCGTTGTTTTGGGGAAATGACATGAAAGGGGTTTAATGTCCTTATGCGGAAATAAGGGATGTCGTATTGTTTAATACAACGTCACGCGTCGCGTTTTATAAATTATATTCCTCTTACGGAGAATGCATTATGTTTGAATTTATAATATTTCATGTTTATTACAAATCCATTCAAAATAAAATATTGGTAATATAACCCCAACACACTCCCTGTGCAGAAAACTAGGATGTTTAACCCCAGTTCTTATTCCTTTTAACCCCTCGCTAATTTGAAAGAGATCAAAAAAGAAACAGTGACGGGTGATTAACGACAATCAAACCAGATGGTAAATGTGACCGGTGACAGTCAAATGAGTCACTTGGGGTAAAAAATAATACTTACAAAACACCCAATTTATACACTAAATAATTAAATATTTAAATTTTTCTGGATTACTCCAATAATAGACAAGTTAAAGCATCGGATTTCGCCCCAAAATTTTTTTTAAAGTTAAGCTCAAGTAGCTATTTTAGATCGTAGCGTTAAATGAGCATGTCCGACTTCCGACTCATTTGGCTGTCACCGGTCACAAATGTAGTCTGCAGAGTGTTTGCAAGAAATTGTGGACAGGGATCTTAAGCGATTTTAATTGGAAAACTCTTCAGTCAGTTGTACATACAAATAATTTATATAAATTTCTATAAGAGTATGTGCTGTGGTTAAAATGAAGAGTTTATATTAAAACTAAATAGCGACTGATAAGACTTTATAGCGCCATCACACTAATATATTTAATGTTATCAACATTGTTGTCTGTGAAACATAACAAAATCTTATCGTTTTATCATAACAAATTATATCGACAATGTATAAAAGTGGGACTTTTTCTCAATGCATCCATACTTTACGAACAACTATCATGCATTAAAAAAAATTAATAATACTAATTTAGAAGGCCTTGTAGCATTTTACACACTAGGCCTAATCATTCACGTTGTTTTAAGTACAAACATCTGAATTGAACAGGCTAGCACTGACGACTTTTCTGCTGTCAGGTCTAGATTAATACTGACAAACTCGATTCGGTTCCCATTATTAAAAACGGACATTACTCTTTTGTATAATTCATTTCATGTTTTCATCTGTACCACTAATAAATTTTACTTTACCTTATTGTCACTGAAAATGTTGACATAGCTCGAAAGCCCCAACTCATCCAAAATCTCCTCCATTCTGGTTGTGTCTCGAACTATGATATATATATAGTCAGCGGTATGGAGTGTATGAGACTATAAATACCCATGGCCCGTGCAATTCTCTACAAATCTATCAACTATTACAGCCGTAAAAAATCTATTGTTGAATAGCAGTAAAATTTAGCTTCTTGGTTATTACAGCAGCTTTAGAAATTACGTTCGTTTTATCTTTTAAATTGCTTTATCATTAACTGTACCGTTAAGAGCGACATCTTTTTGTTTAGTACAAATAATATCTCTGAATCACTTTCGTTAGCAGGAACATGATACTAGCAGTAGTTTCATTTTATTTTTACAAGTTTCTTAAAACAATCGTTGAGTTGGCTAACGTGCGTATTTCTAAATTCAATTTCTTGTTCCAGCTTTCTGTTATGTTTCGTAAAAAGGTAGTCTTGATTATCCCGACCTGTCAATCAGACGTAGAATGGTCGGTAGACTGGTTAAGCGAGACTAATTTCAAAACAAGGGCACATATCCTATGTTTTACTCAAGAGTGTCTGAATGTTATGGACGACACTTGGAACCAGTTTTCAGTCTATTATTTATGGATGATTAAATGGTCATAGCTTATTAAGTACAACATGATCGTTTATTTAGTGACTATAATTGTGTGAAACTGATTTAAAACTTGGTATGTCATATATAGTGTGGCGTAATTGTCGAGATATTTGGAGATAATTATTTATGGTGGGTCACCGTAACAAAGGGTCCAGTGTGTAACTACGATTACCCCACGATTTGAATCGTAGCGCGAATCGTGATTTTGGGAACCTAGCATAATCAATTAATCGTGGTGTACCGATTAATAATGTCAAGTTTAAACAAAATTGACTTAATACACTCCGACCCGCAGACAAACTAAACAAATACACCCAGAATCCAACAATATATGTCCACCTCTGTGAATGTGATTGGATAATGTTTATAGTTAAACTTGTAATTTCAGCCACAGTAAATAAAACGCTAGGATAATTCAAATTGTGTAACAGCCAAATTAGAACTCGCAATTCACATCTGGGCGTATTTTTTTTCCTCTCCTTCAAATATACAGTCTTTAATTTCTCTTAATGCCAACCTCATAAATTCACGTCTAGGACCCCCATCATCCATACCATATTCTCCGGCAAATTTGACACTTAGCATTCTTTCCACTTTAAAACTTTTACGATTAAACGCACACCTTGCTCCCTCTAAAACATTTGATCTGTCAACATTTATAATATTTTTGGACCCATCTTCCTCGATCTTCTGAGCCAACTCCATCAAGACAGAAGTCAGAGTGCCATGACTGCACGGAATAAATAAATACATTTAAATCAATGAAACAACAGCAGTGCACAGCAGTGGGTTTAATAACTCTGACAATCAGATGGAACAAAATCAACAGGGGTCATCTTTGTACTAGATATAGGTAGACTAATCAAATTAAAATACAGATCTATATTTCGTTTCGTTGTTTTATATACTTTCGATGGCCTACACTACATGAAGCTCTGACAAGTTGTATTCGATTTAGCTGCATTTTCCGCTCTGTACCTTCGTATAAAAAGTACAATAAACTGCTGGGAATTCCCTAAAACGAGGAGACATGTATACCGTTCTTCGCGCAGGACTTCATTTGCAAACAATGGATCGAGTTTAATAAAAATTTGGATTTGTATGTATATTAAAATAAAACGAAAAGTAACTTAGTATGATGTCTGACCTTGATTATTTAATCAGCGTTGGGGGGGGGGGGGTTTGAATGGTTAGCGTGCGCGCGCTGTATCATAAAGTCTGTCATTTAGTCGACTGGCGTGGTTTCGAATCCCGCGTTGTACTTGACAAGGAGTAGGGTCGCCTGTCCAACTTCGTGGGTTTTCTCCGGGTCCTCCGGTTTCCTCCCACTGCTAAACACCCCTACGCGCAAGCGAATTATTGAAATAAAATTAAACCATATGTTAGTCCCGAAATGACCTAGTTTGTGTCGAGTGGACGTTAAACCCCATTTCCCTCTCTCTCTTAATCAGCGTTGGCGTTTCTAGTGGTTTACCCACAGTTCCATACATGGCACGCCAAGAAGTCTCACTTAAAGCAAAACGTCGGTAATATAACAACTCTTCCAGATCCTAATGTAGTAAAGACGAGTAAAACGAAATTTTGAACCATAAAATACGAAACCAAATAGGATCAGTGTCTTAATCAGATTGTAGGTAGACCTCATTACGCGAAATAAAGTTTAGGCGAAATCGAAAGGTTTTTCGATTAACAACCGCGGAAAGAGGGGTCTTTATCAGACACACAAATGAAGGGATATTACTGGCAAAACACCCGTGTATTCCAAATGTGTTAGTCTTCTGGTTGTGCAGATTTACCTTGATTCAAAAATCGAGAAATATTTCTTGAGAGAATATTGAAGATATGTCGGAAGATTTAACATATCGATTATTATTTAAAAAAAGAAAGAAAGTCATATTGTGTCGGATATCTGTTAGAGAACTAAGCGAAATTTGGATATGTTTAACAACCCCAACTTTGAAAGGTTTCACCAAGTGTAAGATCAACGTTTAAAGGAGTTAACTAATTTTGAATTAGTATAGCAAACGAGGTATTTAAGAGTCTATTCTCAACGTTGCAAATTTCGCGATAAATTTTATTGTTGAATTCAACAATAATAAATTATTTCTCTGTGTATTATTGTTTTTCATGTATGAAGTATTGAAATATGTATGGAGGTTAGAGCATTAGTAACATCCCACATGGACTATGCAAATTCTCTTCTATTAGGAGCACCAGAAACAGCTTTAAACAGACTAAAAATAGCGCAAAGTAATGATGCACGTCTCATAACTAAAACACGAAAATTTGATCATATATCAGCTAAGTTACAGAAACTCCATTGGCTTCCAGTTCGAGCGAGGGTTCAATTTAAAGCTCTTGTGAATGTGTTTAAATCAATTTATTCTGACACCGCACCCAGTTATTTAAAAGAACTCTTTGATTTCTATACTCCCCGGCGATCCAACCCCCGTTCTTCAAGTGATCGTAGCATATTGAGGATCCCCAAATATAATAAGCGTTCTGGTGAATATGCTTTCTCCGTCAGAGCAGCTAAAATGTGGAATGATCTTCCAAAAACTCTTCGAGAGTCCTCTTCCATCCAGAGTTTTAAGACTAACTTAAAAACATACTTATTTCAAAAATGTTTTGAACTGTTTTGTTGTGAATGCGCTTAGAAACACTCACGTGTATATAAATCGAACAATAATAATAATAATGATAATGGAGATAAAAGAGATAATTGCACAGTGAAATTCTACACATATTTACACATATGCAAAACTTCCAAGATTTGGCATCTACAACTAAAAGTCTGTTCAATTTAAAAGCTATAATAAAGATGATACTTATTGTGTTCACCAGGCTTCATTAAGCATTTATTTCTGTTGAATGCAATCTGAAGTGTAGAATTAACATATAATTGTCATACAATTACATAGACTCACTGATTAAAAATCATGTACATGATTTCAACCATTCTAATTTACAACGTGATCTTGAATTTCAAATAATATTTAAACCACTTGAGAATTAGTATTTAGGATTCCCTTTAAAACGCCTAATCAACCAACATCTATCTATACTAATATTTGTGACTGTCGTTTGTCTGTCTGTCTGTCTGTTCGGGGTTGGCGGCTGCACTAGGTCTGCCCCGAGTCTGAAATTTGGGGTATAGGGGTAGATCGGACCAGGGAGTAACATAGGCCAGGTGGCGTTAGTCTACCACTTCCGGTTTCGGGGTTATGACCCCCCGAGCGAAGCCGGGGATTCTTCTAGTCTGCAATAAACGTGTGTTAAAACTTACTGTAGGCCAGGTGGCGTTAGTCTACCACTTCCGGTTTCGGGGTTATGACCCCCCGAGCGAAGCCGGGGATTCTTCTAGTCTGCAATAAACGTGTGTTAAAACTTACTGTAGGTGTTCCAGAATAAATCGGAACGGGATTAATATCTGGTAATTCCTCATCCGCATCACTAGATAATCTCTCATACATTTCTAAGCAATGATTAGAGCTGCAACTAGGCTGACTTTCTATAGCTTCGTGGATATCAGCACTATGAGTTGGACCGTTGTTGGATTGTGTTGTTTCTTGATTACTGGTATCCAACAAATTACTATGCAGGTATATGCGTTTGGGTGTCGTTTTCAAACACTCTAAGTAATTTGCGATTGTAAATTCTTTATCATTTGTTAAATAATCTCCAATCTCATTTCCAATAAAGTTAGCAATGAAAAAGAAAGTGTCTTTTTCATCTAAATTTTTGATATGTGCTTTCCCATTTGGGAAATACAAATCTTTTGCAAGTTCTAAAACTGGTTTTATCACGCTCTACATCACCAACAAACGTTCCACCACCTTTCGCCAGAGACACCATAGTGCAGTGTTGGCATGCTTCCATCCCAAATTCACCTTTCTGGTAGTTTTAACTCTTTTGCGGGGGGGGGGGGTGATGAATTGCTGCGAAAACAGAATACAATTTAATACATAAGAATATTTGCCGAAAGTGGTTGCATAAACAGAATTGTGGCTTACATAGACTTACCGACATGGGCTACTTTCCCTTCGTTTCCGTCAGTTAACATTCAACGACGTAGACTCTCTGTGTAAAACAATGTGGTCGTCCTCATAATGACCTTTCTGTAATTTCGATACGACGGCATTTGTTCAAAGGTAGACAGACTATTTTTAGTCACAAACGTCAAGATATAGTCGATATTTAAAACCAAGTTACAAAAGTAAATAAAAACAGTATCTATCTAGTCGCATTCACCGTTCCAACAGGAATTGCACAATAAACATAGCAGAAGTTGGGATCATTATTTGCTCCAGGAACATCGTTTAGTCGCCATAGTTGTCAATTTACCTTAATCCTTAGCCTAAAATTGAAAGTGGCGGTAGTACAATAACTATGGCGAACGTCCTTGTTTTCTTTCCCACCACGTGACTTTCCGTTTGGAAAAAACCCATTTGACTTCATTCCGGATTACGTCCATTCCCCTGTTGTGACCATGTGACAAACCCACAGATGCCGGTCAAATATAAATATTAAGGCCGCCTGCAGCTTTCGTCATGGTGACGAGATGTAAACAGGGCTAGGGCACGTGATTGTTGCCTAAGATTGTGGCAGGTAGCTTTAATATTCAGATCTAACCCAGATTTCCATTTGTATCAGCATGTCAACGTGACGTCAAAACGAAGAAAGTGTTAAAATAACTTACCTGAAGTATGTAATCTGCAGCGCTGTCGAAGCCTTGCCTTATCCCCTATGGTTGATATTCCGAACTCAAGAAATTCATTATCCGTGAATCCCAACACTTCTTGAGGTCCAACCTGAGACAAAAAAAATATAAAAATAAAAACAATAACAAAAAATACAAAGCATGTTCTTTCAAAATCAGGGGGTGGGGAGGGTTGTACAACGCATGCGCTTTAGATCAAACGATCTGTCATTGAGTCAAGTGGAGCAGTGTCGGTCCCAAGTTTGTCCGTGAATAGGGTCGCCTGCCTAACCTCGTGGGTTTTCTCCGGTTCCTCCGGTTTCCCCCGCCTGCGATCGACACCTACACACCAGCGAATTATTGAAATAAAATTATACCATATATTAGTCCTGGAATAATCTAGTTTGTGTCGAGTGGTAGTTAACCCCTATTTCTATGTGGTGAGTTTTCTACGCGTTGTCCTCTCCCCCCCCCCCCTCTCTCTCTCTCTCTGTTGCGACGGAATGCTTTGCTGGTGTCAGTAAAATTTTCATAAAGATATGGTATATCATACTTATAGTCATCTTATGTCTTTATTAACAAAACATACTTGCAAAGAGGGCGGCATTAATGCTGATGATGACTGTCAACAGCTCATAGAATGTTATCTAGTACATGAAGAACCAACCTGAGAGTTGAAGAGATTTGGTGCTTTAGATTATTTTCATAAAATTACAGCCATTTTTGATCGATAGGACTTCAAATGAACTTTTACCGATAAATATTTCTTATAGTTCACTCCTTCTCAAAAGTAAGAATATATAAACAGGAAATTGATGAATTCTAAATGAAAGCACTGGCATCCTCGGCCCCTAAAAATGGACCCTACGTGTTGTAAGCACCAGCTGGTATAACTCAATTATTGGGGTTTAGTACTCCCGATCAGATTCAGAACATTGTTTATATGGTGACATAACATTGTATTAACAATGTATTTCATATTATACAAACCCAAAGTACAAGAACACGTTATCCAAGATACCCACTTGTAATCAGTCGACATTATAAATTTTTCTATTTTATCTACTTGGCGGGACGCAAAGAATGACACCGCCCTCACGAAGCATCGTTGTTTTGGGGAAATGAAATGAAAGGGGTTTAATGTCCTTATGCGGAAATAAGGGATGTCGTATTGTTTAATACAACGTCACGCGTCGCGTTTTATAAATTATATTCCTCTTACGGAGAATGCATTATGTTTGAATTTATAATATTTCATGTTTATTACAAATCCATTCAAAATAAAATATTGGTAATATAACCCCAACACACTCCCTGTGCAGAAAACTAGGATGTTTAACCCCAGTTCTTATTCCTTTTAACCCCTCGCTAATTTGAAAGAGATCAAACAAGAAACAGTGACGGGTGATTAACGACAATCAAACCAGATGGTAAATGTGACCGGTGACAGTCAAATGAGTCACTTGGGGTAAAAAATAATACTTACAAAACACCCAATTTATACAATAAATAATTAAATATTTAAATTTTTCTGGATTACTCCAATAATAGACAAGTTAAAGCATCGGATTTCGCCAAAATATTTTTTTTAAAGTTAAGCTCAAGTAGCTATTTTAGATCGTAGCGTTAAATGAGCATGTCCGACTTCCGACTCATTTGGCTGTCACCGGTCACAAATGTAGTCTGCAGAGTGTTTGCAAGAAATTGTGGACAGGGATCTTAAGCGATTTTAATTGGAAAACTCTTCAGTCAGTTGTACATACAAATAATTTATATAAATTTCTATAAGAGTATGTGCTGTGGTTAAAATGAAGAGTTTATATTAAAACTAAATAGCGACTGATAAGACTTTATAGCGCCATCACACTAATATATTTAATGTTATCAACCGGCATGACATTGTTGTCTGTGAAACATAACAAAATCTTATCGTTTTATCATAACAAATTATATCGACAATGTATAAAAGTAGGACTTTTTCTCAATGCATCCATACTTTACGAACAACTATCATGCATTAAAAAAAATTAATAATACTAATTTAGAAGGCCTTGTAGCATTTTACACACTAGGCCTAATCATTCATGTTGTTTTAAGTACAAACATCTGAATTGAACAGGCTAGCACTAACGACTTTTCTGCTGTCAGGTCTAGATTAATACTGACAAACTCGATTCGGTTCCCATTATTAAAAACGGACATTACTCTTTTGTATAATTTATTTCTTGTTTTCATCTGTACCACTAATAAATTTTACTTTACCTTATTGTCACTGAAAATGTTGACATAGCTCGAAAACCCCAACTCATCCAAAATCTCCTCCATTCTGAGTTGATATACAAGAAGAAAAATGTAGCCATTGGGCATGTAACTAACTCTAAACTTCCGAGTCGAGAGTCGCCGTTAAGCCAGAGCGACGAAAAAGTCGGGGCTAAACGGCGACGCCGTTAAGCTAGTACGACGAAAAAGTCGCCGATCGGCGCCTTTTTCGTCGTGCTGGCTTAACGGCGACTCTCGCGTTGTATCTAGAAACACGCCGATCTAAATAGACGCTTTCAGCCACCATACTTATAACATGAATATACCACCGGTAGACACTCTAGATCATTGTTACATGTTGGGTGCAGCATACATTGTGCCGTCCCGTAAATTTATATGTATTTGTGGAAATGTATTTGACCTGTAAAACGTCGATAGAAAAGAAAGTAAAAGTTATTAAATTTTGTTCAAATAGAATTACGTTCTGTATATTTGACGGTAAAAATGATGTGCCTGTGTTGTGTTGTGTTGTGTTGTGTTGATGTGTTGTGTTGTGTGAAGTATTTAAATAGATCCATGGTATTTTTTGTATATCGGTCAAAAGTTCACCTACGACCCCCGAAAAACATCTGTTAACTACATTATGTAACGTTAACCTTGTTTAAAAGAACTAACCATTTTTGTTTTTCGTAAATATATTTCAAATGCTAGAATAAAAAACCTACATTCTTAGTGAAGTACGTTGGGATTTAACTAACATCAATTAATCAAAACATATGTTAATTAATTACATGAGCAAATATAATTAACTACATTGTAAGTGAAGGGATTTTAGGACATGTGTTGATCTTTGGAGCGGGGCGACGACGAAAAAAAGGCGGGGGTGGCGACGCGGGGGCCTATGCGTCATAGTCCTACATATCATGTACGATAACTTTCACATTACAGGCAAAAACGTGCATGCCCACAGTCGTTTCTACGTCATTATCATTATTATATAGCATTGAAATATTGAAGTGGTCCATTTCTAAGGGTTATACATTCTAGTCATGAATTCTAAAAGGGGGCCGAGAAGAAATATAATAAAATAATTAAACTAATAGTAAAGCTGTTGGTTGATTAAGTATATTATTGTGCGTATTGGCCAGGAATCACTAACTTTGGGTAAAGCTTATATCAGGGATCACAAATACAGGCTTATCCAAAGGGGTGAGTTGGTGAGTAAGTAGATTATTGGGCGTATTGGCCAGGAATCACAAACTTTAGGTCTGTCTTATATCAGGGATCACAAATACAAGCTTACAGAATGGTAGGTATCAACGAGAATTACTGATTCGATGGGACAATGACTGAGGATCTTAATTAATTTTTTACTTAATAAAATTGATTGTTTTAATTAGTCATCGGGATATACTTTCTGGACAGTCATTTCGTCGTCTGAATGATAAAGATACGGTACTATAAAGTATGTGTCATGTCTGTGTTTTTTTATTTTAAAGCTGCCTGAATCTAAATACTACCAGAATGGTGTATGGGTGCTGCCTAGTGAAGCAGAGCTATCTACGCTAGGTGCCAAAGATTTAACACTTCTGTACTTTGGGCAAGTATTAATATTTGCATTATTCTCAACAGGCCAATAAATAGAGATTAGTCATATAAAAATGTATACTTTTATTACAATCGTGTTACACGAGCATAGCAAACAACAAAATTCCGGTTAAAATACAAGGCCGGAACTCCAAAATAACCTGAGAACGGTGGAGGGGGGATATTTTAATTTAAAGTAGAATATATTTTTAAACATTACAATCATGACACAGATCACGGGTCGTTTACATAGGAAACCTCCACTAAGGTTTGCAGAAATTCAGATTGTTTTCGTTCGGGTGACAAACTCCTCGAACCCCAGTATTTTCGTTTCCTTAAACCATGCCCCAAAACTCGGCTATGGTTTGCTGAAATTTAAATTGTTTTTGTCAGTGGGGACAGCTTACTCGAACCTCATTATAACCCTGTTCCTTAAAACAACAGTTGATCTCGTTATTTATTTCCAGATATATTCAACATATCCAGATACCGTGTAATAACAGGGTGAGGCTGGGTAACGTGGGTGATGGAGGATGGGATATGTGTGAGGACGCTCCATATAAACCAGCAAATAACAGTCTGGTCTATTCTTTTGGGTAAGATGATGTGTGATCTATTCTTTTGGGTAAGATGATGTGTGATCTATTCTTTTGGGTGAGATGATGGATGATCTGTTCTTTTGGGTAAGATGATGGATGATCTATTCATTTGGTTAAGATGGGTTGTTTATTTCTTTTGGTTAAAATAGATGGTTTATTCTTTTGGGTAAGATTGGTTGTCTATCGTCTTTTGGGTAAGATTGGTTGTCTATCGTCTTTTGGGTAATATTGGTCGTCTATCGTCTTTTGGGTAAGATTGGTTGTGTATCGTCTTTTGGGTAAGATTGGTTGTCTATCGTCTTTTGGGTAAGATTGGTTGTCTATCGCCTTTTGGGTACTATTGTTTTCAGCAGCTCGTTTAGAGAACGTGAGGTCTTAAAGCGGAAGATCAATGAATTTCAACAAAGTTTCCATAAATAATAAATATATATTTAGAAAAAATATTTAAATAAATCAACTATTTTTTTTCCAACGACAATACACATCACTGTCATTAGTGTCACCTTCACCATAAATACGGTCTCCGAGTCGGTGGTGGTAACTTCGGTTTCGCTGCTATCGCCTGATTTGTTTTAAAAGGGAGGCTATATTCCCATCCAGAGTCCGAGAGTGAGAAATACCTGAACACCCACTTTGTTGTTTTGACGAACCAAATGCAAACGGTTAAGATGTCACCTGATGAATTTCTGGTAGCAAAGGAAGAATACTTTGTATTGTGTCTTTCTGCAATATAGATGTTCTTTTGGGTCATGTCAGTTACGCCCTAACTCGCGGAGATACTCGGATGGTACAAAAGGTTTGCCACACACCCTCAAATTATTTACTCTTTTTTAACGAGGAGTTAATTGGGAGATTGGGTTTCTAATTATTACAAGAGGGCATTTTCACTACGTTTGGTCTACTTATCTAGCCCATCATGTCATTCGCTTCATCAAAATTCAATATCCACATAAAAATTGGTCCGTTTATGTTGAAAAATGTGAAAATAAAATTACAATCAGCTGGCACTAAACAACGACGCGTCACGTGCCAGCTATCACGTGATGTAATATATGTCACGTGTCAGCTATCAAGCGATGTAAACAAGTAGTCACGTCACACGTGGCTTAAATTGGGTCAGTGTTGAGTTCAGTAACTGAATTTACGCAAAGGCTTTGTGTATTATACCTTAAAAACAAAACGTTCATGTTTATAATATCCTAAAAAACGATCACAAAATACAGCGATAGTTACTTTAGAGTCCCATGAACGCATTTGAAATAATTACGTCGATTTCTCGCATACAAACACTTTTTATACGCCCACATTTTCATGTGGACGTATTATGCCGTCGCCCCTGTCCACCCATCTGGAAGTCCGTTCACAATTTGTTTGTGGACACCCTACAAATCACAATTTGAAATATATGTTTATAACCCGAAGATCGTGGCTCCTTTCGATAGATATCGGATTGGTCCTTCTAGAGGTCACAATTTTTATCCTATTTTAAAAACCGTTTATATATATTACCATTCCACCATAATGAAGGTTGAATGCGAATATCGGGAAAATCGAAACAAAACTGCCCGACAAAATGACCGCTCTTTGTACGCAAATGGTGTAAAAGTATGTAATATGAAGGTTGTGGACCCCCTAGAGGTCATAATTTTTATTGATTTTGATGAAACTTTGCGCATTTTCCAAAGATCTCAGTCCCTGTCGACATATGCGCATGCTTTAGCTCGTTTTCTATTGATCTCTTGCAAAATGTGGGCGTATCTTGCCTGGCAACCGCTGGTTTTGCTTACGTTACTTTGGGAATTATTTCTAATCGATTTATTATTTATGGAAACCTTGTTGAAAATCGTTGGTCTTCCCCTTTAAGTATACTTATCGGGGGGTGGATGGCTGAATGGTTAGCGTATGCGCGCTGTATCATAAAGTCTGTCATTGAGTCAACTGGCGTGGTTTCGATTCCCCGGTTGTACGTGACAAGGAGTAGGGGCGCCTGTGCAACCTCGTGGGTTTTCTCCGGGTCCTCCGGTTTCCTCCCACTGCTAAAGACCCCAACGTGCAAGCGAATTATTGAAATAAAATTAACCCATACATGTATTTTAATCCCGAAATGACCTAGTTTGTGTCGAGTGGACGTTAAACCCCATTTCTCTCTCTTTCTATAAGTATCCTTATCGGGTCCTAGTGTTTAAAGACTATTTGTCTTTGATTACCCGATTTGAATTTAATACATTTAGTATTTGTATTGCTAATTGAACATAGCTTCTTTGATCTAAATCCAAATACAATAGCTTGATTTGTGTTGTTATCAACGATCTACTTTTCCGTTCCGACTGGTTTAATGAAGACCGGCTTTTGACAAGTAGTGTGCTTTGCCCGGACAGTGGCGCTTCGGCCTACTCTTATTTCGAATTCTAACTTTCAAGGTTTCTTTTACTTGCACACCATTGTGTACACAGGACCTCGGTTATTCGTCCCATCCGAGCGACTATACACATTCAGCCAACGCGGACTCACATGATGTTAGTTACCAAGTAAACGAAATCACCCTCGAAGTCATATATATAATCGATTTGTAAAGCTGAAAATTCTTGCTGACCACACAACACCAAAGTTCTTAAACTTGTATAATATTTGTGTTTTCAGAATAGCCAAAGACTTTAGCTTCGACGACGCCATTGGAAAGAGAATAAACGCCAGGGTTCACTCTTTTGATCCATCGTAAGTCATTTAATATTTCCTGTTGTATTCGCGTATAAACGGTCGGTGCTTACAGCAACCCTACCCTAGATATAGCACGCTAATCACGTATAGTAAATATACGCACTTAGCTGATCATAGCAACAATACGTCCAGGGGCGTAGATAACGATTTTGTTTGGGGGGTGTTTAGCCAAAATGCGACCGACTGATGCACATACCCCCAGTACGAGTGACACAGTCAGAGGCCGCGCACCACAGGTTCGAGTTTTCTAGGGGCCATGTGCAGAGTGGGTCTAGAAGCTGGGAATAGGGGGTAGGGTGGGGGTGGTTCCAAATCTAGGGCGCCATCCACAATCCCACCCCACAATGAATGTCAACAAAATACTGGCTATAATATTAAGCGTCCTAGTAGAACATAGACAGTATTGTATAATTATATAGTTGTTCGCTGATCGTTGTCTCGCCGGAAAGCAGTTTTATTTAAGTTGACATAAAGTTTATGTCATATATGATGATTGTGCCTATAACACTGAGCAAACTGAAATTTTTTTTGAAAATATGAGTCAATATCCTAGCACTTTAGGTCATTGCTGGGAGAAAGTCTTATGGACGAGAGGACCAGAAATGAGAGCCAATGGGACAGAATCTCGAGATCTGCCCCTGTCAATTCCACCTGTTTTGCAAGAGTTGACATAACATTTGTATAGTCTGACGCCCCACGACCCACACACCAGTATAACTGGGGAGTTCACTATAACCGTGAATATGATAGTGCTGAGACAGTATAAGAAAACAGAGGAATAGAAGAATGATGTTATAACGGAATCGAGCGCCGCAGGCGCTAAAAAAATTCAGATATGTAACCGAACTTTTAATTTTTCGGGACTGGGTCTGGAAATTTTAGTCATTGTCATGGCAAATGGAACCAAATTCTCGCTAACGAGAGGATAAGAAATGAGACGGGATCTTGTGGCCTATCTGTCAATTTCGCCTGTTTTGTAATTGGTTGTTTACCTCATTAATTCATTTAGTCTGAGACCGACTGCGGTGAGTACTTTTTTGGAGTACGACTATTATTTTGCCATTGGGGAAAAACATTCATAGAACAACATACTCACAACAGAATAAGAGTGACAAACATTTTTTCAAACATGACAAGCAGACATGGTTATTTTATACTATAGTTTTGTGTGACGTATGCAATTTAGGCTCACGGATTCACGCAAACACATAGTATTTGGGATCTATTCTGGCATTGTTTGTTTACCTCATTAATTCATCGAGTCGCCGATGCATAATTTTGAGACCGACTGCAGTGACTGCACTTATTTTGAGACAGACTATTTTTCTCCCTGGGGGAAATTTTATTCATAGACCAATATACCCACAACAGAATAAGAATGAAACACAACATTTTTTAAACATGATAAGTTGACAAGGTTATTTTATACTATTTTATACCTATATGTTTTCAGTACAGGTGGGGTGGGGGGGGGGTGGATGGCCGAATGGTTAGCACGTGCGCGCTGTATCATAAAGCCTGTCATTGTGTCAACTGGCGTGGTTTCGAATACCCGGTTGTACGTGACATGGAGTAGGGTCGCCTGTCCAACCTCGTGGGTTTTCTCCAGGTCCTCCGGTTTCCTCCCACTGCTAAAGACCCCTACGCGCAAGCAAATTATTGAAATAAAATTAAACCATATGTTAGTCCCGAAATGACCTAGTTTGTGTCGAGTGGACGTTAAAGCCAATCGCTCTCGCTCTCTCTCTCTCTCTCTATTATGTAATAAAATATACTTGTATGTTTTAGTATAGGTGTGAAAGGTGTAATACAATATACATATATGTTTTAGTACAGGTGTGAAATGTGTAATACTATATACCTATATGTTTTAGTATAGGTGTGATAGGTGTAATACAATATACCTGTATGCTTTCAGTACAGGTATGAAATGTGTAATACAATATACCTATATATTTTAGTATAGGTGTGAAAGATCATAAAAGAAGCGATAATGTCTACTTCCACGCGACAGGTATATCCGATACCACTGGTACCAATGATGACGACTGGAAAATGGAAACTTTATCGGCCATTAAAAAGGAACTTGGACATGAAAATGTGGGTAAAACAATATTTGGTTATATCTTAATAGTTCAGCAGAGTGATAAGCAATTTATTTGATCGTTACTTTATACAAAATGAACATAAAATGGGGGTTACCGTCGAATTCCACATTCTTCTACGTGTACGCCAATGTGTATATGGGATCCGTTTGTCGTCCCATAGCATCTGGAAGAGTTGTTATCATTGACGTGTTCTGGATGATGTCAGGGATTAGCCAATGGAACGGTCTGTTACCGCGAGGTTTTGGCCTTTTGATGCCCGGAACTGTGGGTAAACCTCTAGAAACGTCAACGCTCATTGACTTATCAATGTCTGACGTCATAAGCTCAAGAGCCGCTCGTTTGACCTATGACGTGAACTCCCACTATAGCTTGTCAGATCTTCGTGTAGTGTAGGCCCCTCTGTTACATAATCACAGATTATCTGATGTTATAGACGCTTCCTGCCAACTTGACACCTGTTCGCTATCGACATCCCTGGAGTTCTTGGTAGCATCCCTGTGTGATTATGTAACGATTATGTAACCTTAACTTGCTGGCATGTTTTATTTAAACTTTCTTTGTCTGATTAGCATGTATCGAATGTTAAACCTGATATGATACATTAGCCAGATGCCTAATAAGATCCTTTGTTTGGAAGGGTTTATAAACAGTTAGGTCCGGCCTGGACACGAGAGCCCAGGCCATGTGCGCCTAGGCACGGGACGAGACGGAATGAGGGAGAGCGTATTGGAGTTGGCCACCTCAATACAAGTTAATTACGGAGTCTTAAGTTTTGTACATAATATGTTAGAAGAAGCAGAGAATAAAAGTATTATAAGATACTAAACTAGTCTTGTCATCTGAACTTGATATAAAGACCCAATGCTGTCACACCTCTAAAAAGGGATATCCGCGCGTGAAAATGCAGTCCAACGGCGGGATCGAACAGGGGATATTGCTGTCGTTATAGTAATAAAGCCCTATCTATTACTTATGTTACTTTATTTCATCTCATAAACACTTCATATTGGTGACGTTATCACTTCTATGTAAGGTATAGAGAGGAAAATAGGGGTTAACGTTCACTCGACATCTAGTTCATTTCGGGACTAACATATGGTTTAATTTCATCTTAATAGCTGTGGGAGGAAACCGGGGGACCCGAAGAAAACCCACTAGGTTGGACAGACGATCCTTCTCCTTATCACGTACAGGCGGGGAATCCAAACCACGTCACTTGACTCAATGACAGACCGTATGAGCTATTGCGCATGCGTTAGACCATTCGGCCACTCAAACCCGAATGACCTGGCTTTTTATGTAACTTTCAGGAAATTTTGTCAATTCTGAAAATGGATATTGAATCCTGGGAATGGAGAGTTCTACCACAGATTTTGAAAGCTCACGAACTAACCAATACAAAACAAGTTATGTTGGAGTTTCACACCTGTAGGCGTTGTGCTGATAGACAGGCTGTAAAGGAATTGATTCATGCTATAACTATTCTTAAAGATCTTTACGATATAGGTTTTAGAATATTCTGGATGCATAAAAATCCTGGCTGCGCGTACACGTGTAAATATACTGGCGTTATATTGACTCAGTGTCAGGAAGTATATTTCCTAAAAACATAATTGTAATGTTTTATCGACAGGTGTGTCAGGTGTGTCAGGTCTCGCGATAGAGCCGTCCAGATCCCCCTTAGCAAGAAGTCCTATAGAATACCAGTGTAGTTTTCTACAGAATTCTATAGAAAATGCATAGCGTTTTGTGTGGGGCGTGTCCTATTTTCTATAGGATAAAATTCTATAGTATTCTACAGAATTTTGGGGGCCTGTAGGAAATAACAGCCCTAAATATTCTACAGTTTCTGTATCGCATAATCTGTAGTTTTTCCTACATTTTCATGGGAAAATTTTTATAAAAAAACTACTCTAGTATTCCATAGGGTTATTATTATTGCACTTTCTGTAGAAAATTCTATGTATAGAAAGGAATACTGTAGTATTCAGTAGTTTGGAAATTGTGTCACAACAGTTTTCTGTAGGAATCAGGGGCCTGTTTCACGAAATTTTAACTAAGATAAAATTTGATTGGATAATATTAGACTGATTTTAGTGCTTAACCAATCAAAATTGAAGAATCTACTAAAATTTGAATTTTATCTTAAATTAAGATTTTGAGAAACAGGGCCCAGTACTATAGACATTCCATAGATTGTTTTTAATTATTCTTATTCTGGGAATAGAGTTGGCCAATGGTTTTTTTCTCTCGTGGATTAATTCAAATTCTGTTGATTCACCAGTCAAAACCATGACAGGTTTTCTTCTTGGTATAACTGAAATATAGGGAAAAGAATAGTTAAATAAAGTTAAGTAAATAACAATATCACATCAATCTAATCTAATTTAAACATACATTAAGCAAGAGATAAATCTACCCATTGTAGGTCTTTATTTATAGTGGAGCGGCTTGGTAACATTTTTTTTAAGAATTGATACTTGGTGGCAGAAAGGCTCATATTTTGTACATAGGAGGCCTATAGTATCCTAAACATAAAATTTCATTTAGTTAAAATTTTACAGGCAAATGAATTTTTCGAAAATTTTATACCTTTAAACTTGAAACTTATCTCCCTTTAAGACTTTGTATAGTAATAGGAGAGTGATCTCCCTTTTGTTTTGACAGCTTGCCATTTCACTGAAGATTTCTGTAGATTTTTGTGTGAAATTGAAGTAGGAAAGGTAAAAATGTTGTGATTAATGTAAGTTAATGCCATTTTGAAGTCATGGCCTCCAATACAAACTTACAAACAAATAATTCATAAAGTACTAACATGTTGCAAACAAATTGGTCAATTTGTGCATTATGTCAGATGGGAGATGACAGCAAATTGGTCGATCCATTCAATGTCACAAGGAAAAACATGAAAGGTGCTGGCTCAAAAAAACTAGAAATCAATTTGACTAAACTTTCAGAATTGGATGCATTACCACTTAATATTGAACTGTCTAGATTAGATGATGGCAATGGAATCGAGACTACTTTGGAAGAAAATAATGCTAAATGGCACAAGCACTGTTTTGACAAATGTGGGGATAGAGAGGTTGAGAGAGCAAAACAAAGGGCCCTTAAGTTTGAGGAAAGTGAGCAACTACCAACAACTCCGGTGAAAAAGAAATTGAGAAGAAGTTTAAATAATTCTGAAATTGAACCTGAATTTATCACAGACAATTCTGTTAAATCTCTGTGCTTTTTGTGTGACTTCCCAACAGATAATAATGACCCTGTGGCTCAAACAATGTCATTTGATTCAAACATTCGCATGATGGCTCATGAACTTCAAGATAGAAAGTTGATAGGCAAATTATCTGCAGGTGATGTTATTGCACTTGATGTTGTGTATCATAAACAGTGCCACACAGATTTGTACACAAAATACAGATCAGCATTGAGAGCCAAAACCAACCAACAACCGTCTGAAATTGGACCATATTCCATCGCTTTTGCAGAATGAATTTCATATGTAGAGGAACACAGATATGAAGAAAATTCAGTTTTAAAGTTGGCAGAAATTGTGAAACTGTTTACAAGAAGACTTCAACAACTTGGTGACAACAGAACTGTGAATACCTCCAGGCTAAAAGAAACTTTACTTGCTGAAATACCTGGTTTAGAAGCACACACTTCAAGAAAAGGTATATTGCTGTCTTTTAACATTGGTGATGCCTTGTTATCAGATGAAAATTCAGAAAATGATGCTGTGACTATCATGCGGGCAGCTAAAATTATTAGAAGAGACATTTTCACAATGGATTCAGAGTCAAATAAAACAGAAAACCCATTAAAATCCAATCAGTCTCGTCAGGAACCATTAACACTACTGACTCTCATACATATGATACT
Organism: Patella vulgata; assembly: GCF_932274485.2. NCBI lineage: Eukaryota > Metazoa > Mollusca > Gastropoda > Patellidae > Patella > Patella vulgata. Next base: position 4,858,921 of record NC_065884.2, read on the forward strand.
TTGTGGAACAAGCCTTACAGGTGAAAAAGAAAATGAAATTGGTATGTCAGAAGCTGCATCATCCATTTCTCAACTGCTGATTTTCAACAGCCTGCAAAGAGAAAGAAAGGAAAAGACATCTCGAGCCACTCGTCGTCATAATCCAGACAGAGAAACTGCATTACCATTATACCTTGGACTTCTCATTCACAGCAAAACTCGGAAACGAGACTTGGTGGATATTCTCTTTGAAAGAGGACTGTGTGTCTCCTATGACCGAGTTCTACAAGTCTCGACGAACCTCGCAAACCAGATGATTGCAAGATATGAGCAGCAAGGAGTTGTATGCCCATCACACCTTAAATCACAAGTTTTTACAACTGGCAATTTTGACAACATAGATCACAACCCATCATCAACTTCCGCCATGTCAGCCTTTCATGGCAGTGCCTTGTCTCTTACAACTCATATCACTCATGATAATCCTGGTTTGGACAGAGAGTTGCGCCACTGCCTGAATCGTACACTAATGTAGCACCAGTCAACTTTCCAAGCAACAAGCCGTTACCACCCAAACCTCGTGGAGCAAGACTGTTAACTTCAACAGGGGACACTGATTTGAATCAGAAACAGTGGCTTGAAGAAATTTCTTCGTTATTGGACAGTGAACAAATACACACTAAGAGCCAACGTGTCCTGGTCTGCTTACTTTGCAGAGAAGATGCCATCAGCTCCACGGCCACCAGCTGTCACAGGAATGCTGCCTTTATTCAGAGACACTGCTCATTCTCCAGCTATGGTACTGCATGCTATGAATGTCATCAAGAGTGGCATCCAGTGTTTGAATCCTGGGCAAATACCTGTCTTTACTGTTGATCAGCCATTGTTCGCATTAGCTAAGAAGATTCAATGGACATGGCCCGATGTATATGGAGAAGACAAGTTTGTAGTCTTGATGGGAGGACTCCACATAGAGATGACATTTCTTGCTGTCTTAGGAGATTGGTTACAAGGAAGCGGGTGGACATCAGTTCTAGCAAGCTCCAATGTAACAACAGAAGGAAGGGCCTCTGCACTAGAAAAGGGATCACATGTATCTCGATGTCAGTGGGCTCATCAAGTTACAGTAGCTGCACTCTGGCATTTGCAACATAAAGCTTTTGCTGACTTCCTAGCTGAATCTGAAGAAACACTTTCATTTGATGATTGGTGTAAGCAACAGATGGACAAATCTCCACAGTTTTACTTCTGGGACACAACGATGAAACTAGAAATTCTCTTTCTCAAATTCTTGCAATCACAGCTTGAGGGAAATTACAAGATGTACCTTGAAGCCCTATCAGATATGATTGAAGATGTTTGCACTTGATCATGTTCATTACTCAAGATGGATGACAGTACACCTTTGTGATCTTCTCCAACTGGAATACACTGCACCTTCCATTCACAGGGAGTTTGAGAAAGGACATTTTGTAACCCAGAAGACTCAACGCAAGTTCAGTATGCTTCCTCATGATCAGATCCATGAACAACTTAATGCTGTGTTGAAAGGAGATGGTGGCGTGATTGGAATCACAGAGAGTGAGACCGCATTGAAAAGGTGGATGGTAAGTGGTCCAAACATCACACACATGTTGAAGGAGTTTGAAAGCAGTTGTAGAGCAGAGAGGCCAAGCACAGATTGCCACCATGAGCAAAAACCATGCACCCAGAGACAATTTGCAAAGAATGTCCAAGATGTTGTTTCAACCATATTAGATCAAGGCAACCCTTTCTCAGACGACACAAATGACCTTCTGACATTGGATACAAGGGTGATTTTGAGTGAGGATGTTGCTGACAATGTGCGTAAAGCAGAAGCAGCTGGAAGGAAGCAACATAAAACATTTGTAGAAGAACGGTTGACAGAATCTTCCTCAAAGTTTTATGACAACATTTTAAAGAACAATTTCACCTTACTTGACAGTGGCATTAGGAAGTCATCTTCTAAAAAAAACAGAATCAAGGTGTCAAACATGAGGAAAGATGTTCAACTCTTCTCTAGATTGTACGTTTCTTACCAGAACAGAGATGGTGATATGGAAACATTCTTTCAGCATGAGAATCATGCTTGGCCACCATCACTAGCAGAAAACAATGAGATGAGAATAACTCATGGTAAGGCTGACATTCTCAATTCTCTGGAGCCTTTGGTCACAACTCGCACTGTTGAACCACCTGATGTACAAGTCAAAATCCTTGATGGAGCAGCCATAGTTCAGACACTGGATCCCGTGAGACTCAAGAAGGAAGGGAACCTTGTACTTAACACATTTGATGATTTCTCCAAGAATGTCTTCATTCCATACATTCTGAACCAGTTAAGTACTGTTGATAGATTGGACATTGTATGGGATCGCTATCTACCAGATAGTTTGAAATCACACACCAGACTGATCCGTGGGGATGGCATGTCATTGAGGGTAGAGGCTAACACCCGCTTACCATCTAATTGGAAATCATTCCTCAGGGTGAACTCTAACAAGACAAGTCTGTTTCATTTTTTGGCAGAAAATGTGTCAGATGTTGATGTCCCAAATGGCAAAGTTCTCTGCACTGCCATTGAAGACAAGGTGCTCTGTAGTCAGACTGACGTATCTGATCTTGAACCTTGTAATCACGAAGAGGCGGATACAAGGATGCTTCTGCACTGTAAACATGCAGCTACCCAAGGCTTCAAGAACATTCTGGTGGTTGCAACGGATACAGATGTTGTTCTCCTCAGTATTGCTCTCTCCTCTTACCTTGACTGTCAGCTGTGGTTGAACTTTGGTCATGGAGCCCATAAACGGTACATTCCATCTCATCAGATTGCTGAAAAGCTTGGACTCAATATATCCAGGGGCCTTCTCTTCTTCCATGCCTTTACAGGCTGTGACACAGTCTCAACTTTCTCTGGAATTGGGAAGACTACAGCATGGAATGTCTGGATGTCAATGAAAGAAATCATCACTCCAATTTTCACTCAACTGTCGATGCCAGCACAGATTGGCGAGGCAGTAATGTGCCAGCTAGAGCGATTTACTGTGGCCATGTACAAACGCACTTTGCCCATACTCACTGTGAATGAAGCACGCATGAGTCTGTTCACCCAAGGTGATAGGAATATTGAAAACATTCCACCAACTCAGGACGCATTGATCCAGCATGCCAAAAGAGCAGCCTACCAGAGTGGCCACATATGGGGACAAACTCTCGACAAACACCCAGTCATTCCTTGCCCATCGGAATGGGGTTGGACTCGGGAAGAGACATCATGGGTTCCTAAATGGACTACATTGCCTGAAGCAGCAAAGGTGTGCAGAGAACTGATTAAATGTGGATGCAAGACCAACTGCAGTGGGCGGTGTAGATGTTGCAAGGCAGGTCTTCGGTGCACACACCTGTGTTCCTGTTCTGGACAATGTGCACAGTAAAATCAAGCGCTTGTGATGAGTAACATCACTTATTTACTTCCTCAGTGCCTAATAATAATCCCTAAATTAATAATTTTCATAATTGGTCTTCATTAGGTGTCTTAGGCCTTGATAAATAAAAATTAAAAATAGATTTACGTAAAAATCACAATTTTTGCATTTTTGTCCCAAAAAACAGGATGCACTTTCAGGAAGTGTTGCCTCCTGCTTGTTTTATGATTATGATCAACGCTAGCCTGCGATATTTCTTGGATTATGATCCAATTTGCTGCATAATTTTCCTTCTCGATTTAACGATTAAATGGATAATCGACACTATGATTTTTGTCTTACCGACTTTAGTAATGATGACCGAGGCTATGCGGAACTTTCGATCGCTTATTTCTCGGTTCATAGTGGATCAATTGCCTTTACATTATCTAGTTTTAAACTATTTAAAGTGAGAACTGCCAACCCGTTATCTTATCTACCATAATGTGTCATTAATATTATTGTTGAGAAATTAATAAAATATACATGTACTTATTTTTCTGTGAAAAAAACAGCACCATTCTCTTCAGTTGTTATACACTCAATTTTAGAATTTAAAATTTAGCCAATGGCCAAACAGATTTCAAGAGGGTAAACTGGCTGTTAATTATAGTTTGTCGACAGGTATGCACGGTTGACCTGCTGGCTTCGACACATTTTATAACTAAAGTACAGAATCTGCTATAGTCATTAAAATCTAACTTGTAGGATCACCCAAGTTATTGACTTATCGTAAGAAAAATTAATTTTGTTATCTATTATTTTTCAACATTTACTGGCATTTTTGGAGGGTGGGTTTGTGAATTTCTTAGAGTGTCAGCATGTATCAGTATTTCATTCATATTATATACACTACATTAAACAAATATCATTTTATGACTTGATTTCTTTTTTCATGGTAAGCTTATTTAGTTTGTCATTTGGTATCACAGTAAATTAAGGAAAACTGCATCTGGAAAATTCTGTTGGAAACTTTTACATAAGTGTATCACTAAATTCTATAGTAAACTATAATATGAACAAAAGACATCGCCAATTTATGAAATCTGTAGTATAGAACATTGTTACTAAATTATTATGTAGGGGGCTATAGTATTTGTTAAAATGGTTTAAGTACGAATATATATAAATTCTACAGAAAACTATAGAAGGCTCATCTATGTTTCTCTACAAAATCTATAGAATATAATAAATACCATAGAAAACTATAAAATTATATAATTGCCTCACGAATACGTGATAGTTTCATATAAAACCTCAGTTTTTACCACCAATTCTATAGAAGGCTCATCTATGTTTCTCTACAAAATCTATAGAATATAATAAATACCATAGAAAACTATAAAATTATATAATTGCCTCACGAATACGTGATAGTTTCATATAAAACCTCAGTTTTTACCACCAATTCTATAGCAGCACAAATCAATTTATAGCTTCATTGTCTTCTATAGGAAATTATGCCGAAAATACTGAACTACCGATCCTTTACCAAAGTACAGTAAATTATTTCAGATCTCTAGTATTGTAAACAAATCTACAGAATCAATTCTTTTTCTTATAGTGTTCCTTAAGTATTCTATAGCAATCTAAACGTTTTCTATTGTACCCCCCCCCCCCGCCCCGCCCAAACCCTAATCCTAACCCGGGGGGGGGGGTATAATATTCAGCCAGTGAATACAGCAAACTGCAAATGTTCCAATATAGTCCATGCGAACTCTAATCAACCAGCCAATCGATGAGACCGATACCGTAGTGATATTAGAAATGTCACTAATGAAACAAATGATTATGTCAGAAGTGACCACTCTATAGAGTAGCGATAGACAGTGTCTGTTTATTGATTTTAAATGCTTTATCCATCAGTCAATTGAAAGAAATTTCGATTCCGGAAATATTTATGACACAAGTAATGATCGATGCCCGAAAATTGTCGCATAATTTTGACACACGTAAGGAACGATGCCCGAAAAGTGTCGCTAAAAATGTTCGGGTACCCTGTAGTTCATACAGCGTCTCTAAATCATGGTGTACCCTGTAGTTCAGATAGAGTCTCTAAACAATAGTGTAACCTGTGGTTCAGATAGTCTCTAAACCATGATATATCACGTAGCTCAGATAGAATCGCTAAACCATGACATATCACGTAGTTCAGATAGAATCGCTAAATCATGGTGTACTCTGTAGGTCGGGTAGGGTCTCTAAACCATGACATATCATGTAGTTCAGATAGAATCGCTAAATCATGGTGTACTCTGTAGGTCGGGTAGAGTTTCTAAACAATTATATATCCTGTAGTTCAGATAGAATCTCTAAACCATGGTGTAGTCTGTAGGCCGGGTTCTATTATGTTCAGGGCATAAACCATAGTTTTGTAAACAGGAGGTCGATCTTTATGGCGAGATTTAAGGGCCAAAACTAAATGCACGTTGAAAGTTTTATAATATATCATAGAAAATACCTAATACCTAAGATGCAAAATACAAATGTCGTTATGAAAATACATAATACCGTTAATGTAAAAGTCAAATGTCAAATTACAAATGTTTTTTGGAAAAAAATCCACTAAAGTTACAAACAACACAACTTATTCACATATACCCTTCAACAAAGCAACTTTGGGGTCAACGGTCAATGGTGAAAGGTCACCGGGTTACATGTAAAATTGTTGAAATGAATGGTCCCAAGAAGGAAAGATAACTTTTGATGACATTGAGAAAGTAAAGCTGACGGCAATTATTGCTGACAATTCGTGGCTTCAATAAACAAAGGATACGCTGCATCTAAATACGAAATTTCAGATACCATGTTACGTATCACTGATCACTCTTTTCAAATATGCAAATAATTGTCTGGCACATTCATATTTGCTTAACTTTACAAAGTGAAGGAAGGTGGTGGAGGGGGACTAAACTAAACTAAACGAAACTAAAGATGCGGGGCTTAATCAAAAATTTTCTATGTCCGTACTAAAATGTATAGTCATTCCTCTCTTTAAATATATTATTTATTTAAAAAATAAACACAAAGTTATATGGATAACAATTACTATATTTCTATTAAAGCTACGTTTCAACAATGATTCTCTTGTCGTTTTCAAGCATTGTGCTTGAAAACGACAAGAGAATCATTGTTGAAACGTAGCTTTAATAGAAATATAGTAATTGTTATCCATATAACTTTGTGTTTATTTTTTAATGTGCTCAATTACTAAATGCCATTCAAACAGTATATTATTTATTTGTTGGGCACAATGCTTATATATTTTTGTTGTGTTTTAATGGATGAAAGTTAATTAGGCTGTAATCAACTCTGTTTATAGAGAGACCGGAGAAAGCGTGCGAGGGGGGGGGGAGGTAAAATATTAAAATACAGGTATTAATACGAAATTCCAGTTACTGGAAAGAATGTTTCTTTGGCTCTTTGAATCTATCAATTATTTCCTGACGCATTCATGACTACGCACGGTCGACTAGATAGTTTCTTATAGTGCGCCAGCTTGATTTACTGTTATCGCAGGTGAATTTCCTTATAGTGTGCGGGTTTATAGTGTGCTGAGTTTCTGTATATGTTAATAAATCACGTGATATCCTACATTTTACATATGAAAGCTGATGTTGTGCGAAAGATGCTATGTAGGAAGCGCGAAGGACAAATGGGATGTTGCAGAGCGCAAATGTAAAATGTAATGAGAGAAATGTAAAATATAGACACGTCAAAAAATGCATTTTCCCACAAAACATTTGTCATTTAACACTTAACATTTGACGTTTTACATTTAACTCTTGCTTTAGAGGTATTTTGACTTTATCATTATCGGTATTAGGATTTTGTACATTGTACTTTTTACATATAATCAATGGAAACGACATTGTCGACGAGCATTTAAAAATGGCAGCGATACATAAGATATCTTTAAAAGATAAAAATAACTATGATACGATAAACATTTAAACACATTGAAGGAATGAACAGATTAAATGTCCGAACTGGTAAAATTACCATAAACAAAATAGTTATTAACACTAAGGGTAAACAGATTTCAAGAGTTCAGTCTTAAGAGATTTCTTAAAAGATGTCATGTTTTTAGAGTCTTTAGTCTTTTTGATAGCCTATTCCATAATGTTGGGCCACTATGGGCGAAAGTTCTCTCACCACTTTTTGTTTTGACTGGAGGACATACGAGAAGGTTGTCATTCTGTGAGCGAAGTGAACGCCAGGGGGTGTAGGGTGTAATAATTTCTTGAAGGTATTTAGGAGAGTTCATATTATTCAGTGTATTATATGCAATAACATTTATCTTAAATATTATCCTTTCTCTAACCGGGAGCCAGTGTAGCTGTTTAAGCACAGGAGAAATATGTTCACGTGGTTTTGTTTCAGTTACGATCCGGTTTTTGGAGCTTTTGTAGTTTGTTGATTTGCAGAGCAGGTAAATTGAACAGAAGAGAGTTACAGTAATCCAAGTTCGATAAAACAAAGGCGTTAACCAACCTTTTAGCAGTGTCGATGTCAATAAATGGACGTAGTTTTCTGATATTATATAAATGGAAATTTATTTTCTTACATGTCAAGTTAATATGAGTGATGAATTGTCAAGGCATCGCTCAACAGCGGCCTCGCTTCGTACACTCTATCATTTAGCCTCGATCCGGGAGTATGACGTCAACGTAACGGTTAATCTCCGCTCACGACGCCATTCAAAATTAAATCAGTCAACGAAATCCCGTTTAAATCCAAGCTGAAATCAAAGCCATCCGTGGGTCTACAGAGTTGATTTTGTGCGTGTTGTGTAAATAAAGATCTAATTTATAATTTCTATGACATCTGAAGCCTAAATAAAGACTTGCAATAATCAGATTTAGCTCTTGCATAATGTATGTTTAATAAATGAAATGTAATGAAATGGGGTTTAACGTCCTACTGTTCTGCTCCGAAATGAGCTAACGAAGACGGGAATACGGCACTACGGCCTACTCTTATATCGAATTCCAACTGTCAAGGGATCTTTTACGTGCACGCCAATGTGTACACGGGACAGCTGTCCTTGTCAGGCCCTCCGTCCTGCATCACTGCATCACTGACAAGGGGGAATCAGGATGAACTTTCTCGGCCAATGCAGGGATTGAACAACCGACCTCCGGGCTAGCGAGGCAGCGTCTTACCCACTTAGCCACCGTGCCCCCCCCACTTAATAAAGTTTAGTACCGTGAAACTTTGATCTTTTTTTCAAGGTATGTAAATATAAATGTGCTAGAAAATAACTTGAAAAGGTGTACGGTATTAAACTCTGTTAAGTGAAGGGTAGGGGGTGGGTGGGGTCTTAAATGTCATAATACGGGCCATACTACTACATTCCGGATATCACACAGAATACTACTAAAAAGAAATTTCATTTACCTTTTCAGAAATGTAAATTATATTATTGCACATTTAATTTTACATAGCTTGAAAATGATATTACAGTTGGAAGACGCTAAATATTAAGTTAGTGGTAGGCGCGGGGATTTAAAAGTTAAAATACGCGTTATCGTGTAATGTGTGACAGGAAAGTAATTTTTTTATCCCTCTTTCAATATATTACTTATTCTCTGGCACATTCATGAATACATGATTTAGAAGAGATAAAACACTCTTTCGTTTGAGCAAAGAAGGGGGTTGGATGGCCGAATGATGAGCGCTGTGACATAAGGGGTGGCATTGAGTCAACCGGCGTGGTTTCGATTCCCCAGTTGTACTTGACAAGGAGTAGGGTCGCCTGTCCAGCCTCGTGGGTGTTCTCCGGGTCCTCCGGTTTACTCCCACTGCAAAAGACCCCTACGTGGAAACGAATTATTGAAATAAAATTGAACCATATGTTAGTCCCGAAATGACCTAGTTGTGTCGAGTGGACGTAAAACCCCATTTCCCTCTTTCTTTGAGCAAAGAAATATCTCAGTATCAGACAAAACCTAATTTCGGAAAATAGACTACTTTCAATATATTTTCTTTATCGAAGGCCCGGTCCGATTAGCCATACTACGCATGCGGTTTAACTAGGGTCGCCATCATCGACCGATTTTTCTTATGGCACAATATGCTTATACTCGATTGCCCATTATTGTATGGTGACTTTTTGTATGCCAGGTTGATTTCCGCTCATACCGTCATAATGTTCCAGTTCGATGAATTTCGAGAAATGTTTTTGGAGAAATGTATTTGGAGAAATGTTTTGCAAGATTTGTATTTGGAGATTTGTATTTGGAAATTTGTTGTTCGAGATTTCTTTTTTCGGTGTATTTCTTTGATGAAATGTAAATGTAGGCTAATTTTTTGATTTTCTAAAAAGAAATTATCTTTACATTAAAATACAATTAAGTTAAACAAAAATACATTTTACATATCTGATATGGCAAATGTCTGATTTGTGAAACAAATATTGATTTTAAGATACAAATGTTAATTTTAGTGTACAAATTTCGAAATACGACAACAAATAAAGAAATAAGAATTCAGGACTGTGAATTAAGAATTAAGATTCATTCCACGAGAAAACCATGCAGAAAGTGGGGAGGTGGGGGTCGGCAGATCAAGTTCATCTCTGGGAGATTTTATGGACTCCTCAAGACTACTTCACAGCCAGGAGGGCCGATCTCAAAATTAGTGGGGGTCTTCCTGTGCCTCAGTTTGAAGACCATAAAGTCGCATCTATTCTCTGGGAGTAATGATCAGCAAAATTGTAACATATGGCGACTGTAATAGCTATTGGTAGCGACACCAGTAACAGTAATGACTTAGAACTACCAATAATTGGCCTAGATCAGGTAATGATGATTACATGTAAAACCTTTAGGAAGGTTGCTAAGAATTCGCTGAAACCCTACATCACAACAAATCAGAATTTGAATACTGGGATTGGTTCAAGATTCGCATGTAATCATCATTACCTGATCTAGGCCTATTATTAGTAGTCATTACTGTCACTGGTGTCGCTACCAATAGCGGTTACAGAAGGAAGAGGCAGCGTGGCAGTTGCAATACCCATAGCTGCAGATGATGTAGTAGCAGTAGATTGATGATGGATGTAAGCAGCACTACCAGTAGCTGCAGATGATGTAGCAGTGGGATAGATGTCACCAGTTCCAACAGTAACCTGAAAGAACCAAACCATATAAAATAATTTACTAAACTTATTTTTTAATGTACTATTTTCAGGGGGGCAAAATTTATAAAAAAATTTCTGAAACTGATCCCAGTCAATCCATCATCCAGAGACTCGATACAAGAGATTTTTCAATTGCCTCTATACGTTGGGGTTGATATTAAGAATATTTTCAATCTGATTAAAACACAGATTCTATTTCGTTTCGTTTTTATAGTTCAAAATTTCGTTTTACTTGTCTTTACTACACTAGGATCTGAAAGAGTTGTTATCATTGACGTGTTCTGAATTCTGTGAGGTATTAGCCAATGAAACGGTCTGTTTCGGCGAGCTTTAGACATGTTTTGCACGGAACTGTGGGTAAGCCCCTAGAAGCACTAATGCTGATTGGTTAATCAAATGTCTGACGTCATAGGCTCAACTGTCGCTCGTATGACCTCTGACGTGACCTATCGCAACAACCAGTCAGATCTTCATGTAGTGTAGGTCATCGAAAGTATAAAAAAAACGAAACGAAATATAGATCTGTATTTTAATCAGATTGGAATATGTTGAGAGGTGTCCCCTGATAGAAATATCCTTCGTGTACAAATTCAGTTTTAAAAGGCCCAGCAAGATCCATTTTGGGCTCCGAAAATGATCATATGATGAAGTTGAATTTTTGACCCTATGCCATATTTTTTTATTTGAGCAACTACCCGGAGGCAGTGTAGGAACTGGGTTCTCTTGACAGCCAATTTCCTCATTATGGGCAGCATAATATTTCCTGCATACATATAAAATAGAAGAAAAAATTCATTCTACAATTAATGAGAATGTTTTAATGCTGACAAAGTTAAAAACAAAAAGCAGAGAGCTGGCCTTTAGTAAAGGTATTACAGCTATATCAGACTCAATGCAACTGGTTTGAGGACTTCTGAAGTCCACCGCTTAACTTAATCAACTGGAGTATCACCGCACAACTGTTTCCTGCTAATTTGATTGTGGTCGAGCACACACACAGGGTTTCCATCGATATTTCAAAGACACAATTTCTTCCCTCTTTTTTTTCAATAGTATTTTATTTCATTTAGCCGTTCCAATAGGTATAAGTTGATTCCAAGTGACACAACGCGGTCTTTGTATGGCTTCACCTTAGATGTGGCAGCATGCATCCGTTTGGAATATTCAATTTAATGCAGCTTCGTCAAGAAATCAGCTCCCATTCGGTTCTCACATCACTTATTGATAAGTGATGTGCTAAAATGTGGGCCTTAATGTCCTTAGTACATTTTTTCAATCATATGAAGTGATTCTCTTGGTCATATCTGGGATATATACCACATTTAATGGCCAAACATGAGCAAAAATCGCAATTTTGCGCGCTTTCGGACACGGCCATCTTGGATTGGATATCAAGCATCATCAAAGAGACTAGTTTTGCTCGAGGGGGTTTCAAGCTGCTACCAGTGAGCGCGGGCGAATGATTTGGTGAAGAGACTAGTTTTGCTCGAGGGGGTTTCAAGCTGCTACCAGTGAGCGCGGGCGAATGATTTGGTGAAGAAACCGAGATAGCTGGCTTACCCTGAATGGAAGTAGTTGGCCATTTCATAGAGAATGAGAGATTTACAATAGGGAAAATTCACCAACTTTGACTTATGCTTTCTTTTTGATTGAAGAGAGGTGACAGAGATTTTATTTCTTATAGCGTTAGTAGAGGGAGTCGATCTGTGCATAAAGCCATTTCGATATTTTCACCTACTCCCGCATCATAGAAAAATGAGCTAATCTTCGCAGGTGTATATTTTCTGTTTTATTCACCAAATCTGACAATTTTGCTGATCATTGCTCCCAGGGAATAGATGCGACTTCATGGTCTTCACACTGGGGCACAGGAAGACCCCCACTAACATCACCAGTCACCACCATTTTCATCCAAACCCTAGACTCGCCACAATAGGTGGCTGAAAATTGACCAAAAATGACCTGAAAAATGGCAAAATTGGCCGAAAATCACCCAGAGGCTGTTTCTCAATAACGGTGAAATTTTGACATCGGCCCTTCTGGCTGTGAAGTAGTCAGGGGGGGTCCATAAAATCCTCCGGAGATGAACTCGATCTACCGACCCCCCATCTTCCCGATTCTTCCCGATTTTGCATGGTTTTCTTATGGAATGACTCTTAAGAACACTGAATAAAGAGCTGTTTGGTCTTCCATATGGGACATGTGTTTAGATGTAATATGGACTATAACTATATATGTCAAAATATGTTCTAGGCACGATCAATATAATATATCTTTATATAAACTAAATACTTGACACTATTAGTCATGACACAAACCATTCAGATGTTGGTGGAGGCTTTACTTGATTATTGCTTACGCCTATAGCTACACTCCGCATGTCCCTATCACCAACAAATTACCCACAAGTAAGTGTAATAATTTCAGGATGCTTCGGTAATGTTTCAAATAATTATTGTATACGCTTCTCTTTCGTGGCACTCCGCGTGTCCCCAACAAATTGATAGCCAAATAAGAGAAATAATTTCAGCAGGCTTTGGTAATGTTCCAAATGATTAGTGTTTCGGTGTTTCGCTTCACTCGGCATTTAGCCAGCACCAAAAGACACATTCCTTGCCAAGTAATATATTCACTAAGTATGCCTTAAGAATTTTCAGAAGTATTTATTCTACAATCCATTTGATATTTTAATGAAATTGAAAATTGAATCTTTGTGTGAATGAAAAGATGTTAAGCGGATTAAATCCGAATTACAAAATGCTGTACTCATTTTTGAACAGGACAGTCATTCGGGGCTGAGATCTATTCTCAACGTAAACAATTCCCTGTATGCAGACTGGTATACAAGTTAAAGTATCTATTAAAGCCTTTAACTCAGTATCTATGGAAGACCAAACAGATAAAGATAATTTTTGGAGAAATGTATTTGGAGAAATGTTTTTAGAAAAATGTTTTGCAAGATTTCTATTTGGAGATTTGTATTTAGAAATTTGTTGTTCGAGATTTGTTTTTCGTCGTATTTCTCTGATGAAATGTAGGCTAATTTTTTGATTTTCTAAATCGATGCAATTAAATTAAACAAAAATTTGTAATAGATTGACTGGATGAACGAGGCTAAATATTCCACACAAGGGAAGACTACTGGGGTAGACGGAAATAACCAGAAATCACAGTAAAAACAGAAACGATTGAATGTAAATCACTTTATATACATTCATATTTAATTATTATATGCATCGCGAACCATTTCTGTTCATTTCTAGGTGCCAAAGAATAGCGATTTAGCTCCTTTAAATTATGACTCACAGCTCTCATCGACAGCTGTTTCAATCTAATAAAACAGACAATATCAGTTGCAATAGAGACATGCAAACGTACAGTAAGTGGGTTATCGATTTGTATTTACTAAAAACATTAACAAATGTTGCTGCATTCAGTTTTGTCATACCTGGATTATATCGTTCTGTTATTTGCATACTAGTTGTCACAAGATATCACGTCCGGCGTGGATGCGTTAGTGAACGGTTTGTCCGGTCGTTATCACGTCCGTCGTGGGTGAGTTATTGAACGGTTTGTCTGGCCGATTACAGCGATTACAGGATGAAGTAAGTGTAATTAATATATCATAAACATTACGATATTTTACCCCAGGTTTATGGAATTGAATATGAAACGAAATCAAATAATGTGCCCCCTCCCCCCAACCCCGTGTCAGTGGTGCAACGTGCAAGGGTTGGCCTGAACGTAAACAGTTGGAATTCTAAATACAAGAGGTAGTAGCACCAATGTCTGGGCAACATTTCCTATTTTTTATAATGATGTTTGAATTACATACTTAAAGGGCAATAACAGCTTTTGTAGATGTTATATCCCTCGCTTCGTACATTGTTAAATCTTTTATAATACTAGATATTGGTAAAAGATAATCTATCCCATCTTTTTTGATGTTCCAGTATAAATTTATCGAGGAAATGTCGATTGGTTACATTGAATGTCTATATATATTTGTATATATTAAAAGCCTCATACCGTCTTTGCGTATCTTGCGCATTTCATTGCACAAGCTTTGTGTATGTTTAAAAGTATGCTATGCAATGATTAATCTATACTAAAATGTGCAGTGGTGCGATTTTTCCTTTAAACAAGACTAAACAGCGACGACCTATTTATATTATGAATTATTTACGATGTACCGTTCACTGAACATCAAGTCAGTCTATCATCCTGACATTTAAATAGATTATTTGTTACAATCTATCGTTTATATCTTACATCATGCGATAGATTTTAAAATAAACTGTCTATTGATTGTAACATACAAATCGATAACCCACTTACTGTACGTTTGCATGGCTCTATTGCAACTGATATTGTCTGTTTTATTAGATTGAAACAGCTGTCGATGAGAGCTGTGAGTCATAATTTAAAGGAGCTAAATCGCTATTCTTTGGCACCTAGAAATGAACAGAAATGGTTCGCGATGGATATGATAATTTAATATGAATGTATATAAAGTGATTTACATTCAATCGTTTCTGTTTTTACTGTAATTTCTGGTTATTTCCGTCTACCCCAGTAGTCTTCCCTTGTGTGGAATATTTAGCCTCGTTCATCCAGTCAATCTATTACAAATTTTTGTTTAATTTAATTGCATCGTTATATAAAGATATTTTTTTTTTAGAAAATCAAAAAATTAGCCTACATTTCATCAGAGAAATACGACGAAAAACAAATCTCGAACAACAAATTTCTAAATACAAATCTCCAAATAGAAATCTTGCAAAACATTTTTCTAAAAACATTTCTCCAAATACATTTCTCCAAAAATTATCTTTATCTGTTTGGTCTTCCATAGATACTGAGTTAAAGGCTTTAATAGCTACTTTAACTTGTATACCAGTCTGCATACAGGGAATTGTTTACGTTGAGAATAGATCTCAGCCCCGAATGACTGTCCTGTTCAAAAATGAGTACAGCATTTTGTAATTCGGATTTAATCCGCTTTACATCTTTTCATTCACACAAAGATTCAATTTTCAATTTCATTAAAATATCAAATGGATTGTAGAATAAATACTTCTGAAAATTCTTAAGGCATACTTAGTGAATATGTTACTTGGCAAGGAATGTGTCTTTTGATGCTGGCTAAATGCCGAGTGAAGCGAAACACCGAAACACTAATCATTTGGAACATTACCAAAGCCTGCTGAAATTATTTCTCTTATTTGGCTATCAATTTGTTGGGGACACGCGGAGTGCCACGAAAGAGAAGCGTATACAATAATTATTTGAAACATTACCGAAGCATCCTGAAATTATTACACTTACTTGTGGGTAATTTGTTGGTGATAGGGACATGCGGAGTGTAGCTATAGGCGTAAGCAATAATCAAGTAAAGCCTCCACCAACATCTGAATGGTTTGTATCATGACTAATAGTGTCAAGTATTTAGTTTATATAAAGATATATTATATTGATCTTGCCTAGAACATATTTGACATATATAGTTATAGTCCATATTACATCTAAACACATGTCCCATATGGAAGACCAAACAGCTCTTTATTCAGTGTTCTTAAGAGTCATTCCATGAGAAAACCATGCAAAATCGTGCAGAATCGGAAAGATAGGGGGGTCGGTAGATCGAGTTCATCTCCGGAGGATTTTATGGACTCCCCCTGACTACTTCACAGCCGGAAGGGCCGATGTCAAAATTTCACCGTTATTGAGAAACAGCCTCTGGTTGATTTTTGGCCAATTTTGCCATTTTTCAGGTCATTTTTGGTCAATTTTCAGCCACCTATTGTGGCGAGTCTAGGGTTTGGATGAAAATGGTGGTGACTGGTGATGTTAGTGGGGGTCTTCCTGTGCCCCAGTGTGAAGACCATGAAGTCGCATCTATTCTCTGGGAGCAATGATCAGCAAAATTGTAAGATATGGTGAATAAAACAGAAAATATACACCTGCGAAGATTAGCTCAATTTTCTATGATGCGGGAGTAGGTGAAAATATCGAAATGGTTTTATGCACAGATCGACTCCCTCTAACGCTATACTATAAGAAATAAAATCTCTGTCACCTCTCTTCAATCAAAGAGAAAGCATAAGTCAAAGTTGGTGAATTTTCCCTATTGTAAATCTCTCATTCTCTATGAAATGGCCAACTACTTCCATTCAGGGTAAGCCAGCTATCTCGGTTTCTTCACCAAATCATCGCCCGCGCTCACTGGTAGCAGCTTGAAACCCCCTCGAACTAGTCTCTTCACCAAATCATTCGCCCGCGCTCACTGGTAGCAGCTTGAAACCCCCTCGAGCAAAACTAGTCTCTTTGATGAGGCTTGATATCCAATCCAAGATGGCCGTGTCCGAAAGCGCGCAAAATTGCGGTTTTTCCTCATATTTGGCCATTAAATGTGGTATATATCCCAGATATGACCAAGAGAATCACTTCATATGATTGAAAAAATGTACTAAGGACATTAAGGCCCACCTTTTAGCACATCACTTATCAATAAGTGATGTGAGAACCGAATGGGAGCTGATTTCTTGACGAAGCTGCATTAAATTGAATATTCCAAACGGATGCATGCTGCCACATCTAAGGTGAAGCCATACAAAGACCGCGTTGTGTCACTTGGAATCAACTTATACCTATTGGAACGGCTAAATGAAATAAAATACTATTGAAAAAAAAAGAGGGAAGAAATTGTGTCTTTGAAATATCGATGGAAACCCTGTGTGTGTGCTCGACCACAATCAAATTAGCAGGAAACAGTTGTGCGGTGATACTCCAGTTGATTAAGTTAAGCGGTGGGCTTCAGAAGTCCTCAAACCAGTTGCATTGAGTCTGATATAGCTGTAATACCTTTACTAAAGGCCAGCTCTCTGCTTTTTGTTTTTAACTTTGGCAGCATTAAAACATTCTTATTAATTGTAGAATTTTTTCTTCTATTTTATATGTATGCAGGAAATATTATGCTGCCCATAATGAGGAAATGGGCTTTCAAGAGAACCAAGTTCCTACACTGCCTCCGGGTAGTTCCTCAAATAAAAAAATATGGCATAGGGTCAAAAATTCAACTTCATCATATGATCATTTTCGGAGCCCAAAATGGATCTTGCTGGGCCTTTTAAAACTGAATTTGTACACGATGGATATTTCTATCAGGGGCCACCTCTCAACATATTCCAATCTGATTAAAATACAGATTTATATTTCGTTTCGTTTTTTTTTATACTTTCGATGATCTACACTACATGAAGATCTGACTGGTTGTTGCGATAGGTCACGTCAGAGGTCATACGAGCGACAGTTGAGCCTATGACGTCGGACATTTGATTAACCAATCAGCATTAGTGCTTCTAGGGGCTTACCCACAGTTCCGTGCAAAACATGTCTAAAGCTCGCCGAAACAGACCGTTTCATTGGCTAATACCTCACAGAATTCAGAACACGTCAATGATAACAACTCTTTCAGATCCTAGTGTAGTAAAGACAAGTAAAACGAAATTTTGAACTATAAAAAACGAAACGAAATAGGATCTGTGTTTTAATCAGATTGAAAATATTCTTAATATCAACCCCAACGTATATGGGCAATTGAAAAATCTCTTGTATCGAGTCTCTGGATGATGGATTGACTGGGATCAGTTTCAGAAAATTTTACAAATGTTGCCCCCTGAAAATAGTACATTAAAAAATAAGTTTAGTAAATTATTTTATATGGTTTGGTTCTTTCAAGTTACTTTTGGAACTGGTGACATCTCTCCCACTGCTACATCATCTGCAGCTACTGGTAGTGCTGCTTACATCCATCATCAATCTACTGCTACTACATCATTTGCAGCTATGGGTATTGCAACTGCAATACTAGTTTTGTTCGAGTGAGTTTTAAGCTGCTACCTGCGAGCGCTGGCGAATAATTTGGTGAAGAAACGGCGAAAGCTGGCTTACCCTGAATGAAAGTAGTTGGCCATTTCATAGAGAATGAGAGATTACAATATGGAAAATTCACCAACTTTGACTTATTATTTCGCATTGATTGAAGAGAGGTGACAGAGATAATGGGCAATCGAGTATAAGCATATTGTGCCATAAGAAAAATCGGTCGATGATGGCGACCCTAGTTAAACCGCATGCGTAGTATGGCTAATCGGACCGGGCCTTCGATAAAGAAAATATATTGAAAGTAGTCTATTTTCCGAAATTAGGTTTTGTCTGATACTGAGATATTTCTTTGCTCAAAGAAAGAGGGAAATGGGGTTTTACGTCCACTCGACACAACTAGGTCATTTCGGGACTAACATATGGTTCAATTTTATTTCAATAATTCGTTTCCACGTAGGGGTCTTTTGCAGTGGGAGTAAACCGGAGGACTCGGAGAACACCCACGAGGCTGGACAGGCGACCCTACTCCTTGTCAAGTACAACTGGGGAATCGAAACCACGCCGGTTGACTCAATGCCACCCCTTATGTCACAGCGCTCATCATTCGGCCATCCAACCCCCTTCTTTGCTCAAACGAAAGAGTGTTTTATCTCTTCTAAATCATGTATTCATGAATGTGCCAGAGAATAAGTAATATATTGAAAGAGGGATAAAAAAATTACTTTCCTGTCACACATTACACGATAACGCGTATACTGTTAAATTAAACAATGGATAACTCCTACCTCTTAAAATGATTTATATAATTAGTAAATAATTATTATTATCTAATGATTGATGTTTTGTGACATATAGTGTAACCAATATATGCATTGTACTTTTATAATCAATATGATACTGTTTATTAGTCGTGTTTATGTTCTTATGATTTGAATTTCTTTATGCAATATTTGTGAACCGCCAGTAGGAATAAATGCCTCTTATAAATACGTTTAGATGGCTGGAATTTGCACGGTAGGCTAGCCTCTGGGACTGCGGTCGAAGGTCAGCGATGAACTCGCTGATATGGACAAGCTACGTTCCAATGGCACATAAGCTCCTTTAAAGCTTCTTTCCGTTTCAGAGAGTACGGCAATTCCAGCCAAGGAATCAGACAGAACTGTACCGTACAGAGTTGAAGTCCCGTCGAAGACATCCACGAGAAAAACTGACAGAGTTAGGCCTGTCAATAAAACGACTTGTGCACATGGCATATCCAATGGCGGAGCAAGGTTTACAACACATTCTTGCGAGAGATGCTTTTCTGGACGCACTTCAGTGATATGGTATGGAAAGTACAACAAACTAGACCATGCAACATTGAGCAAAGTATTCAAGTGGCTATCGAGCTCGAATCTTTCAGAGCTTCACATGAAGCTAAACTTCCTAAGGAAAAGTATACCAGAGGTGTGCAGGGTAACACTAAACCGGATGATGTGAAGGAAATGAAAGAACAGATTCACTCTCTGACTAAAATGGTTGAGCAACTAAAGAGTAACTTTGAAGAAAGAGACAAACGAACACCAAACACGATCGTTTGTAATAATTGTAGGAAGCCGGGACATCTATCTATCCATTGCCCGGATTGAAGCATCAAATATGCTAAGAAAGAGACTGATAGGTCCAACATTAGACCCGTAAACAATCGCCGTAATCACAGAAGGCGGAAGTTTTCGAATGAACCAACCGAGGCAGGGTTGCATGTTCTCATGATGATTGAGAATGTTCAAACTCACGGACTAATTGATACTGGTGCATGTTTGAGCATAGTGTCCACCAGAAGTTTTAACTTTATGAAAGATAGGCCAACACAGCGACCATTGTCCCATTCTTTAACATTAGCAGATGGTAGAAGAATGAATGCCAAGGGAGCTTGTCGAATAAATCTTAAAATTGGTGGTATAGATTGTTCTCAGGAAGTAGTCATAGCTGACATTGGTTCACACTGTATATTTGGACTTGATTTCCTCAAAGAACATAACTCTAAAATAAATGTCAAAGACAACACACTGGACATTCACGAAAAAGAACTACCTCTAAAGATGGAAGGGGAATTGGGTATATGTAGAATTACGGCGACAAAACACATACAGATTTCTGCTTACCAGGAACAAATTGTAATGGGAAAGGTAAAGCCAGCTACTGAACAAGAATTGAGTAAAACGACTGGTCTTGTGGAATCTGTGGAAAATATGTATGAGAAGTATGGTGGCATAACTGCCAGAGTTCTAGCAAATGTTTCTGATGACACTGCTCTCGTTCCAGTGAGATTAATGAATGCTTCTCCAAATACAGTTAATGTCTATAAATGCAGCACCATTGGTAGATTCAGCCCCATAAGTTGTTCGTCCATATGTACAGTAGATCTAAAGGAATCGCTATTTACAAGTTTTCCGCATCATTTAGAAGATTTACGGGAAAGATCGAGCACTCACTTAGATAGTCAGCAGAAAAATGAGCTGGTAGAATTATTAAGGAAATACCAAACACTTTTTGCAAAAGATGAGTACGATCTTGGAAGAACGTCGGCCGTAAAACCCAACATTAAGTTGACTAGTAGTCTTCCTATCAGGCAGAAGCTCAGACGAATACCGTTACTTCAGAAACAGGAGGTTGAAAAAACCCTGGAAAAGATGTTAAAACAAAAGGTGGTAGAAACGTCCAATAGTCCTTGGTCGTCACCTATAGTTATGGTAAACAAGAAAGACGGAAGTACTCGCTTCTGTGTAGACTATAGGAAGCTAAACAATGTTACAGAGAAGGATGCTTATCCACTACCTAGGATAGACCACACGCTCGATTCACTAACCGGGGTTAAATGTTTTTTTTAAGATTGGATCTTGCCTCTGGATATTGGTAGGTAGAAATGTCGGAAGATGATAAAGACAAAACAGCATTCACCACATTAAAAGGTCTGTTTCAATTCCGGGTAATGCCCTTTGGCCTTTGTAATGCCCCTTCAACTTTTGAGCGGTTAATGGAATCGGTCTTAGCAGGTCTTTAATGGGAAACTTGTCTGGTTTATCTTGATGATATAATTGTATTTTCAAGATCATTTAAAGACCATCTAGCCAGATTAACAGAAGTATTTCATCGGTTACAAAATGCTGGGCTGAAGTTGAAACCAAATAAATGTTTCCTCCTTCAGAAAAAAGTAAGTTACTTAGGACATATTGTATCAGAAAATGGTATTTTGACTGACCCAGAGAAAATCCAAGCCGTGAAGAACTCTCCAAAGCCAAAAACTCTAAAAGAACTGAGAAGTTTTCTTGGACTTTGTTCGTACTATCGCCGCTTTATTGAAAGGTTTTCGCATATTGCTGCTCCCTTGCATAAACTTACTCAAAAAGAAAGTACCGTTTATTTGGAATCAAGAGCAGGAAGATGCTTTTAGTACGTTGAAAGAAAGGCTAACTACATCACCGATCCTAGCATTTCCAGATCCGAGTAAAGACTTCATTTTAGATACAGACCCCAGTGGATACGGAATCGGTGCAGTGCTCTCGCAGAAGATAGATGGTAGAGAAAGAGTAATTGCCTATGGTAGCCGAACGGTGACAAAAGCGGAAAAGTGTCATTGTGTTACCAGGAAGGAGCTGTTAGCAATAGTACATTTTATGAAATGCTTTAAACCGTACTTATATGGAAAGAAGTTCGTTGTCAGAACCGACCATGGAGCCTTGACATGGCTCTTGAATTTCAAAAATCTAGAGGGACAACTAGCCAGGTGGCTAGAAGTCGTATCCTCTTATGATTTTAAGATAACTTATCAACCTGGTTTGGTTCACAAAAATGCCGATGGCCTGTCAAGACTTCCCTGCAAGCAGTGGGGTCGGAACGAAGGGAAATCCAAAAAACGGGTAATAAATGTAATTGGCGCAGATCCAACTCAGTTCGAAGAATTGCAGGAAATGGATGCTGATCTTAAGCTCTTTAGGAAATGGAAAAAGACAGGTGTACAGCCCAGTCTAGAAGACGTTTCCCCAGAATCAGAATGTATTAAAAGGCTGTACAACCAGTGGCAATATATTGAGTTGGTAAATGGGATTCTTAGCAGAAAAGTTAAATCTCCTGCCAAACAAGAAAGATTCCAGAAACTAGTACCGAAGGAACACGGGAAGGCTGTTATTAGTCTGGCGCACGATTTACTAACTGGGAGACACTTGGGGGTAACCAAGACTCTGGCCAGACTTAAAACAACCTACTACTGGCCAGGAATCAAGAAATCTGTACGAGATTATGTAAAGGGCTGCGATGTCTGTAACAGAAGAAAAGGAAACAAGAAAAGGGGTAAACTTAGCTCATTTTTAGGGGCGCACCATTGGAAAGAATAGCCATTGATATTATGGGTAAGATAGAACCACCAACGTCGTCAGGCAATTGCTATATACTAGTAATCTCCGATTATTTTACAAAATGGATGGAAGCTTTTCCAATGGCTAATATGGAGACAATAACAATCGCAAAGATTTTAGTTGAAGAGGTGTTCCTACGGATTGGGCTACCATTTCAGATCCATAGTGACCAGGCAAGCCAGTTGGAGAGTAAACTTTTTGCAGAAATTTGTAAATTACTTGGTATAACTAAGACTCGGACAACCGCTTATCATCCCCAATCTGATGGACAGGTAGAACGATTAAATCGGACATTACAGAACATGTTAGCTGCTTACGTCCGCACGAAGGAAGATGACTGGGATGACTATCTACCGTATGTAATGTTTGCATATCGATGCACTTTGCAAGAAAGTTCTGGGTGTTCACCGAACATCTTAATGTTTGGTCGGGATGTTTACACCCCTCTCGAACTCCACTATGGACTTCCACCAGACGTAGAAGAAAATATCGATAGCTTTGCTGCTAATATCCGAGAAAAATTTCTGGATACCTTTGCGTTTACCAGAGACCACCTGAAAAATTCGGCTGCTAGACAGAAGAAATATTACGATTAAAAGTCGTTTTCTAGAAAATTCCAAACAGGAGACACGGTTTATGTCCATTCCCAAGTGCATAAAAAATGCATTCCGCCAAAATTCCATAAACTTCCGGTACCAGTGATTTTCAGAATTTTGACCATAGTCAAGGAGAAATCGAAACAGAAACTACTCGTCAAAATCAAGAAGACAACCCTAGTTATTTTCGGTCAAAATATAATCGACAAACGAAGTTACCTTCGGGGTTTAAAGAATACGTCCTGTATTGAAATGGCTGAATTTTGCAGACATTGCGGTAAAAAAAGTGGAAGACAGAAAGAGTCACGAAAAATTTTGTCAACAGAGAATAACGAGATGTCGAGTTTGTGGTAGATCATATACCTCTAAGTTAAACATGTTCTCTAAACATCAAATGGGAATGGTAGCAATCCGACACCCGACAAGACCGCAACTTTCAGTTCCACGCCAGTCAGAACAGCCTCGCATCAGAAGCACAATTCAGGTTGTATCTACTCCCACCCAACGTCTTGCAGAAAGTACTTTGACAAGAAATGATATTGGAGAGGACCCCGAAATTGAATTAATGTCTGAAACTTCACAAACTGTCAGTCAACTTAATGACAGTCGAGAAGAAATGTATATATTAAACGAAACAACCGGAGAGTTTGTTAGGGTCCCAAATACACCCACAGAATCAGCAACAACCACCCGTGCTACAAACAGATCTTCAAGAACTGTAGGTGTTCAAGTTAGCCAGATGATGGAATTAAGGCTTGATTTATACATCGAGGACGAGTGAGACGTTACGAAGGCGTGGGTAGTGAAGCAGTCAAGATATTTACTGATACTATCATATTTCATTATTTGTTAGCGTAGGACATTGTCATTTATATATATTAAACATGTATTATATGTCTTATCATAGAAGTCTATAGTCTTATGTTCTTTCGTAATCATTTGTTTAAATACCTTAATTGTTCGTACCTTTCTAACCAGGGTAATTATATAACTGTTAAATTAAACAATGGATAACTCCTACCTCTTATTATGATTTATATAATTAGTAAATAATTATTATTATCTAATGATTGATGTTTTGTGACATATATAGTGTAACCAATATATACATTGTACTTTTCTAATCAATTTGATACTGTTTATTATGATTTGAATTTCTTCATGCAATATTTGTGAACCGCCAGTAGGAATAAATGCCTCTTATAGATGCGTTTAGATGTCTGGAATGTGCACGGTAGGCTAGGCTCTGGGACTGCGGTCGAAGATCAGTGATGAACTCGCTGATATTGACGAGCTACGTTCCGATGGCACAGTAGCTCCTTTAAAGCTTCTTTCCGTTTCAGAGAGTACGGCAATCTAGAATTGCCCCAAAAAGACAAGTTGCAGATTGAAGAAAAGTACGGCGAATGCTATTCGCCCGAAAAAGGAAAGACACTAGCAGATTCAAGAACATGTACGGCGAATGCTATTCGCCCGAAAAAGTAAAGATATTGGCAGTTTCAAGAACTAGTACGGCGAATGCTATTAGCCCGAAAAAGTAAAGACCCCTTACAGAGTGCGATGAACGCTGTTCACCGAAAAAGGACATTTAACAGAAATAAACGTATTTAAGCTGTAAATACTGATATAAATATATTTTGAAAGTTTATGTTACATAAAGGTTTGAAAACTGAACGAGTCTGTCTTATTCCTACGGTGAAGTTTATTACTGACCACTTTTAGCTGGTCCTTACACACCCTTCCAAAGTTCCGTTTACCGGTGGCTCGTGATCAGCCAGGAATTGATCACTGGTGGCAGAGATACCAAGCTCTCCATACCCCAAACGTGGTTTTCCCTTCAAGGAAACGTTACAAAATCTACTTTTTTGAGATTCAAGTTTGAATATCGAAAAACGAGTAGCTCAGGCATCCTCATTTATGATATCTTTAGTTCATTTTACAAAAGTGACTTTATCAAAAGTGTTTTGGGGACATTTTGAAGATATACATGATTAAAATCTGTATTTTTGAGATTCAAGCCTGAATATCGAAAAACTGCTCAGGCATCCTCATTTATGATATCTTTAGTTCATTTTACAAAACTGATTTAATCAAATGTGTTTTGGAGACATTCTGTAGATATACATGATTAAAATCTGTATTTTACAGATCCAAGCCTGAATATCGATTTTCGAGATTCGCCAATATAAAAAAACAAGGAGAAAGAGCAGTTTATATGTGAATCCACTGCTCAGGCATCCTCATCTATGATATCTTTAGGTTTTTTTTACAAAACTGATTTAATCAAATGTGTTTTGGAGACATTCTGTAGATATACGTGATTAAAATCTGTACTTTTGAGATTCAAGTTTGAATATCGAAAATCGAGTAGCTCGTTTTTCGACATTCGCCAATATAAAAAAACAAGGAGAAAGACCAGTTTTTATATGAATCCACGGCTCAGGCATCCTCTATTACGATATATTTAGTTCGTTTTACAAAACTGATTTAATCAAATGTGTATTGGAGACATTCTGTCGATGTACATCCATTAAATGTTCTTTTTGGAGATTCAAGTTTGAATATCGAAAAACGAGTAGCTCGTTTTTTGAGATTCGCCAATATCAAAATACAAGGAGAGATATCAGTTTTATGCGAATCCACTGCTCAGGCATCCTCATCTATGACATCTTTAGTTCATTTTACAAAACTGATTTAATCAAATGTGTTTTGGAGACATTCTGTAGATATACAGGATTAAAATCTGTATTTTTGAGATTCAAGTTTGAATATCGAAAAACGAGTTGCCAATATCAAAAAACAAGAAGAAAGTGCAGTTTTTATGTGAATCCACTGCTCAGGCATCCTCATTTATGATATCTTTAGTTCATTTTACAAAACTGATTATATCAAAAGTGCTTTTGGGACATTCTGTAGATATACATGATTAAAATCTGTATTTTTGAGATTCAAGTTTGAATATCGAAAATCGAATAGCTGGTTTTTCGACATTCGCCAATATCGAAAAACGAGCTAGTTTTTTTTCGTTATTCGCCAATAGAGAGGTTCCGCAACCAGTACGAAGTACGAACTACGAAGTACGAACACGGTTTCGTACTTCGTACTTCGTTTTTGACAGGTTCCTCAAACAGTACTAACTA
Source organism: Patella vulgata (assembly GCF_932274485.2). Classification (NCBI taxonomy): domain Eukaryota; kingdom Metazoa; phylum Mollusca; class Gastropoda; family Patellidae; genus Patella; species Patella vulgata. The sequence goes on from NC_065884.2 coordinate 4,885,546, forward strand.
CGAACTACGAACAGGGCTTCGTACTTCGTACTGGTTTAATAAAAAATATCAAATTAATTTAAATTTTAGTCTCGGGGAAGTCCATTGCAATGTGTTCTTATCAAATTCGAGATGATTTGACCTCGTGGCCTAGTGTAAAAAAAAAACAAATTTCACAGCCTGAAAATTTGTCAAAAATCAAAACAATTGCCGATCACTTTGACGCTTATCAACCATATACTGAACTGTAAATGTTCATGCTTTCTATAATACCGTAAAATTACGAATTTCATACACAAATCAGCGAGAAAGTCACGATTTCGTACCTCGTTTTTTAACGCCGAACCTTTTCCAGAAATCTTCGTAGAAAAATGACAAACCGAAGGTCGCTTATGTCAATGAGAACACATGAAGTGATGACGTCAGCACAAAAAAAATTCGTAGTTCGTACTGGTTGCGGAACATCTCTAATATCGAAAAAGGAAAAACGAAAATCGAGCTAACTTCACACTGCGAAATTCTGGTTCAATTAGAATGAGAGTTACTCCGCCCACATATTCACAATTATCAAGTAACCTTCTCAATGCCTACGGTACCTTCGATTATTAGTCCTTTCATCGGTAGTCTCCGGTAGTGACGTCAGTGATTAACGGTAAATGTTAGATTGGTCAGCCATTTGATGACTTAATTAAGCTGTGTCCAAGCCATCCGAAGGCCTATAGGTCTAATTAATAATTTCTATAACATTTGAAGTCTGCAGAAAGACTTGCAATAGACATATTTAGCTCATAACTAATGTATCTTTAATAAAGCAGCCATCGTCGTGTGACATGACAATGGTTGACTGAAATATAATGCGAGGTGAATTCATACAACTTCAATACCTGCTACAATGCAAGTTCGAAATATCTGTCTTAGAGCGCCGTTCGATTGATGTTTGTTGTCGCCACTTACGGTGATAGTTGAAACCCGAAGCCTACGGGGGTCACGGAATACTGCTACAACTTTCCAGTGTCCTACACGATTTTTATACGCCTACATTGTCGTTGCCCCTGTCCAACTGCCTGTCTGAACGTCCGTTCACAATTTGTTAATGGACACTCAATAGGTCACAATCTTTATATATGTTCATATCCCGAAGGACTCGGTTCCTTTCAATATTGGCATGTATCGGACCGTAACTTCATGGATTATGACCCCTGATTGTTCAAAAAATCATGTTTTTAGCTTGTGGACAATTTAGAAGTAACAATTTATTGTTAAATTTTGATGAAACTTGAAATGTATGTTGACAAACCAAAGATCTCGGTTCCTGTCGATATTTGCGCGTTTTGGACTTTAACGTCCTGGATTATGGCCCGTGATTGTACGAAAAATTGTAGCTGGTGGCCCATCAAGAGGTCACAATGTTTATCAATTTTAAAAATCGTTTAAATATATCACCGTTGCACAACATAGCCACTCCTCGGACCCACATAGTGTAGAAGTATATAATACCAAGGTCGTGGTCCCTCTAGAGGCCATAATTGTTATTCCGATATTGATGAAACTTAAAATATATGTTTATATCCAGACGATCTCGGTTATTTTCGATATTTGATATCGGACTGTAACTTCACGGATTATGACCACTGATAGTACGAAAAATCACATTTTGGTTTATTCGAATTTCGAATCGAAATTGCCCGAGAAATGGCCGCTCCTTGTACGCAAAAAGTGCAAAAGAGTGCAAAAAACTTTGGACCCTCCATCCTATTGCCTAGACACCATTCCGTGCCAAGCTTTCCGTCCAGCACCACTGATATCGGGAAACCACGCCCGTGATTGTACGAAAAATTGTAGCTGGTGGTCCATCAAGAGGTCACAATGTTTATCAAATTTTAAAAATCGTTTAAATATATCACCGTTGCACAACATAGCCACTCATCGGACCCACATAGTGTAGAAGTATATAATACCAAGGGCGTGGTCCCTCTAGAGGTCATAATTGTTATTCCGATATTGATGAAACTTAAAATATATGTTTATATCCAGACGATCTCGGTTATTTTTGATATTTGATATCGGACTGTAACTTCACGGATTATGACCACTGATAGTACGAAAAATCACATTTTGGTTTATTCGAATTTCAAACCGAAATTGCCCGAGAAATGGCGGCTCCTTGTACGCAAAGAGTGCAAAAGAGTGCAAAAAATTTTGGACCCTCCATCCTATTGCCTAGATACCATTCCGTGCCAGGCTTTCCGTCCAGCACCACTGATATGCGGAAACCACGCTGAAAACTGAAAGTACCTGAGGTGAATGAGCCACCATAACTCGCCATAAAGGACTGGCTGGAACATACATATTTAACCGCCCCAGAGTGAACTACAGCTTACAGAGCCATTAACAATATGTCGCAGTCTGAAGATTGTGTATTGTGTATTACACATAATTCTTCTTCTATTGATGCTTATCGTCCGATTCCACCGAGGGTGATATCGCAGACATATCTAATCATACTATACTCGGCGCTCCTATGTGCAAACCACATACGTTCACACCAGGGATCGAAACCGCAACATCAAGTCAGTGATGACCATTCAGCTAGAGCGATTTAATGAGTCACAAAAATGAAGTTTTTTCCTCCGACAAATTAAATTCTAAACCATTTTTTTATGTATTAGAAAAATAAATAAAGACGTTTGACGTATTTGCAGGTAAAAATTATTTCCTATTAGGGTAAATGTGTATTAAAATGAGTAAAAGACAGCATTCTCTCCGAACCAGTCACGTCTTAGGTAAACAATGCACACGCCATTGAGCCAATGATTGACGCCGCGTGAGGGAACGTCACGTGTTAAAGGTAGTCATATAAGAAGACTTTCGTAATCCTCTGTGAAACAGATTTAGTCATCCCAACCCCCAGTATTACATCTAGTGTAGGTATTTGAGCTTAAGGAGGGTCGTTCGTTACAAGCTAACTGACAAGTACTAGAGAACAGGCCTTATGATTGGCTAGTAAAGATATCACAATATGTCAGTTTATGAGCTGCAGGAAATGTATAGTAGTAGAAAAAATAACTTTGCATCGGAGTAACGTACTACTAGTCATCGTCATACCAAAAAATAAAGTGAATCTGCAGGTGGGGGATTGGGAGTTTGTCTATCTAGATATTGGCTGAATTGTCTCCCCCTAGCGTATATGATCCACCGCCATTGACCCACAGAGAATAACAGTGTAGCGTGGGTTGGGGGTTGGGGAGGGGGGCAAGTTTAAATTCCATCATGCGATCTCGATCTATTGAAATATTTACAAATGCAATTAGTTGGATATTTATTATGGATAAGTAATTTGAAACAAATGCGCTTGGCACAAAGACAATTTATGTGGTTAATAAGAAAACAAAATGATTAAAAGTATAATATATCTATAAAAACGAAAATGTCGGGGCGTTTATTTACAAATTTTATGTGGAGGTCTTTTTATAGGGTGCCTATGAAAATTAATGTGTTACCTAATAGTAAGGCCAACCAAAGGTTCCTGTTTCGATCCCAGAATTCGCAGAGAAAGTTTCCCTATAAAAGGAAAACGGACATGGCAAAGAGCAATGGCTAATTGTTAGCATTGGATGAAAAACCGAGGTCCCACGTACATGTTGGTGTACACGTAAAAGATCCCTTGATAGTTGAAATTTGATGAAAAGTAGGCAGGAGCGCTGTTAACAATATCCCTAGAACACCTTCTTCCATAACTAAATATCCCTAGCCCGCCAATCATAACCAAATATCCCTAGACCTCCCCCCCCCCCCCACATAATCAAATATCCCTAGATCCCCCCCCCCTCCTCCATAATTAAATATCCCTATACCGCCATCCAGACTCAATAACCAAAAATCCACAGACATGCCCCTCCCTTTCCATAACCTTATATCCCCAGACCCTTCCTCGTCCCATCCATAACCAAATATCTCTAGACCCCTTTCCTGCATAACTAAATATCCCTACCCCCACCCATCCCCCTTCATAACCAAATATCCATAGACCCCCTTGTCCCTTACCCATAACTAAATTTCCCTAGACCCCCTCTCTCCTCCATAACTAAATATCCTTATACCACCTTCCCCGCTACATAACCAAATATCCCCAGACCGCCCCCCATCCTCTCTTCCATAACTAAATATCAGACCCCCAACAACCCACATAACCAATTATCCCTAGACCATCTCCCCCTCCCCCATAACCAAATATCCCTAGACCCCACTCCTCCCTCCATAACCAAATATCCCTAGACCCCACTCCTCCCTTCATAACCAAATATCCCTAGACCCCCTCCGTCCTCCATAACTAAATATCAGACCCCCAACCCACATAACCAATTATCCCTAGACCACCTCCGCTTCCCCCATAACCAAGTATCCCTAGACCCCAATATTCCCTGCATAACCAAATATCCCAGGCCCCCTCCCCCTCGCTCCATAACCAAATATCCCAAGACCCATCCCATCCCATATACTTTTAGTTCTCTGGCATCTTGATCAACGAACAGTTCTCGAGATCCATTGTTAATTCGAACAAGTATATTTTGAAGTGTCGGCTTTGGTTCCATGTATATCTTTCTGTATAGCTTGACATAAAGTCAAACCAAATATAAAAACACCTAATGTTATAAACGCACACCCAACAAATATCAAAAACGTGGTACGATTTGAGTTCGGATTGACTTCCGGACCTTTATCTTTTTTATCCAACATCGATTTCATCAAACACATACCTTAAAATATAAACAAAAATAAAATTTTATTAAATATTTTGACGAATATCATTAGTGTTGAATAAATGATTATTCAATTTTTTTGGGGGGGGGGGTTTTGTTGAGAAAAAGGATTTCAACAAGAGTTATATTTTTTTTCTTATCAGATTCAATGCCAGTTATTCAATAATACATAGACCTGTAGCTGTATAATACATAGACCTGTATTTCTATAATAATACATGGACCTGTAGCTGTATAATACATAGAGCTGTACCTCTATAATATATAGACCTGTATAAATACATAGACCTGTACCTCTATAATACATAGACCTCTACCTCTATAATACATAGACCTCTACCTCTATAATACATAGAGCTGTACCTCTATAATACATAGAGCTGTACCTCTATAATATATAGACCTGTACCTCTATAATAATACATAGACCTGTACCTCTATAGTACATAGATCTGTATCTCTATAATAACTGTACCTGTACCTTTCTTTTGCTGTATGGCCTTAGTCAGCATTAGGTATTCACGGTAGGGGTGAGTGGTATTTCTGTGTTTTTATTTTGTCAATGATCACTGATAGGCTAAATAACTTCTCATAAACATCCTATTTCATGTCACTACATTTTTTTCATGTTGTTTATAGGAATGTATTAATATACAGTATAAAGAAATGGTCGATTTTCTGGTTTCATTCAAATGTTTAATAGGGATAGTTCTTGTAAACCGGGGTAAACATTAAAGTAAGGTTATTAATAAAATTGTTTTTATGTTTTATTTTTAAAAATAAAAAAACAGGTCTTGCGACCCTTTTTAAATGGCGCTGGATCATCTGATACCCAGAATATATTTTTATAACTGCATGCCCACTTAATGTAAGACTCACTGACCTGGAAATAGAAAGATTAATAAGGCAGAAAGGGCTCCAAGAAACTCAATGACTACGCCTATATTTGGTATAAATATTGCCAAAACCACGGTGATCGTAAACCATATTAACGTTACAACAATCCGCATCTTTCTTTCTCGTTGTTCAATAACCTCTGGTGATAATCTTAAAGCGCTATTCCACACGGAATCAAAAGCAGCCCTGAAAAAATGGAACATTTATTAACGATGTGAAATGAGATGAAAGCGGTATAACATTCCAGAAAATAATAATATCAGATATGTCGTATATGTTTTAATTTACCTGCCACAAAATAATACTATCAGATATGTTGTATATGTTTAAACTCACCTCCCACAAAATAATAACATCGTATATGTCCTATATGTTTAACTTACCTCCCAGAAAATAGTAATATTGGATATGCTGTATAGGTTTAAACCCGCCTCCCACAAAATAGTAATATCTGATATGTTGTATAAGTTTAAAATCACCTCCCAGAAAATAATAATATTGGATATGCTGTATAGGTTCAACTCACCTCCCACAAAAAAGATATATTGGATATGCTGTATATGTTTTTACTGCTATTAATACTACGGCTATAATTACTGTGACATCGGGATCAAAGGATAATATAATATCGTTAGTTATTCCGTGTCCGAACTGCAAATATCCCAGAGTAGCTGTCATGGTATAGCATAATACGCACAAAACCATCGCTAGAGACACAGTTTTAGAAAACTCTTTTAAATTTCTGTTTTCCATACAGGAATAAATAGGAATAATGCTCATATGGCACTGAAATTCAAACAAAAGGGTTTTAAATTTATTTTTGTCCATTCAGGAATAAATAAAAAAAATAATGCTCACTTTGCACTGTTATTCAAACAAGTATAAAGTATTAGTTTTTACTTCTTAATTTCTCATCAAAAGCCAAGTTATTGAACATCTGTTTTATTCCTAATAACACAACTTAATGGATTTACTACTTCTGGTTTTATCAAAAAATGATCGGAAATAAACCCAACCATCCATTTAAATTCATGAGCAAAATATAACAATCAAAACATCAAAATTAATTCAGAGATAATAACAACAATCACTTTCCTTTGACCACATAATGCATCTTTGAATAAAGTACACGCTTTTGTTCTGTGTTACTGGATATAGGGAGAGAGATATGGAGTTTAACGTCGACTCGACACAAACCAGGTCATTTTGGGCATATGGTTCAATTTTATTTCAATAATTCGCTTGTGCGTAGGGGCCGTTAGCAGTGGGGGGAAACCGGAGGGCACGGAGAAAACCCACGAGGTTGGACAGGCGATCCTACTCCTTGTCACGTACAACCGAGAAAACGAAATCACGTGAGTTGACTAAATGACAGACCTTATGATACAGCGTGCACTCGTTAACCATTCCGATAAGAACAACCAGCCATTGTTCTCTGTCAGGACCCTGACGATAAACAACTGACAAGAGAAAACAATTCTGGAAAATTGTGTAACTATCTCGGAACCGAACCTAGGACCTCGTAGCTAAAATAGGTAGAAAACAGGGAATTATTTGCTTGAACCAACCTGATAAGCAAAACATATCTCTGGAATTACTAGAAATATATCCATCCAAGAATCTGGTCTGAAAATAAATTATCTACGATTCTTTAAATTGTTTCGATGACATTTAGTAATTGAAATGGAAATAGTGAGAGAGAGAAATGGTGTTTAACGTCCACTCGACACAAACTAGGTCATTTCGGAACCAACATATGGTGGGGGCGACCGAAGGATCCGGACAAAACCCCACAAGGTTGGAAAGACAACCCTACTTCTTGTCACGTACCAGCAGATAATCGAATCCACACCAAATGATTCAGTGACAGACCTTATGATCTGTGAGTGTGGGTTAACCATTCGGGCACCCAACTGCCGAAATAGAAATACACAGGACACGAGTCTATTGAATACATTGGCTGTTGCCCTTGGTTTATCAGTTGGATCTTGTATAACATATCTTACTTTGTTTTAACATAAGTCGGTTTATCACTGGTATCTTGTATAAAATATTTGACAGCAACCATACCCATTACATATAAAATAGCCGCCACGCCCACAAAACTGAAACAAGTATAGGACGACAATTTAAAACAAAGGCGAATTGAATATTTAGCAACATTTACCGTCCTATCCACACAGGATGTTTAATATAAATAGGATATGGATATAAATAGAATATGAATATAAATAGGAAATAAATATAAATAGGAAATAAATATAAATAGAATATGGATATAAATAGAGTATAGATATAAATAGAATATAAATATAAATAGAATATAAATATAAATAGAATATAAATAGAATACAGAAATTATAGATAGAATATAAATATAAATAGAAAATAAGTATAAATAGGAAATAAATATAAATAGAATATGGAGATAAATAGAATATGGATATAAATAGAGTATAAATATAAATAGAATATAAATATAAATAGAATATAAATATAATACAGAAATTATAAATAGAATATAAATAGAATATAAATATAAATAGAAAATAAATAGAATATGGATATAAATGGAATATAGATATAAATAGAATATAAATAGAATATGGATATAAATAGAATATAGATATAAATAGAATATAAATAGAATATGGATATAAAAAGAATATAAATAGAATAGAATAGAATATAAATAGAATATTAATAAAACAGATTTTTATGACCGTCATGGTCAATTTATTGACGTTTTAACTATAAGGCAAAATGTTTTGCCGTTTCAGGTTAAGCACGTTTTGTCTATTAACCACGTTGTCAGCGACAACTATAAGTTTAGCAAAATCTTTTGTTGAGTATTTTTTAAATCCATGTTACACATTTATTATGTAAGATTTAAATTTACATATCTTTTATTTTGGCCTATAAATGTTATATAAATTATTAACAAAACATTTATTTACTAGTTTAAAAAAAAATTAATCAACTCCCTAGACCACTGGATGGCTTAGATAATGATTAGATTAGAACATTCTCGTCAATTAATAATAATAAAATAGATGACCAAAAATGTTTTTATTATCATATCAAAAATATCATATCAAAACACTTCGCTCAGAAATTTTTAATACGTTCATGATCTATTTTTGAACTATTATAGCAAGAACGGGCAGCTTTATATCTTACATAATCTTACATAATTATAGCAGCTTTATATCTTACATAATGCATCTTACATAATCAATCTAAATCCGTTTAAAAACTAGATATAACACAATAATTACCTGGCATATTTTAAACAATCTATCCTTTTAGAAAAACAGAGTGGTAAAATAAATAAGAGGGAAGTCACCACTATGGTAAAACGTCTATCCATATAAAGTGGTTTGTCATGACAATAAGTTTCTTTACTTACAAACAAAAAAACTGAAATAAATCAATTCACTACAGATATTAAATCATCATACGATTATTTATAAATAGTGAGCGGGGCTGGGGCCGAATGGTCCAACCCGTGTGACTTATATTATAAGGTCTGTCATTGAGTCAAGTGGCGTGGTTCGATTCCCCGGTTGTACGTGACAAGGAGTAGGGTCGCCTGGCCAACCTCGTGGGTTTTCTCCGGGCCCTCCGGTTTCCTCCCACAGGTAAAAACCACATGTTAAAGTAAATTAATGAAATAAAATTGAACCACATGTTAGTCCCGAAATGACCTATTTTGTGTCGAGTAGACGTTAAACTCCATTTCTCTCTCTCTCTTGTAATATCAAAATTTAAAACAAAAATGAAATGAAATCATGAACACAAATGGTGGAAATAGATTTAATTTAATTTGTAGAACGCAAGTGTTCACCACCGATTAAGTATAAATTCAAATAGACATGGAATGTGTACAAAATCAGTTTGCTGTTACCAGTATGGTTTAATTTGTGAATACACATGTATGCTAATTTGGGTGAAAATGTGTAGGACTACGCAGTATCGTTTTTACAAATACATTTCCTAATATTTAATTAGTTTTAATTCAACTACTATGGAAAGGGCATTGTAATCTTATTTGTATGGGAAGGACATTGCAATCTTATTTGTATGGAAAGGACATTGCAACCTTATTTGTATGGAAAGGAGATTGCAATCTTATTTGTAAGGACATTGCAACCTTATCTGTATGGAAAGGACATTGCAACCTTATTTAAGAGAGCGTGCATACTTGATTCACCCCCATTTGGATAACATCTCATTTGGACTATCCCCATTTCGACTAAACAAATTATAAGTTTGTGACGATGACATGTTATCTGATGTCTCAAATGATTACATCTTACATGAGACTAAAACGAAAAAAGTGTCTAACAACGCTCAACCACCGAACCAGTCTAACAACTGGAGAGCAAGTCACCCGTGTGAAGGAAATTGCCGAAGGATTCAGTGTTGATCCCCTAATCAGAATAATAATCTCATAAACACACTTTGCATGGAACTTTTTAAAACTTGCTTGTCTCTATCATCCAGAAAAATATTCTACGAATATTAGTCTGGATGAGTTGTCAACATTTGACAATAATAGGACATTGGCTAGAATATCCGGTTTTTTACCTTATAATAAACAAAGTTTAAGGGAGGTAACTAGTCCTAAACGAGATGTTGTCGCCCATGAAATTAATTCAAGAATACCATTTCAAAAAATCCATTTGATTGCATGCCAGTTCAATATCCAACACTTTTTATTTATGTAAAATTTCTCTCTTCATAGGCCATATCTATGTTTTATAAATTAATCCTAATTCGTCGTCACGATTAATGTTTGTTCATATTAATCCAAGAATTATGGGATTTATTGGGATTTATTGACATGGCCAGGAGATACTGGATAATCAACCACATTAAAAACCAAACTCCCTGTCGCAGACCTTCCGTACGTTGAAGACTAGGGGGTTCTGGGTGACCGAGCCTAAAACTTGTCGGGAAGGATTTATCGATCTTGTTTATATTGAACATATTATATAACGAGGCATGACCAGTCCTATTTATTTTTAACGTCAACTGTAAATAATAATGTCAAATGTAATATTTACAATAACTTACATTCCTCCCATTGGTCACCAATAATAATTAGAAGGGTTATACACGCCCCGAAACAACAAGTAAAAAGACAAATGGCCGCCCATGACTGAGCTGTCTTTCCACAAAATGATAAAACTACATCTTGATACGTTGCCTCTTGTTTTAAATCAGAACAGTAGGCCAATATCATGATGGCCGCCACGATGAACACAAGCAATATCTGAAAATAATATTAAAAAAAATAAAACAGGTTTTATATAATTTCTTGTCAACACAGCACAGTCATTTTGGTACAAATAAAGGGTTGGAATGGCCTAGTGGTCTAACGTTTCACCTCTGGCTTGCGGTTGTGGTTACTTTTCTCCTACTTGAGACACCACTGCCTGCGCACCGACCATAGTAAAATAAGACAACGTGTCTGCGATATTACCCTCTAGTCCGGTAAAAATAATAAATAACCTAAAACAAACTACAACAGAATTTTTCTCGACGGAATCTGGCAGAGGGGTCCCTGAAGGTCTCCCAAACAAAAATCGCCCAAAATAAAAATATAGGTTTTCGAGAAATTAGCATAAATCCAATATGGCCGCCATTGGCGCCTTAAAACTCCAATATCTCGGGAATGGTTGAGTTTGGAGGGTGTAAATGTATTACGGGTAGATAGGAAAGTGGTACAGATGACTCAGAAAATCATAGCTAAAAGACGTTCCTGTGAAGCCATGCCGTCATACGGCCAAATCTTAGCATAAATCCGGCCAGAGAAACTTAAAAACTCCAATATCTCGAGAATGGTTGAGTTTAGAGGATGTAAATGTATTACGAGTAGATAGGAAAGTGCTACCAAAGAACTAGAAGAGTTGAATAAGAAAACCCCATATCCTGACTGCCATCTCATCTCTTGTCGCCGTAGCTCGTGGTTTAACGCCTTCTTCCACAATAGCGATATCGCGGACATGTACTAGGAGAAAGTGGGGGTGGCTGAATGGTTAGCACGTGCGCGCTGTAACATAAAGTCTGTCATTGAGTCAACTGGCGAGGTTTCGATTCCCCGGTTGTACGTGACAAGGAGTAGGGTCGCCTGTCCAACCTCGTGGGTTTTCACCGGGTCCCCCGGTTTCCTCACAAGCGAATTATTGAAATTAAATTAAACCATATTTTAGTCCCGAAATGACCGAGTGTGTATAGAGTGGACGTTAAACCCCGCTCCCACCCCCCTCTCTCTTGGTCACTTTATTTAAATAAAAAGGTATTTAAATAACAAGGTTAAAAATATTTGTGCTGTTAGAATCACTTGACGTACTCCCTTTGGTCACTTTATTTAAATAACAAGGTATTTAAATAACAAGGTTAAAAATATTTGTGCTGTTAGAATCACTTGACATACTCCCTTTTGTCACTTTAAAATAGGAAGTTTGTATATATCTTAAATAATTGCGTTTAAAACCAAAAGAATCTATAACAATAAGCAAATATTTATGGCTTACGCTATCAAATGCTTTTTTTTTTTTTTTTAGAAATTAATGGCTAAAAGAAAAACATTTCTCTCTCTCTCTCTCTCTCTGTACTAGGAGAAGGATAAACTTGGTGGTTTAACGTCTACTCCTGTACATATCATTCCTCATGAGCACAATTGATTTAAACCTACTGATATCGTTCAGCTCTACTCCACTAACCCCTGGGTCCATTCACATAGTCAAGCTATATTTATCAACCAATCAAAAAAGTCCATAAATATAAAGTGAGTGGGCGAAGTAAAGTAACTTGTATATTCAATTTCTTGCCAAGTTTTTCATAAATGAACGCACAAGATCCTGTATTGTGGTGAACATTAACAATGATGCTAAGACTAGTATGTAATCTGTTTTATTGGTTCGTAGAAACAACCTACGTAGCCAATGGAATCACGTACAGATAATTTGAATTCGTGAATACTCCGTGAATGACCATGGGTTTAGTGGAGTAGACAGGAACGATATCCACTATGGGGAAACCGAGGATGACTGATCGTAAGCTTACGGCAACAGCCACGTCTCTAGCCTGATCATAACCAACTGCAACATGGTACTAGGAGAAGAGACTTGCTCTTGTATATCTCATTCCGCCTGAGCAATGAGCAGAACAGTAGGACGTTAAACCCCATTTCATTTCCACCTGAGCAAAATATTTTTTTTATTATAACAGTTATGAACTTACTAATTGTATGCTTATGGCAGCCACTACACCTCCAGCCTGATCATAAGCAGCTGGAAAATTGAACAACCCAGCACCAAGAGCGTCATTTACTATCAGAAACGACGAACTGAACCATGATGAACCTAAATTGGTGGGAAATTTTAAATAATAGATAATGGTGGTTAACTATCAAACTAAACAAGAACCGAATCATAGAAAAGATTGATAGACTTTTGGCTCTTTAAATTAATGATAGCATTATAGTATATCTTTAATTAATTATTTGGTTCACACATTCTATAGAAGTCAGATCTCTTGCACTCAAATAATGTGTGACGGATTTACACATAGAACGAGTTGTAAAATAACCAGCGGCTGCCAAGCAGGATACGCCCACATTTTCGAGAAATGGATAGAAAACAAGCTAAAAAGAAAGTGATTTTTCCTACAATCAAGAGCCATAATTCAGGAAATTACAATTCGATAAGCGCAAATATCGACATGAACAGAGACCTTTGGGTTATAAACTTACATTTCAAGTTTCAACAAAATCGGATAAAAACTGTGACCTCTATAGGGTCCACAATCTTGATATACCATATTTTTACGCTATTTGAGAACGAGGGGCGGCCATTTTAACTGTCCAATATCGACAGAAACCGAGATCTTTGGGTTATGAACTTATATTTCAAGTTTCAACAAAATCGGATAAAAATTGTAACCTCTATAAGGTCCACAACCTTGATATACCATATTTTTACCCTATTTGAGAACGAGGGGCGGCCATTTTGTCTGTCAGTTTTGGGCCGATTTTCACGAAATTCGAACTTAACCGTCCTTCGGGTTTAACATTGATATAATAATACGTTTTTTTTAAATCAGATATAAATTATGACCTCTATAGGGTCCACAGGCTAAAACGCGATTCTTCGTACAATCAGGGGCCATAATTCAGGAAGTAACGGTCCGATATGCGCGAATATCAAAAGGAACCGAGATCTTTGGGTTATAAACTTTCATTTCAAGTTTCAACAAAATCGGATAAAAAGTGTGACCTCTATAGGGTCCACAACCTTGATATACCATATTTTTACGCTATTTGAGAACGAACGGCGGCCATTTTGTCTGACAGTTTTGGGCCGATTTTCACGAAATTCGAACTCAGCCGTCCTTAGGGGGGTTTAACGGTGATATAATAATACGTTTTTTTTTTAAATCGGATAAAAAATTATGACCTGTATAGGGTCCACAAGCTAAAAACGGGATTTTTCGTACAATCAGGGGGGGCATAATTCAGGAAGTTACGGTCCGATATGCGCGAATATCGACAGAAACCGAGATCTTTGGGTTATAAGCTTACATTTCAAGTTTAAACCAAACCTGATAAAAATTGTGACCTCTACAGTGTTCACAAGCTAAAAACGTGATTGCAAGATTAAGATTGCATCATTTGGTTTAAGTAACCATATTTGACCAATTAGATAATTTAAAGTCCAAACCCAAAGCCATCATATCCCTGGGCATTCGACGGGCAGCGGCTAGATTCCAGAGGGAAAAGATGTAGCAATTTCTATCAGCAGACTCCAAGCGAGTCTGGGTGGATTGGGATTGAGGGAATGACTTTATTGTCATCTATACTTGTATCTTATGTAACCGTATGCAAAACATTAGTCAAAAAACATTTCTCCAAATTCATCTAACCTGAACATTATGAGGACAGGGGACGCTAGTGGTGAATCGACACCACCTGGCATACAATAAGTCATCATGCAATAATGGGGAATCAAACAAGCATACAATAAGAAAAGTCGCTGGATGATCGTGACAGTAGTGAAATCACGTGCGTGGTATGGCTAATCCGACCATATAAAGTAGTATATTTTTAGGATTTTGTCTGATAGCGACATTATTTCTGTGCTCAAACGACAGAGTGTTTTATCTATTCTATATTATGCAATTGTGTTGTGTCTAACTTCACACAGACATTTGTGGTAGAACTTTCCAACAGAGTATCAGACTTACAGGGTAAAATCCAAATGTCTGCCAAAAAAAATCAACTGCTTGGTAGTATGTATTAAAACATGGTCGATATTGTAAATAACATTGAACAAAAAATGGAAAAAAACCCAAACCAATAGCAAAGTTGTATATCCAAATAAATGCAGTGCATTTGATGTCACAATTTTAATTTATTGCAAACTATAAATATAATCTGAAAGAAATTGAATGCACCCAACACATTTAGCTACGAAATAGTAATACTTGCCTGGATTGAGTCCAGTGGAGCATTCGGCACATCTTGGCAAAGTGAAAGCCATAACAACGATCAAGGTAATCATCCACAAAACGCCCATTTTGATAATCATAAACTTACAGTCAATCGCTAGTGGAGAGCATAATGTTTGCTGTGTCTTTAAAATCTACCGGATGGCAAAAACGAACTTTTGTTTGAGGACATTGAATATGTTTGTTTATGACCTATTTCACAGTAAGCTGAAATAAATATCGATATGTAAATCAAAACGCAATTAATAAAGATTTGACCAAATTTTGTTTTTAAGTTGGGATAGTTCCAAAACACATTAGTGTGCAATATCAGATAGATCTTTCAATTCCTGACTGAGAAAATCAGAAAAAAACAATTATTCATAATATTATGTTCAAATTGCCAAAATCCGTCTGTTCTTAAACATTACTCTAGTTGACAAGTCCTCGCACCTTTACTATACGCAGCAAAAACACCAAACTCACTCAGTTTGTAAATGACCTAGTGCTGCTACCACAAAATTCCTCATTCTTCGTTGCCCAAAGTTTGACGCCCTATAGCTACTTTTATCGTGGGGATGGTTCAGAAAATATATGCTCTCGTAAACAAGCAACCAAATATAAAAACAATTGGGTAAAGGAAACAGTAACCCATGAAATTAACCCAAATTCCTGGAGACAATTAATGGTATTAAATAAAAAAAAAATAACTTTCTATTTATCTTTTCATACATAAGGTATTAACTACCAGATCTAAAATACATTAGTATCTGTTTCAGCAAAAAGTCTTGAAAGAAATACTTTAAGAATCCTGTAGTCGTCCATATTTCACTGGCACTGACGAGAATTGGCTTCCGCAATTGTCAAAGAGTTTCCATTAGATTATTGGCGTGCTCAGTACGTATATCCATTACACATGAGTAGACATTGCCTTAAATAAAATACTCCACGAGCTTCCATTGGATTATCGGCGTACTCAATGAAATGATCTTGACAAAATAAATCCATTGCTCTCAAAGTAAAATAATCCAAAGAAAAATTAAAAATTCACCTAAATGTGAGATTCAAACCACCAAGCGTATGTTTGAGGTTAATTGTCATACTACTAAAACGTCTAAACAAACTAGTTGTTCACATACTAATATTAACATCTGTGACCGTGTTTTTTCTGTTTGTCAGCTTTGACAGCTACACTAAAGCTGTTCCGCAGCTGATATGTGGTGTGTAAGGGTAACTCGTATCGGGGAGTAACGTGAACTAGGTGACGTTGCACTACCCCTTCTGGTGTTGGAGTTATACTTCTTTCAACCCTTGCACCAGCGGTCATCCTCTAGTATAATATATAATTTAATATTAAATTATACATCAGAGAACCAAAACACTACGACCAAGTTGCAGATATAACAATATTGCAACATCAACTTAACGCAGCTTTCAGAATCTAAGACAATTCTGAACATATCGGCTAATTTACCAGATGTATTCATCCATATCTGCAATAATTCTAAGGTAAACAATGTCGGATTTACCTGTAGAAATGACATGCTCGAGAACCATATAGTCACTATGCCACGCTGATCAACATCGCCTACTTCGATGCAAGACTGCGTTCCCATTCGGAATCAAATGTTGTCTCACGAATAACGAGACAGAATGTGTTTCGTGATTTTGGAATGAAACAATATTATTACTCTCTCTTATAAATTCAATATCATCGTTGTCATTTTCTCAAGTAAACTATGTTATGTATTTAATGCAAGGAAATGAAATGGGGTTTAACGGTCTAGTGTTCTGCACCGTCTAGGCTATTGAACGCAGGCATACGCCATGATAAGGGATAGTTTGTCCAAACAGCGGCACAGCAACTTAGTCTTATTTCGAATCCAGGTGCCAAGGTTATTTTATGTACGTCATATTTTCGTCCCTTCCGAATGACTATACGTTGCTCATTGTCAGGCCCCCGACCCGCACCACTGACAAGGGGGAACCGCGCCCTAAAGTCTCAATGCACACTCTTGGCCAACAAGGGATCCCCTGGTTACGGAGCTAACGTCTTTTTCCCGGAGCCACCGTGGCCACTAATTGACTTATTAGAAGGATGTATTGGTAGCATACAACTACCTGTTTGTGCCTATGCATTAAATCGATTCATGGGCTTTTCGGGCTTCAATAACAAATTACGAATAACGAAACAGGACTAGGGTAAAACGTCTTGTCGACACCAGAAAGGAAAATTCGAACCTGGACCAGATACCTGAGACAAATGCAATCAATATTGCCCTATAAACGTATTGATTATTTGAAAATATCAAACTGAATTTAACATAAAGTTTTACACGTATTTTCATGTATTTTGTTAAATTAACACAACCCAACCCATGTAGTTTGTTACCAACCCATGTAGTTTGATTCTGTTTACGTCCACGTTGAATCATACTAGTGGAATTTTCCATACACAATTGCAATTATTATTTAATTTTCTAAATTAGGACGATAAACACCAAATACTTTTTTATTTCAAGATAAAAAGAAATTATCTTGTATAAAACTAACAGGGATTTATTTCACGACACAAGTTTTTCTAAAATTAAGTTCCGTATTGTAGATAAAATATCTCAAATCATATCCTGTAATATTACGAAATAACAAGACAACTCTCGCTAATGTGAGGTAGTTACACGACAATTCCTCCAACTTTATTCCCGGCTTCCTTTCACCTCTAAAGAATCCTTCGCGCAAGTGAATCATTGATATAAAATTGAACTATCATGTTCCGGAATGACCTGGTTTGTGTCGCGTGGACGGTGAATATGAAAACATGGTCGGACGCAGTATGAGGACAGCACGAATATGAAATGTGCATCAGAAACTATACTGTTTTAAGTTCACGGAACAGGACCCATGTGAATAGAGTAATGGACATCTGCATGTAATTTTAGAAATTGTAACCTGACTAAAAAGTTTTAAAGATTCCAAAATAATTTATTTACGCCAAGTTGTTATGACTCCAGTGAAATTGCTTTCGTGTTCAAATCATAAAGAATAAAAAAAGGATTACAAGCATTTTGTTTTACCCCAAACCAGATTTTACTGCATTTTGAAAATGGGACACCCCCCCCCCCCCCCCGGACTGTGGAAGTTGTTAGATTCCAGTGACATTGCTTTTGTGTTAAAATCATAAATAATAACAAAAGTAATTACAAACATTTTGTTTTACCCCAAATCAGTTTTTAATGCATTTCGAAAATGGGAACCCCCGACTGTAGAACATCCAATATTACATATGGACCAGTGTTCTACAGTTTCACAAATTTAAAGGAGAGGTCAAACAAATCACAATCCAAAACACAGCCGTAAACCATCTGTCAGTTTGTCACACAGACAACTATGTTTCCTTGTTGTGTTTATTGATTTACATGCTTACTTACTAGTAATATTTACTGTCGATAATTTATCTGTCTTTGTCCGAAGGGTTTCGGGTCTAGTAGTTTAATGTGTAACGCTTTGATTTCTTGTAGGTCGATCACCTGCCCAGAATTTAATAAAATATAGGTACCATAGAAATATCCCAAAATGACACGGTTGGTGCTAAGTGGACATAAACCCATTTGATTTCATTTCGGCTGTAGTCCTACTTACTGAAATGTATATACATTTGTAGGTTAATCCGCGAAATGATTGAGTTCTTTCGCTCATTGCCTTGTGTTTTAATCTCTATTTCACCTTGTGATACCCTGCATGGTCCATCAGAATTTGAACCCTATGAAGGTTAACTGTACTGTAAAGATTGTAATAATGGAGGAGTCACCAGTAATTTTAGAATTCTTATTAACAGAATCGTTCCTTCACATTTTCGTCGAATTGGTCCTAGTAGTGATACAATAACTGAGGGTGTGTCCAGATGTTTGGTCAAAACCAATTTATATTGATTCGTGGTCAAAGGGGAGAACAATCTTAGTGTGCCTGTAATGTAGGCTAAATGTAACCCTGTCACACTTTAGACTTAATTTAACTTGGACGTGCACAGTTCCAACAGTGTGTGTGAATTAGTTATATAAATCGTTATAAGGCCACCTTCCGTACCAACAGTTTATTACGTCTTTATCAGGACAACCATTATGTACTTCGTAATACGCATGTCCTAATAGGTTTGTAAAGTGTGTAAAATTAAATAGAAGTAATTATCAGGACATCCAAGCAGTTCATTAAATCCTGGGTGTGTTTATAATAATTATAACTAAACGTCTTTGTCGGCACGTCTCTATAAGAGCCCTTTAACAAGATGTTTAATATTAAAGATATTTTGTGTCATATTGTAGATACTGGTTGATACTGTAGACCGACTAGTAAAACATTTTAGGAAAAAAGTACAGTCCCTAAAAGCGTGGTTCATATCAAGAATTCGAGAAACACTTAGATGCCGGTATGTGTGTGGCTGTTACTGTGTGTCGCCTACAGACTGCAGTTCTTAACAGATCGTCTTGAAACTTTACAAACTTATTCCTTATACCCTAAGGATGATCCCTATAGTTTTTGGTGTATGCCCGACCCCTAAGAGCAGGACCACGCCCATTTTCGTATTTGTTCGTCGTCTACAGGCCGCATTTCTTAACGGATCAACCAGAAACTTTTCATACTTATTTGTTGTACCCTAGGGATCATCATTAATGTTTTTGGTGCATGCCCCCCCCCCCCAGGGACAGAGCCTCGTCATTTACTCTCTGTGTGTCTGTGTATCGCCTACATGCAATAGTTCTTAATGGATCGTCTTGAAAACTTACATACTTATTCCTTATACCGTAAGGATGATCCCCTTTGATTTGTAGTACATGCCCGACCCCAGGGACAGAGCCACGCCCATTTTTGGTATTTGTTGTATTTCTTAACAGACCCACCTGAAACTCCCCATACTTATTTCTTGTACCCTAAGGACCCCATTTTTTCTTTGTGTGTTTGTCTGCTGCCGAATTGTAACAATTCTTGATGGATTGTCTTTATAACTTTTCATACTCCTTCCTTATACCCTAAGGATGAACTCTTTTATATTTGGTGCATGCCCAATGCCCTGGGACAGAGCCACGCCCTGCTGATATTTATCTGTGTCTATGTAATGTGAATCATTCATGTCTATGAGTTACTCGGCTGAGAAGGTGCGGTAGACGGGAAGTGGGTGACCAGTTGGCGGGAGTGAATGGCCGCTCATGGCGGAGTTTTGATGTAATGTCAGAAGTTTAGTTTACCTATCCAGTCACCTTCTGTTTTATTTCGATTTAGTTTTGATCCTAAATATGATCAAAATATTTCTATTTCATTCAATGCTAAGGATATCTCTTCCTTAGATCAAAGAAAAAGAGTTGTGTCATTCGCCATTTATGTGTTTGGTTGTCTGGTTTATCTGTATCCCTTTTATATTTTTTTATAGATTTTATTTTTGGTGAATTTAGTATCGGACAATGTATTGCCAATTTTCCTTTGATTTATGTTTTGCGTGTGCAATAGGCCTATAGTAATATTCAGCCATCGTAACTGTATCAAAATCGAAATCCCTGATGGAATAATGAATGCACCAAAATGTCAACAAAAATCGCCATGCAAAAGGGGGAAAAAGGGAAAGGGAGAGAAAGACTAAAAATAACTTTCGCCCTACATTCGTGGATGACGGCGTAGAAATATTTGGTGAGCTGTGTCCATCATTGTCGCCGGTTGTTGCCAAGAGTTACCCCTGTGTAGTCTCGGTTAACAGGCCGTAACTAATTCATTCACGACTGGCACTACCGGTCAAAAAGGCCACACTAAGGCTAATTTACTAATCTTTTTAAAAATCTTCAGACGTTAAAAATATTTTATTTGAAATATTCGAATAGCATTTTCTTCATAATTTATTTACCAGCGACCCAAGACTCATCAAGCATTTTAAAATTGAATTTATCTTCGCTTGGATTCGACCACTAATTCGACACACCTCGGTAAAAACGGAAATACGATTATATTTTGATGGAGTTGTTATTGATATGAACTGAAACACTTCGTATCCCGTTTCATGCAATTTTCTTGCAGGGACCCATTAGACCACCCAATTTTCTTACCCAGAAATGCTTTTTTTCTTTCAGAACTCAGTTAGACACCCAATTTTCTTACGCGGAAATGCACTTTTTCATGCACTTTTTTCGGCTGACAGACCCATCCCACCCCCCAGTTGCTGTTTGCATTTTTGTTACAGTTGCCCCCTGGTACAAAGGCGAGAACACGAGGGGGCGAGAAGTCGAGGACGAGGGAACGAGGACAAGAGGATTTTCAAAACGAGAATTCGCGGGACGAGGGAGCGAGAAGTCGAGGTGAAAATAATCTCGTGTTCTCGGGGCGAGATCCCCGCATATTCGCCCTATTTCCTCGTGTTCTCGCACTTTGGCCCTCCCGTCCTCGACTTCTCGCCCCTCGTGTTCTCGCCCTCGACTTCTCGCTTCCATAGTGATCAATATACACCTAGAGCTGGACCAACAGACAGTAGAAGCTATTTAAAAAGCAGCCATTAAACAACTATCCATCTACAGTTGAAGTTTGCTTCAAATACAGAAACAAACACAGTCAGGTAGAACTGATATTATTTTATATAGCAGACAAGCTTTCATATATTTATTTTATATCTTTATATTTATATTTAATGGATACCCTTCTTAAGATTGTATATTTTTAAATAGTAGAATATCCGTCATAATGAACTGCTTGTTCAGGGTTATATATTTCTACTCCAGTAAGGTTCATACATGTATAGGATGAAAGTGAAATGAACTGATTGAATCCTACCGTTGATATTTGTTTGTAAACAATTTGGGATTAAACCGTAGAACATTTTATATATTCAAAATGAAAGGGACGAAATACAGACAGAAAATTCACATTGATGCTGAAATGGGTCACAGGGCAGCTGCTAACAAGCTAGTGACGTTTGTCTTAAACTTCGATGATCCCTATGGTAAATTCATCCTGTTTACACGAACTGGGTTACAATAAAAACGTAAATATATTAGAAAGCATCAAGAATGGTAAGTTTATTTCTATTTTAAACATGAACAACACACTATATAATATATATATATTAATCAGTTTGTCTCGGCATACCTGGGGGGTATGGTTAGCCGAATGGTTAGCACGTGCGTGCGCTGTATCATAAGGCTGTCATTGAGTCAACTGGCGTGGTTTCGAATCCCCGGTTGTACGTGACAAGGAGTAGGGTTGCCTTCCAACCTCGTGGGTTTTCTCCGGGTCCTCCGGTTTCTTCACACTACTAAAGACCCCTACGCGCAAGCGAATTATTGAAATAAAATTAAACCATATGTTAGTCCCGAAATGACCTAGTCTGTATCGAGTGGACGTTAAACCCCATATCTCTCTCCCTCTCTCTCGGCATACCTTTTATCTTTTCATCGTTTACCGTGAAACAAAGTAGTGCAGCATTGACAACTTATAAAAACATATAAATACAAACGTACCGGTTCTGTTCTTATTTGTTTAAATGAATCTGATTTTTGCAAGAAATTAACTTTATTACTGCCATGATTCAAGATTGTTATTTCTTTTATAGATCGTTAAAATGTGTATTTTTGTGTGGTTCGTAATGTGTTTTGAGACTCTAGTCTAAGTTTCAGAATTGTGGTTTAAATTGGGTAATTTGGCTTTTGAATAAAAGGTTAGATTGCTAGTATTCGTGTTTTTGTGTCGTCCATGTGTTCTGATATGTAAAGCTATGGTATAAATAAAATAAAACCAAGTAGGAACAATCCAAACCATAAGACAGAATTCGAAGTCCTAAAAAACGTTATAGGCAAAATAGTTTATTCAAGCTAAATAGTGTAATCAGCAAATGGACTGCTCCTCGTGTACAAAATACACAACAAACAGTTGTAACAGGTGTCTGGAAGAGTAAGCTTACCCTGTCTGTCGCCATACCCGCCATAGCTGCATCCAAACTATTAGGCGAAATGTCGGTAAAATAGCGTGATTGGCCAATTTAACTTTTGAATAAAAAGTTGGGTTGTGTTAAAAATCCCATGTGGTTTAATTTGGGGATTTAGGTATATTTTTTCCTGGGAAAACTCAAATTAACGGCTCGTTAAATTGTGAGACTATCACAAAGTCATTAATACGAGTTTAATAAGAGGTTAAGATAAGAATAGGACACTTTTTAGAAAAGTGGGTTATACGTATATAATTTTATGTATTTAATTTTTGCTTTAGACACGTAATATAAACGTTAAATATATATTTGCTAAATGCTATTTTGTCATTAATTAAATTTTGCTTTAAATTGTTCACGCGCGGTGCAGGTTAGTAATCTGTAATTTGACATGTTACATTATACTTTTTATGTCTGCTATAACCCATGTTAAAGTTGAGGTTGTAAAAGTCACGTGACTTCAGTGGCAAGTTGAATGAAATTATGTGTAATTAAAAGCTAGGTATATTCTGATTGTCATGTTTATATAAATATCGACTGGTGTTTGGGGGGATAGGTGCGCAACCATTTCCTTCAACAAAGTTCTATTCTAGATAAATTAAATAAAATGGGGTTTAACGTCCTACTGTAGGAGAAAATGGGATGTCATTCAGATAGTGGCCATATCTGTGTGTCATCCTGGCTAATGTAATAATAAAGGAAAGGCTTATGTAATAGTGGATAGCGTTTATAAAAAACGAAATACAAAATTGTAAATGATTAGGTCAAAAAGGTCACATTACTGACGGTGAAATATATAATAACAATGTAGGAATTCTAAAACGAAAAGGGAAATTATAAAATTGCAGATTACTACGATAAGGTTAAGAGATCAAAGTTAGTTTGCGGATTTATAATTAAAGGAACACATCAAAGTTTATTAATAATTAAATGTAGTTTAATTTTAATTAAAAGTAAGACTTAATAATAACATTATGAATAGTTAGTTCTTAGTCTGATGGCAATGGCAGGTTTGATTGACGGATACAATTTGTATTTTGTCTCAAACCAATGATACTTAGACGAAAAAGAAAGTTTCAATTTGATACTATGGTAGCTGAAACAGACCAATAGAAATCCAAGAAGAAAAAATGGTTTACCAGTTTACCAAATTGAGATATCCTGAGACAGAATTTAAAGTGAAACCTGAACTTTATAAATATTACGTGATGGGTTATAGTGTTTTGAAATTAGGACACATGAAGATTTTCGTGAATTTTCATAGGACTTTGAAGTACAGTGATGAACTTTATGGAGAGCTTACTTTTGATTATTTGTGTTTTTTCTTTCATAGCTTTGTTTTATGGTATAGTAATCATTTATATTTGCATGTTGCATGAATTAGTTAGAATATCTATATTTTATATATATTCTTAAGGGGGGGGGGGGAATTGTAGTAATATCGTTGTTGCGACATTGTTTTTAAATTTATAGACAAGGAATAGAGATATAAGATGGTTTAAAAAATATTTTATCTTTACAAATTATTCTCTATTGTCAGTATATTAGCTGTGGTATGAGTTTATTTAAAACGCAAATTAATTGTTTATGAAATAGCGTGAGAATAACAGGAAAGAGGGTTTAAGTTCAAGGATAGATTGTGTCAAAAAAACATGTGACTGGAAATTTACCTATTGCTTCATTTGGTTTAGTTTGATCAATCACATGATTAATTACATCATAATTAGCCAATAGAATAATTAATGGGTGTTAATCTCAGAATATATAATTAATAGAATGCGTGTTCTAGGGTAGACAGCCATGTGGTTCTCGTAGGGAGAGGATGTAGGAATTTCCATCATCAGACTCGCCGCATGAGAGCGGGTTAGAGAGAATGTCTTTATTCTACTATGCATTGTACTATATGTAATCAGCTATGATATATAACATGTAAAAACGAACTGTTGTATTGTTATTCCTGGTAAGACAAACGTCTTAAGAAAACAGTAAGAGGTAAATACACAACGTGAAGCAGACGCAAAGACAGCTAGAGACAAAGTCTAGACGATCACAAGGCTACTAAGATATGTAGTAAGAAAAGATGCATGGGTCGTACGTAGGATGTGGCGACCGGTTTTCCCACGCCCGCTCTCCACGTCTGACAAAAGATTCCTGATGCTACAACTGGTGATATATCTATATCGGATTTAGATGAAGAGAGGACCCTAGGCTATTCCTCTTGTGAGAACCCCCCCCCCCCAACTCTGCCCTGGCCATAACGACTAGAGGAAGAAGGGAGTGTGTTTTAGACACAATAACATTAAGAAAAGATGATTCGTGTACGCCTTGTGTCTCACAGCCAATATGTATTGTGTTTTACTGTCAGTAAGATATACATGCCGTTCTTATTGTTCTTATCTTACAGTCAACAATAGATATTTTAGATAACTTCACGTGTCCAAAATACAATCTATTATTAGACGCGTGTTCAAGTCCTCGATTCCTGGGTTA
This sequence comes from Patella vulgata, assembly GCF_932274485.2. Lineage (NCBI taxonomy): Eukaryota > Metazoa > Mollusca > Gastropoda > Patellidae > Patella > Patella vulgata. The sequence goes on from NC_065884.2 coordinate 4,911,121, forward strand.
TTGATTATATGGTCATACACACTTGCATCAAATGTCAATCCCAATAATCGAGAACATTTAATGTAAATTATATGCCACATTCCATTCTAAGTGATTGATACAGGGTGTTTCTTATTGTCATTAAGTGATTGATACAGGGTGTTTCTTATTGTCATGAAGTGATTGAAAACAGGGTGTTTCTTATTGTTATTAAGTGATTGATACAGGGTGTTTCTTATTGTCATTAAGTGATTGATATAGGATGTTTCTTATTGTCATTAAGTGATTGATACAGGGTGTTTCTTATTGTCATTAAGTGATTGATATAGGATGTTTCTTATTATCATTAAGTGATTGATACAGGGTGTTTCTTATTGTCATTAAGAACCATTTCTGTTTTAGTTGTAGAAGGTAGAACATAAATCATTGGTTTTAAATTACGTACCTAAATTAAAAAGGTTCTCGATAATGGAATAAAATGAATGGGGTTTAACGTCCTTCTGTTCTGCTCCGACTGGGCATACGCCATACAGTGTGCTATGGGTGAAATTTTGCCCGGGCAGCGGCACTATGCCCTACTCTTATATCAAATTTCAACTGCCAATGAATCTTTTACGTGCACGCCAAAGTATACACGGGACCAGGGTTAGACAGCTGTCCTTGTCATGCCTTCCTTCCTGCACCACGTTGGAAAATTCTCGATAATGGGGGGACGACATCTAATGCGTGTGTGTGTTCACATAGACTTAAACCTATCAATCGAGGTCCATTCACAGATGTTTAATAATAGAAATTTATGATCATTGTTAATATTAATGGTATTTCATATTTTACCAGTCATATATCTACCAATGTCTTCGAAAAGGACCATCAATCCATCAATCAACACGTGTGTGTGTGCGTGTGTGTGTGTTGAAGGGGATGCGGGCATCTAGACTACTTTGTCTGTTGTTTCATACACTACAAGCTATGACAAATACACCTGGTGTTTATTCGGAATTCAACACGTGTTGATGAAGTTAGAGTATTAACTCGTTTCATGTAATAGAATAAGAATAAGTAAATCCATAAAGTTAAGCTATTATGAACACTATGTGTAACTTACACATGCACCGTAATTATCAATGTCAGAATCGATTTTGATAAAAACAACGCTTTAATTACTTTATTGTCCATATTTGCTGATAGATGAATGTTGTTTCAGTAGATTGGATTGCGTATGTGTAATAAGTACTAATAGTATAAAATTAACTTATTTTTACGATGGTACATACATTAATAAAGAAATTGAGTTTGCCACTTGGAACTAAAGGCATCCAATCGTAGCTAAAAACAAGCACATCAGTATATCTCAACGTTTTTATTTACGTTCTCGTACCTAATAATGCACTCGTTTTCAGTACCATTATGACGTTCAGGATTATTATAAGGAGGACTTGGCAGTGGTTTGGCTTCTCGGGATCTGAAAACAAAAGTGATTTATTCAAGTTGTACTAGTCTACTATTTAGTCAATTAAAGCTGATGATCGTCAATTGCATGTTACTAATAATATTTAATTTTAAAAGAATTTGTCTTAAAATGTATTCAAATTGATTATTTAACATTTAGTTTTAAAAAAATCAAGATCAAAATGTTCCGTTTAACCATGTTACTTTTATATCCGAAAGTTGATTAATTTTCAATTCGTCACATCTTTGTAAATATTGAGAAAACCAATTCTATAGTGATAACAAGTCCTTCAAAAGACGCTGAAAGACTTTAGATGTCAAGATGTTCTGCGAAAGTGGTATTAGGTAAAATTAGATAAAGAACTGACAGGTTTCGCTATAATAGTTTAAAAATATATGATGAAAACGGCTACCGTTGTTACGATAATAAATAGTCTCGATTATCCGCATTAACCGCAAACCTTTTTAAAATCTACTTAATATCGGATGCTATCGAGAGTTGATTAATGTCAGATTAATAATTTAAATAACATTTCAGGCCTACCGAAAGACCTGCAAAAGGCAGATTTAGCGCTTGCATAATGTATGTTTAATATAGTGTGCATTTAATGTATTCAACCTTACAGTAACTCGTTTTATTAAAACCTTTGACAAAAGAATACGTTTCTGTCATCTTTCGTTCTGAATCAGATCTCAGTAAAACTACTGTACTTACATAGACCGTTCTCGTTGTGTTTAAAGTAGACAGCTAATCCTATTGTTATTCCAACACCCAGTAAAACTGCCAAGAAAATACCTAAACATATATTTCTTTTGTCATATTTTCTGTGAGTTCCGAATGTAATAGATGTCAATATCCATTCAAAATAGTTTTTGATCCTTTATTTTAAAATGACTCCATTTGTCTCAATAAAATGTATGATTATTTGTATATTTTCATTTAAATTATTTAACGACATGTTTAACAACTACATTATTCACATACACATAAATGTATCATGATGTCATTCTAGAAGTATGGCTATATCATAGTCTCTCCTATTGAATTAGGGGGGGGGGGGTGGATGGCTGAATGGTTAGCGTGCGCGCGCTGTACCATAAAGTCTGTCATTGAGTCGACTGGCGTGGTTTCGAATCCCCGGTTGTACGTGGCAAGGAGTAGGGTCGCCTGTCCAACCTCGTGGGTTTTCTCCGGGTCCTCCGGTTTCCTCCCACTGCTAAAGACCCCAACGCGCAAGCGAATTATTGAAATAAAATTAAACCATATGTTAGTCCCGAAATGACCTAGTTTGTGTCGAGTGGACGTTAAACCCCATTTCTCTCTCTCCCTCTCTCTCTCCTATTGAATTATTTAATCCTGTAACATGATTTCATAACAACTTTATCTGGTTAGCAATTGGCGTATAACGATATAGAAGACTAGTTTGTGTTATACGACTTCACATATTCTTCGTGAAATTGGCTTTGTTTTATTCCATTAAAATTCATATATCACAACACAGAGGTGATATTCGGTTTTCCAATAACTTTAAAGAGCATGGTATGGTTAAATTTATTTGCAATGTTAAAACAAGAATTGCTGTTTTCGTCAATGTTTGTATCGGTTTCATTCGGTACGTCTAGAAAAGGGCGATAACTCTGTATTCAATCGTACACGGTCAGTTACATTAAAACTTATCTCAGACAAGAAGAAGTGTGGGTGGGGTAGAAAACCGAGAGGGAGAGGGTGTGTTCAACATCCACTCACTGACATGGTTCAATCTTATATTAACAATTCACCTGCCTGTGGGTGTTTGCAGCAGTGATGTAGGGGCGGGGCGATGGGAGCAGGAGGTTAGACATTCGACGAGGCTTCTTGTAGAAACCCTGCCACTTGTTTGAATCACAGACCTTATTATCTAAAGCTCAAGAGTTAGACCATGCCGTCTTCCAGGGAGAAATTTGCTTTGACACGTGCCTGTATCATATTCCATAACAAGTATTTACGGCGTTGTTTCCCTTGTCAGTGGTGCATGTCTTGAAACCAGAGGTCCCGTAACACATTAGGGTGTACGTATAAGAACCCTTGACAGTTGGAATTCGTTATAAGTGTAGGTCGTGGTGTAGCTGTTTTAGCAAAATGTCCCTCATAGCAAACTATGGCGTATAGTACACTATTCTGTCCAGTAAGTGCAGAAAAGTAGGATGCTAAACCCGATTTTATTTTAATTTATATCATATTCCGCTATATCTACTGCCAATATTACATGTGGTCTGAAAGGCTAAGGGCTGGTTAAGGGCATTAAACATAACGCGAGGGGGAATCACGAGAGAGTTAGAACCCTGTCTAAACACAAATATATGCCAAAACTAATAGTATTTATTGTCAATGATCAATGGTACATTACTGGTAAAACATATAATATCTATTATCAGTTATTAGTGATACATTACTTCTGCAATTTATAATATGTGTAGTATCATTTATTACTCCTGCAAATTATAATATTTATTATCAGTTATTAATGGTATATTACTCGTGCAAATTATAGTATTTATTATCATTTATCAATGATATTAATGGTACATTACTCGTACAAATTATAATATGTATTATCATGTATTAATGGTACATTACTATAATTATAGTATTTATTATCAATTATTAATGGTACATTACTAGTACAAATCATAGTATTTATTATCAATTATTAATGGTACATTACTAGTAAAATATATAGTATTTATTATAAGCTATTAATGTACATTTTAACTATAGAGTAATATAAAATGCTTGATAAAGACGAGAGTGTCATCGTCGAAACGTAGTTTATAAAACCGAAATTGTTTTTTCATAAAGAGTCGTAAATGAGTAAAATAACATCTATAACAATTCTTCATAGTATTTATTATCAATCATGAACAATATATTATTTGATAAAAATGTAATTTAGAGCCTGCAAACCGCTAAGAGGTACACAATTTCTCGTAGAAAATTATCTGTATACAAATATCAGTTCTAATGTTTTTAATATAGCCAAAAAGTAATCGCGCAATTTAATATAAAACATTGAACTATTTTCAACAGGTAATGATATCATGCAAATAAAAGCTATTTAAAGGAGCAGCCTCAGGTGTATTTGGTGAATACAACTAAATTAATTATATGTGAAAAACTTTTAAAAACGTGTCTTCTCACCCTGTCTTTAAGTTTAATTTTGAATGAGTACAAATTTCAAAACGGGCAGCTTCAGTATAACTATTATCGTGGTTGTTACTATCATAGTTAACTTCAATAGTTAAAAACTAGTTAATGTAAAGGGAATATGCTGAAAATTTCAGTCAAATTGATCCACTTAGCGGTTGAATTTTCGGCCTAGCCTCGATCATCATTACTAAAGTCGGTACCATAAAAACATAGTCTCGATTATCCATTTCATGATTTAATCACGAATGAAAGTTATGCAGCAAATCGGATAATATTCCAGTAAATATCGCAGGCTAGCGATGACATCTAGAGTTGATTATAGTCTGGATAAGTTAATCAATGTCTAATTTTAATTGGATATTAATTAACTAAAATAATTTAGATAACATTCCAGGCCTAAAGAAAGACCTGCAATAGGCAGCTTTCGCTCTTACATAATGTATGTTTAAGCAAAATATAACATAATTAAGCAAAGAAAGAACAGTAAGATATTAAAACATTTTTTTCCTCCAAAAACCGGATCTCATCAAAATTCATTATGTATTACTCTGAAAAAAAGGATAAACCGTATAATGAATAATATATTGTCAACTGGAAATGTTTTTATAATTATCCATTATTATACATATCCAATTGATAGACAATATTAATACCATGTTGTTTCCTGGATTGTTTATATCTGTTTGTCATTTGAATATCAATAACATGGGATTTAACTAGAGGTGTCACAAGCACAACGAAATTTGGGGACTGGTCGTTTCTGAAGCAAACATGGTCACCGATGACGATTTTTGTGATTATTTGACATCTATCGCGTCATTTTCTGGCGGTAAATATCATACACACAATTGTATATTTGTCATTTTTGTTTCTGTTTGGGGTGTCTTGTAATATAGTTAAGCCCGGCAAGGAGTTTCAGGTCAGCTAGACATTTAACGTGTATCTTTAGTCGACGGTTCTAGTCTAGATCACCAGGACGTAACATACTAACGTATTTTAATAATAAACTTACACCCTGTGGGACAAAGACAATATAACTAACTTGATAAGCCTCCGTTTCGTTCACAATAGTATGCCGCAGTACATAAATTGTGACCTAAAATAAATTGATTCAGGGTAACCAATGGACAGACCGCCAGGATGGCCTGGTCAGTATCTATACATTGGCTATAGATGGGTATGTTATAAATTTGTACCAGAGACGACGTGTTCGACTGTTTTGCCAATTTGTATTTCGCATCTCTATTTCACTTAGTGCTCCGAGTTAGTATTTAAATATATATTTAAGAAAAAATATGTAAATAGCCTTACCTAGGCAATAACCAGACGATTCTAATGGTGAATTAACCAGATAATAAACAAAGAAATTGTTTCCACAATATTGAACTTTTACATCAATAGTATATTTACATAATACACTATATCGTCGAACACAAGCTTTTATGTTCTGTATTCCATCTACAGTTGTGACAGGAGCAGCTAAAACATAACATTTTAGGATTTTAGTGTTTAAGTATGCATATATATCTTGACATATAAACAAGATACAATGAATGCTATGACTGAACTCCCCAAATATGAAGTCTTTACTACATTACAGACCATTTATACTTAAACGGGGCTATAATGTGTACCCGAGTTTCAGAAGTTGAATAAACTATGTAGTAGAAAACATCGATTCCAAAAATCGGGCAGAGCAGGAGATATATTGTTGTGAGTACTATGCTGTCACGTAGCACGAAAAAACATAATTATATGCGTTATTTGCATTTTTGATAAATATCAAATTTCTCAGGGCTTAATCCACACGACATATGTACCCGGATTGATTATTTAACATTTAACTAAGAAAATAAAATCAAAATACCAATTCCCGACTGGGATTCGATCGGATTTAAACTAGGCTCATCATGATTCTCCGCTACGTTTTGATTACTGAACAGAACTGAACCATTTTTAGACTGATATTCGTATTAGAGAGTAAACTTCCACACTTTTGTATTATAGCGCTAAATGACGCATCGAGCCTTTAACTGACATGAATATTCATGAAAGATCCTTCGGAAATCAGAACTACAACACAAGTACACGGAACCATAGCATATGCCCATTGATTTAGTAATAAATTTATGTAAGTATAATTAAACAGCCATACTTACTCTGTAGATAAATTGGAAATACTGTACCACAGTAATATTGTAATGGAGCTGTAACACTTGGTATTGCTCTGCCTGGTTTACCATACCATCCATCTGATAGATACCTGTCATTAATCCTCACAGATCCAGCAGATAACATGTTGGTAGTTAATCTTGATGCAGGGTACGTAAACGAAGTATAGTTACCACATGGACCTTCAAGAGCTGGAAAATATTGTAAAACAAAATCGCACAAATTCCATTCGCACATTCTTTAACGGATGTGTGAGAGAATCCACCTATAGTAGCGACCAGACATGTAAGAGGGCGAGGGCAGATATATGAATAAACGAATTCATATAAAATCATGAAACCCCCTTCTCCATCCACCAAAGCTTACACATTGGAATTCACAACAAAGTGGTTCGATTTAAATTGTAAGTATTTGCCTTAAAGTTAGAACCCCCTTGTGGTGCACTATATTATTATCATTAAAATGAGGTCCCATGTGATCAGTATTATTATAATGATCTCTATTGTAATTCAACATTAATAATTTATTCTAAAATAATTACAGGTATCATTCAGTTCCCATCTTCCGCCATTTTCATCAACTTGACAGATATATTTATCATTACTAACATAACTTTCATCATGACTGTAACATCGATCATTGACCAAACAGTGATTTTTCTGAAAACACAAAACATGTCATTAGAACCCATATTACCGAAGACGTTACGAGCATTTCCTGGCAATAAACCATTGCTACACTTTCTTGTTAGTTCCCGTAACTTCAGTGTCTATTTGTACAAAGATGTACGACCTCCCTGATATATCCCGAAATCAAACTCAATGATATTCTACAAAGGAGAGTGGGATTCAAATGAACTATTATGTAAGATTCATTTAAAGAGCTAGCCATTCTTGATATGATAGTTCAAAAATAGATAATACAAAATTAATATATTAAAAACTTCATTCAAATTACTTTATTCTGAATGAAGATATTAGCCTTTGAAGGTTTGACAAGATGTGTGCTCTGATTGTATCCACCGTACATGTAGTTCGAGGCTTAGTCTCGCTTCATCATTTCTAAATTAAATGATTAAATGGCCGAACCGTTATAATCTACCTACAATTAGGCCGATCCGATGGCATCGAGAGTTGGTTATAGTCTGGATAAGTTAATTATTAAGTTGATTATGATCTGGATAAGTTAATTAATGTCTAATTAATAATTTAGATAACATTTCAGGCCTAAAGAAAGACCTGCAATAGGCAGATTTAGCTCTTGCATAATGTATGTTTAATGGATGTGCGTTTCAATTGCGTATAAAACATATTTGTTAAACATAAGTAAAACCACTACTGGGTGGATGGATTATTTTGATTAATCAGTATCTCATGCCTATTACCATTTCTTTATGGATATTTTGACGATTAGGACCACCTGGATCGTATGAATCTGATAGGACCTCTTTAAAGGAAAAAAAGGGACAACAATGTGTAAGCCACAGAAAGCCCTTAAATGAGAAATGGTGTCACGAGTTCTATAGACGGTAAGCATATCCTGCCATTCTTATTAATATTTTATCAGTTATTTGTACAAAAATAAACTTACGGATATTTGACAAGTGATTGTATTATTAGTATTGGTACAAGTCACACAATCTGAGTTGTAGTAGATCATTATTAGTTGATTACTGTAATGTTGTCCATCATTAGCTACAGATAGCTTATAACCAGAGAAGGTTTGTTGTTGGACTGGTATAGGATCTGGTGTATCATACACATCCAGTGGACAGACTGCTTCACTTATACTGTCTATTGTTGCATCCAATATGGTTGGGGTGGAATCCAGATTCGTCACAGCACCAGCTTCTGACATCTTAACAGATAATAATTGTATATAAATTTTTACTGTCTAGTATTTGCAGGGCACACTTTTATCATGACTGTTATTTTGCTAGTTTAGTAAATTTACCCAGAGATGCCCATATAAGCAAAAGTCCATCAGACAAAACGGAGCACACAAACATTGAAAGCAGCAAACACTAAACGTATATAAGATCAAGTTTTGTTATCCAAACATACGTACATAATGTAAGAAAGAAGACTCGCGTTAAGCCGTCTGTGCAATTGTGGTTGTTTTATTTCCACTTAAGGGGGATCACGTTTCTAAGTGGGTCGGGTGATCGATTCCTGCATAGGCGTTGAAAGTTCATCCCGATTTTCCGGCGTGGTTTCCCCTTGTCAGTGATGCAGGACGGAGGGCCTGACAAGGACAGCTGTCTAGTCGTTCGGATGGGACGAATAACCGAGGTCCCGTGTACACATTGGCGCGCACGTAAAAGATCCCTAGGCAGTTGGAATTCGATATAAGAGTAGGCCGTAGCGCCGCTGTTCGGGCAAAATCTCCTTCATAGCACACTGTAAGGCGTATGCCCGTCTTCATTAGCCCAGGTTAGGGGCCGAACAGTAGGACGTTAAAACCCATTTCATTTCATTTCATTTCATTTCGACTTAATTTCATAGCGAATTTTATGGGTCAATGTCTATCGAAGGATCTACATTGGTTTACAATAATATACCTTGATGCTATAACGCCGACATTTCGAACCAGGGTTTTCTACAAATGTTGTACCAAAGACAGCCATATCATCACATGTTTGGTTTTTCACATCACACAGTCCTTCATATTCTAATTCAGTTAGAACTGGAGGATCAGCTGCCCTAGTAGAACAATCAACAGCAATATATCCAGTCTCACAGATACATGTTCCTACAATATAGATATAGATATAGTTTAAAATTCCTCAGGTAGTTAGTCTAACGTCTTGCATACCCATATTCTACTGAGATTGAGAGCTTAACGGGGGTCTATAATATATTATATTCTTTCAATATCTGTACACTGCCGTTGTGGATATTAATGGTAATAAAACGTTATATTTTTTGAACACTTTAATATATGTGACCGTTACGACGACTCACCATTATCACATGCACCATGTTGTGAACAGTTATTTAGGCAGTCTATTTCAACAACTCGTTTGTAAATTGATGGTTTGCCGGGTTCTTCTTCTTGTAATTTAGGATCTAGGTCCACTTCGTGTCGACACTGACTCCTGACACTACCAACAGCTGACATAGCAAATTCAGTAGCACTAGTAAGCTGTAGAAAAACAATATATATGTATCGACATTTGGTTGAATCGCCAATATAATTAGAAGATATCGAATATAAAAAGTATATTTATATTTAAAAGCCATGTACTAAAAGGGTGTTTAGAGAGCAACATCCAACAAACACACCCACCCCCTGTATCGACATTTGGTTGAATCGCCAATATAATTAGAAGATATCGAATATAAAAAGTATATTTATATTTAAAAGCCATGTACTAAAAGGGTGTTTAGAGAGCAACATCCAACAAACACACCCACCCCCTGCCAAAAACTACCACCACCACTGAAAAGCTCCCCAAACCAAAGCTATAAATAAACAAATAAAACATCTAACAAAAATCACATTTCGGATATTTTGATTATATAACTTACTTTTATATCGTCCTTGCAGGTTTCAAGCGCTATTGGAATTTCCTGTTGAAGAGATTCTATTTCTTTACTGCATAGTTTAAACAGGCTATCACTGTCAAACAAACTGTTACAGTATAGCGTTGCGTTCTCTTCCGACCAGTTATTGTTCCACGTTGCTTGCTAAAATATAAATTATGATTAACCTGTATATAAGTTTGATAATATAAAGTACAAACAATCAACAATACGTGTTAATTAAAGTTCATGGACGTGATTTGGGCGATATACAATGTAAAAGTTAATTTCTAATAACAATATCCAAAAACTGAATCAATTCCGTTCCATATTTACAAAGATATGATAGAGCGAAATTCCAAAGATCTATGCTGAAACAATTTACTCTTTCTGTGTTCTCTCTTCTCACTTCTGTTTTTTTTTCTTGGTAGAATCTGTAGACAAAATCTCTACAAAGTTAAACTTTCCACCATTTTGCAAATTATAGTATATAAGCTAATCTTCTTTGAGTTGCTTGATAACGTCATGGTATTATAACACGTCCACCGCTATCTTAAAGGGATTATACCGATTTGAACCGAGTCTCGAAAATAAAAGTCCGAGTATGTATGAAATTTAAGCGCCATAATATAGAGGAGTGGTGTATTTACCGTGTCTCAAAATTTCAGCTCAAAATATTGAGTCGTTTGGTCGTGAACGCCAAAACTGCTTATCCGGACAAGTAACCCTTTTAAGATTTCGGGTCATTTTTTTCTTTTAGTGACCTGATATTCGATTCCCGTTCCTTTAGAGGTCTAAACCGTGAATGACCTATGTGCTGTACTTGATAACGAAAGGTAAATTTCACCTACACGTTATTTTTATAAAATAAAAGTCTGGTTTTATCCTGACACCGTATAATAATACTGCTTGTGACACCGGTCTCCATTCCCAGATGAAGACAGACAGATTTAAGTTGTTTGAAAACGTATTATATATATTGAGTTAGTTGCTAGGCCCTAAGATAGAGGATTGTAAGGGGTTTTAACACAAAATTAAGCAGTTTTATTCTCCAAAATATTATCGGGATTAGCCCTTTAACTTGTTCGCAAATCTCGAATCTAACTGAAGGCCCTGTTTTTAAACCGAGAGAAATTATGCCGGATGTTATCTACCGTTGGTATTTTGTTGTGTTTTCCTAATTAAATGTTATATAATCTTTTTTGCGATAAAATGCAAAACACTTTAATAACAAATGTATTTACAGTTATAAATAATGATTTGCTAAATTGTTGACCTAATTGGCCTGCTAAACTTAAATATCTATGAAATAACGTGGTGTTTGATTATCCTTGTATTTTTGGTCCACGGATACCATATCACAAACAATAAAATATCGTACAAAACATATACACATGTAATATAAATGAAGAATAAAAACTTTTATAAACAAAATACGATAAAATGCAATAGTAGTTTATAGTGCGAAGTTTGGGTAATTAATAATTATAATTACAACAATATCATGAACACATGATGATAAACACTAAATAAATATAAACAAAATTTGTGATTTTTTTATAAAATCGATAAAGATGTAGTTTCTCGATAATAAGCGGGTGATCATTGACATCAAATGACTTACTGGATTAATGATACACTATACCATCTATCGCACCATTACCATTTGCTTTAAGCAATTGCTATAATTTTTTTTTTCTGCCACTTATCAGAGTGAATCGCATGTAGGTTCCCAAAAACATTATCGCTAAAACCAAATATATATCAGCAAACGAGTTGTGTCGACAGCATAGCAACAAGCGGAGTTTGTTTACATTTTTAGTGGTTTTAAAACTCAATTGTATCCGTTCAAAATGAATTCAACGGCGATATTTTGGTCATATTTGTAAACTAAAGATTCTCCGCTTACAACGACGCCAATTATTATGAAAAGGGAATTGACAGTTGTATCGTAGCTGCAATTTGTAGCCGTGAAAATTCGTATCTACGGCTACAAATTGATACACTATTCGTGGCTTTTAGCAAGTAAAATTGGGTTCAATTGCAAAATGTTCAACACATATCATCACCGTTTGCATGGAAATCAGTAATTATGTTACAACTAGTGGAGAGTGGAACTGGAACACTGAAATCATAATCTTATCTTACCGAACAGTCTTACTGTATTTTCGAGTCACATGACACCACTCGATTCTGGTTCGGCCACCATTTTAAAATGAACAGAAATTTCGCATAGCAGTTGGGTTTAATCAAATCAAATAATTATTCGGTAATTTTCACCGTTTATTAGTTTATTATATGTTAAGATATGTACAGTACAGTTTGGGGATAGAGTTATCGAAAATTAAGGGAGTTATAGGCCGGTAACTTTTTTGTAGTCAAATGACTACAAAACTTGCTCAAACGAAGGCCGTAGGACCGTCTAAAATGACGGAACCATTTTTAGTCGTCCCGCTGCGAGCGAAGAAAAATAACTAATATTGCTGATAATTTTAAGAAATAGGACAGATTTAAGAAAACGTCCAAATAAAGATGTTCTAAAATCTTTTATTGCGAATTTCATGTTTGTGTCGATAGACTTATTTTTGTGAAAATCTCAATTTCGACCAAAATCAATATTTTCACTTATTTTGTCTCTATTTCAAAATCAGACAATGCGCATTCCGACTAATTTTGACATACCCGGTCACAAATGGTTTTGTTACTACATGTATTTGAAATCAATAAATGATTTAATGCCTCTGTGGTATTAATGCATTCAATTGAAAGGTTGTTATCACGCCCAATATCTTGTGGATCTCTTGTGGTAAAAAATACCACAGACCAAAACAACGATCAAAATTATCCAAAGTCAAAAATCTTGTAGAATGTGTTAACACACAAGGTATCTGAGAGGAAAGTCCACTACCTTGTTGACTCTTGTGGCGAAAAAGAGCGCGGAATAAAACCTTGTAATGTTTCAGCAAAAAAAATAAGAAATATTTCATGGTCCACCTTTTCCAAACGACCCCCAAATCTTGCCATCTCGAAAGATGGGGGTTTATATACAAGAAAAAATAAAGAATGGGTTCCATTTGCTGGATGAAGTACAATCATAATGGATTCGACATTTTGATGTTTATAATCTATTAAATTTGTATTTACTTATAGGATAAGGCTATTTTTGTTCGATCTATCTTCCCTGATCAAATCATAGCCGAATATATCAATAAATTTATCGTCAATTGCTGATTGTAAAAATGTTATAAGTCCATAACATTAAAACCTTCAGAATTTTGCCATATGAAACCTCGTAGCTCATTAATTTTACCGAAAAAAACTAATGAAGAAATTAACATTTGGACTATATTAGAGTCAAGAAATTGACTACCGATGTTTTCTTAATAAATTGTTGAATCGTTAATTGTATTATCGTCAATAATCAGACTATTATTATCAATGGCATAATAATTATATTTGCGGAGTAAGTCATATATTGCATACAATTATTATAATTAAATAAATCTAAATCATAAGACGATTTTCGAACTTCAAAAACATTGCCTACATCCCAGTACCTATCTGCACAATTAGTTTGTTCTTTGATGTATCTGTCACCAACTGATACCGTAACTAAAATGCCATCTAGATCCAAGGCCGTTCATGGAACCATAGACTCAGTTTTCGTTTCTCGTTTACGTAGTCCATATTTTGACAATTCTTTGTCCACTAGATATCAGGAATATAAAAGACCAGGACTTACTCCGGCTGTAGCAGTACGACCGCCACGTGACATTTCCGATGATGACGTAGTGTGAAGTATTCAATTCATTATTCACTAGACAGGCAGAGCGGTAGTCAGTTGTGTGGGTTAACATGGGATATGTACAGGCATATACCTCTTTTTAGTCGATTTCCCCACCCTATCCCACCCACGGTCTTCAGTTGTTGCCCCCCTTGCATTCAGATCTATCGCATTATTGCTCCACAATACTTAATAACTCTGGAAGCTGGAGGAATTGACATCCTAAGGATTGGTGTACTTCATTAACTTTAGAACTAGTTGTCCTCGAGGACGAGGTTATAGTGATTATCAATTTTACCTTGCTCAGAAGAATAAAAGTTAATCACCAAACCAAGTCCAACGAGAACAATACCTCACTCTTTGACGATTCCTGTATATATGAATACTGCAAGTTTGGGAAATTAGAAATTCCGGTATATCGTAGAAAAGGAAGTCAAAATTGAGTACAACTATATACTGATGTATTTGTGCACAGAGTATCGGAGAGATACTTGTGTGAATAGAATAGTTCCTGAGATTACTCCGGAAACAAAATCAGGACGGAAGGGGCTCATTTTAATATCCCGACTCTGGACTCCGTGCAGCGCGGGATAACAATACAGATATATAATAGACTAAACTTATACATACCCGTTTGAGTCTTTTGATTGGACCAGTTTCTGGTAAAAATAATGGCACTGATCGTCTTTTACGGGAAAATGTATGGGTGGCGCATGATCTTTTACTGACTTCCTTATATCTATTATCTTTAGCACAAGATTTAATGTTACTTTTCGTATTACATTCGATCGTTTGGTGCGGAGAACGTGTGTCAGTAGGATTACACTCACATATGACTGGAGTTTTGATGTTAGGTCTAAAATTATCACGAACAGTGGGGTTAAATAAACTCTCATCTGGTGTAACCCTGTTGATATAGTAAAACAATTCATTAAAAAATGTGTGGGGTTTTTTTTCTCATTGAAATCTGTTTGTCTGAACCTAAACTGCAACGACCATTCTTTTTCTCCTTTAACCTTATCCAAAGGTTATTTTCCAAAAGATTTTGTACAAATGTTTTGTCAAATGTTTCTTAAATATACTCATATCATCAGATGACTTCCGAGAAATAATACATTTTGATACTAGTATTCAATTTGATATTATCATTAATATGCATTTTGATCAATGGAATAAACTCCCAGCAAAATTAAAGGAAGCCAGAACATTAGAGTACCAAACCCAAACGTGACAGCGCAGCTCATCGCTATATAGAACAGTTCTAGATGAATGGTGCTATATAAATTCATTATTATTATTTTGATAATGATGTTCATTTTGATAATAGTAATCATTTTGATTATACTATTCATTTTGATCATTTTAATATTAGCATTCGTATACATTTTGATGTTTTGATATTTTTATAACTGGTGTATATATTTAAAGAAAAGCATTTTTTGTCTGTAAAGTCGATTCCTTTAATGAAAGTAGGTATAAATGTAACTTTCAATATCATGTATGTATTATTAAGGCCATGGTATATTAAGTTGATAGTAGTATAAAAATACACATACCTCCACGAACTGGTGAACAGTTCGGCCTCCTGGTAAGATCGGTTGTTGTAGTTTATGGTGTCTGCAGTAACCGTACCATTTCTTAGAACAAGTTGTTGTGTTTTGTCATTAGATATTTTACCGCATAAACCTAGCACTTTGTTTGGATCCAAGAATGATGGGTTAACATACACATCTACATACCGGGGAGGATTACCTCTATGTAAATGAGCTGTCATTGTGGCACCAGTGGGAAATGTTATCTATAAAAGGTATTGGCCAGTTAGAACAATCATATATGACAAGTAAGTAAATAATGAATATAAAGTGTTGTAGTAAATAAAGAATATAAAGTGTTGTAGTAAATAAAGAATATAAAGTGTAAAAGTAAATAATGAATATAAAGTGTTATAGTAAACGTGTTTCTAATTAATTAGGATGGGATTCAATACAAAATAGTTTGTTAAATTGTTTCAACGGCATTTAGTAATTGAACTGGAGTACACAGGTCACAATTCTATGTAATACAATTACTGCTTATTACTGAGCGACGTACTTGATAATGACTAGAGAATCCTAGTCGAAACGTCGCTCAGTAATTATAAGCAGTAATTGTATTCCATAGAATTGTGACCTGTATAATATAATTTGTGATGGATATTTATTAACAATGTATACAATATTCAATGATGCAAAGTAAAAAATCAACCCTTTACAGATTATGTCCCCTCGAAATTAATTGGTTTATCAATTCGAACTAAAAGAATAACATTTCGTACGGCTTAGAAAAACAATATTCAAATCTTAAGAGATTAGGAAGTTATAAGTAAGCTTACAATGCAAAAAAAATCAAGAAATAAATTATTAAAATTAATATCAACCTGTATGTTGGAAAATAAATTATGTAGCGTTTAACTACGATCTACGAACACATCTTTTCTTAATAATGAATGTACTTGTATTTGCGATATGTTATAATTAAATTTGCATAGTGGCCCCCAAGATGTAATATTTTAGTGACACATTCTTCAGGGTAGTTTGAATATATTGGCCAATGAATCGTTATGTATTTAGTCCCTCTGCTGTCGACAAACTACATCTTATATCGTCATTAGATTATATTCGGATATCAAAACAGTATCTACTGTGGGATGAAATATGCTGGACATTTCAGATTTTAGTTTGTGTTACCTTGTAGTCTCCATTTCTCTCTACTTTTAGAACATCAACGCCACCATCACACATTACGTATTCTATGATCCAGTTTTGTGAGTTACATTTACTGATCATATAAGCTGTTCCACCAACTCTAGCTATCACACCACAATTACAGAAAGCGGCACCTCCACAGCTAACAGTCTGTATTTGTACCTGTGGTTATTACATTCGTTTAAGCTAGTATTTAATATATTTTAGATTGTGTCGAAATGGTTTCATCAAATCCATCATTTACTAAACCAGCTGAATTCACACAGTTAAATGACCCACAAATTCATGCATCCGTCGAAATTCTAGAATTTCATTGGTCCACCTACAGCTTGGATAACGCTGTGTGTGGGTGTTGGGGGGGGGGGGTATATGTGGTGGTAGGGGGGGTGCCTGTACGGGAGGGTGGGAGGGAGGCAGTTCTGGGGTAATATGATATGGGGGAACAGAAAGCCATTTTACACCGACCCCCAAAGTATACATAATATAACTAACCTCTATGTCGTTTCCGTCATCTTTATACAATGTATATGTTCCTAGATATTGTAAGTTGAGCAAACTGTAAAATGAAGAGAACATGCACACAGCTACTCTTTGATAATTTTTAAATGTATTTCAAATGTATAATTTAAAAACAAAAAGTTTATCTCATTAATGTATCTTGTTATTACAGTAATGCCTTTTCTGGATAAAAATAAATACATTTCACAAACACACAGTGAGGTTAATGCCCACCGCTTCAATCGCAAATAGATAGATGGCACATATAAATTAATTGTACATTGAATTTTTTGTAAAGCCTCGAGCGATCAAAATGTTTATCTGTACTTAGCCTAAGCAGAAACTGCTTATGATATGATTTAAAGGACAATGTTGGTGTCAGTAATTATCACATATGTGATGTAACTCGCTAAACACGTTCCAAATATAATTTTAACACAGAGATCATTGCTACGATAGAAGAGTATTGAAGGTTTCTACATAAGGAAGCGACGAACACAAAAGGAAAACATGAGTTGTCCTTCTATATAGCTGACTGAAGTGACGAGTGATAACAGTTAAACGGACGAATTTCTGCTCTCTAACAATTCATTCGAAGGCCAGAAGTTGTTATGTGAGACTGCGAGAGAATAGGTGACAATTCAAAAAAGTAATTGAATGTCACTAGATAAGAGAACACGAGACAAATAGAAATAGTCCATGTATTCACTTGTTTTTATTCATTCTATACTTAATCAAAACATGGTAATGCACGGACTTTTTCTATATTCTTTCGTTTTCTCTTTTCCAGTGACAGTCAATTTCTGTTTGGAATTGTCCCCCAAAGCTATGACGGACAGACGAACAGACAGTTGGGCGGCGACCGGCCATCTGACATGATTTTGTTTGCCTCTAAAATTTGATTAGGGCGAAATTAATTTTAAATAACGCTATGCCTAATTAAACCGAATCAGAAATGCCAAATCAATTATCTCAAGTAGACTAAATTGTGTTTATTACATATTCTAGTCGTAAATATGATGATGAACTAAGGGTGAATCAAATTTTAGATTTATATCATTGTTTGGTTTTTTCTATACGTACAGTCCTTTAAATGTTTGGAGTCTGGGATCACTGTAGGCTTTGCATAGTAAGGACTGTGTCGGCAAAGTGTCTTTTACTACAATAACCTGTGTAAATATAAATAACAAATGATTATTAATCTGTAACTACAACTACCAACTCAACGAAATACTGAATAAAAATTAATGACTATGTTACATATTTGATATTAAAAAATAATTATATTCAATTTTAAACTGAATATGCCATAGTTAAGGAAGTAGTATACGTCGATTTCAAATTTTACCCCATGATAGTTTAAACAGAATTTCCATTCCCATGTCGTGTGAACGAACAACGTCTTGCATAGTCATGGATAAACGAGTTCAGTCAAACAATAAACAAACGATTACATTTGGTACAACAGTTCCATGTAAATGTTAGAATTGATAGTGGAATTATGTAATAAGAAACTTATGATGTTAAATATATACATACTTGTACACGGGGATGTATTGTGTAGCCACCCCACGTTTTATGGTGTCCGTACTCTGTCACAGATGACCTTAATATTACTTCAAACTGTGTTAAAGATTGGCCATATTCCTTTATTGTATCGGTAGCTACATTGATAATGTATTCATTATCCCATCCCTGTTTCAGGATGTCTACACCACACTTATCATTTACTCCTAGACTGGCACCACATTTAGAAACAGAATTTGGTATCAAGACTGTTACAGCATATTCACAAAGGACACCTGGTATCAGTATCGCACATCCTATCTCTGCAGTTGCTCGTATTCGTATTTGACCAGTTTCGCCTTCCCGTATTTTAAGTATAGGATTTAATACCTACAGTTACAAAAAGTGAAAAATGAGAATAAAGGGTACTTAATAGTTTATATTAATTGCAACATAATCCGGAATCTTATCACGTTAGGAAGTGCTATATTTCGATTTTATTTTAGTATCTATGCTAACAGGGGATTTAGTATTAACGAACAAGTCTATGGGTCTAAAGCATAAATGTCTTATAAATCTGTGAGTTAATTCGTGTGATATTTGAAACCATAGTAGCAAAGCATTTCATGTTATTCAAAAATAACAAAAATCAATTTATAATCGAAAGTCAAAAAAAGACATTAAAATGGGTTTTATGTGTGGTATATGAACAATGGTGGCCTCTAGGAGTGAACTTTCCACCTGTTCAAACATCAAAATCCTCTGTACACAAAACTATTTGGGGATTATTTACAGGGACTTTGACCATCATTAGGAAATTATAAAAAAATGATAAACCTACCTTTATTCCAATGAAATTCGATTCACTCTTAGAGACAGTCTGGTGTGATGTTTCATTTCTACTAGCAAATATTTCACATCGTATCTACAAGAATGATGACAATGTAATGTTTCATACAAACTAGCAAACTTGAACCACCAGTCATTTATCAACATCAGGATTATATATGTATTTTTTTTTCAGTTCAATCATTCAACAGGTCGGCGCTGATTGTTTTCGTAAGTGTTTTTACGACGTATTATTTCTGTAAGTGCTATTATTTATTTTTTTTTGTGTTTAATTTAGTCAGATTGTGAAGCCAAAACTGTACATGGTACAAACATTCTGCCAACGTAAATGTGGTTTGCCTCCGTGGATCAACTGTTTTACGGATGCGACCAAAAATAATCTCAGATTGCCCATATCTCGGTTATTTCTCTTCGAGTTTTCATTTTTGGATTCTGAAGACGAATCCCATATGGGCTGTGGCTGACGGTGTTTCGAAATTCGGAAGTTCGCTGGATTAGATTTAGCATCAAAGATTTGCGAAAGTCTTCTTCTTCATTTTTTCGACATTCAAGATGGCGTATCTCCGTCACTGTTTGAGGTATCAAGTTGAAACTTGGTAGGAATAAGGAACGCATCGATACCGTCCGAATGACATATTCAAAACTTTTTTAACCGCTTCCGAAAACTTCCGGAAATTACCGAGGCCTTCCAATTTTTCCCGAACACGAATAGTTCTCTCCATTTTAAAAATAGACCAAAAATGGCATATGGTGGAGTTAGCCTCAGATATTATTTTTCATTTTCAGCGCCCTTGTTCAATAATATTTTCAACCTTTTGGCCGCCATATTGGATTTTATAAAAATCTTCAAATTGATATTCAGCCGCCAATTTAATTCCGATTTTCGAATACTTTTTTTTCTTTTGACCCTACTCCAAATGACAACAATCCTTAGGGAGTCGATTTTTTAAATTTAATTTCATTTACTTCCGGTTCCACTTTAAATTTTCTTCGACCTTTCAACTTCTACCTGATGACCTAACCTTTTTATGACCCTTGCCCTTTTCATATATAATGACCTGCATGTCTACTAACAATTAATATCAAAATGTTTGGTCTTGAAGTACAACGTCCGGTTTTATTAACAGTTCCAAATGACAGGTTTTTCCACTTTAATAGGTGTTGGATCTTTCCATACTCAATAATGCATGGCGTAACTTGTTTGTTGACGTGACAAGGCGTGACAAGACGTGACCTGCTGAAGAATCCAAGAAGCAGATTAATTAACGTAGATAAAGTATTTGTAGATATATACGCTTTAGAATTAAAGGAGCCGAACCTCTGACCCAGTATTATCAATAATATTCGAAATTAGTACATTTCAGTCAATAGTGATGTTGTTACCTTACCTAAAAAAATGGGATCATAATATCTAATATGTAAGACACGATGAATATATCAAAACCCGCACACGATGTCGGATACTCTATGGACACACGGCTTTCGAGCGCCATTGATCATGAACAAACAAGACACACCAAAACAACAATGCATAACCAATTAAATATTACTAATTCACAAACGACAAAATAATTTTAAAAGGGTGTATAATTGACCAAGAGAGGGCAAGGATTTTCGTTGTTATATTTGGACTGTTCACGAATAAAAATAACAATACAATTTTTCATTGTAAGTAAATCACTTCATATTCACTTATATGGACACAGGTAACCATTAATTTCCCCCACTGACTTTAATGTTACTTCTCGTCTCTTTGACCGGCTCTAAAACATTGCAACATTTGGCAACCTGTTGCTCAAAAGCAGGTATCAGGTTCACAATGGTTATTTCTCAGCGGATCTTCGTTGGGTTTTCATTTTTGGATTCTTTGGACAAATCCCATAGGGGATTTCGAAATTCAGAACTTGTCATAGTTTTAACATCAAAGATTTGCGAAAGATTTCTACAGCATTTCTTCTACATTCAAGATGGCGTATCTGTTAGGAATAGGGAACACTTTGATGCCTTCAAAATGGCATATTGAAAATTTTTGTGACGGCTTCTGGTAATTACCGAGGTCTTCCGATTTGTCCCGAACATGAATAGCTCTTTCCATTTTAAAAATAGACTACAAATGACATATGGTGGTGTTAACCCCAGATATTGTATTTCATTTTCGAGACCTTGTTCAATAAAATATTCAACCGTTGGCCGCCATATTGGATTTTACAAAAAAAACCTTCAAATGATATTCAGCTGCCATTTTGATTCCGATTTTGGAAACATTTTTTTTTTAACTTTCTCCAAATCGCAACAATTCTTAGAGAGCCGATTTTTTAATTTCGATTTCGTTTACTTCATGTTTCACTTTTATTTTTTTCAACTTTTGACCTACTATCTGGTAACCTGACTGTTCAATGGCCCTTAACATTTGCATATATGATGGTCCTGATGTCTATTGCCATCTAATATAAAAAGGTTCGGTCTTGAAGTAGAACTTCCGGTTTTATTAAGACTTCAAAATGACAGTTTTTTTCCACTTAATTAGGTAATGGATGCTACTATACTCAATAGATCATGGTGTAACGTGATTGTTAACGTGACAATCCGTGACTTCACGTACCAAAACAAAGCTTTTACACAGTTCTAATTTTTAATTCAACCTGATTATAATTTATACACACTTTCTATACAAACACCCTTCACCATAGGCACTTGAAGGGATTCAAATAAAACTTCTTACCCCTGCTTACTACAATAACAACAAAGTGTTAATATACAGCTTGTAATGTAAATAAATTGGTCATTTACAGCGTTATTAATTATAAATCAAACTTGAAACGCTATCACTTGGCGATTATCAACTTCGTCGGACCGGAAGTAACACGAAATGAGGTCAATGGGAAACCCCTTATTTTTGATTGGTCGAGGCGTGTTACCAAAACTAAAAATGAATTTCATAGCTGACCACGAATTAAGAATCTTAGAATGACAGCTTAATACTTTCATTGGTATGTAACATACCAAAAAATTAACATAATACATAATTGGGAAAAAATATTTTGCGTTTTAGTCAGCAAAATGAAGTGCCCGGAATAGAGTCCCCTTCAGCCCCTACACCTCTGCTGAATACTGATTCCAGACTAAGGCATAGACTCCAAGCCCATTCGTTTGCTTGCGATGCCTATGTCAGAAATCAGACGTCACAGGTTTCGGCCGAGTTCTGCTATAACAGATTCTTCGGGCTTCGATCATTATTTGTTTCATCATTTTTTCAGAAACCCTTATTTTTTTTGAATATTGACTAATGAATTTAAAATATTTCAAATCATTGTACAAAACGGTGTTTAGTGCCACTCTAGAGTCGTCACCCTGCGTTTTGTCCGTATTTTTTTGTTTGTATGCACAAATAGACAGACAGCAACAACACGATGACGTCCCATTACAGCAATATTTTTGGCCTGTTTTTATAACTTCAAAAGCCTGACTTTGCTCTGGAGTTAATACCAGGGGCATTTTTCCTTTTTACTTAAACACGCGTGGACGTGTTTTGGTGAGGTCTGGATCACCCTGTCCCTAGGTAAATTTCTCCTAACGGATAGATTAATGAAGGGACTGGGTGATAAAGACTGTTACTAACAAAATGGAATTCCCTTGACCTCATTTCGTGTTACTTCCTGTCCGATGAAGCTGTTAATGCCAAGTGATACCGCTTCAGGTTTGTTTTGTAATTAATAACGTTGTAGAATGTCCAATTTAATTACATTTAATTTTCAGCTGCATCGATATTTGCTAAACATGTAAAATTCGGTTAGTGGGAATGAATATATATATTTATTTAAAGTGGGAATTTTAAACAAACGTCAAGGGGAAATGACTGTTATATTATAATTATATCTATAACGTATATCTACGATGGAACTTACATCATAACCAACTGTTCTGTTCAACTTGTCTTCTGTTAAACTGAGTCTGTTTTTAAAGCTTTCTAGATCTAACGAACCTCTGATTACCGCACTAGTATATACCAGAGTATCATCCACGTACCACGCGGAAGAGTAAAAAACAGTCTCATCTACTCCATCAAAATCACAGAAGAACCGGTACATCTTTCTTGGTTCTTCGTCCCCAGTCATTAATTCAGTGGTAATATTAACAATAGGGAGGACATCTAAATTAGACTCGGCTATTAAAGAAACAAAGGATGTCTGTTATTGATCACGATTCCATTTTTCAATGTTTCAAAAATACTAAACTTTCAACAAATATTGTTCTTTTGTATTAAGCACGAGCTCTAGTTCCGTGAGTGGTAGGGTTGGACTTACTTTCTATGGTCTATTAGAATGATCTATAAATGAATAACAGTGAAGCTGTAGTCTTTGGGTGTATAGAGTAAGATACACAATATATAGGCATCCATATATAAGGTGAAGCATACGTCATGTATTAGGATATCTTGAAGTATATGTGTATATTTAGTCCTAAATACAGAGTAAATCTTTACAAATAAATTAAAATATATATAATTATATATATCTTCAAACTAAAGAAATAATATTTTAATTAGGCTAAAAGTTCCAATTGATATAGGTAAAAAGAATCATTTTACTGATAAAAGGCTGCTAGTTAAAAAATATGAACAACTTTATAACCCTTTAACGTGGGAAGTGTCAGAAATAGAATCCGTTTTTTTTTTGTGCGACCTAAAACACGGATAACTAGGTCAAATTGAGATGGGGGGTGGGTACCTATTATCTAACGTTGACTATGTGAAAAAATTAAATAAAAATCATTTTACTAACTTAAACATATAACAGATGCATCTTGTTTGTGAGTACACCCATAGGCACGACTATATGTACACTTCCCATAAATAGACGATTCTTGGCCCGTGCAAACAACATTTGAAAGATGTATCGACCCTGTTCCTTCACCAAAATAAGCACCTTTCTTAGCTATGGCTCCACTCCTTAATTAAGAAAAATATGTCATGTAAACATTTACCATTTATATTCCATTTTCTTCGTATTGTAGTTATTTTATGTAATTTATTTATGAAAATAAACTACCAAACACTGTGCATATATGATAAAGTTTAAAGCTGCATTATGTAGGATTTCGATCAAGGGCTGGTAGTTCTTGCTATACAATTTCATAATAGATAATGGAAAATGAATATATTGAACACTTCAGTCAAATTACTTTATCCTGGGACCAAATATGAGCGTTTGAATAGGAATAAATATGCAAAGTTCCAAGATGATTCATTCAGAATTGCAGCCTGTAGATGATAAATACAAAAATCGGGTGTGGTTCTGCCCCTGGGTGTTGAATATGGAACAATATAAATAGGCACCATCCTGTTATTGAAATGACAACATCAATGGTTGCCGTCCTTAGGGTATAAGGAATAAGTATACCAAGCGCCAAGATAATCCATTCAGTATTCTGGCATTCGCCCTTTGGGGTCAGGGAATTCACCAAAATCAATAGTTGACGCCCTTAGGCTATAAGGAATACATACATATACCAAGTACCAAGTTGATCCATTCAGAATTGAGGCCTGTAAACGATAAACACAAAAAATGGGCGTGGCTCTGCCCCTGGGGGTCAGGACATGCAGTTGTCATCCTTGGGGTATAAGGAGTAGGTATGCAAAGTTTCAAAAGGATCTGTTCAGTATTATGGCCTGTAGGCGACACATACACGCCCACACATACACAGACAGGGGCGACGGCATAATGTGGACGTATAATAAACGAAGTCTCGATTGTCAATCCTATTATTGCATGGCATCCAGTTTAACGTTAACCTGTTATATGCCATAGTTGGTCTAATCCATTCACCAAAGAGTTGCTAATTGAATATATGTCTAAATAATAATGTATATTCTATTTGAAACCAATAATAAAGAAACTTGCAATGGGCAGATTTGGCTTTTGCATAATTCATCTTTGAGGAGCCGTTCATGAAATAATAAAACTGTTTTATTCTTTCTGAAAATGTATGATTCATTTTCAAAGAAAGGTTTATATTTTGAACAGCTAAAATTTTCTTAACTGGAAATAGTCTCTGGATTACATTATATGCTGGTTACGTAACCCCATAAAGGAATTTGTCGCGATAATTTCCGTACGGTTCAATAGTTTGCCCTGAACATTGGCAGGCGGCTCGTAGGCCTTTCAAAAGTTTAATATTCCTCTGTATTAATTTGATGGCTATGTGGTGACAGAAACAGTACTGTTTCGTGAAATACATACAGGTGCCGATGTAAAATAAAAAGTGAACTCGAAGAAGATTTTAACATTCGAGTTGCTTTAGGAAGCAATAATATATGCCTTTTCACCTGTAAATGTTACAAGAATGGGGTCTAGTGATTTTCGAAAGCACGACATAAGGTAAAAAGTTAAGATTTCCAGACCAAAAATATTTTAGTTCATGTAAGTGGTTAATTCAGTGTCAAATACTCTTTGTCAAATGAGGATCTATGATAATTGTACAAACCAATACTGTAAGCTGCATTCACTTCTGAACATTTTTCCTTTTGATTTGCATATTATAACCACATTCACGATGGATATGGTATCTACAGTTGTAACTTTAAACTTTACGTGCACACCTATGTGTACCCGGGACTTCGGTTTTCATTCCATCAGAACGACTAGAATCTGTCTTGTCAGCCCCCCCTCCCCGTCTTGCATCATCGACAAGGGTAAAGTGCGCCAGAAAATTCGCGAGTCACTGAGTCACCACTGTTCCTAATTGAAATGACAGGACATAGTTATATAGCACCGTGTTAAAAACATCCGTATTCTTAGTGTGTGTGCTTAAAAATTATTAGGTACATAGAACAAACCTTATAGGATCATATTTTATTTAAAAAAGAAAGATATAACTTGCCTCTTAAATCCCAGTTCCCAGCATACGACCGATGCTTCCTCTGGTCCCCATCCATCGTCACAAATTGTCCCCCATCGATTACTTTGGTAAAATTCAACTCTGCCTTCATTAGGTTTAGAACCTCTAGCTAGACGGACTGAAGCTGTGGATGAATATTGAAGAACGGTTTTTATAGTAATTCAAATAGACACTATGTGTTCTCATTATATCTTTAGTTAGCCACTCACTCGACCAGTCGTGCAAAATATGCCAAACCAAAATAAAGGTAAGTATACGTATTTTTATAATATACAGACGATGTGTATATACCATTACTTTTTAATGGTATATTACCTTTCATTGGATGTCATAATACAACTTCAACTTAATTCATTATATTGTTTACTCTTGTTTCTTATCCACACATCCCGACTCCAATCACATACATTCCCCTTTCGTTATTGTTTATTGTTAATGGTTTCCTATTAATACTGAAGATTTAATCTGGCGATAACCAGATGTGTAATCTTGTGAGATCCTTTGTCTAGAAGGGTTTATAAACCCATTGGAACGAGATCTGCAGAGGTTGTCTGCGATATCACCTCGGTGGATGCGGACGTTAAATAAAGCTATTTCACACACACGAGATTAGCAGGCGAGACGGGACGCAGGAGAGCGCCCGGGAGTTGGCACACTCGTGCTAAGCCAAGCTAGGACATGGCTCCCCCAACACAGTTGATTATGAGATCTTTAACATTAAGATGTTTGTACATTATAGTTAGAAGCAGAATACAAGTATTATTTGAAGTTTAAACCAGTGTTGTCGTCAAGAACCAGATCTAAAGACCCAATACTGTAACAATTAGATTCATTGTTAGTGATGTTACGTATTCTGTATATACATACATATTGTCTACTTTTTGTCCACAAATTAATGTTATCTTGTGTTAAATCAATTACTGCTTTTGGTAATTTTAATAGTTGCGTTTATGGTGGTAATTTCATAGAGAGACAAAGGTCTATACTTTATTTACGTTACTTACGATGACAACTAACAGAGACATCACCATTGTGTTTACATGTAGTTTGACCCCATCCAGTATGTTGACATGTCGATAACGTAGTATGTGAAACCGTGTAAAGGGAACTTGCATGAATTGGAGTGTAACGATACTGACAGTTGAGATTATCAAGCCAGATAGGACCAGACCCTTCTCCAAAAAATGCTCCACCATATGCTTCAGCTCGAGTTCTTAAAGTGAAAAAACAACAAATATTACTACCGAATGTATTTAACTAACACACGCGTGTTTAAATTATCTGTATTAAATTACAACTGTTTTGATTTTGCTTACTTTTAATAAATCACAGTATTTTATGTCAATCAAGATCATCTAATAATCGCCTACTAATAATGATATCTCCTCCTAACCATAGCCTTAACAACCTCAAATTACACGTTTTCCTCCGCTTGTGCCACTCATTACCACAAAGTGTAAAAACATAGGTTAAATTCACAGGCCTTTAAACGTATGTTATATGGTTGCTGACTTTAATATGCGCCCATATGAGCAGACTGTTAATTGGAATTCCGGTGCGATAATTAGACGAGACGATTATTATTATTACTTAATTTATGAATTTCTCCCTAATTGCAATGGCCTTTTTGGTGTGGGGTTAGGCTTAATAAAAGTATAAATCTACTTTACGTGGGATATCCAATCTTGTTACAAACAATGGTTGCTTCATATTTATCCCATCCATTATCACAGACCGTTCCCCATTGATTATTTACCAATAGTTCAACTCTTCCTTCACGTGGATCGGATCTACCAACCAGTCGATAACCAATAGCTGAAATATAGTCTTTAATTTCATAGCCTTAAAATTGGTTACGCCCAGGGTGGTGTTTATTATCTACGGAAGACCATTAGGGATAATCAAATGAAAAATGTAGAAAGTAAGTAAGCAATATTCGTGCTATAATAACTTACCTTGGCAAACAACAGAGACGTCGTTGCTATGACTACAAGAAGACAAGCCGAATCCCCCAATACGGCAGTCAGTTATTGAATCCTCTGATCCACTACAATCAACATCATCTAACCATACAGGCATACTAGACGACCCTTGTCCAAAATGAGCGCCTTTTCTAACCGTAGCTAAATCACTGTAAAATATTAAATAATCATTTCATCATATCACTTGTCATAGAAAGAAACGTGTTTATTAGTCTTCAGCATGTCACGTGAATTTACATAAAATGCCTTTTTAAAATGGGTTGATTACTTTTTTAACAACGTAATCTACTTAACTCATTTTGGGCAAAGTAGACAGAAATGCTACCGTGTGCTGTGAAAAGTTATGACAAATACATGTATGTATTATATTTACGGAACAAATCCAAGGCCTCGACAAACAGCTGCTGCTTCTTCTGGTCCCCAGCCATTATCACAAACTGTTCCCCACACACCATTATAATACACTTCAACCCTTCCTTCATGTGGTCCTGATCCATCAACCAATCTAATATCAACTGTTAAAATAAGCCAGATAGCAATACTTTACTAAAAATACAATCACGTTAACTGTGTCATGTAGTACGATTCGTAAAGGACTTTTCTTTAAGGATGGTGAAAATGTCATCTTCCCTCTAAATGATTCGTATTATTGAAGCAATGTTAAGCGAGCAATAACCGATACATCCCCTCGTGTTTCATTTCCTGCTACCACCAAACCTCTATCTGGTAAATATCACATAATATAAAAAGAATGTACAATGATTTATCATATGAAGTACGAGAACAGACTGAACTAAGTCTGAAAAGGATAGAACAAGTGGGTTGAAAAAAAAACTTTTGCCACCAATCATAGACATAAAACTGCAACTGTAGTGTATTTAGTGTCTTTATACAATAATTTTTTGCAAACCTACGCTTTGAAATCACCAGAAATAGACAAAACTGGCTATAGGGCAGTCATCAAGTACCTTCAACTAGCCCCAACACAAATACTTGCCGACATGGTCTCCACTTTAGGGAATGGTGCCCCTTACTTTTCCACAGTAAAGAAGTAGGCTGCGGAATATAAACGTACCGGAGATAGCCTTGACGATGACCTGCGCCAACGACGGAAATGAATTGAAACGGGGTTTAACGTCCTACTGTTCTGCTCCTAAACTGGGCTAATGAAGACGGGCATACGCCATACAGTGTGCTACGAGGGAAATTTTGCCCTGGCAGCGGCACTATGGCCTACTCATATATCGAATTACAACTGCCAAGGGATCTTTTACGTGCACGCCAATGTGTACACGGGACCTCGGTTTTTCGTCCCATCCGAACGACTAGACAGCTGTCCTTGTCGGGCCATCTGTCCTGCACCACTGACAAGGGGATACCACGCCGGAAATCTGGATGAACTTTCTCGGCCAATGCAGGGATCGAACACCCGACCTCCAGGCTAGCGAGCCAGCGCCTTACCCACTTGGTCACCATGATCCCCGCCCCAGGCGGCCATCAACAGCAACCATTCAAGAAACCATTACCCGGGTGCATAACATGGTGATGGCTGGTCGACGATTTACCACTCGACATATTGCCAGTGTTGTGGGTATCTCGTATAAGAGGGTTGGCACATCGTTGGCAAAAATGTGTACACCTCGATAGGGACTATGTAGAAAAATAAATGAAAACTATTGACTTTGTACAGGTCTTTTACAGATAGACCCAGAACTTTTCAGCCAGCCCTCAGTCTATACAGACCCAAAAAAGAAACGTGTGTATGCTTCTTCAAATGTTCATGGCAATTTACATAACACACGTTTCTTTTTCCAAAATTTATTTTTAAGTGAGTTAATAGCTCTTCTTAACATCGGTTTTGAAGGCAACGCCTTCGTATGAACACACTTAATGGGAGCTAGTTTTGCATAGTTTTCCTCATGAAAGACTGGTAAGGAAAGACATGTTAATAGCATGGTATTATAGTAATCTCAAATTAATTTGATTACAACAATCAAATACGTATTGGTTACAAAACACATATTCCTATATTGACATTTTACAACTCGATTCAGCCTGGAGATTTCGACTACAATATATATATATCTCCAGGCTGAATCGAGTTGTAAAATGTCAATATAGGAATATGTGTTTTGTAACCAATACGTATTTCATTGTTGTAATCAAATTAATTTGAGATTACTATAATACCATGCTATTAACATGTCTTTCCTTACCGGTTTTTCACGAGGAAAACTATGCAAAACTCTATTAGGCTCACCAAAATCAGAACACTGCGACCTAGCCGATCAAGTAGCTTACTCGTATAGTATTTAACATACCTTTACATTTCACCGAAGCATCGTTTTGATGACTACAACCACCCAGACCCCAGCACGAATGCTTACAATCTCGCAGATGCACGTCTACTCTTTTACAGTATACATCACTTAACAAAATAGACCCAGCTCCTGGTCCAAAGGCTGCGGCTTTTCTGGCTTCGGAGTATTGGGAACCATAAGTATCACGATACCTATAAAATATATATTACTAATATATTGCGTGTGGACAAGTCTGGTCTTGGTTAGGTGTTAAGTTTTTCAGTTTATCTTGGTGTTAGGAATGGCAAATGGCATATTAACACGAAGGACATGATTTGATGGTGATACACCAACATATAAGTGTGGGTGTATTATGTCGTCACCCAGTCCGACCGTCCGTCCGCTAAGAATTGGCTTGTTAAACTACAGTTTTCGAAGGATTCGTTTCAAATTTGGTGTGATGTTTTGTGGTCACAAGAGGACAAACATTGTCAGCGTTACGCGACCCTTCGTACCATAGTTATGCCTCTTATTCAGGAAAGTTTTGTGAGCTCTATAGAGTCTGTAGTGTTCAATAGATGTTTTTGAAATTTGGTGGGAAACAATTAGCTTGTGAATGCGATAGAGGCTACAATTTTCGATCAATTCTTTTCAAAGCTGTTGTGATGCTTTGTGGTCGTGATATGGCAACAAATATCGAGTATCAGCGTATCGCGACTGTCGTACCACAGTTATGTACACTTTTTTTCGAAAATCTTGTGAACGCTATAGAAGCTGTAGTTTTTATACGCCCATATGTTCATTTGCCCGTTCACATTTTCTTTGTGGACCCTCTACGGGTCACAATTTTTATCTTATTTTGATGAAACTTAAAACATGTGTTTATATTCGAAAGATCTCGGTTCCTTTCGATATTGGAAATATCGGACCATAACTTCCTGGATTATGGCTCCTGATTTTAAAGATCTTTTTTTCAATTTCAATGTGAGGCATTGGAGCAATGAGAGGACCAGTCTTATCAGCTTTCCCTGCTGCCCGTTCATCGTTTGCCAAATGTAGGCGTATCTTGCATGGGAACCACTTGTTACCGGGAGTTTTTCTAAATTTGGTGGATTCATGAGAGGAAGAACCCTATCGATTTTCACCTGGTTACGGCTTTGCTTTCCGAAGCTAATCCCGAAAACTTTGTGAACGCGATAGCGGCTGCAGTTTTTTACAGGTGTTTTTCAAAGTTGATAAAAAGCATTGGGGCCATAAGAAATGAAATGAAATGAAATGGGGTTTAACGTCCTACTGTTCTGCTCCTAACCTGGGCTAATGAAGACGGGCATACGCCATACAGTGTGCTATGAGGGAAATTTTGCCCGAAGAGGACGACCACTATCTATTATCAGTGTTCAAATTGAGTGCTGAGCATTGGCGTTATCAGAGGATGAACCCTTCGTCGATTTTTAGTTAGCGTTCTGCGACTTTATTTTCCCGTGTTATCTCCCCTTTGCCGAAATCTTATAAACGCCATCGAGTCTGTAGATTTTAGCTAATGTTTCTCAAATTTGGGGGGAATCATTTGGGCCATGAGAGAATGAACCCTATCGATTTTTAGCGTTCAGCTACCTTAAGTAGAAGAGCTATAACCGGCTACCCAAAAATCTTGTGAACGTGATAGGGCCTTCAGTTCTTAAATTTCTTTTTTTTTTAAATTTAGTGGGAAACAATGAGAACATAAAAGGATGAGCCTTTTTTAATTTCAGCATCCCGTGACTTTCCGTTCTTGGGGTATTCCCGTTTTGCCGAAACGATAGTGAACGCGATAGCGGCTACAGGTTTTTAATCGATTTGTTTCAAATTTGGGTTTATGAATTGGGTTCATGGATGGACGAATCCCTGTCAATATTCAGCGTTCCCTGACTCTCGATTAACGGGTATCTCTCCCCCCCCCCCCATTAACGAAAACCTTGTTAACCCGAAATAGGCTACATTTTAAAAGGATTGTTTTCAAATTTAGTGTGAAGCATTGTGGTAATAGGAGGGCGAACCCTATTAATATTCAGCATTCTGCAACCTTTGTCGAAAACCTTGTGAACGCGATACAGGCTGCAGTTTTTAAGGGATGTTTTTCCCGTTTCGTTGGGAGCATTAGGGCTATCGATTTCCAGCGTTCCACGACTTTCCGTTCCGGAATTATCCCAAATTTCTGAATAGGCTGATGTTGTTAACAGGTGGTAATTCACATTTGGTGGCTGTCTTTCATCGTGACATATTTAGAGTGTATTAAATCAAAAATTGAGAATGAATGGTCACACACTATATATAAATAAATGTATGTTGCCTTCGATTTAGGTTACTGAAATAATAATTTTTGTTTATTGCTTCCAATTGATCTGTAGTTTGTCTCATTGGGTTTGTTTGTGTGTAGTGCGCCCCCCCCCCCACCTCCCCCAAGCTTTTACTATTAGAGTATCAAAATATTTGTTAAACATCCATAAATCCTGTTTTTGTAAAAGACGTGTATAAATTAGAGTAAAAGTGATATGAAGTGTGTTAATTAGCTTATATTTATCAAACAACAATCAACGAACATTGTAATTAGTTGGTAAACAGACGCCTATTACTGTAACTACTATCCGTTGTCTACTCTAGACATTTAACTTTTAATCTAAGTATAATTAACGTGGTGTTCTTTAGAAAGTGAAACCATAGATATATCAATTATCCAGTAATGTGCTGAAAAACGCCCACATGGCAGCTACAATTTGAAATCATCAGACCATGATATAAATATTTGATGGGCAGACAGTCCAACTGACGGATCACAGACAAGTATGAAAATTAATAGGGTTCATCCTGTCAATAGTTCCAATGCTTCAAATCAAATTTTAAGAATAATCCAGCCTCCTCAACATTAACGGTGACGGACAGTGATGAGCATCGATATCTGTAGGTCACATTCTCCTTGTCCAAATTTAATGTTTCAAACACAATTTGAAAAAGAAATTCCATAAAGAACTCAAGGCTTTTCGGCATTAGGACGAACTTATTGACGGACGGAGACGGACAATGATGAAACTTGACAGTTATCCAAATCCAATACTTCTCACCATAACCATCTGAAGAATCCATAAATAAGTGTAGCCTGTAGGATGAGCACGAGTTGGCAGACATTGATATCTGGAATTTTCGGAAAGCGATGAAAATCAAAAGTCGCCTCCGTCTCATTAATTACAATAAACAATAGAAGTTTTAAGTCAATCGGTTAATAATTGTAGCCTATATTGTGAACGCATGGTGGACGGACAGATGGGGGCGACGAGAACATGCCAGTATAGTGATCACAATGGGTTACGTATACCGAAAGACGGACATGTTAACAATTAGGCGTTTAAAAATATATTTTAAGCTAAGACGGACGATCAATCGTATCTTTCCAGACTGTTTGTGAATCATTAGTTATCCGTTTGTTAAGTTATATTTATTGAGTACTTTACCCTTTAAAGCCAAGTTCCTTACAGACAACTCCTGAGTCTGTTGTACCCCATTGATTATCACAAACTGTTCCCCAAGTATTACCAATACGAACTTCAACTCTCCCTTCCTGTGGTCCAACTCCACCCACAAGTCGAATAACCGCTGAAGAAACAGATACATATTATATACGCAGGTACAACACAGAATTTTGTTCGATTCTTTGATCTCTAGGGGTGGAGAATTCCACAGAAAATGTGCTGCAAAGTGAAAAGATCGTTCCGTCCGTTGGAGTTTGACTAATAACTAATAATGACTTGTCCTGCCCCCCCCCCTCTCTGTCTGTCTGTCTGTCTATCTCTCTCTCTCTCTCTCTCTCACACACACACTTAGTCATACTCTCTTTGATCCTATTTGAATTTCAATGGACATTCAGATTCTCTACTGTACATGCGCTGATGGTATAGATGCCAGAATTCGGTAATACATATTAAGGCAGATGTTCCCAACCTTTGTGTACCATGCCCCATCTCAACATCGCACGTTATTTTGCACCGCCATCCCCTAAATATTCAAATTGCCCCCTTATTATTTCAAATTGCCCCCACACCCATTTTGGAAATCACTGTATTACGGTATATGTAGTGTTATCAACAATACCAGACAGACCTTCGTTAAGAATTAATTTTATTCAATTCCATCGATGTTCAAAGTTAGGCGTATGATTGCGATATATTTTAAGTTTCTAAATATTGTGCAAACCAAGAATAGAGCTAACTACTCTAATAACATTCTTTATTCATTTCTGTATAACTTAGTGGAGAAGCGCATTAATAAATCGATCAGTGATTTGGCAACATAGTGTCAACTTAAACTAATAATACCTATAAGCAACATTAATATATAAGACCACGGCAAAGACATTGACAAGTCATCGGTAAGAAAGAGTTGGTTTGGAAATGTTATACTTACGTTTACAAGAAACAGAAACGTCATTGTTGTGGGTACAAGTTGTATGGTTACTATGACGACATCTTTCTATAGATGTTTCTGTACCAGTACATTCTACATTATCTAAGAATATACTTCCTGTCCCTTTACCGAAATGTGAGTTGGGTAGGGAAACAGCTCCATCTCTTAGGGGATGAAAATGCCAAGTATTACAAAAACAGAATGACGGCGGTTTGTATGCTAGTTGACTTAAACATGTTTTGTTTTTAATTTTAAAGTAAACGGGACACGGGTTGGACAACACTTACAAAACCGTATACCGAGGAGTCGTCTACAATACCATGTATTTATCGTAGGTGGTCAGTAAAACAGAATCAATGACGAAAATTAAAAAAAAAACAAACATGTTTACACACAATCAGTATATTTAAAATATGGACCATAGAAAATACATAGGGATAACACGTCTTAAACAGCGAAATATAGAAAATAGTGTTAAGTATTTGTTAGGCTAGTTGAATAAGGCAAATAGTACCATTCATTTTAGGATAACTATTCCATTCTTGTTTTGTTAGATAGAATTACCAAAAGATGTTTTAAAATATAAAATCTCCGATTATACTTACGTATCAAAACCAAGATCTCTACAAACAACCATTGCTTCCTCATTCCCCCATCCAGTATCACAGATAGTTCCCCAGTTATAGCCAAAGCGAACTTCAACCCTGCCTTCGTATGGCGCTGATCCTCCAACAAGTCGATAATACGCTGGAAACAAATATTGATTAAGGGTGTAATATGCAATATTGCAGTAGTTAAATAATGTACGTATTTATTGTAGATTAACTAAGATGTGTTTGATTGTTAACCCGCAGCAAATTTAATCTGTATGATCACGTTTCTAATGATTTTATAGTTAAAACCGTATATTGACGGGCATATAACAAGCATTGTGCTAGTCAAATTTCTGTCCATTCTAAATCGAATTCCAACGGTCAGGGTTATTTTACGCCTATTAAGAATGCACGAACCGTTTCGACCATAAATTGAATAAATACTATTTGGGATATAATCTATTTTGTTTTGTTTCCCTCGTTTGGTTCTCATAGTTGTCGTTGCACGTACGTTCCTTCTTGGTTTATTTTCGTCTAGATGTGAATGGACTCCGCATAGTTATTGACATGTATAAAGTTATTGGTATGTATAAAGTTATAAACTTACGTTTGCAGAGAAGGGAAACATCCCTACTGTGATCACAGTTAACTGAAGGGGAACAGGAGTAAGCGCACTCATGTAGGTAATTTTCTGTTCCCGAACACTTAACATCGCTGAACAAAACTGGTCCTGTTCCTTGCCCAAAATAGGCCCCATTTTTAACAATCGCACCGTCCCTAAATAGATAGAAATTGATACAACAATCAAATTAAGACATTGTTTACATACAGGTTTACGAATTTGCATGTTATGCTAAAAAAAAATAACTAGGCAGCTCAGCAGATATGCTAGATAACCGGTACTGATAACGATGCTCGTGCCGATGGTCCTGGAAACCGTGAGATGCTGCTGTATTGGCGTCTTTGAACGGATGTGGAGAACTCATTAATATAGTTAAGAATATACATTGCATCTAAAAATAGGGCTGAACAAAACTGATCCCATTCCTTGGCCAAAGTAGGCCCCACCATGATCAATTGCACCGTTCCTAAATAAATGTCAAAGAAAGATTATACGAATTGCAAACGTTAGCCAAGGATGTGTGTTTGTTCCTTTTTTCAAATACACATGAAATAATGAATATACATTGAATCAACAAAAATAGTGATACTTACGCTCTGAATCGTAGACGTCGGCAAACTACAGAAGCTTCCTGGCTACCCCAGCCATAATCGCAAACTGTTCCCCAGGCATTATTGTAGAGCACTTCAACTCTCCCTTGATATGGTGCTTCGCCACCAACAAGACGTAGTTTTTGGCTATAAACTAATAAAAGAATTTACGTTATTATCAACTTATCACATCAATTTTAACCAATTTTGGATAATCAGTGGCGATGAACCCCCGACAAAATTTGCAGTTTTGGGCCCATGAGTTTGCTCTCTAAATATTGCTTAAAGGAGCTAAATCACTATTCGTTGGCATCTAGAAAAAGAGACAAATAATAATGCAATATGAATGTATATAATCGGATTTACACTCAATCGTTTCTGTTTTTACTCTAATTTCTAATCAATCATGTTCGGCGAAATACGCAAAAAGTGCAAATTGAATGGCAGTCTTATGTGTCTGGTAGTCTTCCAATGTGGGATATGTTTAGCCTCGTTCATCAAGTCGCTCATTACAAACGGCGCTCGCAAGCATTCTGGCACGCGAGTCGTGTGCCAAGTATATAATTTTCATCGTGTCCTAAATATTTGATGCCAGAAGCCCATCTTTTTACGGTAAGGTAACAACATCAATGTTGATTTAAATTGACCAATAAGTCGTGTTTGCAATGTCGAAGACTGTGAATGATACTGAGTTAAAGACATGACTACCTTAAATTCTTTTTCCATTGATCACCTCATATTTCGTGCCTTCGATTAATCGAGTGAATAAAAAACCTAATAGAATT
This sequence comes from Patella vulgata, assembly GCF_932274485.2. Classification (NCBI taxonomy): domain Eukaryota; kingdom Metazoa; phylum Mollusca; class Gastropoda; family Patellidae; genus Patella; species Patella vulgata. The sequence goes on from NC_065884.2 coordinate 4,949,016, forward strand.
CTGATCCCTTCTGTGCCCCTACTTTAAAGTTTAAAGTGAGCAGGAGACTATTCAAATAGGTCTCCCCGTCCGTCCTTCCTTCTGTCTGTATGTCCGTCACACTTTTTGGGACACAATAACACTCCTTCTAATAATATTGAGGTAGAATGTGCAAACTTGTTTATTAGGCGAATGCCTGGATAGAGTTCAAAGATGACCATTATCTGCTTAGGCTAAACAGCGAGATAGCAAATTGATTGTTTGGTACTTTGGAAGACTATAACTCGATGAAATTCAAAGATGTGCATTATTTGCTTGGGCTAAACACAGAGAGAGGGAGGTCAATTTGTTTGGTGTATAGTTTCATTATCAGTACCTTGGTCGAGACAATTCAAGTTCGATAACTTTGATTCTAATTGAGTGAGACTAGTGGCTAAGTTCGGTGATGGGCATTTTCTGCTTAGGCTTAGTAGAAACTTCAATCTGATTAATCGAGAATTTGGAACACAATTATATAATGTTCATACTTGGTGTAGGGGTTTATTTGGTTAATGTATTGGCATAAGCAACTTGATCGAATGAAACTTTGGAGCACGAAGGCTTTGGTTCTAGTTAGGTGAGCATAGATTCATTATATCTAATGACTTGACTAAGTTCGTTGATGAGAATTTTCTGCATATGCTATGTAGCGATAAGAAACCTGATTGGTCAAGACTTTGGAACAGAACAGCTTTGCTTTTAATTGATGTAGATGTTCATTAGATGAATGATTACCATTTCCCCTATTGCTAAGTTGGTCGATGCTTTGGGACAAGATAACTGATAGATAGTGATGAAACTTAGTGTAGTATAGTACATTAAAACCTTGACTGAGTTCGATCGAGAACATTTTCTGCTTAGACTAAGTATAGATAATCAGTCCGATTGCTTGATACTTCTCAAAACGAAATGTGCAATTAATTAATATGCGTCATCTATTTATTTTGAGATTGCGGAGGTGGATATCCGCCTTCGCACAATGTTGGCTTGTTCCATTAGTTGAGTAAATAATAAATACGAAGTTTGAACTTAATCGGACAATACCTCGGGGGTCCACCGTGAACTTGAAATCTGGGGAAAACCACCAACAATCAGAAAATATGAACTTAATTAAACTACTAAACCTGGGACAACGTTATGATTAATGCAAGGAATATACAGACACGCCCAGTGGCCGAGTATCAAGTATCATGGAGACACGCTTCACTGTTTACAAATGATTGCGCGGAACATCGAGTAAAACTGGGTTCTGATTTCCTGACATCGGCGATGCTGGAGGAGAACTACGAGAATGTCACCTGAGTGGTTGCTGGACATCATAAAGCAGTTCCTAACTCGAGAAAGACCATCAAAAAATCTCTCACGACAAGTGAACAATTTATGCAACCTTTCAACATTGTTTTTTTTTTCTACATTAGGTTTGGTAAATGCTCAAGAAACCTACCATTAATAAGTCGGTGGTTCTAAAACATTTCCGATTCCTTACCCGGTTCCGTAACTATTAAACGTGGTTCCCTGGACGAATCGTGTATGTAATTTCAGTTGATATTTTCCTGCTTTTGGCGGTTTCTCCGAATCAGATGATAACTTTAGCTCCTAAAGCGTCAACAAAAAATATATCAAAGTGACCAAGGCCCATAACTCTAGAAGTAATTATCAAAAATCTTCATCTCGTGACCATAGACACTCTGTATCTGTGATAATGAGTTTTTCGAGCCCCCTTCCCCTCCCATTCCTTTACTGTCACCTGGTCGTATTAGAAGATCGAATTTCCGCGGACGGTAACTGCAATATATTTAACGGTTACGGAATATTAGCATTGTATACTAAATAATAATCGCAATCGCAAAAGAAACAGAACACGAAAACACAGTGTAGAATTTTAGCATATATCGGGAACTATTTGATGATTGGTCAAAATGCATATTATTAAATAAGCCTATTTCACTTTACAGAACGTTAATAAATATATATGTATATATATATATATATGATATAGTATAGATATTTGTGTTGTTCAAAATAATTGTTTTAAATTTAATATGGCAGTAGCAAGTCTCTCACATCGTTATCGTTAGCATACAACTTGAGCACAGTTTGTTTAAATATTTCGTATTCATGACATATTATTAGATATTTCTGTCATAAAAGATTTTCTTTCGAAAATAGGCGAGCTTTGCGAAAATATAAAAAATATTTCGCTTCCCTCGGGGTCGGATTGATAAATACTGAATATATATTTACCCTTTGTTGGTATTACCACACAGCTAGTAAAGATCATCAATACGAGTGAGCAAACCATAACTATTGCTTCTTTTCTCTAATCAATCCACTACAATCCGCGAACAGAAACACCCTGATTCTTTCTAACTTTGTATTCTGTCAAAACTTTTATAAGAGAATGGGTGGCCTTAAGCTATAGAGAGAAGGCATTTGATTGGCCGGAAAACACACGATCAATTCTGATGAATAAAACTTTTGACGAATTAAAATTGAGTTTGCTTTTTTGCGAAAAAGATATGATATTGAAAAATAGTTTGATAGCTTATAACACTGACGCTTTTATCTGCATCACTCTTTTTTACGTCATTTTTACATGCGCCATTGTTAAGCTCATAAAGCAAGGGTGCACTAAGTTGAGCGCACTAACTCACCCTATTCATTTAACGATACACGCTCACTAAAGTCTTTATAGGGTAGTTATTTCCAATTAATTGTTGGCAAATTTGATATATATGGAAAGTAGAGACGACCAATCTTACTAGAAAAATACTGGATTTCCTGAAAAACACCCATGCGACAAGCACTGGGTAAAAATATCAGGGTATCACTAACTGTCAGCCCGACGGCTTAAGTCTGCCAGCTTGACTTGGGGAGCGGTTTTTATTTCTTGATCGAATGGTTAAGCGGTTTGGGGAACATTGAGAGGTTTAAAGTACAACAGACTCTGAAATTAAAGGAAGTTGGCAGAAGATAATCCCAAAATTTACTTAGGCCTCAATATGTATAATGGACAGTAAGTAACCATAAATAAATTCTGGAAATGGGCCCTCCCTCAATCAAGTTACTTAGTTTTTTTTATATCTTTGGGTATTTCCTCGCAAATACAAGGTTTTGAGAGGAATTTGAAGCAAATTTTTGATAGATTTTAATCAATGAGTTTGAATATGTTTTTATATCATCAAATCACCCAGTTTGTACAGGGGAAGGCATCTTCAGAAAGAAATATAACTATGCATAAAAATATTTTTTTTTTAAAATGAAAAAGTGAAATGATCATACAAAAAAGTCTTACAAAAAATACCCGGTTCTGCAAATAAATGTTGTAACGACTGACACCGTTTAATCATATTTTATTGAGATGCTTGCACTCAATTAAAACGTGCCCAACTGCTTAACTGCCTAATAGACGTGAATGTAACAATTGTCGTCTAACCGTAGTGTAGCGATTGAATGAATGTATAATCACGTATGGCCCGTAGTGCATTGTATTGTGTCCTAGAGGGGTTGTTAAGGGTTATCGAATGCGACAAGGATTTTAGTTAGATGAACACTCGAGCTAGTGCAAAGTTGTGCACAGCGACCGCAAAGCACGAACACGGGTGTTTATCCATCTTGACGCCGAGGTCGATATTTGTTAGCGAAAGAAGTTGAATGAGTGGAAGAAAAAGGGCGGATAGGTTCAGACGCAATTTTATCACAGAGTCTAAATCACCCCCAAATCGCTATACCACTTCGTATTGTTTACTTCAAATCAGATCATGTCTAATGTCAGGGTTTTTTTTTTATTTTTTAAAAACAGTTTAAAGAAATATGAATTGGCGTGGTAGAGTGAATTTATTTATTTTATTGGTATTTTGATATGATCATAATGCTAATGTAATCTTAAGTAATATGGCACACATCACTGCATCTTTAAACTGTCCTGTTCTGTACTCTCTTGTTTAAGTTATCCAATGAGTTTTAGGCCATCTTCTGCTCACAGGGGTTCATTTTCACCTTTGACCCGAAGGTTTCTTGGATTTGTATTTCTCATTTCCTTAGTCACTATTAAATATAATTTTGTAGAGAAAGGTTGTATGTTTCATCCAACCTTGATATCATTTTTATATTTAGAGTTTCAGCTTGTCGATTCGATTGTTATTTTCTTCAATCGTGTGTATTAGTACTTATAGTTGCATTATTGTCTACAGATTTGTTCCTTACAGTTTAAAGAGAGCGTATAAGGTACTTCACCCCATTCCAGTCACTGACTACTGTCATTTAAAAAAAAAACCTTTCTTGAGGTTTTTACGGTCTAGTAATAAATAAACCGCTGTTAAACTGAACCCCTATGTGGTTAATTTATTCGCAACCTGGCCCCCTACAACATTGGTATACGGTTAAATATATTTTAAGCCTATTTGCTGATTTCAAGTCTTCTACACTTAGATAGAAATGTGGTCGTATAATTGTCGTCGCCCCCGTCGGTCCGTGTCCACGCGCTGGAGGCCGCAGTTAATATCCGACTGACTTAAAGTTCTATACATTAGTCTTGAGTTGAAGTAGCTGATTGATTTTCAACGATATCCGATTATAATTGCCAGGGTTATTGCCCAAGATCATTTTTTAAAATAATGTGGCGCTCTAGAGTGTTTAAGGTCATGAAACGATAAATCCTATTGATTTTCAATGATTTCCGATAATTACTAGCCCTTCATATTAAATGTTGTGTATACTAAACGTGAGCATAAGGCAGAACTATGGGTTTTTACTCGTAATCAGATTTTAGTGTGTTGTTTTAATGTTTTCATTACTAACAAAAAAAAAATGCCACAACCCTTGTTGACTTCCCGGGCGACTTAGCTGCCTGGAAACGTATCTTTAAAATCCACATTAGTCCAATCGATATTGTTAAATTTATTTATTGGGAATGCTTCATTACACTTACGAATTAACTGCACAGTTATCTTTTTGAAAAGTATTGAGCAATCAAACTGATTATCTAATCTTAGTCTAAGCAGAAAATTGAACTCATCAAGGTTTTGAGGTAACTGGGTGTGGCACTATACCCTAAGTTTCGTCACTCTCCATCAGTTAGAATCTAGAGTTATCATGTTCAACTTTATACAAGGGACTACTTTTAGACATTTTGTATGGAGTACCATCCCAAACATCATCTGGATTAAAGGGGCAGGTAAGATTAGATGAAGAGCTGACAGTTCTCGCAATAACAGTTTTTAAAAGGTGATGAAAACAAAATATGCTGAATATTTCAGTGAAATTACATCAATTTCAACCGAGATATTAAAGATTCAATTTAAGGCTAGCCTAGGTCGCAATTACTACCATTTTACGTTAAATCATCCATCACAAAATGTATTCAAATCTACTAAATATCGCATCGAGAGTTGATTATGGTCTTAATAAGTTTATTAATGTCTAATTTAGATAACCATTTTAGGACTAACGAAAGACCTACAGGTAGATTTAAATAATCGCATCGAGAGTTGATTATGGTCTTGATACGTTTATTAATGTCTAGTTTAGATAATAAGGACTAACATCGAGAGTTGATTATGGTCTTGATACGTTTATTAATGTCTAGTTTAGATAATAAGGACTAACATCGAGAGTTGATTATGGTCTTGATACGTTTATTAATGTCTAGTTTAGATAATAAGGACTAACATCGAGAGTTGATTATGGTCTTGATACGTTTATTAATGTCTAGTTTAGATAATAAGGACTAACATCGAGAGTTGATTATGGTCTTGATACGTTTATTAATGTCTAGTTTAGATAATAAGGACTAACATCGAGAGTTGATTATGGTCTTGATACGTTTATTAATGTCTAGTTTAGATAATAAGGACTAACATCGAGAGTTGATTATGGTCTTGATACGTTTATTAATGTCTAGTTTAGATAATAAGGACTAACATCGAGAGTTGATTATGGTCTTGATACGTTTATTAATGTCTAGTTTAGATAATAAGGACTAACGAAAGAACTACAGGTAGATTTAAATATGAAGGGTCTATATAGAAATTAGTAAATACTGCATCAAATTTATTCATTTATCCAGCAATTGGATTGTCTTACCATGGTTTTCGTTTCAACCCTTCACCTATTTTAACAATTGATATGTGTTCGAGCATTGGTTACTTTGGTAAGGGGGAGATCCGCCTTCACCCAAAATCCATGTAAAAAGAGTACCTAAGATAAGCACAACAAGTGCCTCCCTACAGTCCACAAACTATTGAATCATTACATCAGCAACCGAAAGAAGCGAACGGGCAATATCGAAAGTTGTGGTTAAATTGCAACAAAATTTAAACTACCAAGCAATCATTTCTTGCATACTAATTTATAACAGACCATTCGTCAGTCCTTGTAGCAGAACAAGATAGTCAGTTAATGGATATTAAAGGACAAAGCAACAAAATGGGGTTTAACGTCCTACTTTTCTCAACAAACCAGACTAATGATGTGTACTGGGATGGAAACTTATCTCATTTCGGGACTAACATATGGTTCAATTTTATTTCAATAATTCGGTTACGCGTAGAGTGAGAAGAAGCCGGGGTCCCGGAGAAAACCCACTCCTTGTCACGTACAACCGAGGAATCGAGACTACGCCAGTTGACTCAATGACAGACCTTATGATAAGCGCGCACTTGCTACCCCCCCCCCCCCAAGGATATTTAAATAAAATGAAAGCGGCTCAACATCCTACTTTTCTGCTCCATATATGACAATGAAGATGACCATGCAGTGTTTTATAATGCAGCGCGCACGTGCCCCCCCCCCCCGCCGAAGGATATTTAAATAAAATGAAAGCGGCTTAACATCCTACTTTTCTGCTCCATAAATGCTAATGAACATGGCCATGCAGTATTTTATGAGGGAAATCTGGCTCGGACAGCAGCGCTACGGCCTCCTCTTATTTCAAATTCCAAGTGTCAAGGGCTCTTTTACGTGCACGCCAACTTGAGACGGATAAATAAAGAAGATGGAGAAAATACAAAGTGACATTTTATTTTACAAGTTTGAAAATACATAATCTCCCAAGTTAAATAGCTAGTCTACAGTGATGTTATAGAAATTTACTGTTTATATAATCTTCTCTCCTGGTCTATATAATACATTGGAACAAATATACATAAGTTCAGCTTTTAAAACCCCTGCAGTCAGCACTGAACACTTGTTTAATATATGGAGGCAGACCACCATTAAATTTCACTATCCCGGTACCACGAATTGTAGTTCGTCTATTCATAGCAATTCTCTCTCTCTCTCTCTCTCTCTCTTTTCTCCTCTTTTGCATTCCCATTTTTGTTGATTTTTGGTCTAGAATGGATGAAGAGAGTTTGAATTGACATTTTCTGCCAGGTTTTGGTAAATATTCAGGACTTTGAGGCGGAAGGATAACGGGGTTATCAGGTTGGCTACGGCGATATGTACTAGTTACATGTTTTTAGTATGCTTCGTCAAGTTTGTGTATCTCAAAATTTTGGTGGTCAACCTCATACAAATTTTAGTGTAAAGACATGAACATTTGTTCCTCTGTCTGTAGTGAAAAGAATTCCGCCCAACGAAAATTTGGAGGAAAGTTGGAGGTGGGCAAAGAGGCCAGAATTAACATTGAAGTCATTGGGGAAATTAATGGTGGTCTGCCTCCTGTATGGTAACAACCTGACAGTGGATGAAAGGCCTAAATTTGATGATATGATCTCGAAGTAGTCAGAAAATGTGATACATGACATTTTGATAGTAAAAAAATAGAAATAGTAAAATTAAAAAAATATTTGACAAATTTGTGAGGGGAATTTTGATTTTAATCAAAATTTTGTGATTTTCAGTGTTTATTTACTTTTCAAAATTAGTGGAAAATATTTTAATGTATGACTTTTACTTTTTCTGCATCATAAAGGTTAGACGGGAAGAAAGTATCATAATTTCACTCAATTTTGCCTAGAAATCATGATAAACTGTCTGAAATTCTTCAGATTAACCCCAATTTTGCTGTCAAAATTTTAATTATTCAGCTGTTGTAAAATGAACCAAAATGTCTTGCATGTCTTTATTTTCATTGTTAAATAACTTGGATAGGATCTATGTGTTTGTCAGATATTGAAAAAGTATTCATGTGTTTGTCAAAAATTTAAAAATTAAGAAATTTAGTCTAATTATGTATTGCTTAGGTATGTTAGAATTATTAAAACATGAGTGAACTGCATTTTGCTGCTGTGTTCCTCTGGCTTAACACAATTTTAATCTTTCAAAACCTGAAATTGTTGCATTTCCCTTCTCGAGAAAGTAAAATCTATGTGTTTTCAGGGAAATTTCTCAGTCTTCATTTCATTTAGACTGGCTCATCCTCCCCACACCACCCCTTTTCTTGAGCATGATATTTGGATATTCAATTGAACATTTGTTGACTCCAAATTAGCAGTAATTGGATTTTGTGCTTGAATTGTAACCGAGCATTTTATTTGACACAAACAAATAGTTACATATAAGATTTCAAGGATTTCTAAGATTTTTTGTGTATGGCCAAACATGTAATCCTATGACATTTCTTCCAAATGAGTCCACACCCAAAAATGGATATGTTGTAGATGTGTTTTTTGCAGCTTAATGTTTTACATTTTGGATGTAAATCTATTATTTGTGGTGATCTTTTTAAATGTGGCACTTACAGAGCAATAAAATATTAATTAATAGCCTTTTCATACCCCTTTTATGCTATGAATTATGTCATAACTCTTTTTTCCATCTCATTTTGTCAGGAAATTGATGTAAAGATTAAAACAACTTGCTTCCACAAAATATTTACACTATGTAATTTCAAGGATACCTCTGATTGTTAAAGTATTTTAAATACTGAAATATTCCCATTTTTAAAAAAAATAGTGCTTTGCGACCCTTTTATTAGAGTGGCTGGTTGTCACCTAAATACAGCATTTACTTTACATTTATCAATCCATATTTTAATAAATAATTCGTACTTCTTATAACTAACTTTGTTTATATGTATGTATGTAAGCCAGGGATAGAAAAACATGGCTTTTAGCCATATTCCATCAACAGTATTACTTATGTAGACACAAGTGGGATTTGTTACCACACCAACATTTTTAGGGGGTGGGCTTACAGGTTTCAATATAGTTCCTTACAGTCACCTTCAATGCAACAAATTTGCAGCTTGTCTTCTTGGATACCGGCCAAGGTTTCTAGAAATATATGCCTTTCATCTCAGACTTTCCCAGAAATAAGGAAATATTAGCATTTGGAGGCATACAAGGTGTCAAAAATGAACCATTTTGTAGAAAAGGGTAAAAGAAAGTCCTTTTTTGAAAAACATTCCAATATTTTGAATATTTTTGATGTGACGTGTTTAAAACACTTTAAATCTTTTCGCAGAACTCACATTTCGACAAAATTGAGAAAGAATCTTCAATTCTAAAACAAAAGGCCCATGGACCTGAGCTGCAATCCGGTATACAAAACAGTACATAACTTTAAAGGATCACCATTTCTGCAAAATATTTTTTTTTTTTTGATTCTGTATTATAATAATATTGCAAAAATAAATGTGAAGCTATAAAGAATGAAATTATAAAACCATATAGGAGGCAGACCGCCATTAAATTTCACCATCCCGGTACCACGAATTGTAGTTCGTCTATTTATAGCAATTCTCTCTCTCTCCCTCTTTTCTCCCCTTTTTCATTCGCATTTTTGTTGATTTTTTTGGGGGTCTAGAATGGACGAAGAGGAATTGAATTAACATTTTCTGCCAGGTTTTGGTAAATATTCATTATTTTGAGGCGGAAGGATAACGGGGTTATCAGGTTGGCTACGGCGAGATGTACGGCAACTAGTTACATGTTTTTAGTATGTTTCTTCAAGTTTGTGTATCTCAAAATTTTGGTGGTCAACCTCATACAAAATTTTAGTGCAAAGTTGGAGGTGGGCAAAGATACCAGAATTAACATTGAAGTCAATGGAGAAATTATTGGTGGTCTGCATCCATATATTTGATGCAGAGTTATGTCCCTTTGTAGTAATCAAAAATAAAGGGAGATAAATAAATGTGATTAGTTTTATCAGTAAGTAATATACATACATACCTTAATTACAGTTACATAAACTGGCACCTGACCTCACCTGATATTAAATAAAGTGTCCATAGGAATAAATAACGACATGGAAACACCAATATTTCAAATAATAATACTATAATAATAAGCATAATAGTTATTATACCAATATTGGATGCGATTTGTTTATTTTTAATTATTTCAAATATAAATTATGCAGCTTATTACCCAAACAAATGTAGGATTCTTAGCCAACAAATCTGAGTGATCCCTCGGGTCTTTCCAAGACCATTTTTGATAGGTCCTTTGGATAAGTTCTGATCAATCCTTTTTTTTTTTGTGTGTAAACAATATTTTATTTCAAAGGGATGAAAAGGTGTCAGGGAAAAAGTGTAGTACGCCTAAATCCTTTCTGACTAACAACCAATTCGAATTCTTATAAATTTTAAAATGACAATTATTGACTTCCATGATCACAAGAAAACAGTGAGGGGCAGGACAGTGAAGATTGCATAAAATCTAAAAAACGCTGACTAAATCAATTGTTCATTATTTAGGATCTATCTGACTCTACTCACGGTAGATTTTAGAATTGGCCCCGAAGAACTATAATTTAGCTTGATGTGGCCTTTAATAGTTAAATTAACAAATTGCAATATAAATTAAGACCTAATTCAAGCTGTGATAATTTTCAAGCAATTTATATCTTGGTCTTAACCTTGGTGCCATGTTGTTAGAAACCCTGCCAACGGCTTTCCGTTCCATCTGAAGGACTAGACACTGTTCCTGTTAGGCCGTATCGTATTATAATCGTATCAAGGTCAAGCTTGACATCAGTTGGCTTCCGAAACAATTTACATAATGTCTTTCAATAATAGTGAGTGTCTAGCTATACGATATTAATTTACGACTAGTAGATAATGTCTACGAACCAGGAGAAAACCGAGATAATCTTTCAATTTCAATATCCAAGCATAAAAATATTTATTCTATGTAAACCATTGAATTTAGAACTGATTTTTTACAAGGATGTCCAAATTGAAAAACTCAATTACACTTTAAATGTAAAAACAATTGTCTTAAAAAATGAAGACAACACATAATAATAATGTTTATTTTTTGGTGATTCTAACATTAGAATCGGACTGTACACTAAAGCCTGGGCTATTGCATTACATCCAGTTGTAAAATCAGGGGGTAAGTATATTAGAGTATATTATTTTACATTCTTGATACGATGTAGTGATGGTGTAGTTAATTGTATTTGATTGCTAGTTTTGTTGTACATGTATAATGTATATGCGGTATATATTTGTCTACTATTCACATACTTGTATCATTTACTTGATAAAGACGAGAGTATCCTTGTCGAAACTTCGCTTAGTATTAAACTCATTAATTGTGTATCCATAACTTGTACCTTGTGTTAATATGTTCAATTACCAAATGCCAATCAAAGATGATTCTTTATTCTTTTCAAATTTGGCGTAAAGCATTGTGGCCATGAGACGACGAACTCTATCGATATTCAGCAGTTTGTGAATTTACATTGAAGAGTTATCCACAATACATTGTGAACGGGATAGAGGCTGTGGTATTTAACATACTTTTTTTTCAAATTTGGTGGGATGCATTGGGGTTATGAGAGTATGAACCCTATTGATTATCAGTACGGCGTTGTCCGCCTTTACTGAAAACATTGTGAACACAATAGAGGGTATAGTTTTAGACAGGGGTTGCTGGGAAGCATTGGGTTCACGAGAGCCGATATATCGATATTAAGCATTTTGTGACTTTCCGTTTCGGAGTCATCTCCCTTGTAAACACGATAAAGGTTATAGTTTTTAAGAGATTTTGTAAAATTTGGTGTGAAGAAAAACATGAACGTGATAAAGGTTAAAGGTATTAATGTATGTTTCATATATTTGGTTTGACGCATTGAGATCATCGATCTACATCCATATTCATATTCCGCAGCTTTCCTTCCCTTTCTTGAAAATTATGTGATAGACCAGAGGCTAGAGGTTTTAAACGATTGTTTTATATTTCAAATTAGGTTGGAAGCAATGGAGTCATAAGAGGTTGAATCCCATAGAATAGATTTCTTCAAATTTCTTCAAATTTGCTCAACATCCTTTTGGATAAGCAGCAAGTGATGCCAAGGTCCCACAGGACATTTTTCACCACGAGGATGTACGTAATACCGATGTAAATTGATGAGCGTCGGGCACGGTTTCCACAGCATCTAAGGGAAAGTCTGGGGGCATCGCGAGCAACTTGGAACCATCGGCGGACCTCAAGAGAACTACGAAAAAGCTTGCATTGTCGGAAAAACAGGCTCATCAATTTCCATTGGTAGTACATCACCGAGGCAAAAAATGCCCAGTGGGACCTAGGTATTAGATAAAGCTGCTGCGTGGGCGTATTCCACACTTTGCGTACCCTGTTATCTTGGTTTATCCTTCAGTCTCTAAACCATGGTGTAACCTGGAGTTCTGGTAGAGTCGCTAAACCATGATGTACCCTGTAGTTCAGGCGGAGTCTCTAAAACATGATGTACTCTTTAGTTCGGATTGGGTCTCTAAACCATAACGGACCCCTTAGTTCCGGGGAGTCTCAAAAACATGATGTACCCTATAGTTCGAATAGAGTCTCTAAACCATGTTTACACTGTAGTTCAGATGTAGTTTCTAAACCATACTCCTTCCAGTGTTTTCCTTGATTAGACCTAATCCTAGAGAGGGATTTCTCGGACCATTTTTTCAGGAATATGGGTTTACCCTGTAGTTCGGGTTCTATACTGTTCAGGGTTTAAAACATAGTTTTGTAAATAGGAGGTCGATCGTCCAATGAATATGAACTGTATGATATGTTGATCCCGACATGACATAGTTTTTCTTAAAGGGATATATTGTTAATGCGCTTTAAATATCTGGATGCAATAGACGTGGTGTAGAAAATTCTAGATACATTAAAATGTTCGCAATAGGAGAGATTTCTTGCTATGGCTTCATCGTCTTGATTATAATCCCAATGTTACAGAATACAATAACCCCCTCTACCGCATATTGTAATTACAGAATACATAATAATATTTTAACCTGGCAGGTATAACGTCATTATGTTATCCTCTTACCTCTTAGAGCTCATTGTGCTACCTGAGAGGTATGTGCAACCTTATGACACCTTAATTACAATAAATCATATAGTTTATTCAGCTCGAAGTAAGACCTTAAAATAAATAGATACAGTTGGTTTAACTTGAATAGGATTTCTCTTATCACATTTCAGTTGAATCACGTTATATATTTTATGCACTGATGCTGCATATCGTCTTACATATTTGTCTGGTGGGAACCGGATCTCTCACATGAAATAAAATGAAATGGCGTTTAAAGTCCTACTTTTCTGCTCCATCAACGCTAATGAAACCGAGCATGCGCCACGCAGCGTACTAAGCGGTTAATTTTGCCTGAACAGCCGTGCTACGCCCTACTTGTAATTCTTAATTCCATCTGTAAAGTTAATGTGAATGCTAGTGTATATAAGGAACTAACATTTTTCGTCTAAACCGAACGATTAGACGTTGTTCCTTGCCAGGTTCGCCCCACCCCCCTTTGAAAGGGGGGAAACCGCAATGGAAAATCAAGAGGAACTTTCATAAAGGTCTAAATTGGTCTCATAACTAGAAGTTATATATGGTGTCATGTACAAAGCAGGATATGCTTAATCTTTCAGAATCACCCAGTACATGATGTTTTCCATTGGCAATGGGGCGTAAAATCCTAAACCAACGATAACGACATCTTCACGTCTTCATAATTTTCAAACTTATTCTAATAATCTTTCTCACGACCAAAATATACTGTTACTCAAATAAGCTAGTAACCTTTCACACAACCAAACATACAGCGTGACTCAGATATGACTGTGATCAAATCTACCATCTTTCACACAATCTAACCCCACGTCCACAGAAATATAAATATTAATGTGTGTGTCCTCATGGATCCTTGATTCTCCTGCAAAATTAGAGGTCATCCATATCCCTGAACTCAACCTGAATTAAAATGATATCAAATAATCTTCAGATTCAGTTCAATCTTTTTCATCGACCTGAAGAACCTTTTGTATACTAATTAATTATATTGTTCCGGGGATCACGTGGCTAAGTCAGTAAGACGCTGGCTCGCTAGCCTGGAGGTCAGGTGTTCAATCCCTGCATTGGCCGCGAAAGTTCATCCAGATTTTCCGGCGTGGTTCCCCCTTGTCATTGATGCAGAACGGAGGGCCTGACAAGCATAGCTGTCTAGTCGTTCGGATGGGACGAAAAACCGAGGTCCCGTGTACACATCGGCGTGCACGTGAAAGATCCATTGACAGTTGGAATTCGATATAAGAGTAGGCCGTAGTGCCGCTGTCCGGGTAAAATTTCCCTCATAGCACACTACATGTCCGTCTTCATAAGCCCAGTTCGGAGCAGAACAGTAGGACGTTAAACCCCATTTCATTTCATTTCATTTTCCGGGAACAGTTGAAACCTCTGTAAACAACGCCATAAAAGAATCACGAGAACGAAATTAAATTTTTGGACTGAATAAATTGATTGTGTTATACGATAAGGTTATACGTGCATGTGAAATAAGTAAGGGTCATGATAACCCTGTATATGTACATTATATAAGATACATGTAGTTTACCCCAAATAAACAATTTCTTTCCGGCCCAATGAGCCACAATCTTGACAAACAATCTGTACATACTTTAGATATATATATATTTTTAGAATTCATAATGTAGTGTATTTAATATCTGCAGTGTCATATATTGCTAGCGCTTTGTTGGCAGGAAATTTTGGGGTCAATTTTACCCTTTACATAAGATACAAATTTATCCCCAATAAACCATTTCTTTCCACCCGTGTGAGTCATAATCTCGACAAACTGTTTTCTTAGAATTCACAGTGTATTGTATTTAACATCTGAAGGACAAAAGTACAGATAGTTATGAAAGCCTAATCCCCTGTTCTTACAATGTATGATAAAGGAGCTCGTGACAAGGAGAAGGGTTTAGTCGTTCGACTCAAACGTAAGAGCCCAGTCCCGGTTACAAATTATTTTCGTGCATGTACACAAATCCCCTGATAGTTGGAATTGGAATTGGTTCCTTCATAGCCCGGGTGAAGCAGTAAATTAGGACGTTAAACCCAATTTCAATTCATTTATTAATTAATGAAAATATCCTAATCTAGCAGAGCTTCAAGTTACATTAGGAGTTATGATATAAAGAAACATTTTCTATTTTGGGGTTTATTGAGTTATATGATATGAAGAAAGGTTTCTGTATTTTGGAGTAGACGACTTATATGTTATAAAAAAACGTTACTGTAATTTACCAACTGTTTGTTTGATGATTAATATTAATGGCGTATCATCAAAAAAAACCTAACCTGTACAGAGGAGATAGCCTGGGACAGGTATGAAATTCAACAGGTGCCCCTTGGAACTAGCTAAACAACCACAGCTAGTTTGAAAAATTAGTTTTCAAAAAGTTTTATCTGTCAAATGTTTACAAGAATTGTGGTCGGGCGGAAGGATCTACGGAAGGGTAGGGGTGAATACAATATAGTCACATATTAAATGAAGGCGCATGAAGATTCTCAATTTCTGCTGTTTACACGTCATTCCCCAAAAAGCCAAGTTAAAGATAATTTTTTCCAAAGGCTTTCTTTGTGTCTCATTATTCATATGATTCAACGCAAACCATGGGCTTGTCAACAGTCAATGGGAAAAAAATCCTGCCCCATTTATGGCTAACGACCATTTAAATAGATATGAATTCTGCTTTTAATGACATATTAAAGCTAAACTGATATCTATACAGCTACAAAATTGACAACTTCCATTTATGGTAATTTGTACATGACACTTCACCGAATACATGACTAATTTTTTTACATTTCAATAAAGTCCCGCCCTTTAATACGCGTAACACGTGATTACCGCATGATTCTTTTACACAAGAACACAATAAGAAAATAAAATATTCATGGATAGCAAAGTCAAATGAGCCACAAAACAACTAAAGAATTTCTAGAAAATTCCCAATAACATAAACACAAATCCGGTTTATCGTGCACGATGCAGGGTATACATGTTCTGTCAAGAATAACTGATACAATTTTGCTCTGTTTTTTTCAATTATGTCATTTATAGTTTTTTGGCTGACTGCGTGCGTGTGTCCTTTCCCCGGAAAATATATTTCATCTAGCACTAGAAACAAATCTTGTGAGATAATTCAAGTAATATTAAATAACACAAAATACATAACACGTAGTTTAACGTACTACTGTTTTTCCACCTACAAGTCTAATACAACGTCGTTGTCGTTATGGACATTTTTTCAAGGTGAAGTAATAATAATAATAAAAATAATAATAATAATAAAAACTTTTTTAATGAGGCAACTTATTTAGTTTGCAAAAAAAAAATCATCCATAAATCCTTCCTTAGCTACAAAGACATACCTTACATAACAGGTTTCAATTTCAAAAAGTTTGTATAGTTACACAATATATAAGATGGAGATATATATAGTAGCATTAGTCATAATCTACCAATCATACAGGACAACGTTTAAATCACGCAATGAATGTCTGAAAGTTTACTAGAGGTGTCACTAAACAAACGCGCATATATCTAACAGCATACCCCAAGGCGAGCGTCAGAAACTATCCAGACAGCAGACGTTAAACAGCTACCCATCTAGAGTTGGTGATTGCTTCAAATACAAGAAAAATTAAACACATTCAGGTAGATATGATATTTTTTAATATATTTATTTCATATTTTTATTATATAGTAGAAAATCCTTCATAATAAAAATCTATTAATATTTCATATCTTTATGTAGTAGGAAATACTTCATATTTTTATATATTCGGAACTCTTTCGTAATAACTCTATTAATATTCAGCTTCTTATCGGCGTGTACATGGATTTAAGCAGATGGTGCAGACGTCAAGTTTGTCGTGAGGTTTTGGGGATTATCTGAGATTTTGATAAAATCAGAAGGTCTGAGACAATATTTCTGCTCATTTAGGTTCCTGGCCGGTATAGGATTAGAGTGGTGTGAACCGATTGAATCCTGTTCTGTATAGGATTAGATTGAAGTAATCCGATTGAATCCTGGCCTGTAGGATTAGACTGGAGTACTTCGATTGAATCCTAGCCAGGAAATTATCTACCCTTGATATTTGATTTTGTTTTCAAATTATTTTTTTTAAAAAAAACTATCTGGGATTAATACGTATAAATATATTTCAACAAAATGTAGATGACAAATCCAAAACCTTTGAATATGTTTAATTGAATACCTACAATTACCACAGACAAAATCACGCTGTTTTTAATTATTCCTGTTGAATGACTTCATTACCTATAATATATTTAGAATTTGCGTCCCAGATGACCGGTATTTTAACTACGGCATTGTTTATCAAACAACTTTTCTATCTCAATCTGGCTCATGAATACACCTTGATGTGTGTTGTGACGGAAAGCGTAGGATTAGGAAAATTCTGAAAAATAGATTCGATTTGATTTGATGCATTCTGAGTTATATTCCGGCCCAGTTACATACGTTGAATAAAATAGAAATATTAAACATTTTGTGAATTAGAGCATAAGTTTCAAGCTTCAATTTTGGTAATGATAGGAACGTCACGACTTGAGGGTAACCTTCATATTTTCTAAACCTAAATATCGAATCTCTCGGTCTATCCAAAAATGCGAGGGATTGGGGGAGGGGCACAAAAGATATCAAGAACAACATTAAACGATTCTAAGAAAAAAATCTGGGACATCCGTATTTTATATATTACATATTTTTGTACAATAGTAAACCTCATAGGGTATTCTTAATTTTAAGTAGAAAAAATGCATTACGCCAGTATTTTAAGTTTATTTCAACGTTTCAAGTATGTCTTATTTGTATTTTAGTTTATTTACTTTATTTGTATATTTAATATATGTACCCAAGGATGCGTACTATGATTTATAGTCACAATACTTTCAGATGTTACAACTAAGATTGTAATAGGGGATGTTCTATTGGGAACGATCCACATTCCGAGCATTGCAATCGAGTATCGCAATCGAATGAATTGCAATCACATTTCTGTCAGTCCGGACAACCCAGATGGTGCTAGTAGAATTGTGACGTAATTAAACACAACGAATGTGTTTCAGATATCATGGTTGGTTGGGGTATTTTCATATGTAGTTGGTGTATGCGTTGTAGCCCGAAATCCCCATTTTCACTCGGCCTACTTTTGGGATTGAGCATAAATCAGGTATCCCCTGTGAGTAATGCACCCTTTTAAAGGGTGCATGGCTCTATGTTTTGGAACCATAAATGGGTCTAAATGCACATATTTATGTATAATATGAGTGTATATATGTTCAGTGAAATACGTGAACTCGCTAGCCTAAAGGTCGCGTGTTCGATCCCGCATTAGTCAAGAAAGTTCATCAGGATTTTTCGGCGTGGTTTCTCCTTGTCAGTGGTGCAGGGGGGAGGGCCTAACAAGAACAGCTTGTAGTCGTTCGGATGGGACGAAAAACCGGGGTCCCTTGTACACATTGGCGTGCACGTAAAAGATCCCTTGGCAGTTGGAATTCGATATAAGAGCAGGACATAGTGCCCCTGCCCAGGCCAAATCTCCCTCATAGCACAGTGTATTATGGCGGGGTACCGGTTTCAAAATGCATTCTAGAGTAAAAAGCAGAAAGTTAACAGTAAAAAGTAGAAAATCTAAAGTAAACGGGAAAATTCTTATCTAAAAGGGTATTTTTATGGTGGCTAGGCACTTGACTAGCACTGATGGTGATTTTGGTAGATAACCGTCGTCATGTTGTAAGAGAACTAAGCTAAGCTCAACTACTCATACGTACGCGATACGGATGTGAAAGATTCCGCTTGCCAAAAGTCTATAATATTCAAGTCTACTTTGACGTATGCTCTCACTAATACTGTTGTTATGTCTTGTTGACGGGTTATGAAAATGGCGAAAAATTACATGGCCACTATCAGCCACCATAGTATTGGAGAAAATCTGCGTTAGAAAATCGTGAGTAGAAAATCTGAAGTGGAAAGTCGAGAATTAAAAGTTGACAGTAGAAAGTAGAAAGCGGAAAGTCGAAAGTCAAAAGTTGATAGTAGAAAGTAGAAAATATGTCCATGAAAGTTGAAAAGCTTGATGTTTCTCCAGAATAACTACATAAATTTATAGGTCTTCACCATAAAAATACCCTTTTAGATAAGAATTTTCCCGTTTACTTTAGATTTTCTACTTTTTACTGCTGACTTTCTGCTTTTTACTCTAGATTGCATTTTGAACCCGATACCCCGCCATAGTGTATGGCGTATGCCATCTTTATTAGCCCAGTCGAAACAGAGCAGTAGGACTTTAAACCCCATTGCATTTCCTTTAGGGTGACAGTACTTTAAATTCATGCTTTTTGGCGATTGCTGGGATTCCATAAAATAATTGAGCAGTTAGGTGTTTCACATAACCAAACATATGTATAATACAGCCAGCTCTCCACATCCTTAATCCAGCTGGAATACACAGGTCAGTTTTATAGAAAGACAATCGGAAAGAAATAAAATCTAATTTTAACTTATTCTTGTTTTCTCAGATAAAAGACTAGGTGAAGTGAGATACCTACATGTATCTAGGTCGAGTATAGAAATTATACAAAATCCATTATCAAGATGTCGAGATACCAGGGTAAGTGGAAGATTAATAATATACCTTCTTTGCTCTCAGGTTCACAATGATGCCACATAATATTGTCTTTAGTCGATACAAAGGGCTTATATCATAAAACTTGTTCTTTACCTGCCCAAGGGGGGTTGGATGGCCGAATGGTTAGCACGCGTGCGCTGTATCATACGGTCTGTCATTGAGTCAACTGGCGGGGTTTCGATTCCCTGGTTGTACGTGGAGTAGGGTCGCCTGTCCAACCTCGTGGGTTTTCTCCGGGTCCTCCGGTTTCCTCCCACAGCTAAAGACCCCTACGCGCAAGCGAATTATTGAAATAAAATTGAACCATGTGTTAGTCCCGAAATGACCTGGTTTGTGTCGAGTGGACGTTAAACCCCATTTCTCTCTCTATTTTTACCTGCCCAAATTTCAAGAGGGTCTCCTGAATATCTTTTTGGATATAAACCAAATGTGGTAGTCATGTTGATTGAGTGATAATTTTAAATGGAATTGGTCGGTTCAACATGACCGGTTACTTCTTTTGCATTATAATTCTTTCCTATTCTTACTCATAGTTTTTGTTTTGTGAAAAATGACTCACGCCCTAACATTATATTTAATTCATCCATAGCTACTGTCATATTGTTCATACACTTATGGAGTATTAAAGGGCCAATCCCGATAATATTTTGGAGAATAAAACTTCTTATTTTTGTGTTAAAATCCCTTAAAATCCTCTACCGTAGGGCATAGCAACTAACTCAATATATTATGTGATAAGTTTTCAAACAACTTAAACCCGGCATTCCTCATATGGAAATGGAGACCGGTGTCCCAAGCTGTATTATGCTGTGTCTTGATAAAACCAGACTTTTATTTTATAAAAATAAGGTGTAGGTGAAATTTACCTTTTGTTATCAAGTACAGCACATGCGTCGTTCATTGTATAGACCTCTAACGGAACGGGAATCGATTATCAGGTCACCCAACGAAACAATTGACCCGAAATCTTAAAAGGGTTACGTGTCCGCATAAGCAGTTTTGACTCAATATTTTGAGCTGAAATTTTAAGAAAGGGTAAATACATCATTCCTCTATATTTTGGCGCTTAAATTTCATGCGTACTCGGACTTTTATTTTTGAGACTCTGTTCAAATCGGGATAGTTCCTTTAAACCCTATCGATTACTACTCCTTGTTTTGGATTTTGCATTTTGCATCATCTCTATAAATAGAACACTTTCCCAAACCGTGGTATTATCTTGGTTGTCTTCGGGTATGGGCGATTTTGGAAGATAATAATGTAATTATTATTTCTAAGAAATTGTCTCGACCTTTTTAAACTGAATAGCCCAGGGGAAGGACGATCTAAGTCACTTTTTCCATGAAACTCAGTTAATGGCGCCACCTGGTAGCAAATTGTATAAACTTTATGTGGAACAATGAATTTCAGGTCAAAACGATTGGAGTCACATCGAACCAGGGCCTTTCAGAAATGGCCTCCCGATCGAGATCGATCTAAATCGTACCCTTTATTTGACCTCAGTTTGACTAAAAAGTTGAATTCAGTTGTACTGGTAATTATGATTCGTATTAAACATCATTTTGAAGTTATAATTAAACCAACTCGTTGTTCTGTTCGTGTCAAGCATTCTTGTCCATCAGGTTTCAAAGTTTGTTTAGCGTCTTATGCGAAAAGCCAAAAATGTGACTTGAATTGAGTGGCAATCATATAAAATGTCATTTATTATATTAAAACGTAAAAAATTGACATACATATTTCGAGCTTCAGAGAGCTCGACTGGGTTTCGTTTCTTAAATATGGCAAGGTTTGAGGGCGTTTGGAAAAGTGGACCATGAAAAATTTATGAAACATTTTATTTTTATTTTGCTGGAACAGTAATAGATTATTCTATCATCCTGAAAGATGTGGGGAAAATATATTCTAGAAAATTTTATTCTATGGTGTTTTTCCCCACAAGAGTTCCACAGGATATTGGACTTTTTTTCAAAATTTCTTCTTAGACCCCTTATATGCCTGTGTGGTACCACAATCCGCAAGATTTTGGACTTAGAATAATTCTGATGCAGTGTTTTGGATCTGTGGTGTTTTTCACCAGAAGAGTTCCACAAGACATTGGACTTAGAAAACTTCAAATACGTATATATAGAAATGAGTTTTTAAAAATAAATCATGCCTTGCTGATCGCGGTAGTATAAATATTTTCTGAAATCTACAATGAAATGTCATCACAATGTCAAATTTTAACGCATCAAACTTTATTATATGACAGTCGTGGAAATCATGATTAAGCAATACGAACATGATAATTGATCGGACAAAACAATCTCCTTCGCCATCTCGGTCGTAGTAACCATACAACATCAAAGGTCGGCGATATTGTCTTTGTTTCAATCTCAAACTCAAGCCATTAAGGGCCTTCTACGACATTGTGTACTCTGGTTAAAAGAAGTCATTATAACCTCACTTAACTTTAAAGGGACTATCCCGATTTGAACAGAGTCTCCAAAATAAAAGTCCGTGTACGTATGAAATTTCAGGTCCAAAATATAGAGGAATGGTGTATTTACCTTGTCTCAAAGTTTCAGCTCCAAATATGGAGTCGTTTGGACGACGTAACTATTTTAAGATTTCGGGTCAATTTTTTCGTTGAGTGACCTGATAATCGATTCCCGTTCCTTGAGAGCTCTATACAGTGCGACCCATGTGCTGTACTTGATAACGAAATGTAAATTTCAAATACACATTATTTTTATTGAAAAAAGGGGATTTTATAAAGACACCGCATAATGCAGCTTGGGACACCGGTCTCCATTTCCAGATGAAGTCTGACGGGTTTACGTCGTTTGAAAACGCATCACAAATATTGAGTTAGTTGCCCGGCCGTTAGGTAGAGGATTTTAAGCGATTTTAACACAAAATTAAGCAGTTTTATTCTCCCAAAAATTATCGGGATTAGCCTTTAAGGTACCTCCCATATGTCTCTTACAGTTAAGTGGATTCTTCTCACTTAAACTGGCCTTTGAATACCACTAACACTTAAAGGTTAAGGCAGCTTAACTTTAAGGGAATTTTTTGATACTTTTAAAAGATACATTAGTTAAGAATTTAAAAAAAAGAGTTGGGCATTCAAAAATAATTTAAAAATAGATGATAAAAAAAGAGAATATTGAAAATTTCATTCAAATTTCTTCATTCTGAGTCAAATTATCACTGTTTGTAGTTTTGACAAGATGTGTGCTTTGAGGTAACAAGGGCACGTATATTCGTGACTTAGCCTCGCTTTCCTTTTTTTAAATCAAATTTTCAAATGGCGAACCGTTCTAATCTAGTTTAAATCTCGAGTATCCGATGCCACTGAGAGTTGATCATGGTCTTGTTTTGTTATTAAATAATTGATAATAACAATTAATAATTGAGGTGACATTTGAAGCCCAAAGAAAGAACTGCAATAGGCAGATTTAGCTCTTACATAATGTATGTTTAAGTATAATGTTAAATACCTACCCTTAACAGGAAGTTACGTATATATTCAGTGCAATCTAGTAGTTAAGTGACTATCTTAGACTTAAGATAACCTTTGAATACGGACCTAGATGTTGATTTAGAACAAGACATTTTATTTTAATACAGCATTAAGGAATGAAAGGTTATTGACATTTTATTTTAATGAGATTTGCGAATATTAAAAATACAATAAAGCTGTATAATAAAGTATTTATTTCAGGAAGACAAAAAGGTCAGATGCCTGAAGACGATTATACGAAGGTACAAGTTAATTACACTTACCTGTGTGATCATATCCAAGAACCAGTAAAACTTAGCACTAAATTATTTGAAAAAAACGTATTCGGCCAAGATCAAAAGGAAGAAATACAGAAAATTTTCCAGAAGTCTGAAAATGGTCGCTGGGTAGCTGCTGACAAGTTACTGATGTATGTCTTATCAAACTGTGGTGATGCCTATAGTAAATTTATCCAATGTTTACGAGAACTAGGTTATCGAGAAGTAGTAAAGCTATTAGAAAACACCACGAATGGTAAATTTATTTCTATTTTAAACCAGAACAACACACTATATATAAACATTGACAACTTATAAAAATATAAAAATACAAACGAACCGATTCTGTTCTTATTTGTTTAAATGAATCTGATTTTTGCGAGAACTGAATTTTATTACTTCCATGATTAAAGCTCGTTAGTTATTCACCTACCCATTTTAGGTGTTTTAACATCATAGAAAATTACATCCTAGAAAATATAAATGATGAATCCCTAATACGTTTTCTTATCTTTACTAAATTAGGCCTACAGCAGATGCCTTTTAATAACATGAGAATATACTGTATGTGATTATAGCAAAATAAGAAAGATTGAAACCATGAGCGATACTATAATTATCTTACTATAACTGGATTATCTCCCTTATTATTGTTGGTGCTTTCTACATTCTAACTTATGAGGTAAACTGGCAGACGATCACCTTTGTGTAACGTCATTTAGCAGACGACCGCCATCAAGACTGGTTGCATGTTCGATGGCTTCAATGTATTTTAATTCAGTACTGTTTCTCGCTCAATATGCTGACATTGAGATTTCATGTAACACATGGCCGATCATGACTGACACCAGTGTGGTGCAACGTTTCTGTAATATTCCCCGTTTTACTTGGATTGTTTCCATTATTCTTAGTTTGATTGTATTTGGGTGAAGCCTATGTCACTATAGGCCAAGGACTGTAGGCCTACAGCGTAATAGACACTTATAGCACGCACCCAGGTCCATTCACGTTTTTTTGTTAATTTGAAATGTCTATGTATATATTGGAGCCACGGCTTGCTGGCTGCGGAGGGGCAGTGAAGTTTTTAGGGGGGAGGGGGCACAGTCTACAGTAGGTATTTTACAGTTATGGTCGGGAAATTTTCTTTCAGGACCCCTCCCCCCCCTTGCCCCCCGCTAGCTACGGGCCTGGTTTTATCCCTGGCTTGGCCGGGAAAGTTCGTCGGTATATTAAGGCGTGTCAGTGATGTAGGACGGTGGGCAAGGGAAAATGTATAGTCGTTCGGATGGGACGAAAAAACCGAAGCCCCGTGTACACATTAGCCTAAACTTGAAAGATCCCCTGGTAGTTGGAATTTGATATATAAGTGAAGGACATAATGCCGCTGTCCGGGCAAAATTTCCCCATAGCACACTGTATGGCGTATGCCCGTCTTCATTAGCCCAGTCGGAGCAAAAACGTAGGACGTTAAACCACATTTCATTTCATTTGTCTATGTATATTGTGTCCTGTCCGTGGGTTGTCTTGTGTAATTGTTTATTATATTATATCATACAGGTAATAGTATTGAATTGTATATAATTTTATCATACAGGTAAAAATAAAACCAATCTGATGGCAGAACAAGACAAGACAAGACATCAGCTAGAAGACATACATAAAGATCGCGACCTTACTAATCAGGAAATAGAGAACCTGAAGAAACAGATGGAAACACTGAAAACAAGGCAAGATGAAGATTCCAAACAGATGTTGAAGGACAAGAAAAAGAAAGAACATGAATTAGAAACATATAAAAAACAAACTGAAGAGAAAGAAGCGCTGACAAAGAAGAGATTTGATGAGTTGGAGACATGTATTAAAACACTTACCCTAAATGAGGAAGGTAGGTTGATATTTATTTCAAATATATTCCGTGACACACTTATCGTCACAAGTTATTACGTCATACACTCATCGTCACAAGTTATTACGTCCAGTGGCGGCGCCAGCCGTCGGTGGTTGGAGGGGCAAAGCTGGGGCAAAGTCCAAGGTTAAGGGGGCAAAGGCACGAGCTTCAACTAGGGGTAGGGAGGTCTCCTCCAGACAATTTTGAAAAACAGGCTGCCGGAAATGCAGCCTGGCAGTATTTCATGCACTGGTTGTCTGGTAAAGTGTCAAACTAACGAACTTGCGAACCGCGACAACGCCCAATCACGAGCGCCAAATGGGAGAACTTCCACAGAAAATTTTGAAAAATAGACTGCGGGAAATGCTGTCTGACAGTATTCAGTCAGACACCGATCGTCGTGATAAGTAGATCTGACCTGATACCGTCCGTCGCCTGATCACTTGCGAACCTCAACGAAGTCCCCCTGTGAGCGCCAAAGTAGCGAGTCCTTGTGGGGGTATTAGGGACCTCCCCAAGAAAATTTTAAAAATAGACTGTCGGAAATGCTGTCTGACAGTATTCAGGCACCGATTGTAGAGATAAATAGAGCTAATCAGATACAGTTTGTCGCCTGATCACTAGTCTATCCGACCCCAGAGAGGAAAGTGTCAAATGAACGGACTTGCGAACCTCAACGAAGCCCCCGAAAATTTTGAAAAATTGACTGTCGGAAATGCAGTCTGGCAGCATTTCAGACACTGGTTGTCGAGATAAATAGAGCTGACCAGATACTGTTCGTCGCCAAATCACCAGCTTATCCGAATAGAGAGGGTGGTGTCAAACGAACGGAGTGAGCGTATCAAGTGAATGCATATTCTCGCAGCGTTGACCTATACCCAAAAACTTTGAAGATCGTAAAAAGCAATTCCCAAGTGATTTATGTGTTATTGTTTATAGTAGGTTTATAGTAGGTTTACAGCAGGATGGGCTTGGTAAGAAATCACTCAGCGGGCTCTACAACATGCAAATCTATGACTGAGTGGGGATGTGGGATTTAATCACTGTAGAAGGTATTGATTACCGAAACGTATCACAAATATATTTTATTTTTATTTTCTAAAATTATTACGTCATACACCTATCGTCATTGAAGTCAGAACACGTATAACAAACTTTATAGTTATTCTAGTTAGATGAAAAATATTAAATATGACTTATATATTACAGATACCATTCAACCACAATTATTACGTGGTACTTTGTCTGGTAATACAAGTGATACCTCAGATGAAGAAGGTAAGTTATTCTAATATATAATATAATATCCAACAAGGACTGACTTACCTGAAACAATATTAAATATGACTTGATAAACTGTAAATATAGTATAACATGTTATATATTACAGATACACGTCAACAACAACAATTATTTAAAGCCTGTCTACATGGTACTTTGGATGATATAAAAAACATGGTGAACATAGATATTAACGTCAGAGACAGTTGGGACCAGACACCGTTATTTAAATGTTGTTCATTATTTGTAAGTCCTGTAGATAAAATACAATATCTAGTCAGTCATCAGGCTGATATTAACGCTAGAGACTGGTTTGATAATACCATCTTACACGCGGCATGTTACAGTGGACCTTTATCTACAGTACAATATCTTGTTGATGATTTACACATGAATGTTAATACAACAGGTTATAACAAAATTACACCGTTATATTATTGTTGTATATCAAGTGTAAGTCCTGTAGATAAAATACAATATCTAGTCAGTCATCAGGCTGATATTAACGTTAGAGACTGGAATAATGATACCATTTTAAACTGGGCATGTGTAGTCGGTACTTTATCTACAGTACAATATCTAGTTGATTGTTTACATCTAGATGTACATGTCAAGAATAAATATGGTGAAACAGTTCTAGATCATAGTAGAGAATCAGACATTGAACAAGATAAAAAGATAAAATATATCACAGATCAAATGAAATTAAAATAAAATAAACAAATTTTAATAATTCATGTAAACTAGTCAACATAATGTTATTGTCTCTAGTCATACAATTTACAGTTTTATTGTCTCTAGTCAACAGTTAAAACGAGTGATGACGTATTATACTGGCCCTAGTCAACAGTTAAAACTACTGATGACGTATCACACTGGCTGTAGTCACACTTAAAACTACTGATGACGTATCACACTGTCTGTAGTCAACACTTAAAACTACTGATGACGTATTATACCGTCTGTGTCAACACTTAAAACTACTGATGACGTATTACACTGTCTCTAGTCAACAGTTAAAATTACTGATGACGTATTATACTGTCTCTATTCAACTGTTAAAACTACTGATGACGTATTACACTGTCTCTAGCCAACAGTTAAAACTACTGATGACGTATCACACTGTCTGTAGTAAACACTTAAAACTACTGATGACGTATTACCCTGTCTCTAGTCAACAGTTAAAACTACTGATGACGTATTACACTGTATGTAGTCAACAGTTAAAACTACTGATGACGTATTTGTACTTTATCTACAGGACTAATACTGTGTTTATATTTATTGTTTATTTTATTGTCTTCAATATTTTATTATATATATTTATTTTTATAAAACTTTTTCCAAAAACTCATCTTTATTTTTATACGCCCAATCTTGTCTTTGCACGTTTGTCTACTTTGCTGCATGCCTAAGCCCAACGGACAGAGCCATAATTTTCTTTGTGTCGTCTACAGGCCGCAATTTTTAATAGGTCGCCTTGGTAAATTGATTCCTTATACACCAAGGACGGCAACTGTTGATTTATTTTGATGCATGTCCAACCCCCAGGGGTGGTGAAATGAAATGAAATAGGGTTTAACGTCCTATAGGTCTGCTCCGACTGGTCTAACGAAGATGGACATTCACGATATAGTGTGTTATGAAAGACATTTTGACAGAACAGCGGTGCTACTACCTACTCTTATATCGAATTCCAACTGCCAAGGGATCTTTTACGTGCACGCCAATGTGTATAAGGTACCTCGGTTTTTCGTCAAATCCGAACGAATAGGCGAACTTTCTCGAGCAACACCGGGAGCCAACCTCGACCTCTAGGCTAGCGAGCCAGCGTCTTACTAACTAAGCCACCGTGTCCCCCCACCCCCGAAAAGAAGGGTCGGTGCCACACCCACTTTTTTGTAAATGTTTTATCTGTAAATTCTCTACTGGTCGCACTTATTAACAGATTTTGTTTAAATCATTTCAATAACAGGTTGCGTTGTACTTATTTATATTTGTCCATGTCATATTAATTTTGGTGCATGCCCGACCCCGCCCCCACCCCACCAAGGCAGAGCCACGCCCCATTTTGGTGTTTATCGTCTATAGGCGGCAATTCTGAATGGATCATCTGATTGCCCCGATCCCAAGAAGCGGGGTCACGCCAACTTTTTTTATTTCTGCTAATATTTTCTCTGTAAATTTTACTAAACAAACCTTCTTTGTCTCTTGTCATATTGAGAACTAGGTGAAGTCCATTTATACCCAGCCTTCACAGCAGATCCTGAGATTTCCTACCATTTTATTAATCTTTTTGACCCACCAAAATCGGTTGCCAAGGCAGCGGCTTTATATGTGTTTTTGACATTTCATAAGAGATGTAATTTGGTGGTAACTACATGTAGGTGAAACTCTGTTGATATACATGTACTACTGTTTGTATGAATATATCAATCCTTAACAAATTATTGTTCCTTCCTCATTTCAAAACAATATTTAGCGCGTGTGCGTTCTATCATAAGGTCTGCCATTGAGTCAACTGGCGTGGTTTCGATTCCCCGGTTGTACGTGACAAGGAGTAGGGTCGCCTGTCCAACCTCGTGGGTTTTCTCCGGGTCCTCTGGTTTCCTCCCTCCCACTGCTAAATACCCCTACGTGCAAGATAATTATTGAAATAAAATTGAACCATGTGCCAGTCCCGAAATGACCGAGTTTGTGTCGAGTGGACGTTAGACCCCACCCTCTCTCTCTCGCTCTCTCTCTCTCCAATATATTCGGAAACTTGAATCTTTGTGAAATTCAAGCATAATACATGTCTCTAAAAGATTGGGGAACTGCGGTGGCTCAGTGAGTAAGGCACTGGCTCGCTAATCAGGGAGTACATGATTCGATCCCGGTGTTAACCAAGAAAGTTCGCATGTATATTCCAGCGTGGATTCCCCATCTCAGAGGTGCAAGACGGAGGGTATGGTAAGGACAGGGTCTAGTGTTTCGGATCGGGTGAGACGAATAACTGAGGTCCTTGTATACGTAGACGTGTACGTAAAAGAACCCTTGACAGTTGGAATTCGGAGGAAGAGCCGATCGCCAAATTTGGTCGAGAAAGTTCTCAGAGATTTTCCAGTGTGGTTTGACTTTGTTATTGGTGCAGGACAAAAGGCATGGTAAGGGTAGCATAACAAGGGTAGCGTCTAATCTACCGGATAGTATTAACAACCGAGGTACAATGTACACGTTGACGTGCACGTAAAAGACCCCTTGACAATTAGAATGGCAAATTTTCAAACTTTGTTTCCCCCTTGTTAGTGCCGCAGCGCCACATTTTGGATACATCCCCTCATACCGCATTCTATCGCCTATGTCCGTCTTCAATAACATCTTGGGTGCAGCAATATCTGTCATATAACCTTACGAATAGAATCAATTCTTTGTATCTGTGATAGTTTGCAGGTAAAATACCCTACGTATAATGTGGACAAGACATTAAACCCCAACATTCCTGTTTGATTGATAAGATAAGATGTTTATTGCATCAAGACGTCCATTAAGGACAGCATGCATACATATACACGTACATTTATACATAATCATATGCATTTGATAATACATTAAATAAAAAAACACATATATGTACACACAAGTAAATATATTCATACAAACAGTAGTACATTTATATCAACAGAGTTTCACTTACATGTAGTTACCACCCAAAATTTCATTTACATCTATTATCAGATGCCAAAATCACATGTAAAGCCGCTGCCTTGGCAACCGATTTTGGTGGGTCAAAGAGATTAATAAAATGGTTGGAAATCTCAGGATTTGCTGAGAAGGCTGCATGTAAATGGATTCGCGTAGCTCTCAATATGACAAAGACAAAAAAGGCTTGTTTTGTCAAATTTACAAAGATAAAATATTAGCAGAAATAAAACAAAGTGGGCGTGGCTCCGCTCCTGGGGATCTGGGCATTCAGATGATTCATTCCGAATTGCGGCCTGTAGACGATATCACCAAAATTGGGCCTGGACATAAATAAATATAAAGAGGGACAACGCTGCTATTGAAATGATTTGTGATTCCGAATTTCAACAAGATCTGTTAATAAAATATTACAGACAAAATATTAACACAAAATTGGGTGTGGTAACATTCTTGGGGATGGGTCATTCAGAATGGCGGCCTGTGGGTGAGAAACCCAAACATTGGGCGTGGCTGTACCCCTGGGGGTCGGGCATGCTCCAGAATCTATAGTTGGAATTAGGGCCTGTAGTCAATTTAGAATTAGGGTCTGTAGGCGATAAACAAAATAATTGGGCGTGGCTCAGCCAATGGGGTTCGGGGCATGCACAAAAAACAATAGTTGTCGCGGGTTCGCTCATTGTGTTGTCCGGGAAAGTTCGCCTAGTCGTTCGGATTTGACGAAAAACCTAGGCGTGCACGTAAAAGATCCCTTGGCAGTTGGAATTTGCTGTAGATAGACCATAGCGCCGCGGTTCGGGCAAAATGTCACCCATAGCACACTGTATGGTGAATGGCCGTCTTCTTACCAGTCGTAGCATAGCAGTTGGACTTTAAACCCCATTTCATTTCATTTGTCTATGTATATATATTGTGTCCTGTCCATGGACTTGTAACTGTGTATTATATTATATCATACAGGTAATGGTATTGAATTGTATATAATTTTATCATACAGGTAAAAATAAAACCAATTTGATGACAGAACAAGACAAGACAAGACATCAGCTAGAAGACTTGCATAAAGATCACGACCTTACTAAGCAGGAATTAGAGAACCTGAAGAAACAGGTGGAAACACTGAAAACAAGGCAAGATGAAGATTCCAAACAGATGTTGAAGGACAAGAAAAAGAGAGAACTTGAACTAGAAACATACAAAAAACAAACTGAAGAGAAAGAAGCTCTGACAAAGAAGAGAATTGATGAGTTGGAGACATGTATTAAAACTCTTACCTTAAATGAGGAAGGTAGGTTGATATTTATTTTAAATATATTACGTCATACACTCATCGCCACAAGTTATTACGTCATACACCTATCGTTACAAGTTATTACGTCATATTCATGTCGTCATTGAAGTTAGAAGACGTATAATAAACCTTATAGTTATTCTAGTTAGATATATTAAATATGACTTATATATTACAGATACCATTGAGCCACAATTATTACATGGTACTTTGTCTGGTAATACAAGTGGTACCTTAGATGGTACTTTGTCTGGTAATACAAGTGATACCTCAGATGAGAAAGGTAAGTTATTCTAATATATAATATTATTGGATAGTGGTCTGACCTTTATAAAACAAGTTGATGATCTGTGTAGAAAGTGCTACTGCCATCTGAAGAACATCAGTTCGATCCGCCATGTTCTCACACAAGATTCGGCTTCAGCTCTAGCGCGATCATTAATTCTATCGCGACTAGACTATTGTAATAGTCTTCTCACCGACCTACCCCAAAATCAAATAAATCGTCTTCGGCGAATCCAAAATCTCACAGCAAGAATGGTCACAAGATCTCCATATCATTGTCACATAACCCTAGTTCTCCAAACCCTTCCTTGGTTACCAGTCGGTTCCCGGATAGACTTTAAAGTAATCTGCCTAACATATCAGTGTGTCAGTGGAGAGGATCCTGATTACCTCTGCAAAGTAATTCAACGGTTTATCCTAAAAAGACAGCTGCGTTCAGAAAATCTCAATCAGCTAGTGGTACCAAAGTGGAAACTTGGACAAAGGGCGTTTGCTGTAAAAATATCTAGTCAGTCAGCAGGCTGATATAAACGCTAGAGAGAGTAATAATAATACCATCTTACACGTTGCATGTTGGTATGGTACTTTATCTACAGTACAACATCTTGTTGATGATTTACACATGAATGTTAATACAAATGGTGTAGGTAACAGTACACCGTTATTTACCTGTTCTATATCAAGTGTATTACAGATACACCTCAACAACAACAACAACTATTATTTGTGGCCTGTGAACATGGTACTTTGGATGATATAAAAAACATGGTGAACATAGATATTAACGTCAGAGACAGTTGGGACCAGACACCGTTATTTAAATGTTGTTCATTAAGTGTAAGTCCTGTAGATAAAATAAAATATCTAGTCAGTCATCAGGCTGATATTAACGCTAGAGACAGTGATAATAATATCCTATTACACTGGGCATGTCGGTATAGTACTTTATCTACAGTACAATATCTACAGTACAATATCTAGTTGATTGTTTACATCTAGATGTACATGTCAAGAATAAATATGATGAAACAGTTTTGAATTATTGTAGGTCATCAGACATTGAATCAAAAGAAAAGACCAAATATATCACAGATCAAATGAAATTAAAATAAAATAAACAAGTTATAATAATTCTTATAAACTAGTCAACATAATGTTATTGTCTCTAGTCATACAGTTTTAGTGTCTCTAGTCAACAGTTAAAACTACTGATGACGTATTACATTGTCTTTAGTCAACTGTTAAAGCTACTGATGACGTATTACACAGTCTGTAGTCAACAGTTAAATCTACTGATGACGTATTACACTGTCTCTAGTTAACAATTAAATCTACTGATGACGTATTACACAGTCTCTAGTCAACAGTTACAACTACTGATGACGTATTACACTGTCTGTAGTCAACAGTTAAAACTACAGATGACGTATTACCCTACTGTCTGTAGTCAACAGTTAATACTACTGATGACGTATTACACTGTCTGTAGTCAACAGTTAAAACTACTGATGACGTATTACGCTGTCTCTAGCCAACAGTTAAAACTGCTGATGACGTATTACACTGTCTCTAGTCAACAGTTAAAACTACTGATGACGTATTTGTACTTTATCTACAGGATTAATACTGTGTATATATTTATTGTTTATTTTATTGTTTAATTTATTCAAAATGTCTTCAATATTTTATTTTTAATGAATAATGCTGTTTACAAAAACTCATGTTTATTTTTATACGTCCAATCCTGTCTGTGCGCGTGTGTCTATGTTTTGCCCACAGACTTCAATTCTTTGGTGCAAGCCCAAGCCCCAGGGACAGAGCCATGCCCAATTTCCTTGGTGTCCTCTACAGGCCGCAATTTTTAATAAGTCGACTTGGAACTTGGTAAATTTATTCCTTATACCCTAGGGACGGCAATTTGTGATTTATTGTGGTGCATGCACAAGCCCCAGGTGTGGTGAAATGAAATGAGATTGGGTTTAACGTCCTATAGGTCTGCTACGACTGGTAAGAAGACGGCCATTCACCATACAGTGTGCTATGGGTGACATTTTGCCCGAACAGCGGCGCTATGGTCTACTCTTACAGCAAATTCCAACTGCCAAGGGATCTTTTACGTGCACGCCTAGGTTTTTCGTCAAATCCGAACGACTAGGCGAACTTTCCCGGACAACACAAGGAGCGAACCCGCGACCTCACTAAGCCACCGGGCCACGCCCACTTTTTTGTAAATATTTTGTCTGTAAATTCTCTACGGGTCTCAAGTATTAACAGATTTTGTTTATATTCGGCATGACCAATCACTAGCGTTGTACCTATTTATATGAGTCCCTTTCCAACACCCAGCCGCAGAGCCACGCCCAATTTTTGTAGTTACGTCTACAGACCGCAATACTAACTGAATCAGCTTGGTACTTGGCATACTTGTTCCTTATACCCTAATGACGACAACTATTGTTTTTTGTGCATGCCCCGAACCCCATTGGCTGAGCCACGCCCAATTATTTTGTTTATCGCCTACAGACCCTAATTCTAAATTGACTACAGGCCCAATTCCAACTATAGATTCTGGAGCATGCCCGACCCCAGGGGTACAGCCACGCCCAATGTTTGGGTTTCTCACCCACAGACCGCCATTCTGAATGGACCATCCCCAAGAATGTTACCACACCCAATTTTGTGTTAATATTTTGTCTGTAATATTTTATTAACAGATCTTGTTGAAATTCGGAATCACAAATCATTTCAATAGCAGCGTTGTCCCTCTTTATATTTATTTATGTCCAGGCCCAATTTTGGTGATATCGTCTACAGGCCGCAATTCGGAATGAATCATCTGAATGCCCAGATCCCCAGGAGCGGAGCCACGCCCACTTTGTTTTATTTCTGCTAATATTTTATCTTTGTAAATTTGACAAAACAAGCCTTTTTTGTCTTTGTCATATTGAGAGCTACGCGAATCCATTTACATGCAGCCTTCTCAGCAAATCCTGAGATTTCCAACCATTTTATTAATCTCTTAGACCCACTAAAATCGGTTGCCAAGGCAGCGGCTTTACATGTGATTTTGGCATCTGATAATAGATGTAAATGAAATTTTGGGTGGTAACTACATGTAAGTGAAACTCTGTTGATATACATGTACTACTGTTTGTATGAATATATTTACTTGTGTGTACATATATGTGTTTTTTTATTTAATGTATTATCAAATGCATATGATTATGTATAAATGTACGTGTATATGTATGCATGCTGTCCTTAATGGACGTCTTGATGCAATAAACATCTTATCTTATCAATCAAACAGGAATGTTGACGTATCAGCGTTAGAGTTGATCTTGTTTAATTTATATTCTTTGATAATAGATGGTTATTGCCCACCACTACAACAAGTTTCATTATCACCGTACAGTTATCAAGATTTGCGGGACTTGATTGATCAATCCTGAATGAATTGTTGTTCCTTCCTCATTTCCAAACAATATATTCGGAAACTTGAATCTTTGTGAAATGTAAGCATAATACAAGTCTCTAAAAGTTTGGGGAACTGCGGTGGCTCAGTGAGTAAGACACTGGCTCGCTAACCAGGAAGTCCAGGTTTCGATCCCGGTGTAAACGCAGATTGTTCTCAAGTATTTTTCAGCGTGGCTTCCCCTTGTCAGAGATGCAAGATCCCGTGTATACCATTCCCCCCCCCCCATAGATGTATACTAATGGCCGAATGTTCAAGATCCCCCAGACAGTTGTAAATAGGAATAGAGTTGTCTGTCAAGGTAAAAATTCTCTCATAGCGTATGTTCACCGGTTGGTGCAGGAAACAAGTAAACTTCCAATTCACACACAGGTCACTCTACTCCATGTAGGGGTTTCAGGTCACGTGACTTTAGCGTGAAATCGGATAGCCAGCGGCTGAAATATAGCCCACTTCAATCTACGATTCTGAATTACTATTTTATGTAAATGCATTACTAGCAATTGTATTGCAATAGTTTAATATCAATCTCAATATCTGCAAAGATTCAGGCTAAAAAATTAACGAAATGTAAGCGAAATTACCGTTTGTTTACATGAGACGCTCGCGGGAAAATACCGCTCTGACGTCACGCGGCCTGAGATTTTCCATTGCTACGACTCACTTCATTGGTGAATCCGCACCTAAGTTACCGGGGGATTTTGATATAGAGCCAATCAAACGATAGATAACATTTTTGTGGTTATTATGGTTGTTGATACCACGTGATCGGACAAGTAGACCCGTAGAAAATGGGATTTATCTGTTTTGATGACTGAAAATTGCCAAATTTCGACTAAATATAAAAAACTTTACTATACAGTTATATGGGACAACAATCACTGGATTATTATACACAAGCACGACGTTTCGATAAGTATTCTCTTATCGTTATCACACAGACCAGTACATTAATTATAATTCCAGCCATCCCCACTATATTAAAACAGCCCTGATATCCACCTTAGTGCGCAGATCTATCAACATATGTGAACCAGAGTATCTTGATCATGAATTAGAATACTTACGCAACGTTTTCTGCAACCTAAATAATTACCCCCCAACCATAGTTAATAGACAGATTGAGGCCACCCTAAAAAACAGCATAAGCAACCAACAGAAACAAGAAAATTCCCCTATCAGAATCACCCTACAATTCCATGGAAATCTCACTTACCAGATCAGCCGATTACTAAAGAAATCCAACATTGATACGTCCTTCTCGATCCCCACATCCCTCAAACAGATCTTAAACGCCAGTGGAAAACTGCAACCTACCACTCCTGTGCAACCAAAAGGGGCCATCTACAAAATTAGCTGCTCATGTGATAAGACCTATATCGGGGAAACCAAAAGACCAGTGGATAAAAGAATTTCAGAAAACAAGTCCAAAGCCCCAACCAACATATCAGCCATAGCCGAACACTTGAAAGACCATCCAAGACACAAAATAGACTGGGATAAGGTCAAAATACTGGCTGCTAACCAAAACAATAAGAAAATTAGGAAGTTAAAAGAAGCCATTAACATCAAAAGATTTTCTCCAGAATTAAACAAAGATTTGGGACTATTTATTCCGAGGGCATATGATGAAGTTATCAAATCAGTCAATTAGCCTACAATGGGTAACCATTAACTCTCAACAATTATTTTTGAACTTACAACACGTTAATCGCACATCACTATGTTAACCTAGTCCAATCAGTTTTAGCCCGTTATCAACCTACAACGCCTTAGCTCGCGATTTCTGTGTTATCCTAGTGCTATTATGCTGTGTTTTAATAACCTTTTAAGTTATTGTGATATTATGCTGAATTACTTTTCAGTCAAGATCCGGTGTTATAAGCCCTTATCAGTTACATACAAGTGGTCTAATGGGTTTTTCTCCCCCCCCCCCCCCAGTTATCACTTTTAATTATGTATATTTTTGATTCCCCCCCCCCAGTTATTAACTTTTAATAACATATATTCTCTGAACTTTAACACCTTGAATCGTGATTACTATGTTAACTTAGTATATTATTATTAGCCTATATTAGATCCTTCAAACCCTTGGATCAGTTTATTGTGTTATCTTAGCGCTATTATGCTTTGTTTTCATAACATTTTGTGAATGTGGTTTTATTTACAAGACCGTGTGTTTATAAGCTCTATCTGTTATATACTGTTTGTTTAATGTATGGTTTCCCCCTAATCATTTTTCTTTTTCAATATCAGGGTGGTTTTAAGGTTCATGTACAACTATATCCTTGTCATCACACGGTGCTTTTCAGGTCTTTGATGTTAAATATGTCTGTTAATTGGTTGAACTCTTCTAATGATTAGTAATAAGAATGGTTTCGCACTGTACATATATATAGACCCTCAAGTTTACTAAATGTCATTGTGCTTGACAACGATAAGAGAATACTTATCGAAACGTCGTGCTTGTGTATAATAAACCAGTGATTGTTGTCCCATATAACTGTATAGTTTTGTTATGTTTCCAATTGCTAAATGCCACTAAAGGATTATAAAAAAATTTCTTTCCAGATTATAAATATTTGACATATTATCATTCAAATTATTACGATTTTAATAAATTTTAGCTGACAATAACGTGCGGATTTCTGAAGGAAAAATACCGCTTATGACTGAAAAGCACTTATTTTGGTGCCACGCCACGCATTGACTGGTATAGAGCATTTTGATTACACTATTGACGTCGATCTCGGATTTTAAAATTCCATAACTTTGGATCTAATTAGAATATTTTGATGAAATAAAAAAATATTTTTTAAAAAAATTTTTCTGTCATTTGAAACTTTGACCTGAAACCCCTACTCCATGTCACGTACAAGCTCACATATACAGCAGTGAGTCACGTACAAGCTGGGAATCGAAACTACGACACTTGACCCAGTGACAGACTTTATGCTCTAAAACACAAGCGTTAGACGCCCCCCCCCCCCCCAAACACACACAAACAATAAATATCAAATGTATATTATATCATAAAAATATATTCATGTGATTGTAATAATAAATATTGTTTGTGTGTTTGTTTGTCAATTTATACAATTGGAATATATTTGATTTAATAATAAACCAATTGTATCTTATCTGTATCTTATTTCTAGTATTTTATAATTTGTTCATTAAATGCCAGGTATAAGCGGAGAGGTGAGGAGTTGTTCGGTTATAATGGGAGGTAACTCTTACCAAGAAATATAGGGATGCAGACCACCATTAATTTCCCCATTGACTTCAATGTTAATTCTGGCCTCTAGACCAAAAAATCAACAAAAATGGGCATTCAAAAGGGGAGAAAAGAGAGAGAGATAATTGCTATAAATTAACGAACTACAATTCGTGGGTACCGAGATG
Source organism: Patella vulgata (assembly GCF_932274485.2). Classification (NCBI taxonomy): domain Eukaryota; kingdom Metazoa; phylum Mollusca; class Gastropoda; family Patellidae; genus Patella; species Patella vulgata. The sequence goes on from NC_065884.2 coordinate 4,988,004, forward strand.
GTGAAATTTAATGGTGGTCTGCATCCTATATGGTTTTATAAGTTCATATATCATCAAAATTATTTTCTTTATAGCTTCACATTTATTTTTGCAACATTATTATAATACAGAATCAAAAAAACATAATTACTGCAGAAATGGTGACCCTTTAAAGTTATGTACTGTTTTGTATACCGGATTGCAGCTCAGGTCCATGGGCCTTTTGTTCTAGAATTGGAGATTCGTTCTTAATTTTGTCGAAATGTGAGTTCTGCGAAAAGATTTAAAGAGTTTCAAACAAGTCACATCAAAAATATTCAAAATATTGGAATATCTTTCAAAAACTGTCTTTCTTTTTACCTTTTTCTACAAAATGGTCCATTTTTGACACTTTGTATACCTCAAATGCTAATATTTCCCTATTTCTGGGAAAGTCTGAGATGAAAGGCATTTATTTCTAGAAACCCTGGCCGGTATACAGGAAGACACGCTGCAAATTTGCTGCAATGAAGGTAACTGTAAGGAACTATAGTGAAACCTGTAAGCCCACCCTCTAAAAATGTTGGTGTGGTAACAAATCCCACTTGTGTCCACATAAGTAATACTCTTGATGGAATATGGCTAAAAGCCATGTTCTTCTATCCCTGGCTTATATACATACATATAAACACAGTTAGTTATAAGAAGTATGAATTATTTATTAAAATATGGATTGATAAATGTAAAATAAATGCTGTATTTAGGTGACAACCAGTCACTCTAATAAAAGAGTCGCAAAGCATTTTTTTTTTAAAAATGGGAATATTTCAGTTTTTAAAATACTTTAACAACCAGAGGTATCCTTGAAATTACATAGTGTAAATATTTTGTGGAAGCAAGTTGTTTTAATCTTTACATCAATGTCCTGACAAAATGAGATGGAAAAAGGGAGTTCTGACATAATTCATAGCATAAAAGGTGTATGAAAAGGCTATTAATTAATATTTTATTGCCCTGTAAGTACCACATTTTAAAAGATCACCACAAATAATAGAATTACATCCAAAATGTAAAACATTAAGCTGCAAAAAAAACACATCTACAACATATCCATTTTGGGTTGTGGACTCATTTGGAAGAAATGTCATAGGATTACATGTTAGGCCATAAACAAAAAGTCTTAGAAATCCTTGAAATCTTATATGTAACTATTTGTTTGTGTCAAATAAAATGCTCGGTTACAAATCAAGCACAAAATCCAATTACTGTTAATTGGTGACAATTAATATGCCCTGCTGGTTCTTCTACTTACCGCCTTTTCAATGGTAATACTTATCGTTTTCATTTGGTTTTATCTACCGTCCACTGACTAATGTTCGGTTTTTTTTTTCGTTTTTTTTTTAAATTGCGGTGTTACCCTCGGATGCTTTTCATTTCTCGTTTTAGATATTAGACTTCAGAATTTCTCTCTCTCTCCCCCATCCACAATTTTGGGTTCGCACACCTCCCCACTACTATCAGCATCATCAAATAATTGCTTCGCTAACCACATTACACCACATTACACTACATTACATTACATTACATTACATTACATTCTGTATATTACCCCCCTTTGTACTTAAACTACGATATGTCCGATATAATATTGTAACATTGAGAATATACATTTTTCTTTGTAAATGTAAACCGTTATATAATTTATGATTATAATTTCAAACACTGTATTTATATTGTTGTAAATAGGGAGATGAATTTATATAAGCCCCGGCTTGTTTTCAGATCCCAGATTTATATATATTATATTTATATTATGTAAATATTTATTGATAAATAGTGTTAGAAAACAAAATGTTAATTCTGGCCTCTTTGCCTACCTCCAACTTTTCCCAAAATTTTCGTTGGGCTGAATGCTTTTCACTACAGACAGAGGAACAAATGGTCATGTCTTTGCACTAAAATTTGTATGAGGTTGACCACCAAAATTTTCAGACACACAAGCGTGAAGAAGCATACTAAAAACATGTAACTAGTTGCCGTACATATCGCCGTAGCCAACCTGATAACCCCGTTATCCTTCCGCCTCAAAATCATGAATATTTACCAAAACCTGGCAGAAAATGTTAATTCAAACCCTCTTCGTCCAAAAAATCAACAAAAATGGGCATGCAAAAGAGGAGAAAAGAGAGAGAGAGAGAGAGAATTGCTATAAATAGACGAACTACAATTTCACCGAGATGGTGAAATTTAATGGTGGTCTGCCTCCACAGATTACTTTCAACACACTATGACAATATGCTTTCAAACTAATAAGCCTTTCCTCATTGACTTCAATGTTAAATCCATGAGATTTCTTGCCCTATAACAATATGTTCCTGTTCTTAACCGTTATAAACACATATATCCCAACATGTCACAATCTTCTGATAAAAAAAAACAACAGCGTAGTGTCACACTTTTACGTCAAAGGTAAAGCGACAATTTCAATTGTATTTATTATACAAGAATGAGACAAATATGCCAAGGATAAATTAGTGAATTGTAGGTACAACGGCAACATAAGCTAGCGTAAATTGTGCCAGCGGAGAAGTGGTAGATGGGACACATGTTCTTCCCGATTGCTTCGCTCATGATATTCTCAGACAAAGTTTCTAAACTTAATAAAGATCATAATGAATGAAATATATTCGTATATAAAATGTTGAAAATATACATAAAATATGAGATACAGTTTTATACATTATGCAATAGCTAAATCTACCCATTGCAGGTCTTTCTTTAGGCCTGGAATGTTATCTAAATTATTAATAAGATATTTTAATGTCCAGACCATAATCTCCATGCCATCTTATATGTCCGATTTTCATTGTATTTTGTATTTGAATCCGATCTGCTGTTCAACGCCCATTGATGATTAACCGCAATAACCGATAATCGATACTTAATTGTCGCGAAAGCAGTAATAATGGCAATCGAGGCTACAGTGACTTTAAAATAAGGTTTTCTCGGCTTTTTAACTATTATAGTGAGAACTGTCAGCTCTTCATCTAATTTTCCGTCACCGTTCTTCAATCTACCTATCAACCCGTCAACTTAGTCAGCTCTTTCATCAACCTGTCATCGTACTGACATTCATTAGCTCGCTCATCAACCCGTCACCTTACTGACTTCTTCAGCTCCCTCATTAACCCTTCAACTTACTATGGTTCTTTAGTTCGCTCACCAACCCGTCACTGTTCTTCAATCTACTCATCAAGTGGTCAACTTACTGACGTTCTTCAGCTCTAGGGCTGGGTAAAATATCGATATAAATCGATAGTATCGATTGGACGGCCCAGAAAAGCACTATCGATAGCGGTGGGTTACTATCGATTATCGCTCTTCGTCTATTTTTCTTGCGTCTGAAATGTCAATGTTTTCTTTCAGTTAATCATAATACACCGCTCACTTTAATTACTATCAAGTATCAATGTAACACATAACAAAATTGTGACTGCTTATTGAACAGCCGTTTTCATAAATTCACTCTCATTGAAACGTTACTTTAGTTTTGAAGAAATTATTGTTGAATATCGCTAAATCGGAGATACCCGGATGTGTAAATAAAGTTAGAGTTATTTCCCTTTGCAAGCTTCAAAATACGTCTGCCATATTGATATTTTCGCGCGCACGTACGCAATGTTTTGAATCGGAACAAGTTCATTTTGGTCCCTTAACATAATTATTTACGATATTTCTTCATTCGGAACCACGGCTGCATTATTTTAATAATAAACAACATCAATTTACGTATATATACGTGATATAACAAGTTTTATTAATGTTTTCCAAATAAATCTCCTTTGACAGGAGCAAACGATCTTTCGCAACATCGTATGGTTTTGAACTTTGAACTTACACTGTATCCAGTCTTGATGGCGACCGTGAAAATAAGTTTGTTTTCGATACTATCGATTATCGACCGACATTTCATTGCCGATTATCGATAGTAAAAATCACTATCGATACCCAGCCCTATTCAGCTCACTCATCGTGGATGGATTTATTACCCTATCCATGTTACGGAATCACTGCCTTGTTTCAGTTTTTTATTGGTTTCGACCAGTTCTACGCCTGACTTTGAAATTTGTTAATGTAGTTACAAAATACTGCCTAATAGGATTCCTTGGTCCCTTATGGCTAAATCTGGAGAGTTGCCGTTCGAGGCTACAGTCGCAAGGACTAAGACACGAATGTGCTGAATGAATGAAGGGGAGCTATGTATGAATATATGGATGTGAACCCCTCAAATCAGAAATTGTGGCAAGGGTATCACGCGCTGCATCGTTCACGGTACCCATCATTGATTCGGTGTTTTTGACATCGCTTTTGAAAGTGAAAGCTACTGGAAAGAAGATAATTAGAAGAGTCATCAGTCCATATATCGTACCTTATAACATTATTGATGATAAAAACATTAAAAAAACAGTTGACAAAGTAATCAAAGTATTGTTGTATTTATATATTATATCATGGAAGTCTCAAGGTTGAAGATACATAATCTATTGATAATAATCCAGACGTATATACATATCTCTATATCAACCAATCAAAACACATTCAATATTTGTCCATATATGGATATTAACAGGTATTGGTTGAAATATTTATATATAAGGTGTGATACCTTGAACAAGACATCTATTATACCTGGCGGTACACAACTCCTGCTATACCTGGAACAAGACATCTACTATACCTGAAACACGACATCAACTCTTCCTGAAAAAAGACGACACCTACTCAACCTGGAACAAGACACCAGGCCGATACCTTTATATGAACATCTGAAGCTAAGTACAGGTAAAATAATGTTATTATAACTTTAGTTGTCCGTACGTACGAATTACGTCCAGACTTTTCTGTACCGACTGGATTTATGAAATGAGTATCAAGACTCCGTTTTGCTATATCTGGTTTCCATGGTAACTCCAACTAACATTTTTCGCTGGGTCCTCTGCCCCCCCCCCCCCCCCAATACTAAAAAACCCTAGACACCAGCTAGTTATTGAAAAAAAATTAAAACATTGTTAGTCCCGACATTACCAAGTTTTTGTCAAGTAGACGTTTTGTTGTTTTTATACGGGGCTCGGTGCGGGGAAAGGGCATGTCCACCAAAGGGGCACAAAACCAGATCCATCTTTTCTATAGTAAAATTTGCGTACAATACGATGCCGAGTGGAAATCAATCTGCCGTTGCGACGTTGTCGAGACATTCAGGGTCAACGGTCAAATGAATACATGCTGAAAATGATCGGAACTAATCTTTATTTCAATAACAATGTAAGCTCGCTAAATTTGAATACGGGCCTAGGTCTACATCTGGTTAATACCAGAATCTAATTTTAATAACATTTTATTCAATGTTTCTTGTTTTTAAGATAAAAGATCAGGTGAAGTAAGATACCTATCTAGGTCCAGAATAAAAATAATAAAATTCTGTTATTAAGATGGCAAGGAATCAAGGTAAGTGGAATGATATGATATTAATACTCTACCTACTTTACTCTCAGATTCACAATGATGCCATCTCACCATCCCAACACGCTATTGTCATAACTCTTGTTCTGGAGGCAGACCACCATTAAATTTCACCATCTCGGTACCCACAAATTGTAGTTCGTCTATTTATAGCAATTCTCTCTGTGTCTCTTTTCTCCCACTTTGCATGCCCATTTTTGTTGATTTTTTGGTCTGGAATGGACGAAGAGGGTCTTAATTAACATTTCTTGTCAGTTTTTGGTAAATATTCATGATTTTGAGGCGGAAGGATGACGGGGTTATCGGGTTGGCAACTGTGATATGTACGGCAACTAGTTACATGTTTTTAGTATGCTTCTTCAAGTTTGTGTATCTCAAAGTTTTGGTGGTCAACCTCATATAAATTTTAGTACAAAGACATCACCATTGGTTCCTCTGTCTGTAGTGAAAAGCATTCAGTCCAACGCCAATTTGGGGAAAAGTTGGAAGTGGGCAAAAAGGTCAGAATTAACATTGAAGTCAATGCGGAAATTAATGGTGGTCTGTCTCCTTCTGCAACGCTATTGATTACTTCCCCTGTTTATTCGGTGTACTAACATTGAGATTTCTTGTAAATGCACAGAATATCTTGTATGGAAGACCAAACAGCTCTTTATTCGGTGTTCTTAGACCTTATTTCTTAATTCATAGTCCTTAAATCTTATTTCTTCATTTGTTGTCGTATTTCGACATTTGTACACTAAAATTAACATTTGTTTTACAATTCAGACATTTGTCATATCAGATTTGTAAAATGTATTTTAATTTTATTTTAATATAAAGATGAACTTTATTTTAGAAAATTAAAAATTAGCCTACATTTACATTTCATTAGAGAAATACAACGCAAAACAAATCTGGAACAACAAATTTCTAAATACAAATCTCCAAATATAAATCTTACAAAACATTTCTCCAAAAATATTTCTTCAATAACATTTCATCAAAAACATTTCATGAAATCCTTCGAATCGGAATATTATGACGACATGAGCGGAAATAGGTTTTAAACAAGAACAATATATATACTATATAAACATTGACAACTTATAAAACTATAAACGTATCGGTTCCGTTCTTATTTGTCTAAATGAATCCGATTTTTGTGAGAATGAATTTGATTACTTCCATGATTAAAGATCGTTAATTACTCGCCTACCCATTTTAGATGTTTTAACATCATGAAAATTAAATCTTAGAAAATGTAAATGATAAATCCCTAATATGTACTTATATTTACTAAATTAGGCCTACAACAGATGCCTTTAATTAACATGGCAATATACTGTATGTGATTATAGCACAATAAGAAAGATTGATACTATGAACGATACTATAATTATCTTACTAAAAGTGGATTATCTCCCTTAATATTGTTGGAGCTTTTTACATTCTAACTTATGACGTCAATTGGCAGACGACCACCTTTGTGTAATGTCATTTAGCAGATGGCCGCCGTCAAGACTGGTTGCTTATGTTCGATGGCTTCCATGTATTTTAATTCAGTACTGTTTCTTGATTAATGTGCTGACATTGAGATTTCATGTAACACATTTCCGATACATGACTACATTCCCCCTTTTTCTTGGATTGTTTCCACTATTCTTACTCTTAGTTTGTTTTCATTTTGAGTGAAGACCCCTATATCACTACAAACAAGCCGCGGGCTAGGCCTACAGCGTACTGGACGCTAATTCCCGGTTGTTGTTTTTTTTGAAATATCTATGTATACTGGAGCCACGGTGGCTCAGTGAGTAAGACACTGTTTCGTTAACCTGGCGGTCGAATGTTTTATCACTGCCTTGTCAGTGATGTAGGGCTGAGGGTATGGGCCCTGGCCCCTGGCAGGAGAAATGTATAGTCGTTTGGATGCGACATAAAACCGGGGCCCCGTGTACACATTGCCCTGGACGTAAAAGATCCCCTTGCAGTTGGAATTCGATATAAGAGTAGAAACGCCACTGTCCTGGTAAAATTTCCCGCATAGCACAATCTATGGCGTATGTCCGTCTCCAGCTAGAAGACTTACATAAAGATCACGAACTTACTAAACATGAATTAGAGAACCTGAAGAAACAGATGGAAACACTGAAAACAAGGCAAGATGAAGATTCCAAACAGATGTTGAAGAAAATCGAAAAACTAGAAACATACAAAAAACAAACTGAAGAGAAAGAAGCTCTGACAAAGAAGAGATTTGATGATTTGAAGATGTGTATTAAAACTCTTACTTTAAATAAGGAAGGTAGGTTGATATTTATTTCAATATATTACGTCATACACACATCGTCACAAGTTATTACGTCATTTACCTATCGTCATTGAAGTCAAAAGACGTATAATAAACTTTATAGTTATTCTAAATAGATGAAAAATATTAAATATGACTTATATATTACAGATACCATTCAGCCACAATTATTACATGGTCCTTTATCTGGTAATATAAGTTGATATTTATTTCAGTTATTCTAATATATAATATAATATCCAACAAGGACTGACTTACCTACTTTAGATGAAACAATATTAAATATCACTCGATAAACTGTAAATATAGTATAACATGTTATATATTACGATATACACGTCAACAACAACAACAATTATTTGATGCCTGTCTAGATGGTAGGCCTACTTTGTATGACATAAAAAAGATGGTGGACATAGATGTTAACGCTAGAGACAGTATAGACCGTACACCGTTATTTAAATGTTGTGAATCAAGTGTAAGTCCTGTAGATAAAATAAAATATCTGGTCAGTCATCAGGCTGATATTAACGCTAGAGACAGTGATAATAATACCATCTTACACTGGGCATGTAGGTGGGGTACTTTATCTACAGTACAATATCTTGTTGATGATTTACACATGAATGTTAATACAACAGGTTATTACAACCAGACACCGTTATTTTACTGTTGTCAATCAAGTGTAAGTCCTGTAGATAAAATACAATATCTAGTAAGTCATCAGGCTGATATTAACGCTAGAAACAGTAATAATGAAACCATCTTAAACATGGCATGTTTTATATGGTACTTTATCAACAGTACAATATCTAGTTGATTGTTTTCATCTAGATGTACATGTTAAGGATAAAGATGGTAAAACAGTTCTATATTATTGTAGGTGGTCATTCTCTGAATCAATTGAAAAGATAAAATATATCACATATCAAATGAAATTAAAATAAAATAAACAAGTTATAATAACTAGTCAACATAGAACTACTGATGACGTATTATACTGTCTCTAGTCAACATTTAAAACTGCTGATGACGTAGTACACTGTCTAGTCAACAGTTGAAACCACTGATGACGCATTACACTGTCTCTAGTCAACAGTTAAAACTACTGATGACGTATTACACTGTCTCTAGTCAACAGTTAAAACTACTGATGACGTATTACACTGTCTCTAGTCAACAGTTAAAACTACTGATGACGCATTACACTGTCTCTAGTCAACAGTTAAAACTACTGATGACGTATTACACTGTCTGTAGTCAACAGTTAAAACTACTGATGACGTATTTGTACTTTATCTACAGGACTAATACTGTGTATATATTTATTGTTTATTTTATTATTTAATTTATTTAAAATGTCTTCAATATTTTATTTGTATATATTTATTTTTAATGAATAATACTGTTTACAAAAACTCATCTTTATTTTTATACGTCCACGTAACCTTGTCTGTGTTTTGCCCACAGACTTCAATTCATTGGTGCATGCCCAAACCCCAGGGACAGAGCCATGCTCAATTTCCTTTGTGTCACCTACAGGCCGCAATTTGTAATAGGTCGTCTTGGAACTTGGTAAATTTATTCCTTATAGCCTAAGGACAGCAACTTTTGATTTATTTTGGTGCATGCCCAAGACCCAGGGGTCGTGGAATGGAATAAAATGGGGTTTAACGGCCTATAGGTCTGATCCGACTGGTCTAATGAAGACGGACATTCACCATATAGTGTGCTATGAATGATATTTTGCCCGAACAGCGGCACTACCGCCAACTCTCATTGCGAATTCCAACTGCCAGGGGATCTTTTACGTGCACGCTAACGTGTATAAGGGACCTCGGTTTTTCGTCAAATCCGAACGACTAGGCGAACATTCTCGGGCAACACCGGGAGCCAACCCACGACCTCCAAGCTAGCAATCCACCGTCTTACTCACTAAGCCACCGTGCCCCCTCCCCCACCAAAGGGGCGATGCCACGCCCACTTTTTTTGTAAATATTTCATCTTTAAATTATCTACTTGTCGCACTTATTAACAGATTTTGTTTAAATTCGGCGTGACCAATAATTACAATAACAGCGTTGTACCCATTTGTCCATGTCCAACCTCCTGGGGCAGAGCCACACACAGTTTTTGTATTTATCGTCTACATTCTAAATGGACCCGCTTGCTACTTGGCATATTTATTCATTATACCCTAAGGACGGCAACTATTGATTCTGGTGCATGACCGACCCCCAGGGGCAGAGCCACGCACAATTATTTTGTCTGTAAGTATTCTGACAGGTTGCAATTATTGACAGATTTTGTTCAAATTCGGAATGATAAATCATTTCAATAACATCGTTGTACCCATTTATATATGTCCATGTCTCCCCCCCCCCCACACACACACACACCAAGGCAGAGCCACGCCCAATTTTGTGCTTATCGTCTACAGGTCGCAATTCTGAATGGATCATCTGATTGCCCAGAATGGATCATTTGCTAATATTTAATCTCTGTATATTTGGCAAAACAAGCCTTCTTAGTCTCTTGTTATATTGAGAACTACGTGATGTCCATTTATACCCAGCTCTCTCAGCAAATCCTGAGATTTCCTACCATGTTATTAGTCTTATTCACCCACCAAAATCGGTTGCCAAGGCAGCGGCTTTATATGTGTTTTGACATTTGATAAGAGATGTAAACGAAATTTGGTGGTAACTACATGTAGGTGTTGATATATATGTACTACGGTTTGTATGAATTTTCACCGTACAGTTATCAAGATTTGTGGGACTTGATTGATCAATCCTTAATGAAAACATCTATTTTAAATCCATTTAAAGACATGCCCTCTATTCACTTAATTCATTAAATATTAGCTTAGTTTGTGTATGAAAATAATAATCGTCATATATTTATTATCTCTTGTTTAATTCAGATATATTGTATTCAATCATCTCTAGTTTGAGATTCTTCATTTATCCAATTCCTTAAAATACTACTACATTGTACGTGTTGTAATTTAACAACGACTTTCAACTTTATTTGTTCCTTTCTTTGCATTGCTGATGTAATAGTTCAGGCCTATAAATACACGTTTTTTGATAATATTGCATTCACGATATAGATCTAATAGACCCACTGGTCTGCTAAGAGTGAATATGTAGGTCTACGACTCGCCAAGGAGCCGCGATGACTCAGTTAGAATGGGGCTGACTCGCTGATCAGTAGGTCTCGGGTTCGCGCCTGGTGTTGGCCTAGAAAGTTCCTCGTGATTGCCCTTGTCAGTGTTGCAGGGCGGAGAACCTGACAAAAAAATAAAATGTAAAATGCGGCAAACAAATGTCTGTTTTTATGCGCCCACAATTTCTTATGAACACATTTATTATCTGATCAGCTAGAAATGTATATATATACTGAGCGCCATAGAAAACGCATCACTTTTTTTGTTCCCAAATATTTTATTACTAGGTGGTTTTGTATGTATAATATTATGCAATACTATAAACTATTGTTTCACACAATGCTCCCAAACACATAAAATATCGGCCGTGTGCAAAAAAAAAAAATTGCACGAGATGCACATGAAAACCCCAATATTCACGTGCAGCATTGTGTCTGTGCCCTTTAAAAGCATGTTTTAAACTTAATGTGCAGTACATCAACTGTGAAACGTCAATCTGTCGTAATTTGTTGTTGGACGTGTGAAGGAATCGAGCTAGAGATGCCGCGACTTACTGTAAATCAACGGAATGAAGCCATGGGAATCTCCAGGGCTGGCATGTCTACATGTGCTATTGCCAGACACTTCAATTGTCATCAGTCCACTATTGTAAGGTTGGTGGAACGTGTTCGAGTTACTGGATCAACACGTGACCGTCAACGTCCTGGTCCACAACGCGTTACAACCCAGACTCAAGACCGCTACATCCGGTTCACTCATCTGCGTGACAGATTCCGCCCAGGTGCAGCAGTCGTCGGAAAACAAGGCCCAATAAGTGCCAACACCGTAAGACGTCGTCTAAGAGAAGTAGGACTCAGTGCACGACGACCTTATGTTGGAGCTATCCTCAGGGATCATCACCGTCAGCGGCGTTTGATATGGGCCCAAGGACACCAGACATGGAGAAGAGTAGACTGGCAAAGTGTGCTCTACAGTGATGAGAGTCGCTTTCATCTTTATCACGCTGATGGCCGTCAACGTGTGTGGAGACGTCTTGGGGAACGTCTTGCAGACTGCTGCGTCTTCGAAACGGATCGATGGGGTGGGGGAAGTGTAAAGGTGTGGGGAGGCTTCACATTGTATCACCGGACCGCCCTACACATTTGCAAGGGTCGCGTTAATGCTGTAGCCTACCGTGATGATGGCCCGTGGAGGACACACGCGCTACTGACATCTGTGTCGTACTTTTGGTTTTGACCCCTCTGACTTTGTACCCTTGATTACAGATTAAACATCCATAAGTGTACAAATGTGTTGTTATTGATGTGTTCCCATTTGATTATTGTTCACAATAAGAAGCAAAATAAATAAGATATGTTTACAGAATCATTTTGTTATACAAAAAACTAAGTGATGCGTTTTCAATGGCGCTCAGTATATATTGTTTACATTAGTGAGACGAAGAAGCCTTGTTTATTTCAACAATTTTCGGTAATTCCTTCCAGGGACAACGCATAGTTGTTCGGATGGTAAGAAACACCGAGGTCCTGTTTACACATTGGCGTGCACGTAACAGATCCCTTGACATTTGAACTTCGATATAAGAGTAGGCCGTCGCGCCTCTCTCTGGCCAAACTTTCTCTAAGCTCATTGTATGGCGTATGCAGTCTTCTTTTGCCCAGCTGGAGCAGAACAGTAGGACGTTAAATCCCATCCCATTTTGTATTTTCAAACCCTTTTTAAAGTCTATCACGTATGTAAAATGGTGGACACTAAGTCGTAACCAATTCAAGTTTATATTTGCCGTCAGCCTCGAGCAGCAAAGTCAAATAGTTACCGAGTTTATGAATTCAAGGATTTGTCAATGATATCCCCCTCCTCTAATTCAAGAGTAACCCAGATTAACGGCTTGAAGAAACAAACTTATGTAAGTAAATAGATAATACCTGCTTGGTATAGGACAATAGTGATATTAATCTGTAAGTATATGGATAGTATCTGTGTGGTATATGAAAATAATAATATGCTTTTTAATCCCTGCATGCAGATAATGTGTTATAAAAACTGATATTAATCTGTAAGTAAATATATAGTACCTGCTTGGTATAGGAAAATAAAAATATGTTTCTTAATCCGTACATGCTCATGTTATGAACAAACAAACTAAAAACAAACTGATATTGATCTGCAAGGTACAGGGACATACAGATAATCTGTTTAATCACGACATGTACATGATCAAACATCTTTAATATTGACCTAGTATATCCTATGCATAATATGACGACAATAAGCAACAATTTAAACCTATTTTTACTATTCCCAAGTTTGTCTGGGGTTTAGCTTATTGTGCTGTTATGAACGTTTGGTCAATATTAAAGAAACATTTCTAATGTTTAAGGAATGCGCCCGTGAGAGGACCACACAGGGGCGATAACACGGGGGGGGGGTCAGGGATCCGAACCAGATTGATATGAGGGGTGATTACACGAGGGGTCAAGGATACGAACCAGATCTTTATGAGGGGCGATTACACGGGGGTTCAGGGATCCGAACCAGATTGATATGAGGGGTGATTACACGGGGGGTCAGGGATCCGGACCAGATTGATACGAGGGGCGATTACACGGGGGTTCAGGGATCCGAACCAGATCTGTATGAGGGGCGATTACACGGGGGTTCAGGGATCCGAACCAGATTTATATGAGGGGTGATTACACGGGGGGTCAGGGATCCTAACCAGATTGATATGACGGGCGATTACACGAGGGGTCAAGGATCCAGATTTATATGAGGGGCGATTACTAGGGGGTCAGGGATCCGAACCAGATTCATATGAGGGGCGATTACACGGGCGGTCAGGGATCCGAACCAGATTGATATGACGGGCGATTACACGAGGGGTCAAGGATCAAGATTGATGTTAGGGGCGATTACTATATAGGGGTGGGGGGGGTCAGGGATCCGAACCAGATTGATATGAGGGGCGATTACACGGGGGTTCAGGGATCCGAACCAGATCTGTATGAGGGGCGATTACACGGGGGTTCAGGGATCCGAACCAGATTTATATGAGGGGTGATTACACGGGCGGTCAGGGATCCGAACCAGATTTATATGAGGACGCTTTACTCGCTAAACCAAGGTGAACCTCCCCACCCCGAGAACATTTAAGAGTTTATGAGAGAGAGAGAGAGAAACGGGGTTTAACGTCCACTCGACACAAACTAGGTCATTTCGGGACTACATATGGTTTAATTTTATTTCAATAATTCGCTTGCGCGTAGGGGTCTTTATCAGTGGGAGGAAACCGGAAGACCCGGAGAAAACCCACGAGATTGGACAGGCGACCCTACTCCGTGTCACGTACAACCGGGGATTCGAAACCACGCCAGTTGACTCAATGACAGGCCGTATGATACAGCATGCACGTGCTAACCATTCGGCCATCCAACCCCCCTTTACAGTTTATGAAACAATTTGCTCCATCAGTTATATTTCCCATTGACAACTCTAGTTTATAGCTACAAAATCTCCCAAGGAACCACACATTTATACTCCATTTTGAGTTCCTTAATCTTACATTTTTATACTAATTTCAAAGTCTTTGGAATAACAGTGAACCCATTTAGAATGGAATACAAAATATTGGAAAATATTGGCAAATTATGTAATTACTAATAGTACACATATTATGTTATGATAAAACTTAGTATGAAAGAAACTCTGAAACTTATACAAGGTAGATTTATAATTGAAATCATAATATATCATAATATTTATAAATGAAATCATCGGAAAATAACATAATAGGCATATTAAAATACGATATTAGAGCATGAATCAGTGTTGATATATATCTGTCTGTCCATGGTCCATTACAGCTTGAAAGTTGATTATATGTGTCCATTCGTCATTCTATTCTTGTCTAGTAAATCCTTAAATATCACCATTTAAAGATACCTGAAACAACTTTAAATTTGAATCCCGAATAACGAGATGAAAACGAATAACTCAATAATTTCCATAATATTCGAAATTAAAAACATGAACTGCAATTTAATATTGGTCAATTTCAATCAATATTGATGTTGTTATCTTGCCGTGAAACTATAGGATAGTAATACACAATATTTAAGACAAGAGAGAGAGAGAAATGGGTTTAACGTCCACTCGACACAAACTAGGTCATTTCGGGACTAACATATGGTTTAATTTTATTTCAATAATTTGCTTGCGCGTAGGGGTCTGGAGAAAACCCACGAGGTTAGTCAGGCGACCCTAATCCTTGTCACGTACCACCGGGGATTCGAAACAACGCCAGTTGACTCAATGACAGGCATTATGATACAGCTCGCACGTGCTAACCATTCGGTCATCCCCCCCCCATATTAAAGACAAAATTAACATTTTATAATCAGTACACAAGACGTGTACCCTATGGTTTCAGGTGCTATTTTGTAATGAACAAATAAAAAACATATCCTACAACACAATGTGGAAGTAATTAGTAAAGGCTGATTCACAAACGACAAAATAATAATTAAAAAAAAAACGTGTAGAATGCACGCAGCAGGCGTAAACAACTACCGTTTAGTTTGAACTGTTCACGTATTTTACCATTTGTGTCTAATTCAAGGTTCCAAAAAATAGAGCCATGCGCCCTTTAAGTACACTCTGGGCTATATGCAAACATGCCACTGGTGACACTCCCATACGTTGATACTCTTTAGTCTTGGTATGATATATATTTGGTATGCGGTTTAATTCTATCTTATTTATATGTTACTAATGTTTTTAGTAAATGATTGTGTAACTCCTGGCTTTATTTCATTATAATAAATCACTTAGTAGACTGAACCACGCATACTGTTCTACAGTTCCTTTCTGTTTAACTAGATATGTAGTTTATTTATTCAGGTATTATTACATCATACAGGTACATTAACCGGACTAGTTTTCCTAAATGTAAATATTACATGTTTGTTTATTATAATAATAAGTACAGGGGAACAGTATTACTTAACCGTGGTGACGTACTAAAGTCCGTGACAAGTCATAATACAAGAGCTAAATCTGGCTTGAAATATAAATGATTTTAGACATTTATACATGTCAAGTCCATAACCATCCCCATGCACCGTGGGATGATCGACATTTCATAATTTAACGTGAAAATGAATAATCGAAACGCTGTTTATTATCAACGTAGGTATGGGACTTGCCAATCGAGACTAACTAAGCTACATCTTCAATCTGTTTTACAGATCTAATGCGACATCCGTCTTTTTTACAGACCTAATGCGACATCCGTCTTTTATCTCTATCCAAGATGACTGACCTTTAAAAGGTCAGACCGCTATAGTTCTAAGGGTGACGTCACATCACAATGTTTACAACAAAGCAAGATGGCGTCGATAACGCCAAAAATGTTTACTTCTGTGGCTTGTTTTTGTTGTTTTAAAACAAACACGAGCAGGTCAATCAGATTAGACGGTAAAAAATGTACTTCTGAACGAATTCAGATTAAACAAACAGAAAAAAAACGTCAAATTGATGGTCACACGTGCGTTGTTTACATCGAACGTAGTAATATGAACTGGTACGGGCAGAATTAGGCCTATATCGTTTTACCCATTTTACGCCTCCGCGTACTATTTTCTGTACCTATTTACACTAAATATGGAATATTTTTTATCAAGATATACTTCAAACACCTTTATTTATTTTTCTAATACTAAAAAAAAATGTTTCAGAATTTAATTTGTCGAAAGAAAAAAGTTAATATTTTGCAATTGTAGTCATTAAGTCGCATCGATGTCATCCTTATCAGTGATTGTAGCGGCCAAGCGAATATTCACTGCGGATCAGTGTACTACATCTTGTCAAACCTCAATAAAATAATATACATAATATTGACCTTTCAACTCACCAAATGATTCACCAAATCATTCTCAGAGACCTAGACGCGATTTGTTTCAAGCTTGTCAGGTTGCAGTTGGGAACACCGAAGCGATCGAGTATGTGTGTGACAGGGGTTTAAATCTTTAATAGTAATAGCCTATGAAATATATGATAGCGTTGCCAGGAATACTAGTATTAGTGTAGAATTTAAAGAGATGGTACAAGAATATATGACATTTAGTTATACATTTCTAGAGAACAGATGATACATGGTATTTAGATACACATTACTAGAGGACATGTACATATGATATATTATTAGATACACATTACTAAAGACCATGTATAGTTAAACAGATGATATAATATACTATTCAAAAAAAGTAGGGGATATTTGATTTTGGGGGCATAATACTAAAATATGCAAATGACTACGAAAAAAGTCACTATAGAACCTAACAGAAGAAACATTTCCAGTTACATGTGACGCCCAAACGCACCAATAGCTACCGCATGGAATGCAGGTGATGCTTGGAATCATCATGGGGGTCCAACCCAAGATTTGCACGACTCTGACTTTGAATGTTACAGTCATGTTGGCATTGAATTCCAGGGTGGAAACATCCGTTTAATTGTTTTAGTGACCAGAAAACAAATTTTGATATGCGTCGGCTTACCCAAAATGAAAGGTTACGTGCCCTTGGCATGCTACAGATCGGCACAACACAGGCGGTTGTGGCGCGGACGATGAATGTTTCTCAGTCTGTCATAAGCAGGCTATGGTCCAGATACCGTGATACACAATCTGTACAGGACAGACCACGCTCAGGTCGACCAAGGGCGACAACTCAAGCCCAGGATCGATTTATCCGTACCTTGGCCTTGAGAAATCGTGTCATCACAGCAAATCAGATCAGCGCTCGTCTTCAAACAGACACTGGTGTGAGAGTGAGTGGCCAGACGATTCGGAATCGACTGCATAGGGGTCACCTTCGCGCCCGACGTCCTCGCGTGATCCCTTGTTTGAGAGATCATCACATTCAGGCAAGACGTCGTTGGTTTAGGGATCGTCAACACTGGGATAATCGACGCTGGAGCAATGTGATGTTTTCAGATGAGTCAAGGTTCACTGTTGATTTATTGGACAGACGTAGGAGGGTGTGGCGTCGTCGAAACGAGCGCTTCCAAGACGTTAACGTCATCAGACATGATCGATTTGGGGGTGGTTCTGTTATGGTGTGGGGAGGCATCACTGTTGCTGGAAGAACGGCTTTACATGTTGTTGCAGGGCGTGTTACAGGCCAGTACTACCGGGACAACATCTTGGCAGTCCATGTTGTGCTGTTCGCACGACGTCATGGCCGCCGTTTCATCTTCCAGGATGACAACGCAAGATGTCACAGGGCCAGGATCGTTACAGGTTACCTCCAACAACAGAACATCACCACATTACCTTGGCCAGCACTGAGTCCCGACCTCTCCCCCATCGAGCATGTCTGGGACATGCTTGGACAGAGGTTACGTCAACGTCAACAACGTCCTGCCAATGTCCAAGAACTTGCTGCTGCGTTGCAACAGGAATGGGACAATCTGGACCAAAATGACCTTAGACGTCTCATTAGGAGTATGCCACGTCGGATCAATGCTTGTTTGGCAAACAGAGGAGGATTTACCCGTTACTGACTTGGTTGTGATGCTGTGGTAACTTTGCTGTTTGACCCCGGGTATCATTTTACCCTTATAATGGTCAGTCTGTGCCTTACTTAGTCTAACGATCATTTGGAATAAATCGATGAATGTGAACTTCATTTCATTTTGTCATTTGTTTCTTCGTCAGTTTCATTAGGTGACTTTAATAACACTTAAAAATCAAATATCCCCTACTTTTTTTGAATAGTATATATGGTATTTAGATACACATTACTAGAGAACATGTACAGTTTAAACGAAACACCGACAAATGTTTAACGAAGAGATCCATGGCCAGGTGCAGGAGAATATGTTCTCCACGTATTAATTATACAAAAATATCATCGCTAAATGTGTAAAGCTCTGTAGGCTGTATGAGCGTGGACATGTAGACTCTAGGACCGTAGGACATCTAGTCTGTAGGAAATGGACCTGTAGGCTGTAGGACAGTGGGTCTGTAGGCTGTAGATAGGGACTATACATAAATGCACCAAATAACCAATAACATGTTCCATGTCTCAATTTATACTTCATTTACACGATCGAAATGGTGAAGATATTTATAAAAGTACCAGTAATTATCTACCAATCATACAGGACAGCGTTTAAATCACGCCTTATTTTTTATTATTCAAATGAATGTTTGAGATGTTACTACGGGTGACAGTAAACACACACGCATATATATATCTAGAGCAAGACCAAGAGGCGAGCGACAAACTATCCAGATAGCAGACCTTAAACAACTACCCATCTAGAGTTGAGGATTGCATCCAGTACAAGAACAATTAAACAAGTCAGGTAGATATGATATTATTTGATATATTTATTTCATATCTTTACATAATGTATGTTTTTATAGTAGGAACTCTTTCGTAATAACTCTATTAAAATTTTAAATTTTTATACAGTGGGAAATATTTAATAATAACTCTATTAATATTTTATATCTTTATATATTAGGAACTCTTTCATAATAACTCCATTGTTAATTGATATCTTTATATGGTAGTAACTCTATAAATATAATATATCTTTATGATAACTCCATTAATAACTAGTAACTCTATAAATATCTTTAATTAATATTAACTATTTTATAATAACTCCTTTAATATATTATATCTGTATGAAGCAGGAAATCTTTCATAATATTGAATATGTTTAAATAGAAGGACCAAGAAGCTTCTTGAGTAGGACCGCCTTCATAATATTGTATAATATGTTTAATAGTCCAGAAATTTTAACAGAGGGGTCCGGGTGGAGACAACGTCAAGTTTGTCGTGAGGTTTTGGGGATTACCCGAGAATTTGATAAAATCATAAGGTCTGAGACAATATTTCTGCTCATTCAGCTAAATACATGTATAGGATTAGAGTGGAGTGAACCGATTGAATCCTCCTAGTCTGGAATTTATCTACCCTTGATATTTTGAATTTGTTTTCTTAATTAAATGTTTTGTAATCCGTAGAAATGGAATGAAATGAAATTCTGCTCCTATACTGGGCTAATGAAGACGGGCATACGCCATACAGTGTGCTATGAGGGAAACTTTGCCCGGGCAGCGGCACTATCGCCTACTCTTATATCGAATTCCAACTGCCAGGGGATCTTTTTCGTGTATTCCAATATATACACGGGGCTAGACAGCTGTCCTTGTCAGGCCCTCCGTTCTGCACCACTTACAAGGGGAAACCACGTCGGAAAATCTGCAGGGATCGAACACCCGACCTCCAGGCTAGCGAGCCAGCGTCTTAACCATCTAGCCACCGTGGCTCCCTAATCCGTAGAAATGTTTTCCGAAATAATTGAATATATTCGCTATTACAACCCACACAATCTCGCTGTTTGTAATTATACCCGTTGAATGACCACATTACCTATGATATATTTAGAATGTGCGTCCCACACCACGGTTTATTAAACTACGTCATTGTTTATCAAGCAAACTACTTTTCTTTATCAATCTGGCTCATGAATACGCTACGAAGTGTGCTATGGGGTAAATTACAAACACAAAAACAAGTAGAATCAAGACAATTTTGAAAAATAAATTCGATTTGGAGCTGTTGGGGTTCTGGCCCCTATTCTTAGAGACTCTTCCCCGGTAATGCATCAGCTAATGTATCTTAATTGCCTTTCAGCTAATGATTACTCATATATAGCCTTTTATATATAGTGACTGTTGGTCTTTAAAAACAACTAGCTGGGATTCGTACCAAGATTGAAGTTTGAAACTTATGTTCTATTACACAAAATATTCAGTATTTCCCTTAACTTTAAGTGGAAAAAAGAAGTATTTTCACTTAACTTTAAGTGGAAAAATTAAGTATTTTCATTTAAATTTAAGTGGAAAAATTAAGTATTTTCACTTAACCTTAAGACAACCTTTGAATATACGGACCCAGGTCTCCACCTCCTTAATCCCGGAACACACAGGTCAGTCTATAGAAAAAAAAAGAAAATCGGAAGGAAATTGAAATCTGATTTTAATTGCATTTTATTAATGTGTCTTATTTCTTGTTTTAAAGATAAAATACCAAGTGAAGTAAGATACCTATCTAGGTCCAGTATCAAGATGGCAAGGAATCAAAGTACATGTAAGTGGAATGATATAATATTTATACTATACCTACTTTACTCTCCGATTTCTAGTAATGCCCCTCAATATTTGTCTCGCCAAAAGGCTTCTTGAAAAACCCTTGTTCTTTCACTGTCATAATTTTGACTAACGTCTGCATCACCATGCAGGCCCGATTACCAATACGAATACAATTCGATTGGTCAATAAGCTCATATGGGTTATAAGTAGGATGTAGTGTCCGGTATTATTAGTGGGCCGCTTTCCACGTCTGAAAGACGACCCATGGTGCTACACGAGGTGGGACAGGCGACCCTATTGTTTATCGAAACCACACCAGTCGACTCAATTTCAGACCTTATGATACACCGCGCACGTGCTAACCATTCGGTCATCCAGTCCCACCTAATTTATAACAACATTATATTCCCAATCGGCATCTTATTTTAGTATTCTTGACATTATAATTGTATGAGCTTTGAGACAATCAAGAATACAATAAAGCTGTGTAATAAATTATTTCAGTAAGACAGATAGGACGGATGCCGGACGCTGATTACATTAAAGTGCAAGCTAATTACACCTACCTGGTGGATAATATCACAGACCCAGTACGACTTGCTAATACATTATTTGAAAGAAACGTATTCGACCTCGATCAAATGGAGGAAATAAGGATAATTCGCGGGAACGCTGAGAGGGGTCGCTATGCAGCTGCTGACAGGCTAGTGAGGTATGTCTTAAACTGTGGTGATGTCTATGGTAGATTTATCACATGTTTACGACAGCTGGGTTACATAGCAGTAGTAGATGCATTAAACACCACGAATTGTAAGTTTATTTCTATTTTAAATAAGATTTTAAACAAGAACAACACACTATATATATATTGTGGGCCGCTTTCCACGTCTGAAAGACGACCCATGGTGCTACACGAGGTAGGACAGGCTACCCTACTCTTTGTCACGTACAACTGGGGAATCGAAACCACGCCAGTCGACTCAATGTCATTGATAACTTATAAAAATACAAACGTACCGATTCTGTTCTGATTTATTATAAGAATCCTATTTTTGCGAGAAATCAAATTTTATTATTTCGTTAATTACTACACTTTTTATATGTTTTAACCTCATCAAAATTACATTAAAAAAAATATATAAATGATTATTCCCCAATTAGTTTTCTTATCTTTACTACATATAAATGATGCCACACAATATTTTTCTCTCGGCGGGCCAAATGGCTTAGGTCGTAACCCTTGTTCTTTAACTGTCTAGGTGGGACTGGATGGCCGAATGGTCAGCACGTGCGCGGTGTATCATACGGCCTGTCATTGAGTCAACTGGCGTGGTTTCGAAACCCCGGTTGTACGTGACAAGGAGTAGGTCGCCTGTCCAACCTCGTGGGTTTTCTCCGGGTCCTCCGGTTTCCTTCCACTGATAAAGACACCTACGCGCAAGCGAATTATTGAAATAAAATTAAACCTATGTTAGTCCCGAAATGACCTAGTTTGTGTCGTGTGGACGTTAAACCCCATTTCTCTCTCTCTCTCGTTAACTGTCCAAATGTTGACTGACGTTCGCATCATTGGAGGCCCGATTACCAATTGGATTGGTCAATAAGCTCACGTGATCTGAACACCGTTATGTCAGATGTTAATTTAGAACAGCACAAAAAATCGACATTTTATTTTTTAAATACAACATTAAAACATGGAATGTTATTGGCATTTTATTTTAATGAGCTATGAGAATACCAAGAATGCTATAAAGCTGTGTAGTAAATTATTTCAATTAGGGCGGATGCCGGGTGCTGATTACGCTAGATTACGAGCCAATTTCTGCTATCTGGTGGATCACATCGAAGAACCAATAAAACTTTGTAATAAATTATTTGAAAAAAACGTATTCAACGCAGATCAAAAGGACAACATACACAAAATACAGAGAAGGTTCATGAACACTGAAAGGGGTCGATCGGAAGCTGTCGACAAACTACTGATGTATGTCTTAAACTGTGGTGATGCCTATGGTAAATTCATCCAATGTTTACGAGAACTAGGTTACAGAGAAATCGTAAATATATTAGAAAACACCACGAATGGTAAGTTTATTTCTATTTTAAACAAGAACAATATATATATATATATATATATATATATATATATATATATAAACATTGACAACTTATAAAAATAGAAATACAAATGTACTATTGTACTGCGAGAAATGAATTCTATTTCTTTGTTAAATACTTCCCTTTTTATGTGTTAACCTCATTAATCCCCAATAGGTTTTCTTATCTTTACTTAATTAGGCCTATGTACAACAGATGCCTTTAAAACAAGACAATATACAGTATGTGATTATAGCAAAATAAGAAAGATTGATACTATGAACGATATGCCTACTATTTATCTTACTATAACTGGATTATCTCCCTTATAATTGTTAGCTCTGTTGACGCCAAGCAGATGACCGCTTTGTGGGTCCGGTCGAATTATTATTTTAAGGCCACCTGCAAATTTCGCCAATAGAGTTTGGGGACATGATTGTTGACGAAATTGTTGTTAGGGTTAGGGTTACATCTCGTGACCTTGACGAAATCTGCTGGTGACCTTAATATTTAGACCTTATCCCGCTTACCCGCCTTCGTGCAACGTTATTTAATGCTAGGGTTCCACTATCACGATTCACGCTACGATTGATATCGTGGTTTTAATCGTAGAGTAATCGTGTGATCCTATCAGGTCTTCACTCGGCAAATCTCGACAGATTCCGGTACCCTACATCTAATCTCGGCTGTATGACAGTAAGTGATATGTGCCTACGCCCATACATTTGCGATGCGGCTACCGGTTTACTTTAAACAGGAAAACGTGTCGCTTTTACAAAAAAGTCCCAAATTGCGTCTTTTGTAGAGTATATATACCTAAATGAGCAGAGATATTGTCTCAAGGCTGCTGGTTTGATAAAATTCCCTGGTAATTCCCCAAAACCAATGCCAAACGTGACGTTTGTTGATATAATACACTCTCCACAGAAATCTCCATGGGGGCAGCCATTTTTCATTCGGAACCTTTAAAATAGTTCAAATATGGCGGAAATGGTCACACAGCCGAGATTAGATGCGTAGAATCTGTCGAAGTTTGCCGAATGATCAGGTCTTATGATATAGTGTGACCAGTCGCAGCAATCGTGTTGATCGTATCGAAACATATCCGAATACGTACCAGATCGTGGACTCAATAGGGACAATCTTTTCGTAATGCATCGCACAACAGTCTGTAAACTTGCATAACTGACGATCGCCGTAAAGATTTGTTGCATATGTGTCCCTTGTCAGTGGTGCAGGATGGAGAGCCTGGCAGGGTCCCAGGTGCCGTGTTTAATTTTGCATGCACGTAAAAGATCCCTTGGCAGTTGGAATTCGATATAAGAGTAGGCCGTATAGCCGCTGCCCGAGCAAAATTTCCATCATAACCCACTGTATGACGTTAGCCTAATCGGAGCAGAACAGTAAGACGTTAAACCCCATTTCATTTGACTATGTATATTTCCTCCTGGCCGTGGGTTTGTCTTGTGTAATTGTGTATTATATTATATCATACAGGTAATAGTATTGAATTGTAAGTAATTTTATCATACAGGTAAAAATAAAACCAATCTGATGACAGAACAAGAAAAGACAAGATATCAGCTAGAAGACTTACACATAAAACTCTACTCTACTAAACAGGAATCAGAGAACCTGAAGAAACAGATTGAAATGCTGAAAACAAGGCACGATAAAGATTCCATACAGATGTTGGGGGAAATCGAAAAGAGAGAACATGAACTAGAAACATACAAAAGAGAAACTAACGATAAAGAAGCTCTGGCAAGGAAGAGAATTGATGAGTTGGAGACATGTATTAAAACTCTTACCGTAAATGAGGAAGGTAGGTTGATATTTATTTCAAATATATTATGTCATATACCTATCGTCACAAGTTATTATGCCATATACCAATCATCACAATTTAAAGTTATTATATCATATACCAATCGTCGTCAGGGGCGTAAATGTGTGTGCCCCCAGCAAAAAAAATAGTCGGTCGCAAAATACATGCAGTCGGTCGCAAAGTAAGTGCAGTCGATCTCAAAATAATGAGCTAAACAAACAATGCGAAAATAGAAGGAAAAATACCAAATTTTATGTGTTTGCGTGAATCCGTGCATCCAAATTGCATACGTCACGCTACTCACCAAAAACTTTAGTATAAAATAAAAAATGTTTTTTACCCTTATTCTGTTGTGTATTGGTCTAAGAAAAAAATTCCCTCCAGAGAGGAGAAGTAGTCGGTCTCAAAATAAGTGCAGTCACTGCAGTCGGTCTCAAAATTATGCATCGCCAGAATAGACTAAATGAATTAATGAGGTAAACAATACCAAAATAGAAGTGAAAATTTTTGTGTGAATCCGTGCACCTAAATTGCAACGGATAAGTATAAAATAACTCAGTCAACTTGTCATGTTTGAAAAACAAATTTCCCTGTTATGAATAGGTTGGTCTAAGAAATTGAGAGAGCTTGTTACGAAGATTTTGATAACTTAAATTATATTATTGATTGTCATACGAATAACATTAGTCGAACAGTTGGTAAGAAGTTATCGGAAGCATAGTTTGTTTCAGAAATATGCAAAAATTATGAAATGTTAAGGCGATATATTGAACTTAAGAATTTTTACTTGTTTCATATTTAATCCCAGTAGAAATTAAAACGTATTTTACTCATGTTGTAAGTATTTTCTGACCATCAGAATTCTGCAAAACCTTACCCCAGACCCCGCCCCCGTGAGATAAAGTCCCCTCAGGCCCAGTCCCAAAAGATTAAAAGCTCAGTTACATAATCTAAATTTTTTTCGTGCTCAATTCTATTATGTCATTATTCTTCAACTCCCCTTTCTTATACAATCTCATCACTTTTTAACGAAACTCGACGTATTTTTTTCGGGTCCACATTGTCATGTCCGAAGTCAGATGTAAACCGAAACGTTGTTTTGATACATTTACACCCCAATCATAAGTAGTTTATCTATGTATGGGTTGAAAAAAAAGAGTAGCAAGATTCATAAAAAATCTTATGAATTGATTTCTGGTTTTTTGCCGTTAAACTTAATACTGGAAATTGCACGAGGGGAGGTAATTCTATTTTAGTCACGATTGGCAGGTCTATGTTAATTACAACTAGACAGAAGCGTAAACATTTATTGTCTGAATTTAGTATTAAAATCAATAACTCAGTCATCGAAATTGTTCCCAGGTTCAAACTTTTGGGATTTTATTTAGACCACCATTTACAGTGCACTGACCATGTACATATGTAATCAAAATTGTGAATCAAAAGATTTTCCAACTTCGCAAAATCAAGCAGCTACTACCACTTCAATATCGGTCTCTATTCTACAAAGCATATATACAAACCTATCTAGATTATTGTTCACCAGTTTGGGATCAGGGTGACTCTACTGCTTTGAATACACTAATTCGTCAACAAAACAAAGCCTTTAAATTGATTCTAGGTATAGAACATACAAAAGATTTGGCTCCAGGCCTTGCCCAAATCAAACTCTTAAATATTAAACAGCTTCACTTAGTGAACAAATATGCATTTATTTACAAAATTATTAATCAACAATGCCCTTCATATTTAACCAACATCCTCTGCTACTACGATACTCCATACTCTAGTATCAATAACAAAATTGTCATTCTTCGGCCTAATCTATCTGTTGTTAAAAACAGTATTAGATCCACTGGTGCCCATTTATGGAATTCATTGTAAATCATATAGTCTTCTATATAGTAGTACTTATATACATTGGGAGCGGTCGAAAGAAATATGTTATGGTCATTTCCATTAATTAATTTGTTCTATTTACATGTACCATAAGCATAGTATTAGATGATAATTATATGATTCGTGTGTGACAACGTTATTATATTGTGATTGTAATTAATATTTTCAATTGTGATTTTGTTAATATTCTTTTGTAAATATTGCTCTTCTGTTTTCAAATGTCATTGTTAACTTCTTTAACTTCTGTTATAAAGGGCAAAATGTAAGACAGGCCTCCTGGCACAAAATTCTGAAGGCTTCGTGGGCGTTGCCTGTATATACGGTCCATACATACTGTACGTACAGTATTCAAAACGTACATCGCGAGCTATTTCACTGCTGTGGTATAACAAACTTTAGACACTTAAATACCTCTTTTATTTAGATAGAAAATATTAAATATAACTTGATATACTAACATATTATATATTACACAAACGCTAACCAGCATTCAGTTAGTATGAACTGCAAGGGAAGACAACTCTGTTTGGGAGATTGCAGCAATATAGTCTACCATGTTATATATTACAGATACCATTCGGAAACAACAAATATTTGATGACTGTCTATATGGTACTTTGTCTGATATAAAAAAGATAGAGAACAGAGATGTTAACATCAGAGACAGATGGGACCAGACACCGTTATTTAAATGTTGTGAATCAAGTGTAAGTCCTGTAGATAAAATAAAATATCTAGTCAGTCACCAGGCAGATATTAACGCTATAGATTGTAGAAATGATATCATATTAAACCGGGCATGTCGGTATGGGACTATTTCTACAGTAAAATATCTTGTTGATGATTTACACATGAATGTTAATACAACAGGTTATTTAAACCGTACCACGTTATTTTACTGCTGTGAATCACGTGAAAGTCCAGTAGATAAAATAAAATATCTGGTCAGTCATCAGGCCGATATTAACACTAGAGACTGTAATAATAGTACCATCTTAACCGCGGCATGTTACGGTGGTACTTTATCTACAGTACAACATCTTGTTGATGATTTACACATGAATGTTAATACAGCAGGTCAATACAACAAGACACCGTTATTTTACTGCTGTGAATCAAGTGAAAGTCCAGTAGATAAAATACAATACCTGGTCCGTCATCAGGCCGATATTAACACTAAAGACAGTAGTAATAATACCATCTTACACGCGGGATGTATGTATGGTACTTTATCCACAGTAAAATATCTCGTTGATGATTTACACATGGATGTTAATACACAAGCTTATTTAAACCGTACCACGTTATTTTACTGCTGTGAATCCGTTGAAAGTTCAGTAGATAAAATACAATATCTGGTCCGTCATCAGGCCGATATTAACGCTATAGACAGGAATAATAATACCATATTACACGCAGCATGTATGAATGGTACTTTATCTACATTAAAATGTCTTGTTGATGATTTACACATGAATGTTAATACAACAGGTTATAACAACTTGACACCGTTATTTAACTGTTGTCGATCACGTGTAAGTCCTGTAGATAAAATGCAATACCTGGTCAGTCATCAGGCTAACATTAACTCTACAGACATTAGAAATAACACAATATTACACTGGGCATGTCTAGAAGGTACTTTATTTACAGTCAAATATATAGTTGAAAATGTACACCTAGATGTACACGTTGAGAATCTAGATGGTAAAACGCCTCTAGATTGTTGTCGGGATTCAGAAACTGAATCAGATACAAAGGTAACATATATCAGAGATCAGATGAGTAAAATAGACAAGTTGATATAGAAGTTGTATTCAACATTATAATAATTCATGTAAACTAGTCAACATTATGTTATTGTCTCTAGTCATACAATTTACAGTTTTATTGTCTCTTGTCAACATTTTGATAATTATTGATATAAACTGGTGGTGTATTGTACTTAATCTGCACTACAAGGACTGATGATATATTACACCACCGTCTCTAGTCAACGGTTAAAACTACTGATGACGTCTTACACTGTCTGTAGTCAACAATTAAAACTACTGATGACGTATTACACTGTCTGTAGTCAACAGGTAAAAATACTGATGACGTATTTGTACTTTATCACAGGACTAATACTGTTCATTTTTTGTTTAATTTATTCAAAATGTTTTCAATATTTATTGTATGTAATTAATTTTAATGAATAATACTGTTGACAGACTGCAGTGGATTGTCTTAGAACATGGCTTATTTATTCCTTATACCCTAAGTACCGCAACTATTGATATTGGTACCGACCCGACCACCAGGGGCTGTGTCACACCAACCTTATTGTTAATATTTTGTCTGTAAAATTTGGCAAAACAAACCCACCGTCTAGCATTTTTATCTCTTGTCATGTTACGGTTGCACCAAAGTAGGGAGGGGATCACGGTGCCTAAGTGGGTAAAGACGCTGGCACAGATCGGGTGTTCGATCCCTGGATTGGTCAAAGAAAGTTCATCCAGATTTTCCAGTGTGGTTCCCCCTTGTCAGTGATGCGGGACGGGGGGCTTGACAAGGACAGATGTCTAGTCATTCGGATGAGACGAAAAAACCGAGGTCTCGTGTACACATTGGCGTGCACGTAAAAGATCCGATGTGGAATTCGATGTAAGAATAGGTCGTAGTGCCGCTGTCCGGGCAAAATGTCCAGGGTGGGTTCCCCTTTGCCAGTGCCACAGTGCCTCTGTCAATGCAAATTTTCCCTTATACCACAATGTATCGCGTATGCCCATCTACATTAACCCAGTAGGTGCAGGACAGCAGGACATTAAACCCCATTTAATTTCAGTTCATCTATTTAGCAGACGATCGCTGCAAAGACTTGTAGCATATTTTCGATTGCTTCCATGTATTTTAATTCAGTATTTGTCATCTAACTTTACAAATATAATCAATTCTCTGTATCTATGATAGTTTACAGGTAAAATACTCCATGTATAATGTGGACAAGACTTTAAACCCCAATCATGAAATCCAGTAACCTTATTGCATATTACATATTACATAAAAACAACCGAGTTAGTCTCACAATATACCGTCCATACGTTACTTGATACTTTATACAAATGTCAAACTTAGTTTTCGTTAATATTCCTAGCTTGTGCGTGACAGAGAAAGAGAGAGAGAAATGGAGTTTAACTTCTACTCGACACAAACTATGTCATTGTGGGACTGACATATGGTTCAATTCGCTTAAGGTGTCTGTAGCAGTGTGTTAAAACGGGGCGACCAGGAAAAAATCCACACGTTGTCACGAACAAGCTGGGAATCACAATCATGCCATTTGACGCACTGACAGACCATTTATTATCCTCTAAAGCGCAAGCGTTAGACCCCGCCCCACCCCCTCTCCAAACTTATATTATATCAAAGTAAGTGAATGGATCCGGGGACCAGTCGTAAGAGTCCACTACGCGGTACTGTCCCTTGTCTGTAGTGATTCAGGCTCCATCCCGCCTCCGTATCCACACCTATAGTGATAATGAGGTGAATGGATCAGGGGACCAGTCGTAAGAGTCCACTGCGAGGTATAGCCCCGGGTCTGCATTGATTCAGGCTCCACGTAAGCGAAAATCAAACTAACAATAAAGTAAACAATACACGATTAAGGCAAATATTTTCCAAATGTTGTATAAATCTATTTTGTATTGAGATTGTATAATACACAAATAGGCCTATCTCTGTATTAATTATTATTATTGGCGAATAAAAACATTCATTCGTGAGTTGGTAAATATAACATTGTGGTTGTTTGTCAACAATTGAAATATATATGATTTAATAATAAACCAATTGTCTCTTGTCTGTATTTATTTCTAGTATTTTATAGTTCATTAAATGTCAGCGACAAGGGGAGGGGTGGGGAGTTGTTCGGTGATAATGAGAGAACCATTAATTTCCTCATTAACTTCAATGTTAATTCTGGCCTCTTTGCCCGGCTCCAACTTTCCCCACAATTTTCGTTGGGCTGAATGCTTTTCATTACAGACAGAGAAACAAATGAGCATGTCTTTGCAACAAAATTGTGGTGAGGGGCTGACTTTAGAAAAAAAAAAAGCAAAGGGTCCAGCGCCCCAAACCTCAAGCATTGTACGAATCCCGGTCCTTGGAGTCACATTCGCTGGCGAACTAGCGGCACTATATACGTAAAGATGTATACCACCGGAGTTCAAGGCAAAGTGTAAAAGTTAACATTGCCTCCCCCGCCCCCACACCCAGATGTGGACCGAACGAGGGTACATAGCGTGACCTTCATTGTTCTCTCGGTCATCCAATTGAACTTTTGATCTTGTACTCAATTCAAAACGTGGGGGGAGGGGCGGCAAATGTCCCACTTTGGTCAATCAGATCCGGCTCTGGTAGCACTGTTGGGGTAGCACTGTCAGATATGGCTTGTGTATTAATCTTGTCATTGATACATTGGGTTAATATTCCTGATGTGTAAAATTACTCTAATTGATTAAGACATCCACCTGCATGTATATACGAGATCTGTCTAGATTGTAAACAAGATTCTGGGTTAATTAGGTTCTCATGAAATCAAATGATTCAGTTACGTCAATTATCGGGTTCTACAGATCTGGGCACGGGTGACAAGAGAACACCTCCGTTCTCAGCTAATTCCTAGAAAAATGGACAAGTAGGTTCCATTTTCGGTCCCTAAAGTCTTTGCAGACTGATCGACCAAGTAAATAGTAACTATCCGTCACGATGGAGAGATTTTAAAGTTGGTTCCTATAAAGATCGACACTATGAGGTGTTTCTGAAATAGGTCTGGTGTCAAGGATCAGGGAAGTCAGACCATAAACAGGTACTAAGTTAAACGGTGAAAACGAGTTTGTATATTATGTTATAATTGTATAATCAACTTTTGTTTAAACTGTGTATGCTGTCCTTGCTGGATGAAATGATACGATAAAATCTTATCTTATCTTATAACCTCAGAGGTGGATTACGCGACCAATCACAGGAGGTGGCTCGTCCCGAAGGGGCCTATATATAGCTAGCCGTAGATGAAATATTGAGCACCTTTCTGTTGATTCAGATTTCGTTGCCCCCGTCTGACGAAGAACAAATGAAATTGAGTTTAACATCCTGCTTTTCTGCACCAACTGGACTAATACAGACGATCAAACGCCATGCTGTGTGTGGGGAGGGGGGATTTGCCCGGGCAGTGTCGTATCACTTTGTCTATGTCAAATCACACGTACTTAATGAACGTGAATATATAGTTATACATAAAAAAAACAGTGATATTTTGCTTAAATCATAATCGTCATAATTGTCAAAATATCCATCAAATTCTGGCTGTTAATTGATCTATGGTTGGTAGACCAAATAAGGTAATGTCTCCTCTCTTAGTCCTGTGAAATAAAGGGGTGTAATCCATATATGGGATGGAAATTAACGTCAAGGCTATCGAAGACCTGTAGAAATTAGGGAGTATAAATTAGGGTGTATAAATCAGAGCTCATTCAGCCATTATTACTGAGAACGATGGACCTGCAAAGCCATTACAGCTTAGCAATTAAGTTGTAAAACCATTCATGCTGTAGTTTTGTTACGATCACGAAGAAACAAACACAACAATAAAAGAAGTCCTATAGTGCTACAGTTGTTCGATATCCTGTTTCCTATGTGGTTTTTCATTGTCAGTGGTGCAGGATGGAGGGCCTGACAAGGGACAGCATCGGGGCGTTTGGATGGGACGAAAACCCGATTTACCGTGTTCACGTTGGCATGCACGTAAAAGAACTCTTGGAAATCGAAATAATAGTAAACTTCACTCACAGCATACTGTATGGAGTATGTCCGTCGTCATTAACCCGGTTGGTGTAGAAAAGTAGGACGTTAAACCCTATTAGCCACGGTTAAAAACATAGGGCGACATATTGATTGTACGTTTAAAATCATCTAACATTTTAGCAGTGACATATGTTAGAGCTTAGGCTGACCTTAAAAATATCTTTGTTTCACCAAACCCGACCCACAATCGAGGAGAAGGGTCGGTAGGTCGGTTTTTTTTTTCAGATTTTTTTTTTAAGAGCTAATTTGACAGCTTGATAATTTTTCGGGTGCAAACATTCGTCTTCTTTTATTGGCAAACAAATCAATGACATCGGGATTTTTCTTGATGCACGACTCGCACACAAATTGCCACAAACTCACGTTTGAAACTCCCTCAACACGTTTTTAACGATCGTGCGGGTTGTGCCTTCATTTTTCTCGAAAACGGATATTGAAAATATCGTCGTCATGTTTAAAACGACGCCCCACAGACATAGAGGCAGAATCATTTCGTGGGAATGGACGTGCTTTCGTCTGCAACCATTTTGTTGAGAAGCGACACCTATGACGCTTTCGTCTTGATCAACCAGTTTCAATAATGAATCAAACCATAGCCATAGTAAAGGGAAATAACTCTCGTGATATATTTCAGGTTGACACACAAAATAAAATAAAAAGATCGCGGAAAAGTGCAATAAAATAATTTAAGTCGGGGGTGGTTTTAGTTAGTCGGTCGCGTTAGGCGAAACAAAGATATTTTTAAGGTCAGCCTTATTTATTTTCTCAGACAGATTTATTAGGGGCACTGCCAGGGATAGGACCCTGGGGTCAACACTTTACAAAGAGCAGAGTAGGATAAATGTGGCTGTGACATATTCAATTTTTTCGGGTACATATTATTTTATACTGAACAATGTACATGTCATAGCCATAACACAGCCGGGTATTACTTAGATGGAGAAACATTAAATCATTAAAATAATAAAGAAATCGATGCTTATAAATGATCTTCACCCTTGACCCCCCCCCCCCCCCCGCACACACACACACATACATACACACAAAATAACTGGTCTGGGTCATCTAATAGCGATTATTCAGCAAAGCTTCATAATCATTGCATCGAATATGGGAATCTTATTCAACCAATACAGTTTCTTTGGGCATCTTATTTCAACTCATCACGGTTACTGAGCAATAGGCATTTTCGATATACATCTTCTAATTGTGCAATGGTGCTGCAATTGTTAACAACACATTCCCTGAAAACAAATATGACAAAATAAAAAACGCCTCAAGAGATTATGTGAAGGGTTATTTTAATTATATAAATGCTGAATTAAAAGGTCCGGCCTTACATAGGAGGCGTGTAATTCGTGATCCGCACTAGAATAGTGCTCCTGCGGACAAGATGAGAAAACAAACGAGAGACAGAGAGAGACAGAGAGAGAGAAATTGGGTCTAACGTCCACTCGACACAGACTAGGTCATTTCGGGATTAACATACGGTTTAATTTTTTATTTCAATAAATCGGTTGCGTGTAGGGGTCTTTAGCAGTGGGAGGAAACCGGAGGACCTGGAGAAAACCCACGAGGTTGGACAGGCGACCCTACCCCTTGTCACGTACAACCGGGGATTCGAAACCACGTTCGTTGACTCAATGACAGGCCTTATGATACAGCGCGCACGTGCTAACCATTCGGCCATCCAATCCCCCTACATAGGAGGCATGTACTTCCTGATACGCACTAGAATAGCTGTTATGCTTGTTAATACTTGATAAACTCATTAACTCATAAAAGCAGTAGCGGATTATCAGTGAGGCTGATGAGGCTGCAGCCTCAGGCCCAAAGATTTTGTAAAAAAAAAATTTTTAGACTTGTTTGATACGATTAAAAACGCATAGACAATGAATGTTAGGGGGTGGGGTTTAGGCCCAACGGAAATCAACAAAGGCCCTCCCCGGAAATTAATTAGGCCCACGCCATTTTAAATAGGCCCTTTTGTTTGGAGATCTGATCTTATTTTTTAAACGTAGGCCTACAATGTACGTTAAATCCTTGTTTTCGGTTATGTCTTGCTTAATATATTATATCCAAGTGACGTCATTTATGGGCATATAAAGTTACATTACCAATATCAAACGACTTTGGCTTAAGAAAAAATATCTAGCAAAAGATCTTGCGCTAGTTTCGATGTAAACACCCCATCATGAGGAAATATTATCCTTGAAAATAGGTGTATGTACAGTTGGTTTCCGGTGACGTTTCTGCTGTCAAAGCATTTTGTACGACAAATTTCAATAGTTTTAACTAAGTTTTAACTAATATTTTAATAATATTATAACCTCAGTAACGAATCCCGTTTTTAATGTTAGCAACTACCTTGGCTCTAAGTTTAAAAACTAAATAGGCCCTCCAGCAACTGCCGCCTCAGGCCTTGGTGGAGCTTAATCCGCCACTGCATATAAGTTTAATGTTTATTAATGGATCATGCAAGTCTTACAGTTAGATGTTGATCGAAGCGTGTCTTCCAGAAGAATGAGATATACTATGGACCTTATAAGGTCCATGGATATACAAGATAAGTGGACCTGGGGTCGCATGCTAAACAGATTAATTACAACCCGAGTATCTCATTATAATATGAGTAATAATATACCACCCGAGTAACTCATTGACAATATACATATTATGACAATAGCATCCCTGGCCACAATAAGTTACTGTGATGAATAATAGTTAACAAATGCCTATAACACATACCCGTGGACAAAATGAGAAAACAAATGAAAAATTAGCACACACATAATGGCACTGATAAATGATTGGGCGACGCACGTATGTCTCAAGATATGTGTGTCTTTCGACTGGATACATACACAGGGATTCTTACGCTGGAGCCAAAGTAGCCATTTTCTTCGGTTCGGAGGCCCTTTCTTTGACTCAGAAGCCGCTCCACAGGATTCGGGTGATCCTGCCTGATCCGTTTTCTCCCCGGATTCGGCGTTTTCTTTCAGTTGTCTTTTTTGAGATTTTCAAATAAATTTCTGATCCGTTATAATCCGATTCTGCCCAACCCCTTTAATATCCCGTTGTTTTTGTTGGAGTTTTTTTTTTGGGAGGTGGGGGTAAACAGCGATACAAATTCTAATATCATATTATTTCGTTTTTCGTTTCTTTGAATCTAATTTTACTATTTCGTTTTTCGTATCTTTTATCCATAATATTGTGTTGCCGTAAACTCCCACGTGACGTAGAATGGCTCGACTTTCGGTTTACTGAAGAAAATACCCGTGCGTGATTTCCGAAAAACAAGAAGTTTTCAACATGAATGCGCTTTATCCAGTAAGTATGAACAAATCGTATTGTTTGGACGCAAATCTTGGATTTATAACTGAAAACGTTTCCAAGCTTGATAGTTTTAAAGCTGGGAAAATTAATTAATATTTTTTCTTTGAATCAAGTCGTCGAGACAGGATGGAAAACTATTGGGCCTCCCTAATTTGCATGACGAATGACAAGCGAATGACAAGGAATTTCTAAGCAACAACTGCTCCCTTTAGGCTAATATAATTCAACTACCGTATTGGGTTTAATAACTATAAACTTATTTTGTCTTTTTTGGAGTAATTAATATTTTATTTCAATTGCATGAAACTGATCTGGGAACAGCATGTATCACACTAGATAAGAAACATCATCTCTCAACCTTCCGTCTCTAGATCTTTGTTACTCACTTTGTCATTCCTCGGGACGGTGGATATGTCATCCAGTTTGTCATTTTTCCGGTGAATCTGTGTCATTCTCTGCCATTCGCCTGGTGATTTCTGTCATTCACTTTGTCATTCGTCTGGCGACGTTCTGTCATCCACTTAGTTTGTCAGTCGTCTGGTGGACCTCCATATGGGGGTGGGGGGATTTACCGAAAATTTTCTTTGTTCACCACACGAATGACAAAGTGAATGACATAGGTTCACCACACGAATGACAAACAAAATGACAGAGGTCCGCCAGACGAATGACAGAGGTACACCAGACGAATGACAAAGAATGACAGAGGTACAACAGACGAATGACAAACGGAATGACACGGGTTCAACACGCGAATGACAAACAAAACAACAGAGACGAATGACAAAGAGAGTGACAGAGTTTCACCACATCAATGACAGAGGTGCACCAGACGAATGACAAACAGAATGACAGAGGTTCACCACACGAATGACGAACAGACATTAGAGACTTTTGGCAAGCGGAATTTTCCCATCCGTATCACGTATCCGTATCGTATACGTGATACGTTGCGTCAAGGTAGTTATAGAGTTTTGGCAGATTTTTGCGTCGCGTACGTATGCGTCGATGAGCTGAGCTTAGTTCTATTATAACAGCATAATGGCAGATATCTACCAAGATCACCACCAGTACTAGTCAAGTGCCTATTATAGTCTACAATTTCTCGGAGGGAATGAAGTCGCTCGGCAGTCGCCGAGCTATCAAACAAAATAAATGTCGAATCTTATTAAAAATCTTCGACTCGACTGTAATTTTTGGTTTCACTAATGTATCATTTCAGAAAGTTTTTACCCCTTTACCACAGAATAAAATCTTTTTGAGATTTGCAAGGTTCAGCCTCCCTAATTTTGCACGTAAATCAACCATCATGGTTAAAATCACATCAAATATACACCTTCGTGTTCTAGAATACACAAAGATTCATAATAACGCTATCATACAACATTTCAGCGTCTAAAAGTAGAAAAAAGACGGTAAAAAGACACGACAATGTTATACGGACCCTTTCCGTATGAAAGCTGTTCGATACGTTCTGCCGTATCCGTGTGCCGTATCATGTATGAGAAATACACACACATTGATGACGTCACACGCAAAATTCCATACGGATACACGATACGGACCAGAAATTTACGCTTGCCAAAAGTCTCTATTAGGCCGGCGAACCCGTATCATTCAGTTCGTCATTCGTCTGGTAAACTTGTCATTCTGTTTGACATTCGTGTGGTGAACCTCTGACATTCTCTGTCAATCATGTGATGAACCTATGTCATTCGTCTGACGAACCTCTGTCATTCTGGTTGTCATTCGGCTGGTGCACCTCTGTCATTGGTGTTGTGTAACTCTGTAATTCTGTTTGGCATTCGTCTCGTGAACCTCTGTCATTATGTTTGTCATTCGGGTTGTGAACCTGACATCCTCTTTGTCATTCGTCTCGTGAACCTATGTCATTCTGTCTGTCATTCGTCTGGTGTACCTCTGTCATTGGTGTTGTGAACCTGTGCCATTCTGTTTGTCATGTCTGGTGAAACTTTGTCATTATGTTTCTCATTCGCGTGTTGAACCTGTCATTCCATTTGTCATTCGTCTGGTGTTCCTTTGTCATTGGTGTGACGAAGCTCTGTCATTCTCTGTTATTCGTGTGGCGAACCTATGTCATTCTGGTTGTCATTCGTCTGGTGAACCTCTGTCATTTTGTTTGTCATTCGTTTGGTGAACCTCTGACATTCTCTGTCATTCGCGTGATGAACCTATGTCATCCGTCTGACGAACCTCTGTCATTCTGTTTCTCATTCGGCTGGTGCACCTCTGTCATTGGTGTTGTGAAACTCTGTCATCCTGTTTGGCATTCGTCCGGTGAACCTGTGCCATTATGTTTGTCATTAGTGTTGTGAACCTCTGCCAATCTGTTTGTCATTCGGCTGGTGTACCTTTGTCATTCTATGTCATTGGCGTGGTTAAACTGTGTCATTCTGTTTACCATTCGCCTGATTAAGC
Source organism: Patella vulgata (assembly GCF_932274485.2). Lineage (NCBI taxonomy): Eukaryota > Metazoa > Mollusca > Gastropoda > Patellidae > Patella > Patella vulgata. The sequence continues at coordinate 5,026,561 of NC_065884.2, forward strand.
TGTCATTCTTTGTCATCGTATGGCGTATCTCTGTCATTCTGTTTGTCATTCGTGTGTCGAACCTCTGTCATTCTGTTTGTCATTCGTGTGTCGAACCTCTGTCATTCTGTTTGTCATTCGTGTGGTGAACCTCTGTCATTCTGTTTGTCATTCGTGTGTCGAACCTCTGTCATTCTGTTTGTCATTCGCCTGGAGAACCTCTGTCATTTTGTTTGTCATTCGTGAGGTGAATCTATGTCATTCACTTTGTCATTCGTGTGGTGAACCTGCCATTCTGATTGTCATTCGTGTGGTGATTAAGCTTTGTCATTCTTTGTCATCGTATGGCGTATCTCTGTCATTCTGTTTGTCATTCGTGTGTCGAACCTCTGTCATTCTGTTAGTCATTCATGTGTCGAACCTCTGTCATTCTGTTAGTCATTCGTGTGTCGAACCTCTGTCATTCGTGTATTAAACCTTTGTCATTCGTGTGATGAACATGTTATTTTGTTTGTCATTCGTGTGGTGAACCTCTGGTATACCTCTGTCATTGGTGTGGTGAAACTATGTCACTCTATTTGTCATTCGTGTGGTGAACCTATGTCATTATGTTTGTCATTCGTCTGATGTACATTCTCTGTCATTCGTGTGTGAACCTGTGCCACTTTGTCATTGCAGAGCTACACCAGACGAATGACAAAGTGAATGACAGAAATCACCAGACGAATGACGTAGCGAATGACAAAATAAATGACACTGGTTCACCAACCGACTGACGTGAATTACAGACGAATGAAAAGTGGTCTACCAGACGAATAACAGCAGGGGTTCACCAGTCAAACGACAAAGTGACTGTCGATTCACCAGGCCGCCTATCAAGGCGAATGACAAAGAGAATGGCAGGTTAACAGGACGAATGACACCTAGATAACAAACCTTAATCTCTCAAAACATCAGTATATCTCAACGTTTTTAGCTACGTTCTCGTAGCTAGGGTTCACCAAAAGAATGACGAATCACGGTTTCGTTGACCAGACGAATGACAGGAGGATAACCGGATGGTTAACAAAGTGAATGACAGAGCTTTACCAGACGAATGACAAAGTGAATGAAATAAATCATAAGGCGAATGATAGACAATGACAGAGTAATTGGACGAATGACATAATTCCTCGAACGGGCGAATGACAAAGTGAGTGACACAGGTTCACCAAACTGATGACAAAGCGAATGACATATTCACCGGACGAATAACAAAGGTAATAACATAATTCACCGGAAGGACAAACGACAAAATGTTTGACACGGAGAATGAGGCAGCTTCACTGGACGAATGGTAGAGGTTGGTCAGACGAATGACAAAGTCAATGACAGTGGTTCAGCAGAAGATTGACAGAGAATGACACACGTTCACCAGACGAATGACAAAGAGAGTGACACGGGTTTATCGGACGAATGTCACGACTTCAACAGACGAATGACAAAGAATACAATAGATTCGCAGGACGAATGACAAAATAAATGACAGAATTAACCGGACGGACGAATGACAAATTGTGTGGCACAGACAATGACACAGGTTCACCAGACGAATGACAGAGAATACAATAGATTCGTAGGACGAATGATGACAGAATTAACCGGACGGACGAATGACAAATAAGTGTGTGACACAGACAATGACACAGGTTCACCAGACGAGTGACAAAGTGAATGATCGAAATTATCTCAGACGAATGACAGAATGACACAGGTTCCCTGGGCGAATGACAAAATGTATGTCTTATTACTAGATTGATTTTACTGGTGGATCGATGGTGGAGGCCTCGGTGTCACCACTAATAAAGAAAAAAATAAGTCGATAGTTATTAAACTCAATAGGCTACTGTCGTTGAATTATATTGGCCTAAAGGGGGCGGTTATTGCTTAGAAATTCCTTGTCATTCGTCATTCGCTTGTCATTCGTCATGCAAATTAGGGAGGCCCAAAACTATTTCTGTCAAAAGGATTCTATCCATAAGATTATTTTAGTATCTGTGAAATGCATTACTAAACGCAATTTCTACGGCTCATAGCACACTGGATGTCCTATATAGGCCTACCCACCTTCATTAAATTCAGGCCTACATGTGTAGTCTACCTGACTTTATTGCCTGGGGCCTGTTTCTCGAAATCTTAAAGGGACAATAACACTCTTGCTTGCTGGCTTGACAGCTCCAGAAAATAAAAAATAGCCTTATTCTAAGTACTAGATGTGTTAGTGTCATACCCGTTGTGTAAATTATCCATTAAATCCTATTTTACTTGTCCAGAGGGTTCAAAAATATTTTTAAATCCAAGTCACAGTTGAAAAGCTTTACGTCAGGCTTTTCAAATCATTTAGTTGAATTTTACCAATTTTTTAAATTAGGTGTGTTAAGATGAAAATTGTATCATCAATTAATTGGAATATTGTAAAATAGTGCCATTTGTTGACCATAATAAAGATTGGGACATATTATTCAGTTACAACAAGAGTGGTATTGAGCCAAAATTTAACTAAAGATAAAATCCAAATTTTAGTAGACACTTCAATTTTGATTGGCCAAGCACTAAAATCAATCTAATATTATCCAATCAAATTACTAAAATTTGGATTTTATCTTAGGTAAAATTTCGTGAAACAGGCTCCTGGTGTGGTTGGTTCAGAATTAAACCTGATTTTGTTTAAAATTAAAATTGCTTCTCTAAATCTCTGTTCATTTCATAACATCAAGCCAATCTTTTTGGAATTTATGTACATTATTTAAATTACTGTAATAAACGAATCCTATTGAATTTCAGCAATTTCTGGAGTTATGGCCCCTGGTTACTTTGTACAATGTTGTGACGCTTTAGACACTCTAGAGACAGCAGTTATTGTGTTCTGCTCCAACTGGGCTAATGAAGATGGGCATATGTTGTGCAGTCTGTTATATGAGGGAAATTTTGCCAAGACAGCGGCACTACAGTCTACTTTTATTTTGAATTCCAACTGTCAAGGGGATGTCACAAGTTATACTACTGGTCATATGTTTTGTTGGCTGGCATCTTACATTTATTATTGTTTCAGGATGATGAACCCACAGTAACACTAACCAATGGCATTGATTTGAATGATTTACGTAACCCAAACACAAATGGAATAGAATTTGAAGTCCAAGACGAGTCTAAAGATAAAGGTATGTTTAACGATGCAAAGTTACAATCTACAGGCATACTCACACGGCATATGTATTTTTCAAAACCATTTATATACGTTCATATTGAGATTTTTCCAAAAATACAACAAATATCATCCAAATTTTCATGTTTTCGAGGCCAATTTTAACAACCTGGTATATATTGACATCACTTTAGGCCGTCTCTCCAATATAGTTTGTCTGTTGTCCACATTTCATGTTAGCTTCAATTATAATCTCATCATTCTGAAATTTTTAAATTGTCATACTCCATCAAAGAGAAAAGCCTATTGATTTTCGACATATTTCAATAGTTATGCACATTTGTGACTAAATCTAGTTAGCACTTTAAATAGACATCAAATATTGGCCTATCTATTTGATGTTTATATTGAACCAATATTAGCCCATCTATCTGATGTTTATTTTATATTATTGAATCAATATTCCTTTTTAAAACGATGTAGTCTGCGACAAAATCCCTCAAATAATGGTCAGTGGCTTTAATGTTCATCCTTCATCAGTTTCTTGATTGATTGATGCAACCTATTCATCCTATAAACAATATAATTACCGGTATAGAAAAAAATACATTACAGTTCCTCCAAAATTTTTGCAACCGAAATCGTGGTGACGCGACGAAAAAAACCCACTCCGAATTCTCTTAGATTCCGCGGCGATTTTTCTCTAAGATTTGCTTGGGATCCACCATGTTTCGCTAGGAATTCACTGTGTTTTTCTAGGAATTCACCGTGTTTCGCTAAGCATACACCGTGTTTCGGTAAGAATACATCATGTTTTGCCATGCTTCCCGCCAGGAATTCACAATTGTCTATAATAAATTAAAGAGTTGTAATATAGTAATGCTGCTGTGAAAACGTGTAAATGCATAATGTACATGTATGTAAGAGCTAAAGTGGATAATCAAGGCTTTGTTTATTATCGGTTTATTACTGTAACAATGGTACTTGACAATCAAAACTATTTTGTCAAAACTTCAAACACTCATAATTTCGCTCAGAATAAAATACTTTGACTGCAATTTCTGTATTGATTTGTCAATTGTCAATCTTTAAACTATTATAGTAAGAACATCGTTCATACTGCATGTTGAATATTTTAGAGGATGACACGGATGTCTATCAGGTATTTAACCAGGATGATGTCTTTAAGAATATGTATCAAGATGATTACAGTCTGGATGAAGAAGAAATGGATCCGTTCGAACGAATTAAACTCAAGATGTCTGATATCAGCAGTGGTGATGGCGGAGTCATGAAAAGAATTTTATCTCCTGGTTCGGGGAACGTTGTAACACCAGAATCACTAGTCAGAGGTTTGTAGTCTTTTTATGTCTAGTCGTTTGGATGGTACAAAAAATCAAGGTCCTGTGTACACATTGGGGTGCACGTAAAAGATCCCTTGACAGTTGGAATTCTATTTTAGAGTAGGCCGTAGTGCCGCTGTCCGGGCAATATTTCCCTCATGGCACACTGTATGGCCTATGCCCGTCTTCATTAGCCCAGTTGGAGTAGAACAGTAGGACGTTAAACCCCATTTCATTTTATTATATTGATGTCGTATCCTATTAGGTCATGGGAGGGGGAGGAATGATTTACTGTACACTTTAGTTTATAAAGTCTGTCATTGAATCAAGTTGCTTGGTTTATTTTCCCTGCTTGTACGTGACATGGAGTGGAGTTGCCTATCCAACATCATGGGTTTTCTCTAGGTTCTTCTCACTGCTAAAGATGAAATATCGATAATTTCATTGAAATACAGGTGCAGGATAATGTCTGTATTTTAAGTTATGTTCTTGACAAGACATTGCATAATATATTGATACAATACTCGAACTAACGCCCTCATGCAGTATCAATGTATTACTTAATATTTAATTTATTATTTAATATATATTTATAGTCAACTATAACCTGTATCTAGAAGGAAGTGATGAACCATTTGATTCAACCAGATTGCGAGGAGAAGTTTTCAAGTTTCGACTTGGCCAAGGTTTGTGGCTTTCAACTGTTGTTATGAATTGAATTATGATTATTACAAATTGATGTGATAGTAGGCCCATGATCACAATTGTTTTGTTTTCTGGCAGCAGATATTTTACTTCTCTGGAACTGCTAGAATCACAAATGAGATTTAGATTATAGATTTCTTGTGTGGTTTTGGTGATGGGGATTTCAATTTCTTCATACAATGGTTATATCAAGATATGTTACATTGTATATTTAGTGGTTATATCTAGATATGTTATATTGTATATTTAATAGTTTTATCTAGATATGTTATATTGTATATTTAATAGTTTTATCTAGTTTTGTTATATTGTATATTTAATAGTTTTATATACTGTAGATGTTATATTGTATATGTAATGGTTATATCTAGATATTTTATATTTAATAGTTATATCTAGATATGTTATATTGTGTATTTTGTGGTTATTTCTAGATATGTTATATTGTATATTTAATGATTATATCTAGATATATTATATTGTATATGTAATGGATATATCTAGATTTTATATTGTATATTTAATGGTTATATCTAGATTTTATATTGTATATTACATTGGGAATGGTGATATATTCTATTTACAATGAGTATGGTGATATATTCTATTTACAATGGGAATGGTTATATAATTACAATGAGAATGGTGATATATTATTTATTCTATTTATAATAGGAATGGTGATAACAGGATTAGAAATAGCCGTATCATCAATGAAAAAGGGAGAGAAATCACAGTATATATTTACCCCAGATTATGGTTATGGTAAAATGGGGTGTGGTAACCGGATACCAGGAAATTCTGCAAGTAAGGAACATGTTAATATTCTTCCTCTTCGACGACACTCTTCAAAAAATGCCCATACCACCAATTTGACTAGATTGACAAACAACCTAGCATGCTTGCTCTCTTGGCCTTAATACATCCATTGCAGACTTTGATATGACATGACAATTCCAAAATGGCTACAATTATGCAGTGCCGCTGCCCAGGAAAAATTTTTCTCGTTGCCTGGCGTATGTCTTCCATTTCCCAGTCAGTGCAGAAAAGTAGGACTTTAAACCCCATTTCATTTGAATAATTGTGTAGTTACTGATCATAATATATAATAGGCATTGTCTGTGTAGAGCGAAGCTGATGTGATTGTTGTCAAATATAAAACCTTCATAATTATATTTTCTCAAGTGATACAAATTCTGGCCCCAAGTTCACAAAGCATTCTCAGACTTAAGTTGAGAATTTACTCAAAATTGGTCTCCTTATTTTAACTAAAATATAGACCTTTTATAAAACCTTTGTTGTTTTAATGTATCAAATACATCAATAAGAAACTATGTGCAAAGTTTCGTGTTTCTGGATCAAAGATATTTTTCATAATTAGTGATTGAAAGTTGAGTAAATTCTCAACTTAAGTCTGAGAATGCTTTGTGAACTTGGGGCCTGTTTAATGGGTGTGATTCAGTAAGTTGACATGTGCATTGCCAGTTTTGCCCAGTGTATCCGGTTCCAGTCTGAATTTATTTTTGATCAACAGTCTGAGGGGGACAGTTTTAGTTACGCTCCTGTGTTACCAGAAAAGAGCTTTGATCAAGCAGCGTGCTTCGTGCGATGCTTTAGAGCTTTACTCTACATTATTTTTTTTTTATATTTCGTAGTTTTAGGCGAAGTGGAGTTAATGAGTTTTGTAGAACAGGAAGGTGTGGATGATTTCTATAATATGACTGAGGTAAGATACTAACATCCATCCGAAGAACTAGACTATAATATGACAGGTAAGATACTAACATCCCATCTGAACAACTAGACTATAATTACAGAGGTAAGATACAAGTTGTGTCTTTTGCTAATTTCTGGGATCTTATTGTTTTTGATATTTCATCCTAAAATAGTTCGAGGTAGAATAAATGGGATGCCAGAAACTATTTACACTACTAGTATTGTATTGGTTACTTATAACACACAGATTGTCTATCCCTGTATATTCAAACACAAGTACACTACAGTAGTACTAGTATTGGTTATTGGTTACTTATAACACATAGATTGTCTATTCCTGTACCTTCAATAACAAGACCACTACTAGTATTGTATTGGTTACATATAACACAGTTATTGTCTATCCCTGTATCTTCAAACACATGTACACTACTAGTATTGGTTGTTGGTTACTTTAACACAAGGGTTGTCTATCAGTGTATCTTCAATAATATGCTAGCATTCGTTGTTGATTACTTAAAACAACTGATATGACCAGGGACCCGGGATATTGATGACCGAGATCTCTTGCTAAATCCTATGAATTATAAATTGTAAACTAATTATTTTTATTGGACATTGTGTTTCAGATTGAACGTAAGTACATTACTTTGGAACAGATTCTAAAAGTTTGTCGAGCACATAAAGATGTAAGTTATTTTGATCAGACTCGATTTATCCATGTGTGGTGCTGCTTGATAGACTGGTCCAGAACAGTTCATTGAGTATATTAGATAAACCGAAAGTAGTTTCTATCCTCGACCACACACATGTATTACAGAGCATTTCTTGGAGAATGTTTTACCAAAGAGTTTCAGCTCAATCAGTTTTGCTATTAGAGGTCCATTGTCTTAAAAGTTGACTAAAATTACTCCGGAAACCTTGTGTCTATTTTGTTCCCATCTGATTTTGAAATATATACCGGTATGCATAACTATAGAAATCATGGGCCTTTCTGGATTGATGCATACACACAGACGTCATCATGAGGGATCACGGTGGCTAAGTGGGTAAGACGCTGGCTCGCTAGTCTGGAGGTCGGGTGTTCAATCCCTGTATTGGCAGAGAAAGTTCATCCAGATTTTCCGCCGTGGTTTCCCCTTGTCAGTGATGCAGGACGGAGGCTCTGACAAGGACAGCTGTCTAGTCATTCTGAAGGATGAAAAATCGAGGTTCCATGTACACATTGGCGTGCACATAATAGATCCCTTGACAGTTGGAATTCGATATAAGAGTAGGCCGTAGCGCCGCTGCCCTGGCAAAATTTCCCTCATAGCACACTGCATGGCGTATGCCTGTCTTCATTAGCCCAGTTCATCTCAGTTTCAGAAGTCATCATGTCAGCTCATGCTTGGTTTTATAGAACTGTATACAAGTCGTCAGCTGAGAATTTTATTGTGTGTTTTGTTGATGATTAATGATGGGTAATCTGATCGTAGAATAAGGAAAGTTAATTATTCTGTGAGAATCGTATCAAATGATGAGGATATCTCATATCAGTAGAATAGCAAAGAACAAAGCCACTACACGGCTGTATTATAGAACAAAGCCACTACACGGCTGTATTATAGAACAAAGCCACTACACAGCTGTATTATAGAATTATAGAACAAAGCCACTACACAGCTGTATTATAGAATTATATTTAATCTTAGAAAAAAGATCTGCTTGTCAGACTCATAAGGCAATCAGGTACAAAGACCTGCTAGTCAGACTCAATTAACTTTCATGTTAAGAAAATACCTACATCCCTCTTGTCTTCATTAGCCCAGTCAGAGCAGAACAGTAGGACGTTAAACCCCATTTCATTTCACATACATCCCCAACAACATGTCAGAATAAAGAATTAACCAACATTAACCACTAAAGAAAATCCTGTATTAGTAATATTATATGGATAATCTGCAACTTGTGCTGGGTCGACATTGTGAATATCAACTTTTATTTTGCCATTTACACCTGCTGTAGCTAAAGACATTATTAATTGATTTTATTTCCTAGGATGGGAAAGCCTGCTTTCAAGCCAAACAATATCAGAAATCTTTTACACGTTACAAGAAGGTAAGTACCACTTCTCATATTTTTTTGGGAAAATAATTTGGGTTTTTACTTCAGTTTGGTTTTTAGTAATAATACAATATTATTAAACAAGATATTTTTCAACAGCCGAAATTTTAGACATGACGTTTAATTACTAATTCCACCTTCAGTCTGCTAACTTTTTAAACCGTTGATTTCCCTGAGTTTTGAAGCAGGACAAAGGAACAGTGTCTAGTCATTCGGATGGTGTGTAAAAATGAGATCCTGTGGACATGTTAATGTGCACTTCAATGATCCCCTGACAGATTGAATTCATTTGCTGTCTGGACAAGATTTCTCTCATAGTTCACTATGCCCTTTTCATTGGTTAAACCCCTTTTTATTTGTTCATTCATGGCATATAGAGATTATATCTTTTACTACAGACAGCGGATGTTCTAGAAATGTTATAATATAATAATACTATTTTTTACTACAGGCTGCAGATGTTATAATATAATAATAGTATTTTTACTACAGGCTGCGGAGGTTCTAGAAATTTTATAATAATAATATTTTTTACTACAGGCAGCGGATGTTCTAGAGATGTTTTGCTATAATAATACTATTTTTTTACTACAGACTGCGGATGTTATAATATAATAATAATATTTTTACTACAGGCTGCGGAGGTTCTAGAGATGTTATAATATAATATTAATATTTTCTACTACAGGAAGCA